>NC_081422.1:72756164-74250330 GCF_949786415.1 Peromyscus eremicus
AAACAAACAAACAAACAAAAAAAAAAAAACAATGACATCATGAAATTTGCAGGCAAATGGATGGAACTAGAAAATATCATCCTGAGTGAGGTAACCCAGACTCAGAAGGACAAACATAGTATGTACTCACTCATAAGTGGATACTAGATGTAAAGAAAGGATAACCAGACTACAACCCACAGCTCCAGAGAAGCTAGCTAAGAAGGAAGACCCAAAGAGGGATGCATGGATCGCCTTGGGAAGGGGAAATAGGTGAGATCTCCTGAGTAAACTGGGGGTGAGAGTGGGACAATGGAGGGTAGGGGATAGGGGATGAGAACATAAGGGAACAAGATGGTCAAGCTCGAACAGGGATGGAGTGGGAAAGCAATGAAAGAGATACCATGACAGAGGGAGACATCATGGGGATAGAGAGAAACCGAGAGCTAGGGAAGTTCCAGGAATCCACAAGGATGACCCCACCTTAGACTACTAGCAATAGTGGAGAGGGTGCCTGAACTAGACTATCCAGGTAATTAGATTGGCGAATACCCTAACTGTCATCATAGAGCCTTCATCCAGTAACTGATGGAAGCAGATGCAGAGATCCACAGCCAAGCACAGGCCGAGCTCCAGGAGTCCAGTCGAAGAGAGTGAAGAGGGATTCTATGAGCAAGGAGGATCAAGATCATGATGGGGAAATGTACAGAGATGACCAAACCAAACTAGTGGGAACCCATGAACTGTGGACCAACAGCTGTGAAGCCTCCATGGGACTGGACTTGGCCCTCTGCATAGGAAAGACAGCTGTGTAGTCTGATCTGCTTAAGGGGCCCCTGACAGTGGCATCAGGATCCATCCCTAGTGCATGAGCAGGCTTTTTGGAGCCCACTGCCTATGGTGGGACACCTTACACAGCCTTGGTGCAGGGGGAAGGGCTTGGACCTGCCTCAACTGAGTGTATCAGGCTCTGCTGACTCCCCATGGGAGGCCTTGCCTTGGAGGAGGTGGGAATGGGGGGTGGGTTGAGGCAGGAAGGCTGGGAGGGGGAGGGGTATGGGATCTGTGGTTGGTATGTAAAATGGATAGAAAATTTCTTTTGGGTTTTTTTTTTTTTTTTTTTTTGGTTTTTCGAGACAGGGTTTCTCTGTGTAGCTTTGTGCCTTTCCTGGAACTCACTTGGTAGCCCAGGCTGGCTTCGAACTCACAGAGATCCACCTGGCTCTGCCTCCCGAGTGCTGGAATTAAAGGCGTGCGCCACCACCGCCCAACTGAAAATTTCTTAATAATAAAAAAATAATAATAAGGAAAAGAAAAGAAGGAAGGAAGGTAAGATCCCCAATATGTATCCCCTCTCAGAACAGGACCACCACACCTGAGAATGGGTAGTCCCTGTTACTATACATATTATTGGTTTTAGCTTGTAGATTCTCTCAATTTGTACGTTTGTTTGTTTGAAAACAGGGTCTTACTCTGTAGCACAGGCTAGGCTGGAACTCAAGTTTGGTTCCCAGCACCCATACCAGGCAGCTCACAGCCACTGTGATGACACCGTCGTCTTCTGGCCTGCAGTCCTGTACACAGGGTACATATAAACTCACACATACACATAAATAATATACAAGTAATTTTTTTTTAAAAAATAAAAGCCTTTCCACAAAAAGAACTCTAGTCTTGGATTGCTTCTCTGGCAAACTGTTCCAACACAGGAAACAAATCAATCAAACACAAAACCCATAAAATTCACATATTAAAACCCTAGGAATAGCGGTTAATCCCAGCATTCAGAAGGCAGAAACAGGTAATCTCTGTTGAGGCCAGCCTAGTCTACCTAGTGAATTTTACTCAGCCAGGGCTACACAGTGAGACTCTATCTCAACAAACAAAGTCACCAAAAACATTTTTTTAAATAAACCTTGTGATGTTACCTTTTATATCACAAAATACACACTGCAGCCACCCTCCTGCCACAGTGGTCACAGAAATGTGTATTGAGGTGACACACGCCTGTAAACCTAGCCCTTGGAAAACTGAGGTAAGAGAATCACAAGTTTGAGGGGCCAGCCTGGGCTACACAGTAAAATCCTGTCTAAAACCAAAACAAACAATAAAACCCCTTTTCATGTTTCCAACAATAATCATAATAAATACTTTTCCTATATTAAATACCACAGAGAGATAAAGAGAGAGCTCAGTTGGGAGATGATTTTGCTTAGCATGCATGAAGCCCTGGGTTCCATCCCAGCATTGAATAGACTAGGACTACATATGATGATGGCATAATTCCAGCACTAGGGAGGTAAAGTCAGGAGGATCATCCTTGGCTACACAATGAGTTAGAGGACAGCCTGGGATACATAAGACCTTGTCATAAAATAAAATACAGAGGTAAAGTAGAGTAAAGTAAATAAAAATACCACACAGCCTTCATTAGTTAGAGTTGTGCTTTAAAAAAAAATAATAATAATTTATGCCGGGCGGTGGTAGCGCACGCCTTTAATCCCAGCACTTTGGGAGGCAGAGGCAGGCGGATCTCTATGAGGTCAGGGCCAGCCTGGTCTACAGAGTGAGTTCCAGGATAGCCAGGACTGTTTCACAGAGAAATCCTGTTTTGAAAAAAAAAAAATATCTTATTTATATGGGTGTTTTGCTACATGTATGTCTTTGCACCATGTATGTGCTTGGTGCCTCTGCAAACCAGAAGAGAGTGTCAGATCCCCTGGAAGTTCAGGGGGTGGTGAGGGTAGTTCACGTGGGTGCTAGGAACTGAACCCTGGTCCTCTGGGCGAGCAGCCAGTGCTCTTAACCCCTGAGCTCTCTCTCCTGCCAGCTACTTGGTTTTTATGCTATTTTTACCTCATTTGCACATCTCTTGCTAACACATTTCAATAGCTGGTTTTAGTTTATTGGTTTTTGTACCTAGTAATCTTGCTAATTCACTGATTATTTTAATAGTTTGTACTATTATGTCATCTGTACATAATAGTTTTTTGCCCCTTTGCCAATCTTACTCATTTGGTTTCTTTTTCTTGCCTTATTGTAGTGGCTATATGTACTAATTTGTTTTTATAATCCATTCATGTTGCAAGTTGCTATGTTTTTTTCCCTTTTTATTTTTTTTTTTATTATTTTGTTTTGTTTTGTTTTGTTTTTGTTTTGAGACAGGTTCTATAGAGTCCTAGCTGTCCTGGAACTCTCTATGTAGACCAAAGTGGCCTCAAACTCACAGAGATCCACCTGCCTCTGCCTCCCTGCTGGGATTAGTAGTTGCCGTAGTATTTGGATAAAACTACTACAATTGATTTACTTCTTACAATCTTCCCTTGTGTTGTACTGGACTGGCCTCTGAGCCACACTGCCACTATCTTCAGGAATTCTGCTAGACCTGCTCTCTAAAGATCAGCAGAGCTAGGCTTGCTGAGTGTTCATATTTGCTCATAGAAGGAGGAGGAGAAGGTCACAGGACCCTCACCTGGGTATTCAACCACCTCACCCAACTAGCTGTAAACAATTCTGCCCTAATTGCCAGTGGTCCCAGGGTCTCTGGAATGGGCTAGACTCAATCTAGAGGATATAGTTGGGGACTCCATCCACTCAGCCACAGCAGAGTCCTCATCCACACTGGGTGCAGACCTTCCACTGTGACTGCTTTAAAGTCACATAGCCTCTCTACCACAACTCCTCAGGAGGAAGTCCAGAGTTCCTCCAAAGCACAGCGTTAAGAGAAACTAGCTATCAATATTGGTCTGTATGCTAACTGAATGAATTAAAAAAAAAAAAAAAAAAAAAAGCCAGGCAGTGATGGCGTACACCTCATTCCCAGCACTCAGGAGGAAGACAGGTGGATCTCTGTGAAGTCGAGGCCAGCCTGGTCTACAGATCGAGATCCAGGACAGGCTCCAAAACTATGCAGAGAAACCATGTCTTGGGAAAAAAAAAAAAAAAAAAAAAAGAGCAGAACGTGGGTTGTTCCAGAAGGGAGCTGGGGAGATACCCAAGGGTGTGGGGAACCCCAAAAAGATGAGGCAGGTGAGGAGTGGGCCCGGAGCCCCTCCAGCAAGCCACTCACCTTCACATGCTCGTAGTAGCTGCCAGTGTTCAGCTTCTGCACGCCTTTGAACTCCGACTCACGGGTCTGCATTCCTTTCAGCAGACTCTTCACGACTTCATTCACCACCTCGGCTGCCACCGAGATCTCATCCCGTTTCAACTTCAAATTTCCTAGAACTCTCTTGAGCTTTTTGTCGAGGGTCTCCGGCTCCTTCCTGGAAGCCCGCGGGGCTCTCTGCTGCCCCGTAGAGCGCGCGCCCCTCCTGCCGCGAGGACCCCTTGCGACCTCGGGCACCTCGGGGGCTGTCGGAGGCTGGGGCTCCCGGACGCCCCTTGAGACCTCAGGGACCTCGGGGGCTGTCGGAGGCTGGGGCTCCCGGACGCCCCTTGAGACCTCAAGGACCTCGGGGGCTGTCGGAGGCTGGGGCTCCCGGACGCCGGGCCGCCCGGCGTCACCTGCGGCGCCGGTGGCCGAGGGCTGTGGGTCCTTGGTGCGCACGGACGCCCTTCCTGGGCGCGCTCGGGGCGCTTGGGCGCGCGGCTTCTCCGCAGGGTCCCCGTCACACTCCGCACGCCGCGATCGCGCCCCCCTTTGCGGGACGCAGCTTCCCGCGTGGGGCCGGGCGGCCACGGTCCCTTTGGGCTCCGTCGTGGCGCGCTTCGCAGCCGGCTTCTTAGCGCGCGGCGCTGTCGGCCTTCGGCGCTGACCTTCCATATCTGAGGCTCTGCGCTCCGGAAAGGAAGAATCGACTTCGGGGAAAGATCGCGGGAAGGGGAACTCTCCGTAACTGCTGGAAACGAAACTTAACTAATCTGGCGGGAACGCAGCTTGTCTGTGCCGCCCAGAGCAGGCGCAGGAACCCGCGTGAGGTCGCACGTCGCCGCCAGGAAGAGGCGGTCCAGGAGATGCGAACTTTCTCACCCGCCAGTGGGGACCAGCTGAGCCATTGGCTTGGAAACCACCCACCCTTCCTTTATTGCAAAGACACGGAAAACACTGACAACAGCTTTGCGGCCAGATTTGCTGACCTACCACCAAGATTTATTTGGGGACCTCGTCGCTCGTACATTTGAAGTTCATAAAAATGTCGTACATTTGAAGTTCATAAAAATGTTTTCTATGTAAGCTTTAAATAAGAATTTGGTGTTCTTGTTAATGAGTAGTAAAAATAACACTAAACGTTTACAAGGTAGATGACTGCTTGGAATGAGTATTTCAAATTATCTGGCTTTCTAAAAAGCACACGAAATCTTAAAGAACTTGTTTAAAGTGCCTATGTGAGTTCCATAAGCAGCACAATCCTACTGATTTGGCTGCTGAGATCCCAGGGCACTTCAGTGCAGACGTTCAGAACGCGATTTCTAAAGTCAATCTTGTCAACAGTGGTTGAAAGTTGTACCTAGCGGGATTTATTTTGCTTTCCCCTGCCTTCGCCTGACAAAACCAGAACCTGCTCTTTCTGTCGACTGCACAGCCCAGAACACCACTTCGTCTTCGGCTAACATCAGAATGTGTAACTCCACTCCTTATTACATAAGCCAGTGTGTCCACTAACACAACACTCAACAAACTGCTGTGATGTTTAACTTTGAGGAAAGTGTGTGTGTGTGTGTGTGTGTGTGTGTGTGTGTGTGTGTGTGTGTGTGTGGTGTGCCATAGACTATGGGGAGTGGGGAAGGATGACACATTGCCTGGATAAAAAGACACTGATCAGTGTGTTGCTGTCCCATCGCCCATGCTATTCTTTTCCCCCCTTCCGGTGAAGGCCTGTACATGAGTTCCCAAAGTGGGAATTTGTCATCTGGCTTTTGGATGGCAAGCAGACATGCCTGGGGACAGAAACACTTCCTCCTTTGCAGAAATATACTTTAGACACGAGACCCCTATATTTAGAATGCCTTGCTGGGCATGATGGTGCACACCTTTAGTCCCAACATTCAAGAGACAGAGGCAGTTCAGCTGATGTCTGACTTTGAGGCCAGCCTGCTGGTCTACAAAGCAAATTCTAGGACAGCCAGGGCTACACAGCCAGAGTGAGACCCTGTCACAGACAGACAGACAAGAGGCTGACAGGAGCCCATCCTCTAGAGTGCCTTGATTAGCTTTTAAAATCAGCCATTCCTAGGTGCAGTTTCAAGGAAAGCATGATGGCTCATCCCAGATCAATCTAAAGTGGAAAGGGAGAACCAGCACATCACACACACACACACACACACACACACACACACACACACACACAAGTGCACAGTTCAGTGATAAGCACATTTATATTGATGGGCAACCCTCACCACCATACATCTCCACAAGTCTCCATCATGCCAAAGAAACTCAGCCATTCAACAGTTCTTTGCACTAGTCTCCTTGGAATCACTTCACTGTCTGCCTGTGATTCTGACTCCTTACTCTAAGTGCTTTAACTCAGTGGGGTCATATTGAGCTACACCTCCATCCTTTATTTGTAGAGTTTGTCTCTAGCAATTCACTTATCCGCTCAATAAATATTTGGCTGCCTAAGACATATCAGGCTCTGTTCTTAGCTCTTGGGATTCGCTAACAATAATTCTTGTCTTCCTAAAGCTTATATTCTCTCAGGGAAAAAATAGGCAAAAAAAAAAAAAAGCAATATACCTCATGTGGTAGATGATAATCTCTACTGAAGAAGGAAAGGGGCCAGGTGTGGTGGCGCACACCTTTAATCCCAGCACTCTGGAGGCTGAGGCAGGTGGATCTCTGTGAGTTCAAGGCCTGGTCTACAAAGTGAATTCCAGTACAGTGAGGGCTACACAAAGAAAACCTGTCTCAAAAAAAAAAAAACATAAGAAAGAAAGAAAAGAAAAGGAAGGGGACTAGAGAGGTGGCTCAGTGGTTAAGGTGTTGGCTGCTCTTTGAAAGGATCCAAGTTCATTTTCCAGCACCACTTCCCAAGAGTCAGTTCCAGGGGACCCAATGCCCTCTTGTGGCCTCCAAGGGCACTAGGTGTATATATGGTGCACAGACAGACAGACATGCAGACAAAACAATGATAACTTTTTTATGAAAAAGAAAACAGCCAGGTGGTGTTGGTGCATGCCTTTAATCCCAGGTGAGGCAGAGGCAGGCGGATCTTTGCTAGTTCAAGACAGCCTGGTTTATAGAACAAGTTCCAGGACAGCCAAGGCTACACAGAGAAACCCTGTCTGGAAAAACAAAACAAAACAAAAATAGTTCAAGAAGGGTAAGGAAAAAGGCATATGCATCCAGAGAGAATAACATTTGAGCAATGATTCAGAAAGGGGCATAGTTCACTGCAACAACCATCCTGTAATTGTTTTTCTTCTAATGTGAATCTTTCTAGCGAACCAGCTCTTAGCATCACCTGGGATGGTACATGTCCATAGTTCCAGTTACTCTGGAGGCTAAGGCAAAGCAGCTTTGAGGCCAGAAGTACAAGTCTCAGTAAGAGAGTGAGATCTTGTCTCAAACAAACAATAAATTTGAGGTCCATCATTGTGGACCCTGATGTAAGGCGTAACAGACTACCTTCCACATAAGGGTTGTATATACTTTCACAGTAGACATTCAGTTAGTCATGTACTTAAGCTACAGGCTTAAAACATTTAAGTTGTTGTGGGATAATCTTTTTGTATACTCTAAATATGTATTACTAGGGGCTAGAGATATGGTTCAGCGGTTAAAAGCACTAACTGCTCTTCCAAAGGACCTGGGTTCAATTCCCAGCATCCACATGACAGCTCACAACTGTCTGTAACTCTAGTTCCAGGGGACCCTCACACAGACATACAGGCAGGCAAAACACCAATGCACATAAAATAAAAATAAATATATTATTTTTTAAAATATGTATTATTCTCACTGGTTAATAAGGAAGATGACTGGCCAACAGTTGGACAGGTAGAGGTTGGGTGGGACTTGTAGACAAAAATAGAGTGTGAAGAAGAAGGGGAGGAGTCTTGGGCATCCCGAGGAGACGCAGAGAAAAGCAAGATAAACTTGCCATGTTGCAAAAAGGTACTGCCACGTAGCAGAGTGTAGATAAAAAAAAAAAAAAATGAGTTAATTTAAAATGTAAAAACTAGTTAATAACAAGCCTGAGCTATCAGTGGAACATTTACAATAAATGGTAAGTCTCTGTGTGTTTATTTGGGAACTGGCTGGCAGACAGAAAAGTATGCCTACAAGAAGTAGTATATTTCAGCTATAGTAGTCCACGACTATAATATAAAAACTTCAAAGGCTGATGCATAAGGATCATGAGTTCAAGGACAGCCTGGGCTACATAGTAAAACCCTGTTGGGTGGGGGGGGGGAGGGGGACATTGGTGACAAACTACTTTGGCTCCAGTCAGATCTTTATTAGTTCAAGGCCAGCCTGGGCTACATATCAATTCCAGGCTGAGAGGGCAAGAGCAAGGAGGAGTTGGGGGAGAACAGCTAGTAAATATTTGATGATTCTTGAAAAATGTCCACTGTTTGTGAAAGAGAAGATTACACAACAATTTATACAGTAGGATCTCACTTTCATTATTCATGGTCAAAGCATAAATACTTACTTCTGAGCTGGACATGCTCGACACACTTGTAATCCCCACACTCAGGTAACTGAGGCAGGAGGATAGAGATTTGGAGGCCAGTTTGAGCTACATAGCAAGAACCTGTCTCAAAGGGAAAAAAAAAATCCAAGCCAAGCACAGTGGCATAAACTTGAAATGCCAGCATTCAGCAAGCTGAGGCAGAAAGATCGTTGTGAGTCCCAGTTCACCTTGGGCTGCAAAGTGAGATATCCCAAAAAGATAACAGAAGCCAGGAAGCTGGCTCCTTGAGATGGCTATGCACTCCTGACACCTGTTTTCGATCCTTAGAACCAAGACTGGATTCCATGGTGCATACCTCTACAGTCTTAGCCCTCTTACTGCAAGTGGGGAGGCAGATTCAGAATTGGCCTGAAGTTCTCTAGCTGGGTGTCCTGGAGTACACAGAACAGCTAGAGAAATAACAAGAGAGGCCCTGCCTCAAAGCAAGCAAGGAGGAAAGAGAGCACTGGCTCCCACCTGTGCTCATACATACTCGCTCACCTCGCTCTCTCTCTCTCCTTCTCCCTCTTTCTCCCCCCTCCCCATCAATATCTAAAACAAAACACCCACAACAACAACAACCAAACCAATACTGGATACAGTGAGGAGGCCTTGAGTTCATGCACATAAAATAAAAATAAATAAATGATTTTTTAAAATATGTATTATTCTCACTGGTTAATAAAGAAGATGACTGGCCAATAGCTGGACAGGTAGAAGTTTTTGCTTTTTTTCTGAGACAGGGTTTTTCTACCTACTCCTGACTATCCTGGAACTCGCTCTGTAGACCAGGCTGTCCTCGAACTCTCAGAGATCCGCCTAACTCTGCCTCACAAGTGTTGGGATTAAAGTTGTGTGCCACCATGCTCAACTAAACAAATATATTGTTAAGGGGACTGGCCAGATGGTTCAGCAGGTTAAAGTATCTGCTGCCAAGTCTGATGACCTGAGTTCAATTCCCAGGACACACAGGATGAAAAGAACTGACTCCCTCAAGTTTTTCATCTCCATATATGCACTATGGCATGAGTAAATCCAAACACATACACACATGCAAATGAATACATGCAATTAATTTAAAAAACTTACCTATAGTTAAGTAGAGAGGAGTAAAATATAGTATAATCACACAATGCATGTACAAAATAATAGCATTCCTATGTTGTGTGATTTTTTTTTTCCTGCAGTTCCAGGGCACCAACAAGCCAAAGAAAATGATTACACTCAAATCTAGCTTAGTGAAACTGAGTTTATTGGAGGCACTTGCAGGAGGATGGATGAGTCAAAGACAGCTGCATCACAGAAAAGCCCACCCCGGCATGGACGACAATCACAAAGTTGCATCCCTGGAGCTCCCTGCAGGACTTGCATGGCTGATAAGAGTCCTGCAGTCTTCCCCCTAGCAATGGTCCCTGCTTACACAGCCTGGGGTGGGGGTGGACCTGGAAGCTTACAAATCTTGCTTCAGCTGAAGTTGTCAATTTTGTTCACTTCTGGAGTTTTTTGAGACTCCCCCCTCCAGGAAGGAAGAGTTCAACTCAGAGGAAATTGTTGTACATACATATAAAAATAGTTACTAGCAACAGAAGGCTGACATTCTTGTGAAGTGAGGATAGAGCACTTGGCGGGAGTTACAAGTTCTCTAATTCTCCATGTCTGTGTTTATGTAATGTTTAAGTTGTGTATAAATAGGGACTGGAGAGATGGCTCCGAGATCAAGAGCTCTTACAGAAGACCTGGGTTCTAGCTCAGTGAAACCATGGTGGCTCACAACCCTTTGTCGCTTCTGTTCCAGGGGATCTGATGCCCTCTCTGACTTGTGTGGGCACACTCATGGTGCACACACACTCATACACATAAATACCTTTAATAAATGTTTAAGTTTTATGTAAATAATGGGGTTTTGAGGACATGGTAGTATTAGTATGTAGACCCAGATGGATTTCAGCACGAGGCAATCCTCCTGACCCTGGCCCCCAGTACTGGGATTACAAGCATGCAGCACCACGGTGGACTGAGAACGTTGGTTATTAATACAAACAACAAAACTGTGTATTTGATGATTTTACTCATCAGAACACGGGTTGCGTTAGTCAAAACAACCTCTCAGAAGAAGGTTTTAAGGCTGTCCATTCCAAAAGGCTGGACATTGCCCCTCCAACTTTCCCCTGCTCCTGCTCTTCCTCCGCAAATGTGATCTGAATTTATTGTCAAGGCGACCCGAATTTCAGACTGTGGTTTTGACAGCGCCCTCAAATCCAAAGAATCTGATAAGGCAAACTGGTCAAACTTACTGTTCGTAGGCGGTAACCTGACTATAGAGACAGGTCCACCGGAAGGGCCTAACCTCAACCTTCCAGGCAGAATCGCCCCGCCAGCGCCATGGGGCACCCGACAGCGAGAGAACGCACATCCGGCCTGCGCGCGCCACCCCGTGGCCTTAGCCGCTGGAGCTCCAAACCGCCAATCAGAGGCGACGCTGGACGCAGGCGTGCTGCGCTCTGACGCAGGGCAAGATGGCGGCGCCCAGACGGCTTCCCCGGGCTTAGTTGTTGCGGGTCGTCCGCCTCCCCTCGGCATGTTGCTTCTCCGAGACTGCGGCCGCTGGGCCGCGGCGTCCCTCGGCCGACGCTTGCCTTCGCCTCGCCTCCGCAGCGACAGCGCGGCGCCGTGCCGCGCGCACTTCGATGTGGTAGTGATCGGAGGGGGCCACGCGGGGACCGAGGCGGCCGCCGCCGCTGCGCGCTGTGGCTCGCGGACCCTGCTCCTCACACACCGCGTGGACACGATCGGTGAGGAGCCCCCGCGGCCTCGGCCGGCCTGGGGTGGACGAGAGTGGTGGGTGACCGGGGTGAGGGAGCGGACGACTGTCAGGCACACCGGGTCGTTGGACTAACCTTCCCGGTATTCTCGCCCCAAAGAAAGGGCGAATTAACGTTTTCACACCCGTTTGATTAAGCGACATAGTGCGTTCACCGAGAGCGTGTCAAGCCCTCGTGGAAAACGGCGCTTCTCGTTCCGTTCTGTATTTCCATTGAGAGTTTTGTGCCCAAGGTTTGTTGATACCCGCGGTAGCGTACGCGCCACTTTATCTATTACTGGATGAACACTAGATTGATCGCGTTTCTTGGCCCTTGCAAATAGTGTTTCTTTAGACATAGGAGTACGCTTGTCACTTTAGCCACAGATTTAATTTCTCTTGGATATATACACAGGCATGCAAAACCTTTATTCTGTCAACGCAGTAGGATATGTTTAAAAACATTTCAGAGTCTGTTAGTAATTCTCATAAGTGTGTTTAATGAAAACAATCTTAATTTGGAATGAAAGAGGGGATGTTGTTTGTTTGTTGCCACAGGGTCCCCGTACCTGGCTGGTCTGGCAGAGCTTGCTGTGTAGACCAGTCTGGCTTCGAACTCACAGTGATCCGTGTGTCTCAGCCTCCAGAGGGCTGAGATTTAAGGTGTACCTGGCCAAAATGATTGTTCTATGGAAATTTGGTGCAATATCAAGAGTTCCTTGGCTTCAAGGAAGAAAGATGACTTTGCCTTAGAAGGTTGAGTCCCTAGGGATGCAGAGGGCAGGAATGATTCACTCATACTCTGCTGATTCCTCCTCTCTTTGAAGTTAGAGGAGAAAGGTTTTTTTCGTAAATGAGGGCTAATTACCTGTAGGAACAGCTCTTTATTAAATAATACGTACAAGGTACTCATTTATTTACCATGATCCTGTCCATTCTCTTTAGGTCAGATGTCCTGTAATCCTTCCTTTGGTGGCATCGGAAAGGGGCATTTGATGAGGGAAGTAGATGCCTTGGATGGCTTGTGTTCTCGAATCTGTGACCAGTCTGGTATACATTACAAAGTATTAAACCGGCGTAAGGGTCCCGCTGTGTGGGGGCTGAGAGCGCAGATTGATCGGAAACTTTATAAACAGAACATGCAGGTGAGCAGAGGTGGGGACAGGAAGGACTGGGCTTCTCCAGCTGCTGTTTCAACTGGCATTCTCCCTTGACAGAAGGAAATCCTGAATACGCCCCTGCTCACTGTTCAGGAGGGAGCTGTAGAAGATCTAGTTCTTACAGAACCGGAGCCTGGACACGCTGGGAAGTGCCGGGTCAGGGGTGTTATTTTGGGTATGTACTGGCTAATAATGCTCATCCCAGCGCATCAGACCCTGTGAAACATTTGTTTTAGAGGAGAGTGTGGAGATGTTTTTCCTATGCCAGGAAATTCTTGTTCCCTCTGCCTGGATAAGGAAAAATATGTAAACAGTCTTGTGTCTCTTCATTTTGACCATCGTGAATCTCAGTCAAATTCTGGGTTCATCAGTACTGTTTTAGTGTAAGACTCCAGAGCCTGCATATCTGTATCTTTTATCCAGGCTCTTCTATCATAAACTTGTTTCTGTATTTGTTGTTTTATGTGTGAGGTGCTTGTGTGTGGTGGCAGAGGACGACTTTTGAGAGTTGGTTCCCTGCTCTCAACATGTAGGTACCAGGAATGAACTCAGGTCGTCAGGTTCGGCAGCAAGCATCTTTACCCACTGAGCCGTCTTAACCACGGCCCCCTCTTTTTAATATACTTCCCCCCATATATCCTGGGCTGGCCTCAAACTCACAGTATAGCAGAGAATGGCTTCCAACTTCAGATTCACGTGCCTCTACCTCTTAAGTGCTGGGATTATAGGCCTGTGCCATCGGGTCTAATGGATGTGGTGCTAGGGATTGAACCCAGGGTTTGCGTGTTAGGCGGACCCTCTACCAACTGAGCTGTGTCACCTGTCCCTATGTTCCTCTTCGTTAGGGTTACTGTTGCTGTGACAAAACCCCGTGACCAAAGGCAAGTTGGGGAAGAAAGGGTTTATTTGGTTTATGCTTCCATATTCATAGTCTATCACTGAAGGAAATCAGGACAGAAACTCAAACAAGGTGGGAACCTGGAGGCAGGAGCTGATGCAGAGACCATGGAGGGGTGCTAATTACTGTTTTGTACCTGTGGCTTGCTTAGCCTGCTTTCGTATAGCACCCAGGGGTAGTACCGTTCACAATGGGCTGGGCCCAGCCCTCCCACATTAATCACTAATTAAGAAAATGCTCTACAGGCTTGCCTACAGCCCGATCTTGTGGAGGGGTTTTCCCAGTTGGGGTTTCCTACTCTCAGATGACTCTAGCCAGTGTCAAATGGGCATAAAATTAGCCAGTACAGTTCCTCAACCTCAATCAGGTTCTCTATTTCTGAGCCTTTGCAAGGAGAAACTAATTAAATTTTCCTGTTTTCTCCTCTTCCCTATATCAATTACCATTCTTCCAGCTACTGTATAGCATTCAGAAATACAATAAACTTTTTTTTTTTAAGTCAGGTCTCCCTGTGTAATCCAGCCTGGCCTCAAACTCACAAATCCACCTGCCTCTGCTTCTCAGGTGTTGGGATTAAAGGCATGTACCACCACACATGGCCTGTTTTACACTTTTCTTTTTATTCCTTTAAGTTTCCAACAGTTTCGGAAGGATGAAGAAATTGTGTCATGTTTAGCCAAAAGTCTAAAATCAGCTAATTTTCTTTTTTCTTAGTATTTTTTTTATGTATATGAGTGATTGCCTCCATGTATGTCTGTGCACCACATGCCTGCCTGGTACCTGCAGAAGCCAGAAGAGGGTGTTTGATCCCTTGGAATTCAAGTTATGGACAGTTGTGAACTGCCATGTAGGTCCTAGGAACTGAACCCAGTTCCTTTGCAAGAATAGCCCTTGCTCTTAACTGCTGAGCCGTCTTTCCAGTCCATAGTTTTCTAAACCGTCACTAACTGCACTATGCCCGTGTGATCTTAGGAACATGTGTTTACTGCTTTTGCGGGGAGGGGGCTTGGTTTTTGTTTGTTTTGTTTTGTTTTTGTTTTTTCGATACAGGGTTTCTCTGTGTAGCCCTGGCTGTTCTGGAACCTGCTCTGTAAACCAGGCTGGCCTCAAACTCTCAGAGATCTGCTTGCCTCTGCCTTCTGAGTGCTAGGATTAAAGGCATGCACCACCACCGCCCACTTGAATTTAGGAATGTGTGAATTAGTAATGAAAAACATCATGTTTTCCCTACTACACTTATTCGTGTGCATGTGTGTGCTGTGTGCTTGTGAGCAGGAAGTTCTCTCCTCCCACCATGTCGGTTCTGGGGATCAAGCTCAGGTCATCAGGCTCCATAGCAAGTGCCTTTTGTCTGCTGAGCCATCTTGCCAGCCTCCTGAGTTGCTTATTTTTGGAAACAAGTGCCTCTTACTGATCCTGGAGCTCACTGATTCAGCTAGCCTGGCTGAACGGTCCCCATTTTCTCATTGCTGGGGTCACAGATACCGACCACTGTGCCCTACACACTCAGCTTTCTTACTCCTTTGAAATTCTTTGCCTGGGCTGGAGAGATGGCTCAGAGGTTAAGAGCACTGGCTGTTCTTCCAGAGGTCATGAGTTCAATTCCCAACAACCACATGGTGGCTCACAACCACCTGAAATGAGCTCTGGTGCCCTCTTCTGGACTGCAGGCAGAACACTCTGTGCATAATAAATAAATAAATCTTTGAAAAAAATTCTTTGCCTTGAGTGGGAGGTGGAGAGATGTTTACCTAAAGGCAAAGCTTTCAGTTAAGTTGGATACTTTCTAGAGATGTAGTGTCTCAGATGGTAACTATAGTTGATAATATAATGTTGGACCCTGAGATTTTTCTAAGGGAACAGAACTTGAGTGTTTTGAAACACACACACACACACACACACACACACACACACACACACACACACACACAGAAGGTAGCCATGAGGTAGTAGGTATGTTAACTAGGATTATATGATTATATGAGTTTATATAAGGTGGACCATTTTGGCTCGGTGGTGGTGGTGGTGGTGGTGGTGGCGCACTCCTTTTAAGTTCGAGGACAATTTGGTCTATAGAGTGAGTTCCAGAACAGCCAGGGCAACACAGAGAAACCCTGTCAAAACTGCCCCCCAAAAAAAGAAAAAAAGAATGTACTTTATTGCTGGGTGGTGGTACACATGCTTTTAATCATATCACTCAGGAGGCAGGGGTAGGCAGATATCTGTGTGTTTGAGGCCAGCCTGGTCTACAAAGCAAGTTCCAGGACAGCCAGGGACAGCCAGGACTGTTACACAGAGAAACCCTGTCTCGAGGAGAAAAAAAAAAACAAAAAAACTTTTAATTTATTAAATAAATAAATAAAATTTATGAAAAATAAATTAGTTTATACTTTAATAAAGTTTTTTGGTGGTGGTGGGTTTTGGTTTGGTTTTTGGTGGGGGCAGGTCTTTGTAGACCAGGCTGGCCTCAAACTCACAGAGATCCACCAGCCTCTGCCTCCAGAGTGCTGAGATTAAAGGCATGCACTACCACATCTGGCTGCACTTTAATTAAATTTTTAAAAATAACTACAGGGGCCGGGCCAGCACTCGGGAGGCAGAGCCAGGCGGATCTCTTGTGAGTTCAAGTCCAGCCTGGTCTACAGAGTGAGATCCAGGACAGGTACCAAAACTACACAGAGAAACTCTGTCTCAAAAAAACAAACAAAATAAAACAATAATAATAATAACTACAGGGGCTGGAGAGATGGCTCAGGGGTTAAGAGCACTGACTGGTCTTCTAGAGGGCCTGAGTTCAATTCCCAGCAACCACATGGTGGCTCACAGCCATCCATAATGAGATCTGACGCTCTCTTCTGACATGCAGGCATATATGCAGATAGAGCATTCATACCAAAAAAATGAAATAAAATGAATAGAAATAGCTACAAAAATTCTCACATTTCTAGAGATAGGAAGTTTTTCTGTAATTCTGATATAAAATATTCACATTCTATTTTATTCTGTAGTAACAATCAGAAAATTAGTTACTATTTTATGTTTTTTTTCTAATCATTTAGCAGATGGAAGCACAATTTATGCAGAGAGTGTAATTCTGACAACTGGGACATTTCTGAGAGGCATGATTGTAATTGGATTGGAGACACAGCCCGCAGGACGTTTGGGGGATCAGCCCTCTATAGGGTTAGCTCAAACTCTGGAGAAGTTGGGGTTTGTAGTAGGAAGACTGAAGACTGGGACCCCACCCCGACTTGCCAAAGAGTCCATTAATTTCACCATTCTAAACAAGCACACACCAGATAATCCTTCCGTACCATTCAGCTTCCTCAGTGAAACAGTGTGGATCAAGGTAAGAGAGTTTAATGAATGATGCTGGTTATTCACAACAGGAGATATCCTAACCATATTAAATTTTGTTTTGTTTTTATTTATGTATATGTATCTGTGTGAGGTTGACGTGGAGGCCAGAACAGAGTTCCTTAAAGCTGGAATTACAAGAGATTGTGAGCTGTCTATTCTGGATGTTAGGAACTGAACTCTGGGCCTCTGGAAGAGCAAAAAGCATTCTTTCTTTTTCTTTTTCTTTCTTTTTTTTTTTTAATAATACTTTATTTTATTTTTTTTTTAATTTATTTATTTATTCTGTATACAGCATGTATGACTGCAGGCCAGAAGAGGGCACTAGATCTCGTTACAGATGGTTGTGAGCCACCATGTGGTTGCTGGGAATTGAACTCAGGACCTCTTGAAGAGTTGAAGAGCAGCCAGGGCTCTTAACCTCTGAGCCATCTCTCCAGCCCTTTTTTTTTTTTTTTTTTTTTTTTTTTGAGACAGGGTTTCTCTGTGTAGTTTTGGTGCCTGCCCTGGATCTTGCTCTGTAGCCCAGGCTGGCCTCGAACTCACATCCACCTGGCTCTGCCTCCCGAGTGCTGGGACTAAAGGTGGGCACCGCTGCCACCACCAACCAGCGCAAAAGCATTCTTAACTACTGAATCATCTCTCTAGACCCTCCCTTTTTTTTCCTCTCTCTCTTTTATGTGTTTGGGTGTTTGCCTTTGTGTATGTATGTTCGTGCATCATGTGAATGTCTGGTACCCAAGTAGGTTAGCAGAAAGTGTTGGATACCATAGAACTATAGTTACAGAGAGTTTGAACTGCTGCATGGGTGCTGGGTATCAAACCACGTTCTTTGGAAAGCAACTGGTATTCTTAACTGCTGAACCATACCTCCAATCCTCCGTCTTTCTTTTCCTTTTCGTTTTTTTTTTGGGGGGGGGGGGGCAGGGTTTCTTTATGTAGCCTTGGCTGTCCTAAACTAGCTCTGTCGTCTAGGCTGACCTCAAACTCACAGGAATTGATTCTGTCCTTCTACAACATGGGTCCTACAGTCAGGTCATCAGCCTTGGCAGCAAGTGCCTTAACCTGCTGGGCCATTTAGATGACCCAACACTCTCTGCATTATGTTTTTGGTTGTTTGGGGTTTGTTTGTTTGTTTGTTTTTTGGAGGGGGGCTTGTATTGAGTATTGAACCTAGAGCTTTGCATATACGAGATGAGTCCTCTTGTCACTGAGGTACATTCCCTGTCCCCACTTGTCCTCCAAGTGGAAAAAGTAAATATAGTGTATGTTTAGAATTAAGGATTAAGGGCTGGAGAGACGTTTCAGGGGTCAAGACTACTGCCTGCTCTTCCAGTGGACCCGGGTTCAATTCCCAGCAACCACATGACGGCTCACAGCCTGTAAGTTTGTAAGCTCTACTCCAGTGCCACTGCATGGACACTGCATGCATGCTAAGCACAGACATACGTTCAGGCAGAACACTCATACATAAAATAAAAAGAAATCCCCCTGGATGGTGGGGGCCCACAACTTAAATTCCAGTATTCGGGAAGCAGAGGCAGGCAGATCTCTGTGAATCTGGTCAGCAAATAGAGTTCCATGACAACCAGAGCTGTTACGTAGAGAAGCCCTGTCTTGAAAAACCAAAAGTAAATAAATCTCAAAAAAAAAAAAAAAAAAAAATTGCACTGGGTATTAGTAATTGAGGTCCCAGTTTCTTATAAATTTCCTGACGTGAATAGCTCTAAATATTCTATTACTGTTTTTATCTTTGTGTGTGTGTTTGTGTCTCAAGCTGTGGCATGTAGTAGAGATCAGAGAACAACCTGTGGGAGTTCATTCTCCTCCCACGTGGTCACTGGGGTTGAAGTCAGGTATCAGGTTATAGTGTCTTTCCTGCTGAGTCATCTCACTGGCCCACTTGGATGTTTTTGCTTAGTAAGATGCAGCTTAGGACGCCATTTCCTTGACATGTTACTTTTAACATTTTGGAGACAGGGTCTTGCTGTGCATCCCCGACTGCGCTCCCACCCACAGTCTTCCTGCCTGTTTCCCAAGTGCTTTAACTTGTATTGTAAGTTGTTAGTTTGAGTGGTTGGGATGTAGTTTAGTGGGAGAGTGCCTGCCTAGCCCTGGTGCATTCCCCAGCATGACTAAACTTGCCTTGGTGGTGTAGATCTGTAATCCTAGCCCTTGATAGGTGGAGACCCGGGGACCAGAGGTTTAAGGTCATTCTCAGCTACATAGTGAGTGTGAGGCCAGCCTGGGCTACATGAGAGCCTGTATTTTTTCAGGTTTAAAGCAGACACACACTTGTAATCCTAGCACTCAGGAAGATTGGTGAGTTTGAAGACTGCCTGCACTACTTTGTGAGACCTTGTCTCAAAAATATTTCACAAATCTGGGAACTAGTGGAATGAATTAAATTTAAATACTATTGTGTCATTCTTTTTTTTTTTTTTCATTTAAGTTTTATTTGTGTATATGCATGGGAGCATAAGTACCTGTGCATATGAGAAGCATCAGATACTTCTAGAACTGGAGTTACAGGTGGTTGTAAGCCTCCTGATATCTATGCTGACAACTGAGCCCTCTGCAAAAGCAACAGTACATGCTTTTTACTGCTGAGCCGTCTCTCCATCCCTCTCCACCAGCCTTTTTTCAGTCAGAATCTCAACTGTGTAGCTGAACCAAGGCTTGCTGGAACTCACGGATGTGTGAGTCACTACTCCTGGCTTCCTTCTTTCATTCCTCCTCCTCTTTTTCCTAGTTTTAATTTAGTTTTGTTTTAGATAGGTTATCACTGTGTAGCCCTGGCTGGCTTCTAACTGTAGACCAGGGTAGACCAGGGTAGCCTTGAGCTCTCGAAGACCTACCTGTGTCTACTCCAGTACTGGATTAGAGACATGTTCCACTACACCCTAAAAAACATTTATTTGTTTGTTTGTTTGAGTGGGTGGGTACCCTGTGCTATGACACCCATATGGAGGTCAGAGGACAACTTGAGAGAGTGAGTTCTCTCCTATCATGTAGGTTCCAGGGATCCAACCCAGGTGATTAGGCTTGGTGGCAAGTGCCCTTATCCCCTGAGCCATTGATTGACTGACTGATTGATGCAGGGTCTCACTCTGTAGCCCTGACTTGGAACTCACTATGTAGACCAGGCTGACCTTAAACTCACAGAGACCCACCTGTCTCCCAAGTGGTGGGATTAAAGGTGGGTGCCATCATGCCTGGCATCCACTGAGTCATCTTGCTGGCTCAGTTTCTTTCCTTCTTGGTAAGTTTTAAGACATTTATAGATAACATTTTCATGTCTTTAACAAAGAAAAGCTCACCTCACACCATTATCACAACGAAACTTTGTTTAGCATTGGGGTTTTCATATAGGGTCTTGCTATGTAACTTTAGCAAATCTTCCTGCCTCACCTTCCCAAGTGCTGGGATTACAGTTGTGAAGCACTATGCCCTACTAAAACATTCCCTTTTTTTTTGTGGGGGTGGGGAGGTGGGGGTGCTACTAGAGGCCCTGCCTCAGACAAGCAGGTGAAATCTGTGTTGTATGTGATTACTGTTTTCTAGCCAGAAGATCAGCTGCCATGTTTCTTGACTCACACCAACCCCAGAGTGGATGAAATTGTCCTTGGGAACCTTCACCTGAATAACCATGTTAAGGAAACTACAAGAGGACCCCGGTAAGGACTAGAAGTGAGTGCTTAATCACTTTAAGGAATGAGGTAAACTTTTTTGTCATCAAATTTACTTTAAATTTCAATGTCTTATTCTAGATACTGTCCCTCTATTGAATCAAAGGTTTTACGTTTTCCAAACCGTGTACATCAGGTTTGGTTGGAACCGGAAGGAATGGATTCCGATCTTATCTACCCCCAAGGGTTATCTGTTACCCTACCCGCTGAGTTACAAGAGAAAATGATAACATGCATCAGAGGCTTGGAGAAAGCCAAAATGGTTCATCCAGGTAAAGAGGGTCACAGGCATGCTTCAGCCAGCAGTGAGGTGGTCTGTCTGCTTCTGTTGTTGCTTAGTGCTCCATAAAATAGGCCAAAGCTGGACATGTGACACACCTCTGTAATCCTAGCACTTGGGAAGCTAAAACAGGAAGCTTTCTTCAAGTTTGAGGCAGAATGTGGCTACATAGCAAGACCCTGTCACAATCTGTATTAGTGGATGAAGCCCAGCATCTCTACATTGATGGAGTCTGGTGCACTGTGTGTTTCCTCTTTGAGGTGGGGGCAGCTGCTCTGACTTACCGTGTGAACTTGTTGTTGGTCCAGGTTATGGTGTTCAGTATGACTATCTGGATCCCCGGCAGATCAGCCCATCCCTCGAGACGCATTCAGTTCAGCGGTTGTTCTTTGCTGGACAGATCAATGGAACCACTGGCTACGAGGAAGCTGCAGCTCAGGTGAGATTGGTTTTGTTTTGCTTAAAACAGTGTCTCTCTAGGTACTGTTAGCTGTCCTTGAACTCACCAGGTAGAGTAGGCTGGCTTCTAACTAACAGAAATCCACCTGCCTCTGCCTCCCAAGTGTGGGATTAAAGGCATGCGCCACCATGCCCATGAATTTATTCAGATGGTACTATAAACCAAAAGAGACCATTTCATTAGTGTTCTTTTTTCAGTATCTGTTGTTGATTATACAGATCTTGGATGCAACACTAGTTCAGGCTAAGTGGATATAGCTGTTGTATATAGTACATTTGTTCTGTTTTAAAATAAGGTCTTGCAAGGCTAGCCTTGAAAATCCAATTCTACCCTCACCTTCCAGGTGCTGAGATTACAAGTCTGCTTTGCCTCCCTAGTGTTAAGATTACAGACATGTATGTACCATGTTGTCCAGCTTGTGGGGGATGATTTTGAAAGCACTTACAGCTAGTTTCTGAGTCCCTAGATCTGCTAGGATATTGAGAAAAAAAATTATGGAATTGCTTCTGAAGTGTAAAAACAAGCATTTTAATTCTTTTAAGATTCTGAAAATTATCATGTTGTTGTTATTACTATTTTGGCTTTCTGTGTTATGTGTGTGCACATTATGCATGTTGAGGCCAAAGATCAGCATTAGATGTCTTTCTCAATTGTTCTTCACCTGATTTTATTTTTAATATCATTTTATATGTATGAGTGTTGCATCTGCATGTATGTCTATGTACCACCTGTGTGCCTGATGCCTGTGGAGGCCGGAAGCAGGCATTAGATCTCCTGAAACTAGAGATACAAATGGTTGTGAGCCACTCTGTAGGTGCTGGGAGATCAAATCCGGGTCTCTGGAAGAACAGCCTTAACTGCTGAGCTGTTCCCTAGCTCTTTTTTTTTTTTTTTTTGAATGTATGGGAAGGAGTATGTGCACATGAATGCAGGTACCAGAGGATGCCAGGAGAGGAGTTCTCTGGAGCTGAAGTTATCAGTGGTTGTGAGCTGCCCAGCATGGGTACAGCAAACCCATCTTGGGTCCCCTGCAAGAGCAGTCCAGACTCTTACCTCTTGAGCCACGTGTCTAGCCCCTCCACCTTGTCATTTGAGACAGAAGCTCTCGCCGCACTCACATTAGGCTAAACTGACTAAGCGGTGAGTTGCAGTGACCCGACTGTCTCTGCCTTCTCAGTGCTGAGATGACAGGCCTGTAGCACTGTGCTCCGCTTTTTCATGAGACTGTTAGGGATCAAATTGAAGTCCTTAGGTCTTAGAGAGAAGCATTTTATGAAATCTTTCCCATAATATTCTTCATCACTGTCTTGGTCACTGTTCTATTGCTGTGAAGAGACACCATGACACAGCAACTCTTACAAAAGAAGTCATTTAATCTGGGCTGCTTTACAGTTTTCAAAGGCTTAGTCCATTCTCATCTTGGCTGGGCCTGGGGGTGGGCATGGTAGCAAGCAGACAGACACAGTGCTGGAGAAGTAGCCGAGAGGTCTATATCAGGATCTACATACAGACAGTGGGAAAAGAGAGATAATGGGCCTGGCTTGGGCTTTTCAAACCTCAAAGCCCACCCCCACATCTACTCCAACAAGGCTACATCTTCTAATCTTTCTCAAATAGTGCCACTCCCTGATAACTAAGGGTTCAGACTCTGGGGGCTCTTATTCAAACCATCACACGTTTATATTCCATATGAGCCTGCTTTCTTCCTACCCTGTGTATTTGTGTTTTGGTTCTTTGAGACAGGGTTTCTCTGTGTAGCCCTGGCTGTCCTGGAACTCATTCTGTATGTAAACCAGGCTGGCCTTGAACTCACAGAAATCCGTCTGCCTCTGCCTCCCAAGTGCTGAGATTAAAGGGGTGTGCCACCACACTACCCTGTGTGTGTTTTTTTTTCCAGGTAGTATGCTAAATAGAATAGCTATTTGTTCAGTTCATAATGGCCTCTTAAACATTCCAGTCCTCTTATAGGGTGTGATAGCTGGAATCAACGCCAGTCTGCGGGTCAGTCAAAAACCACCCTTTGTTGTAAGTCGCACAGAAGGCTACATAGGAGTCTTGATTGATGACCTCACCACACTGGGCACCAGCGAACCATACCGCATGTTTACTAGCAGGGTAGAGTTCCGCTTGTCACTGCGCCCGGATAATGCTGACATCCGCCTCACATTCCGAGGTAATTTTTTTTTTCCCCCCAAGACAGGGTTTCTCTGTGTAGTTTTGGTGCCTGTCCTGGATCTCACTCTGTAGACCAGGCTGGCCTCAAACTCACAGAGATCCACCTGGCTCTGCCTCCCGAGTGCTGGGATTAAAGGCGTGCGCCACCACCACCCGGCTCCCGAGGTAATTTTTAACAAAATCCTCTGAGGTGTTGCACTGCTTTTTGGGTTTGGTTTATGTAGTTGCAGGATCTCTTATAGTGTAGTTAAGGTGACTTTGGATTCCTGTTCTTGACTCCACCTCTCAAGTAGCGGGTGGCTACTACAGCCTGCCTTGGGAAGGGGAAGTTGGGGTGAAGGGCTGTTGAGACAAGGTCTCCATGTATAGCCTGGCCAGCCTTGAATGACTGTAGTCCTGCCTCTAAGTGCTGTGTTACAGGGCTGTGCTGCCACACACACACCCTGCACTCTACTGTCCGTTAAAACTTCTCCCTCTTCCTTTCCTAGCTCATAAGGATGCCGGCTGTGTGTCCCCACAGCGATATGAAAGAGCATCATGGATGAAGTCTTCCTTAGAAGAAGGCATGTCTGTATTGAAATCCATTGAGTTTTCAAGCTCCAAGTGGAAAAAGTTAATTCCACAAGCTCCTATAAGTATTCATAGAAGCCTTCCTGTCAGGTATGATTGTCAATATAGACTTTTCTTAGTTTTTACAGAAAATGAGATTTCAGAGAGACATCATATACAGGCCCCCTACCTACACATTTTAGATGAATACAGCTTTCTCTTAGCTTTTCAGCAGCCGTTAGTATAATTCATCTACCTATTCAATATACATAAATATGTGAGCCATGTATGACATTAATCATGGCAGTTAGGAGGTGGAGGCAGGGATCAGGAGCTTCAGATCAATCTGAACTGGGCTCTGTAAGACCCTGTCTTGAAAAATAAAATTTTAAAAGAAAAGTAAAACGTATATAGCTGGGCATGTAGTTTGATGGTAGAATGCATGCTTAGCATGAGTGAGGCCTTGGATTCAGTCTCCAGAGTCTCTACCTCCCAAGTGCTGGGGGGGTAAAAGCATGTACCACCATACCTAGTGAAAATTTTTCTTAATGAAATATATTTGTGTGATTATAAGTTATATTTTTTATATGTTTAGGTGTTTTGCCTACATGTATGTATGTATGTGCACCATATGCATGTCTCATGCCCAGGGAACCAGAAGAGAGTGTCAAGGTCCCATGGAACTAGAGTACAGATGGTTATGGGCTGCCCTGTGAGTGCTGGGTATCAAACCCAGGTCCTCTGGAATAGCAGTCAGTGTTCTTAACCCCTGAGCCATCTATTCAATTCTTAATATTTTGTATATGTGTAATTTCTTTGTGGTTCCCATTAAGATCTTTTGGTTTTCCTCAGTTTTAGAGGCTCCAAACCAAACAATAGAAGGACCCATTTTCTTTACTAGGCTCAAACCAATTAGATTGATACCATCTAATACATGGACTATATAAAGGAAAATCATGTAATTAAAAAAAAAAAAAATTACCCAAGCATGGTGGCCTTTAATTCCAGCACTAGGGAGGCAGAGGCAGGTAGATCTCTGAGTTCAAGGCCCTCCTGATCTACAGAGTAATATCCAGACAGCTAGAACTACACAGAGAAACCCTGTCTCAAAAAAAACAAAACAAAACAAAAAAGCATAATATTTGTGGGGCGTTTACCCAACCACCCCCACAGTTCCCCAGAGTTTTCTTGAGTGTGAGCAGCAGGAAATATTAGATAGAAGGATTTATTGCGGAGAATATCGCGGAGAGAAACAGATAGAAAATAAAGGATAGCCTCGAGAGGGCCTGGAACCTATTCCAACGGGCCCTGACTGTCTCTGCCCCAGGGTTTTTATAGAGACACCAAGGGGTGGAGCAAAAGACCTCCTCCCCCAGCACAGCCAAGTGCAGACCATCCCAGACACCTGCAGTTAGGCCCGTGGTCTAATCATCCTCTATGAGGACCTGCTGGGTAAAGCCACGAGGAACCCGAGAACGGGCTCCCACAAATATTATAATTTTTTTCATAGTATTATATACTCTAAATTCTTACTTGTATTTATTATAAATTTTTTGAAGGCCCATGCCACGTTTAAGATTTCCTTTCCCTCAGTTTGGTTATATGGCCTAAATGTCTAAAGGACATTCATACAGAGCATTTTTGCTCCAGGAACAATCGGAGTCTTGTGTATTGTATAGTCCAAGCCAGCCTTAAACTTGCTCAATCATCAATAGGATGAGCTTGTACCCCTGACCATCCTGCCCCACCCTCAAAGTGCTGGGACAAAAAGAAGTTCTGAGGACCTTGAATAATATAAAATGTGTGTATTTCACCATCGTTTTTTTCCCCGTTTGAAAAAAAAGTGATTTAGAAAGGAGAGGGAGCCAGCGTCAATAATCCTCTGTACTTTAGAGGTACGCTGTGCATACCATGATGGCATTGATACTCTCCCTCTGTGACACTGTCTGTCTGTGGTGGCTCCTATAAGGGCACTAATCCTTATGGCTGGCCTCACCTCTTTAGTTATTAGGCCCCAACATACAAATTTGGGGACACCACATTATCACTGCTGTAATCAATATATTTACTAGCTCTATTCATCAGTTTTATGGTATAATAAATACCTGAGGCTGCACATTGTATTTTTTAGAAGGGTTTATCTGGCTGCCAGTTTGGAAGCTGAGACTTCAAGGTTCACGGCTTCCTCCCTTTGACTCTGCTGAGGGTGTTATGACTGATTGGATCGCTTCATTTAAGAGCATGTGCTGCTCTTCCGAGACCACATAGAGAGATAGATGGGAAGCCAGAAATCTCGGTGTCAGGCTTGCTCTTCTGACAAGAAGTCACTAGTGTGAGCACTAACTTCATGACAGAGTGTTGACCTCTTCTGAAGAGCAGAGACCTAGTTACTACTGGTCACAGTCCTTCCTCTTAAAGGATGTTCCTCAACAGTGTGACATAGAGACTGCACTTCCAGAACATGAGCCTTTGAGGGACACAAACCAAATCTGAACCCTAGTGTGCAGAAGGATGGCTCACTCAAAGTACACTAAACAAGACTTAGTAGTTGTGAAGCACGTTCCCTGTTCTCTGGACATGACAAAGCCCTTGTTAGCATAGGATATTCTTTGTAAACAGAAAAGAGGACAACAGCCTAAAAAACCTTAACAACAGTATAAGTCTGATGATAGGAAGTCAGGAAAGCAATACGTAACCCAGGCTGTCTTCAAACTTGCTGTGTAACAAAGGCTGGCCTGGCACACCCAGTGCTCCTGCCTCTGCCTCTCAAGTACTTGGATTATAGGCATGCATTACCAGGCCCAGAGAGAATTACTTTTTTTTTTTTGATGGCCTACTTTGCAGATGCTACACTTTTTACTTATTTTATCTTACTTTATTTTGCAACAGAGTCTCTTTATTCCTGGCTGTTTATGTAGACCAGGCTGGCCTCAAACTCAGAGATCCTTTCGCCTCTGCCTCCTGAGTGTTGGGGTTAAAAGTGTGCACTACCACTGACCCAATGCAACTGTACGTGGGGGAAAATTAAGAGTCTCTTTTAATTACTCTAATATTTAGTATTATTGCAAGAGATTTTTGTTCCTAGTTTGCCTTACAGAATATGGATCCTTGTGTTGATAAAACTTTTTACATTGGCAGTGCTCTAGATGTTCTTAAGTATGAAGAAGTTGACATGGAGTTACTAGCCAATGCTGTTCCCGAACCCTTGAAGAAGTATACTACATCTAGAGATCTGGCTAGAAGACTGAAAATAGAAGGTAAAAGAGAGCTGTTTCCCTTAGATGCCTGTGTTCTCTTTTCTGTATGTGCAGACGATGATGAGCAGTAGACCCACCGAGAGCACTGTTTGCTGAGCATAGTGGTGCATGCCTGAGGATAACATTGGCTTCGAGTTTTTATAGGTTTGTCCTCCAGTAGAAACCAAGCCGTTGGAAAGGGCACAGAACAGGATGCTTATGGGAACAGTAGGAAAAGTTGGATGATGGTATGCTGTTTATGCAGGAGAAGACCTTAAACTCCTTGGGGACCAGCCAGGGTGGTGAGAATGGTGCATTCCGTCCAGGGTTGGTGTTCTCTTTCAATTCCACAGAGACTGTCAGCTTACTGTGCTTGGGCTGTATGTGTAGAATGACCCATGTGTTGCCTGTCATTCCAGTATGTCATTTTTTTTTTTTAAGATTTATTTATTTATTATACATATAGTGTTCTGCTTGCACTTAACCTCTGAGCCACCTCTCCAGCCTCACCATTATGTAATTTTATAAAAGGCTAGTAATGAAAGCAAACCTACCAGAAATTCTAGAAACATTTTTCCAAATGACCCAATATTAAAACATTAAATTTGATTTAAAAATAACCTAGATAGGCCTGGAAAGATGGCTCAGTGGTGAAGAGCACATGCACTCTTCCAGAGGACCAGAGTTCAGTTCCCAGCACCCACATCAGGTGGCTCACAATCACCTGTAACTTTAGCTCTAGGGGATCCACAGGCACCTGCTCTCATGCATACACACCACAGACACACACATGATTAAAAAATAACTTGTAGAGCGGCGGTGGCTCACGATTTAATCCCAGCACTTGGGAGGCAGAGCCAGGAGGATCTCTCTGAGTTCGAGGCCAGCCTGGGCTACAGAGTGAGATCCAGGACAGGCACCAAAAACTACACAGAAAACAAAAACTACCCTGTCTTGAAAAACCAAAATAAATAAATAAATAGCTTGTAATATCTTAAAAAACAAAACTCAAGTCACTCAGTACTAGTGACAACATACAGGAAGAGAAGACTTTATTTCACCATTATGATTTCTCTACTGCAGAGTTTCTTTAGATATCTAGGGTGTGGGGCTGGAAACAGCTGCTTAGATTACATATCTTAAACTTGGTGCACAGCTTTACTTTGTTCAGTAAATATTAGGTTCCAATTAGCATAGTCCAGAAGCATTTATCATTAACTTGTTTACATAAAATAATTCAACCATGGCATAGCTGTCCCTTGCTCTGTGAAGACTAGTGCTTATAAAAATTCCAGCACCCCCTTGAGGTTTAAGAGAGACCACTTTGGTTTAAAGTACAACATAGATGGGAAATTTTCAAGTTGCTACTTGAATCTCCCCAACCTGACAAACTTCTTTTAATCTTTTTCTCTTTAATTTTATTTTTATTTGCATTTTTGTGTGTGTGTCTCTCTGTGTGGGTGTGGGTGGGTGCACATGTATGCAGGTGCTCATGGAGGGCAGAAGGGGGTGTCAGATCCTCCTGTAACTGGAGTTACAGATTTCATTTGTGAACTACCTGATACAGATGTTGGAAACCAAAGGACCCTCTACAAGAGCAGAAAGTGCTCTAAACCACTCTCCAGTGGTTTGTTGGTTTGTTTGAGACATGGTCTCATGTAGCCCAGGCCTGCCCAAACTCCTAGGCAGCTGAGGATGACTTGGAGCTTTTAGCTCCTCTTGCCTCTGTCTCCCAGGTGCCGGGACTGCCAGTGTACACCACTGTTCCTGGTCTTGTGCAGTGGTGGGATGTGATGGCTAATGTCGATTGTGAACTTGACAGGATTTAAAGTCACCCTGGACACAAGCATGCCACACAAGCCCTCTGCCAGCTGAGCTCCATGCCAACCCCTAGACAAGATTCTTGAGGGCAGAAGTCAGTGTCACATTGTATTATCTTTCTTGTTATGCAATTTATATTTGAGAGATAGTAAATGTGCTCTGGCCATATGCAAGATCTCAGCTGTCCCATGTATTAACATAGTTAATATATAACTCTTGTTGCTGTGACAGAGTACCTGGCAAGATACCACTCAAGGGGCTGGAGAGATGGCTCACTGGTTAAGAGCACGGGCTGCTCTTCCAGAGGACCCAGGTTCAATTCCCAGCACCCACATGGCAGCTCACAACTGTCTATAACTCCAGTTCCAGGGCTTCTGACACCCTCATACAGACATATATACAGGCAAAACACCAAATAATATAAAATAGAAAAAAATTATTTTTTTAAAAAAGCCACTCAAGGAAGGGTTTATACATGCAAAGGCCAGAGAACCACCTGGAGTGTTATTTTCATCTAGATGAATGAATTCTGGCTCATGACTTGAGGAAACAAAGTTCATCCTGGAGGGAAAGGCATGGTAATGAGAGCAGCTAATCTGTGTGGTTTCCTGGAAATAAGGCAGTCACAGTTCATCCACATTCAGGAAACAGAGATGCCAGCACTCAACTCCCTCTCTCCTTTTAAGTCCAGGGCCTCACTCAGCCTGTGGGATGGTACCACATGCATTCAGATGGGTCTTCCTTTTCATTTAAACTGTTTTGGAAACATTGTGACAGACATACTGAGTAGTTTCTGCAGTGATTTTAAATCTTGTCAAATCAATGATCAGTATTAACCATCACATTTCATTAACCTTGAGGGCTATTTGTGAATCATAAAATTGTGCCAGGTGTAGTGAAGCATTCCTGTGTAATCCCAGCACTTGGGAGCTGAGGCAGGAGTTGTAAAAGGTCTTCCTGGCCAACTTCGTGAGACAATGTCTAAAAAGTATAAAAGGCTAGGAAACATACACAGTAGTAATGGTAGAGTATGTGTCTTCTTGCCTAGCACGATGCCCTGAATGTCCTGGACTTAATTACCAGTACAAAACCAGACAACTTTGTTTTCTTAAGTTTTGACTTTATTTTTCTAAGAATAGGATGCATGACAAAATAATTGCCAAGCTCTCTTCATAACATTACTTCTCAATAACAACCTTAACTAAATTACATAGGTTATGTTTGCCAACCAAGAAACACCACTTCTAAAAGTTATTGCTTTGGGGCTGGGTAGTAAAGTTACTTGTCTGATGTGTATAGGCCATGGGATTAATTCCTGGGACCACACACATAATGCACACACTCAGCTTTACGTGAAAAAACTTAGAGAACCATTTTCTAGGAGAAACAGCCCGTCTTTAGGACTTAACATTTGCACTGACTGGAAAGTCAGATTCAGCAGGGTGTGGAGGCAGACCCCTGTAGTACTACCGCTTTGGCAATGGAGTCCAGATGACAATCAGGAGTTTAAAGTCATCCTTAGCTATATGTAGTTCATCTGCATAATAATCTTCAGTTTCTTCACGTCAAAAAGGAACACCAACTAGGAATTCAAGGTCATCCTCACTACACTGCAAGATTGAGGCTAGCCTGGGCTGCATAAGATTCTGTCTCAAAAATAAAGATTATCTACTCTACCTGTCTCAAAGTATCAAGTATTGAATGAGATGATGCATGCAGAAGCCATTTGTAAAGAGTTATATAAATATAGTTTGTTAGTGTAATATATGTATTATAATTCTAATTTTTTTTCCAGCTACTTATGAGTCAGTCTTGCTGTATCAACTACAAGAAATAAAGGAGGTTCAGCGAGATGAAGCTTTCCAACTGCCACAAGACCTAGATTATCTAACAATCAGGGATGTGTCCTTGTCCCAAGAAGTTCGAGAGAAGCTACACTTGAGTCGCCCACAGACAGTAAGCAAGCCAGCAATGGGAAGAAGCAAGTTGTAAACAAAGCCCAAAGGGGCTAGTGCTTTCGTTTTTAATCCTGGACTTAGAATGGTCACATGAGTGATCTTGAGAAACTTAAACTTGAGGCTGGAGTTCTTGCTGCTCTTGTAAAGGACCCTGGTTTGTTTCCCATGTTGGCTCACAAGACTCCAGTTCCAGGGAATTTGATGCCCCCTTCTGACCTCTGAGGGCACTGCGTGTACATGGTGTGCTTACATACATTCAAAAACATTCATGACATTAATCTAAAAAGAACATTGTTCTGTTTTTTTTTTGTTTTTTTTGTTTTTTTTTTTTTTAGATTTATTTATTTATTATGTATGCAGAGGAGGGTGCCAGATCTCATTACAGATGGTTGTGAGCCACCATGTGGTTGCTGGGAATTGAACTCAGGACCTCTGGAAGAGCAGTCAGTGCTCTTAACCTCTGAGCCATCTCTCCAGCCCCTTGTTTTTTTTTAAGACTTGGTTTGATTGCATTTATACTCTTATCCTGACCATGTGCTAAAGCATCGGTGCTCACCTCTTATTGTGGGACCACTGAGGCAAACAGTTTAATGTAAGCGTAAAATTTTATTTCTCACCAAAAACAAAAACGGAAAACAAAACTGATTTTTCTCTTTCCCAGTAATTATGAAAAGCCGATAAGTCTGAGCTAGAGGTGGAACTTTGTGCTCCCCTCCCCCTCCTCCTTCCCCCCTCCATCGTGAGATTTTGCCTGGCTTGAACTTAGACAGGTCTTGTCTGTTGTGTTCTGAAAACACCACTTCCTTTAAGTCATCTAGTCTTAGCATCTTTCCATCCCTCTTCCTCAAAGATCCCTGAGCTTTGAAGGGAGGAGTGTTGATGATACAGATGACTCGTTTAGGGCTGAGCACTCATATCTCATTTTCTACATGTTGACCAGTTGTGAGTCTCTGTGTTAATTGCCATCCATACCACATATTTTCTTTCTTTAAAAAAAAAAAAAAAAAAAAAAAAAAGAGCAGGAGCAGTGGTGGCACACGCCTTTAATCCCAAAACTCAGGAGGCAGAGCCAGGTGGATCTCTGTGAGTTCGAGGCCAGCCTGGTCTACAGAGTGAGTTCCAGGAAAGGCACAAAGCTACAAAGAGAAACCTGTCTCGAAAAACCAAAAAAAAAGGGGAAAGATTTGCTTATATATACCACATGCATGCCAGGTGCCTCTGGAGGTCAGAAGAGGTTATCAGATTCGGATCTCCTGGAACTGGAGTTATGGGTGGTTGTGAGCAGTCACCTTGTGGGTGCTGGGAGTTAAACTCTGATCCTCTACAAGAGCAGCAAGTGCTCTTAATCAGTGAGCCATCTCTTTAGCCCTCCCACAGATCTTAATGGAAAGAAAAAGATATAACATGTTATGGGAATGGGGAGAAAGGTGATTAGAGAGTCTTCATAGCCTAGGCTGGCCTTGAACTTGAGATCTTTCTGTCTTGATCTTCCTAGAATTAGAATTACTGGTGTGTGCCAAGACCTGGAAGTGTTTTTGTTTGTTGAAACATGGTCTCCCTGTGTGGCCAAGCTGCTTCAAACTTGCAGTCCTTCTGGCATGATGCCCCCTGAGTGCTGTGATTACATGCATGTCCAGTTTACTTTCGATCTTGCATACACTGTTTTAACTTCTGAGCTGAAGACATAATGTCATATTTCCATTATCTGCTTTACAAACTTACTTTTAATGACATTTAAATTGTTTATGGTATGAATATTTTACCTGTATGTATGTGCACCATGTGCATGCCCAATGGGAAACAGATGTAGAGGACATTGGATCCCCCTGGAACTGGTGTTACAGATGGTTATGAGCTGCCATGTGGATGCTGGGAACGGAACGTGGGTCCTCTGCAAGAGAAGCAAGTGCTCTTAAGTGCAGAGCCATCTCTCCAGCCCTCAGATTTTGAGGGGAGGGAGGAGGAGGGATTTTTTTCAAGACAAGGTTTTTCTGTGTAGTCCTGACTCTGTAGACCAGGCTGGCCTGGAACTCAGAGATCCACCTGCCTCTGCTTCCCGAGTGCTAGGACTAAAGGCATCACCACCATCACCCAACTCACAGATAATTTTTGAATAGCTGGGTGTGATGGCACCTGCTGTAGTCCTAGCTATCAACTTGGGAAACTGAAGTGAAGGAGGATCTCTTTCACCCCAAAATTCCAACCCAATCTGGTCTGTGTGGCCACACCCCACTCAGAATCTAAATACTTTATAATCTGTACTATAGAGATTGTGAGGAGAGCAGATTGGATGGGATGTAGCTCACTTTGGTTCTTTTGTCATTTAACTTCTAGATTGGGGCTGCTAGTCGTATCCCTGGAGTGACACCAGCTGCCATCGTCAATCTGCTCAGATTTGTGAAGACCACTCAGCAAAAACAGGCAGCAGTAACGGAGCACCAAACCAGTTAGTGCTTATGTGGGATACAAAGAAACTTCGAGAACTGTAACTTCCGTTTCAGAGAGGACTTTAGAAGAAGCTTAGAGAGCATAAAAAGAGATAAAAATAACACCTGTGAGCATTGTTAGATTATTTTAGATTTGTCCTTGTAAGACAAAGGTTACAGTTGTGCATTTTTATGTATCTAGTCAAAATTGTTAAAAAACAATGTATAGTTCTCTTTGAGGCTTTATACAGTAAGCTTATTTCTACAGGCCATATATCATTCATCAGGTTAATAATTAAGTCAAAACTAAGCCTGAAACTGAGGGGTGATACAGATTTTAAGTAATCCATCTCTTAAAAGACTGAAGCAGGGCTGGGTAGTGATGATGCACACCTTTAATCCCAGCACCTGGGAGGCAGAGGCAGGTGGATGGATCTCTTGAATTTGAAGCCAGCCTGGTCTGATCAAGTTCCAGGCAGCTAGGGCTTCACAGAGACCACCAGTCTTGAAAAACCAAAAAAAGAAAAAGAGGCTGAAGCAGGAGGATCAGGAGCTCAAGATTAAATTGGCTACACAATGAGACCTGGTCTCAAGGAAACAAAGACAGCCCCTTGCAAAGCCTGTGCTCCTTGGCCTGCCCTCTTCCCCGACACTGGACTGTCTCACTTGTTCTCTGAAGCTCTACCATTCCTGCCTGCTTTCTTTTAACCAAATGGTATTTCTTTCTCTCTCTTCTCCAGCTCCCTCTTGCTGGCAGCTGCAGACATTTACAGCTTGCTTGTCCTGATTTTCTCTCAAACTCTGGTAAAATTGTCCGCTTTAGAAACAAAGTATTCAGGGGCAGGAGAGATGGCCCAGAGGTTTGCTCCTCTTGTAGAGGACCTGAGTTTGACTCCCTATACCTACATCAGCCTGATGCTTGTAACTGCAGTTCAAGGTGTCTGATGCCCTCTCTGGCCTCCGCTAGTACCCAGACCTTCTCTGTGCCCCTCCCCAAACAAAATCTTTAAGGGGAAGCTTGCACTTTTCCAGTCCAGAAACACCATCAAGAAATCCAAGTATAAAGATAAAATCTCAAGGGGGCTGCTCCAAATGCCTGTTGAGCATGTTAGTTTGTCAAGAAGTCTGAGGAGGGTGCTGAAGCCATCGAGGCCTTTTTAAGAACAGACTCCGGAAGAAGATAGACAATGCAGTCAGTGAGTGGACACGCTGAGGGTTATCAAGGCCCCAGAAGGTCTGTCTGCTACTGTGCAAATAGACGAGTTAATGTGACAACCCCATCCCCATATTGTGTGCAAGGGGCTAGTGTTCTATGATGTTTTTACAAGTAAACAAGATAGGGAAAAACTTGAAAAAGAAAAAAAAGATCAATTTGTAGATTTGCTACTCAAGCCCATGTGTAAAGTCAATTTGGAATACTTTACTCATAAAGTACACCAAGTCACAGGCTTAACCTTGTCTGCTTACTGTAGGTTAGAAAGCTAGGATAAGAAATGAAGACTGGCCGGGTGGTGGTGGCTCATGCCTTTAATCCCAGCACTCGGGAGGCAGAGCCAGGCGGATCTCTGTGAGTTCGAGGCCAGCCTGGTCTACAGAGTGAGATCCAGGACAGGCACCAAAACTGCACAGAAAACCCAAAAAAGAAAAATGAAGACTACAAAACCTGCCAGATCGCTCTTAAGAAGTTTTCAGCACATGTGCTATTACACTATAACACACATATATTCCTAATACTGGGAAAGGCAGCAGAGGAGAGAGGAGAGCAGATGAAGAAATGAATCAGCAGTTAAGTGCAGTGAGATCAAGTCTCAGTACACACATGGTGGCTCACAATAGTATAGAACTCCAGTTCCAGGGGATCCAACACCTGGCCTTCACGGCCTTGTGGCACACAGACATAACATGTAGGCCAAACACCCATACACGTCATACTTTTTAATTTTAGCACTTGAAAGAGGCAGGAAGCTCAGAAATTCAAAGTCATCTGTTTAGGCTAGTCTGGGCTACATCAAGACTCTGCCTCAGGTGTATGGGTGGGTGGGAGGCTATATGTGTGACCCATGTAGTTTTGGAATTTGTAGGTTAAAAGCTGACTTAGGACATTTAAATCTTAGATTTCAGTACAGAAATTTTCAATAATCATTAGTTTTGAACATTAATGAAAGTGCTATAAAACACAAAGTTATTTTGTAAGCTGGTTATGGGAGGTTAAAGATGGACATATTTCATACAATAAAAATGTTTGCTGATGTAACTGACCTGGCCGTTATTTAACATTAATAAAGCAATCCATCCATAGTAACTGAATTGTGTCTAGTAATGCCATATCCTTTTCTGGTACACAGTATGTGATTCAAGAGCAGCATTGGGGTGGCTAATGTGGCCCCTTGACTAGGCTTTATGGGTAGACTAGGGGATGAACGTAGCCAAATGGGCCAGATGATCCTGTTTCTTTAATGCCAGCCAGTTTGTTAGCCTACCTAGGAAGCAGCTCCTAGGCTTGCTTAGGCTTCAGCTAGAACTTAGTGTTCCAAGGGCGCCAGTCACTTTGGCCATATATCCAAGGTCTGATTATGGGGGAGGCAACCAAATGTTTTGTTATATATGACATGACCATTTGGACTTGTATGTTTCATCTAGTTTTAGTCTTCCCAGGTCAGGTCAGTGTCTTTTGTTCTATAACTTTTAAAATATATTTTTATGTGCATTGGTGCTTTGCCTGTATGAACATCTGTGCCAGATCCCCTGAAACTGGAGTTAGTTTGGTGAGCTGCTGTGTGGGTAGTGGGAATTGAACCCGGGTCCTCTGGGAGAGCAGCCAGTGCTCTCAACTGCTGAGCATCTCTCCGGCCCTGATACCTTTGAAAAGGTAGCTTTTCTTTTAGTCCATACCGTGTGTGTGTGTGTGTGTGTGTGTGTGTGTGTGTGTGTGTGTGTACACAAATACATAGAATACATAGCAAACTTTAGCCAGGCACAACAGGTGACTGCATTGAACATCTGCAGCTAACGGGCTGTACAGTGAGACTATCTTTAAATTAAAAAAAAAAAATGGAGTGCACACCTGTAATCCCAAGACTTGAGAGGAAGGAGGATTGCCTCAAATTGGGAGGCAAGCATAGAGTACGTAGCAAAACAAAGCCAGGCCAGCCTATAATCCCAGCAGTGCTGGGGAGGCAGAGACAAGTGGAAAGTCGCAAATTCAAGGTCAACCTGGTCTACCTAGTATTAGGCAGTTCCAAACAAGCCAGAACCACACAGCAAGGTGTGCTCAAAAGTAGGGGGGGGGGGGGGGGGTGAGGTAGGGTGACTAAAAAGATGACTTACCAGTTAAGATCACCTGCTGTTCTTCCAGGACTTGGGTTCAATTCCCAGCATCTACATGGTGGCTAACACTCATCTGTAACTCAGGTCCAGAGGATCCAAAACCCTCTTCTGGCCTCTACAGGTACTAGGCATGCATGTGGTGCACAGGTAATACCTGCAGGCAAAACACGTATACGTAATAGGAAAACGCTATATGCAAAAATGGATGAACCTTAAACACATGCTGCTAAATGGAAGAAAAAAGGGGCAGGGGGAGGGCTAGACTCAGATCTACCATGAGCTCCAGGCTAGCTGGGCTACAAGAGTTGAACTTGTCTCAAAAAGGGAAGAGATGCCAGATGGTGGTTGTGCAAGGCATTTACTCACCAACTCCAGTTTCCCAGAGTTTTCTTGAGTGAGAGCAGCAAGAAATATTAGGATTTAGATTGTGGAGACAAATAGAAAATACAGGATAGCCTCAAGAGGGCTTGAAAACTATTCCAACAAGCCCTGACTGTCTCTGCCCTACGGCATTTATAGAAATGCCAAGGAGTGGAGCAAAAGACCTCCCCCCAGCACAGCCAAGTGCAGACCATCTCAGACACCTGCACTCAGGCCTGTGGTCCCATCAACTTCTCTGTGCAGACCTGCTGGGTAAAGCCACTAGGAACCTGAAAACAGGCTCCCACGTGGTAGTGGCGCAGGCCTTTAATCCCAGAACTAGAGAGGCAGAGGCAGTTAGATATCTAAGTTCAAGGCTGGCCGGGTCTACAGAGTGAGTTCCAGGACTGCCAGCCAGGAAGAAACCCTGTCTCAACAACAAAAAGGGGGAGGGGAAAAATGGTGAATTTTAGTGTATCTAAATATTTTAGCAAATAGGCTAAGGGGGTGGGGGTGGAATCTCTTGCGTAGTTTACTTTTGCTTTATATGTAGAATTAATGCGGCGTTGGATTTTTAAATTTAATGTTCTTTATTGTCATGTCTCCTATAGAGATCACAAACTGAACTCTTCAACCCTTATTCATAGGCCTTTTGGAGATTTCCACTAGATGAAAGATCAACACTATTTGGTACCCAGTCATACAGCTTTTTCCTAAAATAATTTTTCTTCAGAACTGGTACTGAGAAAACAATGTATTTGTCATGGAAGTTCCCAAAGACTTGCAAATGATGGAAGTGACTTTGGTGCCAAATAAGCAATACTGGGTAAGGGAGCACCTAAGTAACATGAACCAGGTCAGGAAAGTAAATTCTTAGGGAAAACAAGATGAGGAGGCCTCCTTTCTCCTTTCATACAGGACCTAGAAGCCACTGTTCACTCCTATCAAGATATCTGTCCTACACAACCAAAAATTCCCAAGAGACAAGAAAAACAAAAAACCCACTGACTGGATCATGATGAACTAACATTGAAGGCCTAAAACACATGTAAGGCCATCTTTGACACTAGTTTTCACCCTTGTTTTCATAAACTGGACTTCTACAGTCAAACTTGCTTTGCATCAGCTTAGTTCTCAATTCAGAGTAAATAATAAAACAATTCATGCTCAAATGATCCTTCATCTCAACTTCTGAAAAAGCTAAGCACCCCAAATTTAATAAAACTCAGCTATACATGGTGCTAATGTGCCAGCCTTGCCTACATAGCAAATTCAAAGCCAGTCTAGACTACAGAAGACCCTATCTCAAGAAAGAACAATTTTAGTTTTGGTTCTTCAAGATTCCTGTGTTGGGCTGGAGAGATGGCTTAGTGGTTAAGAGCACTAGCTGTTCTTCCAGAGGTCCCGAGTTCAATTCCCAGGCACCACATGGTGGCTCAAAAACATCTGTAATGAAACCTGGCACCCTCTGCTGGCCTGCAGGCATACACGCAGGCAAAACACTATATATAATAAATCTTAAAAAGAAAAAAGTGTTATCATTGGCTGTCCTGAAACTCTGTAGACCAGGCTGTCTTCAAACTCAGAAATCCACCTGCCTCTGCCTGGAGGTGAAAAAGTACCCTTTGTTATGTTCCGTTTCTTCCTAGTTCCTTTAGGGATACATCACAAAGTGAAATGTCAATCAAGAATTCCAGCCTCAGGCTGGAGAGGTGGCTCAGAGGTTAAGAGCACTGTTTGCTCTTCCAAAGGTCCTGAGTTCAATTCCCAGCAACCACATGGTGGCTCACAACCATCTGTAATGAGATCTGGTGCCTTCTTCTGGCCTACAGAGATACATGCAGACAGAATACTGTATACATAATAAATAAATCTAAAAAAAAAAATGTTTAAAAAAAAAAATTCCAGTCTCAGCAACAGGGGAGTGCTGGAATAAAAGGTGTGTACCACCACCCAGTTGAAAAGAACCAGTTTAGATTTAAAACAAAAAACTGTAGCTGGGCGTGGTGGCATTATGCCTTTAATCCCAGCACTGGCAGGCAGATCTGAGTTCAAGGATAGCCTGGTATACAGAGCAAGTTCCAGGACAGTCAGGGCTGAATACAGATAACCCCCAACCTCCCACCCACCCACCCCCAAAAAAATTGGTAGAGCCAGGTTGTGGTGGTACAGCCTTTAATCCCAGCACTTGGGAGGCAGAGAGGCAGGCAGATCTGACACCAGCCCGACCCTGTCCCAAAACACAAGTATTATTTTGAAATTCCCATATTGGAATAGGTTTGTAATATTCTCAGGAGGCCGTGATGGGGGGAAATCCCAAGTTTAAGGATTGCCTCAGCCTGATTGAATTTCTTTAAAAAGGAATGATAGTTCAGTAGTATACCTGCCAACCATGTACAAAGGCACTAGGTTCAACACCCAGTACCTTCCCAAGGAAAATTGCCAAAACTAGGTTGATTTTAAACACCCGGGGTGGCTGAAAGTAGCAGTGTAGGCAACAGCATTCAAGAGCATTAAAAATGATTCATCCGTTTAAAAGAGCATGTGCCTGTGGACGAAGTACAACTTAATAGGCTCTTCTGCTTGTGTCCTCAGCAGCACATACCTTTAACCCCTGAGCAGTCTCACCAGGCTTTGACTTCTTGAAACAAAACAGTCCAGTCTGGTTTCTAAGGATGTTGGTCTCCAAAACCTATTTAACCCAGGTAGGCCTGCAACTCCCTGAGAATGAGCCTGAGAATAACCTTCAGTCCTGTATTTAATAGCAACAGCCCTAGATTATTGATATGCAAAAGGCTTAGGTGTGTTTGACTGCCCAAGCACTGCACTGAGGCAGAGGCCAGCCTGGTCTACAGAGCTAGTTCCAGGACAGCCAGGCTACAGAGAAATCCTGGGGGGGGGGGGGGGGGGTTAAAGATTCTCTAGAATGGCCTTTCTCAATTCCTTGATTTTTGCCTAAATTTATGTGCACATTTAAGGCCTGGTACACAGGCCATCAAATCCAAATTATGAGTGTTTTGTATCACCATATGGGTGCTAGAAATTGAACCAGAATTAATTCTCCCCTCACTTTCCATACCTGAAAGAGGGCAAATTCAACACAAGTCCACACTAAAGTCATTTGTAACTAAACAAGCCTACTTAAAGCACTAAATATTTAAATCAGCTTTCACTTCTATGCTTTTTCATCAATGCAAAAGACTACTGGTGCATACCTGGCATGTAGCTAACTTGGTAGAGGGCTTGTCCAACAGTCAAGCCTTAAGGTACTGGATTCCACCCCCAGCTCCAAACACATGCTCCTTTATACTTTTCAATAACTTTTCAAGTTATCTCTGAAGTGCCAGTAGGTGGTGCTATTCCACTAAACTACCACTTAATACATTCACAAATGCATTCACAAACTAGTTTGACAAATTTCCATGTGCAACAGACATCTGCCCTTAATGATCAATTTTCCAGGTAGACTCCATTCTTTGGGAGTACAGCTTAGTAAATTTTAGTGTAGCTAAGACTTCTCACACGGGCAACCCATCATACTTGCACTAACCTGAACAAAGTATAACTGAGAATCCCAGAAGCAAACACTAGAATGGGCATTCTTAAACCCAGGTACTTCAAAGTGTTGTCTAAACTCTTAGACCACCTGTTATGATCGCATCTGTGCTTCATGAGTAGCAAACCCTTACACCACCACATCCTTCTGCAATTTTGCCCATCCACATTCAGAGCCTAGAACTCATGTTTTGCCACTATTTCAAAGAACATCCTGCATCTTACTCAAAATTAAGTGTTCTGGCCATCCCTTTAATATGCAGCATGTTTCTGGGCTGGAGAGAATGGTGCTCACTGGTTAAGAGGAATAACTGCTCTTAAAGTCCCAGCAACCACATGGTGCCCCAAAATCCATCTTTAGTGGGATCTGATGCCCTCTTCTGGCATAGTCATGCTACACTCATGTCTTTTTTTTTTCCCCAGTCTATTTCAAGTCTACTCCCAAATCTGTTTCCCAAGTCCATTCTGAGAACAGTCTTACCTTGATCTTTTCAGCTGAATCAGGTTTGTGCCCCAGGGGCTTGAATTCCTGATACCACTTACAAATACTTAGCAATGTTGTTTTACATGCCACAAAAGCTTATATATCCCAGCCAAAAAAAGGCTAAAAACTGTAGGCGAGCAGATTTTTTAACTTTTTGCTTACCATTTTTCATTGCTTAATTCTAAATCAGACCAAAGCCTGTCTCATTTTAATGTTCAAATATACTGTAAAGTTCTACTGTATGGTGGCACATTGCCTTTTATAAACCCCAGCAAAGGCTCAAGGCAAATCAACTTGACATCATTTAGCCTGGGTTCATCCATGCCTGCCAACTAAACTATCCTGTATCTAACCTTCTTTACATACCTTCTTTACAAGTCAAATGTCCCAACCAGTAACTAGAAACCAGGATTCCCACAGCTAATTAAGATTACAAGTTTACAGTTTTAAAGCCATCCCTTGGGCCCTTGAAATGGCTCAGCCCTGGGTAAAGACAGATGACAATGAGTTCAATAATCCCCAGGGATGCAAATTGGACACCATCCAACTTGTCTAAAGCACTTAGTGATGACGTTTCAACATTGACCGAGACAGATTTCTCATTAAACTTGTTTTAATGGGTCTCAAAATTCTGTGACAGATTTTTGGTCAAGTTGTTTCCATTAAAAAGTACTGATTTGAAAACTAATAACTTAAAACTGCCACACACAAAAAAAATGGTCCACAAAACATTCTCCTTTCCTTCTGAAGGTTTTACGATGCATTGTTATCATTAACCAGTCTTTTACTATTAAACTTAAATGGCCAATTGAGACAAACAGTTCTGAGACCGTTCTTCCACCACTGATTAAGACTGGGGTGGCAGGTGTTAGAGAGAATATTCATTTAGCCTTCTGAGCTTTCTGGGCAGACTTGGTGACTTTGCCAGCTCCAGCAGCCTTCTTGTCCACAGCTTTGATGACACCCACAGCAACTGTCTGCCTCATGTCACGAACAGCAAAACGACCTATTACAGAAAGACCATTGGTGAGAATTTGTTCATACAGCATTTCACATTCCATAAAATATTTAGTGCAACAGAAACTTAAGTTATGCTTACCCAATGGAGGATAATCAGAGAAGCTCTCAACACACATGGGCTTGCCAGGAACCATATCAACGATGGCCGCATCACCGGATTTCAAGAATTTAGGGCCATCTTCCAGCTTCTTACCAGAACGACGATCAATCTTCTCTTTAAGCTCAGCAAACTTGCATGCTATGTGAGCAGTGTGACAATCCAGTACAGGAGCATAGCCAGCACTAATTTGGCCTGGATGGTTCAGGATAATCACCTGAAGAAAAACAGCTCTTTAAGTACTGCCTTCAGCTTCTGCATGCAACCAACTTACACACTTGCCACCATCTTAATTACCTGAGCGGTGAAGCCAGCAGCTTCCATGGGTGGGTCGTTTTTGCTGTCACCAGCAACGTTGCCACGTCTAACGTCTTTGACGGACACGTTCTTTACATTGAAGCCCACATTGTCCCCAGGAAGAGCTTCACTCAAAGCTTCATGGTGCATTTCAACAGACTTTACTTCTGTTGTCACATTGACTGGAGCAAAGGTAACCACCATTCCAGGTTTTAAAACACCAGTCTCCACTCGGCCCACAGGGACGGTTCCAATACCTAAAAGATTTACAGTATGTAAGGTGAAGACAATTGGACACACCTCAGAATAGTTGAGCCCAGCATCCCAATGTTCTACTTGCCACCAATTTTGTAGACATCCTGGAGGGGCAGTCGCAGAGGCTTGTCAGTTGGACGAGTTGGTGGCAGGATGCAATCCAAAGCTTCCAGCAGTGTGGTCCCACTGGCACTGCCATCTTTGCGGGTGACTTTCCATCCCTTGAACCAAGGCATCTAAAACACAGGGTAACCAATGTTATATAGCCTCCCCACTTCTAGCTCTTTCCATTCAACTACCTGCAAAGTCACTTACATTAGCACTTGGCTCCAGCATGTTGTCACCATTCCAACCAGAAATTGGCACAAATGCTACTGTGTCAGGGTTGTAGCCAATTTTCTTAATGTAGGTGCTGACTTCCTTAACAATTTCCTCGTATCTCTTCTGGCTGTAGGGTGGCTCGGTGGAATCCATTTTGTTGACACCAACAATTAGCTGTTTCACACCCAGGGTGTAAGCCAGAAGGGCATGCTCACGGGTCTGCCCGTTCTTGGAGATACCAGCTTCAAACTCACCAACACCAGCAGCAACAATCAGGACAGCACAGTCAGCCTTTAAGAAATAAGGTGCCACACTCCGTTAATTAATGATAACCTTTTGCTGGTTAATAAGAGTCAGGAGTCTGTAAATTTTACAAACCTGAGATGTGCCTGTAATCATGTTCTTGATAAAGTCTCTGTGTCCTGGGGCATCAATGATAGTCACATAGTATTTGCTGGTCTCAAATTTCCACAGGGAGATGTCAATAGTGATACCACGCTCACGCTCAGCTTTCAGTTTGTCCAAGACCCAGGCATACTTGAAGGAGCCTTTTCCCATCTGTTAAGCAATTCAGAATTAGTACACTCAAACCTCTAGGTTTTCAGAAAAGTATTTCCTCCTTACAGTATATTCCCACCCTCCTTCCTTTCCCCTTGCATCAAACTTGCCTCGGCAGCCTCCTTTTCGAACTTTTCGATGGTTCGCTTGTCGATTCCACCGCATTTGTAGATCAGGTGGCCGGTTGTGGTGGACTTGCCTGAATCTACGTGTCCAATGACGACGATGTTGATGTGAGTCTTTTCCTTTCCCATTTTGGCTTTGAATTAGCGGTGGTTTTCACAACACCTTTTTAAATAAAATTAAAAAAAAAGGTCGAAAAATCACCTTTGAACCGCTAAGCAGCTCGAGACCTTAGCCTTCGCTCCAAACGCAAAAAGGGGCAAATTCCAAGAACGACTTCCCTCGCCAGGCTGGCCCGCCTGCAGTCTCCACCCACCAAATGTGAGCAAACTCCAACGCCATGAGCCTGCTCCCCCTCCCCCAGCCGAGACGAGCGCGGCTCCGACAGGAGCAGCCCGAGGTGACCGAACTGCGGCCGGTACACCACGGGGTCACAGGAAGCAGCGGCCGGCGAGGGGCAAGGCCCTCTTCCTTTGTGTGGGTGACTCACCCGCCCCGCTCCGCCGGGCTGCCGCGTCCTCCATTTTGAGCTGCGAGCTACAGGGCCCGGGAGCGGCCATCTTTCCGCGCACGCAACTGGTGCCGGGCGGGCGGACCTCACCCTCGTCGGAGGCCAGAGGACACGGCGCCGCCAGGGCAGACCGTGTCGGGCACCGGGGACCCCCTGGCCCCAGCACCTCAATCCCACGCCTGGTCGCCCCGGCAAAACCACGGGCCTCGCCCCGTCCAAGTGGCGTCGGTCGGACATGTGCTCCGTCCGAGACGGGCGGGCCCCAGTGCCCCGCACGCCTGTCCGCCGATCCCACCCAACACGAGCTCCGCGGGGTCCGTAGGAGCAACCCCACACCCCTCCTTTGTTAGCCCGGGCCGCCGGGAGGTAAGCCGGGGACAGCGGGGCAGAAACGCCCCAAGTGCGCTCGGCGCGGCACGCGGCGGCGCGGCAAGCACGCTAGGCCGCAAGCCGGGCACGAGGCGCGGCTCCGGGGCTGCCGCTGGGCCGCACACGCTCGCTCGCTCCCTCCCGCACGGCCCGCCGATCGGGGCGGCAATGCTCGCAGGGGAAGCCTGGAGGACGGACCCCCCCCCCCACCCCCGCACGCCAGCCCGGCCCCGCTCGAAGAAGGGACCCCGGGCCCGCGGAAGCCACGTCCGCCACTCACCTGCGTTCTGACGGCAAACCCGTTGCGAAAAAGAACGTCTAAGGCGACTACCGCACTTTTATACCGTTCTCCCCCCACCCTCGGGAAGAGGGCGGAGCCAGCACACGACACCACTTTCCCAGTTTGCCCCGCGCCGGCTCCCCGGCCCCCGCTCGGCGCGCCCTTCCCCCACCGCCGGGGACCGTGGGCTTGTGCGCTCCGGCCGACCCGCGAGCAGCCCTCGGCGCATGCTCCTCCCGCTGTGCAGGGCGGGCACCGCGATTCGGGGCTGTGAGGGCGGGGGGGGGGGGGGAATTTAGCGACGGTCCCTGGATTCCCCGGAGGCGAAGGCGAGCCCTCCTTTTGTATGAATTACTCTCGGCTCCCCAGCCGGGGGTGGGGCGGGGAGGCGCTGGCCAAGAGGGCGTCCGGAATCCGTCCCTACCCTTCCTGGCTCCACTGCCAAGGCTGTGTCGAGATCTGGGTGTCCCTTCCCACGGAGGCTACCTCCCGACGTCACCCCGCCATCCTCCCGTTCGCCCCCCGCCTCCCTTGCTCCTCCAGCCCGGAGAGGAGCACAATGCTGGGGACCCTTCAGGGCCCCAGGACCCAAGGGCTGAGCTCGGTGGACGAGAGAGCTCGACGGATCTGCCCCTGTGCTGGCCTCTTGGTTCATTCCATCCAACGCCAGCTGCTTCTCTGGAAGCCTGAAGCGCGCTTCACGCCCTAGGAGTTCCGTTCAGAATATGCTTCAGTCCTACAGTTCGCTTTACTTCTGATTCTAGGCTTGTTACGCTAAAAATGATGGTGTGTGCGCGCATTTTTTTTCCATGTGCAGTTATTTGGTAGAGCATGAGGAATCAGAAAAGAATCTAGTCACTCCACATGGTCTCATTTAGAGGCGAGCATCAGCAATCTTACTCTCCCAGTGCCCATCCCTAACACTTTTGTGAAATCAGAGCTGCTCAAAAATGGCTCGTCCTATTATTTAAATACTTTTCTTCCCTGCAGTTCCAGTGATCATAACTGCATTTTTTTGTTGTTTTGTTTTGGTTTTGAGACAAGGTCTCTCTTTTTAGCCCTGGGTGCCCTGGAACTCACTATGTAGACCAGGCTCACCTCAAACTCAGAGATTCTCCCTGCCTCTGCCTCCTGCGTGCTGGAATTAAAGGCGTGCACCACCATGCTTGTGGTGGCCATTTTTAAATGCCTCTCAGGGCAGGCACTTAGAAGTGTTTCTCAGGAGAAAGAAAAACTTCTTTGCTGTTTGTTTCTTAATGTTAGCGATGGAAAAAAGTATTTTGAAATGGGATATGGGGTGGTGGAGATGGAACCCAGGGCTTCTGCACATCAGGCAAACACTTATCACTAAGCTACATTTTTAGCCCATAGAGCATTTGTAATAACCTGATTATGGATCATTAGATCTCCTCTTCCAGATGTACAACATCACTGCCTAGTAACAAACATTGGGTGTTTTTGAACCAACCTAATGAGTATTTGAGGACCTACTGTTCAATGTCCACGGAAACACGTGAGATCTGCAAAGGAACTATTTGCTTCTGGAGAGGAGTCCACAGTCAAGCTAGAAAGGAAAAAATGAAATGTAAGACAATTTTGGAAACAGTTCAAAGCAAATTTACATGGTGCTTCCTTGCTTCTAATCTATTATCTACTTCTAGTTTTCAATTATATTTCACAAGCCAAACTGTTGTTGCTTTTTAACTTTATAAAAAAAAATAGCACTATTTAGTGTGTATGAATGCACAGGCCACAGCACTTGTGTGGAGACCAGAGGACACCCACCTTTCAGGAGTCAGTTCTCTCCCTCAGCTGTATAGGTCGAAGGGGTCCAACTCGAAGTCAGGCTTTGCAGCGAATGCCTGTACTCACTGAGCCATCCTACCACCTCCTTAAGTTGTTTTTGTTTGAGACAGAACCTGCCGTAGCCCAGGGTAGGTTCAAACTCACTATGTTGCTGAGGCTGGCCTTCAACTTCTAATCTACCTCCACGTCTCAGATGCTGGGATTACAGACTTGCCCCCACCATACAGGCTTCTTTTCTTCCATAATTGAAAAAAAAAAAAAAAAAAAGCCTTCTGTAATAGCCTTCCTAGTCCTTATTTTACAGATCCTTACAACCTTCTAAAAGCAGGTTCTCTCATTCATCAGGAGGTTTCTGTCTTCCTTTTCCTTTAACTCTGGTCATTGTCACCAAAGCATCTCGGACAAACTTTCTCTAAAGTATATACAACTAATCATTTTCTATCCACAGAAGCCTTTTCTGGCCAAGGAGGGTGTTAAGGGACCAAACATCGGGTCTATGCAGGCTAGGCACACAAAAGCCTTTTCTGTAATGTCCACATTACCCTCTCTCATTTCACAAATTCTTTTTTCACACGGAATTTTTCTAGAGTTCTTAGCCAGTCCTATAAAATTATCTTGATACCCTAGCGCCTATTTGTAACCAGAGAAATCGTAAGAAACACACGAAAACCAATCCCTACCAATAGACCCAATCTCTCTGCTCTCATTTATTTCCTTGGAAACACTGGTTAGTGATTCCTCTTTGGAATCCCACAGTTGGCTAGCTATGTTAGTGTATTACAGTCATAGTAACTATGCCACGCTAGATATTATTTTCCATGCTTGCTTTAACAGCGCATGCTTCTAATGGTTTAGGCTTATATATTATTGGGGTAATACAATAGTACACTTTTTTTTTCTTTTTTCTAGACAAGGTTTCTCTGTGTAACAGCCCTGGCTGTCCTGGGACTCACTTGGTAGACCAGGCTAGCCTCATTCACAGAGATCCTCCTGCTTCTAGCTCCCCCAATGCTGAGATTAAAGATGTGCATCACCACCCTGCCTAACAACAGTACCATATCTTAACAAGAATGGCAAATTTTTGACCATGTAAAGAAACGATTATTTCATGACCTGAGGGCTTGAAGCAAAGACTAAAGAAAGACTGAAAGTTTAGGGGGTTATTTGTTATAATTTGTTATCTTATGCGTATGGATGTTTTGCCTACATCTGTGTCTATGCACTATGGTGTCTGCCTGGTGCCCTCCGAGGTCAGGGTGTCAGGTCCCCGGTCCCCTGGAGCTAGTTACAGAAGGTGGTGTGCTGCCTGATCTGGGTGCTGAGAACTGAACCCCTGTCCTTGGCAAGAGCAGCAAGTGCTCTTAACTGTTGAGCCTTCTCTCCAGCCCTAGTTGTTGTGTGTTTGTTTTCTGAGGCAGGATTTTACCGTGTAGCCCTGGCTGGCCTAGAACTTACACTGTAGACTATGCTGGCCTCAGAGATCCTCTTGACTCTGCCTCCCAAGCTTGGGGGTCTGGTCTTTGTTCTGTTCTGTTTGTTTGTTTTCTTTTGTGTGTGGGGGAGAGTTCAAGACAGGGTTTCTCAGTATACACCAGGCTGGTCTCTAACTCAGAGATCCACCTGTCTCTACCTCTCAAGTGCTGAGGTTAAATTAAAGGCTTGCACCAACACAGCCTGGTGTATTTGTTTTCTTAAGACAGAGCCTCAAGTAGCCTAGGCTGGCCTCAGACTCATTATGTAACTAAGGATAACCTTGAACTTCTGATTCCCCTGCCCCCACCTCTCATGCGGAGAATATAGGCATTCATCACCATACCTGGTTTTATGCGGTGCTGGAGAATCTAACCCTGGGCTTCACAAATGCTAGACAAGCAGTCTAGCAGCTAAGACTGGTCTTCAGTCTTGAAAGCTGAAAGATGAGCTTTTGAAAGTTTTAATCAAGGTCCAGAATCAAGGCTAAAATCTAATCCTTAAAAAGAGTCTTGAAGCCGGACGGTGGTGGCGCATGCCTTTAATCCCAGCACTCAGAAGGCAAAGCCAGGCCGATCTCTATGAGTTCAAGGCCAGCCTGGGCTACAGAGAGAGCTCCAGAACAGCCAAGGCTGCACAGATAAACCCTGTCTCCAAAAACAAAAGCAATAAAAAGACAAGGTTGGAGAGATGGCTCAGTCGTGAAGAGCACTGGCTGTTCTTCCAGAGGGCAAAAGTTTAGTTCCCGGTTCTAGGGGATCCAACACTTCTGGCCTCCCAGGGCACCTGCATTCATTGGCAGATCCACAGTACAGACATATAACACACCTATATATAATTAAAAATAATAAAAATAAGGGCTGGAGAGATGGATCAGCACTTAAGAACACTTAGTTAACTGGTCTTCCTGAGCATACAAGTTCAGTTCCCATCTTCTAGGGAACCTGATGTCTCTGGTCTCTAAGGATAACCCACCCAAAGACACACACACACACACACACACACACACACACACACAAACACAAACAGCCAGGCATTATGGTACCTCTCTTTAATTCCAGCACTCAGGAGGTAGAGGCAGGAGTAGCTCTTTGAGTTTGAGGCCAACCTGGTCTACATAGTGAGTTCCAAAAGAGTCAGGACTACATAAAGAGACCCTTTAAAACAAACAAAAAATGAGGGCTGGAGAGATGGCTCAGCAGTTAAGCTTTTGCAGAGGACCCCGGTTCAATTCCCAGAACCCACATGATGGTTCACAACCTACCAACCCTCTGTATCTTCAATTCCAGGGGATCTAGTGCCTTCTTCTGACCTTCCTAGGCATGAAGTATGGACATGTTGCACATCCATACATATAAGCAAAATACTCATAAAATAAAATGAGTGAACCTAACTTTTAAAATAGATGGACCTATTACAAACTGTCTCACAGAGGTGTGTTTGTGTACATCCAGCACCATGTTGCATTTCTTTAAGAAACTACAAATAGGGGCTGGATTTTTTGGTAGGATTGGTTGATGACCAAAGGTGGTGATTAATTCCTTATACCCATTTTTGCCCTCCTGACACAAAAAAACTATTGATGAATGGGTATGTACCCTAAAGATTTAAGGTAGAGCTGACTGAATCTTTTGTACATATAAAAGTTTAGAGTTGGGGGCTGGAGAGATGGTTCAGAGGTTGAGAGCACCGACTGCTCTTCCAGAGGTCCTGAGTTCAATTCCCAGCAACCACATGGTGGCTCACAACCACCTGTAATGAGATCTGGTGCCCTCTTCTGGCCTGCAGTCATACATGCTGTATACATAATACATAAATAAATCTAAAAAAAAAAAAAAAAAAAAGTTTAGAGTTGTGATTCCTTTAAGATTCTGTATAAGATTACCTTTCAAGATAAGCAACAAAGTAATTGGCCCTTTCTTTGTAACTGAAAAATGCAGCCTGCCAGTAAAAGACCTGACTGAGAAGAATATCTTGCTTGCCCACAGGGTTAATCTACAACAAGTTGCTTGGGGCGGTGGTGGCGCACGCCTTTAATCCCAGCACCCGGGAGGCAGAGCCAGGCGGATCTCTGTGAGTTCAAGGCCAACCTGATCTACACAGCAAGATCCAGGACAGGCACCAAAACTACACAGAGAAACCCTGTCTTGAAAAACAAACAAACAAACAAAAAACCCCAAAAAACAAACAAACAAACAAGTTGCTTGGGTATGAATGTATGTAGGTTCTTGTGACAATTTGTTTTTCACCTGTAATATGTAAAATGTTTAATCATGTAAGGGATATGGAAAACATGCTATTTTTTATTTGTATTCATTGAAAAAAAAAAAAAAGAAGCCGGGCGGTGGTGGCGCACGCCTTTAGTCCCAGCACTCGGGAGGCAGAGCCAGGAGGATCTCTGTGAGTTCGAGGCCAGCCTGGTCTACCAAGTGAGTTCCAGGAAAGGCGCAAAGCTACACAGGGAAACCCTGTCTCGAAAAACCAAAAAAAAAAAAAAAAAAAAAAAAAAAAAAAGAAAAAGAAAAAAAGAAAAACCCTTAAAAAAAAAAATAGGGGCTGGAGAGATGGCTCAGAGGTTAAGAGCACTGGCAGCTCTTCCAGAGGACCTGAGTTCAATTCCCAGCACCCACATGGTGGCTCACAACCATCTGTAATGAGATCTGGTGCCTTCTTCTGGCCTGCAGGCACACATGCAGACAGAGCACTGTATGCATAATAAATAAATAAATCGGAAGAACATTTGCTGCTCTTGTAGAGGACCTACATGCTGTTTTCGGCACCCACGTGGTGACTCACAGCCATCCATAACTGCAGTTCCAAGGGATCTGGATCCGACATCTTATGACCTCCTTGGGCACTGTGCGTACATGTTACACATGCAAACAGGTAAATTCTCATACACAGAACAGAAATGAATCTCTAATTTTTTTTTCTTTTTAAAAAAAAAGTCAAGCTGGGCACTGGTGGCACATGCCTTTAATCCCAGCATTCCAGAGGCAGAGGCAGGCAATCTCTGTGTGAGTTCAAGACCAGCCTAGTCTACAAAGCAAGTTCCAAGATGGCTTGGGCTGTTACACAGAGAAACCCTGTCTGGAGGGTGGGGGTGGTAGTAGCAGTTCACATATATCATTTCAGCATTTGGGAACGTCAGAAAAATATCCTTGAATAAAGCTGAGTGAGGAGAATTCTGAAAGCTTGTGAGAAAACTCCAAGAAAACAAAAGGAGAGTCTCATAACCTCTGTTACTCCTTAACATGGGTTGTTCTTGGAATGTGCTTGCATGTCCTTCCCAGGTAGACTAAATAGGAGTGGGTTTGCTTGGGATTACACATTGCTATTACTTTTGTTATTCAAAGATGTTTCCAAGCACAGGTTGTCCTTGTGACTATATACAGCCTAAACTCACATGAACATGTCTTGCCTTTGTAACTGTATACAGCTTGAACTCAAGTGAACTTTGCTTATATGACCTTGCTTAACCCTCAGAATATCAACTGTCTGATGCTCTGAATAAAGTGGGCTATTGCATGAAAAGAAAAAAAAAAATCTTTAAGGGGTTGGGGATTTAGCTCAGTGGTAGAGTGCTTGCCTAGCAAGCTCAAGGCCCTGGGTTCGGTCCTCAGCTCTGAAAAAAATAAAAAATAAATAAAAATAAATCTTTTTAAAAAGGAAAAAAAAGAAACTACAAATATTTCCACAGCTTATGGAAAATACATTTCCTGATTGAAATATGTCTTAAGCTTTTGCCTATGGTTAAAAAAAAACCCAACATTCTAATCAGACATTCTAAATATAATTGACAGAATGGATCCAAAATTACTCCTGAAACCAAAGTGATGTTTAGCCGTATATTCGCCATCACCGTCATTATTGCTATTATTATTGTTATTTGATAGTGGAAAGTGAACCTAGGCCCTTGCCCCATGCCAAGCCAGCATTCTCTCTGTATTCTAATGCAGTGAAAAAAAAATACTTTATTTCCTTGCATTTAGAGGCAGTTTCACATAGCCTAGACTGGCCTTATCTTCCTAAGTGCTATGATTTCAGGCGTGGGTTTCAAAGCCTGCTTCACTTTATTTTTTGAGACAGGGTCTTGCTAAATTGCCAGGCAGGCATCGTTGAGCTTGAGGTGGTCTTGCCTCAGCATCCTGGGTAGCTGGAATTACAAACCTGTCACCAGGTACAGCTCACATTATGATTATGCTAAATAAGGCAGAAAAGTAAAATTCAGAATTTGAACCACTCCTCCCAAAGCTATCCTGGAATGTAGATCTTTCCTTAGATATTAGAGAATGAGAGCATACACTTTATAAACGCCATATGGAGCATGCTATCTACGATACCAACCCGAAAAAGAGAAAAATCCACAAGACTCCTAAGGAGCCTACGGGGTGCTTTTGAAGTTAGATAATGGTTGGGACTTTCTACAAAGGAAGAGAAATCTCCAGTCTTCTGTTTAAGCGTAGATAGATACCATTTAGCCGAGGGGAGTCTAATGTTTATGTATTTCTGGAAGACACTGGCTGCAGCCTGTGCTGCTGGCAGGGAGCCACTTCCGCTTCGGGGGTGGGGGCAGCGCAGTCTCCTCCCCCCCGCCCCCACCCCGCGGGACCACAGCGCCTCCCTGTCGCCGCTGCCGGGGCACCTGCTAACCACCTGCCCCACCGAGGGCCACGTCTGTTCTCCCAAGAATGAGGTGGCCCAGGCCACCCCTCCACCCGCCCCCACGCTGAGGTCACTTTGGTCTGTCCTCCGTCTGCGGAGGAGACCTGGAGAATGGAAAGGTTCAAGTGCTTCGCCTCTGAAAGACTGAAGTTAATATCAGGATTCACTAAAAGCACGCACATTTTGCGCAGCCCCAGGTTTTTTTGTTTTTGTTTTTTGTTTTTTGTTTTTTTTTGGTTTTTCGAGAGTTTTGAGCGCAACCCTAACTCCTTCTGGCTCCCCCCTCCCCACTTCATGTTACAGCAGATACGGTGTGTGTGCTTTTTGCTAAAAACAGTGACTTCAGCCGGGCGGTGGTGGCGCACCCCTTTAATCCCAGAACTCTGGAGGCAGAGGCAGGTGCATCTCTGTGAGTTCGAGGCCAGCCTGGGCTACAGAGTGAGTTCCAGGAAAGGCTCCAAAGCTACACAGAGAAACCCTGTCTCGAACCCCCCCCCCCCCGCAAAAAAAAGAAACCAGTGACTTCGTTGAGACTATATCTATCTACACACACACACACACACACACACACACACACACACACACACACACACGTTTTCGAAATAGGGTTTCTCTGCATAGCCCTGACTATCCTGGAACTCCCTCTGTAGACCAGGCTGGCCTTAAACCCAGAGATCCTCCTGCCTCTGCCTCCTGAGTGCTGGGACTAAAGGAGTGCACTACCACCACCCGGCTGTTTTTGTGTTTTTTTTTTTTAACTAATAATCATATTTTGCCTGATACTTTCCTTAATTTGCTCACACATCCACGAGGGTGCACTCTTAGGAAGAAAGGTAAAGATTACAGGTATTAACAGAGTAAAGAGGCATACTAACATTCCTCTACTATACATATACAATTGCAGAGCTCCAAGTGTCTTTCTGGACTGACTATACTGTAGGTCCTAATTTTAGGCACTTTTAGACACTACCATTTTTCTGTCATATTTTCATCTTGCTATATCAATTGAAAATGATCTCTCCTGAGCATGGCAGTGCATGCCTTTAATCCCAGTGCTCAGGAGGCAGAGGCAGGCAGATCTCTGTGTTTAAGGCCAGCCTGGGCTACAGAGTGAGTTCCAGGACAGCCAGGGCTACACAGAGAAACCCTATCTCAAACAAAACAAAACAACATCAACAAAAAGAAAATGATTTCTTCACTGCATAGCCCAGGCTAGCCTTGAGCAGGGGCTCTTCACCTTAACTTCTAAGTACTGGGGTTATAGGTAGGCCTGCAGCACCTGCTCACTCAGACTTTGAAAGGGACTTGTTAGAGCTGGGAATATAGCTCAGCAGTAAAGTGCTGCTCTAGCCGTACAGTTCCAGATTCTCGAATTTTCATTTTTTTTATCCCCTCTCCTGCTCTCTCCCTCTCTTCTGATGTAGCCTGAGCTGACCTTGAACTCTCTAAGTAATCAAAACTGGCCTTAGAGCCCTGAACTTCTGGCTCCAGCTCCTGGGTGCTGGGATTACAGGAGTGCAGGATGAAAGCGATTTTTTGTTTGTTTGTTTGTTTGTTTGTTTGGAGACAGGGTTTCTCTGTGTAGTTTTATTGCCTGTCCTGGATCTTGCTCTGTAGACCAGGCTGGCCTTACACTCACAAAGATCTGCCTGGCTCTGCCCCCGACTGCTGGAATTAAAGTGTGTGCCACTACCTCCCAAAAGCGATTTATTAAAGACTATTTAAGAGTAGGATTAGGCCGGGCGGTGGTGGCGCAAACCTTTAATCCCAGCACTGGGGAGGCAGAGGCAGGTGATCTCTGTGAGTTCTAGGCCAACTTGTTCTATATAGCAAGCAAGAGTTCCAGGAAAGGTGCAAAGCTACACAGAGAAACCCTGTCTCGAAAAACAAAAACAAACAAACAAACAAAAAAAGTAGGATTAGGCCAGGAAGTGGTGGCACATGCCTTTAGTCCCAGCAATCTGAGGCAGAGGTAGGCGGATCTCTGTGAGTTCTAGGCCAACTTGTTCTATATAGCAAGCTACATAGTGCAACCCTATATAAAAACAAAACACCACCACACACACACACACACACACACACACACACACACACACACACACACGGCAGGGAGGAGACAAATAATGTTTTGAACTGATGATATCCAACTAAAATGGCCCATCTGTGTGGAAGGCATTTTCTTAAAATTTGCAGTATGCAATATGTAATGTAGTCTCACTACCAACATTTTATAGATGTAGAAGTTATAAGCAACAGTGTGGGAGCAGGGGAAGGCCTGAGTGAGTGAAGTCCTGAGAGAATGTTTATTGATGACATAGGCAGGGCCATGTAAGGACCCATAGCCCCAGGCTCACAGAGATGGCAAAGCCTTCCTAGGGGACACTGAGTGCAAGTGTTGACAGAGTTTTAAAAAAAAAAAGATGCCCACCAAAGCTTTCATCCCCCTCCCCCATATTTACAGCCTGGTAGCTGCTCCCTACCTAGACTGTCCTATTCAGATTACCTAAGCCTGTCTCCTTGGCCCAGCTGTATACCATAAACTGTGCCTCCTTGTTCATCTACGTAATAACTCGCCTCCTTGTTCAACTGTCTGCAATAACTCCACCTCCCTGTCCAACTCTTTATAATAAACACATGGAGCTTCCTAGTTGCTGCAGCTTCTCCATCAGAGAGCCCAGACCGCCCAATCCCTAGCTTTCTGTCTGTGTTTACCTTTTCTTCAGGCCCTGTGGATGCACAAGTTTGTACATAAGCATGTACATTCTTTTCCGAAGTTTCACTATTTTTACACAAAGTAGTAAAATACAAACTTATCACCTTGCTGTTTTCATTTAATGCATCTTGTCAGTATCTTTGGGGGAGGACTCCATTGGGGTCTAGCAGAGAAGAATCAGAATTTGGAGGTGGCCTGGCATAAGGAAGTGAGCAGGGTTTCTGGAGCCTGAGAATTAGGGACTAAGTCTCCATACTCCTTGGTTCACAGACTTTGTGACATCAAGAGCGTCTACAAAACAGATGTCTTCTTATCCATACTTAGTATCTACCCCACAGTCCTAATATGTCATGATCCAAAGGGACATTGTACACTTGCTTAGCTAGGGAAGACATGTGCCTATAGGCTTTCTGAGGAAAGTCTGCTCTCAGTTTATATGCTTTGTGACATCGATTTAAGTCAGTCAGAGAAGTTCATTGTTATCTTTAAAATTACAAACATTTAAAATGACTGGTGATACAAAAACATACTAAATAATTGTCAGAGGTTGTACAGCGAACTATCACCTTCTTTTTTAAAGACAGGGATAGGTTCTGACAATATATAACCCAGGCTGGCCTCACACTCACAGAGATCCACCTGCCTCTGCCTCCCACGTGCTGGGATTAAAGGCGTGCGCCACCACCTGCATCACAACTGGCTTCTTACATTCTTTCTTGCAGTTGAAGAAAACTTTGGCGAGGTGTTCCAGCAGGTAAGAGCTCCTGCTGTCAAGCTTGACAATGTGTGTTCCATCCCTGGAATCGACATGACGGAAGGAGAGAACTTACTTCTGCAAGTTGTCCTCTGACCCCCATGTGCATGCTGTGGTACTTACATGTCCTCCTCGTGCACAAAATACATGAATTAAAAGAGGCCGGGGATACGATTCAGTTTATGTATGTTAAGCCCTCCCTAGGTCTGACCCCCAGCTCCACATAAACTGGGCACAAGGCTCCTTCAAAAAACAAGAAAAATCTACCTTGGTGTGATGGTATGTGCCTACATCCCAGCACTTCCAGTGTTCAGAGGTAGAAGTAGAGAGAACACTTTTAGGAAAAACTAGGCTACATAGCAAGATACTGTGAGCAAATGGGGGAGGAAATAATATTTCCCTTATTAGTTCCTGGTGAGGATTAAATTATACAACCAATAGAAAACTCTCTCTTTTTTTTTTTTTTTCTTTCCTGTTGTTCCGGAGCTGAGGACTGAACCTGGGGCCCTGTGCTTGCTAGGCAAGCGCTCTACCACTGAGCTAAATTCCCAACCCTGAAAACTCTTAGCTTGAGGCTGGAGAGAGAGCTCAGTGGTTAATGGCTTTGGCTGCTCTTCCAGAGGACACAAGTTCTATTCCCAGCACCCACATAGAAATGTATCCACCTGAAACTCCAGTTCCTTTGGTTCTGACACCTTCTTCCAGCCTCTGTGGGCACTGTGCACATAAGGAGCACAGATATACATGTAGGTAAAACATCCATACACATTAAATAAGTATTTGAAAAAAAGAAGAAAACTCTTAGCTCGGCACCTGGCTTCTAGCAAGTGCTTAACAATTATTTTGTTCCTTTTAGGACTAGAAATTGAACCCAAGGCCTTCTGCATCCAAAGCACACACTATACCCCTATACTAATATGTTGAACACCCAGCTCCAGGAAAACATATTGGCATGCTCTCTCTAAGTCCCCGCCCCCCTCATATTGAACCTCACTGTGGAGTACTGGCATGGAACTTGCTATGTTGCTCAGACAGGCCTTGAACCTCTTTAGGATTAGATTATAAATACGTACCAGCATGCTCAGAGGGCCTTGAGCGTGCAAGGTAAGTACTCTACCATTAAGCTATATCTCAGCCCTATCAGCTTAATTTTCAGTCTGCTCGGGCTACTATAACAACATACATTGATTTGTAAATAGTCCTCTTTCTTCTTGAAACTGATTATCTTAAAAATAAATAAATGTACTTATGTGTTTTGTCACAATGGCTGCAGAAAGCTGCCCAACAGACGTGAACCTTCTTCATCAGAGTAGACACCCTCAAGATTTAATCACTTCCCAAATGCCCCACCTCTTAATAATATCACATGGTTACTAGGCTTCAATATATGAAAATTGGGGCGAGCATTAACATTCAAACCATAGCATGGGCCATGTTTTACAAATTGCAAAGTTTAGCCTGGCCAGGTGGTGGTGGTGCCTGACTTTAATACCAGCACTCAGGAGGCAGAGACAGGCAGATCTCTGTGAGTCAAGTCTAGCCTGGTCTATAGAGCTAGTTCCAGAACAGACAGGGCTACACAGAACTCTGTCTTGGAAAAAAAAAAGCAAACAGCCAGTTTAGCCAGATATGGTGGTGGCACACACCTTTAATCCCAGCACTCCTGAGGCAGAGGCTAGTGAATCTCTGAGTTCAAGGCTAGCCTAGTCTACAGAGTTCCAGGACAGATTTGCAAAGTTAGATATTAAATAAAACATTTTTGTTGTTGTTTTGAAGCAGGGTCTTTCTGTGTATCCTTAGGCTGTCCTGGAACTCCCTACTTGGAATAGCCTGGCTTTGAACTCAGAGACCCATCTGCCTCTGTCTCTGCTGGGACTAAAGGTATATGCCACCGTGCCCAGAAATTGCATGTGTTTGCTTTTCCAGACGAGGTTTCTCTGTGTATCCCTGGCTGGCCTCGAACTCACTGTGTAGACCAGGCTGGCTTCAAACTCAGAGATTTGCCTGCCTCTGCTTCCCAAACGCTGGGACTAAGGGTATGTACCACCACCACCACCACACAGAAATTACATGTTTTTTAAAAGCAACATGTTACCCTTAATTCTAAAGTCCTGTCGTGTACTTGTGCTCTCTATGATTAGACGTCTTTTATCTTTCTCTTTTTAAGTATGACATCGTTTTAGTTGCTGCTGTTTTTCTAGTACCATCTGCTTCCTTATATCAATGAGCAAGCTATTCCTGCTGCCAAAGGAACTTTCCAGACTTGGTTTAAAAAACACCCAAACTTTGCATATGTCACATGGGAAAACCAGGTTTCAGCTGGGTGTTGTTATGGTTAAGTTCTTAGAGCATCTTTTTCTAATAACAGACTCTCAAAGAATCAGGAATCCTGCCTCTGCCTTTAATCCCAGCATTCAGGAGGCAGAGGCAGGTGGATTACTGTGAGTTTGAGTTCATGCCAGTCTACAGAGTGAAGTTCGAGTTCATGCTGAGTGAACTACACTATAGAGTGAGTTCTAGGACAGCCAGGGCGTTGTAGAGAGTCCCCCATCTCAAACAACAACAAACAAACAAAAAGAATCAGGAGAACATCACAAGCATGGAGACTGCTGGCAAGGGGTTTTGTATGAGGTACAAAGTCATAACTAAAATCTAATATTTAAAAAGAATCTTGAGCCGGGTGGCAGTGGCGCACGCCTTTAATCCCAGCACTTGGGAGGCAGAGCCAGGCGGATCTCTGTGAGTTTGAGGCCAGCCTGGGCTACCAAGTGAGTTCCAGGAAAGGCGCAAAGCTACACAGAGAAACCCTGTCTCAAAAAACCAAAAAAAAAAAAAAAAAAAAAAGAATCTTGAGCTGGGCGGTGGTGGTGCATGCCTTTAATCCCAGCACTCAGGAGGCAGAGGCAGGCGGATCTTTGTGAGTTCGAGGCCAGCCTGGTCTACAGAGCGAGATCCAGGAAAGGTGCAAAGCTACACAGAGAAACCCTGTCTTGAAAAACCAAAAAAAAAGAATCTTGATATTTAATCCCCAGTACTGAAAATACAGAAAAATGAAGTGGATATTGATGAGAAAGAAAAGTACCAGAGATAATTTTAGCTTAGTTAAAAAAAAAAGTGTTTTACAATAAGTATGCACAATTTACTGAAAAGACATTGCAAACCAATGATTCTGTACAGTTCTGAAATTAATAGAGAGGTGCTTTCAGGCAAATTATTCTATTTGAAAATATGGACAGGGCTGGAGAGATGGCGAGGCAGTTAAGAGTACTAGCTGCTCTTCTAGAAGATGTACGCGCGCGCGCGCGTGCGTACGTGCGTGAGTGCGTGCATATGTGTGTGTGTGTGTGTGTGTGAAGTTCGATCCTAACCTAATTAGTTTTATTAAATAAAAAGCCCAGAGTCAGATATCGAGGGTGAAAGCTGAAAGATCAGAGAAGCAGTACAAATCCTCAGACCGAATGGGGGCCAAGATCCTGTCTCTACTCGCCTTGTATTCCTGACTCCATCTCCCTAGTGCTGGGATTAAAGTCATGCACCACCACTGCCCAACTCTGTTTCTCTTTTAGACTGGTTCAATCTCCTGTAGCCCAGAGCGGCCTTGAACTCCTGATCTTCCTGGTTCTTCCTCCCGAGTGTTGGGATTAAACGTGTGTGCCATCACTGCCTGACCTCTATAGTTACCTAGTGGTTAGCTCTGCCCTCTGATCTCCAGGCAAGCTTTGTCAGAACACAAACAAAATATCATACCTGTGTGTGTGTGTGTGTGTGTGTGTGTGTGTGTGTGTGTGTGGTTGGTTGGTTGTTTTTTTCAACTTGACACAGGTAGAGTCCTCTGGGAAAAGGAAATCCCAACTGAGAAAATATCTCTGTCACATGAGATTGGCCTGAAGGTAAGTCTTGGGGGGTATTTTCTATATTAATAATAAATGTGGGAGGGCCCAGTCTGCTATAATTTATTTAAAAAGGGCGGAAGGGGACCTTGGAGGCGAGGGGCCCCAGGAAGTCACGTCACACAACAGAACTCACGTGGAGGATTTATTGGGGAGATAAGAGCTGAAGAGAGAAGAAGAAGAGAAGGGGGCAGAGACTGGTCCCTGGGGACAAGAGCAGCGGAAGAGAAAGAGACGGGAGGTGTGCCAGGCCCGCCTTTTATAAGGGAACATGGCGAATGTGCACAGGGGGTTCTCTTAGTGGCTGCAGCTGAAGACATCCTGTCAGGACCCTAAGGGCAGGTCAATACAGACGCCTGAATGTTAACACAGCCCCCTGTGGGTAGTGCCACCTCTGGGCAGATGGTGCCAGGTGATATAAAAAAGCAAACCGAGTAGCTCACGGGGAACAAGGCAGTGGGAAGCATTCCTCCATTGCCTCTGCTGCAGCGCCGACCCTGACTTCCCTCAGTGATGTACTATAACTGGGACATGTGAGCTAAACAAGCTGTTTCCTCCCCAAGGTCCCTTTGGCCATGATCTTTTCTGTTTGTTTTTCCAGATAGGGTTTCTCTGTGTAACAGCCCTGGCTGTCCTGGAACTCACTTTGTAAACCAGGCTGTCCTTGAACTCATAAAGATCCGCCTGCTTCTGCCTCCAGAGTGCTGGGATTAAAGGCGTGCGCCACCACGCCTGGCTGGCTTTGGTCAGGATCTCTATCACAGCAACTGAAAGCAAACATGGACGGTGTGTATGTGAAAAGTTTCCGTCTAAATTACTGTGGAGTGCTGGTTCTCATGATCATTCATTAGCAGGTTTTTGTCTCAGAAGAACAGCAAAAGCTGTAGCAGGGCTAGTCTTAAATTCTTTGATCTAAGCCGGGCGGTGGTGGCCCACGCCTTTAATCCCAGCACTGGGGAGGCAGAGGCAGGCGGATCTCTGTGAGTTCGAGGCCAACCTGGGCTACCAAGTGAGTTCCAGGACAGGCGCAAAGCTACACAGAGAAACCCTGTCTCGAAAAAGCAAAAAAAATAAAAAAATAAAAATAAAATAAAATAAAATAAAATAAAAAATAAATAAATTAAATTAAATAAAAATAAAAATAAAAATTCTTTGATCTATGATACATGTCAAGGAGAAATAACGGCTATGCCCTTGCCAGTCATGGCAAAAGACTCATTTCCTATTAGTGAGATTCATACCCGTTATGGAGACCTTCCTAGACACATTGTAGTCACCAGACTGCCTAAAATAAAAACAAAGACAGAGAAGCAGGAGAACACCGGAGTCGGAGAGGAAAGTAGCTGGCTACATGCAGGGCACAGGGAGTCCGGGTGGGCGGCTCAGAAAAAAAAAAAAAGAAACCTAAGGAACTAAAGGAACTGTCTTAAACTGTTGACAGAAAAGAAAACCACCCAGATTTCTCTATCTAGTGTAAATCTTTCACAAGTGGAGGTGACGAAATCAGAATCCCTTTTATGCCTTCGAAAACATGCTGACAGGGACGGGCTTTGGAGAGCAGCCGGGCCTCACACAGGTGCTGGGCTGTAACGTGGAACAGGCTCTCAAGCAAGCAAATTTAATTTTCTTTAAAAGATAAATGAAAGTTGAACATCAAGGCACAAGCCTGGAATCCCAGCACTTGGGAGGTAAAGGCAGTAAGATCAGGAGTTCAAGGCCAGCCTGAGTTACGTGGTGAGTCACGTTAGGCCAGGCTGAACTACATGAGACCCTGTCTCAAAACAGACTAGAAGGAAAGCTGGACACAGCGGTGCATACCTGTATGCCTATGACTTTGGTACTTAGATGGAGGAAGAAGGATGGGGAATTAAGGAATTAAGGCAGCCTTATCCATACAGTGGGTTTGTGGCTAGCTTAAAACCTAACCAAACACTAAATATATCAAAATATTAAATACCTATAGGAAGAGCTAGTTAGTGGTCCCAACTTTGGAAACAAGACAAAGGGACACTTGACACAGAAAGCCAAGAACTCCTGGGAACACGAGATAGATTCTGTTTCAAAACATAAGTGAGGCTGGGGGTGATACACTTTTAATCCCAGCATCAGGAGAGTAGAGGCAGGTAGAGCTCGGTGAGTTCAAGGCCAGTCTGGTTTACACCATGAGACTCTGTCTCAAAAAACAGAAAAGAATAAAAGCTGAGCATGGTGGGGTGCACGCCTTTAATCACAGCACTTGGGAGGCAGAGGCAGGCGGGTCTCTGTGGGTTTGCATTAGCCTGGTCTATATATCAAGTTCCAGCTAGGGCAACACAGAGAGACCCTGTCTCAAAATCAATAAGATAAATAAAAGAGCTGGGTATGTGGCTCAGGAGTAGAGTGCTTGTCTAATATCTCCAAGGCCCTAGGTTTTATCCCCAACACCAAAATAAATGAAATATATAATACAGCCATCATCCCACTTCTAAGGTTTTTGTCTTTGAAGATTTTACTGCTTTCTTTCCAAACACCATCAGAGGGTGGGTAGGGTTGGAGGTGGCAGTGGGCTACATCTGCCTTCAGACCCCCCACATGGGGCTTAATCCAAAACGCTTGGAGAGAAAGAGCCTCTGCTGGACAGGAGCTTGGATTGTGAAGCTCTGCTCTGCTCCTGGGGATGGAGGGACTGCTGCAGGGGGGGAGGGGTTGGAAGATGTCTTGGTTGAAGCTCAGGCAGGGATGTGGACTCAGGCAGGCGCCACCAGGCCTGTCTCGATTTTTTTATGGTAATCAAGGAGCCAGGTTCCTCCTGAAGCCAGCCATCAGCTTTCCACTTTCCCCTTGGGTTACAGGCAGCACCCAGGGACTTGGGCACGCTCAACATGGGCTCCGTGGCTCAAGGACACCACCACCACCACCACCACCACCCCCACCCCGCCTGAACTGCTCAGTCTACATGGGAAGAGAATGTGCTTCTCTGGGCATTTGCAAGCCTGGGTCAGGAGGTCAGGTAGCAAAATCCACAAGTACAGAGGCAGAACAAAGCAGAAACAAACTCTTCCCTGCATCGATTTCTCTTTCTGTTTTTTTTTTTTTTTTTTTTTTTTTTTGCAACAGGGTCCAACTAAGTAGTCCAGGTTACCCTGAACCATGGTCCTCCTGCTCTGCCTGCTGAGTATGGAGATTACGGGTATATACCACCATGTTTGGCATGATCCACTCCTGCCAAACAGTTCTCTGTTTCTAGGAAGGAACTGAGAAAAGCAGGTTTGAAACAATGCAAAGTTTGCCACACGTTCCTACCAATCTGTTTGCACTCTGATTGGTAGATATTCTTTTCCTTCCCCCATGTCTATCTTTCTTTTTTTTCCCCTTTCTTTTTTTTTTTTTTTTTTTGCATTGTGGTACACGCCATTATTATTATTATTATTATTATTATTATTATTATTATTATTACTATTAAGGAGCTGAGGACCAAACCCAGGAAGCTCTACCACTGAGCTAAATCCCCAACCCCACCCCCTTTTCTTTCTTTCATTAATTTTAATGTTTTGAGATGGGGTTTCATGCAGCCCAAGCTGTCCTCAAACTTACTATGTAGCTGAAGATATACTTGAGCTTCCTCCTCTCCTGTGTCTGTACGTCCCCTGCCTGGTAGGAATGAGGCCATAGGTTGGTGCTGGAGTAATCCTCCTGCCTCAGCTTCCCCAGTGCTATACGCCATGCCTGACTTCAGTTTTAATTTGTGTGGGTGTGTGCTTAGGTCCTAGGGATTTGAACTCCACTCCTTATGTTTACACAGCAAGCGTTCTTCCGTGACCAGCCATCTCTCCAACCCCAACACCCGCTTGATGTTGTTAGTCTTTATAATAAGGCACATGATGGAACACAGGACAATCAGGAGCTTAGACATTGGAGACTGAACTTCAAAAACTGTAATATACAGGAACAGAAACCTGAGCGCTCTCACGGAAGCAACTTGTAATGAAAATGAAATTCTCAACCAAGTGTGATAGTATGTCGGTAATCCAAGCACTTGGGGAGAGGTCTTTTGCTCCACCCCTTGGTATTTCCATAAATAGCCCTTTAGACAGGCAGAAGGGGCTGGTGGGTTTTTGATCCAGGCCCTCCTAAGGCTATCCTGTGTTTCTGTCTGTCTCTCCCCTATTTCTATCTAAACATTTCTCACTTCTCCCTACTCAAGAGTACCCTGGGGAAAAAGTGGGGGCAGGCCTCCCACAGAAGTTCAAAGCCATCCTTGGCTACCTGGAAGTTCAAGGCCAGACTGAACTGCAAGAGACCACGTTATCAAAAAAGTAAACAAGAGGAGGGGAGGGGAAGGGAGGAGAAGGGAAGAAAGCCAAGTCCTTAGGACCTTCAGGGTGGGCTCTGTGCTTACTCATTCCCCAACCCTTCCGGTAACAGCAATAGGGTTGCTGCCCACGAAGCGTCCCCACACAGAAAAGCCTAAAATGGATCCTGTAGCTACAAGGTATTCATGCACCGTTGGATAAACTGAAATTTTCCATGTCAGGTGGACATTATGATTTCCCAAGTAGCAACTGTAGTTTTCCAGTTACTAACTGGAGTCTGTTTCATGGCTAGTGGCTCATATCTGTAATCCTAGTTACTTGGGATGCTAATTGGAAAGACCACAAGTTTGAGGCCAGCTTGGACTACAGAGTGTGACCCTGTCTCAGAAACCTCAAAGTAAATATTAAATAAAGAGATACAAATAAATTTCTTTCCTTTTCTCTCTCTCTTTCCTTCTTTTTTTTCTTTCAAATTCTTTTATTTCATGCATATGGAAAATTTGTCTGCATATATATATATGTATGCATATATATATATATATATATATATATATATATATATATATATGTTCACTACATATGTGCCAGGTGCTCATGGAGGTCAGAAGAAGAAATCAAATCCTCTGGGACTGGAGTTAGAGACAGTGGGAACCATCATGTGGGTGCTGGGAATCGAACTTGGGACCTCTGAAGAGCAGCCAGTTCTCTTAACTGCTGAACTGATTTCTCTAGTTCCTCTTTTTTTTTCCTTTTTATTTTTCCCTTTTTTTCCCCAATTTTTATTTATTTATGTATTTATGTATTATGTATTTATGTATTTATGTATTTATGTATTTATGTATTTATTTATTTTGAGACAGGATCTCTCTCTCTATAGCCCTAGCTGTCCTGAAACTCACAGGATCTGCCCTTTATTCCCTGGCCGTCCTGTCCCGTAGGCCAGGCTGGCCTCAAACTCAGAGATCTATCTGCCTGTCTCTACATCGGACGATCAGGATTAAAGGTGTCTGCCACCACGCCTGCCCTGTTGTTGGGTTTTAATTGGTTTGTTTTTGAAACAGGGTCTCATGGAATTCTCAAAGCTATACAGTTTCTGCCTCCACCTCCTGAGCTCTGGAATTCCAGGCATGAGCTACTAAGTCCTGCTGAGACGGAACCACTGGTGGAAATGCGATCCACATACACAAGACTTATCCAGCTGTAAAAATGATGACCTCTCACTTCTTCACAGCATGCATGGAACTGGGTTTAGTGGGGTAGGTGAGCTCAGCGGACGCTGCCTTTGATGGCTTCTCACCCATGATTTCAGCCTTCTTTTTCACCTTTCATTTTGAGACAGGATCTTACTAAGCTACCCAGATTGGCCCTGATCTTACTCTGTAGCCCAAGCTAGCCCAGTATTGGGGACCCTTGAACCTTCTGAGTAGCCGTGGTGACAGGCCCAGGCCCCTAGAGCTGTCAGATGAAGCATTTTAAGTTTTAATTTAAACAGTTTTTTCTTTATAGCTTTAGACCTGCAAAATATGTTAAGTTTTCTGGGATAAATTTAAGTAAGCATGCTCCTTCTGCCTAGGTGTGTTAGCTTTGTGCTGGGTCTGACAATAGCCATTGCTATAAATCCCTGAATTAGGAAGTATATTATGTTTCCCTAGTTATTCTTTTTTTTTTTTTCCCAAAAATTTCTTTATTTTGTGTGTATGGATATTTTGCCTGCATGTGTGTTTCTGTACCATTTGTGTGTCTGCTGCACTCAGAGGCCAGAAGAGGGTGTTGGATGCCCTGGAACGAGAGTTAGCCGGCTAGCTACCCTGTGGAAATTCACTACTTAATGAAGTCAGCATGGCTTCTTGTTTTTCATACAGTGTTCCTGAATTATCACCATCCTCCAAGCCAGCAACCGACTTGAATTTTAATGAAAGAAAGAAAAGAAAAGAAAAACACATTCTCTCCAGGTTCAGGGAGAGATCTGCCTCAAAGGACTAAGTTGGAGAGTGGTAGAGGAAGACACCTAACACCTTCCTCTGGCACTTGCACACACACACACACAACACACACACACACACACACACACACACACACACACACACACACACACACACTCACCCTGCATACACCAGAATTAGAAAAGCAGTTAAAGCAGTTTTTTTTTTCTTTCTTCTTTTTTTGGGGGTGGGGGAGGCAAGACAGTTTCTCTGTGTAGCCCTGCCTGTCCTGGAACTTGCCCTGTAGACCAGGCTGGCCTCCAACTCAAGAGATCAGCCTATCTCTGCCTCCCAAATGCTGGGATTAAAGATGTGCGCCACCACCTGGCCCCATTCAATATTTTAAAGATGCTATTTCTCTTTTAAACCTTTTCTTCATTCACCCAATCATACAAATTCAGTGTATTGCAATTTTTAATCGTAATTTTTTGAGATTATAATATAATCACATCATTTCACCCTTCCTTTTCCTCCTTTCAACTCATCCTCTGGACGCCGCGCTCTTGCTGTCTCTCAAATTCATGCCTCTTTTTCTTTATGATCTCAGGGTTGACCTCTAAGTATTAGATAACCACCTAGTGTGCTCTTCCCTGGGGAAGACTATTTCTCCCACTCTCAGCATCCCCAGGCGCCCTGCAGTTCTTTGTCTAGAGCTGAGGTCCAACAGGCTTTCCCCATTCCACACTAGCATGCTTATTGCTTAGGTCTCCTTTGGGCGCCATGTTGACCAGACGTTATGGGTGTAGCTTCCCTGGCATTTCTAGGAGACACCATCTCAAAACAAACTTCCTGTTCCTCTGGCTCTGAACAATCTTTCTGCACCCTCTTCTGTGATGATTCCTAAGCCCTAGGCGCAAGAACTGTGTTGTGGAAGAGTACCAACTAGAACTGGGAACCACATGATCTCTTCTCTGCATTTTGATAGGTTGTGGTTTTCTATAATGGTTTTCCTTCTTTTCTTTTCTTTTTTTTCTTCTTCAAGACAGGGTTTCTCTGTGTAGCTTTGCGCCTTTCCTGGAACTCACATAACTCACTCTGTAGCCCAGGCTGGCTGGCCTCGAACTCACAGAGATCCACCTGCCTCTGCCTCCCGAGTGCTGGGATTAAAGGCGTTCGCCACCACCGTCCAGCTCATTATTGTTTTCATTTATTGCAAAGACAAGTTGCTTTGACAAGGGGGTGAGAACTATATTTACTGGTGAGTATAAGGATAAATATTTAGGCCGAGCAGTGGGGGCACACACCTTTAATCCCAGCATTTAGGAGGCAGAGGCAGGAGGAGCTCTGTGAGTTCAAGGACTGCCTGGTCTACAGAGTGAGTTCCCGGACAACCGGGGCTATACGGAGAAACCCTATCTCAAAAAACAAAACAAAACAAAACAACCACACACACACACACACACACACACAGAGGGAGAGAGGGAGGGAGGGAGGGGGGGGGGGGCGCGGGAAAGCCAGGTGTGGTGGCCTTCAATCCCAGCACTCAGGAGGCAGACACAGGTGGGTCTCTGTGAGGTCGAAACCAGCCTGATCTACATGATGAGTTCCAGGAGAGTTAGGGTTTCATAATGAGACCCTGTCTCAAACAAACAAAAGAGAAAATAAAGTTATTTAATGGGTGCTTTCTTCTCTTCCTGTGTGTGAGAGAGAGAAAAGAGGGAGGAGAAGTGGGTCTGATTCTGCAGCCCAGGTTGATCTCAGATTTGTAGTGATCCTGCCCCTGCCTCCAATTACAAGGATTGCAGAGGGGTACCACCGAGTCTGGCTCGGACGATCTTGCGCAAATTATGGTTCCTGGACTGCAGCAGCTTAACACCGATGAAGATGAGGTTGAAAAGTGACTAAGCAGAATTGTGAGCCCATGTGGAGGTGTGAGAAAAAAGGATTAGGCTTTTGTTAATGTGTGATTAGCAGTGTGAGTAACTTCAAAAATTGTTATCAGAGGGCCGGGCGGTGGTGGCGCACGCCTTTAATCCCAGCACTCGGGAGGCAGAGCCAGGTGGATCTCTGTGAGTTTGAGGCCAGCCTGGGCTACCAAGTGAGTTCCAGGAGAGGCGCAAAGCTACACAGAGAAACCCTGTCTCGAAAAACAAAAAAACAAACAAACAAAAAAAAAAAACAAAAAACAAAAAAAAAAAAAAAAAATTGATATCAGAAAGGAAAAGAATAATTAGCAAGAATGTTGACTAAGGAGCAGTGTGTAGTTCTGACTAGGGACCTGTAACTCACTAACTTGAGTAAGATCTTGTTTTTGATTATCACTTTCATTTGTCTAGACTTGAGTAGGACCTGATATTAGAAAAACATTATAGCGGGGCGGTGGTGGCGCACGCCTTTAATCCCAGCACTCCGGAGGCAGAGCCAGGTGGATCTCTGTGAGTTCGAGACCAACCTGGTCTACAGAGCGAGATCCAGGAAAAGGCGCAAAGCTACACAGAGAAACCCTGTCTCAACAAAACAAAACAAAACAAAAAAAGAAAAACATTATACCCTGGGTCTGACAGTGTACCCTGTCAGCCTTGCACTCCAGAAACCACAGGATTGGGATTTTAGTCCCAGCCTGAGCTACAGGGTGACCTCTTGTCTAAAAAAAAAAAAAAAGCAAACAAACAGAAAAGAATGTGGACTGACAAGTTATAAAGCCTTGGGGAAAAGGAGTTCTTGTCCTCAGCCATCAAGAGATTCTTAGAGAACTCCATTCTCTCTCTCTCTCTCTCTCTCTCTCTCTCTCTCTCTCTCTCTCTCTCTCTCTCTCTCTGGCTTTTTTGAGACAAAGTCTCTCTGTGTGGTCTTGGCTGACCTGGAAATCACTATATAGACTAGGCTGGTCTTGAACTCATGGAGACCCTCCTGCCCGTACTTCGAGTGCTGGGATTAAAGGGATGGCCCACCATGCCTGGCTGAGAATTGCATTTTCTTGGGACCCATTGTTTAAGCAGTCTAATAGCCAAAGACAATAGCACAAGAGGCATATTATTTTTTAAATTGGACTTATTTTAATTATGTATATGTGTGTATGTCTGTTAGGGAGTGGTGTGTGTACATGAGTCCAAGTGTCTCCAGAGGCCAGAGACAGGATCCTTGGAGCTGCAATTACAAGTTATTGGGAGTCATCTGATTTGGTTGCTGGGAGTTGAACTCGGGTCCTATGGAAGAATTTGAGACCAGCCTTGCTTGGCTGCATATACTATGAGACCTTGTTTCAAGACAAAAAAAAAAGTTTTGGTTTTTCGAGACAGGGTTTCTCTGTGTAGCTCTGTGTAGCTTTCCTGGAACTCACTCTGTAGCCCAGGCTGGCCTAGAACTTACAGATATCCGCCTGGCTCTGCCTCCCGTGCTGGGATTAAAGGCATGCGCCACCACTGCCCGGCTTCCTGAATTATTTTGAAGCATGAACCGGAACTGAATGTAGTAGGTTCATATCTTAGTGAGTCCCAAAAACGAAAGGAACACAACCAAGACGTCAGCGAGTGGGGAAAGATTTACTTCAAAGGCAGTGCAGTCTTTCCAAAGCGACACCCTCTCCTAACAGAGGAAGTGCAGAGATTTCTTATTCAGGAAGGAGAGTACTCCAGCCTGGGGACATTTCTGAGCATGCCCAGTTGAAGACCCCAATCAAGAAGAAAAGATAGCCCGGCGGTGGTGGCACACGCCTTTAATCCCAGCACTCAGGAGGCAGAGGCAGGCGGATCTCTGTGAGTTCGAGGCTGGCCTGGTCTACAAAGCGAACAGAGAAACCCTGGAAAAAAAAAAAAGAGACAGACATTTTTGGGAATGCTTAGCCTACAGTCATAGATCACACGTTTCGAAGGTTAAAATGTCAGACAGGAACACGTCACCTCTTCTGGGTATGCTCAGCTTGCATCATACAATTTTAGCTGAAAATAGAGGAAAGGACATTTTGAAGGGGCATTTGGTTAGGTGTTTGCCCTTGCTTCCTGGCTCACAGTGGCAGACATAATATTCTGGGGCATGCAGAAGTCATCAAGTCAGGCTTTGAAGATGTGTGGGCACTCACTAACCGAGAGCATGGTAGGGAGACTTCGAGGGACTGGTTTGAAATCCAGCAGGACAGCAGGTCTAGACTGTTTGACCTAAGAAATTGTGTAGGTATTTGTGAGGAATAAGCTGGAAGTTGAGTTAAGCTACAGTGAGCCTGCCCTTTCCCCTTTTTCCACCATTCTCCTCCCTCTCCTCCTCCTTGCTCCTCCTCTTCTGCCTCCATACAGGAGATTAAACAGGGGGCCTCATTCTTTCTAGGATCTCATTAATCCTTTTCCATGTTGGCCTTGAATTGGGACCTTCTTTCAGCTTCCCAAGTTGATGAGATTACTGGGCCTGGCTCAGGCTTGTTTTTATTTTATTTTATTAGACAAGGTGTTCCTGTGTATTCATGACTGGTCTGCAACTCCCTGTTTAGACGGGGAGTTGGTTTTGAACTCACCGAGATCCACCCACCTCTGTCTTCTGAGTGCTGTGACTACAGGTGTGAGCCACTAAGCCTGACCTTCTTCTGGCTCACACTTGTCTTCTGGGTCTTTGTCCATCTTGAATCCCATGCGTGAGGGAGAGAAGCACTCTGTTAGATAAATACCACAGGAAGCTGCTGTTTTGCTCCAGGTGACTTCACAGACTAGACTAAAAGTCGGGATGGAGTCACTCATAATACACTTCCGGGTTACACAACCAGAATGGAAACTGTTTATCTGATTCTTGTAAAATCAGGAAATCAGGATGAAAGTCGTAACAGCCTGAGCATGCCTGTAGTCCTCGCACTTGGAAGGTGGAGGCAGGAGGATTAGAATTTTGAGCCCACCCTGGGCTATGAACATACATACACATATAAAGATAATGCAGACTGTTGCTCATTTCCCTAAACTGGAAAATGTCAATGTTCCTTGTGCTTTTATACTCACACAAAAGAGGTATCCTAATGCTAATTCATCTAACTGTTCAATCCCTAGTCACAATGAAAGTAACATTAGGGGCTGGAGAGATGGGTCAGCAGCTAAGGAGTGCTTGCAGCTCTTGCAGAGGACTCGGGTTTGGTTCTGAGGTTCAATTCAGGAGGAACACAACAGGTTTTAATTCCAATTCCAGGGTATCTGCAGCCTTCTTCCGGTCTCCTAGGATACCTGCATACAAGTAACACGTATATACATGGAGACACACTTACACATAAAGCAAAAATAAACAGGGTGTGGTGTGCACGCCTCTAATCCCAGCTTTTAGGGGAGGCAGAGGCAGGTGGATCTCTGTGAGTTCGAGGCCAGCCTGGTCTCCAAAGCGAGTTCCAGGACAGGCAACAAAACTACACAGAGAAACCCTGTCTCGAAAAAACCAAAAAAAAAAAAGAAAGAAAGAAAGTCAAAGCCAGAGCAGGGATGTAGCTCAGTGTTAGAGCACTTGCCTTGTGTGACTGAGGCCCTGGACTCATTCCTTGGCATTGGGTAAAATAAGAAAAACTGGAGCCAGAAAGATGGCTCAGTGGGTAGAAATGTGTGTGTGTGTGGAAGTGATTGTGATATGGTTAAATGGATTTGTAGAAGATGAATTCATATAGCAATAAGATAATGTATCATTAACATGCCAAGTACTCTACAGGTGTAAACAGTTTCCAGGGAGAAAGCCTAGACTTTAGCAGCCCCAATAAGCCAGCTTCAGTCATCTGTCCTGATATACCAACTAAAGAGGCAATTTTTTTGTTTGTTTGTTTTGTTTTGTTTTTCGAGACAGAGTTTCTCTGTGCAGCTTTGCGCCTTTCCTGGAACTCACTTGGTAGCCCAGGCTGGCCTCGAATTCACAGAGATCCGCCTGGCTCTGCCTCCCGAGTGCTGGGATTAAAGGCGTGCGCCACCACCGCCCGGCTAAAGAGGCAATTTAATGGTGGAGAGAAAAGAGATTTATTCCGTGTGGCCACATTGAGCAGATGAAGGGGTTTTGTGACCCCAAGCTTTGTCTTCATGGTGTTGACATGAACTTTAGGATTAACCAAAAGAAAAATCAGAACAAAAGGCAAGTGGTGTGTATAACGAAAGCGTCCAGGTTTAGATGTATTCTCTGGTGATTGGCTGAGCTCTGGGCCCCGCAAGCTGATCTGAAGCAGTTCTGGCTGCTCAGAGGCACAAGCTGGTTTTCAAGAGATGACCACTTCAGCTCCAGGCTGTGACCTCACTCTTCTGGACAATTGCCTTCATCTGGAGCAAGAGGTGCTCTGCTAGGTCCTGCTGTCCCTGAAGCCCAATGTGGTTCCAGAGGCAGAGATGAGGATAGAAATGAAAGTGGACATGTCATGCTTTCATCTGACTTTTAGTGACCTCTCGGGTACAAGTGAGGATGACAGAGGTCAGGGGAACACATAGGGCACTTTTGCACTCCATGGTGTAGGAAGGATGTGCACACACACACTGTTATGGTTTGCTTGCTCTGAGTTAATCCCTAACCTGATGTCAGAAGGAATGCAGGCCAGAAACCAGCAGATACTGATCAAACTCGCCATCCTCACATGTGGCCAAACCCAGCTGTCCAGAGGGACAAGGGAGAGATAAAGAAGGAGACATGCAGCTGGGTGGCAGAGCCAGGTGGATCTCTGTGAGTTTGAGGCCAGCCTGGTCTACAGAGCGAGATCCAGGACAGGAACCAGAACTACACAGAGAAACCCTGTCTCTAAAACCCAGGAAAAACAAAACAAAACAAAACAAAACAAAACAAACAAACAAAAAAAACAGAAGGGACATGCAGGAGATCATAAGGAGAGTGGCACCAACTGTGTGACTCTCAGGGACAACGCTGACCTCTGGGTGCAAGACTGAGTTCTCCAATGGTTGGCTGCCTGCCTTTGTCCTATCCCTCCTCATCACCCTCCCCCAAACTTGCTGGCTGGAGATGACATATAAGTTGGCCTGTTTCTCAGTGTGTGAAGTTGCTGCTTCTTGGCTTGCTGGCTATCTGAATCAACCATGACTTGAAGGCTGCATACCTGCCTCTGCTCTGGTGTTTGTGTCTGTCTGGCAAGGATTGGCAGTTTCTGCAGGAACTTCCGGATCAAACGTTCACTGTCCCCGGGCCTCAGGAATCACGGAGCTCACTCAACTTTTTTTCTTTCTTTCTCTCCACCAACCTTGAAAATAATGATCCTGACTATGGTGGTATGTGCTGGTAATCCCAGCACTTGGGAGGCTCAGGGGTTCAAAGCTAGGTTGGGAAATACATGAGATTCTGTCTCAAAACAAACAAACAAACAAACAAAAAAACCACGAAAAAAAAAGTCTAAAAGAAAATAAATAAAATAAACAATGAAGTAAAAAATAAAAATAAAAAAACCCACAGCTTTGTTGGGTGATATGGGTTTGTCATTCAGTTGTATATTCTGTTATTTTGCTCACTAACTAAACACGGGCTTAATGTCACGTCACCAAGTTGGCACTAAATGCAAACTGGTGGATTGTTGTGTCAGACCACTTGGCCTTTCAGAGTACTAATTAAAGCAAGATATACAAGCAGATAATTCCAGCAAAGGAGAACACAGAGGTATGTTCTAAATACATAGTTGACAGAGCCCAGAAGAGTTTCTGAAAAGCCGACAATGGGTCTGCGTCTTGGGTGATCAGTGGGGACACTCTGATCTAGGTCAAGGAAACACTGTAAAGGCAAGGAGGCAAGAAAGCCAGTGGCTTGTGCAGTACGTCTGCCCTCCAGGGTCTGGAAAGGTGAGCAAGGCCTGCACACAGAGCAATGCACACACAGCAAGATGCAAGATACACCTGCTTCACTCCTGGATCGTGTGTAGCATTTGCAATAGATTGGTTGAAATGATAAAGCAGAAAAATTTCATCAGCTGTGACCAATAACTGGAATTTCTAGTTTGAGTGGATGAATTTAATTTGAAAGGGTTATCATGAACTGCAGACAAAGCATTCCGTGAAAATGTGAGTTAGGAAGGGCAGTTTATCTGTTTTTCTAAACATTTTATTTAATTATGTGTACGTGTGTGTTTCTGAGTGTGGGCATGTGTGTCTCCGTGAATACAGGTGCCCATGGAGGCCAGAGGTGTTAGATTCCAGGTAGCTGGAGTTACAAGTGATTGTGGGCTACCTGACATGGGTGCTGGGAACTGAAATGTAGAGGCAAGTGGATCTCTGTGAGTTCCAGATCAATCTGGTCTACACAGAGAGTTCCAGGCCAGCCAGGGCTACGTCGTGAGACTCTATCTAAATAAATAAATAAATAATTTTTTAAAAAGTTTCATTTATTTATTGTGTATGTGTGTGCCCATGCTATCAGGCTTGACAGCAAGCACCTGTACCCACTGAGCCATGTCTTGGTCCCACCCAAGTAATTTAAAATCGGGAAACATCCTGAATGTGTAGAAAATGACATATGCAGAAGAAAGTTTTTTTATTAGAATTTTTATATAAAAGTTATTATATTAATATTTTTTATTAATTCTTTGAAAATTTCATACATGAATACAATTTATTTTGATCATATCCCCAACTCCTCCCAGACTCCCTCCCAACCCTCTACCCCTCACCATGCCCTCCCTCGCAAATATATCCTATCAAATCCAATTTATGTTGTCCATATACTCATGGGTGAAGGCCACCCACTGGGGCACAGTCGGCTTACTAGGGGCCACACTCCTAAGGAAAACTGACTCTCTCCCTCCCAGAACCCATCCACTATTAACGGCTCCTCAGCTAAGGTTATGGACTAGTGAGCTCCTTTTCTCTCCAAGCTAGAATGCTGACTGGCTTATAGGATATTTTTTTATTTATTCTTTGACAATTTCATACATGTAATGAGTCATAACAATGTCTGCCTCAATTTCCATCTCCCACTCCTCCTGGGCCACCCAACATGTCTTCCTCTGACCTTCATGTCCTCTTCTTTTTTTGTATAACTCACTGAAACCAAGTAGTACTGCCTGCATGCATGTGAGCGTGGAAAGAGCAAGCAGAGTGTGACCAACCTACCAGCAGCTGTTAATTGCCAGTAGCCCTTCAGCTAGGAGTGGAGCTTCAGGAGTCCCTCTCTCTTCCATGCCAGAATGTTGACTGGTCTTGTGCTGTGAATTCATGAGTGCAAGAGACATCACGTCCAGCAGACAGCATTTGGGATTACCAACAGTCTTGCAAAGATGTATCTGCTTGTGCAATAATGGCATGATGGTTATGGGTACAACCAAATACTTTCCAATTGGATTTAAGGTTCACACTACAAAAAGGAACCCATATTTGGTACTGTAAGCAAAGACAAAAACTCTGTAGCTAGGGAAGTCATAGACGTAGTGGGAAATCTGTTGCATTGTTAGAAGGCTATGATGTGCCTGTCAGATTGCCTTCTAAGCATTTGTTTATGACCACTGATTGCTGCTGCTGTTTGCCTTGGTCAGAGAAGCTACATCTTGCAGTAGATATGGTTACTGCAGAGACCCATAACCAGTCAAAGTTCTGAGACTAAGTGACTATTACAATGGAATAACAACCCAATGCTCCTCACTGAATGGCAAAAAATACAACTAATCACCACTCCTCCCCCGCAAAAGAGGCTCAAGGAATATTGAGGCAGAGGGAACTAAAAGAATGTAAAGCCAGAGGAAGAGGTGGAATGTTGTGGAACTCTCTTCTCAGCCCGACACAGACATTGCCATCTTGAAACCAGAACGGTTGTAATTATCCTCATGAGACAGTCTATATTGCTATTCCCTCGTGGAGGTGGGGGAGGGCTCACAAGGTGGCCCTGAGGTGCATGAAGCGTCTCTTCTCTCAGAGGAAAGCTGTTTGACTAGAGGAGGAGGAGAAGGAGGAGGAAGAGGTGTTGGTGGAGGTGTGTTAGTGATAGTGGTATAGCTGTCCACAAGTTGTTCAGGCTCCCATAAGTAACTTCTCATTCATGCTCCTCAAATAACCTCAAGTAAATTGACGGCTTCACCAAGCTGTACTTGGGTGAGATTCTTTGGTCTGTCATTGGTGACCTAGCTGGGGTAAAGAGACATTTATTCACATCATCCTAGGAAATGTCACACAACAGAAATAGTTTCTGGATAGTAAAAACCTACCAGATAGGTTAGGTGTGTTGTCGAATGTCTGTCTGTCATTCCAGATACTCAGGAAGCTGAAACAGAGAACTTCCAGAGCTTAGAAGTTAGCTAGCTTACGTAACATAGCAAGACCCCATTTCAAACAAACATATATATAAGAGAAAAAGAGCACCTAGCAGGGGTAGCTTCTCATTTCTTTCTTTCTTTCTTTTTCTTCTTCTTCTTCTTCTTCTTCTTCTTCTTCTTCTTCTTCTTCTTCTTTTTCTTTCTTTCTTTTTTTTTTTGAGACAGGATTTCTCTGTGTAGCTTTGGAGCCTTTCCTGGAACTCACTCTGTAGCCCAGGCTGGCTTCAAACTCACAAGGATCCACCTGCCTCTGCCTCCCAAGTGCTGGGATTAAAGGTGTGCGCCACCACTGCCCGGCTCATTTTTTTTTTCTTATAAAGGAGTCATAATGTAATCAACATTTACAGCGCACAATAACTCACAAAGGATCTTTTACTGTAAAGTAGGCATTCCAAGGGCTGTGAGCGATAATGATGCACATTAGGGAGGAGAAAATATCCCTTGGAGGTCTGTGGCTTTCCCACATTGTCCTGGCACTGAGGCCAGCTTTCTGCCCACAAAGCCACATTCTTCTTTCCATACTACTTTCCGCCAACTGGTGCATGGTGTGTGTTCTCCAAGACACACCTGGAAGTGTCTTCTTTCCTGATTGCTCTGTCTTCTATCTGGGGGTTACCGTACCTGTGCACTGTGAGTGAACTATTAGCTGTTGGCCTCAGAGAAAGTTCATCCACATGATGCTAATCAATACTGTGTAATGAATTGAATATATGAGTGATTTTCTCTCAATTCTCTCTCTGCAGGTGCCCTTCCTTGCAGTCTAAGGCCTCGTAGTTGTTAACACTCTTGTCAATCTTTCTGACCTTTTCTCCATATTCCTCACACCGTCGGTTGGCCTAGGACATACTGATGCTATTTTCAGTGCCTGCCAGAGAAGGTTGCCATAGCACATTGGAATGACTTTCTGGACAGCCCCACCATCTACTGGATCCAGGAGAGGTGTCGAAAGGCTGTGACAAATGACCAACCTGGCGGACTGTACAAGCAGAGCCTAGCTTATCTGAGAGGGACTTCCCATCCTCCCATGCTCTTAAAATGACATTTGCTGTTGTGCAGACTCACTTGGGTGGGTGGGGGTGAGGGATCTTTACCTCAAATTTATTGGCAGTTACCACCACTGTGCCAAAGAAAGACTCTAAAAGGGATCCAAGACTTAACTAAATATCTTCCTTGTGAGGCACCATGGTAGAGAAGCTTGGAGAACCTGACCGTCGAGTGCTCTTGGACACTCTGTCTCAGTCCGGCTTAAATAAAAGGAACTATTACTATTAGAAACAAGATGTAGACCTGTCACTATGTAGAGCAGGCTGACTTTAAGCTTATGGTGATCTTCCTGCCTCTACCTCCCAGGTATAATCATTGATCTTATTAAGGATGTGGGTTTTTTTTGTTTTGTTTTGTTTTGTTTTGTTTTTGTCTGCCTATTCTTTCAGCCCTCCATGATGGCATCCTCCTGACCCTGGACCTGACAGTTCTTGGTTGCAGGACATTCCCACTAAAGTCCCACTGATCAGAATCCCAGGCTTCTTTGGTCACTACAAGCCACAGAAATGTCTCACAACTAGTCAGCAAATATTTTGCTTCAGTCTGGTTGGCACAATGTAGGTCCCCAGGCTATCACTCCTGGGCCTGTACTGAGTATATTTTGGTCTGCTGTGTTTTGAAGAGGGTGCTGATCGGTTCAGATCTGCCCTGACCAAAATGGAGCTACTAGCTCTGTGTGTCGGTTGAGCACTTGTACGGCGGCGACTGGTCTGAATCATTTGCTTTGCAAAAATGTAGTACCAAATCTCAGAAATATAACTTTCTGTGTGTTTTGGTTTTGGTGGTATTGGGGACTAAACATACTAAACAAGTGCTCTAGTACTCTACCACTGAGATGCAGCCTCAGAATCTTCAGCAACCTCAGCATCCTTAGCAGCATCCTCAGCTCCCCAGCAGTGGCCTCATCTGTGGCCTCTTCCTCCTCCTCATTATCGTCATTGCTATTTTACTTTTTATTTTGAAACAGGGTTGTCTGACTGGGCTTGCATGCCTCCTAACCCTGACAGACCATGGACTTGTGATTTCCCCTGCTGAAGAAAATCCTTCCCAGGTGCAAGGAGTAAAAGCCTGTATCACCATGTCTGTCTTTTAAAAATGATTTTTATGTTGACAAAATGTTGAATAATTAAGTTGCTCTTCCTTTTTGTGTGTATGTGGGTTTTGTTGTTGTTGTTTTTTTGTTTTTTGGAGACAGGGTTTCATGTAGTCTACATTGGCCCAATCTTGATTTTGTGTCTGGGAATGAACTTAAACTGCTGATCTTCCTGTCTCTACCACTTAAATGCTGAGGTTACTATATTATGCTTTAAATTTGTTTTGTTTGGTTTTGTTTTTCGAGACAAGGTTTCTCTGTATAGCCCTGCCTGTCCTGGAACTCACTTTGTATACCAGGCTAGTCTTAAACTCACAGAGATCTGCCTCTCTCTATCTTGGAGTGCTGGGATTAAGGGTGTGTGAAACCACCCGAGAAGCTTTTCTTTGTTTTTTTTTTTTTGTTGTTTTTTTTTTTTGTTTTTTTAAATAGCATTTGTTTAATTTTATTTACATATGTATAACTGTGTTTGTATATGTGCACCCTTGTCTCTCTCTCTCTCTCTCTCTCTCTCTCTCTCTCTCTCTCACACACACACACACACACACACACACACACACACAAACCTACAACTAAATAAGGGAAAAATTTATTTTACCTGTTTGATTTTACTTTCCTACTATGCTTATTGAAAAACTTAGTGAGGGGGCTGGAGAGATGGCTCAGAGGTTAAGAGCACTGACTGCTCTTCCAGAGGTCCTGAGTTCAATTCCCAACAACCACATGGTGGCTCACAACCATCTGTAATGAGATCTGGTGCCTTCTTCTGGCCTGCAGTCATACATGCTGTATACAAAATAAATAAATAAATCTTTAAAAAAAAAAAAACCTTAGTGAGGCGGTGATGTGTGACTGCTTTCTGTTTCTTTTTGAGAACTCTGGCTCAGATAAAACAGCCTCTATTTCCAGAACTTGAGAAACACAGACTCCTGAACCAAATCATGGGTTATTATTATTATCATTAGAAAAAGAAATAAGTTTTCTGCTTTAAAAACAATCAAGCCAGGCATAGTGGTATATGTCTTTAATCCCAGCACTTGGGAGGAAGAGGCAGGCAGATCTTCGTGAGTCTGAGACTAGCCTGGTCTTCATAGATAGTTCCAGGACAGCCAAGGCTACATAAAGATACCCAGTCTTCAAACAAAAAATTAATGCATCATACTTATTAATAGCTACTTATCAGAGACAATGAGTGGGAGGTAAACTGTGTGGGGCTATGCATGTGTGTGCATTTGCGTGGAGATGGGCTGTGCTAAGTGCTGGGTGTGAAAGCAATTGCCGACTGGGTGGGGGAGATAAAGCTTGCGGGCCTGCCAGTGGTGCAGATATAAAGGCTGCAGGATTGCAGATGCCGAAGAGATTCTGCCTCCCGTGGCAATGAAAGGCCGGTATGAGCTGAGCCTTGATGATGACAGATGAGGTTTCCACAAAAGAAGTTGGGCAAGCCAGTCACGGTGGTATCACCTGGCATCCCGGAAACTTGGGGGGTGGAGGCAGGGGGACCAATTCAAAGTCATCGTCAGCCATATAGCAGGTTTGAATGTAGTGGCCTGGGCTACATAAGAGCATATTTCAAAAAAACAAAGCTAGCTGGGTGTAGTGGCGCATGCCTTTAATTACAGTGCTTGGGAGACAGAGGCAGGCAGATGGATTTCTGAGTTTGAGGTCAGCCTGGTCTACAGAGTGAGTTCCAGGACATCCAGGGCTACAAAGTGAGACCCTATCTCTGGGGGGGAAATTAATAATAAATGAAAAGAGGGTTAGCTCAGGAGAATTCTAGTCAATAGAAACTGGAGGGTTTTTTTGTCTTTTTGTTTGTTTTTTCAAGACAGGGCTTCTCTGTATAGCTTTGGAGCCTGTCCTGGATCTCACTCTGTAGACCAGGCTGGCCTTGAACTCACAAAGATCTGCCTGACTCTGCCTCCCAAGTGCTGGGATTAAAGGCATGTACACTGGCTTCTAGTCCCACCTGTGATGTCTGTACAGTTTCAAGTTTCCATGTGTGAGATGAGAATAATGAATATGACAATAATACCTGCTTCATGGAGTTATTACGAAGATTTAATGAGTTATGTATGTAAAGTTCTTAAACACATCCTATCTGCACAGAGTGTGTGCTCTAAAGCATGTGCTGAGATGTTGGGCATGATGGTATACACCTTCAACAATCCCAGCACTCAGGAGGCTGAGGCAGGCTGATTTCTGTAAATTCGAGCTTAGCCTGCCAACATAGTGAGTTTCAGGTCAGCCAGGGCTACATGGTGAGACCTTGTCTAAAAAAAAAAAAAAAAATTGTTTTTGAAAAAAAAAAAAAAGACCTGTTATTGTTAACCATACACATCTAGGCAGCTAGGAATTTACATGAAAACATAGCTACCTTTCCCAAACACCATATGAATTAATAACCATGTGTATAAAGACAATTACATTGTCAGGCATGGTGACACAGATGTGTAATCCCAGTACTTGAGAGAAGGAGGCAGAAAAATCACAAATTCTAGGCCAAAAGAAAGACAGGGTGCCGGGTGGTGGTGGCGGCACAGGACTTTGATCCCAGCACTAAGGAGGCAGAGGCAGGCTGATCTTTGGAGTTCAAGGCCAGCCTGGGCTACAGAGTGAGTTCCATGACAGCTACACAGAGAAAACCTGTCCCCAAACAACAAAGGACAATTAAAAAAAAAAAAAAGAACCCAGGACCACCAGCCCAGGGTGTCCCCACCCACAACAGAATCTCTCGCATAGATCACTAGTTAAGAAAATGCCCTGCAGCTGGATCTTCAGGAGGTGCTTTTTTCAGTTAAGTTCCCTCTTCTCAGATGACTATAGCTTGTGTGGACATAAAACTAGCCCGTACAAGCCTGTATCAAGGAAATACGGTAAAGAGTGGTAGAACAGAAAACCCGATGCTCTTCTCATTCAAACCACCACACACATAAAATAAATTAAAAAAATAAAATAAAATCTGGGTTTAGTTGTTAAACATGTCATCTCTAGAAAAAGGGGAAAGGCGATGAACTTGATGTATACCAGGGTATTGGGAACTGATGGTGTGCTGTGGGTTTTAGTATCTGTAAGGACCAGAACACACAAGCAACATTTTCCCCCCTGAAATATCACATTTTATTTGTTTTTTTAATTTTATTTAATTAACTTTTTTTTTTCATTTATTTTACATAACGACTACAGTTTCCCCTCCTTCCTCTCCTCCTGGGTCGTCATCGTGGTACCCCGTCCCCTCCAATCCCTCCAAGCAACTTTTTATTTAGAAGGCATCCGAAGCTTGCTTGGGTGCTTGGCAATGAGCTGTTGTGGACAGGGACCCAGGTGGCCATGACACTAGGAGAAGGGGGCACTGGCCATCAAGAGTTCGCCTGAAACCGGGCAGTGGTGGTGCAGCCTTTAATCCCAGCACTCAGGTGGCAGAGGCAGGAGGATCTCTGTGAGTTCGAGTCCAGCCTGGTCTACAGAGTGAGATCCAGGACAGGTACCAAAGCTACACAGAGAAACCCTGTCTCGAAAAACAAAAACAAAAACAAATAATAATAATAATAATAATAATAAAATAAATAAAATAAAATAACCTTTTTTTTTTTCCCTTAGCAGAATATGTGTTTTCAGTGACCTGGGACGCCTGGGCTCAAATTACCTGGGATCCAAGCAGTGCTGGGAAGAGAACAGGAACCCTGTTGGATATCGGTGGGACTTGTTGAGAAATTCAGAGTCAGCTTGTCCCAGCCCGGGCCTCTTTCCATGCTACACACTGGCAGATGCCCTGCCACCAGAAAAGCTGGCATCCAACGCATGCTACAGGCATTTCCACCTGCTCTTTAAATACATTCTTTTTTGAGACAGGGTTTCAATACACAGCCAGGCTGGCCTAGGACTGTGTAGTCCAAGCTGACCTTGAACTGGCAAGCCTCTCTTCTCTGCCTCACAGGTGCTAGGATTACGGGAAAGTGCTCTACCAAGCTTGGCCTCTATTGACTTTCTCAGTGTTGACCGCGGCTTCCCTATTCCTTGGGAGTTCTGCAGGAGAAATCCCAAAGACAACCAATTCTGTATTAAACAACTGTCGGTATTTTTTAGGAACCTCCTTCTAACTTCAGGATCTCAGCCAACTGCTTTCCGAAGTCCCTGTTCCTGGCAGAAAGACAAATTGTGTACTGAGATCCATGCTGGCCTTCAGCTATAGCGGGAAGTTCACGCCTGGAATGGGGTCACAGGTTTCAGAGATGAGGTTCTTGATTTGTTCCATTTTGAGAAAGAAGCGTCTTCTTTTTGTAGTCCAGGCTAGCCACAAACTGCAGTCTTCCTAATTCACCCTTTTACGTGCTGGTATTACAGGCATATGCTACCATACCAGGCTCTTAGCCTGGGCCCTACAGTTTTGGTTGGTCTCAAACTCACTGTGTAGATGAGGGTGACTTTGAAGGTCTGACCCTTTAGTGCTGGGATTAAAGGCAATATTGTTTTGAGTCAGGGACTATGTGGGCCCTGGCTGGAATTTGCTATGTAGACCAGTCTGGCCAGGAATTCAGAGATCCTCCTGCCTCTGCCTTGCTAGTGCTGGGATTAAAGACGTAGGTCACCACACTTGGACAGAATTGCTCTTCAGACTCATCTTGCCCTTTAGAATGATGTGGAAAAGCAAGGATCAAGAAAGTCGCTTTTGCCCCGTGCCGCTGCTGCCCCCAGCGGCCGGAGGCGGGAGCGCGGGCAGGTGGCTCCCGGACTCCGGGGCCGCAGTGACTTTCCACTAAGCTGCGCCGCTGAGCCCTTTTAAATGCCTTTCTTTGCACGTGGTTGCTGTGAGTCATCTCCTTTCCCTAGACAAAGAAATCTAGGCTTTGCTAATCGGGTTTCCGGAGTCCGCTAAGGCGTGAGTCAAACTCGTGCTTCCCGAGAGCTGTAACCGTTTGCTCCTCTCCCAGGGAAAGCGCCCACTGCCAGGGTGCAAATCTGCGTTTCTGTGGAGTCTGGGACCAAAGGACCCACGCGGTGAGTGAGGCAGTGAAACCCCAGCTCAAGAAGAGAGGAGCTTGTGTGCGCTTTAAAAATCCGTTCTTAAAAAAAAAAAAAAAAAAAAAACCCACAACATTCCTTCTTTGGGCAGACGAGATGGCTCTTGGCTCCACGGGTAAGGGCGCGTGCGTAAATCCTGACACCTGAGGATCAGCCCCCTGAGAAGGCGGGAACCGATTGATTTCAACAAGTTGTCCTCTCACCTTCACACGGGTTTAAAATAAATAAGTAAATAACTAAATAGTGTTGTTAGCTGGGCAGGGTGGAGCATGCTTGCATTCCCAGCGCTTGTGAGATGGACCCAGAAGGATCAGGAGTTCAAGGCCAGCCATGATTACATAGTCAGCTGAGTGTTAGGCCATTACATGAGACTCTGTCTCAAAACAGAAAAACGTGGTTATTTTAAAAACCTAAATAAATAAATAAATAAATAAATAAATAAATAAATAAATAAATAAATAAATAAATAAAATAAAAAATAGGGCATTATACGGGGTTAAGGAAGTGGAGGAAGAGGCGGAACAGAGGGACATCCTCCAGGGAAAGTAAATGTGGGCCATTTGGCAAGCCCCCGTGGCTGCTGTGAATATCAACAAGAGCCACTTTGTCCCCACAGTGCCACTTTACAGCCCAGCCAAGCGGGTGTGGGCACTCAAAACCCAGTGCCAGAGAGACTTGCTGTGGCCTTCTCAGCCATCGGGCAGTTCTGGGTTGACCCTGAGGTGTTTTTTTTTTTTTTTTTTTTCTATTTCTTCCTGATTTTTAAAAAAAAAATCTCAAACATTTTAAATAAAGGATCCAGGCCTGGTGGCACACGCCTGTAGTCCCAGCATTTGTGAGGTAGAAGCAGGAAAGTCAGGGACTGAAGGCCAGCCTTAGAGGTATGAGACCCTGTCTCAACAAGATGAAATAAAAATACCACAGAGAAAAAAACCTAATCCTTCCTTCACCGTTCATGAATGATGTTAACATTTTGCTCTGTGTTCATAGTTGTTAGTTTTTTTCCCCCAGTAAATCTGTTTTATTAAAGCAAAAAATGGAATCACCATAATCAAGAAAAACAAACAAAAAACACATGGGAATACAGAATGTCTGCTCATGAGGGCTGATTAAAAAAAAAAACCAACAAAAACTTCTAAATTACATTGTGTGTGTGTGTGTGTGTGCTTGCACGCTGAAGCACATACCAGGCAAAGTGTTGAGGTCAGAGAACAGCTTATGAGAATCACTTCTCTGGTGGAGCCTGGGATGGGACTCAGGTGGTCAGGCATTATAGCAAGTATCTTTACCCATGGAATCATCTCCCAGCTCCTCACACAAGCATTATTAACAACTGCCTCAAACTAGAAAAACCTGAGTATGCCCATCAAGGGATAAGTGTATAAACAAAAATGGTATGACAGAAGGGGACAGGCTGTGACATTAAGATCCTGTGAGAAAAATGTCAGCCACAATGGCTCTTCTCCTAAAGGATCCCATTACACCAGCTGTTCACCATAGCAAATCTGCAGACATGGAGGACAAGAGGTTGTAGGCTCTGGGGGAAGGGAAGCCAGTGACTGCTGGGGGAGGTAAGGCTTCTGCCTGCAGCACTGAGATGTGCTGGAATTAGAAACCTGATAGCTGTGCACCCCGGGACCATAATAAAAGCCACTGAAGTCTTACTGTGTGTGATGCCGAGCTTATACCAGAGCCTTCCACGTACTAGACAAACATTCCACCCTCAGTTACACCCCCAATTTTATTTAAAGATTTATTAGCCGGGCAGTGGTGGTGGACGCCTTTAATCCCAGCACTCGGGAGGCAGAGGCAGGCGGATCTCTGTGAGTTCGAGGCCAGCCTGGGCTACCAAGTGAGTTCCAGGAAAGGCGCAAAGCTACACAGAGAAACCCTGTCTGGAAAAACAAAAACAAAACAAAACAAAACAAAAAAAATTATTATATATACAGTGTTCTGTCTGCATAAATACCTGCAGGCCAGAAGAGGGCACCAAATCTCATTACAGATGGTTGTGAGCCACCATGTGGATGCTGGGGATTAAACTCAGGACCTCTGGAAGAACAACCAGTGCTCTTAACCACTAAGCCATCTCTCCAGCCCTACACCCCCAATTTTAACTGTATACTTTCAAAAGGTGAGTTGTGTGGTATGTGAATTAAACCTCAGTAGTCACTACAAAAAGTAATGACACTGTGACATAATGTGATTAATCCTCCAATATTCCCAATAACTATTCTTCCTAACATTTTTACATTTTAATTACCAAAGTAACTCCAATGTCTTGTAAAATATTAATGCAGAGGAAAGAAAATTAGAAATCATCTTCCTCTGTCCAACTTTAATATACAGAAAATCCACTTAAGATATTTTTTAAAAGATTATTTATTATGTATACAGTATTTTGCCTGCATTATGTCTGCACACCAGAAGAGGGCACAAGATCTCATTACAGATGATTGTGAGCCACCATGTGGGTGCTGGGAATTGAACTCGGGACCTCTGGAAGAACAGCTAGTGCTCTTAACCTCTGAGCCATCTCTTCAGCCCCATTTAAGGTATTTTTAAATTAGTGTTTATTTTGGTACTAGGGATCAAACTCTTGAGTATGTTAGATGAGCACGTATCTTAGTTACTGGTCTATTGCTGTAAAGAGACGCCGTGACCATGACAACTTACAGCAAAAAGAGTTTGTTGGGGCTGGCTTCTAGTTTCAGAGGGTGAGTACTTGACCATCATATTATGGTAGAGAGCATGACAGCAGGCAGGAAGCCCAGGCAGGCAGGAAACCCAGGCAGGCAGGAAGCCCGCTACTTGCACAGTAGCTGAGAACTTGTATTTTACCTGCAAGTTGGAGGTAGAGACAGAGATAGAGCCTGGACATTCTGGGCTTTTGAAACATCAAAGCCCATCCCCAGTGATATAACTCCTTCAACAAGGCCACACCTCCTAATCCTTCCTAAACAGTCCACCAACTGAGAACTAAACAAACATTCAAATATCTGAGCCAACGGAGACCATTCTCATTGAAATCACTACAGTGCAGAACCACTTAGTTATACCCCAGTCTCATTATTTATCTATTTCTCCCTCTCCCTCTCCCTCTCCCTCCCCCTCCCCTCTCCCTCCCCTCTCCCTCCCCCTCCCTCTCCTTTCTTCTTCTTCTTCTTCTTCTTCTTCTTCTTCTTCTTCTTCTTCTTCTTCTTCTTCTTCTTGTTTGTTTTTTGTTTTTTCTAGACAGGGTTTCTCTGTGTAGCTTTGCGCCTTTCCTGGAATTCACTTGGTAGCCCAGGCTGGCCTCGAACTCACAGAGATCCGCCTGGCTCTGCCTCGTGAGTGTTGGGATTAAAGGCGTGCGCCGCCGCCGCCGCCGCCGCCGCCGCCGCCGCCGCCGCCACCGCCGCCGCCACCCGGCTAGCCTGGAATCTGCTCTGTGGACCAGGCTGACTTGGAACTTAACAGCAACCCCACTGCTTCTTTCCTTCCTTGACAGGGTCTCTTGCTGTGGGATGGTCTGTATGTCAAGTGTGTTGCTGATTGGTCAGTAAATAAATCACTGATTGGCCATTGGCTAGGCAGGAAGTATAGGCGGGACAAGGAAAAGAATTCTGGGAAGTGGAAGGCTGAGAGAGGGACACTGCCAGCCGCCATCAGGACAAGGAAGATGTAAGGTACCAGTAAGCCATGAGCCATGTGGCAAAGTAAAGATTAATAGAAATGGGCTAAATATAAGAGTAAGAGCTAGACAATAACAGGCCTGAGCTAATGGCCAAGCAGTTTAAATAATGTAAGAGTCTGTGTGTTTATTTTATAAGTGGGCTCTGGGACTGGCGGGACTTGGTGGCGGGAGCTGGAGAGAAATTCTCCAGCAACAGTCTCTTGTGGAGTAACTAGTGTCAGACTTGTCCTGTACTGGAGGCTCAGCCTTGACTTCTGATTCTCCTGCCTCCCTCTCCTCACAGCACTGGAATTATAGGCATGCACTATCACCTCAGGTCTTTTTCCTTGCTCTTTCTTTATTCTTGTATTATATGTACAGGTATTTCGTTTGAATGTGTATGTGTACTACAAGTGTGCCTGGTGCTCGAGGGGCCAATAGAGGGCATGGAATCCTCTGGAATTGAGGTTACAAACGGTTGTGAAGCTGCCAGGTGGGTTCTGGGCACCAAACCTGGGTCCTCTGGAAGAGCAGTCAGTGATCTTAACCACTGAGGCTTCTTTCTCTCCAGGGCCATCCAACCTCCTTGAGACACAGTCTCTCTGTAGAGCCCTGGATGTGTCCTGGAATTCAATTATGTAGACCACACTGGACTCGAACCCGCAGAGATCTGTCTGTCTCTCCTGCCAAGTGCTGGGATTAAAGGTGTGGACCACCATTTCTGTCTGGGTCTTTTTTTTTTTTTTAGTCCTTACTTAGTTATTTTGAACAGTGCTGGGAATAGAACTAAGATCTTGCCTCTGTGAAAAGTAACTTAGACTGGCCTTAAGTCTCCTGTAGATGGTTAGGTTGGTCTTGAACTCACAATCCTCCTGCCTTTATCTCCTAAATGCTGGGATCATCGACATGCACTGTCATACCTATTGGCTCATTGCAAGCCCATGGTCTTCTTTTATTTCCAATTTCTCCCCCTCTCCCTTCTCTCCCTCTCCTCCCCCGCCTTTAAATGTTTATGACTTACTCTCAATTATGTGGGTGCCCTTGAAAAATTATATTTTTGTAGCTTTAGAAGTGTTCACGTGGACTTGTACATACCCGTGATCCCATCACATGGTGATGTGGAGGTAGTGGGATAGTGGAATCAAGAGCTCAGTGTCATCCTTTGTTACATAGTGAGTTGGAGGCAAACCTGGGCTACATAAGACCCTGTCTCAAAAAAAAAAAACAAACAAACAAAAAACAGAGCTAGTCAGATGCCTCTGTAAAATAAAGGTGCTTACTGTCAACTCTTGGAACTTGAGACTTGCATAGTGGAAGAAAGCCCACCACAGTATGCTCCATCTTGCCCCCCAGAATAAATGTGATTGAAAAAAAAAAGAAAAAAAGCTTGAGAGAAGGTTTGGCTGTTAAGGCTAGGCTCACAACTAAAACATAGAACAAATAATAAAAAAAAAAAAAAAGACAAAAAAATCCCACAGCCTCCAGACAAAAAAACTTTCCCAGCACTGGGAAACCAGCAACAGGAGGATTGCTGTAAGTTCAAGGCCATCCTGGTCTATATAGCAGTTTTCAGGCCAACCAGAGCTATATAGGGAGACATAATCATAAATAAATATAATAAATTTAAAAAAAAGTTGCTGGATGTAGTGGCTTATGCTGATAACCCACAGAACTATGAGACAGAAGGAATGCTATGAGTCAATGAAAGTGTGAGTCTAGTCAGGGCTATCAAGTGCTAGGCCAGCTTAGTCTACATAATGACACCCTGTCTCAATTTCCTCCCCACCGCCCCGCCAGACAGGGTCTCTCTGTGTAGCTCTGGCTGTCCCAGAACTTACTCTGTAGACCAGGCTTGCCTCAAATTCAGAGATCCACCTGCCTCTGCCTCCTGAGAGCTGGGATTAAATGTGTGTGCCACCACCACCCGGCTAAAGGTTTTTTGAAAGGGATATTGTATTATGAAACTTTTTACTCAATATTTTTGAGGTCTCTGCATGTTCTTAAATTATATTATTTCTCAGTAAACATGACATTCAACTTAATATTACCATGAGGATGGACATCTGTGGGCTACCTTTATTTTTATTTATTTGTTTGTTTGTTTGTTTGTTTGTTTTTCGAGACAGGGTTTCTCTGTGTAGCTTTGCGCCTTTCCTGGAACTCACTCTGTAGACCAGGCTGGCCTCGAACTCACAGAGATCTGCCTGGCTCTGCCTCCCGAGTGCTGGGATTAAAGGCGTGCGCCACCACCGCCTGGCATGTGGGCTGCCTTTATCTCTGTCACAATAAGCATGAACCTAAGCAAGAATCATGCAGGACACATAGTCTGGTTTGGGGCACATATCTGGGCACAGAGACAAGTTCCCATTTAATTGAAATACAAGCCACATTATAATGCTAGCACCTGGGAGACAGAGGAAGGAGAGTTAAGATTCAAGTTAAGATTCACTAACAGGGCTGGAGAGATGGCTTAGAGGTTAAGACCACTGGCTGCTCTTCCTGGGGTCCTGAGTTCAATTCCCAGCAACCACGTGGTTATTCCCAACCATCTATAATGAGATTTGCTGCCCTCTTCTGGCATGCAGGGATACATGCAGCCAGAACACTGTATAATAATAATAATAATAATCATAATAATAATCATAATAATAATAATAAAGATTCACTTACATAGTGAGTTCCAGGGCAGCCTGAGGTACATGAGACCCTGCTACCAAACCAACCCATACCAAAAATAAACAAACCCAGCCCAAACCTTTATCTTTCTAGGAGATTTGCCAATCTCTTATCTTCCCCTTTCCCCTTGTGAACAGGCATGGTCATCTCTGAACGCTTTTTGCCAACACTTAACGCACTCTCTCTTCCCTTTCTATGTAGCTCTGGGGTTGAACCCGGGTCCCACTCATGTGAGGCAATGCATTACGGCTGAGCCAGTAGCACCAAACTTTTCTGTGACGTTAGTGTGCTCCTCCCCCACTCCCTGGTTTTCTCTGGTCTCTAGGGACGCTGCCCGTCCCTTGTTTGGCATATGGTCTGCTACTAAGTGAATTGTCTTTCCACTGCTCCTCCATTTTCCCTTTTCTGACAGTTGGTGTTTTTGAGACTGGGTCTCAGGTATCCCAGGCTCGCCCAGGAACTCGCTCTGTAGCCAGAATGACTCCACACTTTTGGTTCTCTGGTCTCGCTTCTCCATTGTTAGGATTGCGCGTGACGCCGCCACTCACAGCTTACTTGTATTTCTGTTTCTTGTCGAGCTCCAAAAATGTTTTAGATATTGACCTCCCCTACTGAGAAGAAGTCGCAAGCTCTCGTCTAGTCTGTTATCCATGAACTCCGTGGTCTCTTTGGACGAAGGGCTCTCTCGCTTGGCTTTCCCTTACCTCCCCGGCCCTTGTGATCAGTGTTGAACGAAGTCAGATGTGACACACGGAGAGCAGAAAACAGGCGGTGGGGATTACAGGCTAGGAAGCATCATGAAAGGTAACAGTGGGCAGTGGAACACTGGAATGCCATGTACGGGACCAGTGGCCAGAGAGACCAGTACGCTTTGGGCAGCTTTCATCAAATTCTCTAGAACAGCCGGCTTTCCTAAGGAATAGTTCCCTTAGGGACCCCCTGCCCCCCCCCCCCCCCCCCACAGTGGCCTTGAACTCACCAAGTAGCTGAGAATGTTTTGGAACGCCTGACTGCCTGTGGGTGACAGACAGACATGCACCACCACTCCCTGCTCTCCTGGATTGACTCTTAGGGAACTAAGTGGTACTGGTATGTCTTTGCTCTTTCCCACCGAGCCTCTGGCTAGACAGTCACATTATGAGCTTTTGGGAAGTTTAGAATGTCATGTCTCCATCACAGTTGCCACACAAACGAGTTTTTTTTTTTTTAGCATTAAAAAGACCCGACTATCCTGTTTAGATTGCTATCGATATCAGCGAAACTAAAGTTCGTATTTCAGATTGCTGAGTGAAATTATAAAATGCTTTCGATTAGGATTGTTTGCAGTGAGCTAAGGGCAAACGACCAATACGCATGCGTGACCCTGACAGGCGCCCACTTGAGAACGGTAGGATGTTTTAGTTGTTCAGCCTAATGCTGAACCTGTGGCTGTATGTGGGTATTGATTACCGTCTCCCCCCATCTCTAGGGCCCAGGGGGTAGTCTCTGAGGGCTCTGGGCGGGCTGGATGTTTAGCTGATGGAGTCGGTTGCGCAATCACGGCTTCTGCTGCGCTGAGGCTGGCCGTGCGGTGGAACTCGTTTCCTCCTCAGCCTCCAGATAAACTCAGAACAGACACCTGGAAAATCACCAGTGTTCTTCCTCAAGGCCGGAAAATCGCGGCCTTTCACCTCTTTCCATCTTGCTCTCTGTTGACGAGAATCTGGAAATATCTTGTGTGTTTTCCTTTAGAGGAAAACATTAGAGCCCGCAGTACAGCCTGTGGCTGCTCTGAGAGGCAGGGGCATCTAGATTTACATGTCCGTAAGAGTTTAATTCTTTAGCGGAAGTGACGCATTTGTACTGCTTCTATGAGGCTGTGACGTTTCTGCTGAGAGGATGCAGGCGCTGCCCAATGTCCTTCCTGCACTGAGGTTTATTCAACTTTATTTTCTGAAACAGGGTCTCATGTAGCCCAGGCTGGCCTCAACTGGATGTGTAGCCAAGGATGATCTTGGAGTGATTATCTTGCCTCCACCTCCTGACTGCCGGATTACAGGTATAGGACACTATCCGTTCTCACACCTGGCTCAGACTTAAATTTGACGTGAGTTTTTTTGTTTTTGTTTTTTTCTCTTCCAGGGAAGTTGTATTTCTAATGGTGGGATGTGGCTGTAAGACAAGTCAGGGAATCTGCTTTGCAACAGGTGCTAAATTCAATAGCCGATAAGAGTCTGGAGAAAGACGTAAGGGCTAAAACTAACTGCAGACCTCGGTGTCTAAATTTCTTTCATGAGCCTGCTTTCTGAGGTCAGCTGGCAACTCATCTGCATCAGAGAGCCCAGACCATCCAATCCTCAGCTTTCCGTCGTTGTTTATTTTTTCTTCAGGCCTTTCCCTGGAGCAGTTTATACATAAGCATATGCTTTTTGGTTTTTCGAGACAGGGTTTCTCTGTAAAACAGCCCTGGCTGTCCTGGAACTCACTCTGTAGACCAGCCTGACCTCGAACTTAGAGATCCACCTACCTCTGCCTCCTGAGTGCTAGGATTAAAGGTGTGAGCCACCAAGCCTGGCTGCTGGCAGGTTCTTAAGAAAGAAGATTGTACTTTTCAGAACTAGGACCAGCAGAAGGATGGCAATAGAGATTTTTTTTTTTTTCAGTTTTCTGGATGAACCTTGGTTCTCACACATACTCAGCAAGTGCCCTATGTTCTACATCTCCAGTGAGAGTAGTGATTTCTGATGCTGCCTCACTTCCCATTTTACGGCTCAAGGATGGCTTCAGGAGGATGCAGAAAAGATGTAAAACAGCCATTGTGGACAGAGCAGTCAGATACAAAAGTTAACGCAGAGGGAGCTGGAGAGATGGCTCAGACTTAAGAGCACTGGCTGCTCTAGCAGAGGACCTGGGTTGAATTTCCAGCATCCACAGGGCAGCCCACACCCACCTATAACTCCATTCTAGGGCAGCCAAGCACGAAAGCAGTGCCCAGACGAAACACCCATGCCATACACGTAAGATAAAATAAATTAAAAAACACAAAAAGTTAATGCAAAAGGATTTATTTTGATGATTTATAAAAGAAATGTCACATGGCAACTTAACCTATATTTACAAATTTAAAAATAAATTTATATAAATGTATTTACACCGTGTTCTATTAACCAAGTTCATTAAAATGTTACAGATAAGCGCTGAACGGCTACAACAGAGGTAAGGCAGGGTTTCAGTCCTCAGGTGCTCTCACAGTATGCCCAACAACCAGCAGACACTGGTCAGGAGAAGCTGCCGGAAGCTGGCTTCAGGAAGCATGGCAAAGGGGATTCACCAGCTTCAGGTGCCCTTTAGCTCTGCTTTGCTGTTGGATGGAACAGAGTCCTAGGTATGTGCTCTACCACTGAGCCAAACCCCCGGCCCTGAAAGTCACTTTAAAGTGTAACCAGAAGCATAAATCAAGACAGACTGAAGAAAAAAATGTAAAGCATTAAAAAAAAAAAATTCTAATGTAGCTCGAAAAACTGAATGTAAACATTTATGCTCTGATTCGTGTGCAAGTCATTTTAATCAAGGATGATGTTATCTGCGACTGGCTGGGCATCCCACTTTGCTTTGCAAGTCACCTGCCGGGAATCAGGCCTGGGTGCTGGCAAGGGCAGGCTGGTAGTGTTAGGACAGTAGGTGTGGATCTGACTGCTGGGGTCCACTTAGGGCTTTATCTACACGTTAACAGCCACGGGGAAGGAGTGTCGGCCAGACACTTGGCATTGACCCAGCGCTTGGAAGCCGCCTCTGATAACTGCTGGGCATCTCAGCCCCGAAGCCAGGGAGGGAATGCTTGGCAGCTGCCTGGGCATGGATCCCTTGGTCCAGCTGCCAGGCCAAGGCTTACAGTGGCTGGTGGCTTTATGGAGATGTTAATGAGACCTATGTGTTAGGGAGAGTTGGCAACAATTTTTATGAAGGCAGTAGACAAAAAACAGGCATCCAACAAGTTCTGAGATGATTATCTAATTTAACTAAACAAGTGTACTAGTGAGGGAGGGTCCATTTCAGCTTCATTTCTTTCTTTTTTTTTTTTTTTTTTTTTGTTTTTTGGAGACAGGGTTTCTCTGTGTAGCTTTGCGCCTTTCCTGGAACTCACTTGGTAGTCCAGGCTGGCCTCGAACTCACAGAGATCCGCCTGGCTCTGCCTCCCGAGTGCTGGGATTAAAGGTGTGAGCCACCACCGCCCGGCCAGCTTCATTTCTTAAGCCAGAGGTTCTCAACCTTCCTAATTCTGTGACCCTTTAATACAGTTCCTCATGTTGTGGTGACCCCCAACCATAAAACTGATATATTGCTACTTCATAACTATAATTTTGCTACTGTTATGAGGCATAACGTAAATGTTTGTGTTTTCTGATGGCCTTAGGTGACTCCTGTGAAAGGGTCATTTGACTCCTAAAGGGGTCATGAGCCACAAGTTGAGAACCACTGTCTTTTGTTGTAGCCCTGGCTGTCCTGGAACTCACTCTGTAGACCAGGCTGGCCTCGAACTCAGAGATCCGCCTACCCGGGATTAAAGACGTGCGCCTCCACGGACCAGCCGAGAAACACTGTCTTAAACCCTCCCTTATATCATGCTGCCTAACTTGCAGCTGGGTATGTGAACCCCAATATAAGGTCTGGCAGATACATTATTAATAATTAAAAACAGCTCATTTTAAATAATCTCGCAACTCATAACATTTCATGATTACCTTAAAAATGTAATACAAGTACTATTTTTCTCACATAGAATGCTTACACGTTAAAATACCAAAGGCACTTTCAGTTTACATGATAAATAAAAGTACATTAGTTGTTATTTGTTGTCGTCTTCAGTTTCTGTGTCCGTGGTGGTCACTGAGAGCCCAATTCTGCACCTCCCCTTTGGCAAAAAGTATGAAGAAAACGGCACCAAACACGTTAATAGCAGCAGCGATACAGAACACAGTCTGCCATTCTCTAATAGTGTTCTGGACAAGGAAGGAAAATGCAATGGAAAAATTTGTATTAGAAAAAAAAAAAGATGATATTGCAAGGCTGTGAGAACAGAAACGTCATTCATAAAAGTCTGTACTTGGAACAAACCAAATACTGAGCAACAACAGCAGGAACAGCAGGACGGTGGAGCTTTTTTGTTTGTTTGTTTTTTTGAGACTGGGTTTCTCTGTGTAGCTTTGCGCCTTTCCTGAATCTCGCTCTGTAGACCAGGCTGGCTTCGAACTCACAGAGATCCGCCTGGCTCTGCCTCCCAAGTGCTGGGATTAAAGGCATGCGTCACCACCGCCCGGCTGAGCATTTCTTTAGTACAGGATCAAATGACTGAGGATGAACCACTTGTACCAATATAGACAGACATAAGCAAAATGACAGACGGACACAGTGCAGACTGACAACTGTTTCTTTTCTTTTTTTTTCTTTTCTTTTGTGACTGTTTCTATAAAAAGCTCAGACAAGGCTAATGGCTGTTGCTCTGGGTGGTGAGGAAGGAGTACTAGCCTGCTGAGGGGCAGCGTTCTGCTATGTGGGTAACAGCTGCCTGGATATATCGTTGTTTCTGTTTCACTATGTCTTCAGCTGTATCATTAGGATTTGTGAATCGGTAACTTGTCTTTACAGAACTAAGTTCTCTCCTGTCTCTTTTCTTTCCTTCCTTTCTCCCCCTCTCCTTTCTCTGAGACAGCTTTCTGGTTACGGCTGGTCTCAAACTAGTGGCAATCCTCCTGCCCTTGCACCCTGAGTGCTGGTTACAGGCAGGCGAAACTGTGTCTGGCTTATCCATGTATTTATTTGCTTTTGGGATGATCACATGCGGCCTAGGCTGGCCCTGATCTTGCTATGGAGCTCAATTCCTTCACAGCAGCATTGTTTCCTTAGCCAGCCTGACCCATACACTGGGTTCCAGGCTAACGACCTTCACTTAATTCTGTTATTCTGCCTAATCCCCAAAGAGTGCACTATGGAAACAGTACACTTTTTTTTTTTGTTGTTTGTTTTTTTGTTTTTTGAGACAGGGTTTCTCTGTGTAGCTTTGCACCTCTCCTGGAACTCACTTGGTAGCCCAGGCTGGCCTCAAACTCACAGAGATCCGCCTGGCTCTGCCTCCCGAGTGCTGGGATTAAAGGTGTGCGCCACCACCGCCCGGCTTACTTTTTTCTTTTATTGTGCTGGAATTATGGGTATACTCCATTATGCCCAGTTTTACATTGGGGATGAAACCTAGGGCTTCATGCATTCCAGGAAAGCATTCTACTAACCGAGGCACATCTCCATCCTGAAAACAGTATGCTTTCCTATCTACTAATGAAGGGAGCAGGCAAAAGTACCTTGGCCTAAATACAGCCATTTTTGACTTCAGACTCCATTTTACCTGCAGGGTGAAACAAAGTTCAAGTTCCCAGGCCCTAGGGGAGCTGGGAACCTTCCAATAGCTGATCAACCTCCTCCTTAGACAATAGAAACAGTCTGCTACGCCCCTTAGTTCTCTAAGACATTATGGCTGTTCCTAACAACAGAAACAACAGATGGATCTGATGGGTTGGACTACAAGGCTTACACTTGTGTCGGTTGACAGTGATGGACCACACAAGGAAAGTCCCTAATCTTTGAGTCCTGATTGGTGAAAAGTGTAACTGTCACATAGCAACAGATGCTTGTGGTTTTTGTGTTTATAAACCCTGCTTCTGTCCCTGCGGGGGGGCTGTCAGGAGAAACAAGGCTCCCGAGTCCTTGTCCTGCAGCCCTGATCCATCAGTGACCCGCTTATGTGGTGGTTTATTAGTCTTTGTAACCCGTAAGTGTTGTCTCTCTCCTTCCTCGTGGTGCACAGGGACAGGTGGAACACTAAGGTATGTGACTTTAGTCACTGACCCGTATCCCTACACAATAAAGTAGCAGCTTTCAACAAACTTTATTTTATTTTATTTTATTTTATTTTATTTTTTTTATTTTTTTTTTTTTGGTTTTTCGAGACAGGGTTTCTCTGTGTAGCTTTGCGCCTTTCCTGGAACTCACTTGGTAGTTTAGGCTGGCCTCGAACTCACAGAGATCCGCCTGGCTCTGCCTCCCGAGTGCTGGGATTAAAGGCGTGCGCCACCACCGCCCGGCAAACTTTATTTTATATTGTATTTTTGTCACAAAGAATTTCATCAGAGGTTGGAGAGTTGACTCAGTGGTTGAGAACACTTGCTGTTCTTGTGGGGAACCTGAGTTTGGTTTCCAGCACCCACATAATGGCTAACAACCACACTCACATGATGCCTAATGATCTCCTGTAACTACGGGGCCATAGAATCCGATGCCCTCCCTCTTCTGGCTTCCTTGGGCACTGCATGCATATGGTACATAGCCATAACATTCAGGCAAATCACACACATATATATATATATATTAAAAAAAAAGAATTTCATAAGGAATAAACACTCAGAATTTTATCATTACAATACACCAAATTTGACAGAGATGTGAAAACTCCCAAATCTTTTTAGTTTACAAGTAAAATTTCTACTTACATCAGGGGTCAGGGTTTTGGCAATGATGGGCCCAATCATTCCTGGAATGGTGGCAAATGTGTTGGTGATGCCCAGGAGGATACCAGCGTACCTGGGGAGAGAGTTTCACAGAGGCTTGGGTTATAGGTTGGCTCCTTTCAGACAGTTCCTCCATTCTGTCTTCATGAAACGACTCACTGACCAGGATTTTATATTTAACAAAAGCCTTGCATGTAGTTATGTTAAGGTCCAGGGGGTATCTGTGCCTGAGCAAGAAAATCTGCCTTAGAGACAGGTGGGTCAGTTCAGCTTAGAGCAGATAGGTCAGGAGCAGAGCCTTTATGAGACTGCCTATATTGAGTTAGCAATAAAAATAAATGACCAGAAAGGCCCATAAAACACCACAGAGAGCTGGGCGGTGGTGGCTCACACCTTTAATCCCAGCACTTGGGAGGCAGAGGCAGGAGGATCTCTGTGAGTTCCAGGCCAGCCTGGTCTACAGAGTGAATTCTAGGACAGCCAGGGCTACACAGAGAAACCCCGTCTCAAAAATCAAATCAAAACAAAAAAACAAAACAAAAAAGAGTTTAAGGCAAGCCTTGGCTACATACCAAGTTTGAGGTTAGCCTGTTTTAAAACAAAGAGCTGGTCAGTGGTGGCACACACCTTTAATCCCAGCACTTGGGAGGCAGAGGCAGGCGGATCTCTGAGTTCGAGGTCAGCCTGATCTATACAGATTGAGATCCAGGACAGGATCCAAAGCTACACAGAGAAACCGTGTCTCAAAAGACCACCCTTCCCCCCCAAAAAACCAAAGAAAGAAATTATAGGTTGGGGTGTAGCTCAGTAGTAGAGCCCTTGTCCAGTAAGCTGTGGTCCTGGATTCCAATCTCTAGCAGCTAGAAGTAGCTATTTCCTGGTTATGAAGTTTAATTATTTTTTTAAAATTTATATATTTTTATTTTTTTGTGTGTGCTTGTGTGTGTGTGTGCTTGTGTGTGTATGTGTGTGTGCTTGTGTGTGTATGTGTGTGCTTGTGTGTGTGTGTGTGTGTGTGTGTGTGTGTGTGTGTGAGCGCGCGCGCGCCACAGTATGCTAGCAGGGGTCAGAGGCCAACTTTTGGGACAGGGCTCTCTCTTTCCACCATGCATATTTCAGGTCACCACGCTTAGTGACAAGCTTACTGACACACAGAACTATTTCACCAGCTCCCTGAGCTAAAAAAATTTGAAAATTATATAGACAAGAAAAAAATTAAGGAAGTAAAAGTCTTTAATTCTTTCATATAGAAATAATCACTTAATTAGCACCTTGGTAAATATCCTCATTACTGTTTGCGTATGATTATATTTCCAAGTATGTAATTAGACATGAGATCATATTAAACATATAATTTCACAATTCACTTGTTTCACTAATTTGCTGACACTTAAATCTTCACACACGTCCTAATAGACAAGTTAGGTCTACCCTGTGCATGTGACAAAGATTTTCAAAATAGGTTTGGGAAAGCATTCTCAAACAAGTGATTTATTTTAAGGGTAAATCTTAGCAAATCAGATATTCTTATCAATGTTTAGATAAAAATCTTTAAAGAATTTCTGTCTGAACTGGCGAGACAGCACACGCCTTTAATCCCAGCACTTGGGAGGCAGAGGCAGGAGGATCTCTGTGAATTCCAGGCGAGCCTGGTCTACAGAGTGAGTTCCAGGACAGCTCAGATTCCCATCTCAAAACAAAACAAAACCCCCCAAACTCAATTCTGTCCTGTTGTTCAATATGCCATATTTAAGAAGCATGCCGACTAAACAAGGCTGCTGTGGCCAAGGCCTTCACGGATTTCCATCCTATGAAAAACAAAGATTTATCGTCTGTAGAGGCCTACTGTAAGTCAGCAGGAACATGAAGACGCCTGTTAACTCCACCATTCCGAGTATGTGTGCCCCTGGGCCAGCCAACAACAAACTATTTCTCTATTATCTTCAGGTTCTCACGTAGAGGTGTATTCCCTTTACTCTGTCAGATTTATTAAGGGAAAAAAGTCCCTTTTAAGGGACTGGGGATATAGCTCAGTTGGTAGAGAGCTTAGCTAGCATGTAGGAAGCACTGGGTTGGATCCCTAGCACCTCATAAACCTGAGTTTGGGCTAATGAGACTAAGACCACCGTCACCACACAGTACACACATGAAAAAAGTATATAACCCATCAATATATAGCTTGTTACATTTTCCCAAAGTGAAACCATGCGTCTCGTACTTCATCAAGAAACAGACTACTGCTATAAACATTTTTACTATTACTATTTTGAGCAGAGCAAATGTAATTTATTATTGAGACATCTTTATCATTTTTCTTTATCTGTATGTACTGGCCTGAGTGTATGTGCTCCACATGTGTACAGGTGCCTGAGGTGGGACAGAACGTTTCAACTCTACTAGAACTAGTCATAGCCGGTGGTAAGACTCCTGACCGTGGGTGATGAGAACTGGATCTAGGTCTAACGGAAGAGCAGTTAAGTGCCCTTAGCCATGGAGACGTCTCTTCAGCCCCAAATGTAGACTTAGGAAAAAGTGATGAAGGCTTCTGGCTGGGAGGGGTCCAGGGATATCCTATCATTAAACTCTTTTTTAAAAGTTTTATGTTTATGAGTGTTTTGCCTGCAGGGATATGTATATACCACATGTCCTCAGAGGTCAGAAGGGGGAGTCAGATTCCCCTGGAACTGTAGTTATGGATGGTGCTGGGACTCAACTCAGGTCCTTTGCAAGAACACGTATTCTTAACCATTTGAACCATCTCTTTAGCCCTCTTATTATTAAATTTTGAGGCAGATCAGGCTGGCCTAGAATCTCTGTTCCTCCTACCTCCTGAGTGGTGGGATTCCAGGTGTACACTACCACACACCCACTCATAAAGAGTTGTTTACCGCCGAGTGGTGGTGGCGCACGCCTTTAGTCCAAGCACTCGGGAGGCAGATCCAGGCGGATCTCTGTGAGTTCGAGGCCAAGCCTGGTCTACAGAGTGAGTTCCAGGACAGGCTCCAAAGCTACAGAGAAACCCTGTCTCAAAAAACCAACTCCCTCCCCCCGAAAAAAAGAGCTGTTTACCAAGAACAGGTTGTAATACAGATTTAAGCACAAGGCATTAAGGTCCTTAGGGAAGGACAGTACACACCCCCAAGAGTGGGGCATGGACCGTGCAAGAGGGTCAGCTACAAACTTTTTGAGACAGGATTTCTTTTTTGTTGTTGTTGTTTTTGTTTTTCGAGACAGGGTTTCTCTGTGTAGCTTTGTACCTTTCCTGGAACTCGCTTTGTAGACCAGGCTGGCCTCGAACTCACAAAGATCTGCCTGCCTCTGCCTATGAGTGCTGGGATTAAAGGCCTGGGCTACCACTGCCCAGCTGCTTTCTCATTTTAAATGGAATGGCTCCTAAAAAAAAAAAAAAAAAGAAGAAAACAAAAGCAATAATAATTCTGCTGTGCCTAATCCATCTATCTACAAACATCCATATTTTTATGCTTTAAGCCCATACACAAACCATATAATAATTAAGCCAAGATCTTTTTGGCTCCTTCTGCCCAGGGAGCACATCCTAAATTAACCAAGCTTGGCAGGCAGGACCTCTCCCCGCCCACCCCCTCTTTAAACCATTAGCACCTTGGCAGGAGGAGGAACCAGCTGCGATGCTGTCAGGCCTTCTCACTGAGGATCCTAAGTACGGAGGAATGCCGTGCAGTCCTAAATGTCAGCACCAAGAAGCCCATTCAACTATTTATATTATCCTTGGCCAGGAAGTGTCACAGAAGACTGATGGGGAAACACGCTGACAGATTCAGTCAGTATTCTCTGGTACTGAAATTCGAGATGCCTGTTGACATAGCAACTGGCAATCTATCCAGGTTCCGGGCAACAAAACTAACCACAGACAAATCATGGTTTCACCCATAGCACAATCCCAGGAAGCAGGATGTTGAGGGAGGGGATCGCTACAAGTTTGAGGCTGGCCTGTTTCAAAATGAAACAAACAAACAAACAAAATCTTGGAAAATACCATGAGTACATCCCATGTTAATAGGAATACTGACTATCTGCTGGGAGACCTATGAGGAAGGGTTTATAAGTACTTCACACATTGTTATCTAATAGTAAGACTAGCTCTGCGAAGGCTCAGGAGAGATGGCTCAGTGGTGAAGATGAGAATTTGAATCCCAGCCCCCAGGAGATAAGACAAGCAGGGCATCCCTGAAAATGTCTATAACTCCAGCTTCAGAGCAAGTGCAGAAGCCAAGATGGCTGGGGCTTGCTAGCCTAGCCAAGAGGGTCGCAGCTGGCGCTCTCTTCTGGCTTCTGGGTGCACAGGGGCTCATTCCGGAGCTGCGGCTCTGCTGTAGAGATTCTGCCTGTCCTTACCACCTTTATCTGAGAGGAGTGCCGAAGAACTTGAGACTACTTTCTTCTTCCTTCCCTCACGGATAAGGGGTAGAGTATGTGCAAAGCCCTAGGTTTAATGCTGTGTGGGTGTGCGCGCGCGCGCGCGTGTAATATTTTCCTGGCTTGCTTCTGTGAGCTTATTAACATGCTTGGGTTAGGTTTCTTTTATCTTAAGAACAAACCCCAATTTTTTTCTTTATCAATGTGTCCCAGAACTAGATGGAAAGAAAGTTGAATTGTTTAAGCTTTTTTTGTTGTGAGGGACCAAGACACACCAATTTCTTTCTTTCGCCTCTTCTGTAGAACCTGTGTCTAGCCCTTTTCTCTACTGTGGTGCTGGGAACCCTGGGACTCATTCTTAGTGAGGGAAGTGTTCTACCACTGGGCTACATCCGGTATAGAAAGAGCATAGATACACTATTTCTTTCTTCCTTTCTTTTTCTTTTCTTTCTTTTTTTCTTTTTGCTTTTTGAGACAGGGTCTCTCTGTGTAGCCCTGGCTATCCTGAGCTCTGTAGAACTCAGAGATCTGCTTGCCTCTGCCTCCCTGGATTAAAGGCCTGTGCCACCAAGCCCAGCTGATGTTTGTTTGTTTCTTTTCTTTTTAAAGATTTATTTATTATGTATACAGTGTTCTGTCTGCATGTACACCTGCATGCCAGAAGAGGGCGCCAGATCTCATTACAGATGGTTGTGAGCCACCATGTGGGTTGCTGGGAATTGAACTCAGGACCTCTGGAAGAACAGCCAGTGAGTGCTCTTAACCACTAAGCCATCTCTCCAGCCTGATATTTGTTTCTTTTGCTTGGCTAACCTCTTTGCACTGGTTCTTCAGGCTTCCGTGTTATTTAAAGGGCCAGCCACACTTCTTTGCTTTTATGAAACAGGACCTCACCATGTAGGCCGTGCTGACTTCAACCTGCCGTCAGCCTTTTGCATGCTAGGATTATGGACATGCTCCTCTAATCGCTGGAACAAAAAAAAGGTGGCTTTATTTGTGTGGCTCTTTCTGTCTCCCACCACTGATCAGGTTGTGTCTGTTAGAGCTCGCACAAACAGATACCTACCATTTGTTGAAAAAATAAATTACACGATACTACACCTGCCTAATTTTAATTGGTTCATTCCCGACTTTGACTGATCTGGTAAGCAGGCACTGAATTTTTTCTTAGTGTCGTGTGGGGTACTAAATGTGAGTACATAAACTCCACAACTGTGTGCCGAGGGGGATGGGAGGACAGAGCTGGACTAGTGCCTCCAACTCCAGTGTGCAAGGGGCTCACTCAAGGATCTCAAACTGTGCATCCTTGTTAGTAGGTCTGTGGTGGAGCTCAGGAGTCTACATTTCCATCAGCTCTCAGCTGATGCCCCTGGTCTGTAGGGCATATTGACAGGATTACTAAAAATCCAACTCATAACTAACTGTATGCTCCTTTAAGTTATAGAATCGGAAACATGCTTCAATTGCAGTGTTTTCCAGATTCCTTTTTTTAAGCGTAAGGAACAGCATTAATCACTGTATTTCCTGTCTTTATTGTTTGTAGTGCTGGAGGCTGGACCCAGGCTTTACACATACTAAGTAAGTTCTCAGCACTGAGCCATGGGCCTGGACCCTCAACTTTAAAATTATTCTCTATCTTCTTGAGTCTGTTTTGGGTAATGGGGCTTGGTTCCTACTCTAAAGGCTGAAGGTTCCTCGGCCTTGGAATGGGTCAAGAACACCCACCTATCTCATTAGACTGCTTTCGGGATAAACAGGATAATGTTTCGTACAAGTTGTCAAGCACTAGACAACTGTGTTTACACACAGGTAGTGCAAGAATTGACAGCTGGAAAAATCAACAGCTCTCTACGCTTTGTCAAGTAGTTATTGTTATTTGAGACAGGGTCTCATATGGCCTAGGCTATCCTTGAACTCACTAGGTATGTAGCCAGGGATGCCCCAGTCACTATGAAGTTCTTTGTTAATAAAATGGACATCTCTCTGTCCCCTTCCCAAAGGGACAGCTTCTAGTGCCTTGGCTCTTCCAACTTGAAGTGTTCTTCATTTTTACAGTTATCTCTCAAATTGTCACTAAATTCAACTAAGTTTCCTTGCAATTAGTTGTTTTGTTTGTTTGTTTTTTCAAGACTGGGCTTCTCTGTGTGTAGCTCTGGCTGTCCTGGAACTCGCTTTGTAGACCAGGCTGGCATGGCCTTGAACTCACAGAGATCCACCTGCCTCAGCCTTCTTAGTGCTGGGATTAAAGGTATGCATCACCAACACTGGCCTGCAATTAGTTTTTTTTTTTTTTGTTTTTTTTTTTTTCGAGACAGGGTTTCTCTGTGTAGCTTTGCGCCTTTCCTGGAACTCGCTTTGGAGACCAGGCTGGCCTTGAACTCACAGAGATCCGTCTGGCTCTGCCTCCCGAGTGCTGGGATTAAAGGTGTTCACCACTGGGGCTGGAGAGATGGCTCAGAGGTTAAGAGCACTGGCTGTTCTTCCAGAGGTTCTGAGTTCAGTTCCCAGCAACCACATGGTGGCTCACAACTATCTGTAATGAGATCTGGCTCCCTCTTCTGGCCTGAAGGGATACATGCAGGCAGAACACTGCATACATAATAAATAAATAAATCTTTAAAAAAAAAAAAAAAAAAAAAAAAAGGTGTTCACCACTACCACCCAGCTGCAATTAGTATTGTTTCTTTCAGTATTAAACTCCTTTAGTTTATACCTCACCGATATGTACATTTGACAAACATTTCCTAGTTTGAAAAGTTCACTGAATTCTTCCCTTTATATTTTACTGTTAACGTTGGTAGTATATTGTAAATTCTTCCACCACTAGGTATTTACTCTTGTGACTAAAAATGAGGAGCAAGTGTTGCAATTAGAAGTGTGAGCCACCACATCTGGCTAGCGTTCTGTGATCTGTGTCTGCCAGGAGAGGTCGTATGTGGAGCTCTAAGAGTGTCCAGGCTGATGGAATTTACCCCTTGTTGAGAAGATTCAATTATACTCCTTTTCAGCAGTGGTGATTGATCTCAGTTCCTCACACACATAGGCAAACGCTCTACCAGTTGAGCTCCAAGACTAAGCACCAACTTTGACTTCCTAAGACTTAAAAAAAAATTTTTTTTATGAGAGCAGATTAAAATAACTTTAAAGGTCCCCTCAGGTTCTTTCTGTAAAAAATTTGAAATAGAGTCTCAATATGTCGCCCAGAATGGCTTTGAACTTCCTGTGACACTCCTGCACCAACCTCCTCCCTAAGGCTAGGATTACAGAAGGGGCCACCAGGCCTGGTAAGGTTTGCCCAGGGTCTGGGAGATATGGACAAGGGCTTTTCTTGGTGTTCACTGAATGGAGCAGAGCAGGAAGGAGTCACAGGATCAGAGGCTCTGATGTCTAGCTAGGTGCGACTAGGGTGGTTCAAAGAGTGTGAAAAACTACCTCGCTACTCTAAATAAAAAGAAAAATTAAAAATTAAAAAAATTAAGTACCCCCAATCTTCTGGGGGTAAAGTACTCAATCTAGTCCTTTCCTCTATCTTCTCGGCTGGGATTTAGAACTACGTGGTTCAAAGAATGTTTCCAGACAGGTAGATGTAGAAACAATTTTGGGCTTAAAGTAAGAATTTTAGGTTTAGATTATGGGTTTAGCGTTTGTTAGCTGTATGACACAAGATAAGCCACTTAATTTCTCTGAACCTGAGTTTCTATAGAGTAAGTCAAGAGCCTCCACCTACCTCACTGGACAGCTTCTAGGACAAACAAGATAATGTTTGTGTACGTGATTAGTAAGCAACCAAGTATTAGACACTTGTGTTTACACGAACATAATGCTCTAAATGTCACTGGGGCAAGTCAATGGCTCTACTTGTAATTCTTCTGCTTTGTATTTTGAGACAGTTCTCCAGTTCAGGCTGGCCTTGAACTGCAGCCAAGGCTGAACCTGAAGTCTTGTTCCTCTTGCCTCCACTTCCTCATCCATCTCATACACACACACACACACACACACACACACACACAGTGCATTTGGAAGTCATAGGGCAATTCTGTAGAGTTGGCTGTTTCCTTCTATTTTTACATGGGTTCCAGAATGTGGACTCAAGGTCAATCTTGTTGGCAAATGTTTTACCCTCTAAGCCTCTAAGCCATCCAGCTGGCCCTATTGTATTTATTGTTTTATTGAGACATGGTCTCTTGTGTCCTAGACTGGCCATGAACTTCCGATTTTCTTGTTCATCTTCCAAGTTCTGGGACTGCAGGTGTGAGCCATGGTGCTCAGTCTATGCGTGCTGGAGACTGAATCTATAGCTTCCTGACCATAGGCAAGCAAGCATTCTGCCAACTGAAATAAATTCTCAGCTTTGTCTTTGACAAAGAAGGCTTTGTCAGTCATCTGTCAATCAAAGCCTCCTATGTGCCAAGCCCCACGGTAATTCCCCAGGATGGGCCTTCACGCACGGAGCTCTTATTCTGGCCTGCATGTCACTGCAGCGTGCAGGAGAACACCGTGGTGGAGGTGGAGGGAGTTCAGGGCTTAAACATCGACCAGTTGTGTAAACTGAAATCTAGCAAAAAAGATTTAAAGTCATTCCTCTAGAAGTCAAATTCACGGAAAGTAGAAATAAGAATGGTGGTTGCCAGGATGTGGGAAGAGGGGGAAATGTGGCATGAGTGGTCACTGAATGAATCCCGACTGGAGAAGATGTAAAAGTCGAGAGCCCGTAGGCGGTGATGGTTACACAACAGTGTGCTACTTCAGCCCGCGGAACTGTACTTATGAATGGCCAAAATGGCAGACTGTATGTTATCTCTGTCTTACTGATTGTCAGGAAGAAAATGAAAGACAACCCATCAAACCTTGGTATGTGTACTCACGAAGGAGCTATATCCAGATGGTTGATGCTAAACCCAGAAGAGGCAAAGCCTCCTAGCGTCGTGGATATGGTCAGGAATGCAACAGCCAATGAATAGTCACAGCCGATAAATCCCGCAGCGACCAGGAAAACCGCAGGGCCGACCATTCCTGGAGTTGCGGGGTTGAAGGAGAAAAAGAAGCGCCATTATTGTGTTTGTTCTCTTTAAAACTGTAGAAACCTGAGTTGGATGGTGCTGCCACCTACTGTAGAAACACTGAACTGCCTGGAAGGCCCAAGGGCCTCCGTTACCTTTCATCACTAGAAAGCCGGCCCTTCCGGAGACATGAGCTGTAAGCATGGAACAAGAAACGGAAGCCCCCCCCTGCAGTGCTAGTCACTCTGCATATGATAAGGACTCAGTCTGCAGCTACAGAGCTGGTCCTCAAGGAGGGAAAGACTGAAAAATAGGGCTGAGAGGAGAAGCAACAGCCGGGCCGGCCGATACAGAATGTGATTAAAATTCACATGATCCAAGTAGATAAATAACCCAGTAAACTCTCCAGGGGGCCGGAGGGAGGGCTCAGTGGCTAAGAGTGCTTCCTGCCCTTCCAGAGGACCTGAGTCTGTAACTCCAGCTCCGGCCGGTGACTTATGTAGTGGCATATACTAGTGTGCGTTTACACACCCAGAAACACACCCAGAAACACACCCACACACCCACACACACACACCCCTCAGAAAAATAATAAGCTTTGTTGGATGAAGTTAGAAATGTGATCCCTTGGTTCTAAGAATTATAACAAAGAGCATATGCCTTACACAGAGCAGGTCCACAGAAGAAAAAAAAAAATCAGACTCAGCCCAAAGGGAATTATTTCATTTAAAGATGTGCAATTTAAGTCAGAGCAGTATTTGAACAGAATAACATCTCCTATAGTGGGTGCTCAGCAGATGCTTGTGGAATTTACATAGAATGGGTCCTTTCACAGTACGTCTTTTAAAAAAAGATTTATTTTATGTGTATGGGTGTTTCACTTGCATGTAGGTCTGTGCACCGTGTGTGTCTAGTGCCCATGGACTAGAAGAGGACATTGGATCCCCTGGAACTGGAGCTCCAAATAGTTATGAACTGCCTTGTGGGTGCTGGGAACCGAATCAGTGTCCTCTGGAAGGTCAGCCAGTTCTCTTAATGGCTGAGCCATCTCTCCAGTCCCCAAATTTGTATTTATTTATTTAGACAAAAATCTTACTATGTAGTTCTGGACTGCAACTTACTATGTAGACCAGGCTGGCCTCAAACTCACTGAGATCCATCTGCCTGCCTCTGCCTCCCAAGTGCTGGGATTAAGGGTGTATACCACCATGCCCAGACCAAATTTACTTAAAACATGTTACTTTTATGTATGTTGTGTGTATTCTCTGGTCCCTGCAGAGGCCAGAAGAGGGTAGCAGATGCCCTGCAGGTGGAGTTACAGGCAGTTGAGGCTGTGGGAACCAAAGTCAGGTTTCATATGTGAACAAGGTAAAGGATTATTCTTTTTTTTTTTTTTTTTTTTTTTTTTTGGCTGCCTTGGATAAGGTGATATGAAGAGACATGCATTCTTGCTCTATACTCTTGCCTTATTGCCTCTGGAACTTCTGGAGTGATTAAGATTGTCTTTTGTTTGCTAATAACATGACTAGTAACATTGGGACCAGTGGCCCTAGACAGTACGTTTTCCCCAGTATTTTGAGACAGGGTCTCAGGTAGCCCAACCTGGCCTCAAACCAGTTACGTATTAGAGGAAGACCTCGAACCTCTGATTCTGCTGGCTCTGCTTCTCAAGTGCTGGGATCACAGAGATGTACCACAAGGCCTGGCTCTCAATATCTTTTTCTTTTTGAGATAGAATCTCATTAAGTTACCTAGGTCTGGCTTCAAACTCTTGGCCTCAAATGATCCTCTGACCTCAGCCTCCCCAGTAGCTGGGACTAAAGTATGTATAATGTTGACTGGCTATCAACCAGTCTTTGAGGAGGAGATAAAGGTGGGTCTGAAGGTTGAGTTGATCATAATGGCCACTGATTTACTCAATCATGCTGGCATAATGAAGCCTCCACAGAAACTCAAAAGGACAAGGTTTGGGCTACGTGTGGTGGTCCAGGTCTGTAATCCCAGCTCTTGACAGTTGGAGCAGTTAGGGTGTGAATTTTGAAGCCAGACTCAGTTAGTATAGCATGAAGAATCTGTCTTAGAAACAAGCAACTAACCAGGTAATCAGGTCTGTAATCCCAGGACTCAGGATGGCGAAGCAGGACTACTTTGAGTTCCAGGCCACCTGAGCTATAGAGTGAGTTCCAGACTTGCCTGGCCATATGGTCAGATTCTATGTCAACAAACAAGCAAACCAATAACCAACTAACAACAGAACCAAAGAGAAGGATGAGGTTTGGATGAGCTTCCGGGCAGCAGAACTCCAGTGGAGGCTCCAGTGGAGGTCCCTGGGGCATGGTGGACCTATGAAGGGAGGGTAAGGCAGCTCCACAGCCCTAAGGAATGATCTATCTGGCTATTCATTTGTGCCCCTTTACAATGAGTGAGTAGACAGAAATAAAGTCTGTCCCCTGAGTTCTGTGAGTCAATCTAGCAAATTAACTGAACCCAAGGACGGGCCATAGGAACCCAAAGTATAGGTCATAGTCCAGTTCTTGTGACTAAACCTCTAAAATGGAAGAGGGGGTCTTGTGAGACTCAGCCCTTACACCCAGCTTGTGTGCTGAAAAACACGTTGTGTGGAGGGAAATCTCTTATTTTAGGGATCAGAGGCAAAGCGTTTTGGTGTCTTATGGTTATAACTAGGAGACAAAACAAAACCTGATTCATCTCACTTACCCACAACGGTAAAAATTCTCCGAACACTTATAGTTGAAAAGTTCCACTTGACCCTTAAGTAATCAGCAGCTTGGCCACAGAGAATCATGCATATCCAACAGCCAAAATAAGGCAATGCAGATAAAATCCCATTCTGAAAGTGGGGAGGAGATACAGGATTAATTATGATAGAACACACACATTAGTCACAGCCAACCCTGACTACTTGAAAACACCACACATATGGTGGAGCAACATGTTGATAATGTTCACATATCACAGAAAGTACGTTTGGCATTTGCAGGGATCTCAAAACTCAGTTTACCCATCCCTGTGATAGCTGGTCTCAAAACAGAGTATCGTGGATGCTACTTTCTTTCTTTCTTTTTTTTTTTTTTTGAGCTGAGGATCGAACCCAGAGCCTTGTGCTTGCTAGGCAAGCGCTCTACCACTGAGCTAAATCCCCAACCCAGGATGCTACTTTAAATTTGGAAAGTCTTCCAATCAGCCTGCACTGCTTCACAGAGAACAAGCTGTTTTTATTTCTTGCCTCCACCTCCCCAGTCTGTGCACCCACCCCCAGCTCCAGAACAGTTTTAGTCTCCAAAATTTTATTTAAAATGATTTTTATTACAAAATCAAATGCATAGTTTAATACGCTGGAGATTCAAAAGTCAGTTATGACAAGTAGAGCATCGCCAGCTATGCAGACGCCCTGTCCAGACTAGTCTCAACTCCACCTCTTCCTATAAACAAGCACCCCTGAGTCACAGTTACAAACATTCACCTACAGTTATCATCCCAAATATGTGGGTGTCCCTGACACTTTCATTTGGTACTGACTAAATTAGAATGGCATCTTCACTTACTTAAGTAATGTTCATCACGGGCTACCTACAGCCGCTCTTTAAGAAGGCATCCTCTCCATTGAGGCCCTCACCTCTCAAATGCCTTAGCTTGTGGACATAAAAACTAGCTAGCACAGAAGGAAATGACCGAATTTAATTTGGGTGAGAAGGAATTGTGTGTGCAGTTCAGAAAACACATTCTCTACACAGGAAGCAGATGACCATTTTCTCTTACCTCTTGAACGTTGAACCTTAGGATTTCTTTCATATAAGTGGGCAATAATGTCAGTAACGTATAAAAGGTCCAGTTGTAGGAAAAATGTGCAATGACAATCGCCCAAAGTGGTAGTGACTTCAAGATGGACACCCATGGCACCACCTTCTGGGAAGAGAGCTGAGGGAGACAGACTCAATTAGGAGAAGCTGCGGCTGTGTTGACCTATGCCATATTAGCTCAACCACACGTCATATTAGCTACAATCAGCCCAGTGCACAGAACACCAACCTTGGTCGTACATTCTAGATCATAAAATCAACTCCTTTGAAATGCTAAGTAGCAAAACAATTAACAAATTTTAGTTGTTTCATTAAAAATATAAACTAGAGGACCTATGGCTGAGATTAGAGGAAAAGATAAATATAGTATAGTAGAAGCTACAGGTGTCAGTGCTGCTATAAATATGAACACTTCTGTAAAAGAGAGAACAGTGTCATTACCACAGTTAGAGGTTGATTGACATAAGGGAAAAGCAGAGAGACTGGAAGGTCTTACTAGAATCTGTATTTCACTATCCAGTCTTTGCTATACTGGAAAGATTTACAAGAACCGTGCAAGCTGGGTGTGGTGCTGCACACCCGTAGCCTCAGCTAGTCAGGAGGTTTCAGCAGGAGGGTGACTTGAGCTTGGAGTCTGAGGCTAGCCTGGGCAACATCGCCATCTCGGGGATGAAAACAGGTGAGGGCTTTATATGCATCCACGTGCAGACGTGACCTTCAGGGAAGGGGACTGGGGGTGATGCACTAGGTCAAAGGTTGGAGAAAAGGTTTAGCAGTTAAGAGTGCATATGTCTCCTGCAGAGTTCAGTCTCCAGCACCCACACTGGGTGGCTTACACTCTTCTGTAACTCCTGGGGACCTGACACCTCTGGCCTCCAAAGGAAACTGCACTCCCATGTATATTGATACACAGACAAATACACACAATTTAAAAATATAAAAATAAATCTTAATTTGAAAAGATATGAGAATTTCTATTTACACTCATTTTTATTTTGAAACAGATGTTAAATTATCAATATATTTGTGTGTTTGTTTTTTGGAAAAAGGGTTTCTTTGTGTAACAGTCCTGGAACTCACTTTGTAGACCAGGTTGGCCTTGAACTCACAGAGATCCACCTGCCTCTGCCTCCCAAGTGCTGCGATTAAAGGCATGTGCCACCACCATTCAGCTTTAAACTATTAATATTTAATAAATGGGTTGGCCCAGAGTATGCTGGATAGTCACATAAGGTAGAATTCCCCAATTCAAGGGCATTAATAATGGCACCCTCTTGGTTTGTCCTCAGGTTGTATTTGTCTGCTCAGATGGACTCATGGCTGTTTATGCTCTTAGTTCCTAGAATGATCTTGAGAAGAAATTAGTTTTAGTGTAGAAAGAATTGCACTTCCCCAGACAGTATTTTAGACATTTATTTCATTTGCTTATCCTAATTTGCTTAAGGCATGTGTAACTGAAAGTTCTATTTCAAAGATTATCTTAATTTTTAACATGTACCAAAGTCCATACCTGATTTTTTAACGATGACACAATGTATTCTTTTTCATAATGGGAGATTGTCTTGTGAGTTTCTGGTGTATCACTAACTAGCCACATCCATAAAATAAACCAGACTATTCCAATTACACCTTGAAATAGAAAGATGACAGTTAAATAAAATTTGAATATATCAACAGCATTTTGTACACACCTTGAGAAGATTATATATCTATAAATGTAATGGAAAATTGACTTAGTTTCAAGCTTTGGATCTTCAATAGAATAGTAACTATTATTCTCTGTGAACAGGGGGAATGATTTGAGACAGAGTCCTGGCTAGTTTGGTATTCACTATGAAGCCTAGATTAAACTTGAACAATTCTCCTGCCTCAACTGCTGGGACGACAGGTATTATGACCATGTACAGTCTCAAATACACTCTGATAATACACATCAATTACAAGACTCAGACAATCAAGGTCTACAGATAGACAGACTTTTGTTGGATCTTAGTTTCCCAAGGGCCACTACTGCCATTCTTGGCTCAGAACAATCTTAAAAAAAAATTTATATATATGTATATATATATATATATATATATATATATATGTGTGTGTGTGTGTGTGCGTGTGTGTGTGTGTGTGTCTGTTTCATTCATTTTGAATGAATTTCCTATGAGCCTGTCAATCAATTTGAGAAATGAAATGCCTTCACACTAAGGGAAAGGAAAAGAATTAAATCCCTGAGGCAAAGACCACTCTATTTTGCTTGAGAGAAAGTATTTTGTTCTTTTTTTGTTTGTTTGTTTGTTTTGTTTTTCGAGACAGGGTTTCTCTGTGTAGCTTTCCGCCTTTCCTGGATCTTGCTCTGTAGACCAGGCTGGCCTAGAACTCATAGAGATCCTCCTGCCTCTGCCTGCCAAGTGCTGGGATTAAAGGTGTGCGCCACCACTGCCCGGCTCTCAATGATTCTTAAAATCACACACTTAGATCCAATCCAAAGGTACAGCGATTTGATACATGCTGAAGAATTACAGCAGGAGAAGACTGTCTTTTGTTTTCCATAATAAACTATCATGTTTCTAGAACAGCAGAAAACAGCACGTACAGTGAAAACATACAGTGTTCTCGAATCTGAGCTGAGGTGTTTCAGGCAGCCTTCATCAGTATCGTGTGGTGCCACAGGACATATGTCCAAAGCACTCGTTCTCTTGGAACCTTGGCTGTGGTGACATCACGTGACACAACGTGGGCTCGTACTGCCGGAAGCACCTCAGATTCCTTACATGTTTGACTCTGAACTAACGTTTGGTCACTGTGGGTTCAAGAGCCCTTTACTAAATTCTTACGAACTCCCATGTTCACTTATGAAATCTCTAAGTTAGAAAGTTGGGAGACAGACTCACATTTAAATGTAATTCACTACTATTACATTCTAAATTTACATTATAACGTAGTCAAAAATTTATACTTACCAAAAAGATAGAAGACATAAGTCCAATCCATATAGTAGCAAATTATTCCAGAGAGAGGAAGTGAGATTACCGTCCCAAGCTGTGCTCCTGGATCAACACAGAAGACTTCATAAGCCTTGGCGAGAGGTGAGCAAACGGAAGGCCTACTGTTTAAGGGGTGGGGAACAGGATACAGGACAGGAAGAACTACTGCATTAGAAGTGGCTACATGTGAACAGAAAATCCCACAGGGCCATGCTCTAGAAAATGTGACGCATATGCACTAGTACAGCTGCATAAGTTACAACTGTGCAGATGTTGATGAATAGGAGGTACCAATCAGTAGGAGAACTGCGCAGAGTGGTACACAGTGCTAGAGAGGCTGATGGAGGCTCGTGGGTATTGGCACGCTTGTTGAAGTGAGAGCGAGGTTTTTCATAATTTTATATACTATAAACAACTGTTTCATAAATAATACATTTTAACCAGAAAATGGAGGACATTTCAGTTAAATGCAGTGGGAGCGAAATAATAGTCTGTGTCTTTCTCTTCTTTAACTGGGACAGGATTGTACCCTGGAGCCCAGGCTGGTCTTGAACTCACTATGTAGCTCAGGCTTGCCTCAAATTTACAGAAATGTTCTTGCCTTAGCTTCCCAGGTCCTGGGATTACAGATGTGAACCACTTTTACTTTTAAAGACTGGGTCTCATGTAGCCTAGGGTAGCCCTAATCTCCAGATGTAGCTAAGGATGCCCTTGTACTCCTAATCTTCCTGCCTCCACTTCTGAAGTATGGGAATTATAGATACATGTTACCATAATCTAATCTGATCCCATATTCTAGTCATAGGTAGAAGACAGATATAAACCAAATGACTTCTATATTAGGAAGTATAAGAACCACAGAGCAATGCAGAGTTCAAATATGACAGTGATTTCTGACCTCTCAAAATGAGGGAAAGATGTACGGAACAGCAACCAGACTTTGAAAACATGGCTAAGATTCAGTCCCAGAGCAACTAAGAAAAACACTAAGAAAGTAGTGACAGCTGGGCGCAATGGCGCACGCCTTTAATCCCAGCACTTGGGAGGCAGAGGCTGGTGGATCTCTGAGTTTGAGGCCAGCCTGGTCTGTAGAGCGAGATCCAGGACAGCCAGGACTACACAGAGAAACCCTGTCTCGAAAAAACAAAACCAAGAACCAAACAAGAACAGGAAGCAGTAACAGGATGAACAGGAAATCGGACAATGGCTCTGGGAGCTTCACGTGGGTAAAGGAAAGGCACAGAGATAAAGCCTGAAAAACCGTACAGTCACCGAGTACTAGTCTGCCCTCTCCACGTCTCCTTGAATGTACTTCTTCCACACAGAGACCCTGGTGGTATGAGCCCTCACTGTCCAATGCGAGGTAGTGTGCTAACCAGTCACAGTCGACAGGCTTCCAATATCTCAGTGGTTGCTCATGTGCGATAAAGTAGACGCTGTTCCCTGAAATTAGCTCTGTGAGGTTTATCTCCTCACCTTTACCGACCCACAGGCATTGCTGTCTTGTCAGGGGATGCCCTGGTAATGACGGCACACACACTCAGACATACACAACACACACATACTGTTTCTCCTACAGAACCTGAATTCAACTCCGAGTGACCACACCAGGCAGCTCACAACTGCCTATAACTCCAGCTCCAGGGGATCTGATGCTTTTATGGACATCTGTACTCATGTGCATATGCACACAGAAACACATGCATGCTTTTAGTCCCAGGACTCGGAAGCAGAAGCAGGTAGATCTCTATGAGATCAAGGGTAGCTTCGTCTACATAGTGAATTCCAGGCCAGCTCAAGATATATAGTGAAACCCTGTCTCCAAACAAACAAACAAACAACAAAAGACCCAAAACCAACAGACCAAACAACAACAACAAAATCACAATTAAAGAACAAAACCAATTTTTCCATCTACTGAACTATTTTATAAATTCCAACATTTGAAAAGACAACATATTTTGAGATAAATGATAGTACATAGAGGAAATGGTATTAGTCAACCATGGCCAATTATTCTCTTCCTGAGCCAAAGAGGAAAAACTGAGAGTCTAGGTATACCCTTAGAAGGTTATTTCCCCCAGGAAGAGGCATCTACACTGAGTGATTCTGGCATGCATGTACCTTTCTCAAGGCTGGTACGTATGCATCAAATTACAACAAAAGCTTTATCAGGATAGTTATCTTACCTGCGTAGGAAATGGTAAGCAGCTTGCTTCTTTCAAGAGGGGGAGCCCAGGAAGACCACATGGCATGCATAGCTGGAAACGTAACACCCTGGGGGTGGATATTTCTGATGAAATACAAGGCAGCTTCAAAATCAGACAGAAAAGATAAAAGTTGCTGACCTAGCTTTATGGATGAGGCGTGTGGTATGTACAGAAAGAATGTTGAAAGATGAGAGAATCTAAGTACAAACACCATTGAAATTCTGTTGACAGCTCCAGGGGCCATCTGTGACAGCAGCAGAGACAACAGACTACAATGTTAAACATCCACAGACAGGAAACCACACCAGGAGAATAGTTCAGCAAAGAGACAGTCACCGGATCAGAAGCAACAGACTACAAATAAATACATTTCACTTAGGTAAGGAGAAAAAACAAACAAACCTGGGGGCTGACAGAGGCGAATAGGATTTATTTTGTAACCGGGAAGGAATTGTTTAATAGACGTCTGTGAGGACTGCTATTTGGATATGGATGATAAGAACATGCAAACTCCTAATAGAACTTTAAGCCAGTGGTGGTGGCGCATGCCTTTGATCCCAGCACTCAGGAGGCAGAGGCAGGAGGATCTCAGTGAGTTCCAGGCCAGCCTGGTCTACAGGGCGAGGAGTTCCAGGATAGCCAGTGTTACACAGAGAAAAACCCGTCTAGGGAAAACAAAACAAAACAAACAAAAACACCTTTAAAATTAGACGTTGGGGCCAGGTGTGGTGGTGTATGCCTTTAATCCCAGCTCAGGAGGCAGAGGCAGGTGGATCTCTGAGTTTGAGGACAGCCTGGTCTACACAGTGCGTTCCAGACACACAGAGCTACATAGGTAGACCCTGTCTCAAAAACCCCAAAATAAAATAAAGTAAAACTAGAGCCCAGAAATCTCCAGAGCCTTCCAGCTAATTTCACCATATATAAGCTGTGTATGATTCCTGTGATTGAGGATGGGCAGTTACTTAAGACTCAACTATTAAAATGATGAAGCTGAGGACTAGGGATTAGGATTTACTGAATGCCTGACTGTGACCGTGGAACTTCTGTTCCAAGGTCAACGTTTTCACTCCAACGTCCTCTCCAGTGCACTACTGGACGAGGCTACCTCCCAGCCTTTGTGAGCTCTGCAGACCTAGAGCCGCCTTGTACCTGAGTTAAGGCTCTTGATCACTGAGCAGCTCTCCAGCCTGGAGAGCATTCATTATTCAAGATAGAGAGATACAAAAAGAAGCATGGGGAGGAAAAGAAAGATAGAAATTAACAGATTTCTGAGTGGGGCTGTGGGGTCAGCTCAGTGGCAGAGAATATTTGCAGCATGTGCAAGGCCCTGGGTTTGATTCTCTAGTACTGAAACAAAATCAAGTAAGGAAAAAAAAACCAAAAAACTAAAAATGGTGAAGGGCATAAAACAAATAGTAATATTTTTCACAGCATAAAAGTTTAGAAGAATCCTTGAAGTAAATTTGTATAGTTAGATAAAAATAATAAATTATTTGTCTCTAAGTTAGAAGACCAGAAAAAAAAAAAGAACTAATAATAGAGAGGAATTCCCATAAATAACAAATTTAGTAAAATAAGGCAATTTTTTTGGTTTTCAAGACAAGGTTTCTCTGTGTAGTTTTGGTGCCTGTCCTGGATCTTGCTCTGTAGACCAGGCTGGCCTCGAACTCACAGAGATCCATCTGGCTCTGTTTCCTGAGTGCTGAGATTAAAGGCAGGCACCACCACTGCCGGCAAAATAAGGCAATTTAACAACATGTTTTGTAAAATGTGCCAAAACAGAGTCTGGAGAGATGACTCAGGAGTTAGGAGCACTGGCTGTCCTTCCAGAGGACCCGGATTCAGTTCCACCATCCATACGGTGGCTCACAACCGCTTGTAACTCCAGTTCGAGGAATTTAATCCCTTCTGGTCTCCAAAGGCACTGCACTCATGTGCACACAGACACACAGAGACATACACATAATCAAAAACAGTACGTCTTTTTAAAAAGTGCCAAAATGTATGTGTGTATGGTTAAGTGTGGGCCATCTTAGCCACTGTGACTGGAAATAAACCAATTTCCCTATCTCCTGAAGCATGAGCTGCTGTCTCCCTTAGAAAATGTTCTCTCAGCTGGAAACGGCTCACTGCCTAAGGGCACTGGTAACACCCACTCGGTGGCTAGCAGCCACTGCAATCCAGTTCCAGGAGATCTGACGCCCTCTTCTGGTTCCTACAGGCACCTGCACTCACATCATGTACACACATGCATGCAGACCAAACACTTATCCATATAAAATAAAAATAAACAAATCTTTAAAGGCATGCAGGACAGAGGAGGAGATAAAGAATAAGAAGTAGAACAAGAACCCAAGTCCTCACCTCTCCTAATCCTTCCAGGGCTCTCAGCGCGATGAGGGCCGCCACTCCCAAGTCTGCAGCCATGGGTGTGAACAGGGTCAAGACAGCAGTGCCCAGGATGCCAAGGCCCAGCAGCAGCTTGCCTCCAATCCTGCTGGCCATGTACCCCCCAGGAATCTGTGTGATGATGTAGCCGTAAAAAAAGGAGCCAAGAATCCATCCTTGAGTTTCTGCATCCCACTGGTACTTTTTACCCTGTGAAAAAAGCAGAGAGAAGAACAATCTTTCTGACTTTGAAACTTTGAACTATTGTTTTGGACTGCAGAACATGCAAGCTGTGCTGTTTGTTTGTTTGTTTACTGTCAACTTGACACAAGCTAGGGTCATCTGGGAAGAAGGAACCTCAGTGGAGAAAATGCTGCCATCAGACTGTAAGAAAGTCTGTGGCATTTTAATGATTGATGATTGATGTGGGAGGGCCTAGGCTACTGTGGACAGGTGGTCCTGGGCTATAAAGAGCAAGCTGAACAGGTTGTGGGGGAATTCCTCTGCGGCCCCTGCTTTGGTTCCTGCCTCAGGCTTCCTATCTTGAGTTCCTGCACCGACTTCCCCTCGTGACGGACTGTGAGCTGTGAGATGAAATAAATGCTTCCCTCCCCAAGCTGCTTTCTGTCGTGGTGTTCATCACAGCAACAGAAACCTAACTAAGACAAGCAAGCTTTCTAAGGCAGGTGGGCCATGACAACATGCAGTTTCCAGAAGCCAGTGGGCAAGAACTGAAAGCCATGAACTTCTAGAAGCTCGCTGTTCTGTGGCACTAAAAACTAGAAGAGGGGATGCTGAGGCTGTCATAACCCTGCCTGAGAAGATTCAAGAAAGAGCCCCGGGCTTGGGGTGGGCTGTGGTGACAGATGCCTTTAATGTCAGCACTCGGAGACACAGGCAGAGGTAGCTCTCTATTATGTCCGGTCTATATAGTACTATACAACAAGTTCCAGGACAGCCAAGGCTATGTAGAGAGACCCTGTCTCAAAAAAAAAAAAAAAAAAAAAAAGAAAAAAAAAACAAAGAGCTATCCAATAATGTCCTGGAGAAACTACTTACTAAGATGTAAAACAATCCAGCTTTCTGATGTGCCAATGAAGTTTCTTCAAATTCTCCTCAGGAAACTGAAAAAGGACTTTCCAAACAGTTCAATGTATGTGGTAGCTATATATCTTATAACTGTAAGTCAACTAACTGTTCAACTAACTCCCAAGAAAACAGAAAGAGATCTTAACCCGGGGAGAATACACACAAACAAATATTTTGGTTTCTTTCTGACAAAGGCATATTTTTTCCCATTATTTTTATTACTAAGCATTTCAGTATTAATCAATTTTTTTTTTGTTTAAAAATAGCACTTACCGTGTGATTGTGGTGAACTTTTATGGGGGCAGAATGTTCTGGACACTCCTTGGAAGTCCTATTATCGGTCAGAGTTGTATTTGAATCTACCATGTCCACCAACGCAACACTCAGGTTCACACGTAACGAATAAAGAACGAAAAAACCAAAGAAGGCCAGAACCGCTAAGTTGTAACGAGCAGAGCAGCATGCTGGAGCTGAAATGAAGGTTGGGAGAAAACTTTAAATCATACGATCTCTAAATAGTGAAAGGAAAAAACATTTAAATTTTATTTATTTATTTGTTTTTTCAAGACAAGGTTTCTCTGTGTAGCTCTGGCTGTCCTGGGCCTCTCTCTGGAGACCAGGCTGGCCTCAAATTCAGAGATCTGCCTCCCTCTGCCTGCTGAGTGCTGAGATTAAAGGAATGCACTACCATACCCCAAAGATTGATTTATTTTTATATCTTATGTATGTGTATTTTGCCTGTATGTTGGTGTACTGTATGTGTGCCCAGTGCCCACAGAGGCCGGATGAGGGTATCAGATCCCCTGGAACTGGAGTTATGAACCAGTGAGCAGCCATGTGGAGGATGGGAACAGAACCCAAGTCCTCTACAAGAGCAATAAGTGCTCTTAAACCACAGAGTCAGTGCTCCAGTCCCTCCCAAAGGCAATTTGTAAAGAAATATCCAAACTACTAATCAGTACTTTTTGAATAGTCTCAGATTAAGCATGCCTACACAGATTTGTCCAAAGATAATTTATTCCCTCTTACCCATAGTTTTAGTAAAAATTCAGCTGATGAAGATGTGGCATGAGAAAAATAGGTAAGGGTTTAAAAGCCTCACTATGCCTTTCCCTCTGTAACTGTAAGCAAGCCCTCAACTGAATGCTGTCTTTCCTAAGAGTTGCCTTGGCCATGGTGTCTCTTCACAGCAATGGAAGAGTGACTAAGTCATGCTCTCAACTGTTGACTCGTCTCTCCAGCCACCAGAAAACCGTTCATTTGGTATTCCTGAGTCCTTTTTCAGGGCTATAGCTATTGTCCTATGGTGCTACTAGAACAGGTAGATACAAACCTACGAGAATTGTATTTCTAAGACTCTAGTTATGTCTATCATTTAAATTTGAACAGTTTGCTGTTCGTTCCAATCAAATGAATACCTCAAGGTGTGCACTACAGAAGAACACATTCCATCACCACTTTAAAAAAAAAAAAAAGATTTATTTATTTATTATGTATACAGTGTATACTGCAGGCCAGAAGAGGGCACTGGATTTCATTATAGATGGTAGTGAGCCACCGTGTGGTTGCTGGGAATTGAACTCAAGACCTCTAGAACAGCTCTTAACCTCTGAGCCATCTCTCCAGCCCCCATCATCACTTTATCAGGCTACATTACACGGGTGTTTGGAAGCAGAAGTCTAATCTCAAATTTGGGCAATTAAAATGTATCATTTTAGCCAGGGTGGGGTGGGATGGGGGCGTGGGAGGGCGAGGAGTGTGGGGCACACCTTTAATTCCAGCACTCAGGGAGGCAGAGGCAGGTGGATCTCTGAGTTCAAGGCCAGCCTGGTCTACAGAGTAAGTTCCAGGACAGCCAGAGGACCCTGTCTTGAAAAACAAAAACAAAAAAAAGTGTTACTTTAAATAATTGGGGAAATGGGCAGGTTTCAGTAAATTTAAAGGAGAAATTAATAGTCCTCGACTAAATGCTAGATGTGGGAGTAAAAGGGAGGGAAGAGGGATTATTAATCCTCTTGCTCTCAACCACTTTATGTTACTGTTGCTTGTAATACCATTATTCCATTCCATCCCATTTTTTATACGCCTATCTTTTTTATTGTATGCTATTAATTTTTCCTTAGGTAATGCTTGATTTGGACTATACTATACTTTATTACTTATAGCATGCTTTCTTGGACCTGCTAGCCCCAAATCATGATACGGAGACTTATTACTAATTATGAATGCTTGGCCTTAGCTTAGGCTTCTTTCTAGCTAGGTTTTTTTTTTTAAACTTAAATTAACCCATTTCTATTAATCTATGTGCTGCCTCGGAGCTCATTTACTTCATCTACATACTGTCCATCCTGCTTTCCTGTTTCCTGTGTCTGACTGTCTGTCCCCTGTCTGTCTGTCTGCAGGCTGGCTGTCCCCTGGCAGTCTGGCCCCCTTTTCTCTCTGTCCACCAGCCTCACCTATCCCTCCTCTGCCTAGCTATTGGCCATTCAGTTTTTTATTAGAGCAATCAGATGCCTTAGGCAGACAAGGTAAAAAGTAACACATCTTTACATAGTTAAACATATATTCTATTCCATAACAATCACTCTTTTCCTTCTCAATTTTTTTTATAGTCCCCCGCCTTTTTTTTTGGTTTTTCGAGACAGGGTTTCTCTGTGTAGTTTTGTTGCCTGTCCTGGATCTCGCTTTGTAGACCAAGCTGGCCTCGAACTCACAGAGATCCACCTGGCTCTGCCTCCTGAGTGCTTGGATTAAAGGCGTGTGCCACCACCGCCCAGTTATTTTCCTTCTTTTATTGTATGTTGTTTGTTTCTCCTCAGGTCATGATTGGCGATTTTATCATGTGAGTAAGATGTTGGTCTAGAGGTTGAGAAGTAAAAGAGGTGGAGAAAGAGCTTGGCAACATGGCTCAGCGGGTAAGGCGCTTGCTTGTCTGGTCACTGAAACATAAGGAGAACCGACGTACATAAGAACCGACGTACAAGTTGTCCTCTGATTCCCCATCCCCAGTGACAACAAAATAAATGTTTTTAAAAGGTGATCAAGGGGCTAGAGATGGTTCAGTGATTAAGAGAACTGACTGCTCTTCTAGAAGGATTGGGTTCGATTTGAATTTGTAGCACCCACATGGTGGCTCATAATGGTCTGAAACTCCAGTTCTGGAGAATCCGATGCCCTCTTCTGCCCTTCTATGGGTAACCTGTATATGGTTACCGTATACATATAGTGAACAGACATACATGTAGGCAAAACACTCATGCACATAAATATAATATATTTAAATAAATATAAATAAAAAATGTAAAAGGTGAGCAAGACATTTCCAATTATTAGTGGTGATGTTAAAAAGTTATAGATCAGGCAACTTACACTTCTAAGGTACTGTCAATAATCAGAAAATAAAATACATGACTATGAAGTTTAAAAGTTATACTAAGCTGCACGGTGATGGCACACGCCTTTAATCCCAGCACTCAGAAGGCAGAGACAGGGAGTTCCCGTTTGAGGCCAGCTTAGTCTACAGAGTGAGTTCCAGGACATCCCAGGCAGTTACATAGAAACCCTGTCTTAAAAAAACAAAACAAACAAATAAAAAAAGTTATACTAAAAATAAATTGATGCCAGGTTTATGAAAATGGCCGTGACTGTGACTGTAAATCTATTTAGTCAGAATTTTTATTTTTATTTTTTTATTTTTTTTGGTTTTTCGAGACAAGGTTTCTCTGTGTAGCTTTGCGCCTTTCCTGGGACTCACTTGGTAGTCCAGGCTGGCCTCGAACTCACAGAGATCCACCTGGCTCTGCCTCCCGAGTGCTGGGATTAAAGGCGTGCACCACCACCACTGCCCGGCCAGAAATATTTTTAGAAAGTAACACGTGCCTAGGAATTTGGCTACTCTGTGAAATTGATCCAAGGTAAAACAAGCTTGCGTGGCAGAAAGAGCCGGTCCACTGGATACCCACCACACTGAGTTCAAAGCAAGATCATGCTTGCATAACGAACAGAGCACTCATCAAAACAAACACCAGCCTCTAAACCACGCTTTATAAACACAGGAATGTGGAGTGGGTGTGACCGAGAACAAAGGGAAAGACCCAGGGTGGACTCTCAGCTCTGGCCATGTGTGTTTACAGAGTTACTTAGATGAATGAGTGAAGTCACAACCTTCTCATTCCCAAGGTTTTCAGTTCTATCTGTGGCGGGGAGGGCTCTGCTCCCATTTGGAAAGTACATGTGACATCTCCCATAAGCATGGGTCCCATAGGCTGAGAAACAAAGCTCAAGATAAAGGTGTCAAGATAAAGGAGGAAGAGTCCCAGATAAACATAAAAGCCCGGGGGAGTCAGGTGTGGCCTCGTCCTACTGGTCACCAGGCTATTAACTATATCCAATCCCAGATTTCTGGACAGAAAACAGGTTATATACCTCTCCCTCTGAAGAGACAAGCCTGAGTGCTTAATAACCCTGGTTTCCCTAGTGCTTATCTATGAGCACAAAGACCTCGAACCCTCCACATTGCCTTACTTCTAAGTTTTTAAAGAAAAAACCAGGGGCTGTAATAGAGGTCATGGCTAAATGCATTGCCTCTAAGACTAGTCTAATTAATATAGGCAAGCATAAGAGCATTTTAAGAATAACTAACAGTTAACAGTTAACTCACTAATTATGCACCAGAAACTTGGAATACCGGGTACAATGATGCCTTCCGTAAAGGACAGGCTCTCGTGAGCCTCTTCTAACTTCCTCCCTTGCCAGAGTCTGACCATTTATCAGACCAAGAGCAAGCACAAAACTTTTAGTTAAACAACGGTCTTTAACTTTAAAAGATTTAAACCAGAACTTAAGATTTAGAATTTTTTTTAGCCCCCCTTGCCGGCCCTTGAGAATTAAGTTTTGCTCCCTCAGAAAAGTCGGGTTGAGTGATAGTCCCCTGCCTCCGCAGGCTCCCCCTCAAACCCTGAGCTGCTGGAGGCTGGTCCTCACAAGTTACTCCTGTTTTCCTTCTTAAATCTACTCCAAACCTGTCTACATTGTTATTTTTAATTCTTTTTGTAATGTTGTACAAAAATACAAATAAAAAACAAATGAAATTTTAGTAATCATAAATACAAAGGAGTCTGGATGGTCTGGGTTCTCAGGGACTAAAAGGCCTGAAGTGAGAAAGAAAGACTCTAGGCAGGTGTGGTGGTGCATGTCTTTAGTCCCAGTTATGTGAGGCAGGGATGGGTGAGTCTCTGTGAGTTCCAGGACAGTCATGGCTATGTAGAGACCCTGTCTTAAAAAGCCAACCAACAAACCAACACTCAACAAAAACCACGCCACAATGTGTCAAACATTTTGAGCGAGGGGTGGTGGTGCAGGCTTTTTACTCCCAGCACTGGGAGGCAGAGGCAGGTGGGGGATTTCTTGAGTTCAGTGCCAGCCTGGTCTACAGAGAGTTCCAGGGCAGCCAGGGTTACCCGGAGAAACCCTTTGAGTGTGTGTGTGCGCGTGTGCGCGGCTCCACTTTTGATGTAAAGGATGAGATAAAATTCCTTATTTTGCTAAGGCGGTGAGTGCACTGCACCATGGATGGATTCGTAAAGTGCCCAGCCACCAGCAAGGAAAGCACTTAGAGTCTCAGTAACAGACACTGCGCCAGCCCTTCTGCGGAGACAGCCATAGCTGCTCCAGGCTTTCCTCCGAGGAAAGGGCGCTTCCTGCTTGAGTTCTCGGGAGACAGAGGTCTCAGCAGTGCACTATGAGTGTCATGTCTCAATAGGATTGGACTTATTTCCTTATTTCCCTTTCAAAGCAAGGAAACTCAGCGGAAGGAGCACAGTGAACCTTTTTTCCATTTCTGTCTCCGAGCTATCCATGTCCCATGGGATCCTCCTTTCTCTTTGCTGGACTCCATCCTTGAGGACGTCATTCCAAATGTTTCCAGTCTTCCATTACACTCTCTCTACATTCACAATCCTTCTGCAACATTCCTTTTCCCTCAAGCTAGGCCGTTCCCATTCTCAGTGCATTTCTGTCCTTCGTGTTCTAGTTTACACATGGGGCCAGTTAAAATAGGCAATGGCTGACAGACATCTAATAAAAGCTGATTAATTACAGCAAGTTCACTATTGAGCTGTACAACCGGGGTGAGTAGTCTTAGCTTGTGGAATCTAAAACATATGCTCCTTGTCCTTTTGAAGGGCCATCTGGAGCTAGGTGGTGATGGTGCACACCTTTAATCCCAGCACTCAGGAGGCAGAGGCAGGCGGATCCTTGAGTTGGATGCTAACTTGGTCTATACAGTGAGTTCCAGAACAGCCAGAGCTTCATAGTAAGACCCTGTTTTCAAGAAAAACAACAAAACCAAATCTCTCTGGGGCAGCCTAAACCTACCTCATGCTGCACCAACAGAGTACCCCCCTCTCAGCCATTCCTGGAACTGGTGTTGCACTAAGCTGCTCCAAGCTCTGTCAGATCAGGGTGGCAGGAAGGGCAGCTGGGCAGCCGGCCAGAGGGCTTTGAGATCCAGTTAGATGGCTCAGGAGGGTGAGCCCCTAACAGGCATAGGTGGGTGAAGCCTGAGCAGCTGAGGAGGTCCATTAAGGCCACCCTGCTAAGACCTGCCAAGACGTATCCTGGCAGAAAATTTTCTTTTCTCTGTTTCTCTCTCTCTTAAATAATCCTCCTGAGAGGATCCAAGCAATACATGATTACTGTATTCTAGCTTGCAAAATCACTGACAGAGATTTCATCTTCCTTTAGTTCCCATGAGCTTCCAGGATTCACATCAATAGGTATTTGGTCAGGAAACCAAGGATTAAGTTTTACAGTTACTTGTACAAAGTTGCAGAGCTCTTGCTCTTAATATTTTTCCTCTGGGTCTTTACATTTATTTATTTAATGATCTATTTATTTTTATTTTTGGTGCATTGTTGTTTCGCTTGCCTGCCTGTCTGTTTGAAGGTGTTGGATCCCCTGAAACTGGAGCTACAGTCAGTGGTGAGCTGCCACGTGGGTGCTGGGAATTGAACCCGGGTCCTCTGGAAATCCAGTGCTCTAACTGCTGAGCTCTCTCTCCAGCTCCCTCCTCTGGGTCTTAACAAACGTCTCACTAATTGTATAAAGTTCTTTGTTTCAGAGGACCGACTGGAACCCATGGTTATTTCCACTCTCACTTAAGGTCGTGAATTCTGTTTCTATTTAAAGAAAAATGCTCTTACCTTCTCCGATTGTCAAGCCCCCCACGCTGGGTGCTGAGGGTGGGGATCTGTGCAAACACCACGGCCCGCAGCGTGTCGGTACGAGTGAGGCAAGAAGGAAATCGGGCTCACCACAACTCAGTAGCAGGCACTGGTTCAAATCCCAGGCAGTTTATTTTAGGCACATTTAAGTACAGTACAATTTTGGAAAATAGTTTCCTGGTGACAATAAACTCAATCCCATGAGTGCGGTAAAGCTTAAGGTACCACTACATCCAAACTCTTTGCAAAGTACATGTGACCTAGTCCATAAAGATGGGTTCTATAGATTGAGAAAAAATACTCAATATAAAGGTGTTGGGAGGAAGAGTCATAAAAGCCCGGGGGAAGTCAGATGTGGCCCGGCCCTACAGACAGCACAGGTCACCAGGCTATTAACTACATCCAATCCCAGCCTTCTGGGCAGAAAACAGGTTCTCTCTTCTGTTGAAGAGACAACCTGTGTTTAACACCCCTGGTTTCCCTAGTGCCCTCTACTACTATCCATGCCAGTTGAGCCGTGGGAATTACATCATAGGAAATCACAGGGCACTCTCACTTAATCCCCACCTCCACACCTGAGGAAGCCTTGCTAATAAAACAGAGCGCTGCATACCTATACAAGGGAGAAAGGAGGCCCACTCATCTTGGGAGACAGCCCAGGGAAGGTCTTTTTGGAAGAGGGATATTTGACTGTGGCTTCCTCAATGAGCCGAAGTTGTCAGGCAGCTGTGGGGCCGGGGTGGGCGTGAGTACAGCCATGCAAACAACAGGATGTGCAGAGCAAGGAAACGAGAAAGGCACGGGGAGAACTTAAGGCCTTAGCCTGGACCCAGTCTCAGAACGAATACTGCTGAGTAGGAGCGGGCGCTGGGTTTCCGAACCAAACAGCTCATGTTCCTGAATGCTTACTGGATTGAGCTTGCGTTACAGACATTCGGAAGATGAGCTGCGATCTACTCAGGGCACTGTGCAGCGAGCGCACAGTCATTTCAGTAACCCAGCTGTTATCACTGCCTTCTCTGGATCCTGGAGACCCAGCTCCTATGTTACGAGCTGCGGCTATTTTTCATTTGTGGGAAATTAAGTTATGGGGGGAAATGAGGCTTCTAGTGGAACAGACGGGACTGACTGCTGAGAAGGTAGACACCCACGCAAGCCTGGTGGAAGTCTCCGCCTCGTGGAACTTCAAGTGCTGCGCGTCTGCCGTGGGGGCAGTTGGCACCAAGATGGACATGACGGCAAAGCGCAGGGGATCTAGGGTAATGGATGGCAAGACGGTAAAGTGCCAGACTTTGACTCTAACCCGAGAAGGAAGCAAAAGGGGCCGGAGTGTAACTCAGCGGGTAGAGTGCTTGCTTAGCACCTATTCAGGAGGCGGAGGCAGGAGGATCAGGAGTACAAAGTCACCCTCAGCTACACAGTAGTCAGAGGCCAGCCTGGGCTACATGAGACTGTCTCAAAGAAAACCAACTAACCAACCAACCAACCAAACAAACAAACAAAAAGTGACTAGGCTCAACCCACTGCTGCCTTAAACTTTACAAAATAAAGCATTCTTCTAATTTATATATATAGAAGAATATATATATATAGCATGAATCTTAAAAGTTCTTATTAGTAAAATCAAACCCGAAGCCAGTTATTGAGGTGAATGCTGGATGATCAGAGAGACAGAACAAGCCACAGCTACCTCACCTTGCCCATTCCTCAGTTGGTCCTGTTTCCTCAGACTGGAGGCCTCTGAGTCCTCATCCAGAATGGGTCTCAGCTGAACTGTGCTGCTAGAAGCCTAAAAGCTTAACCAGCCAAATGCTTCTAGTTTCTGGTCCTCACGCCTTATAAACCTTTCTGCTTTCTACCACCACTCCCTGGGATTAAAGGCGTGAGTCACCATGCCTGGCTGTTTCCAATGCAGCCTTGAACTCACAGAGATCCGAAGGGATTTCTGTCTCTGGAATGCTAGGATTAAAGGCGTGTGCTAACATTTTCTAGCCTAAATATCTTGTGGCTTTTCTGTTCTCTGACCCCAGATAAGTTTATTAGGATACACAATATTTTGGGGAACACAATACCACCATATATATATATTTAATTTTATGTGCATTGGTGTGAGGGTGTCAGGTCCCCTGGAACTGAATGCATGCCTGGTGTCTATGGAGGCCTCAGTAGGGTACTGGATCCCCTGGCGCTGGAATTATAGACAGTTGTGAGCTTCCGTGTGGTTGCTGGGAACTGAAACCAGGTCCTCTGGAAGAGCAGCCAGTGCTCTAACAGCTGAGACATTTCTCCAGCCCCCAAACACACTCTTCAAAAATAAAACAAAACCAAAACAGATCACCAAGAAAACAACAAAAGTGTCTGAACAAAGTCAGAAAGTAGTCAGCGGGTAGTTACATATACAAGTAGGAAGGGTGCCTATCTGCTTATGGTTAAAGCAGTTACGAAAGATCCTTTGGCAATGGTTTGGTGCCTGTCATGGATCTCATTCTGTAGACCAGGCTGGCCTCGAACTCACAGAGATCCGCCTGGCTCGGCCTCCCGAGTGCTGGGATTAAAGGCATGCGCCACAGGCGCCTGGCTACCCTTTGGTAATGTTAACAAAAGACATACCCACGGAAGACAGTCGTTCGTGGTCAACAAAGGCAAATTTCCAGTTCAAGTCTTTCTCACACCTGTATCCTTGGATGTGTGCAAGCCCATTTGTCTTTTAGTTTTTAGTAGCTTTCAGAAGCTAAATTACAAAAGTGTAGCAAAATCCAGTGAAGACACATACTTGGGTTTTGGGGCGTGGTGGGTATGGAGACCAGAACCTTGCCAGGCAAAAACTCTTACCACTGAGCCTTATCCCCAGTCAGGGAAGATGCTTTTTGAAGTACCACTGCCACATTGAAGTACCTTGGGCACATTATCTTAGTGCACTACAGATAGCCATCTCGAGAATGATCTGTTTCTTAACTTACACTGTAGTCTGATAGACGAAGAAAAATGGAAATGTCTGCAATATTTTTAGTCTCTGACAGCACAAAGTCAAGATATTCGCGGGATTATGCAACTGTCCTCCGCACACTCAACAGCTGTTAACTATTCTTTCTCTCTCTCTGTGCGTCTCCTCCCTGCCCAAGGAGCTACCTGATCACATGCTTGCAGACGGGCATAAGCGGAAACCTGGCAGGCACTGGGGAAGAGCGAGCGCCACTTTGGCCCTTTGCTCATTGACTGGTAGGATACCCAGGACCCCGAACTGCTTTAGTCCCTGGCCAGCGCGGGCAGCTCCGGCAGGCTCCGGGGGGGCTGTACCCGTCCCCCCAGCCCGCAGCCACTCCCTGGAGGCGCCCATGGCAGGGAACCACCCGCCGCCCGGAACGCTCCCACTAGCAGCCCCTCGGTGGTCCAGCCGCTCACCCGCTTCGGCCTGCCGGGCGCTCGGCAGGAGCGGGGTGCTGTCCGAGTTCTCCTCCTCGTCGTTCATCGCCGGACCCCGAAGCAGGGGCCTCATGACGCCTGGAGAGCAGATGTGCTGATGTTGTTCTTCAGCCAACAGAGCTCTCGGGAGGACAGCCCCCGGGGCCGCTCTGGCGGGGCGAGGCAGAATGTGGCCCCGCCCCTTGCGTCACCCAGGCCCCGCCCAGTTCTGGCCGCTGGTTCCTAAGATGCCATCTTAGCTCTGGGCAACTCCGGTGTGGGCGTGGTGCAGCAGGGGTGGGCGTGGCTGGGCTGGGCTTGGCGCTTGCACCGTGCGCCATGGGCGGTGGGGAAATCTCTAGGCTTCTGTTCCCCCTAGCAAAAGCCGGGGTACACCGGTCCTTTAAGGACTGGGGGGCAACCTGGTGGCGGCGACGGGGCTTTCATCACGCGGTGATAGGGAGCGGGGGAAGTGGACAGGGAGTGTTTGACCTCCGGATGTCTGTAGTAGAGTTCCCGACTATTAGCAGTCTTTGTTCTAGGATAGCAGGTGGATTTTGAGGTGGAAAAGCAGTAAAGAAAAACACGTTCTGTCCGACGAAACTGCCTATTTCACAGGTGAACCCTAATGTAGGCAGATGCTTTTTCGCTCTGCTTTTTTTAAAAAAAAATGTATTTATTTTTATTTTATGTGCATTGGCATTTTGCCTGCAACTAGGTCTGAGTGAAGGTGTCCGATTTTGGAGTTATAGACAGTTGTTAGCAGCCATGTGGTTGCTGGGAATTGAACCTGAGTCCTCTGGAAGGGCAATCGGTGCTCTTAACCACTGAGCCATCTCTCCAGCCCCCTCTCTCTGCTTTTTCAGTCTTGCGGATTGAAGCCAGGGCTCCAAACATACTAGACCAGGGCTGGTACCATTGATCTACATCCCCAGCCGGCGGCAGGCCACATGATGTTCAAGCATTGAGGTTTTTCTCTGTAAATCTAATTTGGACAGTTTTTCCTACTGCTGACTCTAAGAAAGAGGAACTAGGCAACTGCCCCAGTCAGCCTTGTTGTGGCCCTTGGGCCTCTGAGTAATACAGGCCATATCTGCAGACAGATGGAAAAGATAAGATGTGGTAGATGTCCTTGGAGAATTCCAGGCAGACCAAAAAATAACGAAGGCTTGCAAGTCAGTAAGCCAGGTGAGGTCCCCTGTCTAGAAGGGCTGAGGAATTCTGAAGACATCCCTAACTCCTGGTCTAGTGAATGCTGGGCAAGTTTTCAAGTTAAAACAACCATACCTTGTAGATTTCAAATCGACAGTTGTAGAGAAAGGCCCCTTGAGCATGCACATACCCACCTGGCAAATTCTTTTAAAAATGTATGTTCAGACAGTAACTCTGGTGTGGCTAATTTGATGGGTCAGTTTGCTTGTCCATCATGTGGGTGGGTTTTTAATGAATTTGAAGGTTCGATTAGAAAAAAAAGACCAGCTTCTCTTTTCTCATCTCCTTCCCCTGAGAAGATGGGGAGAAGGGAGCCGGGCGGTGGTGGCACACGCCTTTAATCTCAGCACTCGGGAGGCAGAGCAAGGCGAATCTCTGTGAGTTCAAGTCCAGCCTGATCTACAAAGTGAGATCCAGGACAGGCTCCAAAGCTACACAGAGAAACCCTGTCTTGAAAAACCAAAAAAAAAAAAAAAAAAAAAAAAAAGATGGGGAGAAGGGATCCTCCAGGGGACTGTCTTCAGATTTCATTAGCAAGAGCCCTCCCGGTTCTGTCTTGTATGAGCCAATAGGTTTGTCCTCCACTGTGTCTCCTCTCTCTCTATTGATTCTGTTTTCCTGAGAAAAGATTGCTAATGTCCTTCTTGGTAAGCTCAGGGAATCAGATTCCAATAACCTTGAAAACTTTCCCATTAGAGCAGCACCATGTGTCCTTAAGCACACTTTTCACTTGAGAAGGTTCAGGTTACAGAAAAGTTGCAGAGTCGATACGGAGAGTTTGAGGGAGGATAGAAAGGCAGAGTTGGAGGGAACATGGGAAGGGAGCCCCTGGCCCCCAAGTCTAGGTGAAAGTCTCCTGCCAGCTGAGTTAAGAATGTCTGCACAATTAACAAAATTTGCTGTGAAGGTCATCTATATTGTTCTTTTAACAGAGATATTTTAAGTAATGTTAAAATAATAATGGACCAGGCCTAGGGCCTAAGCATGTGTGTCCTTCAAGTATGGCCTGTCTCCTTTCCCAGCTGTCAACCTGGGAAGTTTCTAGGCCTCTTTCAAGAGGCCCATTTAGGTTAGACCCTTGTGCAACCTTAGGTATGACCCATGGTTTTATCATATCAGACTGCAATCCTATCTCAGGCACTCTGCAATCTCCTTTACAGTCTCAGACTTTTCTTTGTTTTTGCTGACCTTGTCAGTTGTATAGAACCAACCAACGGTAAGAAAAGAAAATCTAATAAGGTGTTGACATTTCCCCCGGGATCATCTCAATACCCTCTTCACTCAGTGCATCCATTTGGAGGCCCTCTGTGTATGAAATCTAGCCTTTGGTGTAGAGTACAAGGCCCTTCCAATCCCTGGGGTGCTTCCAGGCTCCCCTTCCTCCATGCCATCCATATCCTGTGTGCTTTATACATCGTTCTATGCATTCAGTCTTGTGCATAAATGTAGCTTGCTTGCTTCATTTGCATATGCTGAATTGCTATTTGCTCTTTGAAGCTAAAATGTCGCCTTTGAAAAAATATTTTTTAAAATTTTACGTATGAATATTTTTTCTGCATGTATATAATCGCATCACATATGTGTCTGGTGCCTGCAGAAGTCAGTAGAGGGTGTCAGATCCCCTGGAACTGGAGTTACATGGTTGTCAGTTGCCATGTGGGTGCTAGGAACCAGACCTGGGTTCTCTGTAAAAATATACTGTTCTCTTAACTGCTTAGCCATCTCTACAGCCCCTGAAATATCACATTTTTTTTTTTTTTTTTTTTTTGAGACAAAATTTCTCTGTGTAGCTTTGGCTGTCCTGGAACTTGCTCTGTAGACCAGGCTGTCCTGGAACTCACAGAGATCTGCTTGCCTCTGCCTTCTGGGCTCTGGGATTAAAGGCATGCGCCACCACCAGCTGGCTGAAATGTCATCTTTCATTAAACAACTCCTCCACAGTCTCTCTCATCTTGTGCTCTTATGTATGTTGTAAGATATGCACAAGATAAGATATATACTTTCATGATAACACACTGTTTGAGAGTTACTGAAGACAGTTTATTAGAACGTGGGGTAAGTCTTCAATAGCAAAACCTTCACATGTTTCCATTTCTAGCTCTAAGCAGAGAACAAATATTTATGAAGCCCCATATTATGTATCAGGGAGTGTCCTGGTTGCTGTGGGGATATGTGAGGCATGCAAACAAATTTTCTGGGACATGTTTCTTGAAGGAGATATTCCTTTGTACTGTCTAAAGGAAATATAAAATATTTCCGTAATGGTTATGAAAGTTAGGGGACATATTTTCATTTCTACACTTGTAAGCACAAGGGACACATGAGTATTGCATTCCAGAGGAGGCAGGATAGTGTTTTTAGGAAGGAGTTTTCAAATCTGGACATACATTCCCACATGTGATAAGTATCATGGCTGTCAACTTTGACTGGATCTGAAACTTGAGAGACAGAGTCTGAACACACCTATGAAGGATTTTTTTTTCTTTTTCTTTTATGAATATTAGTGTTTCGCCTGCATGTCTGTTTGAGGGTGTTGGGTCCCCTGGAACTGGAGTTACAGACAGTTGTGAACTGCCATGTGGGTGCTGGGAATTGAACCCGGGTCCTTTGGAAGAACAGTCAGTGCTCTTAACCGCTGAGCCATCTCTCCAGCCCCTCAGGATTTTCTTGATGAAGTTAACAGATGTGGAAATACCCACCCTAAATCTGGGCAGCACCTTTGAGTGGTGGGCTGATTATAACGAGGTCCAAGGGGAAAAGCTTTTGCGTTTTGCCGGCTTGCCTTTGTGTCTTGCCGCTGAGTTCCTCTTCCCTGTGTGTGAGTTCATCTACATTGTTGCCGCTGCCACCATTTCTTACTGATGAGAGATCTCAAATGCTGTGGCCTTCCAATGTGTGCTGAAGACGCCGCTGCTCTCCAGGAATCCTCCAGACTTTCAGCATCAATTGGGATTGTTGAGCCGTCCAGCCTCACGAATGGAGCAGCTTCCAGATCTCAGCTTCCCCAGTGTACAGACAGTTACTGTGGAACTGCGCACGCCATACTTAAACCCAGTCCCTTTTGCATACTCACTGTACCGGTTCTGTTCCTCTACAGGACCCTGAAACCTGACACCACGTCCTGCTTCTTCCAGGAAGCTGTACTGTCAGGTGTCCTTTGATAGTGATTAAAACAGAAACAACTCAAGGTTGGTAAATGCTCAGTTTTCTGCTATGTTTATGATAGCATGTGTCCGTTAGCGGAGTGTGAATCCCTCCCCTTAGTGATTTCCAACTTAATTGGGAAATTCTTATCTCGTGTAGAGGTGGTTCGTTTTCTTCCTTCCTTTCTTTCTTTCTTTCTTTCTTTCTTTCTTTCTTTCTTTCTTTCTCTCTCTCTCTCTTCCATCCCTTCCTTCCTTTCTTTCTTCCTTCCTTCCTTCCTTCCTTTCTTTCTTTCTTTCTTTCTTTCTTTCTTTCTTTCTTTCTTTCTTTCTTTCTTTCTTTCTATCTTTCTTGGGGTACCAGGGGGTTGAACTCCAAGCTTTGCTAATATTAGGAAAGCCTTTACCTCTGTGCTATGTCCCTAGCCCACGAGGATTACAAATAACCATTTTATTTATTTTGTGTCTATATGTGCACATGTGTACGTGTTTGTGTGTGCATGAGTGTGTGCATGTGTGCATGAGTGTGTGCCTGTGTTCATGAGTGTGACAGCACATGGATGAAGGTCAGATAATTGATGTTCAGGTGGTACTAGTCTCTCTTCACCATGTGGCTCCTAGGGATTGAACTCAGGGTCATCAGTTTTGGAGGCAGGCACCTTTACCCACTGAACCGTCTTGCCCGTCCATAAATAACCATTTTAAAGGGGAGGGCGAGCATATGGCAACTGAATGAGGTGAGCTAAAAGTGCACAGGAAACAACTCAAAATTGGGTGACTCAGGCAGATGAGAAAATTAAGGGTACGGTCTGTTCGGAGTAGGTATCAAACCAGAGTGCTGTGGTGTCAGCATTTCCTTTTCGGTCAGAATTCTTCCTTCCTTTCTTTTCTTTTTTTTGTTTTTTGTTTTTTTGAGACGGGGTTTCCCTGTGTTGCTTTGGCTGTCCTGTAACTCACTCTGTACACCAGACTGGCCTTGAACTCACAGAGATCCCCCTGCCTCAGCCTCCCGAGTGCTGGGATTAAAGGCATGCACTACCACCACCTGGTGGTCAGAATTCTTTCTACATACACATTTGTATTTTCCTGTTAATGAAAAGTGCAGTGGCTCATAAATTAATTGTTATTATTATATAACAGAAAGAAAAAAACTCACCATAGTCTGAAAAAACTGCTGTGAGGCACAATCCATATATAAAAAAGCTTCCTCCATTCCTCCTTCTGTCCCGCTGTGTCTCCCCCTCTCTTTTTTCCTCTTGTACTTGGAATGGAAGTCATGACCTTTGTCATGCTAGGCAAGCAGTCTTCTAGTCTACCACTGAGCTATACCCTAAACTGCACATGTTTAACGAATACAGTTTGATGGGGTTGGATAGATGCCTGCACCCGTGAAACCATCCACAGTCAAAGTAACACCCAATTGTGTCTCTTGTTGTGATTGGGACACTTAACATGGGATCTACCTTTTTAAAAGTGGATAGTTCACTATTGCTAACCATAGACATTATGCTGCACAGTATGTTCAAGAACTTATTCGTATTGTTTAATTGAAATTTTATTTATAAAAAACCTATATGTTTTTTATTTTGTTTTATTAATTTTTAATTGTATTTTTCAGGAATAAAAATTGCAAACCTATAAGTCTAATACTAATTAATAATGTTATACTACTACTAAATCAGGACATTATATTCACTTCTTTCTATCTTAAAAAAATTCTGTCAGACTCAAATTTCTATCAATATAAGTAACAAATCAAATAAATGTAAAAAGAACTTGACAACAAAAACCACAAAAGAATGTATTAGGAGGGAAGTAGTTTCAAAAATATTTTGAAAGATAGAGTAACCAAAGTTATTTAATCTGTTAGAATTTGTACTTTCTTCTGCATGGATTTGTGCTTATTTGGAAAACTAACCCAATAGTCCTGTTGCATTATTACAGTGCTACTGTTTCTCATCCTAGCCATACCTGTCAGCAGAGACACACTCCGTACACGCTTCTGTGAAGAGCCTCAGTGAGATGATGAGGGAAAATAGCTCCTTTTTCGTCACTACAGGTTTTTCCCTAGCAAAGCACTGTGGGTGAGCTGTAGGGAGGATTCCTACCTGACGGAGAAGAGATGATCATAGGATGGCTAAGAATTGATGTTAATAACTTCTTAAAGCAACTGAACCGACAGCTTGCAAGCTGTAACTCACAGTAAACTCATGATTTTGTTCCATGTAATGTATATGTCAGACACAGTGGTGCCCATACTATTTACTTTTCAAAATATTCATAGGCATAGCTATCATTTTATTATTTTATTTTATTTTTTACTTATTTGTTTTTTCATGATAGGGTTTCTCCGTGTAGCTTTGGCTGTCCTGGAACTCACTCTGAAGACCGGGCTGGCTTTGAACTCACAGAGATCCACCTGCCCCTACCTCCCAAGTGCTAGGATTAAAGGCATGCACCACCACTGCCCAGCTCACTTTTATTTTCAAAAGGATTTTATTATTATTTTTTAAATGTTTTAAATGTGTGTGTGTGTGTGTGTGTGTGTGTGTGTGTGTGTGTGTGTGCATATGAGTGCAGTACTTGTAGAGGCCAGAAGAGGGTGTTGGATCCCCCGAAGCTGGAGTTCCAGGCAGTTGTGAGCCATCTGACATGGTGGTGGGAATTGAGTTGGTCCTCTGCAAGAGTAGTATGCACTCTTAACTGCTGAACCACCTCTCTAGCCCCTCCCCCATTCTTATTTTATAGCTGAGGAAAGCTAAAGTCCTTGAGGGTAAATTGCTTAAGCACAGGATTCAAATGTGTGTCTCTCTGGCTTCTCATCCCATGTTCTTTCCATGTTGTGTTCCAGTCGATGAATCCCCATGCACAGGTGCTAAGGAGTCCACCAGTTTCAACAAACTGAACCAGTTTCTATCACCTGAACCCACCATCAGTGGGCAGAGTTTCAGGATGAGGACTCGCTGGTGTGCTCGAGAGTGCATCAGGCTAGGACTAAGGAGTGCAGAGTCTATTGGTAAGTCCAGTGGACTGGCACAGAGTCAATGGGAATCCCAAGAAAGTTAGAAGCCAGTAGGACATGAGATACTAGAATACAAGGATTAAAGATCTTTGTGGCTGGAGAGACGGCTCAGTGGTTATGAGTGCTTGCTGTTGGTCATAGGGGCAGCTGTTTGGATCCCAGCACCCATGTAACAATCCTGGTGCCCTGCAAAGGCCTATAACTCCAGTTCCTAGGAATCTCACGTACTCTTTTGGCCTCTGAGAGCACAGTAGCACACACACACACACACACACACACACACACACACACACACAAATACTGAAAACAAAACAAGACAAAACAAAAAGATCTTTTGGTAACACTGTGTTTGTAAAAGTACCAAATGCTCAGGAAATATATTTTGGGAACTGAAATACAGTCTCAGCCCATATTTAGAGGGATGGTGTTAGCTAGTTCCATTACTGTAACCAATTTCTGAGATAATCAATTATAAAGAGAAAAGTATTTCTCCTTCTGAGGATGGAACCCAGAACCCTCACACATCCTTGATCTTGGGTTTCCCAATCTCCAGACCTGTGAGAAATAAATTTCCAGGTTTACATGTCATGTAATCTGTTACAGCTTCCGGAATGGCTCAAGACACATTGTAGCAGAATGTCGGTTCTTCCTCCTCTTTGACTTTGCTCAGTAAGCTGGACTAAGGTGTAGCAAAGGATGGGGCTGCACGGCAGAACACGGACTTTGGGAATATGGTGCATTAACTCCCGTGAGCCACTAGGTGGCAGGCTGGTGCAGAATAATCATTGCGGGAGAAAATTGGCCTTAGGTTTTCATGGCACTGGCTGGCTGAAAACCATCTGCGTCGCGTTTACAGGATTTGGAACATAAGGCGATTTGGGTAAATTCAAGTGTTTGTCACTTCTCGAACCTATATTCCAAATTTCTTCTACTTTCTGATTTTAGACATTCAAATACTGACTACCGGTCTGACGGTAGATAAAAGAACTATTTCCTTCCTTGACGTTATTGCACAACCCCCTAGATTGACATTTAGACCGTAGAGAGGCCAATACAAAGACTCGAATACTCTCTGAAATCTAACTTCAATCACCTAATGAAAGCAAAAAACCCATCTAACCAAACCAAACAACCAAAGATTCCAAAAGCGGTGAGTAAAGTTGTAAAGAAGGACGTGATCACGACAGCTCCTGGAAGATACTGCAGCCAACAAAAGCGCCCTCTTTCCACTGTTTTGAGAAGTCAAAAGGGCTCAGCCTAAATTGGCTCCCATCCCTGCAAGAACTCAGACCCAGCTGTTGTCTTCTTTATCTTGTTCTTTTCTGCTTTGAGATGGTGTTCCCTCTACTAGTGAGGTTCAACATCTCAACCAAAGCAAAATAACTTTTAGACTGGCCAAAAGTCCCACTGGTACCCATCGCTTTGCCCCAAATGCCTCCCATAGGACTGATGTATCATTCAGTCACCGCCTTTGATGCTTCCCAGTGTCCCGTCCATCGTCCTCCTCTCCACCCCTGCCCCACCCGAGCGAGGCTGAATCCTTGTTGACGTTATAACTTGGCCTTGTTAGTGTTGTTGCTATGTCACACATCAGGCTCTGGTACTGGTGCCTAAGCCCTGAACTGCTTGCTTTCTTTTTTGTTTTGGGTTTTTCAAGCCCTGGCTGTCCTGGAACATGCTTTGTGGATCAGGCTGGCCTTGAACTCAGAGATCTGCCTGCCTCTTCCTCCTGAGTGCTGGGATTAAAGGTTTTCGTCACCATGCTTGGCTAACTGCTTACTTTATTGTTATTATTATTATTTATTATTATCATTATTATTATTATTTTGGTTTTTCGAGACAGGGTTTCTCTGTGTAGCTTTGCACCTGTCCTGGAACTCACTCTGTAGCCCAGGCTGGCCTTGAACTCACAGAGATTCGCTTGCCTCTGCCTCTTGAGTGCTGGGATTAAAGGTGTGTGCCACCACCGCCTAGCTGCTTACTTTTTTAAAGAGTTGGTGTTTGTTTATTTTTATTATTTTAGATTTACTTTGTGTGTGTATGAGTAGTTTTTTTGGTGTGTGTGTGTGTGTGTGTGTGTGTGTGTGTGTGTGCATGTGTATGTGTGAGCACACGCGTGCACCACATCTATGCCTGGTGACCACCGACCTCAAAAGGGGCATTTGTCAGATCCCCTGGAACTAGAGTTACTGATGATTGCCAAGATGCCACATGGGGGCTGGGATTTGAGCCTGGGTTCTCTACTGGAGCAGCCAGTACTCTTAACCACTGAGCCATTTCTCCAGCCCTGAAAAAAATTCTGAAAAGGAACTGACCTTCATAGGAAATGAGCAGAAATGCACTATGGAAACCATGTTATTTTTTTCTTTCAGTGACAGGAAACTTAAAATAGCAATGAATGGCTTAAGAGTTACTAGTTCTTTCACCTAAAATCTCAGAGGACACCCGGGGCCTAGACATGCTCTATTATTATTATTTTAAGAAGTATTTATTTGCCGGGGTGTTGGTGGTACACGCCTTTAATCCCAGCACTCAGGAGGCAGAGGCAGGCTGATCTCTGTGAGTTCGAGGACAGCCTGGTCTCCAAAGCGAGTTCCAGGAAAGGCGCAAAGCTACACAGAGAAACCCAGTCTCGAAAAACCAAAAAAGTATTTATTTATGTGTCTCTTTGTGTGTGTGTGTGTGTGTGTGTGTGTGTGTGTGTGTGTGTGCTCACAGTTTAGGGTATATTTCCTCATAGTATGCATGATGCTAACCTTTAATTCCAGCACTCAGGAGGCAAAGGCAGGAGGATCTCTGTGAGTTTGAGGCCAGCCTGGTCTACAGAGTTAAGTTCCAGGCCAGCCAAGGCTACATAGTGAGAGAGCCCCCTCCACCAAATCTCAAAAAAGAAAAAAAACCAAAAACCAAGAAAAAAACCTCAAGTAACGACTATCAACAACAACAACAATAACAAACAAAACAAATAAAATAACAACAAAAAACTAAATGTAGCCGGGTCGCGGTGGTGCACGCCTTTAATCCCAGCACTTGGGAGGCAGAGCCAGGTGGATCTCTGTGAGTTTGAGGCCAGCCTGGTCTACAGAGTGAGATCCAGGACAGGCATCAAAACAACACAGAGAAACCCTGTCTCAAAGAACCAAAAAAAAAAAAAAAAAACCCCAAAAAAACGAAACAAAAAACAAAACAAAACAAAACAAAAAACCCAAACCCTAACCCCCCCCCAAAACAAACAAAAACCAAAAAACCAAAAACCAAAAAAACAAACAAAAACCTAAATGTGAAAAGTGAACTTTTGGACTACTGAAAGAAAATATAGAAAAAAATTTTTAATGTGTTTTTTCCAGAATACATATAAATCACAACTCATTGAGTTAAAATTTGTAAAATTTGCTTAAGTAATAATCTAAAACTCCCATAACATAAGAGACTGTTAGGGGTTGTATGCTGCACAGGTCAGGTGAAAAAAGGTCACTCCAAGATGAATTTTGGGCCTGTGGTAGCAGAAGGTCCCACATCTGATGGACTCAACCTCGAACAGCTGTTCAAAGGTGCATTTATTGACACGTTGTTTTTTGGATAAACAAGTTCCTGTATGTTTTTCTGAAGGAAAGCATCAGATGACACTTTAGTCCTTATTGTGCATTGTTTGCAGTACTCAATAATCCAAGAGCTCTAGGTATGCCAGGAGCATCTTGTGACCAGAGTCATGCAAAGGCTGTAAAGTTGCTTCAGAAAGACATCTCAATAAATCACAGAAAACAATCACTAATTTCCACCAAGATTTCTTCAAGGTCAAAGTTGTTATTTATTATGCGGCGCTGTTTACCCTTCGAGAAAAACCACAAGGCACCACAAAACCCACTATAGAGTTTATTAGGGGAGGGGGACAGAAGGGAGTGCTTAGGCCTATGAGAAACGGTCGTGCAAGAAGAGGGGGAGGGTATGCGACCCAGTTTTATGGATTCCCTCACACATGCGCATATGGGTTTACGTAGCTACTCCACACATGTGCACAAGGTTATGTGACCACACAGTGCACAGATTATGTGGGACATAAGGCCCTGGAGTGACTAAGTGTCTTGCTAGCACATGCACAATCGTGGGGGAGTGGCTAGGAATTCTATCAAAAGTATTTCTAGAGAACAACTACTCAGTCACTTAGATACCACTATTCTGTTCTATGTTTACTCTTTTTTTTTTTTTTTTTTTTTTTTTTTTTTTTTTTTTTTTTTTTTTTTTTTTTTGGTTTTTCGAGACAGGGTTTCTCTGTGTAGCTTTGCGCCTTTCTTGGGACTCACTTGGTAGTCCAGGCTGGCCTCGAACTCACAGAGATCCGCCTGCCTCTGTCTCCCGAGTGCTGGGATTAAAGGCGTGCGCCACCACCACCCGGCTATGTTTACTCTTGATACAGTGACTGCTAGATTCCTCTAAGAGACACAATAAACAAAAACAAGACACTGAAAAAGACATTTATAACATATATTAATAACATTTAAAAATCTAGAATAGACAAACTTTCTAAAAATTCATAAAACAAAGACCTGGATAAGAGATTTCCCAGTTCATTTGTGGGAGATGAAGTCAGAACGGTGGGGCTGGGCGAAGCCCTCTTGGTAGGTGATTGCCTGAATTGTATAAAGTCCAGGACTATACAAAACCAAGCATGGCAGTGCATGTCTGTAATCCTGGAACTCCAACACTCTAGACCCAGCAGGATCAGAAGTTCAAGGCCACCTTCAGCTACACAACAAGTATGGGATCAGCCTTGGACACATAAACTGGTGGTAACAGGGGTGAGAGATCATCTAGAAATCCAAGGTGCATATATTGTGTCTGTGGGCATGATATAAGAACAGCAGCTAGGGTTCTACGGGCAGAGTGGAATGCAGGAGGGAGAGCGGCAGCCAGAAAGGGCTAAATGCGCACAATCAGGCTTTGGTTCAGGGTGAGTCTGGAAATGAAGGCTCCGTCACAAAACAAATCAAACCAGGGTGGATGAGAAACTTCAGACAGAATTAGTCTAATGAAATATCTTTTATCAGAAGAATATCATGTGACATTTAATTTTAAAGACAAAATTTAGGGAACATGATGATATTCCAAGTTTCCCAAGTTCACATCTAAGTCTCTACATTTCATGGTGACAACATCCCTAGTCTTGTACCCTTGGGTAATAAAGAAAACAATGTAAAATGTTGTCAAAGTATGGCGGTTAATATTGGCTGTTAATGTGACAGAATTTAGAATCACCTAGGAGACAATCTCTGGGTATTGCTGTGGAGTAATCCTTCTGTCCACTGTGAAGGCATGTTGCTCTTGCTGTTAATAAAGAGTTGACTGACTGGTGGGACAGAGCTGATTGGGTCCTGACGAAAAGCTCCACTTACAAATGGCGCTCCATGTGGGACACCTACATCCACATAAGACCCGAAAAAGCTAAAAAGAGGTTCTAAACACACACAAAAAAAAAATGGAGCCCAATATGTTTTCCAGTCTAGTGTCCCATGCTGGCCGCAGTACAGAACCATGTCTCCCAGCTGCTGCCTGCTGGGTGGAGCCAGGAACCCACCACCAACCGCCATATGCTGCCGCCCTTAACTAAGCTGAGCAGCGCCAGCAGCTGCCATAGCAGTCTTAAGATTCATCTCATGAAATCGGAAAACAATACAGATGCTCAGTAAAAACAGATCTGAACCTCTGAATGAACAGAAAGAAAAAAAAAACAACCTAAAAAAACCAACCCTTCTGAATGGGTTACACTGTATTTAAATATGTATATATGCTTCGGAGAGAAAAGGAAAAGGATATACACAGTCATAGATTAAAAAATAGTTTAAAGGCTAGAGAGATGGCTCAGTGGTTAAGAGCATTGGCTGCTCTTTCAGAGGTCCTGAGTTCAATTTTCGACAACCACATGGTGGCTCATAACCATCTGGAATGAGATCTGGTGCCCTCTTCTGGCCTGCAAGCATACACGCAGGCAGAACACTATATATATTAAACAAATAAATCTTTTTTTAAATAAATAAATCTTTGAAAAAATAGTTTAAAAATAATAAAGTACTTAAAAAAGGAATAAAGTAATAAAAATATCTAATATTATATATAAATATATAATATATAAAATAATTATTTATATATTTTATATAATATATAAAATGATATATATTATTTTTATTACTTTATAATATAATAAAATAAGCCACACAAAGATGGGAAATACACAGAGAATCTGGATCCTGTATGTTATTGTGTAGTCTTTGAATTTTTTGACTGCTGATGAAGGAGCAAAGCTGCTAAGAGACATTGTATTATAAAAGCTGCTAGATCAAACCAACCTAGATATTTTAAAAATATCTTGACTTCAAAATGGAAATCAAAAGGTGTGTTGCTTTAGAGAGAGGTTGTGCTTTTAGGAAATAAAAGGCTGTGGATTCATTCCAGGTTAATATGGATCAGGTTTGATCGGGGAAGACACCCTGAAAATCCTGGCTACAGACATACAGAAATGGACCTAGAAAAGCTAAAAAACATGTAACGAATATTTTACCTGCTCAAACATGAAACAAAAAATCATCTTTGGCTAACTTCTGTACAACACACAGTCTATACTTGTACTAATGCAGCTAGGCATGTTACCTTTAAAAGTTTGTGTATTTTCGGGGCTGGAGAGATGGCTCAGAGGTTAAGAGCACTGCTTGCTCTTCCAAAGGTCCTGAGTTCGATTCCCAGCAACCACATGGTGGCTCACAACCATCTGTAGTGAAATCTGGTGCCCTCTTCTGGCCTGCAGGGATATGTGCAGACAGAACACTGTATACATAATAAATAAATAAATCTTTAAAAAAAAAAAAAAAAAAGTTTGTGTATTTTCAGAGCAGGGGGACCAGATATCAATAAAAACAGATGGCCCAGGTGATTCAGCATCCAGAACAGCTTCAAGGCTGCTGACTGAGATGATCCAGGCTCACAGAATACTCCAGCTGAGACTTAACCGTTATCCTAAATTTTCTCAGGGTCCCTCAAAGATTCCATTGCCCCCAGACAACAGGAAGCAGTCTAAAGAAAACAACACCCACATTCCCAAAAGATTGGTTGTGAGTGTTTGTTATCACTTAAGGGGGGTTGGTTACAAGTTGTTATTGGTCATAGTCAGGAAAAAAAAAATCTAAACAAAGGAGTTAAGTTCAAAGATCTCTTTGGCAGGGGATGTTGTCTACGTGCTGAGTTGTATGGCCTGAATGGCCACTGTTCTATTTTGGAGCCAGTTTTGCTACAATCTGGGGGCCTCTGAGGTCTGGTGACCTGTTACATGCTCTGCCTTGAGAACCTGAGCAAGGCTGAATACAGGCATAGTGTACTAATTTGATTGGCAGAAGAACTTGTAAGACAAGGTAGAATTCAGGCGGTGGCATGGAGACTGCTTGCTGCTCTCACCCGGGTCCGCGGTGGAAGACCCAAAAGTGAGGCAGAAAGACCTGAAAACATGTGCAGTTTGGAAAGGAAACGTGTGTGGAGGAGTTTTACCTTACAGACCAGGCAGGTTCAAAAGCCTCTGTAGCTAGAGATTTCCTGACTGGCCCACAGTCAGGACAAATCTCTGACACCTGCCAGTCCCACAGCCACTCAGACCCAACCAAATAAACACAGAGACTTATATTGGTTACAAACTGTATGGCCGTGGCAGGCTTCTTGCTAACTGTTCTTACAGCTTAAATTAATCCATTTCTATAAATCTATACATTGCCACATGGCTCGTGGCTTACCGGTATCTTCACCTGCCGCTTGTCATGGTGGCGGCTGGCAGTGTCTCTCTCACCCAGCTTCCTGTTCTCTCAATTCTCCTCTCTGTTAGTCCCGCCTATACTTCCTGCCTGGCCACTGGCCAATCAGTGATTTATTTATTGACCAATCAGCAACACATTTGACATACAGACCATCCCATAGCACTTCCCCTTTTCTTTTCTTAAAAAGGAAGGTTTTAACCTTTACACATCTCCAAAGTCAGCTTGGTATATTTGGGAATTTGGGCGTAGCTTCTTTTACTACTTCCTGCTGGAGGGGGCTGCTGGCCAATCAGTGATTTATTTATTGACCAATCAGCAACACATTTGACATACAGACCATCCCACAGCAAGCCTCTGTAAGTATTAAAGAGATTATCGAGATTAAAGAGACATTGGGGGCTTTACACTGGGATAGCAGGACAGGTGTTCTGAGAGAAAGACTCCATCCCTCAGAGGCTCCGTCTAATGGAAACGCGAATTCAGAAGGAGCCTGAAGTGAGAATGCCAGGGAAGAGCTTCCCTGCTCAAAACCAACTACCTCAGAAAGTGTTCCCCAAGGGTCGATATGCAGAGGTTGTTGCATTTACGGTCTATGGCAGTGGTTCTCAACCTTCCTAATGCTGCAGCCCTTTAATACAGTTCCTCATGTTGTAGTGACCCCCAACTATACAATTATTTTTGTTATTACTTCATAACTGCAATTTTGCTGCTGTTATGAATCCTAATGTAAATATATGTGTTTTTCTAATGGTCTTAGGCGACCCCTGTGAAAGGGTTGTTCGACCTCCCCCAAAGGGGTTGTGACCCACAGGTCTGTGGGGTCAAACTCCATCCTGGGCTGGCAACAGAGTTCAGCAGTGTCCTCCATTTGGTACTGGTTTTGCAGGCACGAAAGATGGAGAATTGATGGGGTTCTGGAGTCTTGTCCAAAGAGGCACTGAGGCCAGGCAACATGTATCAGGGTTGGAGTCTTTACACAGAGGCCTAAGGAGGCCAGTGTGTACAGCTATGAAGGAGAAGCCTAAGGAGAGTCTAGGATGTTGGACCACGGGAAATCTGTTGGGGAAAGCTGCACATGAGAAGTGGACCAGCCCAAGAGGGGAGCTGTATGTGTTGCAGATAATAGAGCTGGGGTAAAGGGGGTGACCCAAGCACTTTGGAGTGCAGATGATTCCATCAAGAGCCATGGATGCTAGACATGGAGCTGCAGGATTTGGAGTTTTCCTGACAAGGTTTCAGTTCTGCTTTGATCCAATCATTTCTTAACATACTCCTATTCTTCCCTTTTGGAATGGAAATTTTTTTTGGTGCCATTATATATTGGAAACATATAACTTATTTTTTATTTTATAGGAGCTCACAGTAAAGGACTGCTGGAGTCTCAGAAGATACTCTGCACGTAAACCTTTTGAACAATGTTCTGGAACTGCTAAAAGAAAAAAAACCATGAGAGCTTTTGAAGTTGAACTAAATGCACTTTGCATTAAGAGATGGCCATGAACCTCTTTGGAGGAAGATCATGGCTTAAAAGTGATGTGTTTGTGGGGTGTCAAGTTGATAAGGAGTGGACGGACTTCCGATAGTTAATGTTGACTGTCAGCTTGATGTGGAGTCACCTAGAGACAAATCTTTACACATGTTTGTGAGGAATTTTCTGGATAGGTTAGTGGTGGGATAGATTTTCTAGGTAGGTTAGTCAGTGATAGAGGTGGGAAGATATTCTAAATGTGAGCGGTACCATTTCATGGACTGGGGCTTTTGACTGAATAAAAAGGAGAAAGTGAGCTGACTCTAAGGATTCTTCACTCTCTGTTTCTTGGTCCTGGATACTGTGTGACCAGCCACCTTACGCCTCTATGAGCACGCATTCACTGCCATCAGGAGCTGTACCCTCAAACCCTAAGCCAAAATAAGCCCCTCACAACATAACAAATAAATACAGGGAAAGGCGGCGTCTTATGTTTCAATGCAGTAGCAACCCGGGAAAGCAACAATAAGAACATTGTAGATATTGTTAGTTGTGTTCCTAATGAACAGTACTGTCCATGGGAAGTTTAGGATAGTGTTATTTAAGAAGAGAATAAAGCTACATATGGTTGAAAATTAATTGAGCCTAAGTTCTGTACTCAGATAACAAAGGGAGTGAAGCTGTGGCCATAGATTCAAGGAGCTGAGTGGGTTAGTGATTGATTCCTACTTTGTTTTTAGTTCTTATTTGTACGCATGAGTGCATGCACTCTTTTGTGTGTGTGGGTACAGTTGAGTGCACATGTGTGGAGGTCAGGACAACCCTGGGTGTCATCTTCAGGAATACCTTCCAACTCTTTAGAGAAAAAGTTTGTCACGGTTGGTCTAGAGCTCACCAACTAGGTAGGCTAGATTCACTGCATGGTGAACCCCCGGGATCCTCCTGTTTTTTGCTTCTCCAGGATTAAAAGTGCATATCACTGGGTCTGGTGAGATGGCCAGAGCATTTGTTGCCAAACCTGAGTGCCGAGGACAATTGTAAGAGCCATGCCATAGTGCCTGCCTGAGTTAAGTTTCTGTTGTCCACTATTGAGCCCCTAACCAGAAACTTTTGACATGCCTGGACAAGTTCTGAGTTATTAGAAAATAACTTAACATTTCCTTATCTTTCTGCTATACAGACCATTAGTAACAATATTTTGTGGTTGGGTTGCTTGGTTGGGTTGCTTGGCAACTCAACAGTCCCCTGATCTTTTCCCAAAGAAAGTTTCCTGGTCTGCTTACTATAAAACCCACCTGAGAAAAATAAAATTTTGCAGCTTGATCAGAATACCATCTTGCTGTCAATTCTTTGTATCTCTTGTCCCTTTCATTCGCCATTCCCCCTTCTAGGGTCTCTGCTGAAGATCCCACTGGCCGGGACACCTGAGGACCTGAGTTTGATCCCTGGTACCCACATGGTGGAAGGAGAGAACCAACTCCTGCAATTTGTCCTCTGATCTATACACTTATGCCATATTAGGCATGCATTCCTGCTTACCTCCAATAAACAAACAAACAAAAATATTTAAGAAAAAAAGGTGCGTATCACCACACCTGACATTTTTATTTGGGTCCTGGGGATCAAATTCAGGTCCTCATGCTTGCAATACAAACACTTTACTGACTGAGCCATTTCTCCAACTGCCAATATATATATATAATATATATATATGTATATATACATATATTAGCTACAGGTTATAATTCAATTTCCATGATTTTATTATTCCTTTCTTGATGCAACCCACCTTTGAAAAATAAATGCGTTTTTCTAGAAGTACAGCAGGCAAGCATATTTTAGTAGAAGAGAGTAAATATAATCTCGTGCCAGCCACTGCAGTATAATTGAGTGATGCTTATGACTAAAATATGCCTGTGGAAGGATGAGCCATGCTTAAAATAAAACATGCTTAGGGATGGGTGGAGAAATTGTTTCCAGGCCAAGAAGGCTTAACTGTGGTGGATATATAGTGTTTTGTGGGAGGTGATAGAGTAGGAGAGATTAGCTTTCACACTCTGGGCAAGGGGGTGGAAGGGAAATGCCGTGGATTTTGACACAATAGGCTCCTGGTTTACCCATGAAAGAGTCCTGGGTGGTCAAGGTCCACACACACCTAAGAGTCTGGCTCTGACCCTTTCAATAGAGGAGCATCGATGGGGCACAGTGTGTGTGTGTGTGTGTGTGTGTGTGTGTGTGTGTGTGTGTGTGTGTTGGCGTTTGGAACAGGGCAGAGCTGTCAGAGACGCTCAGTTGTCCACTCAGCCATCAATCGCTTTCCATCTTTCTTTTCATTCTTCCTTGTTGGGTAGGGGGCATTTGGCTTCTGAGTTTCGAAGTGTGATGTCCACGCTGTGACGGAGAGAGCCAAAGGTTAAGGGTCCATTGAGGTGTCACCTCTCTTTATCAGGGACTGCTTTCCCTGGAGTCTTCCTTTTACATCTCATCCAGAACTATGTCGTGTGGCCACGAGATTCGTCTACTTTAGTTTCCAGCCTCTTTGGCAAAGAAACAGACAAGAGAAGAGAGGTAGGAAATGGGTAGTTTTCCAGTAGCCAATCTACTCATTTCTAGGGCAAATCTTACAGAAGATTTATAAATCATAAGTGGACAATGAGATTAAAAGTAAGGTGATACCAAGGATCTAAAATGTAGATGGGCATCTGACACATGGCTGCAATACACACATGCCATAGCATATGAAATACTAGATCTCATTATGACATTTTCATACATGTATACCATTGTGTCTTTCCCTTCATATTCTCCCCCTAATACCTTCTTCTCTCTCCTCCTCCCATTGGTTCTCTTTCTACCTCTAAGTAGTTCCCACTATTTCATGTCGATATGACAATTCTGACACTTGGGTGATGTTGGCCTACTTTTAAAAATGTTGACAGACACTCGGCTCTGCTTCCTTTGACAAACACGCATTACAAATTAATCCATTGCTCTTTCAAAACATAAAATTACGTATGCACAGAGCCTAATGACAAGTAATCCTATGAGACAGTTCAAAAACTAAACAAAACTCAACAATCCTCTTTTCCAGTGTTTTATTCCTGGAAGGAACATCTTAAACTCACATGTTTCTTCCTTGGCATTTCTAGATTATTTGATTTTTTTTTTTTTAACCACATTGTTCTCTCTTTATGGAGGCTTTAATCTTGCTTAAAGGATGGCCATTTGGGTTACAATTTTGACTTCTGTGGTAACATTTTTGTTACTGAGTATTAATCATTTTTAAACTTCAAATTGGAATTCCTTCTATCCTTATATTAATTTTATTTTAGAACAAGAATCATTATTGAAAAATTCAACACTCGGGAGGCAGAGGCAGGTGGATCTCTGTGAGTTCGAGGCCCGCCTGGGCTACAGAGTGAGTTCCAGGAAAGGCGCAAAGCTACAGAGAGAAACCCTGTCTCTAAAAAACAAAAAAACAAAATAAAGCAAGCAAGCAAGCAAGCAAACAAACAAAAGCCCAAACAACAACAACAACAAAAAGCAAAAAAAGAAAAAAAATTCAAACATATAGGAAATAGAGAATGCAGTGACTCCCTCGGTACCTACAGCCAGTTAGACATTAACAAAGGTTTGTATAGTCCCCTCTCTTCCACACTTACTCTCAAGGTGCTGTGCACTTATTCTCTATTGTGGTAAGGGCTACTAAATGTAATAGTTAGCATTTAAACCATTTTTTTTGAGACAGGGTTTCTCTGTGTAGTTTTGGTGCCTGTCCTGGATCTCACTCTGTAGACCAGGCTGGCCTCGAACTCACAGAGATCCGCCTGGCTCTGCCTCCTGAGTGCTGGGATTAAAGGCATGCACCACCGCTGCACCGCACTATTTTTAATTTTTAAGAGCCAATAAGCCTAGGGTTATTTTCAGTATGCATTTATGAAAGGCAAAAACCCTTTAAAATTAACCATATCTGAGACAATTAAAATCATTTAGTGGTGGGCAGTGGTGGTGCATGGCTTTAATCCCAGCACTCGGGAGGCAGTGGATCTCTGTGAGCTTGAGGCCAGCCTGGTCTACAAAAGTGAGTTCTAGGACAGCCAGAGCGGTTACACAGAGAAACCTTGTCTCAAAAAACAAAACAAAACAAAACAAAACCAAAAAACAAAAACAAAGGCTAGTAGTCACAAATTTAATTGGTTCATAAATGCAAGCCCCTCCCTTTATGTTTGTAAATGGAGCCAAATAAGGTTTGTATATTGCTACTAGATTCCACCCCCACATCTCCTTGCCCTGGGATTTTAGTATGTAGCAACAGCTGGCCTACAACTCCTTATGGAGACCAGGCTGGCCACAGACTCCTAGAGTTGTCCGCCTTTGTCTTCTGAGATCTAAGCTGTGTTCCACAGATACCAGTTATTTTTAAAAGCCTGTTTAAAGCCATGGATTCTGTCCTGCGCTCTGGGGGCCCAGGGGGAAGAATGGCCAGGCTGAAGGCAGCTTGGACTGTGTAGAAGACGCTGTCTTTCATCACTGCCTTATCATCTTACTAGTCCCCTCTCTAGTGTTCTTACCTACCCACACCGTCCCTTGTGTCCTATGGTTACTCTGGGTTATTTCCTCACTAGGATTTGAACATCTGCTTGACTGGTGTCTAAGGCAGTCAGAAGAGGGCATTGGATCAGCTGGAGCTGCAGTTGCAGACAGCTGTGAGCTGGAAATCGATTCCAGGTCCTCTGCAAGAGCAACTGGTCTTCTTAACCACTGAGCTGTCTCCAGCTCCTCATTCCTGACTTGATGGGATTGCTCTGAGTTATGGACACGGGTGTGTGTCGCTGTACCTGTTTTTTGTTAGGCTCATCATGGTGGGGTGAACGTGTGGTTAGAGTGGCTTTGTTTGTGGTTGACTTTGCATCCACAGTCAGAAAGTCGAGAGAGAGGAAATGCTGGTGCTCAAGTGACTAAATTACTTTTCTTATTGCTGTGACAGAACAGTTGATAAAAACAACTTTGCGGGGAAGGCCTTATTTTATCCCATAGTTTAGGAAGGGATAAAGTCCATCTTAGTGGGGAATGCATGAAAGTAGGAAGATGGAGGCAGCTGGTCACATTGCCCATCTTCACCTTGATTTCTCCTTTATATACAGACCTCATCCCACGGGATGATGTCGATCACATCCAAGATGGATCTTCCCTCCTCAGCGAAAGATTTCTAGGGACACCCTCATAGACACACCTAGAAGTGTGTTACCATTGTGATTCTGATGAAGATTAATCTTCACAAGTGGCTTCCTCCTTTGTCCTCTTTCCTTCACTCTGGGACCCCCATCTATGAGAAGGAGCCATGTCTTTTTTCAGATAAACCTCTTCAGAACACTGCACAGGCATGCCTAGAGGGGTGTCTCCTAAGTAATTTCAAGTTCAGTCAAGTTGTCTTGAAGATTAACCAACACAGCAATGCTTTTCATTTTTTGAATTAGATTCGTTCAGTGCTTCAGTTACAACATTTTAATGTTTTTCAGAATCTTGTCTTCCTTGCTGAATGTTTCTAACATGTTGCTGACTTCATCAATATTGCTGAATTTCTTACCTATTTTACCTTTCCTCTATGTTGCCGCTTACTTTAAATTTTTTGACTTGATTCTTGCTTGTTTATATCCTCCTTGAAGTAATTTTTAAAAAACGTTTTACAAGATCGTATTTATTCATTGTGGGTGTACACACACATGCACAGGTGTCACGGCACACGCAGAGAGGTTGGAGGGCAACTGGAGGGATTCAGTTCTCTTTTTTTCTGCCAAGTGAGTCCCATGAACTGAGCTCAGGCTGTCAGGCTTGGCAGCAAGCGCCTTTTCCTGCTCAACCATCTCCATGACCCCGCATGTTAATTACCTTTCTGTTGTTGTCATTAGACACCATGACCAAAGCGACTTTCAAAGCGTTGATGGTGGCTTATGTTTCCGGGTAGGTAAGAGTCCATCATGGCCCGGAGGCATGGCGGCAAGCGGCAGGCATGATTGCAGGAGCAGGAAGCAGAGAATTCACATCTTCCACCACCACCACGAACGTGAAGCAGAGGGTGAACTGGAAGTGGGCTGAGGCTATGAACTCTGGAAGCCTGCCCTCGTGATGGGCTTCATTCAGTGTCTGCACCACCTCCCCGAACACCTCCACCAACTGGAGACCTGTTCAAGTACCTCAGACTGTGGGGGACATTCATTCAAGCCGTCACATCCCAAGAGACCTTGTTTTACTAGTCAACCTTTGAGACTGCCTTCCATTATTCTACTGATTTTAGCGTCTTTGAGCTCCTTTGGAGGAGTCATGTTGCTTTGCTCTTTTATGTTCCTTGAATTTTATGCACCATGATTTGAACACCTGTTGGTTTAGAGCTCTCTTCTGGATTTATATTGATCTTCTCATCGAACAGCCTACTTTGGACAGCTCCATCCCCAGTGCAGCTCAGAAAGGAGAAAACAAATTGCTGTAACATCCACCACATCAAACTGTCCAAGATATAAACATATAGCTATATACCTAACATTGGTTAAAACCACTAATATATCACCAGTGTTCATGAAATAAAAAAAAAATTGCAAAATTAACACCAGGTGTCACAAAGTTAAAAATTATTTAGGGAAAAATGTGCAAACGGTTAATGAATGACGTACAGGAAGGAGGCAGGGGAAGGGGAAAAATAGAGGTGAGGAAAGGTTAAATAAATGAGAGGTAGAAGAGGAGGAATGTAGAAGAAGAGAAGCAAAAAGAACAAAGAAAGAAAAGAAAAAAACCCCCGCTGTTTCTGAGGAGTTTGAGAGAAAAGTTGAATAAATGTAAGGGAAATAAAAAAATACAAATGAGAGGGAATTTTTTTTTTTAGACAGGGTTTTTCTGTGTAGCTCTGGCTGTCCTGGAACTCTCTCTGTAGACCAGGCTGGTTTCAAACTCAGAGATCCACCTACCGCTGCCTCCCAAGTGCTGGGATTAAAGGCACGAGCCACCACACCCAGCTGAGAGGAATTTTTAAAACAGGAAGATAAAGTCAAAAAGTGACTGAAAGGATAGTAGAAGAGGGAAAAGTGACAAGGCAGAAATGAAGGAAGAATAAAAAGGAGAAAAAAGATTTTCCAGTAATGAAAACAGTGTGCACACACATCATATATAAACATATGACAAGGAATAAAAAACAACACGGTTTTTAAAATGGAGGAAATCCAGGACAGTGCCAAGAGGGTGGGAACAGAAAGGGGACAAATGGGGAATGCGCAGGACTGGACAGCCTGCTCCTCAGAACATGGAGACTGTGATACATGCACCGGGTGGGGGAGACGCGGTGAACTGGGGACTCCTGTCTTTCCTATGGTTTATGCTACTGCTGAGTCTGTATTGGACATGTGCCCAATGTCTGCCAGAGCTGTGTTCACTTTGATAGTTCCCCTTCTATGAATCAGGGCCTCTTTAGCTTTGCAGTCTGTGAGCCGACTAATCATACACCCTGGGTGGCTAATGTTGTAACTGGAAATTGTCTCCCGAGTGTATTAGGACTGTGGGACTCAGCGCAGCACTGAGTTTGGTACAGGTAGAGGGCCTCTTCCCATGCTTTCAAGATCTTCCAAGTGCTTATCACCATGCTGGAGGGATGCTCTTCAGAGTTCTTGGGTCTACAGCGATGCAGGGCAGTTTCCTCTCTCCCCGTGAACCAATCACTTGGGGAATCTTGTCTCACTGAAACCTGCAGCTGGTTTTGAGGCTTCTGAGGGCAGGGAGCTTTTCTTGGTTAGAAATGCCAATCTTTTAACCTGTGCTGTGTTGGTTGGCTTTGGGATGGGACTTCTCATGTTGCCAGACTGTAGGTGCTGTGTCAAACTTTTAAAATTTATTTTTATTTTTTGCACTTTTCAGCCTTCTAGCACCAAGTTTTTGAATTTCTGAAGCTTTTCCTAATTTTTTTCTTTCTTTCTTTCTTTCTTCCTTCCTTCCTTCCTTCCTTCCTTCCTTCCTTCCTTCCTTCCTTCCTTCCTTCCTTCTTTTCTTCCTTCCTTTCTTTCTCTCTCTTTCTTTCCTTCTTCTTCTTCTTCTTCTTCTTCTTCTTCTTCTTCTTCTTCTTCTTCTTCTTCTTCTTCTTCTTCCTCTTCTCTTTCTTCTTCTTTTGAGTACAGTCTATTCTTTCTTATAACAGAGTTGATGCCTATATTTCTATAAAGCTGAGTCTGTTACCTAATGTGTATTGTGAGGAGGAACACAGAAACCTGGAGGTTATAGCAACTTAAAGTCTGCACAGTTGGAATTAACCCTTTGGTGTTGGGGGAATATTATTAAAAAGTGTGTTGCATTTTTTCCTACTGCTTTTGTTAACAATTCAAAGATATGTTTGATTCAATAAAATTAACCTGTGAGCAGGAGGCTGAGTCAGCAAGCAGCTGACAGGAAGTGGTAGGGAGGAACCACGTGTAGCCACCCTGCGGCCAGGGGTTTTTAAGTGGGGGCTGAGAGAAGGATGCTGGGTCTTTTGGAAGATGCCAGCAAAGGGAGAAGGTTAACTACTAGCTATTCCGCCTCTCTGAGTGAGCAGAATTCCACCTAAATATTGAAGGTGAGTTTTTTAGATCTAGATAAAGTTTTCCTTAGTAGCTTTGAAAGAGTTGGTGCCTCTCAGGCTGCAGCCCTTGCGGCCTCACTGCTGCTGGTAGCAGTGGAGTTGCAATCTGGTCAGGACAGCTGTTGCTTAAGGGGCATTCACTGCAGATAATAAAAAACAGATCACAACACTTTGGTCTTAACCCTTTCTGTTAATCTTGGAATGCAACATTATCCACCCACAGCTTGGAGTCCCTGGCTGAATTTTGTCCACTACTATGAAATCAAGTATTGGGAAGTAATTCACTTACTCCAACTTCTTTGGCTCACCAGAGTGCCCCTAGTTGCCCCTTCCTGGAGAGACTCCCTGTGGACGACTGTCTGGATGGAAAGATAAATTGCAGTTCCCACCCAGGACCTGCTGAGTCGACTTCCACATCTTGATGTGATTCTCACACACCCTGGAGTGTGACCAATACAGATTTAGAACTCTTTGTCCGCATTTGAACCTGCTCCTCCTCCCTGTACCAGGGAGGTGAGGAGACCAGCCCAGCAGTAGCAGCTGTGCCAAGAACCAGCTGCACCCCAGGGCATGGTCAGACACTTCTCACCATACCCAAGTCCTGCTTGCACAGGAAGATGACCACTAACAATAGGCTGCCCTTAGAACAGGACACAAGGGACATCTTCAGACATTCAGCAGGGCGAACAAGGGCGGGACAGGAAAGGGAGGAAAGCAATTCCTGTTCTTCCAAAACCCTCACTTTGCCCAGGTGCCTCTTCCTCCCCCTTTTTAGCACACAGCTGTGCTCCCATGCAGCTCTTTGGTCGACGTTTCTCTAGTTTCCTTTTGCCCCCAACTCGACTGTCACCATCTAAAATTCCTTTCTGGACCGAGAAAGTTCAAGTCGTCAGGCACTGAATGTGCCTGTTTTCCTAGTCGTTGGCAGTTGCCCGCTTTTATGGTGTAGCCATGGTGAAACCTGAGTCATCTCAAGACAGGGATGGTGCCGAACAGGGTGTCAGGGAAGCAGCTTCAGAAAACCTGGGCTCCGAGGAGCTGGGGGTCAGTAACTGCCGGGGACCAGCGCCCCTGGACACCTTGCTTCTCAGCGGAGCCTTTCTCTCCCGACCTTGTGTTCTGACAAACTGTTAAAAACTCGGGATTTTAGTGAGGACTTTCCGCAGAAAACGTGTTCAGCAATAGCTTCAAGGATACAAGCATCTTCCCAGGCAGCTGCTTCTGAGTTTCAAGTGGCATTACCTAACTTTTTGCTTGGGCCAGAATGTTTTTTCCCCCACTATGTCTTTTTTTTCCAAATAAAAATTAGGTGCTGGGGTTTCACTCATGGCTAGGTGCCGCCCTCTTTTAAATCAGAGAAATCATAACATTTTCTTAGAGAGGAAAGTATACCTCAATTTTTATCTTAAGAAAAAAGTTATTTTCTGTTCTTATATATATACACGTTAAATAACTACCAATATATACCCACTGGTGTGTGTGTGTGTGTGTGTGTGTGTGTGTGTGTGTCCAGGCACGCGCGCGCTTGCCATTTCCGTAAACTTCTGACTCATCGTCTGAAGGACAATGATTGATTTTTTTCCACTTCTCATAGCTGCTATGAATTGCTGCTCACAAGGATGGGCCTGTTTATTCACTCCGGGCATCGCTGGTAGAGCGCTAGAGTAAACAAGTCCCCTGGTTCCCCGTGGCCGAGGAAGTGGGCGCCCTCTGTTCTCTCCCCGGAGCAGGGAAGGTGGGGCCAGGTTGTGGCCACCGCGTGCAGAGACCGCTTTTCTCAGCCACCGGACAACCGACGTTAGCCCAGGAGAAGCCAGAAGCGCCATTGTGATGCAGCGGGATGGGTGGAGCCATCAAGTCTCAATTTAGATCTCTCTGCTTTTAGGCGCGCCCATTTCAGATTGCTAAACCCTGGCGCGGAGTGGGGGGGGGGTGAAAGGCAGGCAGGAGGTGGCCAGCCACACCCCGCAGGGCGCACACTCGGTGGGCTGCAGACCCCGCGGGCAGACGCCGAGATGCGCAGCCGGAGCCTCCTGAGCGCAGCCCACCTTCTCTGCATGTGCGCCGCCGCCGCCGCCGCCGCGCTGGCCGCCCCGGGGTAGGAGCGCGGGCCGGGGTAGGGTGCAGGGAACGCGGGGACGCGCGCGCGGCCTGCGGGACCCACCAGGGGGCTTCTGCGGTGCCCTTCTGCTGCGACAACTTGCCAAAGAACGTCGTCCTGGCTCTAGTCCACGTTGCTTTGCCTTTTGCCTCTCAACTTGTTGCTTCTAAGTAATGTGCCTCTTTTTTTTTTTTTTTTTTCCCTCAGAGACTTTTCTAAACAGGATGTTTCTACTGTGACACTGTCGGTGTGACTGAGGGGACTGGAGAGTGCCATATCAGAGATTGTAGGAAGATTAACAAGCAATTAGATAGTATAAAGTACTCCATTTCTGAAGCTTTTTTTTTTTAATCATCAGGAAAGAAAATTATTATTATTATTATTATTATTATTATTATTATTATTTTTATTCCGGGGGTGATCATTTATAACTCAGGCTGGCCCCTATAGGGAGCCTGGGCAGCCGTCCTGCCTCAGTAGCTTCTTGAGTGTCAGGGTGTTAGAAGATTAGGTGTGCACCACCACACCCGGCCTCTTTGGGGGACTTAGATGCTTACTAACCTGGAGATTTCATTGCTAGCATTTATTTTCAGATGGTGATTTCAATCATTCCCCCCATCTCTCTTGGGTGGATAGGCAAACACGAAGATTTGAGCAGGAAAAATCCCAATTCTAGGTGTGTGTGTGTGTGTGTGTGTGTGTGTGTTTCCTAATAACGTGGAGATGAGGTCATCTCTGAAGAGACTTGGAGACTTGCATTCTGCAGTGACTTCTGCATGTTTTGTTTCCCCCCTTTGGCTCCTGTGCATTTGAACCGGTTGAGGAATTACATTTTCTGTAGCATTTTTCATGGCATTACCAAACGAAACATCAGTGGCGCCATTTTAATTGTAATTACTGTAAGTGGAGTAGTGTGGAGACCTCACTCTTCCAGAGAGTGCGCACAGTGGAGGTGTGCAGGAGGAGAGGAGGGAGGGGAGACTGTGGTCGGGAAGTAAAAAAAACGAATACATTTAATTAATAATTAAAAAAAAAAAAACCACCTCTGATTTTCTTTTGCTGGTAACTCTTCAGGTCCCGCTTTCTGGTGACAGCCCCAGGAATCATCAGGCCCGGAGCCAATGTGACAGTTGGCGTGGACCTTCTGGAACATAGCCCCCCACAAGTCACTGTAAAGGCTCAGGTGTTAAAGAAGGTTTCCAACAGAACGGTCCCCGTCCTAGAAGCAGAGGGAGTCTTTGAACGAGGTAAGATAAACTGGGCAGTCTTACAGGCATAGCTGGAGTGTGGTGATAGAGCCATGGGTCTGGTAGCCCAGCAGAGGAACACACGTTTTCAGCTGTTTCCAGAATGCCCGTCTGATTCTCAGACCTGGGAAGTCTGAAATTGTCCCTGAGTGTTCTACCAAGTGGACAAAGACCCAGCCAGGTTCCTTCCACACGTGGCTTCATCACAGCGCATCTCCTGAGACTGCAAGGGAAGAACACCCGGAGTTTTCTACGGGGGAGGTGTTTGGGGGCCAGGCCCGGAAATGGTGCTTGCCACCCCTGCTCGTGGACAGACAACAAGGAGGCCGGAAGAGCAGGCGAGAGTTTGCCCCAAGAGCCATGGGCAGAGCTAAATGCTTGTCTCACATCATGCCAAGCTTATTGGGTGTGGTGGATTTTACTAAATAAGCCGGTGGGAAGGAAGAGAAGAGCGATTTGGTTGTGTGGAATAGTAGACCCAGTGTTATTGAGCAAAAAAACCCCCAGTGACTTAAAAATGATGTGAGTATGTGGGAAGTGGAAGGGAGCCGTGTGAAAAAGTATCAACTATTTATAAAAAAACCAACATCTTTTGTTTCGAGTTTGAATTCTAATCTGGTTCAGGATTATATTGGGCCCAGGAGTATCTTTTTTTTTTCCCTTCAGTATTAAGGGAAAATTAAATCTAGGGGTTATTAATTAATATATAAAACATCTTTTTTCATTAAAATGGATATTTATTATGTTTTTTTTTCCTGGCTACAAGAGCACTATTTGCCCAGTGAGTTCCAATTAAATGGCACCCAAATGTTAACTAAAAGTGTGTGTATACCGGAAACTGAAGTGTAAGTTTCTCTGTTGTTGAGTTATTTACTTTGAAATCATGTAGGAGTACATAATGCAGGGTGGATGGGATTCCACAGTAGTTCTTTATATAAAACTGTATCCTTGCCGGGCAATGGTGGCACATGCCTTTAATCCCAGCAGTTGGGAGGCAGAGGCAGGTGGATCACTGTGAGTTCGAGGCCAGCCTGGTTTACAAAGGGAGTTCCAGGACAGCCAGGGCTGTTACACAGAGAAACCCTGTCTCAAAAAAAACCAAAAAAAAAAAAAAAAAAAAAAAAAAGAAAAAAAAGAAAAAAAAAAAGTATCCATTACCAGTATAGAAATTGGAAGACATCATCAAATGGGATGAAAGTTTCTGCATACCTGTGACTCTTTCTCTATAGGAAGTTGGCTGGCTACAGGAAATTCAAGCTGGGGTTAAATTCAGAAGAGGGTTATATGTGCTGGGGCTAGGGTGTTTTGTGTATGTGTGTGCATTCACATGTGTGCCTTGTTTTTGAGAAAGGATCTGTCATAGACCGGGATCTTGCTCCTACGAGCTACTGTGATTCTAAACAGGCCACTTAACTGTTCTGAGCTTCAGGGTTCCTCATCAGTGAAACATCGGTAATGCACCTGGCCGTCTTGTGCTGTTGTTACCAAGTTAAAATCTTTTAGTATGTAGTCCTACACATAATAGCTACTAGCATTAGTAGTAATAGCCCTAAAGAAGCAGATCTAGGAAGCACATCCCTTCATACATGGGGGCAGACCTTAATTTCTACCATTAGACTTATCATTTCTGGAAATGAGCAAACCTTGGTTGAGGTAGTAGCTAAAGACACACTGGAAAATGTGTCAAGTCAAAGGAGATAGTTCTTAAGCAGCTTCATCTTCATTATTTATTCATCAGGATTGTATGATTTTTGACGGCAGTTTCCCTGGAATGTAGTGGACCAGAAGAACGTGAATGAGTTTGACAAATATTTGGGCTTTGCTTGGACATTTACACACTCTTGTTTCATGTTTTAAATTTAGCTGTGTTTTATTTTGTGTGTATGAGTGTTTGCCTCCATGTTTGTATGGGCATCATGTACATGCAGTACCTGAGGTGGCCAGAAGATGGCATCAGATCTGGAACTGATGTTATAGACAGGTGTGAGCCACTATGTGGGTGCTGGGAATTGAACCCAGGTCCTCTGGAAGAGCAGTCAGTTCTCTTTTTTAAAAATTTTATTTATTTATTTATTTATTATGCAAACAGCGTTCTGCCTGCATCCCTGCAGGCCGGAAGAGGGCACCAGATTTCATTACAGATGGTTGTGAACCATCATGCGGCTGCTGGGAATTGAACTCAGGTCCTCTGGAAGAACAGCCAGTGCTCTTAACCTCTGAGCCATCTCTCCAGGCCCGTAGCCAGTTCTCTTAACTGCTAAGCTATCTCTCTCTCCAGGCCCCCTCTTATTTTAGAATTCTGCTCTTTCCCACACTTTATCACTTTCTCCTCTATAACAAATAGAAACTACATTAGGGATTCATATTATGGCTTGGTTTGAATGTCGTTATTCAATTTTTTTTTTTTTTTTTTTTTTTTTTTTTTTTGAGGAGCATCCCTCCTCTGTTCAAGGTTAGAATAGAAGACCCTGGACCAGAATGGACCTTTGAAAAGGGAAGTGGGAAAATGCTGCTTTGCCTACCCCGTGTCTCTTACTTTTGTTGACTTTTCAGGCCATTGACACTCACATTGCTAGAGGGACTCTCCCTCTTTGAAAGGAGGATCTTACTCTACAGTGGGAGGCTGTCAATTGTTCTCTGGAGCAGATGCTTCCTGTAAGGTTAGGGCTTAAGGATGAAGACGTTCCTGCCTCCCTTTCCTCACATCCTTTGCTTTATCTGCCTTCTGCAGTCATGACAGCAGGCAGATGAACGAGGGCTTCTAAGTCTGCAGGGCCTGAGTCTTTATAGAATTTGTGTTTTATTTTTTCCCGTCACATACATTCAAACAGGTTCATTTTCAGTCTGATTAGTTCATCAGTTTCCTCACATAAAGGTTTTTAATAGAGAGTTATCATCTAGCAGAGCTTAGGAGAGAGATGCCTTTGAGAGATTAGAAAAAAATCCCTGGGCCAGGGCTGTGTGCCACAGCACAAGCATGTATTTCTAGCTTAATTTGCATCAGAAATACTATCATTACTATTATTAACAGATTCAGATTGCACAATGGGCTTAATTTTAATGATTTTGGTGGGTTTTATTTTAATTATTAAATCATTTTTATATGTGTGTTTCAAGACAGGTCACATCTATCCCAGGCTGGCCTTAAACTCCTTATGTAGCTGAGGTTCACACTGAACTTCTGATCCTCCTGCTTCAGCTTTCCAAGTGTGAGTTACTACTCTTGGAATGTCCTTGAAATCAGCCTTCATCTCTCTTTCCCTTCTCCAACCCGAACAGTTTGTTTAGAAGCTCCCACTATTTTTTTCAAACAAAATTTACTTCAATAGCCAACAGTAACCTTTCCCTCAGTCGAAGAATTCATTGCCACTGGTTCCGTGTAAATCTGGTTTAAGAAAAAAGCCTGAACCGGAAATGCCGTCTGAAACATGGAGCTCCAGTTTGGGAGCTCTACCTGGGCATCTCTGGTGAGTCCCTGCCCATCTGGAGGCACTGTTTATTTATTTGGTCTCTTTGAGACAGGCTCTCACTATACATCCTTGGCTGGCCTGGGGCTCAATATGTAGACCAGGCTGGCCTTGAGCTCACAGAGCTCCTCCTGCATCTGTTTACTGAGTGCTGGGATTAAGTTGTGTGCCACCACCCCTATGCTGCTTATTTTTTGTGTTGCTTGGTTCTTTGCCTTCCCTTTGAGAGAACGAGATGAAATGGGCTCCATATCTGTGTCCTCTGATAACTTGCTTTTCGATTTTGTGCTAAACTCTTGGCGAATTAAAAGAATCTGTTTAGTTTATTTTTTAATAAGGAAAACTCTGGGGCTGGAGAGGTGGCTCAGCAGTTATGAGCGCTTGCTGCTTTTTGCAGAGGACATGAGTTCTGTTTCCTAGCACCACCCACATTGGGCATCTGTAATTCTAGTTCCAGGGTATCCTACACCCTCTTCTGGACTCTGTGGGCAAGTGTGTAAAGTAGTTAAAACAGAATTTGAAATACTACAGTTGCCCTCCCATACAAGGTATTAGCTGGAAAATGAAAGAAAAATCATGCAGCCTAGTTAGGATGGTCATTTGGTGGGGACAATACTGTCAAATGTACCTTTCATCTGCGTAGATCAGGATCTGTCCCATGGTTTTTACGAAAGTACGTTAATTAGTGTAGTGTGTAGGCGGATCCCAGGGCAGGTTTTTACAGGCAGCTTTGGAAGGAGAACTCAGTCTAAACCTGTAGTTACATGAGAATGACTTCTAAAGGGTGTAGGTTCTTCATTTGTGCGTCTTTGCCGTTGTGTGGGATAGATATTAGTAGGGGTAGACACTGGGGCCGGAGGACCTAGACATGCTTGGCTTTGGAGCCAGATCATGTGTTGCCAGTGCTGGCCGTTCCCTCTAATGGTCTTTTGACTGTGGGGCTGGAGGACTGCAGCAGGGTTTAATTTCATTATCTGATAACAATGATTTCTGACTTAGCATGACTATGTGCTTATTGCGAGGACTGAATGAAGAAAGATGTAAAGCACTTAGCAGGACATAGTAGCTACAGTTCAAGAAAATAGCTACTGTTATTAGAGGAGAGTATTAATAATTCATGTCCAAGGTGATTATTAATCTCCTATGGAGATGACCCTGAACTTGGGACTCTATAAAAAGCATTTACATCATGCGAACGGGAAGGCATATAGCACATCAGTACTGTTTGTTTACAATGCCCAGCACAAAGCATTTCATTTCTACCTACCCAATGAAGCAGGCACTCTGATGCTAATTTGGAGACTGAAACTAAGAGAGAACATTGAGTTTCTCTGACTTAAACAACCTGAGGTCGGCTCTGTCTCAGTTGCAGACAGAGGTATATTTATCTATCTTCCTCTAAACCATCTTTGGATTTGCTTGCAGTAGACTAGACTCACATCTAGACCTAATGTGGATCTAAGGAACTGTAAGCTGAATTAGGCCCGGTGATACACGCCTGTAATCCCAGCACTTAAAAGGCTGAAGCAGAAAGATGGAATTTGAGGCCAGCCTGGGCTACGTATAGAGACTCTGTTCCAGAACAAAAAAAAAATAGGGACAACAACAATCACAAAAGAATTGAAAGATGAAGTGTCACCTTCTCTCTGAACTTAGTTATGACCACTGGGGAGTTTTGGACCTGGGAGGGGACATCAGAGTTAAGTCAACTCAATTACCTAATTGGTGGCTGAGGAGAGGCCTGGTGTCTGAGGCCCTGCCCAAAGTCTAAGTGCTTGTTGCTGGCAAAGCTGGGAATGAATCCTACTTCTCCAAATCTTCAGCCCAGTGTTTTTTCCACTGTCTTCTAGAAAATTCTCCTACCATCTTCGGAAGCTGTATCTAAGATCTAGGATATGTTTATAAATGTCAATTCTTCTTATATGGAAGGAAAGAAAAAGGCGAGTGAAGCTTACAAACCCCTGAGTACCGTGCAGTGTCCTGTTTTAGCTCAGGGTGGAGTCGCTCCTGATGGACTGCTGAGAAGCAGCGGGAGAATTAATTGGTCAGGGCACACCGGAGATCTAAATTCCATCGCCGTGTTTCCCAAGGTGTGAATTGCACTTATAAAGTGTAGATTCACTGCCACCCTTTAGACATGGCTGAGGTCCAGGTACCTATGTCTCCTCTACCATCATCTCAGATGATTCTCAACAACATTCAATGAGAACACCAACCTGCTAGTGTCTCCCAAATTGTAGTTGACCAAGTTTGGGAAGCCTTGGGAGTGAGAGGCAAGCCTTGGCAAGCTTGATGACTCACTCACTCTGAGAGAAGGCCCCTCCTGATAAATTTCGATGCTTGCTTTTCAAGTATCCCCCAACCTTAAGCATTGGTGTTAATTTTCAGTACTAAAACAACATGTTTGGGGGTTTAATTGTGAATCAGTGACTGAAGTTGAAAGTAAACACACGAATTCTTTTAACTGCAAGTTAAACATGCGTTGCTCATCTAACACTGAGTCACTGTCCTCATGACTCACCGGAGGGCTGTGGTGGAAATAGAAAGCAGATCCTGTAAGAATTTGGGATGGGTTACTGTCGAGCCTTCATATGCTGTTAAGTCGGCTTTGTTATGCTAAAACTTGTCATGTTTTCAGAGATGTTCCTTTTCATCAATTTAATATTCCGTGGATGAATGAGGGGTGAGGAATAAGAGGAAGGATAATAGTGGAAGGTCTGGAAGAGTAATACTTGAAATTAAAAGTGCAAAGCTGAGTGAGTGTAGTGGCTCACACCCAGAACTTGGGATGCTGAGGCAGGAGGATTACCATGCATTTGAGCCCAGCCTGGGTTACAGAGTGAGACTTTATTTCAAGAAACCAAACTCACCAGGCAATGGTGGCCCATGCCTTTAATACCAGCACTTGAGAGGCAGAGACAGGCAGATCTCTGTGTTTGAGGCCAGTCTGGTCTATAGAGTGAGTTCAAGGACAGCCAGGGCTACATAGAGAAACCCTGTCTCAGAAACCTCAAAAAGCAAAACAAACAAAACTAAACGAAGAACCCAAACTCTACCCTCCCCAAAAGAGTGCAGAGAGGTTGGTCAGTGGGTACTATAGTATAGGTACCTGGGAGGAAGAAGTCCTGAGGAGCTGTTTCTCAGTAGAGTGACTAAATGTAGTGTAATGGATTGCATATCAGAAAGCTACAAAAGGTGCCAGTTACGTGGTTGAGCAGATAAAGACATTTGCCACCAAGCCTGAAATCCTTAGTGTAGTCCCCAGGACCCACCCACACATGAGAAAGAACAAGCTGTCTCTACAAAGTTGTCCTTTGATCTCCATACACGGTCTATGGCACACACACACACACACACATACACACACACACACACACACACACACACACACATAACTTAAAAATGTAAAAAAAAAGCTGGGTGGTGGTGGCTTATGCCTTTAATCGACAGGCAGATCTCTGAGTTTGAGGCCAGCCTGGTCTACAGAGTAAGTTCCAGAACAGCCAGAACTACACAGAGAAACCTGTTTTGAAATCCCCTTCTCCTCTTTAAAAAAAAAAATCTACAAGATGATCTTGAAAGTTTAAACCATAAAGAACTGACAAATGTTTGATCTATGATTTAAAATTTATACAATCTATACATGCATTGAAACTTCACATTGTATTCCACGAATATGTATAATTTTAATGTATCTCTTACATTAATTAAATTTGTGGCTTGGAGGATTGGACCAGTTCTAGTCTCACACACTGGGTGTACCCAGAAGGGGAGGTGTATTTCCTTCCCATATGTGCAGATGAAATTCAACACAGTTTGCAAGCAACATTTTTTCTCTTTGACTCTGCACAATACTGTTGTTACCTTCTACTTTTAGAGGGCTACAGATGCTCATTCATAAACCCCCTCCTTGGCTATGACATATCTGGTGTTTGGTGGGAACCATTATTTTACACTTTAGAGAAGGGAAGGGTGTGCTGGAGGAAGGAGCTGACTTCCAGGGCGGCGGTTGGAGTGGAGGTCTCGAGAGGCGGAGAGTGGTTTCTGCATTTGTTTTCTGAAAACATGCTTCAGTTTTTCTCTGTGAATCTGGGGAGGCAGCCAGGTGGAGGCATCCGACAGGTGGTCTTGAAACTGTAGGCGGGGAAGGAATCTTAGGCCTTGTTTTCATAGAGAATGCTAGTATTTAAGATACCAAGACTACCTGAGCTGTTCTTGTAAGAAGAACGCTGATGATGACAAGCTTGGGCGAGGAGGCAGGTCACCGGAAGGCATCGACAGGCAGGAGTCGGGTGGCTGGAAGATGGCGCAACACCTCCGAAAGCCAGGGGGGAGAGCGAAGAAAGTTCCAGGCAGGCAGCTTATTTTTGTTCTTTTTGACACACTCTCACCAGGTAGCCCAGGCTGGCCTCAAACTTGTGATCCTCCTGCCTCTCTTTTCTGAGCGTTGAGATATACAGGTGTCTGTTCCCACCCCAGTACCACTTTTTTATTTGATGAAAGAGAAAACTGCAGAGTATGGGTCAGGGAAGAGATATTTTCTGAATGAAGGGGTAAAATTAAAGTGGAATTTGAGGAAGACTTGGGCATAGTTATAACCTTCCTTTTAACTGTGTAGATCTGTCTGTCTTCTTCTGGGTGGGGCAAAGGAGAGGAATGTCAAAAAGAAAAACAGGTGTTGAGCTCTTCCCTGGTGGTGCCCTAGACTGGGCCACTGCTGGATTGGAACAAAAGGGTTGGGTCGCACGCGCGCGCGTGTGCGTGTGCGTGTGCGTGTGCGTGTGTGTTAGGATAAAAAGGAAAGGACTGGCCAGGCAGTGTTGGCACACTCCTTTAATCCCAGCACTCGGGAGGCAGAGGCAGGCAAATCTCTATAAGTTTGAGGCCAGCCTGGGCTACAGATTGAGAGGACACCCAGGACTATGCAGAGAAACCTTGTCTCAAAAATGAGAAAAAAAAAAAAAAAAGGGTTGTTTGTGATGGACGTATGCCTCCCAAGAGGTGCAAGGGGATGGGATGTAAGCTTGTTCCCCCATGATTGCTAGTGTATGAGGTGGCATTCTGACTCACCATATTTTAGTCTGGGTCAAGATAACGATCACGCAAAGGTACAGTGACAGGGCTTGAGGTGGAGGACTGTGCTGGGTCCCAGTCTGGCTCTCTCTTCTGCTCTTTACTTTTCATAGGAAAGTTCTCGGGATTGACTTTCTTTAGACAACCAGTGTGTATTGCTTGTGCAAACTGGTGTATTTCATGATGCCATTTTCACACACATCTGTCATGCTCACTGCCCCCTCTCTTGTCCCTGTCCCTCCTGGTTGTCTCCTTTCTCTCAATCGTCCCCGTTCCTTCATGTCATGCATGTAGCATCCGGGTTCCACACAGGAGGAAAGCACATGGTGCCTGTCTTAGGTATGGCCTCAGTTTGCCTGCCAGGCCCTGGCTGAAGGAGCTCCAGGGTCTATCGGGGCAATAGCAGTGGGTAACACGTGGGCAGGTCTGTGGGACTTTTGGTTCTGAGGAAGTGATTCACGAACTGAAGTCTAAAAACCAGACTGAGTGGTGAAGAAGTTGGCCTAAGTGGAGAGGAATGTTTTCTAAGAATACCTCGTAGCTTCCTTGTAGCAGGCACAGTTAGGGATTTATGTTTATGAAAAAATAGCTACAGGACAGTTTAGCATGACTCTGTTGAAATGTGTTAAATATCTTAAGGACTATAAAGAAGGCATTCATTATATTCAGTATTTAAAATATTTACTGTGTGACAAACTCTATGAGATTATGTTGTACTGAGTGTTTTGGAAATAATACCTGGGTCTGTACTGTCCTATTGGGAGGCACAGTGGGTCAGATTGGGCGTTCTAAAGCCATGTTCGAGCTGAACTCCTTATTTTATTTGTTTTTTCTTTTTCTTTTTTAAAGTTTAATTAATTCATTTATTTTACATTCTGACTGCAGCCTCCTCTCCCTTCCCCACACACTTCTCCCCTCCCCACTCCACCCCTCCTGGTATTTGCTCAGAAAGGGGCAGGCCTCCCACGGGCTTCAGCAAACCATGGCATAAGACCAAGCACCTTCCCCTGCATTCAGGCAGGGCAAGGCAGTCCAGCATGAGGAATGGGTTCCCCAGAGCCAGGCAAAGTGCCGGAGACAGGCCTGCTCCCGTTGCTGGGAGTCCCACAAATAGACCAAGCTACTTAACTGTCACATATATGCAGAGGGCCTAGGTCAGCCCCGTGCAGGCTCCCTGGTTGTTGGTTCAGACTCTGAGTTCCCATGAGCCAGGCAAGCCGTTTCTGTGGGTTTTCTTCCGATGTCCCTGACCCACCTGGCTCCTACACTCCCTCCTCCCTCTCTTCAGCAGGACTCTGGATCTGGGCCCAGTGTTTGGCTACGGGTCTCTGAATCTGCCTCCATCAGTCACTGGATGAAGGCTCCCTATAACAATCTCTGTACGTTTCAAAGCCAAGAATTGCTTTTCCATTTGCACTGAAACTTAGTTTAAATTTTTCTTACTTTTAGTGAGTTTCTGCTGGACTTTATTTCACTGAGCCACATACATGGGATGAAACATTATGTATGAATGTCATATCAAAATATTTATAAGCAAAGGGGGGTAGGAAAAAACAAAAAAACAAGAAGAATATGAAAGAGTCCAAGGGAAGGTTTAAAAGAGATTGTGAAATATTTATATTTTCTGTATTGACTCAATTAATTAGTATTTTTTTTTTGCCAAAATGACATTAAACTGTTAAAAAGAAACACTGTATTTTTAAAGTTCTATTTTCCACATATTTGTGGTGGAAAATTGTCCTCCTTTTGTAGTTCATCTGGAGATGAAATAATTTCTGCATAAATAGAGAATATTTAATAAACTGGTAAAGAGGTAAAACATATTAACAGTGGGGAAAACCATAAGTTTATTTTTGCACATGACTGCATAGCAAAGAACTGCCAAAGATATTATGCCTGCCTCAAATATTAAGTTGGGCAGATACATGGTGGAAAAATCCTTTTTTTTTTTTTTCATAGAAAGTATTTCTGGACCTAGTTTATTTCCAAATGTACACTATTCTTTCCGGTCGGTGATTCTCCGGAGCTGCTTGGTGGGGACAGTTGTCAGGCAGCAGATGTATTACAGAGTACGTTTCAAGAGCTAAGGAAAAGGTTCGTTCTTGTGTATGCTTATTACACAACTTAAAAATAGCCTTGACTCTATTTGTAAATCAAATGGCCAGTTTTTTGGCTGTGCCAAGTGTGAAGTCAGCAAACAAGGCTTCTTTTGAGGTGCTGGCTGCTGAGGGGCAGAGGCAGCAGTCTGGAAGGCTCTGAGATGGCCTCTCTCTGGTCATATGTGAAAGTGATCTGAGGTTCCAGTTGTCCAGAACAAGGAACTGTAAGAACCTTACATCACGGAGTGCATCCTCAGTGGTCGAGAGAGTGTGGCTTGCCTTTCAATAGCCATTGCCCTTTTCTGAGTGGAACCTGACCAAAGGAGAAATAAAAATGTTCCCAAAGGGTTGCAAATACTGTCTCAACTGTTAACTAGCAACCACAGAGAAAGGGGCTATTATTTCCTAACTATCCTGCTTCCCCATCCCCACCCCTACTTTTATCATTTGGTGACCCAAGTTATTGTAAAATCTTTTAACTTTCAAATAAGTCTGGTGCTAGGACTTAGTAAGTGCCTAAGAAATTCCAAGATGTACTTTTAAAGAGAAAACAACAGCAATAGCAATAAATAACATTAAGCATTTATAGTTGACCTTTCAATAAGGACTCATGGGATGAGTGGTAGGCCTCTAGTGTGTCTGTCTACACAGTGTCTGAGATGCTCCCTATATCCAGCAGGAGCTAGAGTCTGGGCTGAGACCTCTCTGCCTCTGGACTCTCAAGGCTGGCTCTGTATCTTTCCTGGTTCTGGGACTGATGTGGTCATAGGTCTGTAGTGGGACCCAGGCAGGCAGCTTCTCCAGTTTTGCTCTCATGAGAGAAAACCTTCAAAGGTCTGAGTTGACTAAAAGCTACACCCCAAACAAAACAAAACAACCAAATGAGTGCTACTGTGGAATGAGATTTCTAGCGAGCCTGTTAGGAATTGCCGGCGTGCTTGCCCTCCAGTTAACCAGTTATGGCAGATTCCCAGCGGCTTTCCTCTTTCCCTTGTCTGATGTCGCTTGGGTAGAAATCCATGCCCACATCCCCACCCCTCCTCAGTCTTTGTAAATCTGGTGGCTGTGGGAGGTGGCCTGCGTGTCAGACCAGAGGAGAGAGGAAGCACATGGTTTCTGACATTCCCTGGGCTGACAAAATAGACGACCCTAAAAATTTCTCCTGAGGCGACGAAAACCGAGTCCCTCTCAGGAATGGGCTGTGGGGGAGCAGTTCCCTGCAGTTCAGCTTTTTGTTCTTGATTCTGCCGCAGGATTCTGTGGTGGCTGCTGGGTTCTAGCAACCCACATCCACTGCAGGAGCAAGATTCTTTCATCTAAGCTGTAGGGTGTGTCCCAGCCCTCTGAATCTAGGGCTTTGTGGGCCTGTGTCCCCCCCCCCCCCAGGGTTTCCTCTGTGTTGTCCAGGAACTTACTATATAGACCAGGCTGGCCTCGAACTCTCAGAGATCCACCTGCCTCTGCCTCCCAAATGCTGGGATTAAAGCCATGAACCACCAGGCCTGGCTTTTTTTTTTTTTTTTTTTTTTTTTTTTCTTCTTCTTCCTGGTTTTTCCAAACAGGGTTTCTCCATGTAACAGCCCTGGCTGTCCTGGAACTTTCTCTGTAGACCAGGCTGGCCTTGAACTCATGGAGATCCACCAGCCTCTGCTGGGATTAAAGGAGTATGACACCACACCCTTCTTTTGTAGTCCTGTTAGCTAGAGACCTGACTTGCTCGGGTTGCCCCCTCCTGGGGATGGCTTGTATAGGTACCAGGATCTGCACAGAGGCTGAGGAAAGCTAGGGATTCCAGATGACTGAGATTTTAAACCTTTATGATTAAGGAATTGGGGACATTTGCGAACAGACCAACCAAACGAAACTCTGACAATACTCAGCAATACAAGAGAGGTAAACTGCTAACCATCCTGAGACCATCCAGATCTGGGTTGGTCTAATGCTGGGACCCAAGAGTCAGGCTGCCAGTTGAGAGTCTTGGGTGATCCAGGGCTCCAGATCTCACTTGTAAAATAAGAATAATAGACTTATTGGAACATTCACCCAGAATACCTCTTTCCACGGAGCTCCTACTTTGAACGGACACTTCTTTTTTTATTTTTTTTTATTTTTTATTTTTATTTTGCAGTACAGTTCAGTTCTACATATCAGCCACGGATTCCCTTGTTCTCCCCTCTCCCGCCCCTCTCACCTTTCCCCCGGCCTACCCCCTATTCCCACCTCCTCCAGGGCAAAGCCTCCCCTGAGGACTGAGATCAACCTGGTAGACTCAGTCCAGGTAGGTCCAGTCCCCTCCTCCCAGGCCGAGCCAAGCGACCCTGTATAGGCCCCAGGTTTCAAACAGCCAACTCATGCAATGAGCACAGGACCCGGTCCCACTGCCTGGATGCCTCCCAAACAGATCAAGCCAATCAACTGTCTCACCCATTCAGAGGGCCTGATCCAGTTGGGGACCCCTCAGCCATTGGTTCATAGTTCATGTGTTTCCATTTGTTTGGCTATTTGTCCCTGTGCTTTATCCAACCTTGGTCTCAACAATTCTTGCTCATATAAACCCTCCTCTTTCTCTCTAATTGGACTCCCAGAGCTCCACCCGGGGCCTAGCCATGGATCTCTGCATCGAGATCCCTCAGTCATTGGATGGGTGAACGGACACTTCTACCCTGAACTGAACTGAAGTGGCAAGGCCCATGGTGTCACAGCCTTTACACTTTGCCCAAGCTGCGGAAAGACCTCATAGGCCGATAGTTCACTTTATTTCTGTCTTTTGAAGAGAGTTGGAGTGCAGGTCTGTGGAAATATACGTATTGCTTTGATTCGTTAAATGGAAAAAAATTGTATTCTGTCAGGTCTGTTGGCTGCTTCATTGTTTCTAAATAAAAATTTCAGAGTCCCATCCTCCAGGACACGGCTGTAGAACAGAAATACAGTTCAACAGTGTAAATAATTGAGCATTCTCCAGTGCCTGTATTACAAAAGTAAAACAAAACAGATAAAAATTAATTTTGATAATTCATTCTATTTGAGCTAGATGACTTATTATTTGTAATTGCAGATACTGTGATGACACAGAATCCTTATAAAAGCCATTGCTGAATGTTTCACTCTATGCTTTGTTATAAGTCTTAGGACTCAGGTGTATTTTACAGATGTCACAGGTCTGGTACCTGCTCTGTGGGATAGCATAGCTTTAGAGGTTTGCTGGAGTTTTTTTTCTGTTTCTCATCCCCGTGTGCTTGTTTGAGATTTGTTTCCATATTAGTTATTTTTGAGCTCAGGCTGGCCTCAAACTTGCTGTCCTCCTGCTTCAGCCCTCCTGGGGGTACTGGGATTGTGGTGTACCCAGCACTCCAGGCTTAGCTTTGCTAGGTTTATCTATCTATCTATCTATCTATCTATCTATCTATCTATCTATCTATCATTTATCTATTTATTCATTTATTCATTCATTCATTCACTCATTTATTTATTTATCTATTTACTTGTTTATTTATGTTTTATTGAGGCAGGGTTTCTCTCTGTAGCCCTGGCTGTCCTGGGACCTGCTCTGTGGACCAGGCTGGGCTAGAAGTCACTGAGATCCACCTGCCTCTGCCTCCCAAGTGCTGGGATTAAGGGCATGCACCACCACCACCGCCCAGCTGCTAGGTAATCTTGTTTGTTTCAAATATTTATTTGAGCAAAGCAACCCCCAGGTGGGTTCTCCAGTCCCAGAGAAGTCACATGCCCAAATGAAAGCAGGGAGCTTATATAGCCTGTAGGCGAGGAGGCATGATGGCGAGTCTGCCACAAGCTGGGTTTAGTCCAGGACTTGAGGACTTAAAGCTGAGACCACCCTAGTCGGCTGGTAATCTCAGGGGAGGGAGCTGCAGTAGCTGCCAAGGGTATAGAATGGACTTGGTGGTGTCTTCCTGTTGTTTGGAGATTCTCTGAGTGGGCGGGGCTTGGAGAGAGAGGAATGGGGTTTTCTGGGTCATGCAGGGGAGAGCTGGAGGTTCCAACTGAACAACACACACACACACACACACACACACACACACACACACACACACACAAATTAAATATAATTAAAATATAATTATATCATTTTCTTTTTCCTTTTCTTCCCTTCATCCCTTCCCATGTACCCTTTTCCTCTCTACAATTGATGGATTCTGTGTGACTGTCTTTTAAGATTTAACGTTCTGCCCTCTTATGTTCTCTTTGCATAGCCTCTCTCCAGCTATATTCATGGTTAACTGACTCTTTTGTGAAGTTCTGTTCCCAAATTCATGCCTGGGAGGACTACCTCATTCCTAAGTGTGTATAGAGAATGCCTGTTAGTGTATTTCAACAACTTTAAAAAAAATTTTGTGAAGTAAGTTGTATTTACATATCTTTAAAAGATTTTTACCAAATATAGTTGCTGATACAGCCTTTCAGTTTCATTTAAATTCAGTACAGAATTTATGTATCCCATGAGAAGTGAAAGCTTAATGAACATAGATTGTTCATGTATAAACTATGTTTGGACCCAACAGGCATGAAATGGGCATGTCAGAAAGACACCTGCATGTCCGTGTTATTGCATCACAACTCATCCAGCTAAGAGGTGGTAACAACTTCAGTGTCAGTGAACAGATAAACGGGAGAGGAAGATAATGTGTGTTTTCCCAGTGGAATACTGCTCTCCTCTGAGAAAGGAACCCTGCCATTTGCAACAGCGTGGATGAATCCGAGGACACAGAGTTGTCTCATGACACGTGGTCTTCAAATGTTGAGCCTAAAGAAATGGGGAGTAAAATGGTGGTTATCTAGCAAGGGGCTTCGGGGGAGATGTTGGTCAAAGAACAAAAGATTCCAGTTAGACAAGAGGAATAAGTTCCAGGGTGCATCATGGCTACGATTCCTACTGGCATTTTTATGTCCTCAAAAACTGCCACCAGTGAAAGGTTCTAGCAGCAAATATGAACACCTGTGAGGTAATGCATCTTGAATTAGCCATTCCACAGGTTATACATGTATCAACATCATATTGTCCATCATAGATTTATTTAATCTTTTTCCTGTTAAATAAGATAATAAAAGCCATCAAAAGATAATAGTCAAATTGGCCCCATCTCATAATTGCCCTCTCCTGGCTCTGGGCTCTGCCTAGCCAACTCTTGGCTTTGGTGGGGTCCCAGTGCCCTGCCCAGCTATGCATTTTCTTCCCTGTTTCTTCTCCTTCCTCACCTGACTGATGCCTCCTATCGCACAGCACTAGAGGTCAGGGTTAATTTCTGAGGTACCCCTTCAAAGTGCTCCTTGTCCTCAGTCACTTTTTCCACATTTTGTCTAATGTCCTATTATGTCAGACTCCTGCCCTGTGCAGGAGTGCTTACAGTCATTAGATAAGCTGACCTATGCTGGGTAAGAATGGTGGTGAATTGCCGGGTGGTCCCTGCAAACCTATTCATGTTCTCTTGAGTTTACCAGAAGAGTGGTGTTTGAAGTGGATGTGCACACATCTGGGAATATACAAGACTGTTCATAATAGTGAAGGCAGAAGATATACTAATTTTTACTCATTTTATTTTTGAGACAGGTTTTTGATATGCTGTAGCACGAATCTTAACAGGTCTTATTAATAAAATCAAACCCAGGGCCAAGTATTGGGGTGAACGCTGAAAGATCAGAGAAGCAGAACAAGCCACAACAACCTCACCTCACCAATTCCTCAGCTGATCCTGTTTCCTCAGACTGGAAGCTTCTCAGTCCTCATCCAGAATGGATCTCAGCTGAACTGTTGCTCAAAAGCCTAAAAGCTTAACCAGGCTCTAGTTCACTCCTTAAATACCTTTCTACATCCTGCCATCACTTCCTGGGATTAAAGGCTCTTGTTACCATGCCTGGCTGTTTCCAGTGTGGCTTTGAACTCACAGAGATCCAGATTTAATGCTAAGATTAAAGACGTGTGTGCCACCATTTTCTGGCCTCTATATCTAGTGGCTGTTCTGTTCTCTGACCCCAGAAAAGTTTATTAGGGTGCACAATATTTTGGAGAACACAATATCACCACAATATGCAGCCCAGGCTGGTGTTGAATGAACTATGTAGTCCAAGCTAACCTCAGACTCAAGGTGATCTTTGCACCTTAGCATCCCAGGTGCTGGGGTTAAAGGTGTGAGCCACAACATTCAGCTGCTTCTGTTATTATTTTTGAGCAAGACTAAGCAATTTGCACTTTTGATATTTAATATCTTGAATTAGAAAGAATATGTATCCCACTTTATAAATGTAGATTGAGGGGTTGGGGATTTAGCTCAGTGGTAGAGCACTTGCTTAGCAAGCACAAGGCCCTGGATTTGGTCCTTAGCTCCAAAATAAATAAATAAATAAATAAATAAAAATAAAAATAAATAAAAATTAAAAAAAATGTAGATTGGTATTGGCAATAAATGCCACATGCTTTACTGATGACATGCTTCCTCATAACACTTGGAGAACTCTGCTACAGAGGCAAGCTGTTATCCTGATGGATGCCTCTCCAAGCTCTCTTATACTTTGATGAACATCAAGTGCTGCTATGTGTCCTGAACCATTCTGTATATTGAAGGCAACAACAGTCTTTCCACAAATCACTGTATGAGTTTGGAACAAATATTAACATTTTTTTTTTTTTTTTTTTTTTTTTTGGTTTTTCGAGACAGGGTTTCTCTGTGTAGCTTTGCGCCTTTCCTGGGACTCACTTTGTAGCCCAGGCTGGCCTCGAACTCACAGAGATCCACCTGGCTCTGCCTCCCAAGTGCTGGGATTAAAGGAGTGCGCCACCACCGCCCGGCAAATATTAACATTTTATGAATGAAAATACTGAGCTGGAGAATCAGGTTCAAGGAGAGGGCAGGAAAGGAGCAGATTCATGATAGAACCCTGAGTGTGGTCTGAGTTCAGAGCCTGTTGTTAATGCCTGCTCTGTACTGTGCCATGTTCTATTATCTCCCTGCTCTCACATGGTAGACTCACATGAATTCTAAGAGGAGAGGGACACTGTGGTTCCTTTAATAAAAAAGTTTTTCAGTGAAAGAACCAAGGGCCTATTATCACATCTGATCGGAGCTTTGAATAAGTACTTTGTCGATTAACTTGAAACCATTTTTCCTTGAAATAAATGGATCTGATGAGAAACTGGCATGCGGTAAACTATTGGTCCTATTTTTAGAAACTGTACATGAAAAATAGTCTGTACCACCCTGATCCTCATGAGTCACTTATGAGTCCCAGCTCACCCCTGACATGACTAATGCCTTCCTTTATCATGAGTATATGAGAACATAAAAAGTGAGCCTCACCGTGGGTGGAGCTCAGGGCAGAGCACATGCTGGATGGCATGAAGCCCTGGGCTTTATCCCTTGTACTACAATCCCCAAGTAAAACAGATCAATAAGCTTCGAACCCCAGGTTTTCCCCATATCCTTTCTGAAGCATCCCTCAAACATCTGTAACCTTAACAGTGCTAGAGCAGTGGAGACTGAGTGTGACAGAGGGGCGGAGCTTACTGGGATTTGATCACTGGCTGATGACTTTTTAATCTGGATCTTTGCCACAGGATAGGTTACAACTTCTTGGTTATTTTGGGCATTAATAAAGCTGTTTTGGTTTGGCCAAGTAAGTTTGTGGTTCTATCCATATCTCAAAGAGTGCTAAGAGTTTGGTAAGTCTTGTGCTGTAACATTATATTTAAATTTTGACAAATACTTTTTCTTTCATGTTTTCTTTTTCAGGCTTTTTCAAGATTCTTACCCTTCCATCAGTAAGTATCTGTTTAAATTATTTGGTTTCCATAAATAAATAAGTTAAAAAATTGGTTTCAGAAATACTTTTCAAGCTGGGTATAGTGGTGCGTGCCTTTAATCCCAGCATTTGGAAGGCGGAGGCAGATGGATCTCTGAGTTCGAGGCCAGTGTGATCGATAGAGTGAGTTCAAGGACAGCCAGGGTTACACAGAGAAACCCTGTCTTGAAAAGAAACAAACAAACAAATAAACAAACAAAACAAAATCCTTAAAACAACCACAACAAAAAGAAATACATTGTAACTACGGCATATGTACCTTTTTATTGGCTCTTTATTTACATTGCTTGTAAATTTGACTTGAGTTTAGTGCAGTTTTCAAATATTTAAGAGCAATAATACTTTAGGGAGATTGGCTATTATCTTCTCAAAACTCCTAGCAGGGATTTTTCTTCAGTAAACTGGAGTATTAGAGCACCTCAGTGTTTGCCCTACTTTCACTTCAGTGAGTTTCTTTTCTTCCTTTGTTTGTATTTTTAAAGACAGGATCTTTCTCTCTCTATGCAGCCATGTATTCCTGGCTGGCTATGAGTTTATGGAGATCCGCCTGTTTCTGTCTCCTTCGTACTGGGATTAAAGGCATGCATCACCACACCCAGAGGATTTTTACTTTTTTTTTGGTTTTTCGAGACAGGGTTTCTCGGTGTAGTTTTGGTGCCTGTCCTGGATCTTGCTCTGTAGACCAGGCTGGCCTCAAACTCACAGAGATCCGTCTGGCTCTGCCTCCCAAGTGCTGGGAATAAAGGCGTGGGCCAACACTGCCCGGCAGATTTTTACTTTTTTAAATTAACATTTAAAAATTACACAAAGTAGTTTTCACTATGATATTTTCATGCTTTTATACACTCTATTTTCATCATCCACCCTTATTACCCTCTCCTGTCCCCCTCCTATCCCTGCTGACCCCTTCCTGTTCTCAGCTAGTTTTCCTTTTATTTCTGTGTCTTGTTTTAGTGAGCCAGTGCAGACTCCATTTTTTTTGGAAGAGTGGTAGATCAGAGACTTTCTGAATATATTGAAAATCACCACATCAAGTTGCTACTAGATTAGTAAAGCACATGCTGGCTTTGGATGTGAACTGGTGTCCTGGACTCCCATTCATAACTCTCTAAGCCTGTTTTCTCTGTGAAATAGTTTTAGCAGGAGAATCCAGTTAAAGAGTGGGTGTGGTATTGGATTGAGGGATTATCTTCGGGTCAAATGATATAGAACATGTCAACTGTTCAATATGGCTTCTGGCTTGTTCATACTCAATGGTAGGATTTCTGTTGTTATTAATTCATTTTTAAAAAAATGGTGGTATAGCCAGCAAGACACATGGTGAACAGGGTGCAGGAAAAGAGAGCATCCTAGAGGAGGGCCTGAGAGAGCGCATCAAGGAAAGAGATTTTGGCCTTTCATAGGCTGCTTGCCTCAAGCAGAGAAAGCATGGGAAAGCTTATCGGGGAGTCAGGTGCCCAGCCTCAACAGGTGTGAGTGAGCACACACTTGGAACGGAAGCGGCCAGGTGATGTAACTGTTGCTCAGAGACAGCTGTGGGGCGTGCGTCCCTCATTCCAGACACTCAGTGATCTAACTGAAGAACAGAGGGCAGGATTTGAAAGGAGAGAAAACAAATTGTTCTGCTTCAGTGCCTGTGAAGGATACGTTTTCCCCAACACTGGAATTCCTTCTGATAATGCCATGTGCTTAAGTTTTCTATCCTAACTTGTAATTACCACCTTTTTAAGGTAAAATGGTGAGACTTTGATATGTCTGGTCTTTCCCCACCCAGCTACCTCTGAACAGTGCAGATGAGATTTATGAACTACTTGTAACTGGACGTGCCCAGGAAGGGATTTTATTCTCCAACAGCACACGCTTATCATTTGAGACCAAGAGAATGTCTGTCCTCATTCAGACAGACAAAGCACTCTATAAGCCAAAGCAAGAAGTGAAGTTTCGTGTGCTCACACTTTTCCCAGATTTCAAGCCTTTTAAGACGTCGCTGAACATTTTCATTAAGGTAAGTGGCAGACAGAAATGAAGGAAGGAATCCGTGCCATCTTGATAAAACTGTCTTGAGACTTCTGCTCATGTTACAGTAATTCCTTAGCATTTCACCTCAGAAAGGCTTCCTTTCAACATGGCCATCCTCTGAATGGGAAGGGAGGTGGTGGAACCTGGGTCAAGGGTTGAGGCTATGGAGTCTGTCTGTTCATATCTAGTGCTGGCTCCATCGCTGACCTATCCATTCATCAGCTACTTACTGAACTTCTGTATTCCAGGAACTGACAGAAGGCACTGGGCAGATTAAACCCCTATTCACGTTGAATTCAGTTCTCCATGGGTAACGGGAAGACTGATTAATGTACAAGCATACACTTGAGGTGGTAGACATTCATGTATCTGTGTGTAGGTGTGTGACAGTGCATGGTGGGGAGAAGCAGAGAACCGGAGACAGGATAGAGAGAGTGAGTTCATCGTTAGTGCTTTCTCTAGAGTTGCCGGAGAAGAGCTGTGTGAGCAGAGACCTGAAGGAAGTACAAGAATGAGCAAATGAAAACCAGAGGAGTCAGCGCATACAAAGGCCTGAAGCACACTGAAGAAATAGTAGGCCATTGGCATACGGAGATCAAGGAGTAAAGGGACAAGCATTAAGAAGTGATGTTAGCTCTAGGTGCTGGGTTGGAGGATTTGGCTCATATTCACTCTTGTTGGCTGTTAGATGGCCTGAATTTTACATGGAGTGAAATGAGAATGTAGAGAGCTGCACTTGACTTTCTGGGAAGGATGCATAGAGACCTCCCTCTGTTAGGTCTGGCACTAAAGGATCCTACCGGCCTGGCCAATCTGTAGTGCTCTTGCCCAGGAGAGGACGTTTATACCAAAGTTCAGTGCTTAGAAACAGTGAGCAGGGATGGCTAAAAATCCCCTTTGATCCTGGGTTGTAAGTTCAGGACACGGGTTCAAGTCTAGCCACACTCCTCACTGCAGAGACCAGGTTGCTATGAATGTCTGCTTCATTGTTTTCCAGTGGAAAATAGAGATTTGGAACAGGATGGGTTAGGCTGAAGTGGAGAAAGGCTTCTAGGGTAGCTTGTAAGCCAGCCTGCCAAGAATGGCTGTGACTAAGATGCTGGTATGCAAAGGAATCATAGTTGGGGTGAGATAGTTATCATCGCAGCATGTTGATAGGCTCATAGGCTATTTATTCTCTATCCATCTTTCCTGTCTCAGTAACTGACCACAGGAAGGACAGGGGCCTCAGAGGCCTTTAAACAGCCATGGAGAAAGCATGCTCTATGTTGCCCTGAATTCTCTCCTACAGGCAGTTTAGCATTACAATATGGAAGTGAGTGGCTTTGACACTGTGGTGGCAGCTGGCACAGATGGCTTCTGCTTTATTTTTCTGGATATTCTGCTTTAAAATTTTGCTCTGAGTGCAGGCGAATGACCTTGTATGGATATAGTCGTATCTAACTCAGAGGGGTACATCCCGTCTGAGTGCAGGTGAATATGTGTGGATACAGCTAGTGACGGTGTGGAGGGTGTATCCCGTGACTGTGCTCTGGCACTCTGGCCCTCCCGCCCCAAGAGCGACTTCTTGAAGCAGAAACATTAGTTCAGCCTCCTTTTGCTCGAAGGGCCGTGACACCAATAGAACACCCCACCCCACCCCCGTAACTCCCCAGCAGAGTTTTTGTGTTCCTTTTCCCTTAGGCAACACTGAGAATTACTGTTTTAGTATTTCTTTAATCTTTGTCCATCTGATTGAAGAAGCCCAGCGTTTCATTGTTTTTATTTCCTCAATCACTTGACAGCATGTATTTATAACCATTTGTATTTCTTCCTGAGCCCTTTTGCTCCACAGCTCTCCCATGCATCAGCATGGTGCAGCAGAGGTAACTGCTGCTTACGATGCCTGACCCAGGAGTTTGCCCAGGAGACAGTGACCTGCCCACTCTTGACCTGCTTTCGGTCACTGATTTTCAGTTCCTGGCTGCCACTGCCTCCTCAGTTCTCAGCACCCTATTTACCTCCAACTTTCATACCCCTTCTCTAGGAGGATTTTTTTTTTCTGGTTTCTAGTAACTGGACCAGCTCATTATGTTTAGACAGAGGATAGAGAATAGGAAAACATGCGTGATCTTTGCTCTCAAGAGTTCATAGTGTAGCTGGAAACAAAGATTTTTTTTTTTAAAAAAAAAATGAAATATTTTAAAAAAGGACTTTGCTCCATTTTACAGTATGTCATATTCAAGAAGAGTAAACTCCAGATGTGCAGAGGCTATCCTCAAAGTAAACTCCAGATGTGCAGAGGCTGCCCACAAAGAGGTCACTGCTGCTGGAGGCTTATGCAGCAGACAGGAAGTTGAGCTTACTTTACTAGTAGACAGGAGAGGGAGGACATTCCTTGCAGCAGAGTCCAGAGGTCTGGACTTTGGTGGTGAACAGCAAGTGAATCTGTACATTGGGAAGAAGGTGACCCTTGGGTCTGCAAGTGTGTAGACTTCACTCTGTGGACAGAGCGAAGCCATCTTCGCCTAGGGTCCTGCTGTGATTATAACCGACACCGTTTATTTGCCTGGGTCTGTGTCAAGCATTTCAACCCTCTGCTTCCTTCTCAGATCCGTTGTTCCAGATGAGAGTGGGCAAGAGTGAAAGGATGTGGTTAGTGGCGTTAGTTAGAGAGTGGGGCGTGGTGGGCATTGAGCTTGGAAAGGAGACAAACTAGAGAGAGAATGGGACAGAGTCAACAGAGAATGGGACAGAATGTGGAGATGAATGCTTTGCATGGATACTGCATGAAGCCGTTCTTGTCTGTGAGCTTATGGGAAGACTAAAGCATTTCCCGTGGTCCCCTGGTTAAATAGCTCTCTGGCATATTTGGCTGACTGAAGAGTTGACATGGGTTTGAATTCTGAGTCCCATCATGTGTTGTTGCTATAGTATGGGGCCATGCCAGTCAATTACAGTTGAGCGTGTACTTAACCTCTCCAGCAATCAGCTTTTTTAACTATAAGGAGAGGTTACTTCTGATCCTCTTTCTGCCTCCTTATAGTATCATTTCTACTTTCATATCACACACGCATGGGGCATACACACACACAGACACACAGACACACACACACCCCACTCCCTCTGTATTGAAATGTAGATTCCATGTATGAGAGAGAATGTGTTATTTGTCTTTCTGAGTCTGGTTTATTCATGAAGGAGAATTATAATTAGAGGCAAGCTGGAGTACCCAGCACAGTGGGCCTTTAATGAATGATGGTGCTGTCTCAACTGTGAGAATTAATGTCTTCCCTCCCTCTTTTTCAGTAAACATAGTCATTTTTTTATGACATTTAAATACATGTATATCATTTATTTTGTTGATAGTTATTCTCCATCACCCTTCCTTCTTCCCCTGGTTCCCTCCCCTCCCCTAGAGAGGCTTTCATGTTATATGTATGTGACATGAATATATATCTGTGTATGATGGCCAAAGTAGTTTTTGTTCTTTTTCCTCTCATTTCTCTGTCCTTTAGAATTCTTTCTCCCCTCACATAGTACCATTTCTACATAAAACACACACACACACACACACACACACACACACACACACTCCCTCTATATTGAAATGTAGATTCCATGTATTTGTCTTTGTTAGTCTGGCTTATTTTGCTTAATATATTGTCTTCAGTTGTTCTGTTTTCCCATTAGCGGCACAAATGACAGAACTTCATCCTTTATTGTGTGTCTATACCACATCTTCTTTGTCCATTTCTATGTAGACAGCCATTTAGGCTGGTTCCATTATCTTGGCTATTGTGACTAGTGCTCAATAAACATGGACGTGCAAGTGTGTTGACCTAGATTCTTTCAGATGTATGCTGAGGAGTGGCAGAATCAGATCATGTGGTAATTCTAGCTTAGTTTCTTGAGGACCCTCTATTCTGATCTTCGTATTTCACTGGTTTGTATTTTCGTGGGGGTTTCTTTAGGCCACTGATGTAGATTTTCTGGGGTGCATGCTGGCTGTGTGTTCTCTGTAGAAGGAACTATGGCACCAGGAATTAAAAGGTGGATCAGAATCAGCGTGGTCTGAGGAGAAGTAATGGGAAAGGAAGAAATTTTGATTTTTTTTTTCCCTTATTGGTATAGGGCTGTCATTTTCCAAAAACTATGTGTTGTTACTTTTCTGGGTGCCGTGACAAAATACCTTTTAGGGGCACCTTAAAGAAGGGTTGATTTTAGCTTATAGTTTGAGGGTACTGTCTGTCATGGCACGGGATGTGGTGGTGATAAAATGCAGCGGCTGCTGTGGTGGCAGGAGTGAGAGTCAGCTGGTCACGTGACATCCTGTTGAGGCAGCAGAGGGAGATGAATGCTGCCTGTCTTCAGGCTTCCTTTCTCCTTTCCCCTTTGATTCAGTCCGGGTCGCGAGCCCACTTCTAAAGTAGGTCTTCCGTCCTCAGCTACACCTTTACAGATCCCCCCAGCGGTGTATCTCTTGGTGGTTCCAAACTCTAATCCAGTTGACAATGACGTTTAACCATCACACTCTCCTAGTGTCGTATTTTGGGGAAAGTTTTGGATTGACTAGGGGAGGTGGGTACTGCCAGGCACCGTTCCCAAGTAGGAGACACTTGCACTTGGATAGCCTTCCACAGTTAACACACATGGTTTGGTTTTTGTTTTAGGATCCGAAGTCTAATTTGGTTCAACAGTGGTTTTCTCAGAAAGGTGATCACGGAGTCGTCTCCAAAACTTTTCAATTATCTTCTCATCCAATACTTGGTGACTGGTCCATTCAGGTTCAAGTGAATGTGAGTATAAATACGTTTTTTGGGGAGGACATCAAAATTATTTAAATTGTTCATGTGGAGAAATTTCTCCCAAGTCATTCTATGAACAGAAAAAAATTACTATGAACATCGAGACAATTTAAGTGACTTATTGCTTATTTGTTATATTTCTCAATAGGTTGGCCTCCATTACAGTCATTGTCTTTTTCCATCACAGGATGTTTGAAGGTTTAAGCATTTTGTCATTTTGTTCTAACACAGAATAAGTATTTGCTTATTTATTAATTGCACGCATTGACTCTTTGAAGACTGAGAACTGAGCACAAAGCTGTTCATCTGGCACATTTTCTGTTTCAGAATAATGATTAAAATGAGTGATTGGACAAACCTGCTCTGTTCTTGCGACAAGAAGTAGTGGCTTTACAGAGTCACGCTGACCCTGTTCCTCAGGCCTTTCTCCTCAGAGTTCCTACCTGGTTCCTGTGTTTGCTTCCCTCATGAGCGTGTCTGTAGACCTAACAGGCAGGAAGTGCCCTCTGTAGCTCTCGGCCTCAGCTCTCTCCGGTGCACCACCATTTTTATTTTTTAGTTAGGGTTTATACTGCTGTGATGAAACACCATGACCATAAGGACTTTGGGGAGGAAAGGGTTTATTTCCCTTCCTCTTCATCGTCGTAGTGCATCATTGAAAGAAGTCAGGGCAGGAACTCAGAGGCAGGAACTGATGCAGATGTCACAGAGGAGTGCTGCTCACTGGCTTGCTCTCTCCATAGCTTGCTCAGCCTGGTTTCTTATATCACCCAGGACTACAAATTGCCAACTCCAGCAGCCATCAATTGCCAGCAGTTGCCCAGCTAGCGGTAGGACTTTATGAGCTCCTCCCTCATCCATGATGGGATTTTGTTTGGCTTGGTCTTGTGCATGTATTACTCATGAATTTACAGCCCCTTTTGAGTTCATGTGTGCTGTGGCCCTGTCATGGCTGTTACCATTGGCTCTTTGTAATTGTAAAAATTGTAATTCTTTCATCCTCTTTTCCATGATGATACCTGAGCCTTGAAGGTGATGGGGTGTGACATAGATGTTCCATTTGAAGCTAATTACTTCATAATCTCTAACTTTCTACATGTTGACCAGTTGTGGGCCTCTGTATTAGTCACTGTCTGCTACAAAAATAAGCTTCATTGATAAGAGCTGAGAGATGCATTAATCTATGGTTTTAAAGATGGAACTTAGGGGGAAATTTAATTCTGTGTCAACTTAGCAGAATAATAGTATTGGGTTCTCCTCTAGGGCCTGTGACCTAGCCAGCCATGGGCTTTTGGCCTCGTTAGTAGTACCTGGCATGAGTTCTGTCTTGTGGAGTGGGCCTTAAATCCAAGTAAAAAGTAGTTGGTTACTCAGATAACATTTGTGCAACTATTACACAAGTGGGCATGTCTTGCCAGGCAACTCACTATTGTAGACATGTGGTCACACCTGAGTAAGACTTGGTTATTTTCATCCCCTAGTGGCACATATAGGACCTTCCAGATAGCCAGTAGGGAATAAACTTCCAGATTGGTACCAGCTTGATTTCTCCATGTCCTGTAATTCAAATCAGGGTTTTACCATTACGTTCTGGAGGGTAACCAAGAGCAATGGCAATAGCCGGTAATGTTTGGGGGAACTATGGGATCACACAACAACAACTTGAAAGGAAACTCATACCACGAACTGGACTTTTTATTTGCTAGTTTCTGGTGTCTGGGAGAAGCATCCCCCATCTCCCCATTTCATTATAGGGTAACTCCATTTTAACTTCTTTTATATGTATATATTTTAGGAAGCTTTCAAAGTAGTAGTTTTCTATATGTTGCAGGTTTCTATATGGCCTTTTCAAAGGTCTTTATTATTAGTTGTCATGACCCGCCTCCATGTTCCTTTTTCTACAATACAGATATTCTTGATTCAAACGAGACTTATTGATAAAAGGCTTTGGCAAGTATGTAGAATGCAGATTTTATGACCTCTTAGAATTGCCATTCCATTATTAAGATATTCTCAAGGGAAAAACTCAGAGGAATAATTTAGTTCAGTTTTTGAGATATTAAGATATTTAACTTCTTGGATCTTTCTAGTTGGTACTTTTTCTTTTTATTTGTTTATTTTTAAGAGAAGGTCTCATTATGTCTACTTCTGTCTCTGGGGTGCTGGGATCACAGGCATGTACCTCTACATATGGCTTGCTCTATTTAAAAGTAAAATGACCAGGTGATGGGTCAGTGTCCCTGTCACATCTCAGTCTTGGGGTGCTCCTCCTTAGGATTGGATGAAGGGGTCATACCTGATGTAACTGGTAAGCTCATTTGTCTGGTCTTTCTGATATGAGTTGAAATATTCACAGATATAATTCGTTATTGGCAAAAATTACTCATCAGTTTGTGCTTCAAAAAAGTAAAGGGGTAACCTTAGAGAGGAAGGTTATTTGCCATGGAATAATCCTCTTGTACACTATAAAGATTTGTCACTTGAATTTGCTTAATAAAATGCTGATTGGCCAGTAGCCAGGTGGGAAGTATAGGCAGTGTGACCAAAATAAGGATGATGGGAAGAAGAAGAGCGGAGAGAGGAGTTGCCAGTCAGACGCAGAGGGAGCAGGTGATGGATGTGTCATGCTAATAAAGGTACCACCATGTGGCAAAACATATGAGTTAATTTAAATGTAATAGTTAGCTAATAACAAGCCTGAGCTATTGTCTGAACATTTATAATTCATGTTCAGCCTCTGAGTCAGTTAATAGGGCCCAGTGGTCAGGACAGGAAATGTCTGTTTACAGTTATTCAGTCGTATGTTGAAACTCAAATGAACCTTGATATTACTCTGAGTGAAATCAGTCACAAAAGGACAACAGCTGTGTGATTTCAAGTAAATGCAATATTCAGGATATAGAAAATCAGTGAAAGACAAAGTAGAATGGGGGATGCCAGGGAGTCATGGGACAAGGAGGTGGAGTTGGTTTGATGGTGTAATTTCTGTTCTGCAAGATGAAATTCCAGAGATCTGTTGCCAACAATGTGGGTAACAACACCACAGAACAGTGCTCAGAGCAATGGTTAGATGGCAAATTCATGCCACTGTAATTAAAATAAGTAAAAAAAAGCCGGGCGGTGGTGGCGCATGCCTTTAATCCCAGCACTCGGGAGGCAGAGCCAGGCGGATCTCTGTGAGTTCAAGGCCAGCCTGGGCTACCAAGTGAGTTCCAGGAAAGGCACAAAGCTACACAGAGAAACCCTGTCTCGAAAAACCAAAAAAAAAAAAAAAAAAAGTAAGTAAAAAAAATCAGTGTTACCTATTTGTGAGATATGTTGGTCATCAGGGTATAATATTTACATTACTCTATAGTTTATGATATGCAGATGAGTTAATTTTTAATAAGTTTTTTATGTAAATCCCAGAAGAGGTGTGAGATGATGGGTCAGGTGAGATGCATGAAATAGCACTTGCTTGAAGCAGCATAATGAAGGAGTCCTGTGGAAACTTAGTTGTGGGGACTGGCTGACAGGTCAGGGTCAATGCTAAGGTCCTTTGAGGCTCTTACATCTGCCGAATGGCCAGCAGTGTCTTTGCAGATGTTTATATACTTACCAACTTTAACCTTGTTAATTTTGCCTATCTTACTGAATGTATGACATGGTTTTAAAGACTATTGAAGGCAGTGCTATAAAAGAGGTTCATACATGCAGTGAGTGTTCATAATATTTAAGTATTCATAAGTATTAAAATAATATTTTCCTGATTTGTAGCTTAGTGTAGTAAAAACCAAAACAAAAATCTAGACATTAGAAAAATATGAAATTTGAAAAGATCCAGGAACTTTTGGACACTGTGAGAAATGCTGATCTTCAAATTTGTCTCAGTATAAGCACTGGGCTGACAGACTACTATAATTAAACATATCTATATTATATAATAAGTATATAATGTAAATTTTATGATAGTTGACATCTACTATCGATAAAGCACAGACACAGTATTTATATATGTTCTCATTTGTTCTTCATATGTAATTCTGTGATATGGGCACATCTGTGTCCATTTTACAACAAGAAGACCAGACCCTAGCAAATTAACTTCTCAAGTATACTGGTATAGGAGAGGAGAGTTGTTTTGACCTCTCATTTGATCTTTATTTAGTTCAGTCCAGAATCAACGGCAGCTTTCTGGCCCCTATATTCCTTTAAGACTCAGGTCATCCACTCTAGAGCAATGAACAACAATGGTAATCTACAAATAGGTAATGAGTATGTATGTGTTCCAGACCTTGGACCTGACAGTGTTTGCATGTAAGTTAACAGTTATTAGATGTCTTGATCTAAATGCAGTTTTCCCCTTTTCATGTTTTAGAAGGTATCGTTATCCTTTTCAAGACAAACGCTAAGTGCTTATTGTTGATAAAATGTCAAAATGAGGTATAACAACTACGAAAAAAAAAAATAGACCCCCCTTTAACAAAATTGATGGCCACCAGGGGTCAGTATAATCAAAGGCATGTTTGAACATTGGCCCTGGCTGCGGCCCCGCTTCTGGTTTTCGTCTGCTTGACTCCTGGTTTGCACTCACGGACTTGTGTTTTATCACCTACTTTTGCTTTAGCAGGGAATCATGACTACAGATGGAATATACTCATTATTTGGATGCTCCACTATTAGATAGTGTGTTTGCATTTTTTTTGAGGCAGTGACCATTCTCAGTACAGAACTGGGGAGAATTATTTTCAAGAGAGAAATTTGAAACCTCATTCTATCTATAGAAAAACTATAAAATAACATCAGCATCGCAATGGAAAGACACTGTCAGAGGTCTCACGTGCAGTGACTGTAGATAACCAGGAAGTACAACTTTTAGTCACATGTCCCCCCAGGTCAGGAAAGGGATGCTTTAGTGAAACACTCTGTGGGTTCCTTGGCATTTATCCAGTTCTAATGTTCATTTATAGGAGAAGGCAACCAGTCATTTGCTGACTGTTAGCCTTTCTAGAATAACTTAAATTGCATTTGGTCATCATGCATTACTTCCTTTCTTTTTTTTTAATTATATAATTTAAAAAAATTTGATTCTTTGGGAATTTCACATTAAGCATCCCAAACCCACCCAAGCATTGCTTTCATTTTCAGGGTTTTGAAGTAATGAAGAGTTGTGTGTGTGTGTGTGTGTGTGTGTGGTATGCATGTATATGCATGTGTGGAGGCTAGAGCAACTTCTATTGTTCTCCATCCTATTTAAAAATATTTTTTTTTTTTTAAAAAAAGTTTTAAACTTAACTACTGAGCTCAATTTTTTTTTTTTTTTTCGAGACAGGGTTTCTCTGTGTAGCTTTGAGCCTTTCCTGGGACTCACTTGGTAGTCCAGGCTGGCCTCGAGCTCACAGAGATCCGCCTGGCTCTGCCTCCCGAGTGCTGGGATTAAAGGCGTGCGCCACCACCGCCCGCAATTTTTTTTTTTAAGACAGGATCTGTTTCCAAATCCAAAGTTCCTGCGGGTATCTTTCTGTCTGCCCCTGAGTTCGGGCATCTGTCTGTCTGCCCCTCTCGATTCTAGATACATGTCACCACACCCAGCTTCTATGTGGTGGGTGCAGGAGATTTGGGCTCAGGTCCTCATGCTTATGCACAGCATCTCACAACTGAGCATCTCCCTAGCCCAGCTGCTTTCGGTTGACATTTCTCGGTCTTTATCCCCGTCTCTCGGTCTTTATTCCCATTTCTAGGTCTTTATTCCCATTTCTAGGTCTTTATTCCATTTTTAGGTCTTTATTCCCATTTCTAGGTTTTTATTCCCGTTTCTAGGTCTTTCACATGTAGATGAGGCTGATTGCAGGTCTAAGTGATTTTTCTATGCATTCATAGATATGCCAGTTTTTCACGTTGTTATGTAATGTTACAAAGCAACATAATGTTGGGTTTGTAAATGGAGGCAGAAGTTTCTGTCCTGCCAGAAACTCTTAAATACCCCGCTTCCCAAATCACCACACAGAAGCTTGTATTAATTATAAATGCTTGGCCATAGCTCAGGCTTATTTACTGACTAGCTCTTACACTTAAATTTACCCATAATTCTTATCTATGTTTAGCCATGTGGCTTGGTACCTTTTCTCAGTTCTGCCTTGTCATTTTGCTTCCTCTGTCTCTGGCTGGTGACTCCGGACTCTGCCTTCCTCTTCCTAGCATTCTTAGTTTGATCGCCTTGCCTAGACTTCCTCTCTGGCTACTGGCTAATCAGCGTTTTATTAAATCAGTTTGAGTGACAAATCTTTACAGTGTACAAAGAGGATTATTCCACAGCATGGGTTTTAATGCTGGACCTCACAGATCACTTAGATCCATCTATTCATGGAGGCAGACACTGAATAAAGGCATGTGACTGATGAGGATTATACCATTCTAACAATGTTGGGACAACAAACTAGACTTCCTAGTATTTTCAATTGCATCAAATTAAATTAATTTATGTGGCCATTATTGCAGCTTTTAAATAATAGCCCTTTTGTTGAATTTCAGTTTCATCAGGTCTTGCTTTATGCATTGGTGGAGACTTTTCATCTCTGCTACATGGTTTGAGGGAGACAAGGTGGATTAAATTCTCACACATTACTTTGTTCCCAAGGTGTCTCAGATTTTGGCCACAACAATCATGCTTTCAGTTGCAGATCTGAGTCCAGGAGATTCATGTTTTAATATATAAATTACTAGATAGCTTCTATCCAGGCATATCTTTTATTATATTATTAGGGATTAGCTGTTACCTATTCAGTTTATAACCTTGACTACATGAGGCATAATAAGATTCACTTTTACTTATTCTTTTATTTTTAATTTATTTTTATTTTATATGTGTGAGTATCTTGCCTGCATGTATGTATGTGTACCATGTGTATGCCTGGTGCCCCCAGAAGCCAGAAGAGGAACTGGAGTTATAGCTGGTGGTGAGCTGGTGTGGTAAGCTGGCATGTTGGTGCTGGGAACTGAACCTGTGTCCCCTGGAAGAGCATTCAGTGCTATTAACCATGGCACCATCTTCCAAACCCTCATTAAAAAAAGTTTTATGTTTAATGTGTATGGATGTTTTGCCTGCATGTATAGTTTTTTTTTTTTTTTTTTTTTTTTTTTTTTTTTTTTTTTTGAGACAGGATTTCTCTATTATGTAGCTTTAGCTGTGCTGGAACTTGCTCTGTAGACCAGCTGGCCTTGAACTCACAGAGATCCACCTACCTCTGCCTTCCAAGTGCTGGGATTAAAGGCAAGAACCAACACCACCTGGTACATGTGTATTTTTGTATTACATGTAGGCCTAGTGCCCTTGAAGGCCACAGAAGAGAATGTTGAATCCCCTGAAACTGGAGTTACAGATGGTTGTGAGCTGCCGTGTGGGCTCTAGGATTTCAACCCAGGTCCTCCTCTGGAAGAATAGCCAGTGCTCTTAATCACTGAGCCATCTCTCCAGCTCTGTTAAGTCTTTCATGTGAAAGATTTCATTCAGCTTATTAGGTTTTATGGAAAGACCCAGGAGAAGAAGGGATCTAAGTTGAAGATGTAGAAGAAGTCAGGGATTGACGATGCTGTGAATCTTGTGGGGAAACAGAAAGGAGACTCCAGGTGTAGAAAAGTCTATGCTACGGACAACAAAAATGGAGACACAGAAGAGAAGACGAATCTTTAAGAGAGACTAAATTGAAAGGATAATTTGGACTCTACTCCTTCCGTGGTGTCACTCTCTGGTTGGTCTTCCCAAAAGAAAAGCCATCATCTGACCTCTCTGCCTACTTCTCCTCAGTCACTGCAGTTCTGGCTTGTAGGTTCCTGCTTGCTTGTGTTTATCCCTTGTTACCTCGTACACACTGGCATTTTGCAAAGTTTGCTTTTCAGTTCATTTCATAATTCATTTTAGGCAAGTCTGCTCATAGGCACGCTCTCAGCTTCCATCTGTATGCCAATGACTCTCAGATTTGTCTCTTTGAGAAAACCTAGGCCTCCGAATCATCCTTGCCATTGTCCTCCACCATAGCTGGCTGTTCTTCAGCATTTTCTGATTGACTGAATTATTCCACCCTCCTTTCCGGCTGGTAGCTGGTAGCCTTAGCATTCTCCTTGACACCTTGTGCTCACTTAAGCACCCACATCCAGCCTCTACCAACTTCTCTGGTGTCTATGCTTATGTACATTTCAGATGGGCTCATTTCTCCTTTCCTGCTCTACCTCCTCTTTCAAAGCTGGCATTAGTTTCCCTAGATATTGTCAATGTCTCTTAGTCATCTTCTGTAAATTTACTTATTTCCATACTTGCAGCTCATTCTCTACACAGCAGTAAATGTAATCTAAACAGTAGTTGGATCATGTTATCCTCCAGCCTAAGCTTTCCAAACACTTCTCATTGCTCGCAGAGTAAAATTCACATTCCACTGTTCCTTTCCCAAGGCCTTGCTCGATCCCGTCCAGCTTCTCCATCTCATCTCCAGTTTTATTCTCTGCAAATCTGACCCATACTGTTGATTATAGTTTGTAACTACAAATACGTATATTTGATAAGCATCTTTTCACCAGACCAGACTCTCCTTGCAGGGAAGATACCTCCCACGTCCACCATAGTGCCTGGCACTCATTTTCTGTAGAAGGAGTAGGTAAATAGATGGATGGATGAATGGTTCCATTATACTTGCACTCCTGCCTTGTGATTCTGATTCGGTGGCTCCAGGGTGGGAATTGGACATCTCTTATTTATTAAGCTCATCATAGATGGCTCTGATCAATTTGGGTTGAAATCCCTAGAGAAATACATCATAACTACAGTTTAGAGCACAGATGTTTGTGCTCTAAACACAGCAAGGAAAGGGCAATGTAAATATTAATAAACACTTTCAGTCACTTGGCAAATCCTTTTGTTGGCTGTCATTCCTCCAAGTAAGTCAGCCTAAATACACTTTTATATGGCACTTTTATATGATGATGATTCCATTGTGATTTTTTAATTTTTATGTTTTTTTTTAAACCAATTTTATGGTAAAAATCAAAGAGGAAGAAGATTGCCTAATACTTTATAGATAATAGGTTCAAGCATATCCAGGTTAGTAAGGATTCAAATGATGCGAAACATGGGACTTTTCTCTTGTGTGCAAGGCCAGAGGCAGCATCAGTGGGCACACATGTGAAAGTGGCAAGACATGGCCCTACAACAAGGAGGTGAGGTGGTTTATATAACAAGTAGAGAGAGCTCTGAACTGGGAGTCCCAAGGTCCCCAGAGGGCCTTGGCTTCGTTCAGCAAATGCAGAGAGCGATAGACTAGGAGTCATTCTAGTCTAATCTTCCTCCCCCTCCTCCTCCCCCTCCTCCTCCCCCTCTTCCTCCTTCTTCTTCTTCCTCTTCCTCCTCCTCCTCCTCTTCTTCTCCTTCTTCTTCCCCCTCCTCCTCCTCCTCTTCTTCCTCCTTCCCCTCCTTTTCTTCTCTTCCTTCTTTCTTTTTTTGGTCCTGGGGATTGAACCTAAGGCTTTTTTTTTTCCTATTTATTTTTAATTTTTAATTTTTGAGGTAGAGTCTTATGAAGTTACTCAAACTGGCCTTGAACTCAACTCATAACCCTCCTGCCTCAGCCTCTTGAGTAGCTGAGATTGAAGGCCTGAGTTGCCACAAGCAGGACTTTTCCTTCTTTGAACTAACTTGTGGAATTCTTGACACTCTTGGTATTGCTAGGAGATATTTTGTTAGTCTCCATTGATTGGCAGCTCATAACCCCTCCTTCAGCTCCTGCGCATCCAGAGCACACACCTCCTTCTTGTCCTCTTCATGTTCCCACCCAACCTGAAGTTGTTTGGATCTGTACAGAATACGCCCACCATGATGATTTACTTTTTGTATATCCAGTTGAGGGAAATTTCTAATGCCTTCTTTGCTTTTCAGCATTCAGGTGGTACAGATCAACCCCATCACAGCATGTACTCTTTGTGTTTTCTTTCTTTCTTTCTTTTTTTTTCTTTTTTTTTTTGGGGTCTTGAGATGGGGTTTCTCTTTGTAGCCATGGCTGTGCTGGAACTTGCTCTGTAGACCAGACTGGTCGAGAACTGAGAGATCCACCTACCTCTGCCTCCTGGGTGCTGGGATTAACGGTGTGCACCACCCCCACCAGGCACAGCATGTACTCTTGGTCCTGCTGTTCCTTGTAGTGGGCCAGTGAGTAACCTCTCTTTAGTTTTCCAAGTGTTCCGAGAGCATGTGGTAGATTTATTTTTAGCTTTTTTGAGACTTCTCCTCACTGATTTCCAGAGTGGCTGCACCAATTTGCAAACCCATCAACAGCAAGTGAGGGTTTCCCTGGTCGCCACAATTTATAGATTCAACGCAATTCCCAAAGTCTCCATAACACATTTCACAGAAATAGAAAGCAAAAATATCCTAAAATTCACAGAACCATAAACAAACCCCGATAGTCAAAGCAATTCTGAGCAAAAAGAACAGTGCTGGATGGATTAACATTCCAGATTTCAGGGTATTTTGGGTGCTTTTCACTATCATGACACTGTTGTATAGTTGGAACGGAGACCATCTGGCCTTCACAGCTTAAAGTGTTTAGTGTCTGGACTGTCTAGCCCTTTACAGGGAAAAAAAAATGTGGATCCCTGTGCTGGACCACCGGAAGTACTTGGTATCCACATTTTGGTTTTTGTTTATATATGGCACTAATGGCTACTGACTGTCAGAATTGTTATTAACTTTAGGTAGTTCAGTGTTTTCTGCCTTTTCCCCTCTGTTACAGGGCCTCACCAGGGAACCCAGACTGGCCTGGAATTCTTTTCTAGCGCAGGCTGGTCTACTTTACACTTGCTATTCCCCTTTATTTACTTTATTTACTTATTTTACATTTTTTTATTTTTTGAGACAGGGTTTCTCTGTGTAACAGTCCTAGCTGTCCTGGAACTCGCTTTGTATACGAGGATCCTTGAACTCAGAGATTCACTTGCCTCTGCCTCCCAAGGGCTGGGATTAAAGGTGTGTGCTACCACCCCCCGGCTTGTATATGACTTTGTCTCAACAGAGATCATCTCATTCCCCAAGCTTTTTTTTTTTTTTTTTTTTTTTTTTTTTTAAATTTAAACCTTTAAAGATTAATTTACTTATCTGATTTATAAAATGTCCTGTCAGCATGTAGGCATGTATACCATGTGCGTGTCTGGTACCCTTGGAGGTCAGTAGAGGACATTGGATCTCCTGGAACTGGAGTTACAGATAGCTGTGAGCCACCATGTGGGTGCTAGGAATTGAGTCCAGGTCCTCTGGAAGAATAAGTACTCTAAACGCTGAGCCATCTCCGCTCACCCCTGTACTTACTTGTGTTGGCCTCAGTAGGGAGGCCAACTGTTTCAAAGACTAGGATTGTGTATCAGCAAATCGGGCAACACAGATACATCACTGAGAAGAGACTAGCTCTCTGAATCCTATTTAGAGTGACACCCCCTTGTGGTAAGCTGTTCTGTGTGCCAGACTGCAGCAAAACGAGTGCCGCTTCCCATGGCTGGACATGTTTGCTGAGACCATCAGAATCCCTGATGATGAGACAGAGTGCAAATAAACAGAGAACATGCCTAGAGTCTGTCTTTGTCCCTCACAGTGTCTGAGCTTGTAGTCATTTATACTTTTTTTTTTTTTTAAGAACTACTTTGATATTCTTTTTTTTTTTTTTAAAGATTTATTTATTTATTATGTATACAGAAGAGGACACCAGATCTCATTACAGATGGTTGTGAGCCACCATGTGGTTGCTGGAAATTGAACTCAGGACCTCTGGAAGAGCAGTCAGTGCTCTTAACCTCTGAGCCATCTCTCCAGCCCCATTTATACTTTTTGTCGTTGTTATTTGGGACAGAGTTTTTCTGGGTGGCCCTCTCTGTAGGTCAGGCTGGCCTCGAACTCAAAAGTCTGCCTGTTTCTTCTTCCCGAGCACTGGGACTAAAGGTATGCACCACCATGTCTGGCTCACTTCTGCTTTTTAAAACTGGGTAGCTCTCTGTTGTCTGAGCTTGTAGTCACTTCTACTTAACACTATGTAGGACTCTGAACGCAGATCTGTATACATTCTACCTTGACTTTAGAGTCCTAGAATATAGGAACTTGGTGGTGATAGTAGAGACAGTTTCTGAAAAACGCAGTTATCTCTAGTTATCCACCACTACATAAGTAAGCCCTAATAAACTCATTTTTTGGGGGCTGGAGAGATGGCTCAGTGGTTAAGAGCACTGACTGCTTTTCCAGAGGACCCAGGTTTGATTCCCAGCACCCACATGGCAGTTCACAACTGTCTATAACTCCAAGATCTGACACCCTCACACAGAGATGCATGCGGGCAAAACACAAACGTGCCTAAAATAAAAACAAATAAATTAATAAAAAACAACCTATTTTACTCATCATGACCTTTTATGGTGCTGTTGTTACTATCTCATTTTGGGGGCAGATGTTAATTTTATATCTCCCTGGAAAAGCCAGGCAACAATTACCTTCTTGATTTGGTTTTTGAAGATAACAAAGTGTAGTGAATCAGATACACGCAGCTTATAATATTCCTATATATGACATGCAAACAGTTGAAGTAGGGATCATCAATATGGAGTTTCTTAAGGCTGATCCAAATGACACATTTATTTAGAACACACACATATATATATATATATATATATATATATATATATATATATATATATATATTTAGAAAAGGTTCATTTCAAATTATGTCGATATGCGTGTGTGTGTGTGTGTGTGTGTGTGTGTGTGTGTGTGTGTGTGTGCAGGTGCCCACAGAGGCCAGAAGAGGGCATCAGATGTGGAGCTGGAGTTACAAGGGATTGTGACCTGATTGTAGGTACTAGAAACCAAACTTGAGTTCCTTGGAAGAGCAGCAAATATTCTTAACCACTGAGCCATCTCTTCATTCCCTATTCAGTACAGCCTTTAAATGATGATATTTAAACCAAATGTTAAACTACTCATTTCTTTCAGCGTTGGTGATTAAGCCCAGAGACTGACATGTGCTTATTAAGTGCTCTGCTACTGATCTACATCCCAGACCTAGACAACTATTTTGTCAGCATATGAAGATTTGTTTTATATTTTGAAGCGAACTGTGTTTTTTCTTTTAAGGTTAAGTAATATGAACCAAGTGTGGTGCCTCTGGGAGGCTGAGGCAGGAGGATTACCATTAATTTTAGCTTAGCCTCCTGGACTACATAGTTTGTTCCAGGCCATCTTGGGCTCAAAAAAAAAAAATTCTTAAAGCTGACACTTTAGATTAGTTGTGATTTCTAGGAAAGATACTATTTTTTCATTATAGCTCTGTTTGCTGTGATAAACACAGGAGATCAGGTTTAGAGTACAGGTTCATAGTGAAGTTACTTAGCTATTTGACCATGGTTTTTGTTATTTAGACTTCGTAGTTAGTATTGTAAGTTAGAAAATGATATAGTAGAAGACCTGTTTTCTTGTGACTCTTGAAAAAGAGATTAATTAATGATATCTGTTAAAGTAGGGTAGGATTTATTGATTTAAATGCTACAGCAGAAAATAATTCAAGGAGTTAGAAGGTGGAATATGTTGATTCATGATGACTTTGTCTTCTTGATTCTTTGTAAACATTTTAATTATGAGTAATTTCATTTTTTTCATGTTTGTCTAAAGTCATATCCAAAACAAACTTGAAGTCATTTTCTGTTAGTTTGATATGTATTATCATGGCTTCATAAATTTATGAACTCTTTAACCTAATTTTTGTTTTGCAAATGATGTATATCAGATTAAACAGTTTGTTTAAATGACTTGTAATTAGAGAAGTTACCTTTTTATGTGAACAAATTGGGAAGAAAAACTGTCTCACAAGCTTGGTACTGCAGTTGACTAAAAATAAATTTCTACAGATGAAAATAAATTATTTTGATCTTTAAACCATTGTAAATGTAATTCAAAAATTAATTTTATAAATAGTTTTATGCAGATAAGAGGACAAACTAAACTAACTCACACTTTGTTTTTGTCTTTTTTTCCCAATAGGATCAGCAGTATTATCAATCATTTCAAGTCTCAGAATATGGTAAGAGTTCCTCTATTTATTTTGAAGGAAAACATCCATTTATTACTATCTATAGAGATGAGAAATTTTCAAGAGACATGCTTCTTAAAATAAAAACCCCAATAAGGGTAAAACTTTAGTATTCCTTGTAGGATCAAACATATAATTTCCTTTATAAATGTTCTGAAATTTCATTATAAAGAAAAAAGTAGGCAAAATATCTAACATTCCATAATGTCAGTTTTTCTTTCTTTCTTTCTTTCTTTCTTTCTTTCTTTCTTTCTTTCTTTCTTTCTTTCTTTCTTTCTTTCTTTCTTTCTTTCTTTTTGTTTTTGAGATAAGGTTTTTCTTGTATAGCTTTGGAGCCTGTCCTGGAACTCACTCTGTAGCCCAGGCTGGTCTCGAACTCACACATATCTGCCTGCCTCTGCCTCCTGAGTGCTGGTTTAAAGGCATGCGCCACCACTGCCCAGCTGTCAGTTTTTCTTAAGAGAATTTTTCATTTTGTTTTTATTTTGTTTTTTTGATATTTATTTATTTTTATTTTATGTGTATAAATGTTTTTTCTTCATGTATATCTGTGTACTACATATGTGTAGAGCCTGTGGAAGTTGGAAGAAGTTGTTGGATTCCCTTTGAACTGGAGTTACAGATGGTTGTTAGCTACCATATGGGGGTGCTTGGAATAAAACCTGGAAGAACAGTCAGTGCTCTTAACTGCTGAGCCATCTCTCCAGACTTGTTCTCTTTTTTTTTGAGAGAGGGTCTCTTTACATAGTATTGTCCAGAACTTGCTTTGCAGACCTTGCTAGCTTCAAATCTCATCTCAGCATCCCGAGTACCGGGCTTCCCCCATACTGTTGTATATATAAAACAAACTTTTTTGACTCTTTGAAAACTGAACATTGGAGTTGAGGACATGGTTTCATTGAGAGCATGGGCAATTCCCTGGGTTTAGTTCCCAGCACCACAAAAACCAAAAAAGACCAATTTGACATTGGTGTTTTTCTGTATCTTGATTTGGTCAACATGGTGGAGACAGGACGTCTGACTCAGGCAGGTTACCTTCTTGCAGGTTCCACATTGCTTTGTAAGCTCACAAACGAAAGTAGTGGATCTAGCTGTTTCTCTCAGTGGATAGAGAGGAGGCAGAGACGAGAAAAAGCCCAGGACCTCCCTAATAGCTGATAAATTAAGTAGTGGCTTTTTGTTTATGGGTGAGCCTTTTAGTTTGATTTGCCTAACATTCGATGATCACTCTTAATTTAGGCAAAAGAATTCTGAAACACAGTTTGTTCCATCTTTGTGACTCTAACTCCTGTGTTTCCCAAAGTATTTTCTTTTCTTTCTTTCTTTTCTTTTTTTTTTTTTTTTTTTTTCCCCGAGACAGGGTTTCTCTGTGTAGCTTGTGCCTTTCCTGGATCTTGTGGATCTTGCTCTGTAGACCAGGCTGGCCTCGAACTCACAGAGATCCACCTGCCTCTGCCTCCCGAATGCTAGGATTAAAGGCGTGTGCCACCACCGCCCGGCGTGCCCAAAGTATTTTCACATCCATATGTCATGGCCTGGAACAGGACTAGCAAAGTATTTTCCTGTCCTGGGACTGAAAGTAGTAATTTGGTCTCAGTAGGCCTTAGGCATTTGTTATAATTGCTCGTCTTTGTCTGTGTAGAATGTAGCAGACACAGACAATACGTAAGTGAACGCTGCTGTCATGTGATAAACTTATGCATCACCACATATTTCTCTTTTGATTTTTCCAACCAATTAACATTAGTAAAAGCTGCTCTTAGCTTATGCTGGCCATACTGTTCTGACCCCTGATCTGGAACTGTGTGTGTCACCCAGAGGCCCTCACCATACACAGGTGTACAGTCCTTGACGTGTATCTAGTCCCAATAGAGATATGTTATACATGTAAAATTCACACCAGATTTCCAAGACTTCATGTAAGAAAAAAAAAGTTGATTAATAATAAATTTTAAGTTTTGGCTAAATGTTAAAACAAGATTTTAGGGCTGCAGAGATGGCTCAGAGATTAAGAGCACTGGCTGCTCTTCCAGAGGTCCTGAGTTCAATTTCCAATAACAACGTGGTGGCTCACAACTATCTATAATGAGATCTGGTGCCCTCTTCTGGCATGCAGGCACACATGCAGGCAGAACACTGTATACATAATAAATAAATCTTTAAAAACAAGAACAAAAACCCATGATTTTAGATGAAGTAAGAAAAATATTATTGTACTGGTTGGTTTTGTGTGTCAAACTGACACAAGCTAGAGTCATCAGAGAGGAAGGAGTCTCAGTTGAGGAAAGGCCTCCGTGAGATCCAGCTGTAAAGCGTTTTCTCAATTAATGATCAGTAGGAGAGGGCCCAGCCTGTTGTGGATGGTGCCATCTCTGGGCTGATGGTCCTTTGTTCTTTAAGAAAGCAGGCTGAGCAAGTCAGGGGAAGCAAGCCAGTAAGCAGCTCCCCTCCATGGCCTCTGCATCAGCTCCTGCCTCAGGGTTCCAGCCCTGCTTGAATTCCTGTTCTGAATTCCTGCAATGGTGGACTTTGATCTGGAAGTGTAACCCAAATAAACCCTTTCCTCCCCAGCCTGCTTTTTTGTCATATCAGTATAAACTCTAACTAAGACAGTTACAAAATTGATTTTATGTGTTGTTGTTGTTGTTTTTTAAAATGTGATCACTAGAAATGAAAAATTATAAATGTTTTATTTTTATTTTATTTTTGTTTTCTTTGATCAATGTTCAGTGATTCTCAACTTGTGGGCTGTGACCCCCTTGGGGTCGTGTATCAGATATTTACCTTATAATTCATAACAGTAGCAAAATTACAGTTATGAAGTAGCAACAAAATAATTTATGGCTGGGGGTCACCACAAAGTGTTAGGAAGGTTGAGAACCACTTCTCTAGAAGAAATCATAAGGAAGCAACCTTTTTTTTTTTTTTTTTTTTTTTTTTTTTTTTTTTTTGAGAACGGATCTTACTGTATAGTCTCTGCTCCTTGGAACTTACTAAGTAGACCAGGCTGGACTTGAACTCGCAGAGATCCACCTGTCTCTGCTTCCCAAGGGCTAGGATTAAAGAAGTAGGCCACCATGGCTGGCAGTATCAAAATTTTTGTGTGTTGTTTTCATATTTCACTGTACTAGGTGGTTACATGACCTAGATGAGGTACAGTTGTGGGGTGATTGGTGGGCAATGTATAATATTTGAAGAGAGAGCTTTTGCGTTTCTTTGGAGAGGAGTGTGTAGGAGGATCATAGTTGCTCTATGGCACTTTTCTAAGCCTCCCTCCCAGACTGGTTTAGAGTCTAGCAGTGTTCTGGCACATTCAGTGCCTTTGGCCCATGGGTTTGCCAGATAATACTGACTTACTAGCCCTTTTGATATTTATATAATGTTAATTGTGTGGTGAGGTCCATTATAGGAGTCTTATCTGTTTCTTTGATCAGTGACATTATAAAAACATTTCTGTAGGCCCAAATCAAAATATCAAACATTTTTTACTGTGGTAGAGTACTTTATTTAAAGTAGTATTAATGGTAAAACATATTATGGCAGCCATAGAGATAGTTCAGTGGTTAAGAATGCTTCTTGCACTGGGTGGTGGTGGCGGCGGCGGCGGCGGCGGCGGCGGCCTTTAATCCCAGCACTCAGGAGGCAGAGGCAGGTGGATCTTTGTGAGTTCGAGGCCAGCCTGGTCTACAGAGTGAGTTCCAGGAAAGATGCAAAGCTACACTGAAAAACCCTGTCTAAAAACTTAAAAAAAAAAAAATGCTTCTTGCTTTTGTAGAGGGACCAGGTTTGGTTCCCAGCACCCACACGATGGCTCTGTAACTCCTGTTCCTCCAGGAACACCTGTAACTCCAGTTACAGGGGATCCAGTGCCCTCTTCTCATCTCCACAGGCTCCTCCTGCACATGTGTAGTGCACATACATACACTCTGGCACTCACACATACATGCAAAATGGATGAGCAACTAAATAAATAAATAAATGTAAAGCAGTCAAACAAAATCTATTTCATTATTAGATAAAGTTGACCCTAAGTAAGTATTTCTAATTTTAAATTACCTAAAGGGCTTTTAAATTTATGTTAATGTGTGTATGAATAAATCCAAGTTCAAGAAATACCAATTATCAACTAGTTAGAACAACTCATTTTTTTTTTTGTTGTTGTTGTTGGGTTCAGCTGAGGATGTCGGTAAAACAGAGTCTTTAAAAGATTGCTTTTCTTTTCCAGTGTTACCGAAGTTTGAAGTTACTTTGCAGACACCATTGTATTGTTCTTTGAACGCTAAGAATTTAAGTGGTTCTGTCACAGCAAAGTAAGTTGCATTTTTTTCCTTTGGTATGGCTCTAAACTATTGTAAAACAGCATGACAAACAGCTCTGTACACACTTAATACAAGCACAAGGTTTTGCTTTTTAAAAAGACCCTAATGTATAGTAAGCAAACGTCTGTAATACTTCATTTAGCACAGTGCAGATCTCCACAAGTCTTTGCATCTGTAACTCTACTTCGAGCTACCATTTCTAAAATGTTTCTCACAGACTAGTGACTAAGGGGTTTGTAGAATACATTGTCAGGTTTCTACAACATTGTGTATTTAGTTGTTGGGAGATGGCTCAGAACAGGAAAACAATCTTAACCACGGGGTCATCTCTGTGTCCCCAGCTTCACATTTAAACCAAAATAAAAAAAATTGTCTTTAAGAATATATTAAGTTATTATTTTAAACACTCTGAGCTATCGTATGATATGACTGTTTTAAAATATAATATTCTGGCATTCTGATTTTGCTTGTACTTAATATTTAAGGAGACAAAGGCCATGTTAGGTGCAGTAATTTTGATGCTGAGGTTTCCAGCCAGGTCTCCACTAACTTCACCACTTTTGTTTGGAAGGATGGTATATTTGAAGGTGGATTTTTTTTCTTCCTCATAATTTGGAAACTTCTGTATTCGCTTTGGAGTTGGCCCAGAAGAGAGGTTATTTCTGTATCTAATTAACAGGTTCAGGAAACGTCAGTTTACTATTACAATTTGTAAAATGCAAAGCAAAACTGGCTGTAAGGGTTGGCCCAGTGTTTGAAATAGAGATGGGAGGAGCACAGCAAACACATTTAAAAAGATTTTCTGGCAGTGAAATGGTTTACTGAAGATCACCTTTCTTTTACATGAGGAAATGTTTCTACTATGAGAGGGAATAATTAAGGAAATAAAAAAAGACTGTGAAGTAGCCGAGAATGAAATTTGACACAAGAAGATGAGTTTGAAATGATGGTTAAAAAATACTATTTAAAGTTTCCTTGCAAAAAAATAAAGTCAGTCTTTTGGTAGCTGTATATGCATTTGGTACTCTATAGTCTAAGATATCCCCTCCTGGTGAATCCTGGGATGTGTGACAGTTGGCTATGGTGATTATAACTTCAATTAACATTCAAACATTTTTACAAGCTGTAATGGCCAGTCTAGCGTTGAAAGATTTTTCAAGTCTTTTAGAGCTCACTGCGCCTTCCTGTAATGCTGGCACTTCCTCCTTGTCCTCTCAGTGGGCGGAGGCCATGGACAGGCAGTGTTTGAGCTGATTTTAGATTCTCTGGTTCCGAGTTCCATCTGGACCTAATCTGAAGACTCACCATTGTAAAGGACATTCCTTGTTCTTAATGTTTTCCTTGTTGTTTCATGATTTCTTGAGACAGATGGTTGAGAAGTAGCTCACTCCAGCCTTGAATTTGTCCTGTCTCAGCTTGCTGACTGCAGGAATGACAGAGCTAACATGACTCCCTTGTGCCCCCCCCCCCTTTTTTTTAAATTGTAGGAGAGGTGTGTTTTAAACATAATTCTTTTCTGTTGGATTCTAGTGTCTGCTTATAGAAAGTGATATGTTTGTTGTGTTCCTCTGACACCATCAAGTTGAAAATGTAATAATACAACATTTTAAAAATTGTTTTCCAGGTATACATATGGGAAGCCAGTGAAGGGGGATGTAACACTTACATTTTTATCTTTATCCTTTTGGGGACCGAAGAAAAATATCACCAAAACCTTTGAGGTAACTTTTGTAGATATTTTATAATTTACAATGGGGACATTTTAAATCTTGATTAAAAAAATAATTATAGAACCCAGCTGGTTGTGGTTGTGGTGGCATATGCCTATTATTTCAGCTCTCGAGGGAGATGGAGGAAAAGAGGATCAGTAGTTCAAGACCAGCCTCTGCCATCTAGCAACTCTTAGGCCAGCTGGGGCTTTGAGACTGTCTCAAAAATCAAAAAGGAGCCAACAACAGAGATTAATTATAGGAACCACAAGAGAATGTAGTACTTATTGAAAGTTTATACCTGTTTTCAACATAATGATATAAAGAATTATGACTCAAATCACAGTGTGGAAAATTTAACTTTTTTTCTAAAAATGAAGTTTCATACAGAATTACCAAAGTAATACTCTAAGAACATCAAGAACTTTCTAGCATTAGAGATGAGTGAACAGAGCAGGACAGAACTGTCCAATATGACTTAGAGTTTTGTTTCTAGAATTTGAATTCCTAAAGTGAAAAGTAAAATGGAGTTTTTAAACAAAACAGATACATGGATCCACAAACTTCTCTTTTGATGATAAAGAGATGAAGAAGGTAATGGATTCCTCGGATGAGCATTCTGAACACATGGGCCCGTTCATCCCCGGGCCCATAGAGATTGTAGCTACTGTGACGGAGTCACTCACAGGTTTGTAGCCATAAAGAAGGTAAAGTCCTGTGCTGTTTCTTAGCTGTCCACTGTACCACTAGTCTCAGGAGAGGGTGTTCACTGCTTTCCTAGAGAGGTTATTTAACACTGAAAACTTTAACTTGTAGGGTCTTTGACAAAAAAGTGAAATTCACTTTCTATGAAAGTCTGTACATCAACTACCTATGATAATAGTAGCTCCTGCATATTTTCCCCATCCCAACTCTGTTTTTCTAGCATGAAAAAACACACAGGAGGCCTACATTTTCAGCAGACTGGCTTCCTGCTTTTTTTCTTCTTCATCACTTACTCTGAAGTGTCGCCTGTTCCTAGACAGTTTGCTCTTTTAATAAGAACACAAGAGTTAATTGTTAGGAGCCTTCTATTACTATTTTAACAGATTGATTCCGTTGACTTAACAAGCAAAACCTCTCCTGTCTGTGTGCTTTCTTCTCTTGGTGTACAAACCACTGAGGGAGACCACCATGCTGGAATTCTGTGCTGATCTTGGGACCGTCGTCAGTAACGGGAGTAGGCTTATGTGCCCTGATATCTTCAGCCCCCTCAGTAAGAAGCTTAGGTGGGCACAAGCCATCGGTGAAATACTGCGTTTGCTTTCTAAATGGTGCAATCCCCAATACAGGTATCTCAAGAAATGCAAGTGCCAATGTGTTCTTCAAGCAGTATGATTACGTCATTGAGTTTTTTGATTATGCGACTGTCTTGAAGCCCGCTCTCAACTTCACAGCCACGGTAAGTCGGTGTACTTGTTACCGTCCATGAGCATGAGTCTTAGTGGGAGGTCACGTGCTCAGTGTCTTTAAAACTAAGTCAAAGAGGAGATTGGTTACTTTTCTTCTTTAGCTATATGAACATGGAGAATTGCTCCCAAATGACCTTTGTGGTTTCTAAGAACAGCCCCCATTTTTTTTTCCCCCAAAATACACTTAACTAGCAGTTTGTTTGATATGGAACACAACATTGAAGCTTTTATTAATGAAGAAATGACTGTCAGAATTTTTTGTTTGATGTTAAGGACTAAATTTTAATTTCATCAAAGGTATAGTGTTAAAAATTATTATTGCCGGGCAGTGGTGGTGCGCGTCTTTAATCCCAGCACTTGGGAGGCAGAGGCAAGTGGATCGCTGTGAGTTCGAGGCCAGCCTGGTCCACACAGTGAGTTCCAGGCCAGCCAGGGCTGTTTCACAGAGAAACTCTGTCTCAAAAAAAAAAAAAAAAAAAAAAAAAGATTAAATAAATAGATAAATAAATAAAATTATTATCAAGGATGTTCTTTTTTTCAGAAAGAATATTGAATTAGTACTTAATATTTGAGTAAATTAAGAAAATGAACTTTTCATTTCTTCATCTTCATAAGTATGCCGTTTGCTCATTGCTCATATTTATGCTCCCTCCCCCGCAATTTGAGTGAATTTTGACGATGTGCAGGGACAGGCTTATGAAACTGAGGGAAAGTTTGCTTTGGGGGTGGGGATGGAGGTTATTAAGGGGTGGTTTATGGAAGAGGAAGCCTTGAATGATGACAAGATTAGCAGTGTTTTAAATGTCTGAGCCCTGGGGTGGGAGTCAGGGAGAAGATGACGTAAGACCAAAAGAGCTGCTGGAAAGGATCAGGGTGCGTTCAGGAAAATGGCTGGACCCGGGCACACGCCGCTGAGGACTTGGCTTGGTTAAACAGGAAGAAAAGCTTAGGGAACTCTAGAAGACCTCGAGCTCGGGAGGGCCTCATGATTGGGTTGAACTTTATGCTTTAGGCAGTGAGAAGACTTGGAACCTCTGAACATGGTTGGGTAGGGGTGGGGTAGAGCATGCGTGGGGGAGGGAGGGGGGGAGGGAGGGAGGACAAAAGCAGTGCTGGTGGAGGACTGTTTGAGGTCTGCGAGACTAGGAGGAGCCCTGTGGTGGTGGCTATAGGCATGGGGAGGGAGAGCAGGGAAATATGGGACTTGGTACTCACTGAGTTTAGGAGATGGAGGCTAGTCTGTCAGGATGGCGGTGGTGAGTAAAAACAGGAAAGGTAAGATGGTTGCTGGATGTTAATGAGCTGAATTTGAAGTGACTGGGTGTCAGGTGGAGATTTCCTCAAATGGAGCAATTGCGTATGAGCTCCAGGGTACCGGGAGGATAGGAATTTTGAATTTGGGGTATAATCACAAAGAACTATGATGCTAAGCCAGCTGAGTGTTGGACATTTTGTAGAAAGGAAAAGAGTAAGGAACCAAAGGGGACGCAGAGTGTTACCAGACTTGGGGTCATAGCTAGGGACCCAGTAAGCCTTGTTTGGCCACCTGTCCTTGAGAAGCTAATTAAAGCAGACAAATTAGTGGTGAAAACCAAAAAGGAGATTTATTCATTGTGGCCACAGTGGGAAGAGGACAAAGAGATCCAGCGACCCCATCCCTCCAAGTCTAGAGGCCCAAGTTGGCATATCTAAGTAGTCGCAAGACACGGCAAGGCATGGTCCCACCAACCGATGGTCCATCATTGTCTCTCCTGTAAGGTATCTAATCAGCCGAAGCTCTGGGAGAAAGGTTTTTCCTCTGGCTGGTCCAGGCCTTTCTCATCTCCCAGCATGAGATTCCTGGGGAAATTCCAATGTCTTATGTTCCGTATTTTAGTAATCTGATAGCCAAAGCACAGGATACAAGTGTCTATTTCAAATATCTTCCCTCTTGCCAGGCCAGTTACAATAGAGTGCCAAAAGAGTGATAGGAAGCAAAAGTGTTGTGGAAGGCAAGGAAGCCATGAGTAAGGAGGCAGTGATCACGTGTCAGACACTTCCTGGAGAAGGGTTACGGAATGTAGTAGATTGGGGTGCTACCAATAATTGTAGCATTGTGGGTTCAGCATTTGGGAACAGCACAGACAGAAACTACATTCAGCTGGGCTATTACCTGTCTTAAAATATTTTGTTTTAATAATCAGGTGAAGGTCAGTCGCTCTGATGATAATCAACTAACCCATGAAGATAGAAGAAATAATCTAAGCATAGAAGTGACCCAGAGGAAAAACACCAACATCTGGAACATGTGGAACAGTGGAGAGCAGGAAACGGATGATGTCCAGATCCTAAATTATACCGTCCCCCAAAATGGAATCTTGAAGATTGAGTTCCCGATCCTGTACAATTCCAGTGAGCTATACCTGAAGGTGCAGTCTCTTTCCATGTCACAGCAGGGGCATTATTGCTATTGTAATTTTGTGGGAGACACCTTCTCAGAGTTCACAGGGCACAGGAAGTGGACACACATCTGCTTCAGACACAGGGAAAGTGTTAGAAGTCATTCCCCACAGTGGCTAAAGATTCACGTTAGATGTTTCCTTGTAATTTCATTTTAAGGACCATGGAAAAACATACCAATGTGAAGATTTCATGGAGCAGCTCCCCAAACTCTCATCTTGGTTGATTTTTCAGTTATTTGAAATCACTGTTCCTGAGCTTTCTCTCCCAGTGTGGTTTGTCTGGGAATGCCCCGTAATTCCTGTAACCTTTCTTTTGGTATCAGTGTTACCCAAGTCAGAGCTCTAACTGGGTTGGGACTAACACTGTTTCGAGCTCTTTCCTTTCTGTTATTCGTTTTTGAGATAGGGTCTTGTTAGGCAGCCCAGCCTGGCCAGGTGCTCACTGTGTAGTCCGGACCACCCTCAAACTCGTGATCCTCCTGCCTCCACCTCGTGAGAGTTGGCATTACAGGTGTGTCCCGCCATCCCCGCCTGATTTTTTGACTCTTTATTTTTGTAGGTCAAGAAGGCACGCTGTTTCTTACTTCTGTCTGAGCATTGTGTAGAAAGGAAAGGATCAATTTTTTGTTTAATTCCCTCTTCTGCCTGTGTTTTGTAACAAGACAACTTTGTCTGAAGTAATTGAGGGCTATGATGGCAAAGACCCTTCCTTCCTTCCTTCCTTCCTTCCTTCCTTCCTTCTTTCCTTCCTTTCTTTTTTTCTTTCTCTCTTTCCCTCTGCCTCCCTTCCCTGCCTTCCCTCCCCCTCTCTTCATCCCTCCCTCCCTCCCTCCCTCCTTTCTTTCTTTCTTTCTTTCTTTCTTTCTTTCTTTCTTTCTTTCTTTCTTTCTTTCTTTCTTGGTTTTTCGAGACAGGGTTTCTTTCTGTGTAGCCCTGGCTGTCCTGGAACTCACTCTGTAGACCAGATTAGCCTCAGACTCACAGAGATCTGCCTGCCTTTGTTTCCTGAGCATTGGGATTAAAGGCGTGTACCACCACCACCCAACAGCAAAGATCCTTTCTTACGCTTTAAAGCTATCACTTTCTTTATAGTATGATCTGTAAAATGATGAGGAGCCAGTGTCTGGTGAATGTGTTTCTGTCTGAAAACAAAAATGCAAGTGATCTGGCTTCCCATAGTTACTCCGCAGCTCACGTTCTTTCTCAGGTTACTGAGGCTGAGCGTTCATAGCTTCGTTTCTTTTGTTGCAGGCTTCTTTTCTTGACAGTGTAAATACTATGGCCGTTCACGGCATGTTCACCTCCCCTAGTAGGACCTACATCCAGCTTAAAGCCAGACATGAACTTGTCAAGGTAATGCTTGTGACTCACTTGATAGTTACAACATGATTTGATATTCTTATAACTAGGGTGTACATATTAATTAATATTTCTTTTCTAGGTGGGATCCCCTTTTGAATTGGTGGTTAGTGGCAACAAACCCTTTGAAGAATTAAGCTATATGGTAATTTCTTTATTTTAAGGTTTTTATTTATTTATTATTGTGTGTGTGTGTGAATATGGATAATGTGTATGGATGAATGCTGTCACATGTGTGTCATGGCATGCATATGGAGGTCAGAAACAACTTTTGAGAGTCAGTTTTTTCCTTTTACCATGGGTTCTGAGGGTCAAACCAAGGTAATTAGACCTGTGTGGCGAGCACCTTCATTCACCTTGCTACCTCGAAGGCTGGTGATTTCTCACAGTTTAGGTTTATGACCTGTTAGAGAACATCTCAAGGGTTGTTTACCTTACGTCTTCACCAGACTTACTAAATTGTTACAGATTAATTTGCTCTTCTTATTGTGTAATTGGTTTTCTTTCTTCAACTATATTTACATTTTCATTTAAAATAGATAACTAAATGTTGCACCAAGTATAAGATGTCAATTTCTAGTATATAGACAACATCGATCCACTGTGGAGAATCATAAAGTATAAGAAAGAAAATAAAACTTGCCATCATGGCCTTGTAGTTTTGCTAATCGAGCCCTCCCATTAGATCTCTCTGTTCCTTTCTATTAAATAGTAGTTTTCAACACAAAGAAATGGTCAGTGCAAGTGAGTGCTGTCTCAGAAATGACACTGATTTGACATACCAAATTCAGTGTTGGACTAGAGAGATGGCTCAGAGATTAAGAGTATGTGCTGCTTTACAAAAGGCCGGAGTTTAGTGCTAAGCGCACACATCGGGCAACTTACAGCCACTTATAACTTCAGTTCCAGGGGATTTGAGGCATCTGACCTCTGTGGACACCTGTACAGACCCCCATACAGAAACAGACATAGACACATAATTAAAAAAGTACATTAAAATATTAATGTAATAGATTACATGAAGAAAAAGCACTTGTCTCAATAGATGCTGGAAAAGTTTTTAACAACTACAATTTTATGTTAAAAATATTCAATGATGTTTTATTGGTGGGAATTTACTCAACTTGACAAAGGACAATAGTAATAAAAATTACTGCTGACACTCAAAAAATAAGTGGTCAGTGTATGAGGGGCTAGATAGATCAGTTACCTTAATTAAGACAATATATAATAGTCATTATACATTGTATGCATTGTATACATGTATTGAAATGTTGCATTGTGTTCCATAAATATGTATGGATATTATATATCAATTAAAGATGCAAAAAATTGGAATAAAGATAACATTTGTGAAGGATAACATGATTGTTACTGCAATCTAGTGTTTGTTTTAATATTATCATTTTCTTTTTTAAACTATTTTTGTCAACTATCATTTATTGTTCATTGATTCATTGCTGGTCTTAACAACTACAATATCTATTTTTTGTTGAAATTTAACTTCCATCTCAAAATTTATCATATAGATTTTTGCATGTAAAAAGGTTGTGAAGATAATTTAAGAATTTGTGTGTATGCTTAGATTATTATAAATATAACTTCAGTTGAAATATGATTGATAATCTTTAGCAAATAATCGCACTCTCTTCTTTTTTTAATTTTAGGTAGTATCAAAGGGACAGCTGGTGGCTGTAGGCAAACAAAATTCCAGAAATTTCTCTTTAACACCAGAAGCTTCCTGGACTCCAAAGGCCTGCATAATTGTGTATTACGTTGCAGATGACGGGGAAATTATAAATGATGTTCTAAAAATCCCTGTTCAGTTTGTTTTTAAAAATAAGGTATGATTTAAGGTGGTGATGTTTAAAACTTCATTTTAGTGAAGTCTGAGAAATGTAATTTTGTGAAAAGTATCTCCATATTGCCTAGAATCTTGTATTGCTCTCTATACTCAGTAGATATGTATTTTCATATTAAGCCCACAGTTACTGTTTGTCAGCTGTGATTCCTGGCTTTAACTTAAATTCATCAAAGTCATTTCGGTATTTTTTAAATAGTTGAGTCAATATTGCTCTGGCCTGGAATGCCAGTGGCAACATAGACTGGCTGTAGTGTTGACCTTGGTGTGATAATGAGGTGGGTGTAGGGAGAGAGCAGGGAGGGCCATTGAAGATGTGTGTGGAAGCAGAGCTGGGTTTTAGATTCTCTCCTTCATCAGCTGGAAGCTAATGAGGACAGACTGTCAGTGAGCCTGATGCCTTACTTCTGGGGGTCTGTATGGAGCCTGGTCTCCAGTATTGTATTGGAGTACTTATCCTGAGTCACCAGCTTGCACAGGAGACTGCCTCAGCCCCAGCTCTAACAAGAAACCCAAAGCAATCATCTCACAGACTCGAGAATGAGCCATTGTTCTCACTAAACAGTTCTGCTTTGTCTTCCTAAGTGAAAGAATCAGTTTCAATGTCATGATTTGTAGAGTATAGCTCTCTTAATATTTCCTTTAAAAATTGTGAAAATGTTGAGAAGTAGCATCACTTATTTATACTTTCTTTTATTTAAAATACTTTATATTAAATTTTTGCATGCCAGAGGGTGAATGAATCTAGGGCCTCGTGCATGCTAGCAAATGTGCTAGTATTGAGCTGCACCCTAGGCCTGAGTAACCTAACTTTCTTTCTTTTTTTTTTTTTGATTTTTTTTTTGTTTTTTGAGACAGGGTTTCTTTCTGTGTAGCTCTGGCTGTCCTGGTACTTACTCTGTAGCCCAGGCTGGCCTCAAACTCACAGAGATCCACCTGCTTCTGCCTCCCGAGTGCTGGGACTAAAGGCATGCGCCTCCACTGCCCGGCCTAACTTTCTTTAAGTATAATATAAACTTCTATTTTTTATTTTATGAAAAGTTTTTTTTTTTAAAGAAGTAGAAATATATTTTCTTAGTTTCAGGCAAAAAAATTCATTTTATAATAATCACCTAAAACAAGTGAATTTTAGAAAGGAGTTATGGAGGCTTAAATCAGGATACACACCTCTATGGACCCGGCATGAAGCCAAGAACAGTGTGGAAGATTACTGACAAGGAAAACAGAGCATAGTAAAAGATATTTTTCAAGAAATATTTTTGGACAAGTGAAATAGAAAAATTCAATTTCATTTTCAAAGAGAGACTTTCTTTGATTTTATTTTAGATAATGATGATCACGTTTTCAGACTGAAAGGAAAGGCCCCAGTTAGGGGCCACACCCGGAAGGAAGCCAGTCTCCAGTTCAGTGACTTAGAGGGAACATCATGGTTGGGCAGTGTAATCGAGGATGCAGTTTGATGTTAGGACCGAGGTGGCACGGAGGTCCTCAGTAGGAATGGGACTTTCCCTCATGACAGACAGAGTCATGGTCTTTTTGAAGTATAAGTTGGACCATGCTTTGAGGAACATAAAGATGAAGTTCAAGGAGCCATGGAGTCAGAGGAGCCTGATGGCAGTCGGGTCCGACCACTCCCTTTCTGGAAAGAACCTTTTCCACTCACACCGCAGATAGTTCTGTGAGGTCCCAGAGAGCTGCCATTGCGCTCATTTCTAAGTCAAGTTACCAACTTGTAGGGACCTATAGCAGTTTTCCTCTTTCCTGTCTCTTCCTCTCGAGGGTGCCTTTCCCAGGGATGCTAGAGACTGCTGGCCTGCATTCAGCACCAGCTGAGGACTGAGAAATGGAACATGGAGACAGGAGGGAAGCCAGGTGGAGAGATGAGGGATAATTGGTGTTTATGTCACAGGGAGATGTTTCATGGATCACAGACACGTGGGAGCTTAAAAAATTCCTTCCTTAGAGAAACGTCGTTTATGGTTTTGGAATTATCCCTGGGCCAAGGCAAAGGCAGAATCAACGGTTTTGAGTCTTAGCTAGAGAAAATGAAATAAATTAATCTTGCTTCCTCCTTTTCTTAGATAAAGCTATTTTGGAGTAAATCTACTGCCAAGCCCTCTGAGAAGGTCTCTCTCAGGATCTCTGTAACAGAGCCTGACTCCGTAGTTGGGATTGTAGCTGTTGACAAAAGTGTGAATTTGATGAATGCCTCAAATGATATTACAACGGAAAATGTGAGTTTCATTTTTTTTTTGGTGAAAATGTATGTTAAAATAACTATTGCATTACCTTAAATATTTAAAGGAAATTCCTTAGTCCCTCTGGATGTATAAGCTGGGAAACAGAAAAGCCTTCAAAGAAGAAAGTATCTGCGTTTCATGTATGTTGGGCAGAAGCACATGTGTAGTTTAAATTTACTTTTCTTTTGGTACCTATTATATTTTTAATACCTATTTATTACCTTTTGGATCTTAATTTTTGTTCTTATTACTAATACATATATATTACTAATACTTGTATTCCTTATGCATATTTACTGTGCTTACTTTAACAATTTTAATTTGTTTTAATATTAACTTAAGGTGTTTCCGAAGTTCTAGAATTTGATGATCAGAATTTTCTGGGCACTTGTGAACCCCTATGAGTCATGCATGTGTGCGTGCATGCGTGCATGCGTGTGTGTGTGTGTGTGTGTGTGTGTGTGTGTGTGGTTAGAAATTCAACCTAGGACAATGTACCATGCTAGACAAGTCCTCTGCCACTGAGCTACATCCTGTGGTTATTTGTTTTATTATTATTTTTTGAGACAGATTCTTCCTATGTGACACAGACTGTTCTCAAACTCACGAGTCTCCTGTGCCAGCCTCCCAGGTTACAAGCATGTGTGACCATGGCTTTCCTATGCTTATTTTAAGTTCTAGAACTGACCTTTGCCATAATTCTGCATCACATGATGTGTGCCTCATTGGATTCCTTTACAGTAGGTCTAGTTGATCTGTGACTGCCATGATACTGTCTACTGGGGAAGGCTGAGCATCAGGTATATTAGGACACAGGCCTGCACCTTGAGGCCTTATCCCATAGCCTGAATCAGAAGATGCCTCCCTGAGGCTCTGTCTGGATCAGAGAGTTAAGAAGCAGTTTGTGCTGTGACTTGTCAGCTCACAATCTATGGTTCCTGCTATCATATGGCACTACTCCTTGGGAGATGTGAACAGGCATCACTCCCTCCAGATAGGGAGCTGATGGCGAGGCAGAGTAAGGATACTGCCGAAGTCCAAGAGGTAAGCTGATGAATTTATTAGGTTCACTATAGAAGCAGAAAAGACTCAAAGACAACTGCATCACCAAAAGTCCACTGTAGCATAGGTGATGGCTGGAAGCCTGCAGATAGCTCAGTAGGTAGCTTAGTGCGTGTGAACCTTTTCCAGGCAGCTCGGCTGGTCTCTGTTTCTTCCAGGCAGCCTTGATGGTCTGCCTCTTTCAGGCAGCTTGGCTGGTCTCTGAGTCTTCTAAGTATCTCAGTTGTCTCTTTATTGCTTATGTGTACTTGGGGAAGGAGGGTCCTAGTGACTCTGCTCGGTTTCAGGAACTTTCTGAAACCTTTGGGTTGCTTACTTCCTGAGCTTAACAAACTCCTAATGCTAGATGGAATGTTTGTTGTACCCTCTCTGTAGAATATTCTATGCTACCTCAGAGAGTTCCCCTACAAGACAGAGGTTTGATCTCAGCAAGTTCCTACACAACATTGGCTCCTCCCTGAATCTAGTCATGAAGCTATGGTGAACTAAATCATGTGAAATGAAGCATCCTACCACCTCCAAAAGCTGAAGAAGTCACGCCTTACCCTTTCTCTGGTGATTAGGAGTATTTGGACCAGAGCAGAAAGGCTGCTTTCTAAGGAAGGCTTCCCCCTACATCCCCTTCATGGGGGCAAGCTCTCTTATTCTCCCCATCTCTCTCTCATTCTCATTGTATTTATTTTTGAGACAAGGTCTCTTTATGTGGCCCTGGCTGTCCTGGAACTCACTGTGTACACCAGGTTAGCTTCGAACCCACAGAGCTCCACCTAGCTCTGCCTCTTGAATGTTGGGATTAAAGGTTCATGCCACCATGTCAGACTCTCATTCTCAATCTCAATGAAGCTACTTTCCAGGCTTTAAAGCTAAGCCTCTCCTTCCCTTTAAGGCCCTATCATGTTAAATATCTTCATATATTGCATTGTTTCTGTCTAATGCTCTTCTCCTTGAGGCCGACCATGGCCTTGAGGACATTTCCCTACAATAAACATCATCCCTGAAGGGAATTTATGGGTCAGTTTTCTTTTGTGGCTTGACCACCGAGGCCTCCTTTTATTTCTTTTTAACAAACTCCTAATTTGTATTGTAAATCCTGGGGGTTTAAAAAGAAGGAGGAGATGGAGACTTAGGAACTGGAAAATTACCCTGGATCCTCAAGGTTTTCTGCCATCTTTTTTTTCAAGACAGGGTTTCTCTGTGTAGCTTTAGCATTTGAGGAAAAACCGGCATGGAGTCTCCAGAGGTTACAACCCACCAGCTGTGAGAGGCTGGAGGAGAGCTGAGGAAGTGTGGGTGCTTGAGGACTTTGTTTCTCTTTCTCACATCCAAAGGGTAGAGAAGTGCTGAACAGGAGTCCTCAGGGTACCTGCAAGATGCTGCTGCTGCTGCTGCTGCTGCTGATTTCACAAGGAAGTACCCGAGGCTGCTCCACATGCCCAAGCAAGAACAGAAACTTAAGGCCTGTCTTCCAGTCCGCAGTCTGCTGACTTCCGCTCTTGCTGTCTTCTGCCTAGTGTCAACCCACACACTTCCACCGTTAACTCAAGATAGCCTCAGTTTTCCATTAAAAACAAAACTTTCTACTCATCCAGGTTTCCTGTTTGCTTCTTCTTTCTCCAGAGTTGGCTCTGGCGTGGGGTGTAAGGAGCCTGTGATACATAATAGCTTGCCTTTGTGTTAAATTTACATGTGTTGTCATGACTTCCCCGAATGCATTAAGGATATTTAAATGTATGGGATCTTCCGGGCATGATTTCCACATGCAGCTTGGGCAATGCTCTTTTACTGGGGCAGGGAGAAAGGGAGGTTTCCTGAGGTAGGTGCTGCCTGGGGAATGCTTCATCTGAGCAGGAGTAGAAGGGGATCCTCATGTGAGCCAGCGATGCGGTCCTGAAGCCTTCTCCCCTTTTATGTCTGGCTCTGGCTCCGACTCCGTTGTCTATCGTCGGGCTGAGGACACTTGGCGGCTTGTTGTGGATAAAGCGTTTCTGTTTGATCTCTTGGTGATTTTCTTTTTGACGTCTGTCCCAGCATTGCGTGTGCACTGTCCATGCAGGGAGGTTGTTGCTCGCACAGCAGGATGCAGCAGCGTGGTTGTGAGTGTTTCACTTTGTGACAGAAAGTCTTTTCTTAAAGAAGGTTAATTTTATTGTTTTTATTTCCATGTATGTGTGCATGCGTCTGTGTGAATGTATACCTTACGTGTATGTGACTGAGAAGGCCGAAAGAGGGCATTGGATTCCCTGTAACCGGAGTAATAGGTGGTTGTGAACTGCCTGATGCAAATGCTAGGAACCGAACTCAGGTTGTAGTAAGGGCAGCAATTGTTTTTAGTCACTGAGCTGTCCCTCCAGCTCCTAGGAAACCTTTGTTAACTTTGGTTTCTTCATGACTTTTAATCCTGCCTTTGTCTCCTTGGTGTGTATAATGATAACACCAGTAAGAGAGAAGTATCAGACATTACCTAAAAGCATATAATACGTGAGGCTTTTTTTCCTGGTAAAATACACACAAAATTGCCACTATTAGCATGTGAGTGTACACAAGTTTTCTGTTGCTCTCCATGTAGACTCTAACCATTAAGCAACAATTCCCTACCCCCCACAAACCCCTGCACCTAGCTTCTATTAATCTCTATCTACTTCTTATAATTTGCCTGTTCTAGATACGTTACGTTAATGGAATTCCATCGTCTTTGACTTTTTGCTGGGTTTAGTTCACTCAACACAGGGTGTTTTCATGACTTAGCTATGCTGTAGCATGCTCCCTCAGAGTGCTTTTCATTGTATAGCTGTCTAGTATTCCATTAAATGTGTGTGCTACATTTTGTCTAGTCCTCTGCTGGTGGGCACTTGAACTTCCAGCTTTTGGCTGTTGTGAATGCTGCTGCTGTGAACGTTGGCAGGGAAGTACCCCCGAATTTTTGGTTAGTTCTTTTGAGTACATATCTAGGTGTAGAATTTCTAGGTCAGATTCCATGTTTACTCTTTTGAGGAAAAGAGAAAGAATTTTTATCAATCCTTTTAGCCTGCTTTACCCAGTGTTACTAGCAGTGCTCTCAAAAACAACTGTATTACTAAAGTGATGCATGCAACTATCTCATTATTGAGAAGAAACTCTTACTGACGCTATCCTAATGCGTTTGTTACCAATGAAGCTGAGTATTTTTCTGAGTATTAATAACTTACATTCACTCTTTTCTGAATTTAAGTGACTGACTTCTTACAGAATTCATGTCAACCCCCCTCATGTTAGCCTGTTTGTCTCTGTTAAAAGTATGGATACATTTTAATGCTGACCTCTACGTGTTGATCATACCAATCGGTGACATTTCAGGAACTCTGTATTGCTGAGCAGAGTAAACATAGTTTTAAATAAGAAATGTAATTGTGGTTGATTGAATGATGAACAATCATTTATATATTTATGGTACCTTGATTTGTGCCATTTTCAAGTTCAGTGAGCATGAGGACTGTAGACTGAGTTACTTCCAAGGAATGAGCGGAGGGCAGGAGAGACTGATATGAGCCAACTCACTCTGTGTCTTTTCTTTGTGCAGGTAGTCCATGAACTGGAACTTTATAACACAGGCTATTATCTAGGCATGTTCATGAATTCCTTTGCTGTCTTTCAGGTATGGATAGTTGGCCAAACAATCTGAAAAGATGTTAGTGTCTTTTTATTTTTAGGTTTTAAAATTAATTAATTAATTAGTTTAAAAAAAGATTTATGTGTGAGTGCTCTATCTGTATGTACACTTTTATGCCAGAAGCAGGTCCCACTTGAGATGGTTGTGAGCCACCATGTGGTTGCTGGGAGTTGAACTCAGGACTCCTGGAAGAACAGCCAGTGCTCTTAACAGCTGAGCCATCTCTCCAGCCCTGATATTAGTGTCTTTTACTATTGTAAACACTTTCATAACTAATTATAATGAAGACTAACCTCTATTGGAAGTGTGACTGAAGTTCACTGTTCCATAAATCTAATCTGAGTGGGGAGGTACATCCTTTCAGTTTTAAAAGCAAATGGAAAAATTCACTGATTGTAAGGTTAGTGGAATTGTCATTAAACACATTTTTTTTTCTTTTAGATTACTGTATTTGACTTTGAAAAGTATGTTTGTGTGAGAGAAGAAGGGAAGAGGGAAAGACACACAGGCACACATGAACACACACACACACACACACACACACACACACACACACACACCTGTATACCTAAGTCCCCCAAGTGGGAGTGTGGGGGATTTCTATGATTAAAGAACATTCAAACTTTGATTTTTATTTCATTTTAGTAAAAATTTTTATTAAACTTTTTTTCTAGGAATGTGGTCTCTGGGTGTTGACAGATGCAAACCTTGTAAAGGATAACATTGATGGTGTTTGTAAGTAAAACCTGACAACATGCGTAACTGGATATATTTTACCTCATATATTGAATATTACTTATAACGGGGCAGGCACTTTCTGGTTCAACTTGACTGCTATGGCTAAAGTATTTGGACTTTGGAAGTACGTGGGAGGGTGACAAGTAATGTTCTCTGGGCTCCTGACTCCATCTTTGAAATTGCCTTCTGCAGTTTTTAAAGGTGGGATTATAGTTTGGGATGTGTTGGATGAGCCTGTGATTTTAAGTTGTATTGCAAACTGTGTTGTTATTTTGGAATTAATTGAAAGGAGCAAGTTTTTGAAGCATTATTATTCTCTAACTTTTAGGTGCTTACCTAAAAATAGTCCAGACCTCTCTTACACACACACACACACACACACACACACACACACACACACACACTCCTTATCAGTCTGGCAGGCATAGTTGTATCTGTGTGTCATAGATCTCCAAGTGTGTCTTTAGGAGCAAGTCATTAAAAGTTTTGACTGGGGGTTGGGGATTTAGCTCAGTGGTAGAACACTTGCCTAGCAAGCGCAAGGCCCTGGGTTCGGTCCTCAGCTCTGACAAAAAAAAAAAAAAAAAAAAAAAAAAAAAAAGTTTTGACTGAAGGAAATATATAAATATGTAAATAATAATGGATAACCGTGGAAGTTATTTTTTGTAGGTAAAATTATACTGATATCTTCCTTTTAAAAAATAATTTATTTTTATTTAATGTTCATTGGTGATTTGCATGTCTGTGTGAGGGTGTCAGAAGTCCTGGAACTGGAGTTACAGACAGGTGTGAGCTGCTATGTGGTTGCTGGGAATTGAACTCAGGTCCTCTAGGAGAGCAGTTAGTGCTCTTACTCACTGAGCCATCTCTCCAGCCTCGCTAATATCTTGTTGAGAGACACTGGCATTGTTTCTTTCTCAAATTTTCCTGTTTCCGGTAGCAGTTCTTGGTTAGTTCTCAAGTCCCAGGTTACTGCAAGACACCTTGATCTCTCTGTTTTGAAACTTCAAAAGATAATTTTGTTATCTTGAAGGTTTATGATGTATTATCATCTCTGTGCATTAAAATCATTGGCATATTTAAGTTTTCTCATCTTATTCTCTGTTCTACATAACTTTCCAAATCTGTCTGTATCCAGTTTTTACTTACAACGTTTTTTCTGTTGTTCCTCTACACATACAGCCCTGTCTGATGCCCACAGCAGTACTCAGTTTATTGTCAGCAATGTGGCTACGTCCACGTGTTCCACATTGGTGGACTCGCCAATATAATTTTTTAAAAAGATTTTTAAAATTTATTACATATACAGTGTTCTGCCTGCATGTATGCCTGCAGGCCAGAAGAGGGCACCAGATCTCATTATAGGTGGTTGTAAGCTACCATGTAGTTACTGGGAATTGAACTCAGGACCTCTGGAAGAATAGCCAGTGCTCTTAACCTCTAAACCATCTCTCCAGCCCACCAATATAACTTTTAAAGAATGATTTCTGTACTGAACATATATAGACTTTTTCCTTGTTATTGTACTATAATAACTTTTTATAACCTTATATTTTATTATATTATATTAGGTATTAGAAGTAGTACAGAGGTGATTTAAAGTACATGGGGGCGCCGGGCGGTGGTGGTGCACACCTTTAATCCCAGCACTCGGGAGGCAGAGGCAGGCGGATCTCTGTGAGTTCGAGGCCAGCCTGGGCTACCAAGTGAGTTCCAGGAAAGGCACAAAGCTACACAGAGAAACCCTGTCTCGAAAAACCAAAAAAACCAAAAAAAAAAAAAAAAAAAACCCAAAAAAAACCCCAAAAACAAAGTACATGGGAATGTGTAGGTTATCTGAAAAACTACACAGCTTTGTATACAGTACTTGAGCACTAAGAGATTTTGGCATTCACCTAGGAACTGGGGGAGGACTGTACCTATTATGTCCTTGGTTGAGAATCTTTTACTTTTTCACTACAAGAGAAATCTTATATTCTCAATAGCAGATATGTCTCTGGACAGCTACTCAAGCGATGGACATTCACTTCTCTTCTGTCTCAGAAGCTACATAGGGATCAAGATATTCTTGGCCATTTTTAGACCATACTGAGATAAGAACTACCTATGGTTTGAAGCTTAAAACCATCAATCATCAGTCTTTAGTTATTATTAATGTCATCAAATTCCTTTTATAGCTAGTATTCTAAGTCCTTAATTTTGTTACCCTGGAGGATTTGAAGTTTCTTCTAACTTCTATTATCTTTTGATCATCATTATGCAGGTGCCAACTCAATTGTTTAATCTTGCTTTTGTTTCTATATTTTCATGCCTTGCAAATAGCTCAAATTCACTATGTTACAAATCAAGTTATTAGTCTCTACTGTTACAGCCTTGCATTTCCTTTCTTTGACAAACTTAGTTGATATATTTTTATTTTTTTCTGGTATGAAACAATTGTTTTTCTCAGATGACTATTTTTAGTTCTTGCTAGAACTTATCCTTAATTCTTCTCTGTCTCTGAAAAATAGTGTAGTGTTTAAGACAGGAGTTTGTTGTCATATACTGTTGGCTTTGATTCAGGAATTATGACTGTCTTAGTTAGGGTTTTTATTGCTGTGAAGAGACAACATGACCATGACAACTCTTATAAAGAAAACATTTAATTGGGATGTCTTGCTTACAGTTTAAAAGTTTCAGTCCATTATCACTCATGGCAAGGAGCATGGTGATGTGCAGGCAGATGTGGTGCTGGAGTAGCAGCTGAGAGTCCTACATCTTGCAGGCAACAGGAGGTTGACTGAGACACTGGGAAGTATCCTGAGCATATGAAACCTCAAAGCCTGCCCCCACAAGGCCAAACCCACACCAACAAAGCCATGCCGCTCAATAGTGCCACTTCTTATGAGATTATGGGGGCCAGTTACATTCAAACTACCACAATGACCTTAAGGACTCAAGAGATGGTTCAGTGGTTAAGAGCACTGGCTACTGTTCCAGAAGACCTGGATTTGATTCCTAGTACCCACATGTAGGTTCACAACTACCTGTAACTACAGTTCCATCTAATGTCCTTTTCTGGTCTCTGCACGTGCTTCTTGCACATGGTGCACAGACATATATGCAGGCAAAAACACCTATATACATTAAAAAAATAAAAGTTGTGTGCTGTAGAATATTATTTTGAAGGTGTGTTACTTTTGTTTATGTTGCATTTGTTTAACTCTGTGAAGCTGTGTTACTGTGCCTGTCTAAAACACCTGATGGTCTAATAAAGAGCTGAATGGCCAATAACAAGGCAGGAAAAAGGATAGGATAAATAGAAGGAGAAATCTGGGAGAAGGGACAAGAGATCTAGCAGCCAGATAAGGAGGAGGACACCAGAAGTCAGCCACCCAGCTACACAACCAGCAAGCCACAGAGTAAGAGATTAATAGAAGTAAGAGAATGGGAAAAGCCCAGAGGCAAAAGGTAGATGGGATAATTTAAAATAAGGAAAGCTGGCAAGAAAGAAGCCAAGCTAAGGCTGGGCATTCATAAGTAATAATAAGCCTCCATGTGTGAATTTATTTGAGAGCTGGGTGGTGGGTCCCCCCAAAAAGAGTGAAAACTACTAACAACAGTAGTGACCCAGGGCAAATCAGTCAAAGCTTTTAAGCCTTAAATTTTCCCCCTTCTACATAGAGTCAATAATATTATGTATTTTGCAGGATTGCTAGGAAGTTAAATGTAAAATCATAGATTTATCCTGTATGGAACAGCTTCATATAGTGTATTGTTTAAGTGACTCAAGATGTGTCACACGTGCTTGACACTTTGTTAGTTTTCCATTTATCTTATCCCTTCGATCCAGATCATTTATTCACTATTCAATTGACAGTGATGAAATTAAGCACATACCTAGCATGTGAAAGACAATGGGGGTTCCAACTTGGGGGCACTCCAAGACACACAAACGGCTGTTCTAGGGCCATGTTGGGAGGTATGGCATGCTATACGAGTACCGAAGGGCACCCAGAGGCAGAGCGGAGTTGTGTCTTAACTAGTTTTGAATTTTAAGGTTTTTTTTTTATTTTTAAAAATTATTTTTTGAGATTATAATATAGTTATATTCTTTCCCCCTTTCTTTTCTCCCTCCAAATCCTTCCATACATCTCTCCTTGCTTTCTTTAAAATTTATGGCTTCTTTTTTCATTGATTATTAAATATATGTCTATATTCCTATATATATGCTTATTCATAAATACACAAATATAGCCAGCCCTGTGTTTATAATGTTCCTTATATGTATATGTTTTCAGAGCTGACCATTTGGTATTGGACAACCAATTGGTGGCTCTTTCCTGGGGAAGACTATTTCTCCCACTGTCCACATTTCTTAGTTGCCTGTAGTTCTTTGTATAGGGTTGAAGCCTCCTGGGCTTTTCCCTGTCCACGTTAGCATGTCCACATAATTCTTGTTGTCCTTGTTCAGCTCATGTTTAGGAAGTCATATTGGTGAAGCTATGGGTGTAGCTTATGACATTCCTAGTAGATACAGTCTCATTCCCTGGTCCTCTGGCTCTCAAAATATTTCCATCATCTCTTCTGAAATGTTCCTTGAGTCTTAGGTGCAAGAGTTGTATTGTAGATGTATCATTGGGACTGGGTTCCACATCTCTGCGTTTTGATTACTTGTAGAGATTCACCTGCCTCTACGTCCTGAGTACTGGCATTAAAGGTGTGCACTACCATGCCCAGCTCATATTTTGAAATAATTTTAGACTGACAGAAATTGAAAAAAAGGAGATAGGTGACCCAAAGTCTATATAGCCTCATGCATTTTTTTTTTTAATTGTAAAATCCAACAGATGAACTGACTATAGTGTCTTAGGCTGACAAAGCCAATGATAATCAGCATCAAGGAGTTTTCAAACAAGGAGAGTATAAAAGTCAGGTGGGATTAAAAATGTGATGTATTTTAATAATTTAAATTAAAAAAAGAAAGACAACTAACCCCTTAAACTTTCAGTTATTGATCATTGGAACAGAGTAGATTGAAAAAATATTTGTAGTTCTGAGGTCACTGTCCATGTGGTTTTGGTAAATCATATGACTTGTCTGCTGCTCAGGCTGCTTCTTCAGAAATAAGAGAGTTGAATACGAAAATTTCTAAACTTCACTCTGCTGCGAGGTGAGGGTTCTGGGAGCCAAGCTCGCAGCCCTTCCTCTCCAGTGCCCTTTCCTTCCTCACTGTCATTGTCAATGTTTATTGCAGATGATACCGCAGAGTACGCTGAGCGGTTTGCAGAGGAAGGTGTGGGCAACCAGATTGATTTTCAAGACTTTTCGCTGGTTAGCAATCCACACGTCAGGAAGCACTTTCCAGAAACGTGGATTTGGCTAGACTCCCACATGGGGTAAAGATTTGTCAAGTTCTTTGTCAGTTTATGTTTGCTTAATATATATTTTGGATAATACTTTCCCATTTTCTAGTGTATTTGAAGCATAAATGTTGTGTGTCAATGGACTAAGGGGATTAGGGAGTTTGGGGTTTAGAATGATGTTGATTGAATCTAGCTGTAGTGTTTGGTTGAGCCATATGCAGATCGAGGCCGTAAAGTATTATTCAGGAGGGGGTGAGGTTTTGTAGAATGAAGGGTGAATTAAACTTCCTTGAAGTCTCCTAGTTTTTGTTGGAAGAAAATCCATAACAGAATTGATAAGGATTCAAACAAAAACAAATAAATAAACACACACTCACAAAGTTATCTCTAAATTGAGAGAGGAATATTTGGAGTAAAGTTTAAAAATATGTGTTGAAAAAAAAGTTTGTGAAAGCCGGGCGGTGGTGGCGCATGCCTTTAATCCCAGCACTTGGGAGGCAGAGGCAGGTGGATCTCTGTGAGTTCGAGGCCAGCCTGGTCTCCAAAGCAAGTTCCAGGAAAGGTGCAAAGCTACACAGAGAAACCCTGTCTCGAAAAACCAAAAAAAAAAAAAAAAAAAAAAAAAAAGTTTGTGAAAATATAGTAATCAATTGTGAAAGTATGAAGCTTGTAGAAAGATTTTATTGGAGTGTGCAAAGTATGATGCTATAAAGTATTTCCTGAGAAATTGAAATGCTACGTGATTTTAAACTTAGAAATATAAATGATGTAAATATGAAAATTTTTCAATTCAATTCAATTCCAAAAATTGCTGGTTATGTTTGTTGACTTATTTGGGATTATGTGAAATCTTGGTTTTGTAATTTCTGCATTTGTCTTGACTTCAGATCCAAGATTTACGAAGACTTTGAAGTTACTGTACCTGATTCCATTACTTCTTGGGTGGCTTCTGCTTTTGTGATCTCGGAAGACTTGGGTCTTGGGCTAACAACTGCCCCAGCAGAGGTAGATACAGAAGAGGGTCTCTCCAATCTAATGAAATGAGGCTCAGAAGATGATTGACTATCCACTGCTTTATTTATCACAGTTTACTGTGCCTTTACCTTTCTGCTTTCATCTGCATTAACATCTTTGAAAAAATTATTGTATTATTATCTATAATTTTATTTATTTTTATTTTATGTGCATTGGTGTTTTACCTGCCATATATGTCTGTGTGAGGGTGTTGAATCACATAGAACTGAAGTTACAGATAGTTGTGAGCTGCCATGTGGGTACTGGGAATTAAGCCTGGGTCCTCTGGGAGAGTAGGCAATGCTTTTAGCCACTGAACCATCTCTCCAGTACCATCATCATCATCATCATCATCATCATCATCATCTGTGTGTGTGCGCACGCGCGCGTGCGAGCGTGCGCATGCCACAGCACATATGTGGTGGTCAGAGGACAACTTTGTCGAGTCAGTTCTCTCCATCTGTCTTTACATGAATTCTGGGAATGGGAATTGAACTCAGGTTGCCAGATTTCCAAGCACCATTTCCCACTGAGCCATCTTGGCGGCCCTGTGTTAAATTTCTGAATATGAGTTACATTAAATTGATAGATTTGGTCCTAAAGTTAAAAATATTATTACTTAGACATTTTTCTACATTCTAGGTTTTTTTTACATTCTTTTAGGCAGAAGTCTTTTAGTAAAATCAGAAAATGCAGACATTGTTGAAGTTTGTTCTTTTGAAAATGAGGTCTTCTACCGTGTTGTAATAATGCCTGTATAAACTCTTGACAGAAGAGCATGGTGTGCACGGCAGTGCCCAGCTGTGGTGGTCCCACATCCTCTGCCTTTACTGTAGGCTGGAGGCAGTGTTCCAACTTTCCATACACAGAAAGAAATTCTAGAGTAAAACTGAATGTTCTGTCAATGGTGCATATTTTCTGAATAATAAATACATATAGCTAATTATAATTAAGGTAAATTCATCAACACCACTAATAATAACTAATTTAGTACATCATAAATGTATCAAAAATATTCAAATTTAGATAACGTAATATTTTATAGAATTTTTTTGTACTAAATTTTAAGTGTCAAGATTTGTTTATTTTTTTCCAACAGTGTAAGCCTTAATTCATCTTGTCACGTATTTGTAGACATTTCTTCCTAATTATTCAACTCAAGTAATTACTATTATTCTTATTGTTTTTCAAAATTTCAATGTTGAATGAATTTTTATTTTATTATCAATTACTTGCCACTACCTCCACCAGGATAAAGTTCCATATTATAAATAAATTTACGATAACTTGAACATTAATATGTTATGTATGACTTTGTTGATAGACATTACTATCTATGAAATGAATTCTTCTCTAGGCAGGAATTTCCTTCTTATTTGTTGTTAGAAACAAACAACCGGGTATAATTTGTTTTATAACTTACATTTAAGCTTGTAATAACAGAGAAAAATAGGCCTTTTGCTAAGATCAAGTGTAATATTTTAAAATTTTATATATATGAGTGTTTTCCCTGCATCTATGTATGTGCACTGTGAGTGTGCCTGGTACTCAAGGAAGCTAGAAAATGGTGCTGGAGCCTCTGGAACTGGAGTTGCAAGTTGACTTGTGAGTGCTGGGATCAGGTCCGGGTCCTCCGCAAGAGCAGCAGGTGTACTTAACCTCTGATCCATTTCTCCAGCCCCTATTTGGTTAAACAATTTATTATTGACCTAATGCCAGATTACTTTAAAGATGAGTCAGCTTCTCAAAGTGTCCAGCAGACAGTCCTTCAGGTCTGTGCTTAGGAATATGAGGATCACGGAATGGCCTTAGCCCAATAGCTATCACTCCTATTATACCCCAAAGCCTCTATAACAGATGTTTGTGTTGCCTCCTTACCATTTCCAAGTGAAATTTGTAGAAATAAAAGTGCTTTGGATTTATATATGGAATTATGGTGGAAGCTCAGGTCATTTAAACAGATGGTTTATTTATATGAATGTCTAAGCAAATATTCAGCATCTATATAGATACTTACATGGCGTCTTAAATGATATGATCTGTAGAGTCAAATGCACCAAGCCACAAATTGTATTTGTAAGTCCCAAATACCAAACTACATGCTAATAATAGACAAGTCAAGAATCATGAGGGATGAGGTAGTAGTAGTTCATTGTTTGGGACAATCCTAAGTATTGTAGAACTTCATTCCACAAAGTGTCACTAGTGCCCTTCAATCACTGTGACAATCTAAAATGTTCAATCTACAAACGTCCACAGAAACCTGGCTGTATGTCCAACTTTTTGACATTTGTGTGATGGTCTTGTCATCTACAAAGTTCACAATTGAGAAATAGGCAATTAAATTTCAAAAAATAAACATCTCAAAAAACCCCTCCATGTTTAATTTTGTATTGGTCCGTAATCATGTTGGCTTTGGCTGCATGTGGCCAACAGGGGCATAGGTTGGACATACTTACTAGAGGGACTTACTTCTGTTATTGAGACCATTGGTCTAAAGTAACCAGGCTTAATTTCAGGCAGGGGAGGAGCTTGGCCTCTCCTGTAGGTCTTGTTAACAGTTTCAGAGTTCCAAGAGGGAGACATGTTTGTCTGTGTACATGTGAGAACACAGTAAGTAGAACAGTACTGGGCTGGCCACATTGAGATTTCCCCACGGGAGTCTCAAACACAGACTGATTGGAGAGTAACTTTTGAAGCAAATGATGGCATCAATACAGACTCGATAACAGAGGGGCAACTTGTTTTGGTATCAGAGAGAATGGGGTATGGTTCTGGCACTTTCACTTGTAGGTAGTATGAGCTTGTAGTAGTTTCGGAGATTTATGAACATGATTTTTTTTAACAAATAAAATAGGAACATAGCACCCTTATAGGTGTATAAGGATTGTGTGAATAATTTACAAAGTGCTTGGTCTCTACTGGGTCCGTAATGCAGTACAGTCGTTACTATGCTAAGTAGCTGTCAAGTCAGCTTGCTACTATTTATTTGGTGTAAGTTGTTAACTGGTGTTGGTTGATAGGCAACAGGATACCTCTATGTGTTACAGGCTGTCCAGGTTCTGTGGATATTGTTCTTACTTGTGTATAATGTGAAGCATTTCTATCTGAATCAAAACATGTATTCATTGTGTTCTTTCTAGCTGCAAGCCTTCCAACCATTTTTCATTTACTTGAATCTTCCCTACTCTGTTATCAGAGGTGAAGAATTTGCTTTGGAAGTAACCATATTCAATTATTTGAAAGATACCACTAAGGTAATGTGTTCAAGGTTTTGTTGATTATTTATACTTTGGGACAAAATTGAGGGATTGAGGATTGATTGGTTGCATAGTACTTGAGCATCAGGGTCTCCAAGCATTTTTAAAAAACCATTTTAACCTTATTTTGCTTACACACACACACACACACACACACACACACACACACACACATTTATTGGTTTATCCTTTTAACTTGGTAATTTATATTTTTAAGGAAAATTTAATTTATTCTTTGACAATTTCACACCTGTATATAATACATTCTAGTCACATTCACCTTGACTTCTCTTATCCTTCTTCTCCTCTCAATAGGTTCCTTCTCCAACTTCCATGTCTTTTTCTTTTGCTTTTGTTTTTGTATTGTGGCCCACTTGCCTTTAACAAGGGCCACCCACCCACGTGAGCATGTGTGTGGAGCTGTTCACCAAAGTATAGACAGCTTTCTGGTGGCTACACCACTGAAGACAGTGACTCTCCCTCCCTCCACAGTTACTGGAACTTCCAGTAGCTCCTCAAGGATGGGCTGGACCCTGAGTGTTGTGGGCCAAGTCTTGGCATTAACCTCTGCTCATTGCTTTGGCTGAGACTGAGAACAGCACTAGTCTATGGGTATAAACATAGAGTAGGCCTTAGAACTAGTCAGAGGCAGTTGGTTACAACCAAAGCTGTCATTCCACTGTTGCACTGATGGGCATATCTTGCCTGACAGATTGGTACTATAGCATGCAAGATCCACATATGGGGAATTATTTTAGTTTGGGTTTCTATTGATGTAAAGAGACACCATGACCACGGCAACTCTTTTACAAAGGGAAACATTGAATTGGGGCTGGCTTACAGTTTCAGAGGTTTAGTCCATTATCATCATGGTGGGAAACGTGGCAGTGTTCAGGCAGACATGGTGCTGGAGAAGGAGCTGAAAGTTCTACATCTTGATCCGCTAGCAGCAGAAGGAGACTGTGAGCCATACTGGGTGTAGCTTGAGCATATGAGACCTCAAAGCCACCTCCACAGTGACACACTTCCTCCAACAAGGCCACACCTACTCCAACAAGGCCACACACACTCCAACAAGGCCACACCTACTCTAACAAGGCCACACCTACTCTAACAAGGCCACACCTACTCTAACAAGGCCACACCTACTCCAACAAGGCCACACCTTCTAGTAGTGTCACTCCCTATGGGCCTCTGGGGGCCATTTTCTTTCAAACCACCACAGTAATGCCATTGATAATTTTTCTCCTTAAGTTACCTGCATAGCAGCTTTTGGCATTATGAGGGTTAGCCAACAAGGAGGAAGTTTCTGGCTCAGTTGTAGCATGTTTTTCTTTGTAGTATAACTAGAGTATATGGTTATCTTTGGCAATAGGGACTTACCTCTGGTGGGCAGTAACTTGTATTTTTCTGGGGTCCTTTGGGGCCTCCCTGACCAACAGCTCATAGGGACAAATCAGATACCTGACATTCCTCCAAGCTTTTTGTACTTTGCTGGGAGACTGAAAATATACATATGCTGTTAGTGATTTCTTCTGCTTATTAATGTCTGGGTGTATCATTAGAATGTCTGCACATTCTCTTAGTTTCCACTATAGATCCTCCCATTTAGCCAGGGGACTTCCTTTTGGTCTTGGTAATATGCCTTTCTCTCTCCCACCTCTCTGCATTTCTTACTGGTCTTCTGTATCTACAATGTGTTTTCTCTTCTCATTACCGTTTTGTACCTGCAGCAACTGGTAAGGATTTATTCTCTCTGAGACAGATTGCAGCTCGGATTACTTTCCTGAGAAACTTCACCCGCTCTGTTATGTTCATTGTCTCCATGGCAATTCAGTGTGTTATGTTTTCAGGGGTTTATTTTATGAGTCATACTCCTGTGTCTCCTCAGGCAGACGGTTTGCTGGAAGGTGGGGCTTAGGACTTAACTACTGTTTGTACTGCACTTACAGTTGCATTAGCCAAATGGTTTAGTTTTCTGCCCTTGAGTTATTAGGCATATGCTGTTAACTTTATTGAATGAAATACCTTACTACCTTTAAGTATGCACATCTAGATGCATGGTAAATCAAAACATTTACTTACTGTTTTTTGGTGTTGCAGATTGGATAGGCACAAGTGTACCACTGAGCTGTTCTCTCAGCTCCAGCCTTTTGTTTTCTAATTGTGCTTTTTAATGTGGTCAGAATGTTATAGTATAATAAGTAGAGATCTGACCAGAAAGCCTATTATCCAGTCTGCTGATCATTAGCAGATAACTTAATAACATGATTATAGCTTTCTTTTCTTTTCTATGAGAGTCATAGTTATTAGTGAACAAATTGTCCTGAGAAAATAAGAAAATAAATTGGAAAATACTTTGTAACATGTAAGGCTCATGCTGGTTGTGGTGGGAACCACCTATAATCCTAACACTTGGGAGGCAGAGTCAGGAGGATTGCTGCAAGTTTGAGGCTAGCTTGGCCTCCGTAATAAATTCCAGGCCAGCTAGGCATACAAAGTAAGACTCTAAACCCTCCCTTGCCTCTGGGCGTAGTAGTGTACATCTTTAATCCCAGTACTCGGAGACAGCGGCAGAGGCAGACATGTATCTGTGAGTTCAAAGCTAGCTTGATCTACATAACAAGTTTTAGGTCAGCCAAGACTACACAATAAGACCCTGTTGCAAACAAAACAACAAAAACCTCAAGCCTGGAAGAATATTATTTAAGGAGAGTAGAAACTTTTGGCATTTTAATAAAAGTGTGTAAATCAGGTATGCTTTAGAGCTGACAGTGATGGTGTCACCTTTAATCCCAGCACTCAGGAGGCAGAGGCAGGCAGATCTCTGAGTTCAAGGCCAGCCTGGTCTACAGAACAAGTGCCAGAAGTTCCAGAACAGCCAAGGCTAATATCTATCTCTATCTCTATCTCTATCTATCTATCTATCTATCTATCTATCTATCTATCTATCTATCTATACTAGAATAATATTTCAACCCATTTATCTCATGCTTCCCTAATAAGACCTGTATCTCTTAAGATGGCACAGTTAAATCAAGAGGTGGTGAAACTAATATTAGAAATGGCTTTTCTGTGTATAGTCCCACCACTCAAGGGGTTTGTGTAATAAGAGAAGTTAATGAAAGGGCTGGTGATGAAGCCAAAGAATGCCTTTCCCCAGATGTATCTTGAGGGAGAAGGGGAATGCATATAATACATCCAGTTTTCTCTGCTTTCCTTTCTGTTTGTCCCCCTTTTGGCCTCATCTTGGTCTCATTTTCCTCTGAGTCTCATCCTTGTAACAGCACTTAAAATAGCGATAGAAACACTTTTTTTTTTGTACAAAACTTTTGGCTTTTATTTTTTTCCCTCCCAGGTTATCGTGCTCATTGAGGAGAGTGTTAACTTTGATGTTTTAATGTCTTCAAATGACATCAATGACACCACATACCAGCAGACTGCCCTGGTTCCCAGCGAGGATGGTGTCACCCTTCTCTTCCCTATCAAGCCAACACAGTTGGGGGAGATCCCCATCACAGTGAAGGCTGCCTCACCCACTGCTTCGGATGCCATCACCCAGAAGGTTTTGGTAAAGGTAAATATTGGGGGTTTAGATGGATACAATAGAAACATAACATGGAATTGAAAAGCAAAAGGGAGACGGTGTTTCTGTGTCAAATTTGTTGACAATCCTAAAATGTCCTCTCCTCCACCCTCTTGATAATACTTAGTTGTTTTCTCATGTCGGTAAAAGTATGACACACAGACGCTATAAAAATATTGACGTTTTCCTCTTTAAATCTGAGTAGAGACATGACTATTAGGATGTTCAAGTGTTTTTAAACAGTCATTTACATCCACAAACTGTGGTACTGGGATCCTGTTGGGTCACGGTCAGGTTGATAAGGTAGAGTAGGCATTTTGGAACGCCTCAAAGTAGATTTTGAAGACTGTTATTTTGGAGGACATTGTGCATAAAAACACAGCCCAGCATAGTAGATGGCCGGTCAATCTTGTTCTGGGGCGAGATTGCTTTGGATTTGAATCTCTGTCTGGTGAAAGGTGATTTCAGTTAGGGTATTTAGTGCCTCTGTTTGGATAACAACAGGTGAATTTGCTCCCCAGTGGTTTCTTTGCCACATCTTCACCTTTCCCCTGGTCATTTCCATTCTGGTTCTATGAAACACTTTCTCAGTGTAATGAGAAAGCAAACGCTTAATACATTTGAAGTCAACATCAAGACAGGGTAGGTAGGTATGTACTTGTGCAGCTGCGTCCCTAGCAGGCTAGAATCGTGTCTTCCTATCTGCACAGCTCTCTGTTAACAGATAATCAGACACCATGTTGTGTTCCTTTCCCCACAGGCTGAAGGCATAGAAAAGTCATATTCACAGTCTGTCTTACTGGATCTGACCGACAACAAAGTACAAACTACCATGAGAACTTTGAATTTCTCGTTTCCTCCCGATACGGTCAACGGCAGCGAAAGAGTGTGGGTCACAGCCATTGGTAAGGGTAATGTGTGTCACCGCATACTGGCTGATTTGCACGTGAAAATAAATTTTTTCATCTATTTATAGATGTATTGTCTTACTTAGCCCTCTTAAACTGTGGAAGGTTTTAGTTGGCGTCAACTGCTGTAACATTGATCAGTGCATTTCAACATGCAGCATGCATGTGGGGGTCTTCCTTGTCAAAAAGTCCTGGTTTAGTATTTCTGGGGTGGGTCTGAGCTTGATTCCTTTTCCTTCCTTCCTTCCTTCCTTCCTTCCTTCCTTCCTTCCTTCCTTCCTTCCTTCCTTCCTTCCTTCCTTCCCTCCCTCCCTCCCTCCCTCCCTCCCTCCTTCCTTCCTCCTGCCTCTCTCACTTAAACTTCCTTCCTTTTTCCCAGGATGAACACAGGGTTTTGTGCGTGCTACACAGTGCTTTACTCCTGAACTATATCACTGGCTCTTTGTTTTATGAGATAAGGTCTTAGTATGCAGCCAAGTCTGGCCTTGAAATCCGTATGTAACCTGGGCTGTCCTTGAAATCCAGATCCATGCATCCTAGCTTCTTTGCTGGGATTCTAGGCATGCATCACCACGCCTGCCTGGAATCTTTGAATTTCTGAGGTGATGGTGTTGCTTCTGGGGTACAGATACACTGAGCAGCAAGGCCACACCACTGTGGCTAGAGGAGGAATGTCTTGTAGAGCAGACTCCTGGACTCTGTGACTCGTGGCTACTGCTGAGGATCCTAATCTTACACAAAATGTTTTAAAACACAAATATCTGGGTTTTTCTCTAAACCTACTAAATTAGAATTTCTTAGTCTATGATCAGGACAAATATAGTTTGAAAACTTCCCACCAGTGAGTCTGGAAAGCAAGACTTGAGAACCCTTGCTTAGAACAGGTTTCTGGATAAGATCTAGCAACCTTTACAGTAGGAACATTACTTACTTCTAGTTGCCTTAACCTAAAATGCTTTTAAATTAGACATAGCTTTTCCCATGCACCTGAGTTTCCTTCAGAATTAAATGTCAAGTCTTGCCATTTTGATTTAAAGGAGTACTTAGTTTATACCCTATCATTATTTAGGCAGAAGCATCGTGACATCACATAATCCACAAGTCAAGTTCTCCAGCATCACTGTTGCTTCAATTATGTCTTCTCTGCCCCACCTGCTTCTATCACAGATGCCAGCACTGAGCTGAGTGAGCCACTGGTATGAGCGAGTGAGCATTACCCATTGAACCGAATGTCTTGTGCTTTCAGGAGATATTCTCGGTCCTTCCATCCATGGCTTGGCCTCACTGATACGGATGCCTTACGGTTGTGGTGAACAGAACATGATAAATTTTGCTCCAAATATTTACATTTTGGATTATCTGACTAAACAGAAGCAGCTGACAGATACTTTAAAAGAAAAAGCCCTTTCATTTATGAGGCAAGGTAAGCACTAGATGTAAACTTTAATTTGTTAAAAAAAAAGTTTGTGTTTTATAGGTCAGGGTCTCCCTGGGCCATGTTTCAGAATAGATGGGGGTTGTGTCTGTGTATGACTGGTGGGACTAGATGGTGCTGACATGCTGAAGGTCAGGCAGTGGGAGGTTCCTCTTGTCTTCCCGAAGCCAATTGCTCTTTAACTGCTGCTAATTTAAAACTCTTTAAAAACCTGCAACGAATGAATGAATGCTCATTTGTGATCATTTATTCACTACTTTTTCTTGATACAGAGTCTTATGTAGTTTAGGTTAGCTTCAGGGTAGAACTGTGTGTATGGAGTGGATTGCTTACACCCCTCAAAATGATAGATGTGACTCTCTGAGCTGTGGGAACTGCTCAGCTGTGGTGACCACCTGCTCATAGCAGAGTTAGCATGGCGTGAGTGCTGCCTATGTATCGGGCAGTGTTCTTGTTTTCTTTTTTCTTTGTTTTTTATTGATTCTTTGTTGGTTTCACATCATGCATCCCAATCCCATCCATCTCTCTGTCCCTTCATGTCTGCCCTCTGCCCTTGCAAACCTCCCCCCAAAACAAAACAAAATTCAAAAGTAAAGCAAGAACAACAAAACAAAAACAAAAACAACAAAACAAAACAAAACAAAATATAAACAACCAAACTCACTAAAAAATCTCAGCTTGGAAGCTGTCGAGTGGCCCAGTCACGCAGTAAACCCTTTAGTCCATACATCTTTACTTGTAAATGTTCATTGCAATGAGTCATTGGTCTGGTTCAAAGTCTCTGGCTTCTGCTGCATTGATGCTGGGCCCTCACTGGGGCTTCTCTCTGATATCCTGTTGTTGCCCTGTGTCATGGAGATTCTGCAGCTTTGGATCTACAGGTCCTGCCCCTTCACATGCTTATTCATAGATGAGGTGGATGTTGGGCTGGGCCAACTAAGCCGTGGTTCTGGGCTTGGATGGTAGCTGGGTTGGTCAGCCTGCCAGCTTTCTCTCATCAATACCAACAGGGTGAGCTCTCCAGCATTGCCCCAACTAGCTCACCCACTGCAGCAGGCATTAAGGAGTGGGCCAGTTCTCCTGCTCTCCCGCCTTTGGGGCTGGTGCACCTGCCTCCCTGCCAACACAGTCAGCTCTACTGTGTTTCTTGGAAAGGTGCAGGGCCTGCTCTCCCGAGTGCTGCAGTGTGTGAGGGGCAGGGCCAGCTTTTCCACTCTCATGACCTCAGGGCCAGCTCTCCCACCCACCTTCAGGCAGCGTTCTAAGCATTCTCCATCCAGTAGCTCAAGGAAGCTGAGATAGAAGAAAGTTTACCAGGGCCATATGGTGAGCTAGTGGCTAACCTGGGATTTGGACCCAACATTTGTGTTCAGTCTTTACTCTCAGCATCCATGACTAGAGAAGTTGAAGAGTGGTGAGCCATTTCTAATAGTAATAAAAATGCAAATTTTGAGTTCATGAAATACTACAAAAGTCAACTTCAAATAATAGTCTCAGGTTGTATTTGATAGCCCTGTTTATATGATATTCACCGTATAGGAAACTCATGAAGATGGGAAGGAATTATGCAAAATAACTGGGAAGCACTTAACTTAGCATCATCTGGGAAAGTAAAGTTCAATTTGTGTGTGTGTGTGTGTGTGTGCACTTGTGCTTGTATGTATGTGTTTCTTTTTTTTTTTTAAGATGAATGGGTTAAATGCAAAGAGAAGAGAAGCCCACCACTAGCCATTGTGTTCCACATTTCCACAAACTGCCAAGCTCAAGTAATGAGAATATTTTAATATAAACCTTTCTTTTATCTTTTCTCATTGTATAGAAAACTGTTTATCCTAAACTAAATTCTGAGAAACAACAGCTAATCCTATTGAAAAGCTTTATGTTTCATTAATTCTCACAAAAACTATAGGTAGTAGGTGAACTACTATTTCCATATTATAGATAAGAATATTGAGGCACAGGGAAGGTCAATAAGCCGTGGAAACCCCAGGAGATGGACTGCGGAGTCCATGCATCCACAGGATGTCTAGTGTACAGAGTTCTTGAATATTTAGAAAGAAGCAATAGATAGAAAGATGGGGACCCAGAGTTGGACCAAGATACTTGAGTATACTGACATGTAGACTGTCTCAGTGGGGGTTCTGATAAAACAGTGGGGGAGAAACGTGGGGTACTGTGGAGAAAGGAACTGTAAAGGCTAGAATCTGCAGAGTCAGATTTCACCAGTGTGAGCTCTAAGGTGTCAATTCAGGGAGGATGGAGTGGGAACGAAGGGTCACACAGGAGCAAGACCATGTGTGGGAAGAAAAGGCAAGGGGCACCAGAGTTTGGGATCTAGCTGAATGCAGCCTGAGGAGGGGATAGGGTATATTTTTCCTCCCCTTAGGAACACACATGAGGCTGACACTCTGGCTGGCTCTTCAATCTAGGAGCTGATAAGGGCCCCAAGGAAGTTCTGAGAGACCAAGCACTTTCTAATTTTTATGTAGAGATGTTGATTTAAAGATGCTATTCTTAGCCGGGCGGCGGTGGCGCACACCTTTAATCCCAGCACTTGGGAGGCAGAGGCAAGTGGATCTCTGTGAGTTCAAGGCCAACCTGGTCTACAGAGTGAGATCCAGGAAAGGCGCAAAGCTACACAGAGAAACCCTGTCTCAAAAAACAAACAACAACAACAACAACAACAAAAAGATGCTGTTCTTTTAGCTGAGAGGCATCAGTGCACACCTTTAATCCCAGCCTTGGGGAGGCAGAGGCAGGTGGACCTCTGTGAGCTCAAGATCCTTCTTGTCTAGAGAGCAAGTTCCAAGACAGCCAGGCTTACACAGAGAACCCTGTCTCAAAAAACCAAAACCAAATCAAACAAAAAAAAACAAAAACTATCCTTTAAATGTATGTTTATAGGTCATTTATATTTTAAATATATACACAAGAACTATTATTTTTGAAAATTTTATATTTATATAAATATAAATATATATAATTCTAAAATTATAATTAGATTTAAGAGGGGGTATCAAGTGCTGTCTGTGGTAAACTGTGGCATGTCGATCTTTACATCTTGTCTTAGTAGTTCTAGTAAGGAAATGAGTGAAAACTATGACGGAGTGTAAAACTTAACTTTGTACTTTTAGAAACAAGATTTCATTTTTTATGAGATTTATTAGTTTCTCTGGTTTCAACTAGAAAGTGCATACAGATTAGATTGGCATTTTATAATTTGATATGAATCCATTGTTATATTTTAATAAAGCAAAATAGCTCATAAAATGCCACGTAATTCCATATTTATGTATGCTTTATGAACTGTAATTTTTGCTGATCAAATATTTTGAACTCTATTAAATTTTTAATTTGTTTTTATTATATGCAAAAAAGTGTTTTGTATGCTTGTATGTCTGTGCACCACATGTGTGCCTGGTGCCTGCAAAGGCCAGAAGAAGATGTCAGATCCCCTGGGCCTGGGGTTACAGATGGTAGTAACTTTCCAAGTGGGCATTGAGAACCAAGCTTGGTTCCTCTGCAAGAGCAGCAAGTGCTCTTAACTGTGGGGCTGTTGCTCCAGCCCTTTAAAATCTATTTTGGATGGTTTGAACCACTTAAAGAACTACTCACCCTTGGAGATGACTTGGCTTGTCCCTGTGACACTTTCCTCAGGGTTATTGTTGTTTTTGTTTTTGTTCTTTTAAGGGGCCTGCCACCCAGGTCCCAAATAAATCACACACAGATGCTTATTCTTAATTATAAATGTCCCGCCTTAGGTTGGCTTGTTTCTAGCCAACTTTCCTTAACTTAAATTATCCCATCTACCTTTTGCCTCTGGGCTTTTCCTGTTCTCTTACTTCTGTAAATCTTACTCTTACTCTGTGGCTGGCTGTGTAGCTGGGTGGCTGGCTACTGATATCCTTCTTCCTCTCTCATTCTTTGCTCTTTTTCCTCCCAGATTTCTCCTTCTATTTATCTTCTCTGCCTGCCAACCCCACCTATTTCTCTCTCGACTCACTATTGGCTGTTCAGCTCTTTACTAGACCATCAGGTATTTTAGACAGGTACAGTAACACAGCTTCACAGAGTTAAACAAATGCAACATAAACAAAAGTAACACACCTTAAAATAATAGTCTACATCAGGTTATAACAGCTCAAGTCCCAGTCCTTGCTATTTTCCAAAGACAGTATTAGCCTGGCACTTCAGTTCTGGCCAGGTTGTTGTCAAACCAGCTTTTCAAAGCTGGCTAAGGATGTAGCTCATGGGTTTATTTTTTTGCCTAGCATGAGCAAGGACCCAGGTTTCATCTCCATCCTGGAAACAAAAGGTTCCAAGTAGTCCTCTGGGGCTCTCCCCTGATGCTTCTTGGTTGCTAGAAGTGCATATCAGCTAGAGGGAGAGAAAGCTTAGGTCTCCAAGTGCCAAGTAGTCTTCCAGTGTACATCATGTTGACCTTATTGGAGCCATGGGAGAAAGGAGAGTGTAGTGGTTAGGACACTAGCCATGGGCCCTATCTTGGGGTATGTTTCCTCAACCTCTCAGAGCCTCAGTTTCCCACCTGTAAGATGAAATGATAAAAGTACTTACATGGTATTGAGAGACCAGGAGTTGGCCGGGTGGTGGTAGCGCATGCCTTTAATCCCAGCACTCGGGAGGCAGAGGCAGGTGGATCTTTGTGAGTTCAAGGCCAGCCTGGTCTACAAAGTGAGTTCCAGGAAAGGCGCAAAGCTACACAGAGAAACCCTGTCTCAAAAAACCAAAAAAAAAAAAAAAAGAAAGAGACCAGGAGTTAGACTCCCTGTTAAGCAGAAAGAGGGAGAGGGGCCAAGACTATGTAATAAAGGTGCGAAATTTCCAAGATGGTGGGCTTCTACGTCACCCTCCTTGACTTGAGACAAAAGCCTGGCAGCTTAAAACAAAAGTCTTGTAGGCTTTTGTCTCCCACCAGCAGGGTCTGCTCAGGACATGCCACATAACGCCTCGGGGCCAATCGACCATCCTGTCTTCAAACTGACCAGCCCTATATGAGGAGAGGAAAACTCTTCAGAGGTTGTAAAACCACAGGCCTTGGGTAGAGACTGGGGTTTCTGGCTTCCTAAGTCCCTCCTCTGCAGAGGGTCTTTTTCTCTGTGTGCCTGTTGCATGTGTGTTTTTCCTCACCCGAATAAAATCCTCCTTCAACTTTTGATTCTATCTGAGGTGTTTGAGATTGCTCTCCTGCTACCTGTGGCGCTTCAGATTTTTCCTGCCTTTTAATTCTTTAACTGGCAGAGAAAATGAACTCCATCAAGACCCCTAGACTGTATCATTTTGGGAACTTGTCTCAGCTTTCTTAAGATTGTATCATCTGTGTTGCTCCATTTTATATTCTTCATTTAACATTTAACAAAACTACCCTGATCATCATCTGTATTAATACTTCACTGGTGAGCTCTGTGTCTAATCCATTCCTCACTGAATCACCACCTGGGTACCTCAGTGAGTGCTGAGTAGGTGCATGAATGATCACTATCAATTTCTTGGACTTTTCAGTTTATCCTTCTAGTGTGGAGTTCAGGATTAGAGTTCTGATGTACTTTCTCAGTACAGTGATTACCTGGAGACACTAACCATTCTACCTAGCCTTGGCACATTCTACCAGCCAGGAAGTGGGACCAGTGTTTCTGGCTTGCCCAGCAGATTCCATCTGAAGCAGAGGGTAAATGTTTCCTGACATCATTCTTCATTGTGACATCAGACTCTCACTTTACAGACTAACTTTTTTTTTTTTTTTCGAGATAGGGTTTCTCTGTGTAGCTTTGCGCCTTTCCTGGAACTCACTTGGTAGCCCAGGCTGGCCTCGAACTCACAGAGATCCGCCTGGCTCTGCCTCCCGAGTGCTGGGATTAAAGGCGTGTGCCACCACTGCCCGGCCAGACTAACTTTTATAAGTCTTGTAAATGTAATGTAGTTTTTCTTTTTTAAAACATTAATATAATTTTCATGTGAATTATGATTATTCAAAGGTCACTTCGGAGAGCACATTGTCTTAAGTCTTGGTAGCCCAGGGGTCCTATGAGCAACAGCTATATCATTGTATGAAATACATTTTGCTCAAGAAAAGAAAATAGAACTGTCAAATGAAACTGTTTTTGACAAGGACTGGAAATCCTGAACCTATTTGTTAATTGAAGGATTAAACTGCTTATTTTCCTCAGATACTTACATTTTTTAATTACATTTTACTGATTTTTTATTTTGCCTATGTGGTTGTCTAGGTGTGGGTATATGTGTGTGTACACGTCAGAGGACAACTTTTGGGAACTGGTTCTCATCTTCCCAATGTGGGTGCTGGGAACTGAACTCACATCCTCAGGCTTGGCAGTAAGTGCCTTTATCTGTTGAATCAGCTTGATGATCCTTGTCTTCAGATATTTAAATTACAATGCCTGCTGTTTGCTTTCATGTGAGACTCCAACTGATTTGAAAACACATGTTATTCTCTGCCTTCCTCTTGAACTGAACCCTAAGCCTGGGAAAGCGCTATACTGCTGAGCTAACCCCAGCCCTGGGGTGTTTTTTAAATTTGTTTCTGTAAACAGTACTGTCATCTTTAGTTTGATATGTTGTAACTACTTTACATCCGTGATTAGTCCAAAGAAAACTTATGACCCAGGAAAGTTTGCATCTTATCCAGCCCATTGTAAACAGCAGTTCATAGGGTGTTATCCCAACAGCTTCGTGACTTGTGTATTTTAATTTTCAGAGATGTCTGATAATTCTGATTATATTATTATTTTCCAAACCAAAGAACTATGTGTAAAACAGTGAACTTGAAAGTGATGCTCTTATTTCTTGGTAAACTTTTAGAGAAAACCAAGCTTTTGACTTGTTCATCTCTAGTGGTGAAAAATCTCCAACTTTGGTAACTACAGTGGGATGAAGATTGTTATATTAACCATAAGCATCATAGTCTTGTCATCAGTGTCTTTTTCTGCAGATAGAGTAGAACTTAGGCCTGATACAGGCGGTTGCTGTATCAAGACAAGCAGCCAAGGCTTCTCTAAGCATGCATGGCCGGCTTAGGTTGAGGAAGGGAATCTCAAAAGAGACTCAAAGAGTGGGAGAGTCAAACCAGCTCTTCTCCCAGGTACTTCTTCCTTTGTGTTTCCACGGGAGCAGAGCTGGAGACCTGGGGTCTGTTTATTAATCCACTCTGTAACTGAAGATGATACAGCTCCTGTTTTCCTCTGGACCGGCTGCCCTTAGTGGAGGAATAAGGCTAGTCTTTGACACTGATGGGGAATGGTGGGAGGTGGCCACCTGTGCAGTAATTTCCATAAATGTTGACCTCATGCCTTGATAGTGTCTCGTCAAAAGTTAATGATGACGTCACATCTTAGGGTTGTTAGAGTCACCTGAGTTATTACTTGTAAGGGGCTTCTCACAGTTCTTCATACCTGCTGAGCACAAAATAAAGATTTGCTGTTTAATATTGAACAGTAATATTTCCTGTATAAACATAAGGATTATAACCTAATGTTCCCTTCTTAAAATCAAGGAAAAAATACTTTAAATGTGTATATATTCATTTTATTATCAGCTTCAAACATCACTGTGAAACATGCTGTTCTGTCTTATACCTTAATCCAGATGCTCAGGTACGGGGTTCCTAGTGGAAAAGCCAAGGGAGAAAAGCTTGGGACTTCACGGGAGAGGCAGACATGGGAGAGGCAGTGGGCTTGTCACATGGGCTCCAACACTAGACTTTGAACTCTTTGCATGGCTTTGCAAGCATGAACCAACCTCCCTTTATTTGAAATCGTTTATTTGGAAGTATAAAACCTCTGCTTTCATTAAAGCAGACACACGAGCCTTAACCACTCCCCAGTTTACTTTATTTCAGTGTGTATATTTGTGCATGCATGCTGTGTGTATGGGTACACGTATGCGCGCGTCCATGTGGAGTCCAGAGGCTGACTTCAGGTGTCTTACTCTATCATTTCTCCACCTTATTGTTTTCTTTGAGACTGGGCCTCTCACTGAACCTGAAGCTTGTTGACTGACAGCAAATTCCAGGTGTCCTCCAGTGTCTGCCTCCCCAGTGCTGGGGTTACGGGTGCGTACCTCTGTGCCCAGCTTTTGGGGTAGGTAGGTGATTGGGATCTGAACTCAAGTCCTCGTGCTTGACTGGTGAGCACTTTATGACTGAGCCGTCTCCACAGCAACCCTAGTTTACTTATATAATAATACTTCATTATAACCACTGTGTGTGTGTGTGTGTGTGTGTGTGTGTGTAAACTTGAAGTGTGGAATCAGTGTGGAAGCAGACCAGTTGGTTTTATCATTTGCCTCAGGTGTCCATGACCGCTTGGTTTTAGGAGACACTCCCTTAGATTGTCATTTTCCCGCTCTCTTGCCAGCCTAAGGGATGGAGATGACCTGTGTTTTCTGTTTGGCTTTAAGCTTTAATTCTGACATCATAGGTGGTGTTTCCCGAGACAGCAGATGGTTTAGATAGTGAACCAATGAGATCCTTCTGGTGAATACTAGAAGTAAACGAAACGCGACCTTGACTTTGCTTGCTTTTGGGTGACCAGAGGGGTGCTTGATATTACTCCTCATTTCCCCTCTCTGCCAATGGCCCCAACATGAGGCCACAGCAAGTGGATTGATTAGACATGGATTTGTGTCTTCAGGTTATCAAAGGGAACTTCTCTATCAGAGGGAAGATGGTTCCTTCAGTGCCTTCGGGGACAGCGACCCTTCTGGGAGCACTTGGTAAGTGGTTTTTTGTTTTTTTATTCTTCCTAATTAAACACAGCTGTATCACGGAACATGTGTTTACTAGGCCACAGTGGCCATGGAACTGACAGACATGCCTGTCTGTCTATGTGGACATTGAAACTGCTTGTTACAAAGCCTGCTTTTAAAAGAGGTTTCTTAAAAAAACAAAGCAAACAAAACAAAAACCCTAAATGATTCTAAAGCATTTGTAAACCCTACAACTCTTTTTTTGAGGGAAAAGCAGCAACAAAATTTTTTTTTTTTTTTAAAGATTTATTTTATTTATTATGTATACAGTATTCTGCCTGCATGTGTCCCTGCAGGCCAGAAGAGAGAACCAGATCTCATTACAAGTGGTTGTGAGCCACCATGTGGTTGCTGGGAATTGAACTCAGGACCTCTGGAAGAGCAGTAGGTGCTCTTAACCATTGAGCCATCTCTCCAGCCCATATGAAATCTTATAAGATGATGATATCAATGACAAGAAAAAAATAGGCTGTTGTGACATTGGCTTTGCCATATCCGATTAGTGCAAGAGCTTTGTTAACAAAATCGGTGCAGTTTTGTTTTTAATATATTTTTTGAAAAAGAAACTGATGGGATTAAGGAATGAATAGGCCGAGTATCCTCCTGCATGGAATGCTTGTGGTTGATTTGGGACAGTTAACCTGACTCCTTGTTCTGTCTGTCATGGCTGACTTCCAGGAAGGTCTGCTCTGTCCACCTACGGTGGGAGAGACCTGAATGCTACTGAGCATGCTCAGCACGTTAAGCTGAGCCGAGACAGATTGCTTCGGTTTTCTCTTGTCCGGGAGTCAGGATGTCAGTCTGTAAATAGGTCTCTGGAGTCAGGATGCCAGTCTGTAAATAGGTCTCTTTATTCTGTCACGGCTGTTCTTTGCACGTTACTGTGTTCTTCTTGCTGGGCACAGTGGCTCATGCTGGTGATTCCAGCCCTTTAGATGTGTAGGCGGGAGGGCGGAGGCCAGCATGGGCCACAGACTGAGAACCTGTCTCACCTCTAACCCTCCCCACAAATACAATGTTTTGTATCATGGTTCTGTAAAGTGTCACCTAGTATGATAAATACTAGACATTTTTACTATGAGGAGTCTCTGTTTTATAATCTCCCTTCCGCTTTTTTTTTTTTAAAACTTACCTACCAACCTACCTACCTTTCTTTCTCCTCATATGTATCACACACACACACACACACACACACACACACACACACACACACAAATAAATCTTCTCTCCTCTCCTCTCCTCCCCTCACTCCTTCTCTCCCCTCCCTCCTCTCTTCTTCTCTTCCCTTCATACCTCTTGCTCCTATTCTATTCTTTTTTTTTTCTTTTTCCTTTCTTTTCTTTCTCCCTTTAAACATCATTTATGGGGTGGTGGAGATGGCATGCTCAGTACCAGTTCCTATCATGTAAGCATGAGTCCCAAGTTTGGATTCTAGAACCCATGTAAAAGGCTGAGCATGGGTGACATATGCCTGTTACCTCAGGCTCGTGGGGGAAGGGATTGGGGTGTGTGTTGAGACAAGCACTTAAACTCTGTGGCCATCCAGTTTGGCACAATTGGTAAACTTCATTTTCAGTGAGATACCCTGTCTCAAAAAATAAAGGTAAGAGCTAATTTGGAAAGACATTCAGTGTTGATTTTGAGCTTCTAACACAGGCACACACATGCACACCTCCCTACTCATAGGTGCCAACACACACACACACACACACACACACACACACACACACACACACACCCCATTCCTAGGTATTGGTGGCAGGTAGTAGTTATACTCATGTGGGTCAGGCAGGTTTGACCCTTAGGCTATCATCCTGTAGTACCGAAAACTACCCATTTCTCTCACTTCAAATACTAAAGTTTGCTTGTGAATTCCAAATATTTTATCTTCAGCTTTGGGCTAAATGTACAAGATTTTCTTTGGGTGCATGTCCAGGGCAGTCAGAAGTGTTGGGCAATTTAACTATCATGAAAGGCTGGATTCTCAACCTGTAAAATACTGGGACAATATTATTTCTAAAGAACAGTTAGATGATCCATAAGTTCATTTCTAAATGGGATGTTTTGTGAATTGATATGAGATTTCTGAGCCATGTTCAAATGAAAATGAGCTCCACCAGCCAAGACAAGTTTTTCACGTTGTCTCTCTGCTGTCTTCCTGTTTGTCCTCCAAGATGCTACGTCTGGTGAATTGTCTGAAGGGGAACAGTGGCTTTGTTTCATGTGCTCAGCGTGAGTTCCAGGACTTAAATGTATTTTGTGTGCTCTCCCCTTCTTTCTCCAAGGCTGTCAGCATTTGTTTTAAAATGTTTCATGGAAGCTGATTCCTATATAGACATTGATGAGAATGTGTTACAAAGAACGTATAATTGGCTGAAAGGACATCAGAAATCCAATGGTGAATTTTGGGAGCCAGGAAGAGTGATCCACAGTGAACTTCAAGGAGGCAATAAAAGCCCAGTAACACTTACAGCCTACATTGTGACTTCTCTTCTGGGCTATAAAAAATACCAGGTACGTAATCTTCCGCAAATCCCAGGAGAGTGGATCTTGCAGGGTCAAATATGTGTCTTGGAATGGAAAGTACTTTGTCATTTTACATTGCATTTGAAATCTGCATTTGCATAGCCCTGTGCATTGCATTTGGGGCCACATCCCAAAATCTGGAGAGAAATAATAACCAAAGCTTACAGAGTAACTTAGGGAAATCTGCAAGGTTTTTAAATACATGCATCGTGCTTGCTATTGGTAATAAAAGTCAGTAATATTTCACTGTTAGGAGAAAGCATGTACTTTAGAATTTGGGAATGTGTCCTAAGCAAGTTGAGGTGAGGGGTTTTTTGTTTTCTTTTGCAGTGCTAAGGACTGAGCCCCAGGTGTTGATTATAGGTGGCGAGCACCCCGCTGAGCGATGCCTCAGTCATTCTGAATGATTTTTTTTCTTTGTTTAGATCTTCAAGCTTTTAGAGAGTAATTGCAGTGTCTGTTAATTTAGTGGAAACTGCTTACCTCTGAAAGTCTGTGGAAGGGGTATAGGCATGTGGATGAGAAAGAATGTGCATGGGAGGATGCTGAGGGTCACAACATCGCCTCAGAGCTCTCTGGCTGTTTGATGCCTTATTGCTTATTGAACCCCATTTCTCAACACCAGTAGCCATCCTCTTTACAAAGCTCTGACTACTTTCCTAGTTTAGCACTAGGCCAGTGGAAGGCAAACTTTTCTCTGAGCTTAGGGATTTAGTTCCTAGTTATAGGTACGAGAAGCATACTTCTGAAGCTGTGTTTTCTTCTGCTGTTTGGGTTTATAGTACTCAGTAGGATAAAAATTTTGCAGAAGTTTTTTTTTAATTCCCTTTAAAGAATAGTGTTTACTTAATTATAGCAAATGAACAGAGTATTATTACTTTCAGAATAGGTGACAGATGCTTAAATGTCAGTGAACGTTGTTGACTCCCATTGCCTAACCTGAGGCCAAATGCTTAGCAGGCCTGGAGTCATTATTGGGCTGAATGTTTCAATGTAGTTTTTATTTTCATATGAGGAGTAGTAAAATACTTATTTTTTCTTCCAAGTCTGCTGTCGATGTACAAGACTCTATCAAGTTTTTGGAGTCTGAATTGGACAGAGGAATTTCAGACAATTTCACGTTAGCGCTTATAACCTATGCCTTGTCGTCAGTGGGGAGTCCCAAAGCAGAGGCCGCTTTGCACATGCTGACCCAGCAAGCAGAAAAGGAAGGTAATGCCTGGGACCTGACTGAGGCTGATAAGAATGTGGGGCTTCGTGGAATAGACATGAAAAAAGTGTGTACGCTAAGTATGGCAGTGCTAATGTTTGCGTCTTTAGACTGAGATGAAAAACACAATGCAGAACACCAGCAGGATGGAATCTGCGTGCTTTACTGTTCCTGGCCTCCCTAGGAGCTGTCTATAGAACTGCAGACACTGGACTTGGACAGCTTATTTGTCTGTCTGCCTGTCTGTCTATCTGTCTATCTGTCTGTCTATCCTGTCTATCTATCTACCTACCTACCATCTATCTATCTATCTATCTATCTATCTATCTATCTATCTATCTATCTATCTATCTATCTATCTATCTATCTATCTATCTATCTATCTATCTATCTATCTCTATCTCTATCTATCTATCATCTATCTGTCTTGTATGGATGTTTTGCCCGAATATGTTTGTATACTGTTTGCATGCAGTACCCACAGAAGCCAGAAGAGGGCAGTGTATTCACTGGAACTGGAGTCATGCTGGTTGTGAGCTACCAGAAACCAGACATCTTTTAGAGGGGTTCTCTCTTGAGTTTTCCTTTGAGTTTGTTACTCTTTGAGTTTCTGATGTTATTTCTCCCAAAGTCCTTATAAAGGAGTCAGAGGTCAAAGTGTGTCTTAGGGTGAGTTGCTGTGTGCAAGTAACTTTAGATTCGAAGTTCTGTTCATTCAAAAAGGGTAACATGGGGCTGGAGAGATGCTGTGTAGTTGAGAGCACTTGCTGCTCTGTTATGAGAACTGGAGTTTTGAACTCAGCACCCAAGCGGAGCAGCTCACAAAGGCCTATAACCCCAGCTCTGAGGGGGCCAATGCCCTTTTCTGGCCTCCATGGGCACACACACACACACACACACACACACACACACACACACACCACATTAAAAATAATTCTCAAAAAATGGTTGTAGAAACATTAGTATTAGTAATTTAGATTCAGTCTTCATTGCTTATTCCAGGCTTGAGGAGTGAATGACTGGCACACAAAGGCTGAAATGGGACTTGACATTTGTTCTGTGCTGGGTCACAATCCTACACCACATCCCACCGACGTGCAATCTCTTAGGTCTTTGTAGCTGAGAGAAAGCAGAGGGCCTCCACCCAGGATGGTCTAGCGAGCTAGAGCAGGATTATCTCAGGAAGGTTGTTGACCTGGCTGGGATTGCTCAGTTTTTCTTTGGGCTTGGATTTTGAATTTTTACCATAAACTTTGAGAAGAGAAAAAAAAAGGGAGAGGTTTCTCAGAACATGAGAGCTGGTTACTGATAGATTCCTGGAACAGGATCCTTCCCCAAGTGCCCTAAATTATTTGTGGGAGGAAATTATATATATATTCCTTTTTAATTTATAACTATTTAGTCTTACACCAAAGCCATATGGTATTTCCCTTGGGAAAAATATTTTAAACAAAACATTCTCAAATGCAGGCAACAAGAAAAGGACGAACATTTGTACACTGTAATAGTTTGAAATGTAACATATAACGCACGTTTATGTATGCTTATATATGCGTATACTTGCATGTATTATATGTACACCTATATGTATATAACATCTGCGTTTTGCTAGTGAAGTAGAGCTGCGTGGGTACAGGATGATTTAACGGTATAAAACGTAAGCTTTTGGTGGTTGCCCAGTGTGTTATGTTCTCCTCCCAGGAGACACGCAGTTCTGGCTGTCGTCAGCACCCACGCTTTCTGAGTCCTGGCAGCCACGCTCCCTGGATATCGAGGTTGCAGCTTATGCACTGCTCTCATACCTGCAGCATCGTGTTTCTGAGGGAATCCCCGTTATGAGGTGGCTTAGCAGGCAGAGAAATAGCCTCGGAGGCTTTGCATCCACTCAGGTGAGAGATGATAGGTTGTTGTTTTTTTTTTCCCTGAAAAATTAAAAAAAAAAAATCTATGAAAACTATAGCCGCTTTTTCTTAGAGTCATAAAATCACTTAAATTACAAGTTCAGTAAATTAAATGACAGGTTTAAGGCGGTAATTTTAATGATTTTCTCATTTGAGCCTCGTATCTGGTATGTAAATTGAATACATTGGTTCCACATCTGTATTAGCTATTTTGTGTCTGTGGTAGCTGGCTTAAGGATGTTGCTCAGTTCTGTGTTGTAGTATTTTGTTGATCCTCTTATGTATGCCCAGCAAGAGACCCACAGGGGACCGAGGAAGCAGTCTTCTCGCAAGGGTAGAAAAATGTCTAGGAGGTTCCCAAATATTGCCAAATGTTTCCTTTGGAGATTTTTCTGGATATTTCTAAAAATGAGCTATCATTTTTCTTCTCTCAACAGGATACTGTTGTGGCCTTGAAGGCCCTCTCTGAATTTTCAGCCCTAATGTACACGGAAAATACAGATATCCAAGTGACTGTCACAGGGGCCAGCGTATCGAAACCTGTACACTTCCGGATTGACACACACAACCGCGTTCTCCTTCACACGGCAGAGGTGTAGACAGGGGTGGTCATTTAAAACCCCATGTAGGATTCTTGATTCTGGAATACTACTTTAATTTTTGCCTTTTGACCTCAGAGAGCCCCATAGAGAGATGGAGATGGGTTGCCCCCTTTTTGGTTAGGTTTCCTGAGAAGGAAGGGTGGAGGGGGTGGGAACTTTGGAAGAAAGATGGGCAGAAGAGAAGAAAATATGGACACTTCACACTGGGAAGGAGTGACACCCACTGAGCCCCAGTTTGCGTAGACACTGTGTTAGGTTAGAGAAGACATGCTACTGCATGCATTCTTCAGGCCAAGTGTGCCACCATTTGACACATGAGAAAGCTGGCCGAGGGGCTGTGTGGAGAGTAGTAGAGCTGATCTCGTAATTCTCCTGCCTCTGCTTCTGGGGTGCTGGGATTGCAGGCATGTACCACCATACCTGACTCAAATCCTTACTTTAAAATGCAATAAAAGATTATGCTAAGAGCTAAGTGGAGAAGAGGGGCCATGGCACAGGAAAAAAAGGATATAGCTGGGCACAGTGATTGTGTACCATTGTGTTCATGGTCAGCCCTGATGAAGGGAGGTTAGGGGAGACATGCCTCAGCCCCAACAGGAGGGCAGTCTGGTCAGGAGCATCCGTGTGCCTTCCCAAAGGCTTGAGGTGAGGGAGCTTGGAGAGCACACTTCACCCAGGTCCACTGGTTGAGCCTTTGGTATTTGGGACCAGGCAGAGCTCCTAGTATTCTCCCAGCATTCCCCAGGACTGCCCCTGCTTCTAATGTGGGGTACAGCACCAAACTTGTGTGCTCCTGGGAAGGATTTGTCTGTGGAAGCTCACCTTCCTCACTTTCTCTCTCTCTCACCTTTCCTCAGCTTACGGCGCTAGAGCCCATGGTCATTGACATTTCTGCACACGGTTTGGGGTTTGCTATTTGCCAGGTATGTGTATATGACTGTCTGTTTTTGAAGTTAAATGTGACTTTTCGTAACGATTCTTTGCTAAATCTTTAACTTAGATAGCTTGTGTGAAATTCCTAGTGAGGGCTGGTAAGATGGCTCATCCAATAAAGCTGCTTGTTGCCAAGCCTGAGTGTGATCCCCGGGACCCACCCGGTGGGAAGAGGAAACCTACCACATCAGTTTGTCTTTTGACCTACACACAAATGCCATGCCATGCATACGCCCTCACAATAAATAAATGAAATTATAATAAAAATAAAATAAAAGTCTTAATGATTTGCTTTTGTGACTTAGGCAAGATATGTTTCTTTCTTTAATAGAAGTATTGGAGCTATTATTAACTAGTGAGTAGACAGTAATTATTTGTATTTACAATCTGCTTGAAAAACATCTCTTAGAGACTACTTGCTTTTTGAAGTTAATATTGAAATCCTCCAATGTGATTTATGTGAACAGTTGGGAAACCCTTTTCCCCTTTTGAGACACAATCTTGCTATGTAGACACAGTAATATACTCAAATTATCAGGCTGGTCTCAAACTTGTGATTCTTTTGCCTCAGTCTCCCAGGTGCTGGGATTTCAGGCATGTGCCACTTTGCCTGGTTTCTACATTTTTGTTGTATTTGAAAATACAGTTAAAAATTATGATTTAACAGGTCAGAGAGAGAGTGGTTTAGTGGTTAGGGACAAATACTACTCTTCCAAAGGACTAGTTACCAGCACCCATGTTAGGTGCTCACAATTGCCTATAACTCCATCTCTAGAAGGATCCTGAACCTCTTGCCTCTGTGTATATGACCACACACACACACACACACACACATGCCCGCATGCGCACACACACATATGCAAACACACATGCACACACATAATTAAAATGAAACTAAAAAATTATAATGTTGATAGTTGATAGAATTTATATTGTAATGACCTGATAACAAATACATATTTTACTTATAGATTCTTAATATTTAATCTAAGAATATGAAGGTCAGTGTGGCTTTATAAGTTGTCTTGATAGACAATGTGTTTCTTTATGGTAAAATCTCACAAAATAGCAAATTCAAAAATCTGAGCGTGAGTATGTTCGATGCCATGGTACAGGCTGAAAATGCCAACCAACCCACTTTTGATGGCTGCAGTTAATGAAGTGCTGTGATTAAAAGGGAGATAGTACGGAAAGTACTGGCTGGAGTAATTACACTAAACACATCGCACATCATGGAGCCTTTCAAATAATCTTAATGGAAACCTAAGAGAACAAGTGATAAGGCCCAAAATGATTATGGCTTGGGTGGAAACAAACCATATAACCACTTAGAAGGTAACACTAGAGAGAAAAGGTATTTTTAAAAGTTTTTAGCATGGTATTTTCATAAATACATATAATATATATATATATATATAATATATATATATTTGGTTTTTCGAGACAGGGTTTCTCTGTGTAGCTTTGCACCTTTCCTGGGACTCACTTGGTAGCCCAGGCTGGCCTCGAACTCACAGAGATCCGCCTGCCTCTGCCTCCTGAGTGCTGGGATTAAAGGCGTGTACCACCACCGCCCGGCACATATATTTTGATCACATTCATGCCCTTAGTTACACATAATTATCTTGCCCACTGCCTCTCCTAGTTTGCTCTTTTTTCAAAATAGTTCAAAAATTACTTTTTAAAAATACTGGTACAATGTTGGGAGAATGGCATCTTCATTTGCTTTCTGTTGCTGTAAAAAACGGTGACCAGAAGCAACTTGGGCAGGTAGGGGTTTATTGGCTTCCTCATCCCAGTTACAGACCATCACTCAGGAAAGTCAGGGCAGGAATGTGGAGGCAGGAACTGAAACAGGCCGTGGAGGAGTTCGGCTTACTGGCTTTCTCCTCTGGCTTGCTCAGCTTGCTTTTTTATACAACCCAGGACCACTTGCCCAGGTTAGCTGGGCCCCCTCACATCAATCATTAATCAAAGTAATGCCTGCCCCTCAGAGAAGGCCACAGGCCAGTCTAATGGAGGCAGTTCCTCAACTGAGATGCCCCCTTTCTGGATGTCTACATTTGTGTCAAGTTGAAAGGAGGTAAGCAGCACAAGTGTGTTTATCACCCACACCTTATCAGACAGATAGAATTTGGAAACTGCCACAAATTCTTAAGATTTTCGGAAAGGATAATTATTTATTTTTGGTGTGTGTGTGTGTGTGTGTGTGTGTGTGTGTGTGTGTGTGTGTGTGTTGGTGCGCATGTACCAATGTGCATGTGTGGAGGTCTGTTTTCCCCTTGCAGAGTGGGTTCTCGGGAAAGAGCTCAGGTGATCTGACTTGTATAACAAGCATTTTTATTAGCTAAGCCACCTCTCTGGCTCTCTAAGATTACTTTGTATGATACTCAAGACACAGAAAGCATCTTTAAAAAAAACAAGGAAAAGTAATTATAGTGAAATGGAATGTTTTTCAGTGAGAAGGAAAGAAATATGGGATAATTTATGTGGTTCTTTAGTGAAGATCATTGGAAACTCTTTTTCCCCAAATTGCCATTCAATGCAAAAAAGTAAATTCAAAAGTAACTACACAGCCTGTTTTAGACAAAATTGGGAACTTAGTATTCTTAAATCATCGCATTTGTTGGAATTACCACATTGTTGGAAGCTGTTTTTGATCAATGACATGTAGATAAATCATTGAAACTAAATGATTGGTGATTGAGGTTTGAAGAACACTGGTAAACACAGACCTTCTGGTCAGTGTCTGTATCAAAATTCAAAAGACAAGAGAGAGGGACTAATAGGCATTTCTTATGAAGAAGGGAAAATGTAAAAATATTAATCACGCAGAAATGAGAACTGGGATTGTTTTTGTTAATATTTTTATAAGTGCTCTGGAAAGAAGTGCTCGGGTTTGTAGTAAATGTTTACCTACTTGGGCACTAAAAGTCTAAGCAATGATGAATGAGTTCTTTTGAAGTTCTGTGAGTGGATAGTTGAGCTTTACTGCCAGCCAACTATAAACTCCAATACTTAATAGATAGATGTTAATCATTACCCTAATAAGGAGCCTAGTCATCTTGCTTGAGGACATTGGTCCCTAAAGGGACAGTTGTATGCCATAGGAATGCTGAAGATAGCATACAGCTTTTAGATGTTAGAAAACTGCTCCAGGAATAATCCTAGTTAATATTATACTCAATAATTAATTGTTGTAGTTTAAAAAAGAGTTGGAAAATGTCCAGTGTAATACAACCAGAAGGATCAAGTGATGAAAGATGATATGAACTTCTGTTGTGGCAAAAAACAAAAATTAGAACTCTTAGATTTGAGAGGAGAAGGCTTAGCAAGAGATAATTTAAAGTGTATAAATTCGAGAAGGGTACTAGATGTTTGCTTCTGAGGTGTGTGTATACTTATTTATCTGTTTCAAATAGAATTAAAGGGAAATTCAGTATTACACAGTAATATTAAATTCTGTGAACTTGGTTCCAAAATAAGTGGTTGCATTAAATATTTAAAAGTTCCATTCTGTTTGGGATGAGGCAGCCTAGGAAAATTTGAACACGTTGCTAAGCTTCAGCTTTAGTGTGGCTTTGAGAAAGACATTGGTCCTTGCACTACTCCAGTGTTCCCATGGCTCCTTTCATATCAAAGATAGCACAGCAGACAGTTGTTTTTGTCATCTTTGAAAAATGTTTTGTGATGAACAAGAATTCTCAGCAGTTGGACAGGTGGTATATTAGTTTGATTTGTCTTACTGGGAGTTTATGAGGTTCCATTTGGGTAGCAAAACTTAGAAACTAGTAAATTAATTACACACCAGTAAATGCTTTCAAGAAAGTTGTCTGTAGTTTTTCTTTTTTCCTCCAGGGAGTGTTTTCTATTCTTTGAGAAAGCAATCCATAAGCATCTTTTCTAGTGTTCTGACATTTACTTTGGAATATTGCCTAATAATTTTCTCAATAAAAATGACGAACACTTATAAAAACATTAGATAATGATGCTTTCTTAGCTGGTAATTTTTTTTTTTTTTAGTTTGAAGACTATAAATCTAATTGGCTTTATTACAAAAAGAATCATTACCTACATTTAGACTACAGCAAATAGCTAATTTATCCCATATGCTAATTTTCAAAAATAGTGTTTTGATGAGGAAGGAAAGCTACACTCATCTGTGGGTATAAGGACAAATATTTAGACTGTAGTTAGGAACTTTAGTGATTTATTAAAGTGGCAGTTGTTGGTTTTACTGCAAGATCCATGACTTCACTTATGCTAATTTTTAAAATTTATTGCAGCTTAATGTTGTTTATAACGTGAAAAGTTCAGGTTCTTTTAGAAGACGGAGATCTATCGAAACTCAAGACGCTTTTGATTTAGATGTTGATGTGAACGATGAAGGTGATGTCAATCACGTGAATTTGAACGTGTGCACAAGGTAGGTGTCTGCTTAACAACTCCTTTAAGAGAACAGATTTTCAGGCTTAATTTACACTGTCATCAAGTGAGATCAGGTAAAGAGTCCTTTTTAAGAGACTTCATCCTACCACCCCACGGATTACAGACTAGAAGCACAGTTAAGTATGTTTAAACCCTTCTTGGGCATGCTAAAATTGGTCACAAGTTTTCTCTGTATTTGTAACAAATTTGGGTAGAAAAGAAATTCTTTAAAATGATTTTATTTTATTGAGGGAAGCCATGAAAGCCCTGAGTGGACACATTGTTGACATGGGCACTGCCATGTCCACTCCTTGAGGTCTCAACCCACAGAAATGGCAAAGCCTTTCCTGGGGGGAGGCTCGGGGGGATGGCAGAGTCTCCTTCTGTTTTAAGTATAGATGTTGGCAGTGTGTGCAAAAACGAGCAACAGCAACTTTCTCCTGCAGGATTACTGCAACCTTCTGCTGAGATGAGCTAACTCATGCCTCTGTGCTATCCATACCACAAGTGCTGAGATTCCTGGCTGTGTTCCTTGCTACGTCATCAGAGCAAGCACAGCCCACCTGATCCCAGCCTTTCTGCCTGTGTGTTCGTCCATTCTTTATTCCCTTTATTATTTTAAATTTTCTTTCTTTCTTTCATATGTATGAGTGTTTTTGCCTGTTTGTATGTCTGTGTACCACATGTGTGCCTGATGCTTATGGAGGTTAGAAAAGAGAATCAGATCTCCTGGGACAGGAGTTACAGACAGTTGTGAGCTACTCTGTGGATGCTGGGAATTGAACCCAGGTCCTCTGAAAGAACAGCCAGTGCTCGCAATCACTTATCTCCAGCCCCTAAAATTTTATTTTTAATTTATTATTGCTGTGTTTATGGTACATGTCGGTGAGTGCATGCATGTGACATGGTGTGTATAAGAAGTTGGAGAAGAACTTTCTGGAGTTGATTCTCTTCTTCCACCTATGGCTCACACTCCAGTTACCAAGCTTGTGTGGCAGACATTTCTTACCAAGTGAGCCATCGAGTCAGAAACTTTTAAACAAGAACCCCAGTACCAGCTGTGGAATACTTCCCTAGGAGTCGTTGGCTGGAGAGGTCTCAGAGGACCCCCAAAGTAGGCAGGCTATTACCTTGCTCTTGGTTGCTCGTCAGAACCAAATGGTAAAACCCTATTGATGAAGACACCACACTGGTTACAGGACATGGAGAAATCAAGGTGGAAGCTCTCTCCCTTCTGGCTCGTATTCATTTTGCTGGAAGGTGCTGTGTAGGGGGAGAAAACTCATTAACTGTCTCGCCTGCCCTGCTGTAGATGAATGTGTGTTACAATTCTAACCCAGCAGGCAAGAGTTGCCCATTGGTGTAATAATGGCGCAAGTATTTGGGCGCTAACTAGCTACTTTATGATTATATTTGAGGCCCATTCCAAGTGAGGGAATACAGACTTCTTGCTGTTAATCTAGTAAAAATCCTGGATGAATGGGGGTAAAAATACAAGCTAATAAAACTCAAGGCTAATGTAGGAAAACTGTAAAATATTCAATCATATTTAATGCTACAAATGTTTATTTTTTTGTTGAAATCATTTCATTTAGGGTTCAGATTTATCTTTAGCTTTTGTACTTTTGGCCCCAAATTTATAACAGCATGCAAATCTAGGAAAAAAGAATAGTTTTTTAGATAGTGAAAACACTTCTGTTCAGAAGATTCTGGTCTTGGGTAATTGTGTACTGGTAACTTAAGCTTCCAGAAGTGGTTCTAAAATTGGCCTGCAGCCAAAGCACCCAAGGGTCTCCTTTCTGCAGACATACTGACTTCACAGTAGAGATGCGGAGTTGTCCTCCCCAGCTCCTTGGTCATCTTGTGCACAGGATTTTGAGAACAACCATGAGAAAGTTCTTGAATCCAGAGGCTTCACAATTTCTCTTCTGTCAGTTTTCTCACCCCAGCAGTGTTTGGGGTTGAGTGTGAGGGAACTGTCAGAATGCACGGGCATTGAGGACCTGCTGTCTGCTCTTTTCAAATATCCCAAGGCATCGTGGTTGAGCTCAGCCTGTTGTTTGGCTGGAAGCCCCTGATGCTCCATGAGGGTCATCTCTGGGTGTTGGTCGAGCTGCTCAGCTTTCTTAGCCACTGCCTGAAGCAAGGCTTCCCATCATTACCTTCATCTGTTCTATCTTTGGACCTCATCGTCTGATTGAGGTGAAATATCCCATGTGTTTACCCCATTCCTCCCTTTCTGGTGCATTTTTCACCAGTAGCTGGGGCTGTTATCATTTCTATAGTGCCTTCCTTCTCAGCTGGGAAGGAAATAGGACTTCCATTATTTTATCTTAACTTGGTCTCTGTTAAGTAATAAAAATATCATATTATTATTTACTATCAACAGAAAGAATCTATATGTATCATAAACCTATATGCCAGACATTGAACAAAATCTTTACATGTTTCTCATTTAGGTCTTACTAGACTAGTTCTTTTCAGTCACTAATATCATGCCCACTTTTCTCTTTGATTTGTTCATTCATTCATTCATTCATTCATTCATCAAGGAGTGGTTGAGTATCCTCTGTGTCTCAGGCTGGGGTCTACCCTGAGTGGCCAAGTGACACTCTCTCTTCATTTGTTGGTTTAAGCTGGGAAGGTTGGTGTTGCCAACTTTTGAGAGAATGTCAATGTTTCGAATTTAGTTTAGAACCAGTACAAAACACCACTAGAATATACTGAATAGTTATGCAGTGTACCTGCTGTACCCTGCAAGCACACGCCTGCTTCCTCGCTGGCACTTTATCCTATTCAAGGGACCAAGTTAGCTGCCATTTTACTTGTCACTGAAGGTCATAAGACTGCCAACACTGTATAAAAAGGATGCATAAAATTCCCTCGAGTGAATTCTACTTGTGCTTGAGCGGTATTTAGAATACTGGGTAGCTTGAATTTTTACATCAAGAACATTTGTTTAAGTTTTTCTGTCTTCCTCATCTCTCATGTAGGTTTTTGGGTCCAAGCAGGAGTGGCATGGCTTTGATGGAGGTTAATCTTCTCAGTGGCTTCACTGTACCTTCAGATACAATTCCTCTGAGTGAGATGGTGAAGAAGGTGGAGTATGACCATGGGAAACTCAACCTTTATTTAGATTCTGTAAGTAGTGAGATGTTTCATAAAGCTAGGTATTGGTAAGGTTCTATGTGATGTGTTTAGAAGCCTGCCACCTGTTAAGTATGTTTTCCGTAAGTCATTATTATTTCAGCTCTTCATCTTTGAATGATTTTGGTATGTCAACTGTATGTTTTTTTCCATTAAAAAGGCATCACTAGGCCTGAGGAGATGGCTCATTGGGTAAGAGCACTTTCTGTACAAGTGTGATGACCTGAGTTCCAATCCTCAGGACCCATGTGAAAAGCTGGGTGTGACTACACATGCTTGTAACCCCAGCACTTTGGAGGGCAGAACCAGGAGTATGGCTGAGCCTTACTCGTTGTCAGCCTAGCTCAAGGTTCAGTGAGAGACCCTGTGTCATAGGAATAAAATGGAGATTGATACAATAGAATGCCTGATGCCCTTTTCTGGCTTCCACATGGATAGCTGAATGTATCCCCTGCACACAAATGCATATACACCACACAGACATACACATACCACACACACTCACAAACTTAAAAAAAAAAACTATGAAATTAATGAAAGTTACTGTTAATGATGAGCCTAAGGAAAGTCTTTTTAAAAAGAGCTTATTAATTGTTTATTGGACTTCTATGCATATCCATTATACATACACACATATAATACGATACAATCATGTGGGAGATAATTTCTTTTGTGTGTACATTTGGTGTACATGTATGTATGGAGACGAGAAGTTGACAGTGGCTGTCTTCAATTACTCCCTGCCTTGTCATTTTGAGTCAGGATCTCTCAGAGACCTTGGAGCTTATGATCCATATAGGCTGGCCAGTCAGCGAGCTCCAGGGACTTGCCTGTCCTCACCTCCTGAGTGCTGGATTGCAGGGTCGTGCCGTCATGCGGGGCTTTTTGTATGTGACTTCAGGAGATACGGACTTAGGACCTTGTGCTCACGGAATAGACACTTCACTGACTGCGCCATCTCCCCTCCCCTGATAAGCAGTTTTTTAAAAGTCGTTTTTAAAAATTATTTTTATAAATGGACAAACAAAGCAAGGAGCTTCATTGTGGCACCTTCATATGTACATGGTTTTATACGTTTTTCTTCCTCTGCTCTGCCCACTCTAGCTAGCACCCTTTACCTCTCCCAATATCTCCCTTTTCTGTTTTCATTTCATATAAATTCTGTTACCCTTTCCTCACATTAGGATCTTTCCCCCTCTTTTTCATGGCTTCCTCTTTTTCATGGCTCCCTCTTTTTCACGGCCCCCTCTTTTTCATGGCCCCCTCTTTTTCATGGCCCCCTCTTTTTCACGGCCCCCTTTCTAGTTTAATGTCTCACACTTCCTCCTCTCAAGCACACATCTTAGGATCTGCAGATGAGAGAACACATATTGGTCATTCTGAGAGTGACTTTAACACAATAATTTCCAATTCCATCTCTTTTCCTGCAAATACCACGACTTAATTTTCTTTATGGCTAAATTGGCCTTCCATTGTGTATACATACATTTTGTTTTATTCATTTTATTTTATTGTATTCATTTTATTCATTCACCTCTTGGTGGCCATCTAGGCTGGTTCCATTTCCTGGCTGTTATGAATAGTACAGGAAGAAACATGGATAGGCAGGTATCTCTGTATTATTGACTTAGAGTCCTTTCAGTACATACTCAAGAGTGGTATATCTTTGTCATGGGGTTGTGTGTGTGTTTACATATGTATATGTATACACACATGCATACACACACATATATACATAAACATCCACATTGATTTTCCATGATTGTGGGACCAGTTCACATTTCACTAGCAGTAAGCCAGGGTCATTTACATATATAAATAAGTAGCAGTCCCTCGTTAGTTGTGATATGCACCCTTCCCCTGAGGTTATCTGGAATTCTCCTATGGGCTGACCACTGCAGAGTTAGGCCTCTCTGAGTCATTAGCAGCAGCTGGAATGGAGATGCACTGCCTGAGAGGGATTCGGGTTATCCCAGGAACAGGCTGGATATTTACTAAATAATTCTAAATCTCAACAATCCCTTTAAGGACTAAATAGGACTAAGAAACATTCCTATTTTATAAGAATTGTTTTGGATTTAAATAAGATTAACTTAGCAAACATTCTTAACTGTAGTTCCTGGTAGGCAGAAGCCCTCTCTAGGTACTCAGCTCTGTTTGTTTCCTAAAGTGAAAAAAGTCTCTGGCTTTCCTTATGAACCACAGTGTGACAACCCCTTCAAACCTTTTGTATTTTTCCAGGTAAATGAAACCCAGTTTTGTGTTGATATTCCTGCTGTGAGAAACTTCAAAGTTTCAAATACTCAAGATGCTTCAGTATCTATAGTGGATTACTATGAACCAAGTAAGTGGGGGCTGGGGTTCGTAAGACTAGAAATCAAGCCAGGCATTTTACTCATTGAAAGTGACAATCTCACTGGATCGGTTGTGGGGTAGTTGGCTGGGAGTGAAAAGTGTTGATGGAGGAGATGCAGGAGGCAGGCTGTCCGTAGATGAAGTCTGTCCACAATTTATAAGGCTCACACGACGGCATCATTTAGCATGGGAATGTTCAAAAGTTGCTCATAGTGTTTTGTTTTTAAGCCACAATTACAAACTTCACAAGAAAAACTGATAGTGTCTAGTTATGTTTGGTTTCCAAGGTTTTGCTTCTTTCCAATCCTCCATTCTGTCTGACCCCTGACATGAATGGGATGTTCCTCTGGAGGCATACAAGCATGAATGGGGCGTTCCTCTGGAGGCATACAAGCATGAATGGGGCGTTCCTCGGGAGGGATACAAGCATGAATGGGGCGTTCCTCGGGAGGCATACAAGCATGAATGGGGCGTTCCTTGGGAGGGATACTAGCATGAGTGAGGGATACAAGCAGTGCACTTGGTGGAATAATTGTGGTGGAGGTTAGTTCTTCCTTCACCAGGAACTTGAATGCTTTGGTAAAACTTGTGCATTATAACATTATTTTTAGTATCAAGAAAAACTGAGTACTTGGAATGATAATTTGAACTTCTTTGATTTGACTGGTAACATCTCATTTTATAAAATAGGAATGTGACCTAAAACATGAGAGTAGTCAGCTGGTCTGGCAGACTCCCAAATTAATTATGAAAAGTTACGCTCGGAGTGAAGCTGTGTGAGTGTGTAATCTTGGCTACAGTTTCTAATATTCAGGCTTTTTTTCTGAATGAGCACTCATGGTGTTCAGAGACACTGGAGGGCATGAGAAGGGCAAACATAACCATGTCAGGTAGCTGCAGATAATATCGCTTGAAATAAGGTGAACCAGCTCCAAGTTTTGGTGATGCTTGGTAGAGTCCTCAAGACAAAGGTATGGCTCCAGGTAGTTCTCTGTCCTAGAACAAAAGCCAGCCCCTTTTGTCCTTTGCTTCCAGCTGCTGTTGATGATGGGGATATTTGGAACACAGGCATAGGACCTTTTTCCTGAGGTGAAGGGATTGGCTGTATTGTGAGGCTCCAGTGACAGTCCTTTGCTATCATTTTTTGGTGGAGAACAACTCATTTATGAGGGGGCCATTTTACAGTGAAATTGGGAAAAGATAAGGAAAATTAAACCTACTATTTTAAGTATCTGAAGATACATTTGTGACACTGATAAACAATCTTTAAAAGTCATGAAAAAATTAAAAATAGGATTTTATTAAAATTATAAAATGAGATGTTTTGTTTGCAGTGAGACTTTTATAGTGTGATATGCTCCTTATATAGTTTTTTAAAGTATTATCTGTACTATAAACTATACCCCAAATTGAGTAGTTATTAGTTAGTATGTGCTCAGTGTTTTAAAACATTGAAATGAAGCTGTTTTTGTTTTGGTGAGTTTATTATTTTGTGATTGGTTATTTATGCAGTTTAAAAACATGTGCTATGAATTGTACCTGGAGTGAACAGAGTTTGATAGTATACCCCTTGTCTAACAACAGGCACGGATGAACTCCCATCATCCTTTGATTCTCTTAGTAAAGCCTGGGTCAGACACTTCCCAGTAGTTCTAATGGCGTAGAAAACATCATCTCCAAATAAACTCTCGAGAAGATTAAATGACTCAAAATTTGAAAATTTGCTTGCTCCAGTTAGAGTTAAAGTCGTGTTTGCAGCTTCCACGAGCGGCTGCAGCCCATTTGCTGCCTTTTGGTGCTGGCCAACTGATTGGAGATGGATTGGGCTGAACACACTGTTTCTTGGCATTTGTTTACAGTCTGTGCCTCCTTTTGAGCATTTCATTTGTTTCCGGTAAAGGAAAAATAAACTGTGTGAGGAATGGTCATCTCATGATACATTTATGCTTAGCAAAAGCGCTGTTTCTCGACAAAGGAGACGTGTAACCCCGGTGTCTGCCTCTTTAAACAGGGAGACAGGCCGTGAGAAGCTACAATTCCAAGATGAAGCTGTCCTCATGTGAGCTCTGTGGAGAAGCCAGCTGCCGTCCATGTGAGGATGGAGCCGTGGGCTCCCTTCGACACTCTTCCAGTCTTTTTGCTTTTTCTTTCATCCTTCTGTACTTGGTGGAACATTGATTATGATTTATTTTTCCAAGGACTTCATCTAAAACTAGCATTTCCAGAAAGTCAAGTGTGATTGTTTTCTTTCTACAACTGATGATTGCCGCTGATGATTTTGAAAATCAATTGTTTCCCTTTCTTAGGGGGTTCTGGGAAATGTCTGCAACAGGCTGGAGCTTGTGTAGGCATGTAAACCTCTCCACTTGATCTTTGTGTGGAAGACTATCTGAATGATGACACTTGTGTCTTTTCATTTTCCCTTCTCAGAAGGATTTTTTTTTAGACGCATTTGTTTTCTCCAGAATAAAAATGTTATTTTCCATTATTCCTGTTTTGTAAGAGATATGATTTGGGGTGTGTGTGTGGGAGGCTCTCATCCATCTGTCCTTCAGTATTTGGTTTGGTGTTAAAGAAGCAGCAGGTGGTGCTTTCTCTATTCCTTCCCACATCTGTCTGACTCTGCCTTGGGTCCTTCCTGCAGTCTCAGCAAAGCTTTCTGATAAGTATGTTGTTTTTTTTTTTCTTTTTAGAATGTAGCTGGTAAAATTTTAAAAGTAAAACGGACCCTTTCTGATCCAGATCTGATGACATGCCCCAGCCTCTACTCTCCCCAAATTCTAAATAGAGAGACAGTGTCTGTTTCTGTCTTGTGCAGCTCAGGGGGTGCTGAGACACTGAGAACTGCCTTTAGGGGTGCTGAGGTGCCCTCTTCTGTCTTGTTGGCAGTCTCACCCTGGTTCTGCTTCAGGGGTGGAAGCTGGAGAGCCCTGTAGCATGTGACTGTGTGACTTGGACTAGAAGAGCTCAGTCCAGGAGACACTATGGACCAAAGACACAAGAAATACTGCCCAGGTCACAGTCAACACATCTTCCTGGCTCTGGGGAAGCAGCTGAGGTTGAAGGTCTCAGAGTGTCTGGGCATAATTGCTGTCCTGAAGTACTGTAGTACTGGTCCTGGCTTCTGTTCAGTCTCTTCCAGCCACAAGGTCTGGGTATTGGGTTGCCAGGTGTCCAACGATGCTGTGAACCATTATGGAGTGTAGCCGGGCTTTCTTTGGACTGCTAGTTCCCAAATAACAACTCGGAGACTTCTTATTAAATATGAAAGCTTGGCCTTAGCTTAGGCTTGTTTCCAAATAGCTCTTATAACTTAAATTAACCTGTTTATATTCATCTATGTTCTGCCATGTGGCTCGTTACCTCTCCTCCACACTGTACATCCAAATCTGCACACCTCAGAGTTCTTCTCTCTCTCTCTGGAAGTCCCACCTATTCTCTCCTGCCTAGCTATTGGCCATTCAGCTCTTTGTTAAACCAATCAGAAGGCACCTTAGTCAGAGACACATCTTTACAGTGTACACAAAGATTATCCCACAACCAAGAGTATGCCTGAATTCTGAGTTATACTTACTCTGAAGTATGAGATTCATTTATCTGTGAACCTGCAAAGAAAATTTATTTCCTCATCTCTTCACTCCTTCTCTTCCTTTCCTTCTGAGTATACTGAAATAGGTTAGATATGTAAAAAAAAGTTAAAGATTAAAAACCATCTAAGAAGTGGTTTAATTTTGCCCCTTAACTCTATGGCTTTTCTCTCAAGTGGATATGTAAAAATAATCACACAGACTCCAAAGAATTTGCTTTCTAGTATTTTCAGCTATTTAAAAATATCTCTTGATGATGGATTAGAAGTTGCCTCTGTGTGACCAGGTAAAGAAGGGTAAGGATAGAAAGAAGAGACTTTTTAAATGACAGAAAGAGCTGGAGGAAAAGGAAGGAGGCCGAGGGGAAACTGTTGTGGATATTTGTTTACAGTGTGTGAAGATGTGTCACTGTGATTGGTTTAATAAAGAGCTGAGTGGCCAATAGCTGGGCAGGAGATAATAGGCAGGACTTCTGGGCAAAGAGAGGAACTCGGGATGAATCTAGGTGTGGGAGAGACACCACGATGACACTGAAGAAGTTGGACATACGGTACAGAGAAGAGGTAACTGAGCCACCTGACAGAATGTAGATTAATAAAAACGTGTTAATTTACATTATAAGAGCTAGTTGGGAAAAAGCCTAAGCTAAGGCCAAGCTTTCATAATTAATAGTAAATATCCATGTCCTTATTTATGAGCTGGTGGCCCAAAGAGAAGGCCCAGGAGACACATGAAATCCTCTGCGCAGAAGCAGGCCAGAGCGACTTCTCATTGACATCTGATCAAACTGCAGTGGAGGTAGCCAAGGTACCAGGCAGGTACAGTCCCCCCACCATGGGGGTGTTACAGAAAGACAGACCTAGGGGGAGGAGCCTAGGGCTGTGGGCACTGATCATGGTCTGGAAACAACGTGGGCGGAGGTGGGCGGAGAGATGGCTGGAGTTGTGCCGGCCGGCTGTAGAGACGATGTGAGGAAGTGTGGTAAGGGAACCTGAAGCAGAGACTTTCCAGATGCCCCAGCTGCAAGTCTGATAAGGCACCACAGCTGCAGGTCACTGTGTTGGTGAGTAACCGCTGGAGAACTCAAGAAGTGTGCTGAACTTGGAGTAGGTCACAAAGAAAAGAAACATAAACACAAAACAGCTGTGATCCAGCTGGGGCGGTGAACAGAGCCCGCTAGCACTGTCAGAGCCTTGGGCACTGATGAGTCCAGTGGGAAGTGTGATGCCCGGCTCACCACACACCAGTAACAATGTTGCACCTGGGGAGGCCTGGGGGGGATTAGGATTAGGGAATTCCTATAGAAAGTGGAGTTCCACATAATGCCTCCAATTTCCAGTTGAGTTACCAAGGATGGCAGCCCTCTCCTTGTGCAGAGCCCAAGACATAAAACAACTAGAGGAAACTGGAAGAAACCATATTCAGTCCCACCAGGAAAAACACTGATGGCAAAGTATATTCTATTTCATTGTGTTTCTTCTTTTTTCACTTTTTAATCATTTATCTATTTATGCTTTTTACTTGATTGTTGTATCTCATGGGAACAGGCTTTTATAGTATTCTTTTTCTGTACCTCTCCTATGATATTGCTCTACTGTGATACATACTTCTAACCTATAGACTTTCTCCCATTTATAATTTGTTTTTTTCTCTTCCCCTTTCCATTCCCTTCTCCTTTTATTTCTTGTTTATATTCGTAGCTCTAAAAAACTATAAACAACACCTTCCCTGGTAAGTACCCCGGTAATATGTCTCTGAAACTTACTAGGGACAGAGGTGAAGGATCATGTCTTTCACTACATGGGAAAGATAGTCAATAATGTGTCAACTACCGCAACCAGATTTTTCTTTAAAAGTCAGTGGGGACATCAATGCCAGTGGAGACTTCTCACCAGGAAGGCTACATAAACAAAGAGCAGGAAGAGGGTGTTGGTAAAGGATGTGTTCTCCTCTTTCCTGCTCAAAGAACCCTGTACTCACCATCAGTACCTTCTGGTCTGCAACAATCGGTTCTGCTCATTGTCTACTGATGTGTGCTAGGAAACGGTAGATTGAAAGGCCACTGAAAGATGAGTTATCTTGGTGTAAAAAGGTTTCCTCATTTAAAAACTAGAATCCAGTGACCAGGATGTACAGCTCAGTATGTAGAGTGCTGTAGCATTCGTGCAGTCCTGGGTTCGATGCTTACCATTGAGTAACATTGGGCATAAGGGTGTACAGCTGTAATCCCTGGACTCAAGTGGATGTAGGAGGGTCAGAAGTTCAAGGTCATCATTCAATACATTGTATGAGTTTGAGGCCAGCCTGGGCTATATGGGACCCCATCTCAGAAAAACAAAGAACAATAAAAACAAAAACAAACTAACAAAAGCCCAAGACAAAACAAAATAACCTAGCATTCAGGTTGAGGGCATAGTGTAGTGGTAGAGTGCTTGCCTAGCACGCCCAGTGAGGCCCTGGGTGTAGTTCCTGATCCTCAACCAGAACCCAACCAACCAAACAAAAGTTAGAATTAAAATACTTTTGTGAAGTACTTTAGCTTTTCCGGTCCTAGTTTACCTTGTAACTCTCTTTTTCTTATCCATTTACTAAGAGTGAGCAGGGGGAGGGGCAGAGGAGAGCAGCAAGGGTTAACTGGCACAGCCTCATGGCGGAGTCTGTTAACAGCTTTGGTCTCTTCCTGTCTCATAGGTCTCTTAGATTACACTGGTTCTCAACCTCTGGGTCGTGACCCCTCTGGGGGGGGGTCACACATCAGAGATCCTGCATATCAGATATTTACATTACGATTCATAGCAGTAGCAAAGTTACAGTTATGAGGTAGCAATAAAATAATTTTGTGGTTGGGGGTCACCACAACATGAGGAACTGTAGTAAAGGGTCGTAGCACTAGGAAGGTTGAGAACCACTGTCTTAGAAAGCTGTTCTGCCACAGCAGTGAGGTAGAAGTGACTGGAAGGTCCCAAGCAGGAGAACTGGAGGGCTGAGTGGATGGTAGTGCATTAATGATGAACGGGGGGGGGGGGGGGGGGGAATTTTTGTCACGCGCTCTGAGCAATGATATTAAGAAATGTACTTTTCCTTTAAATTTGCTTTGGCTGATGCACTACCATTGGTGAATGCTGTCGATTTCACTTAGTGATGTGGTCTGATTGGAAGTCTTTCCTGCTGCTTTGGAAACTGGAGATGCCAGCATAACTCATTTTCACATTTGCCTGTTCACTGGTTCTGCAGACCGAATACTGTGGTATTCAGTGATAACCAGTAGCTAAAAAAACACCCAGAACACAACGTGCTTCTGTGTGTTACCACCTCACCACCTTTTGTTACTGTTCTAAAAAAGAGGTGAAGGACCTCTAAAACATGCCCTGTGAGCGAGACACTGCCTTGAGCATAGTACTCCATTGTACATGGAGTGCACACTGCTTTTTGAAATACTCTGAAAGTAGCATCTGTGGGTTAGCGTTTCAGCTGTAAGATTAGGAGAGTTGTGCTCATGTGGACTCAGATACACAAATGTCCCTAAGGATTTGTTACCCATACAGGGAATATTACAGCCAGCACGTGAGAGTTTTCAGAATTGTAGGTATAACTCTGGATCCTACTCTGTTGTACCTGGGTTTATTTTTTATTTCTTAAATCATGCTTACTCTGTACTTATACTGATATAAATATAGTTATATTTTTTTTCTGGGTAATATGACATCCATTATTTTTTTGTTTTGAAACAGTTCAATGTTTTTATTTGACATTTCTGGCTATCCCATGACATTAAAAAATGGCACTATATTTTTTTGTTGTTGACATTAATTTTTAAAAAGGGCCAGCATTTCCCTCCTGCGGGCATATACTCTGGAGTTCTTTGTAACAACCTTCCTTTTTTTTTTTTTTTTTTTTCTGATTTGCTTTGTTGAACTATTGATGCTTATCTAAAGAGAAGTTGCAAATTCTGCCTTAAATTCGGCCTTCAATCTAAGGATGATAACTATCCCGAGTCTTTTGAGAGGGTACAGTGGCTCAAGGTACCATTGCATGTGCTAGAGGCATCATTCTCACAGAATAAATTTAGGATACTCCGAGTGACCAGGCTCACTCTTGAATAAGTTTCAGAACATTCTACATTCTCAGCAGAAGCTTCCATTAAGCAGAAGAATTGCTCATTGTCCTCTGTTTTAAACGTCTAATCGAGTACAGCGCTTTTAAGAGCTTACACTTATCCTGTCATCTATGCCAATGATGCTCACATTGTTATCAAATATCTTAGTTGTGTTGGGAGCAGCGTGAACTGCAGTTTTTATCAGCACTTTGAATAGAGGACCTCTATCCTACTTCAGGAAACTCAGCAGTGGATGTAAGTTTCAGTTAAGTTCTTAGTTGAGTTAGCTTTGCTTTAATTCAAAGGCTTGTTTCAAATCTTTCTCAGCCAATGAGTTCTGTTTTCGTATGCCTTGTCCAAATTCCCTCACTGTGTTATGCCATAAAATATATGGTCATTGTCATCTCAGTTATAAGAAAACAGATATTTCCTAGAAGTATTCTGAGACTTACTTCAGGGCACTTATACATGGGTATGTGTTTGTCTGTAGTAGAGATGATCGTGATATATGTGTTGTTATATTTACATTTTCCCATCCTTTGCTGTCATGAGGCTGAGATTTATACTTGTCTACTCAGTTTATTGAATGAATGGTAGAGGGCAGTTCATGTCACATTGGTAGATTTTAAAGAATTATCTTTGATAAGGTAATGGTAAATCTTTGATTGTTAACTCGACAGAATCTGGAATCAACTAAGGGACATGCCTCTGGGTGGGTCTATGAAAGCATTTCCGGAAATGATTAATTGAGGAAACTTTCCTATAGAGTGGGCAGTCAGTCTTTCTAATGGGTGGCCCAGATTTAAAGAGGTCCAAGGAAGGAATGCTGCATGCCTTCACATCTTGTTCATTGGGTGTATGTATCCCACTTCCTGCGGCTGCTTCCCTTTGCTGAAACCAGACACCTGTTTCTTTAGCCTTCCAAGGTGGACCAAGACCAGCAAGTCTTCAGGAATCTACTAAGGTAGATTCCTGAGACATCCAGATTTGTGGCCTGAGCACGTTATTTGGTTCTCAGCTTCTCCAGCATGCAGGTAGCCATTGCTGGATAGCCAGCCCCTACTGTGACAGCCAATCTTATAAACCTCCTTTATAATATATACAGATTATGTCAGTTCTGTTCCTCCAGAGAACCCTGCCTAATACAGATTGCTTCAGAAGAGTGTGTCTTGATTTTGGTCCTTTGAGCCTCTATGTGTGGTGATATTTTAATTGTGCTGAAATGTGATTTTACTTGTATGTTAATAAATAAAGTTTTCCTGGAGATAAGAGGTCACGTAGGGAGGTCACATAGCAAGCCATAAGCAGAAGTCCGGCATCGTAGCACATGCCCTTAATCCAATCACATGGCAGGCAGAGTCTCTGTGTAGTCAAGGACATAGCCAAGTGTGGTGACACGAGCCTTTAATCCCAGTACCAACCATAGAGATCTAGAGGTTTGCTTAGACAGGAAGTGACGAGGAAGTCATGTGGCTGGGCTTAGAGCTAATGAGAAAGCAAAACAGAAAGGCAATAAAAACACAAATCAGACAGGAAGAAGCTCTCTCTGGGGAAGCTACAGCTGCGAGATGGTTAAGATAAGGTAGTCGTGGTTTTCTGATCTCTTTGACTGTTACCTCTGTATTTAACTCTGTGTTTTTTATTTAATAAGACTGTTCAGAAATTCATCTACATTTATGTTTTGGATTTTTAGTGGGATATAGTTGATATGGTAAATAGATCTCATCTGCATGCAGGAAACATAAAATTTCACTCAACAAATTATTTATTTCTAGAATTTACTTTGCATATGAGAAGAGTATTGTGGAACTGTAACTTTTTTTTAAGAAATGGCACTTCATATGTTGATTCAAGTAACTGCAAATTTTAATCTTAAATGTTGGAATACATTATTTTTTTAATTAATTAGTTAATTAATTAATTTTACATCCCAACTGGTTTCCCCTCCCTCCTCTCCTTCCATTTCTTCTCCCCACTTTCCCTCCCCCCACTCAATCCACACCTCTGTTTCTGTTCAGAAAGGGGCAGGCCTTCCATGGGTATCAACAAAGCATGGCATGTCAAGTTGCAGTAAGACTAAGCACCTCTCCTTGTATTAAGGCTGGGCAAGGCAATCCAGTATAAAGAATAGGTTCCCAAGAGCCAGCCAAAGTGTTAGGGACAGCCCCTGCTCCCACTGTTAGGAGTCCCACAAGCTACACAACTGTCACATAGGAATATGTTATTGTTAATTGTACTCAATTAAGTACTTCACAGGTGTGGTAGTTTGAAAGAAAATGGCCCTCATAGGGAGTGGTACTATTAAGAGGTGTGGCCTTGTTGGAGGAAATTTGTCACTGGGGGAAGGCTTTGAGGTCTCAGATGTTCAAGCCAGGTCCAGTGTGGCATTCTCTTCCTGCTGCCTGCTTGTCCAGATATAGAACAGTTAGCTCCTTCTCTAGTACCGTGTCTGCTGGCATGCTACCATGCTTCCTGCCATGATGATATTGGACTAAACCTCTGACCTATAAGCCACCCCCAATTAAATATTTTCCTTTATAAGAGTTGCTGTGGTCATGGTTTCTCTTCACAGCAATAGAAACCCTAACTAAGACAGAAGTTGGTACCAGGGACTGGGGCATTACTGTGATAGGCTTGACCATGCTTTTATTTGGAGGAATGTTGGCATTGGGATTTAGGATTAGAAAGCAGTTGAACGCTTTAAGTGAAGCTTACTAGGCCATTCTTGTAGGAACACGGAAGACAGTGGTGCTGAGGGTGATGTGAACTGTGGGGGCCTGGCTCAAGAGGTTTCAGAGGAGAAAAATGTTAGTAGATGTCCTAGAGACTGTTCCTGTGATATTTTGGTGAAGAATGTGACTGCTTTCTGCCCTTGTTCAAAAAAACTTTCTGAAGGTAAATCAAAGAGTTTTGGATTGTGTTTGCAGAGGAAATTTCAAAATAGCCTAGTGTAGATAGTTTCATGTGGTTATTAGTGGCCATGTTTATGCAGATCTATAATGAAAATGATGAGGCTGAGCAAGCGAAGTTACAAAACGTACATCGAAGAAAAAAGAGGCACCAGGAAATAGAGTGGAGCTAAGTCCTGAGCTCAAGGAGATAAACAGATGAATGAAAATCCTGACATTAAATGGAATAAAGGGAGTGGTGACCTCAGGGCAAGATTCCACCCAGCTAAGCTTCCAACTTGTGAAAAGGAATTAAAGAAAAGCTTAGAGGGGCTGGAGAGAAGGCTCATCAGTTGAGAGCACTGACTGCTTTTCCAGAGGACCCGGGTTCAATTCCCAGCACTCACATGGCAGCTCACAACTGCCTGTAATTCCAGTTCTGGAGGATCATGAATCCACACACAGACTTACATGCAAAACACCAATGCACATAAAAAAAAAAAAACAAAAACCAAAACCCAAAACTCAGAGCTGTGTGTGGTGGTGCATACCTTTAATCCCAGCACTCTGGAGGCAGAGGCAGGAGGACCTCTGAGTTTGAGGTCAAGCCAATCTACAGATCAAATTTTAGGACAGCCAAGCTTAGGCAGTGAAGGAAACTATTGAATACAGAAGAACAAGGGAGCCATGTTCTAGCCACAGCAAGCAGCAGAACTTGGCAGCTTCAGCCACTTGGTTCTGGCTTTAGAGTTAAGGATACAAGAAAAGGGTTACGGAATCTTCCTCCACGACTAAGGAAAGCTACTGAGGCCAGGCATGTGGCAGGGATATCCCTGCATGGAGGCCTAGAGAGGCCATTTTGTGGAAGCTGTGAAGATGAAGCTTGGATTGCCTTGGAGACCACAAACTATTGAAGATGAAGCCATGGAATACCTGTGGAGGAGAGCTGCTAATGGAGTGGAACCAGCCCAAGAGAAAGAAGTGTGTTGCAGTCAACAAAGCTGAAAAAAGTTGGAGAGCTGAAGAGCGTTTTGACTCAGACATGGAGATGCAGAGTTTGGAGTTTGCCCAGCTGGTTTTCGGTCTTGCATTGGTTCAGTATTTCCTCACTATGTTCCCTTCCCTACATTTTGGAATGATAATGTATGTCCTGTGCCATTATGTGTTGGGAGTAAGTGATCTGCTTTTTGATTTTGATTTTATTGATGATTACAGTTAAGAGATTGCATGAATTTCAGAAGAGACTTTTGATTTTCAAGTATTGTTGAGACTGTGATGGACTACGGGACTTTTGAAGTTGGACTGATTGCATTTTTGCATTATGTCACGGCTACAGCTGACCCTGACCCTAGAGGGGATGGTTACAAGAAGAGATAACAGACTATAACAGATATAACAGGGCATGAGGGCTCACAAAGAGGGAACCTCCCAGCCCCAGGAGCCTGAGGACAATGTCTCTATTACATTCTCCAAGACATGCTTTGCAGGATGTCAACAGGTGTGATCTGTTCTATTATTGACCAAGTTTAGCCAATTGTAGATATTGTCATTGATGTATGGAGATGATAACGTATATCTCAGAGTTAAGTGGTGGAAATGATAGTCTATTCCTCCCATACCTTTTCGTTGCCACACACATCCTATTTTCTTCAGAGTATTCCTCTCTGGGAGTTTTCCAGTGACATTGTTACTTTAAGATAATACACAACCTTAAAGTATGGAACTTTAACCTAATGGTATGGAACTTTAAAACACAGTGAAACATGTTTATTAAGATGATTTAAAAGTTTATAGTAGGTATAAAATACAGTAGAATTACTCTACTGGCAGAAATAATCATCTGATTGCATCAAAATCTGCTGCCACTAGAGGGCAGAGGAGGGGTAAGGAAAGAAAGTGCATCACCAATTCAAACTCCAAAACCAAATTCCTGTCGTGAACTAAAAATAAAATGAGATCTGAAGTTCTTCCCCGCCTCTCATTTCTGTGCAAACAGATATCCTGCTTATTAAAAGCCTGCTTACTCAGACTACCACACACTTTTTAGGATCCATCCTTATCTTGGGCATGTAGCTTATGTATATTAATTTGTTATTCTTAGAGGAAAAATCCAGCCAGAGTCGGGGGTGCCTTTTGACTTCATAAAAATAAATGCTGGTGTTTTAAACCCCGGCGATCGTTAACCTTTGGCCAGTTTAGAAAGAGATAAAGATTGCCAAATTCCACTATCATTCTTCTAGACTGTTTTGATTAGGGAATAAGTTACAGCAAGTAAAGCTTGACCCAGAATTTGTGGAATTTTAATCTCCTAATGGAATCAAAGAGTCTGGATTAATCATCTGACAAATATTTATTGCTATCTTTCCCTACCTACTTTTGCCTTGTGCCTTAACAACCCCCGTCCACACTTTCCTTTCACAACCACAGCCAGAGAAAGAATAGACTCAGAAAATAGATGCTGTGGGCAGCGGTTTGAGGGCTGTGTGTCTGTCTTCACTGTATGGCATCGGTCTCGCTCATGCTCATCTTCATTTTGAACTCATTTATGTGTGTAGAAAGGAGAGGAAAACGCCTCTCATTCTGGAGGATTGTCTAAGATCTCTGAGAGGAAAGAGTGTTGTTGTGTCCAACACTCTGTGAAAGGGTCCTCTTCTCCACAGCCTTCCCCACTTCCTTTAGACAAATTTCTGTGACACGATTTTCCTGGTGAGAGACAGAAGGTGCTAGGATGGAGGTTGCATCTTCCTCAAAGGGAGATTCAATCTTTTAGTCATATTTCAAAAAGTTGTAGGTCCTCAGGACACCAGAAGTCAAGAGATGAGAGAGGCAGCTTGCCTTTCTGGGTGTGTGTGTGTGTGTGTGTGTGTGTGTGTGTTTGTGTGTGTGTGTGTGTGTGTGTGTGTGTGTGTGTGTGTGTGTGTAGTGGGTAGCTGTTGCAGCTTTGACCTGGAAGTACTACCCCCATTGAGGCTTCCGGTAACTGTCAGGCCTACGAGGTGGGGCCGAGAGAGAAGCCCTTAAGACCCGAGATCCAGATGTGCTGTCTCTCTTGGTTCCTGGATCTTGGATGCCGGATGTAGACCGAGCAGAGTTCTCCAGAGAACACCACTGGACTGCATTTAACCTCTCCCAGACCACAGGAGTGACAGATTTTTTTTTCTCTCAGACACCCACACTGGAATATAGGTCATGGAAGAAGCAGGAGTAGTGTTTTTTCTAACCCCAGATGCTACAGCACACCCCCACCTCTTGACAAAGTTTTTCCAGATCTCTCAATTGTTGGGAGAGAGTAAAAGGAGTGATTCCTGCTGGTGGCCATGTCAGAGGAGCAGCAGGTGGCAACTGAGCTTCGGGAGATTGGCCCACCAGGAAGCAAAGCACTGATGGATGAATCTGGGATAGGCAAGACCTGAGGACTTCGGCTCCAGAATGTCTCCTGCTGCTGCTGTGCCTTTACGTGTTTGCTGCTGCCATTTTTCTCTGGTGTCTGGCATGGTGTGAATGGGTGTGGGAGGATCCCCACTGCCTTTAATGTAGTGTGATTATCTCATGGAAATATCCCATTCTACTGGGCATTTTTACCCCTGGATTATTGTGAAGATGATTTCTTCAAGCTGTACTGTTTAACTGAAGCAATGATTTTATAGAATAATAGTGTTAGCTTAAATAGAATTTTGATGGTTGGAAGTTTTTAATAAATATAGTAAGAGATTGTGATGGAGGTTAGTTTAGTGTGAAAACTAAAGTTTACTTCATATAGTAAAGGCATGATGGGGTGTTTTCCTCACCCGTGATAAAGCAAGGGCTGCAGAGGATGGAAAACAGAACTAAGGAAGTGTCATGCAGCTAGGACTTATATGAGTTTCTCTTAAGGAACTATATAGACTGTGTCTTAGGTTAATCATTAAGAAAAACAATTGAGTCCCAAAAGATAAGACAGCTCAGGTGTTTTTAATCTTAATGTTGGGAGATGTGTTCACGGGTTTCGATGTGCATCATAGCTAAGACAAAACTCTAGTTACTTAAAGTTAGGTTAAGATGTTTTTTCAATGGCTTTGAAGTAGAAAATCTTGGGGAACAATTTAAAGTTTATAAAGACACACTTTTAATAGTTGAACAAGGGACTCAACAAGTTGATGTCAGGGACCAGGAACAATGGCAGCCTAGCTACTGCTGGCTGATGTACCTTTCTTGCTAGGATGGGTTGGTGATCAAGGGTGATGATTAATTCCTTGTACCTGTTTCTACACTCAGCTTCCTGATATAAAATAATGTTGATGAACAGGAATGCACCCTGAAGATTTAAAGTAGAGCTGACTGGTCATTTTCATATATAAAAGTTTGGATTTGTGATTCTTGTAAGATTTCTTATCAGATTATCTTTTGAGATAAATACTAAAGTGGCTGATCCTTTCTTTGTAACTGCAAAATGCAGCTTGCCAGCAAAAGAACTGGCTGAGAAAAATACCTTCCTTGCTTACACTCTGTTAATCTATAATAAGTTGTTTGGGTATGAATGTATGTGGGTTCTTGGGACAACTTGCTTTTCACCTGTAATATGTAAAATGTTTAATAATGCCAGGTGGTGGTGGCACAAGTCTTTAATCCCAGCGCTCGGGAGGCAGAGGCAGATGGCTCTCTGTAGTTAGAGTTTTCCTGCCTGGCCCACAGTCAGGACAAATCTCTCTCACCTGCCAGTCCCACAGCTGCTCAGACCCAAACAAGTAAACACAGAGACTTATATTGGTTACAAACTGTATGGCCGTGGCAGGCTTCTTGCTAACTGTTCTTACAGCTTTAATTAATCCATTTCCATTAATCTATATACCTTGCCACATGGCTCGTGGCTTACCGGCATCTTCACATGCTGTTTGTCATTGTGGCGGCTGGCAGTGTCTCTCTGACTCAGCCTTCCACTTCCCAGCTTTATTCTCCTCCTTGTCCCACTTACACTTCCTGCCTAGCCAATGGCCAATCAGTGTTTTATTTATTGACTAATCAGCAACACATTTGCCACACAGAACATCCCACAGCAGCTCTCTGTGAGTTCGAGGCTAGCCTGGGCTACAGAGTGAGATCCAGGAAAGGCTCCAAAGCTACACAGGGAAACCTTGTCTCAAAAAGCCAAAAAAAAAAAAAAAAAGTTTAATCATGTAATGGATATGGAAAACATGCTGTTTTTTACTTCTATTCATTGTAATCATTTACTTAAAAAGGAGAATGTAACCACATTGTAATTTTTATATTGCCTGAGAGATTTTGCTGGGGTATGTAAGCTTTAAGGAAAAAATTAAGAATAGACAGAAGGGAAACAGCAGGGCAGAAGAACAGAACAGAAAAGGAATAGAGTAGAAGAAGCAACAGAAAGAATAATAAAACGGAGAACTAACGACCCTCAGAAACGTCCTTGTGTGTCTGTTTGTCTGTCCAGTAGTTCACCTGGTCTTCATTTCCTCTTCAGTTTCTCTGACCTACTGATGGCTTGTCCTTCATCAGCACCCTAGGTGAGATCCTGACATGTTGGAGATGTGTGTGTGTGTGTGTGTGTGTGTGTGTGTGTGTGTGTGTATGTAGTGTGTGTGTGTATGCGTATGTGTGTAGTGTGTGTGTGTGTGTGTGTGTGTGTGTATGTATGTATGTATGTATGTATGTTTTTCCCTTTCTCACCAGCCCCAAAGAGTCAAGTTTTGCCCCCTTTCTGGCCCCAGAGAATTAAGTTTTACTCCCTCAGATAGAAAAGTCAAGTCTAGTGATTAGTTCGCTGACTCTGTGGATCCCCTCAATCCCTGAGCTGCTGAAGGCTGGTCCTCACAGAAGCAATAGATTCCTCTATGTTTACTGACGACTAAGAATTCATTTCCTTATACAACTGTTTTCAAGAGAAGAAACCAAAAGCAGATTTAGAGTTGAATGCTGCTTCCAAGTTGCAGGGTTAAGGTGATGCCAAGGAGCTAAAACTATGTCTACAAGTTGCTTTCACGTTGCCCCAACAGGGACATTTCCAGTTTCTTGGCCACATCTTATCTGCAGTGAGATGAAAAGAGACAGAGAACAGTTAAAAAGATTTCTGTAGACTGATTTCTACCCAGAAATATTAACCAATATTGGACATTAACTGGATAGCTTCAGTTATGTTTGAAAACTGGGTCCTTTGAAGGTATCTGGGACCCTAGGCTGTGTGGCTTATTGTTTTAAGGGCAGACAGAATCTTCCTGAAACCATGGCCATGCCTGTCAACAAAATGTGTGTTTCAGAGGACTTCACTGGTGTGGGTCTGGATGTGTTTTTCATTATTTCTTCTGACTAGAAATGCTGAACCAGGATGGTGTCAATTCAGTATTCCTTTCCATCACCAGCACCACTGCAGGGTGAAGTGTCCATTCCCTGGACGGAGGCAGAAGAAGCACGCACAGTCAACTTCCAATAAAGCAATACTGATGTCACATTTCCTCCTCAGTGGAGGTTTCTACTCCTCATAAGAAAGGAGTACCCAGATGTTAATCGCTCAATAATCTCAGATTATCGACATATATGTTCTGGTGAGAAAACCAGATGATAGCATCATCAGCTTTCTCTATAGTGGCTGTCCAGGCAACCAGTTAATATGGCAGCTTTCTTGTAGTATCAGCTAGTGTGTGTGTGTGTGTGTGTGTGTGTGTGTGTGTGTGTGTATGAGTGTGTGCATACAAATGTGTATATGTGTGTAAATGCATATGTGCGTGTGTGTATGTGTTCTCACAAAGCGTCTGTGGGGACTTAAGAGTGGAAGGATTTATTTCAGCTCATAGTTTTGGTGCTTGGTTCAATGTCTCCATGTCTATGCAGAGAATGATGGAAGGGACTGGTCTGGTGAAATCTCACGGAATCCAGAGAAAAACACAGAACAAGAACCAGGGCAAGAGCTAGCTCCAGAAGAAATGTTAACAATGACTGGGCCCTCCACCCAGGCCCCTTCCCCTAAGGTTTCTAGAATTTTCCAAAATAGCACTACCACCCAAAGACCAAAGCTTCAGTACATGAGCCTGCGTGAGACATTTCACTTTCAAATCAGGAATTAGAGGCACTGACATTGATTGCTTACTTGCAGTGTTTCCTCATTGTTCTTAGCTTTTCATGTATTTTTTGGTGTTACCCACCCATAAACACTTATGGAGAAAGTGCTTGTACCGGATAGTTTTTATGTCAGCTTGACACAGGCTACAGTCATTTTGGAAGAGAAAACCTTAACTGAGAAAATGCCCCTACCAGATTGGTCTGTGGGGAAGCCTATTCTTAATTAGTGATTGATATGGGAGAGGTCCCAGTCTAGTGTGGGTGGTGCCACCCCTGGGCAGGTGGTCTTAGATGGTATAAGAAAGCAGGCTGTAGGCAGCATTCCTCCATGGCCTCTGCATTAATTCCTGCCTTGACTTCTTTCATTGATGGACAGTGATATGGAAGTGTGGAAGTAGCACTTCCTTCCTAAGGTGTTGTGACTGTGGGTGTTTTTATCACAACACTAGAAACCCTGACTGAGACGGTGTCTTAGCAGAGACGAAGGTGCTGAGGGAATGAGGTTAAGTGTCTACCACGTGATCTGAAGTGGAAAGCTCTGATTCACTCCAGCAGCCACACCATCACCTGTCCACTTTCACCTGCCTTCCATGAGCTCAAGGGACTAAGCATTAATCTTGCAGTTTATCTACAATCCCCCAGTGTCTGCTTGGTATGGGGAAAGCAATGTAGAGTAAAAACTGGAGTTGGATGATTAAAAAACATTCCAGTGCCATTTCAGCAATAGTCCAACCTGGAATGCTATTCCCTGTATTTGACTCAATATTATTTTCAAATGATAAAGCTTATGTCTACTGGGTTATTTTGTTATTAACTAAATACTTTATATTTATTACCCCTTGCTCTACCCAGTGACAAATAGAGTACTATCATTCTCCCAATTTTAGGGATGAGTTTAGGGCTAGTGAGTTATTTTCCAGTATTATAGAACTTCTTAAGAGGAAGAAGTGAGATTTGATCCCAGTACCAGTGCTCACACTCTTCATTGGAGTCATATCAGTGTCCTAGTTTGCTGGCTTACAATTCAGAACATCTTTCTAACCAGCTAGTCTTACTGTAAACCTGGGCATGGTACAGATTTGATCTCTGTGTTTCTACATTTTGTTTTGCTGACTCTGTTCTGCTCTTGAACCATCTGTGAGCCATTCATTCACTTTCTTTAGTATTCAACTTCTGTCATCTGGCTTTGATTTGCTCAGACTCATTTCTCTGTGCATATTTCTCTGTGTTTCAATTTCTTGTTTTATGTGGAAACCTTTTGTAGTTAGTTTAATAATACTCGTTTTTATCACTTTGAAGTCTTACACTTACATGATGGTAAAGACATTTATAGAGCAAAGTAACTGGTATTTTTAGTAAAATCTAAATGTAACACTACATGTAATTTTAAGCTACAAAACTTTAGCTCTTATTATCTGAATCGTCCAGTTGTCCTTATGAGTTACTTGTTAAACAGCTTGTAAATAATTCTCTAAAATGTACTTGCTGATGCCACCTTTTACATATGGTATAATTTAATATAGTAAGGACAAGTTTTTGCCTAAGATATTTAATGGCAAAGATAAAGTATAATACCCAGAAATTTCTATGAAAATTCAAACAAGATCATTTAAGATGAACAAGGCATTAGCTTAAGACTTAAATAGTTTGTTAGGAGTTCCAGAGGGAGGTGGGGACCTTGGTGAAAGGGTTTAGGACAGAAAGATTCCCTTTTAATACAGGGCCTTGTGGTCATGGCGTGTGTAGGTTGGCCAGCAAACTGGGAGAGTGTGAGAACCTTGGAGGAAGTGGGTGGCAGCAGGAGATAGTTTTTAAAAAGTGTTTTAAAAGTGTGCAAAAGTGCAATGCATTCATGGACATGTGGTGGTCATCTGTGCAGTGGCTGAGTCAACTCAGCGTCGTCTGCCCTTCTTTGTCCCTTCTCATCTTTTGCTGGTCCTTATCATGTAACCACAGTGGGGACAGCCAGGTCTACACAACGCATCTCTGTCTTCACAGTTGACAGGTAAGTGTGGTTGAAATGGTCCCACTCGGATTTAGCTGAGAACCCAAGACCTTCTAGTTGTTCCTCTGTTCTCCCAAACATAATGATATGGGGGTGGATGTGAATGGGCGAAATGAGGCAGATGTTGGCCAATGGCAGAGATGAGGTTGAGACCCAGGTTTTTAGTCTCTTCTGCCATCCACCTCCTGCTTTTCCTGACCTCTTCCCAAAGACCATTTGTAATTCTGCCTTTTGCCTTGACTATCTCTGGTTTATAACACATCTTCCTTTTCACGTAAATTATTTTTTTGAACTTCACCTGTGTTTAATGAATCACCATTTTATTGTGATCAAGCATGTGCACACACAGAGGTAACATTTGACTTTTCTGAGTGTATATTCAGTTGTAATAAGCAGATCTACGCCACTGTGCAGCTGTTATTGCCATACATCTCCAGAGCTTTCTTCATTTCCTCAAACTGAAACTCTACACCTACCAAATGACAGTTTCCCATTCTCTCCTCTCCACATCCCCAGAAATCACCATGCGGCTTTCCGTCGAAAGGTACCTTGAGGGAGTAGAATTACAGTCTCTGTACTGACTTACTTTTTTTAGCATAGTAGCTTCAAGATTCATTCATGGGCACGTGTCAGAATTTCCTTCTATTGATGCATGTTGTGTGTTTTGTTTGTTTGTTTATCTATCACTTGGATGGCTTTTCCCTTTTGGCTGTTGTGAATAATGCTGCAAGAAACATGGTTGTGCACATATTTGAGTGCCTCCTTTCTGTTATTTGGGGCATGTACCAAGGGGTGCCATTGCTTAGTACTATTTTTATGTAGCTCTGTTTTGTCTATTTGAGACAGGTTTCATGTAGGCCAGGGCGACCCTGAGCACACTGCAGCAGAAGATTCACTCCTGAACCACCTGCCTCCATCTCTGTGAATGCTGGGATTTGGGTGTGAACCTCCACAGGTGGTTTATGCCATGCAGGGGTGGAACTCAGGGCTTGAGTCCTGCTAAACATCGCTCAACTAAGTGAGCTGCATTCTTAGACCCACAGGTGATGTTTTTTGAGGAATCACCATCCTGTCATAGAAACATCAGCATTTTTCATTCCCGTCAGCAGTGGCCGAATCTGTTTACATTTGTTCAGATCATCGCCAACGCTTGTTATTGTCTGTCTTTTGACAACAGCCATCCACATGGGTTTACAGTTTTCACTGTGGTTTTGATTTGCATTCTCTTTTGGTTGTTTGTTTGCTGTTTGAGACAGTTTTCTCTGTGTAGCCCTGGCTGTCCTGGGACTACCTCTGTAGACCAGGCTAGCTTTGAACTCAGAGACCCAACTGCCCCTATGCTGGGATTAAAGGTGTGCTTCACCATGCCTAGCTTGATTGCATTTCTTGAGAAGTGAAGTTCAGTTAACTTTCTTATGGCTACTGACCATTTGTATATTGTCGTCAGAGAAATGTCAGTGCAAGCATTGGACCGTTCATCTTTATTGCCGTTATCAAAATTATACTACTGTATTCTGGATTATCAATGTCTTATGAGATGTACAATAAATATTTTTTTCTCATGTAGTTTTTTTTTGTATTGTTGATTGTGTTCTTTTTTTGTTGCTATACTTTTGGTGTCATATCCAAGAAATTATTCCAAAAGCTCATGTCATGAAGCTTTCCTTGATTTTCTTCAAAGGGTTTTAACTCTTAGATTTAGGTCTTTGATCCATTAAACTTTTCTTTCATGATGTAAGGACTCAATTTGATTCCTATGCGTGTAGATACTAGTTTTCCCAAGGGCATCGTGTGAAACACAGCCCCTTTTCCACTGAATGGTCTTGGATCATGTAAAAATAATTTGATCATGTATTTGTGGATTTATTTCTGGATTTTCCAGTTTATTACCTTGGTCTATATATCTGTCTTAATGCCAACATTATACTGTTTTAATTACTATAATTTTTAATGTTTAAGATTATAATTTAATTTACATTTCTCTCTTCCCTTTCCTCTCTCCAAACCTTCCCATATATCCCTCTCTGCTCTCCTTTAAATTCATGCCTCTTTTTTCCCTGTTTTGCATGCCTATATGTATTATACATATATATTTATATTCCTAAATATGATGTGTTTAGTACAAATAAGGTTGCTTGTTTGTATGTTTTCAGGGATGATCATTTGGCACTGGACAACTAATTGGTGTGCTCGTTCCTGGGGAAGATCACCTCTCTCATTCCCATCTTCCCTGGTTGTCTGTAGTTCTATACGAACTCTGGGATAGATTTTTCTATTTATGCAAAAGAAATCATTTGATTTAATGAGGACGGCCCTGTTTCATGAAAATATTTTCTTTTGTCATCTGTTTTCCTAGTCTGTTCCTCTTTTTCCCTTCTCTTCCTTCTCTTCCTCTTTAATTACCCTTTATCACACACACACACACACACACACACACACACACACACACACACTTTCTAGTGGTATTTGGGTGACATCTATCCAATGCCTCCTTTTTGTTTATTTTTCACTCATACTGGAACGAGTAGAATTCCTGTGCCAGATTTTACAAGATGTTTATACAAAAGAGAGATTAAGAATTTTTCTAGGCCTATAGAAACTTTCTATTACAAGTAAAATCCATTTTAATACTAGAGTTCCTTATAATAATTCCAGGTATTAAAGAAATGCAGACAAAGTCTTTTGATTTTTAAAAAATAACTTATCCACACTGCTAACAAGCACATCCTGGTTCTGGTGCCATACAGGTAGGGCTATTACAAATGAATGTCAAGAATACAGTTTCCTAGGAACTGAACTATTGTGGTATATTATTTTAACTATGTAAAGATGTGCTATATTTGTTTAAATTGCGGAATATTACTTTAACTGTGTAAAGGTGTGTTACATTTGTTTATGCTGCATCTGTTTAATTATGTAAAGATGTGTTGTTGCATTTGCTTCACCTTGCCTACCTAAGGCACCTGATTGGTCTAATAAAGAGCTGAATGGCCAATAGCTGGGCAGAGAAAGGATGGGAGGGGGGGCTGGCCAGCAGAGAGAGGATAAATAGGAAGAGAACTCCAGGCTCAAAAGGAATGAGAGAAGAAGGGAGAAGAGAAGAATGAGAGGAGGAGAGAACGAGAGACATGCCCTGGGCAAGAAGCCAGGCAGCCGCCAGCCAGGCAGACATAGAGAAGCAGGGAAAGTAAGGTATGCACTAGAGAGGTAATAAGCCTGAGCCAAAGGTAGACAAAGAGAAACAGGTTAAGTTAGGAGAGCTAGGCAGAAATGAGCCTAAGCGAGGCCAAGCATTCATAACTAATAAGTCTCTGCGTCATGGTTTGGGAGCTGGTTGGTGGCCCAAAAGAAAAGCCTGCTACACTGAACATTCTGGGAAAATAAGGGAGCGAGATGAAATAGCTCTGTGTTACTGTAGGTGGTAGAACAGCAACTTGGTGGGGCACAATGAGTAGAGTTATTTCAGATGTCGTCTGTGGACTTACCGCTCCTTTGAGAACTGGGAAACAAGAGAGCTGTATTTTCAAAGAAGATGGCACCACCTAATAAAAGGATCAGAATCAACAATAACCTGCTCATGCAGATATAAAAAAGAGGTGACTGTGAGGTAATGGATGGGATAATTTGCTTTACTTAGAGTAATGGCTTTTCTTTTTATCAATGTATTTAAAACATTATTTTTATTTTCATGTGTATGGTGTTTTGTCTACATGCGTCTGTGTACCATATGCATGGCTCTTGGGAAACTCATTGTAATATTTATTGCCAGCTAGGGTAGAAATAGGGTCTGTGTCCTGTAGCCCAAGCAAGGGACATGAAAATCATTAGTTTCCTTGAGCTCTAGGCGAGACCTGCTAGCCTGGGGACCAAGCTCTCTGTTAAGGCTGATCTTGCTTTATCTCTTCCCAGTGTGAGCAGTGCTATTCTGTCAGGTACAGAGGTAGTCAAAATGCACACTGACCAACCACATTGACTCAAAAGCCATTTTGTTTCAAAGATTAAAAAAAAAATTCTCTTTCCAATCCTTATCCATCCCAGTTTATGCTCTGTGCTAGTGAGTGACTTTAGACATGTTGACAAACTGTGAGCTTGGATGCCATATCAGCTCTCTCCTTAGAAAGGCAAAATAAACTGTGCAGCCAGCCCAGAGCTGGTGATGTGTCTAGTCCACGTGTAACACGGGGAGATATTACAAGGAGGCCTTTACTCTCCCCCTAAGTATCAGGCTATTGAAGCAATGGACAGTAAAGAATTAAAATTTCCCTAGGAGTGCAATGCTGGGGGAAGATAAAGAGGCTGAGGCCCTGTGTAAGCCAGAGGAAAAAGCCGCCTCCCAGGAAGGGTTTTCCTACAGCTCCAGCAACTTGTTGAAGGACCTTGTAGGACAGAGAGAGCTGAGAGAATGATGGGCCAATGATGGGCAGGACCAAAGCTTGACAAGGACTATTTCTATGCATACTTCTGACCTCCTATTTAAATCCAAATGTCATCTTAGTCCATTAATTATAGATTCTGGGGGAGGGGCAGGACATCAGATCCCTTCATTCTTCCTCTTCCCAGTGGGGCCACACTCAGTCTCTTTTCTTCGCTCGTCATTATTTCTTGTCTCTTTCATGGGCATATTGGGGTGGGTAGTTGAACCTAGTTTTGAGGGGTTGCCAGAATCTGGCCTTTTGACCTGTGACTTCTATTAACACTGGCACTATGAGGCTAACTCTGGCACCTTCAGAGTTTGCAGTCACATTGGAGGAGCTTATTTGCTTTGCAGACCTGGATGAGGAAACAGGGTAGCCTGAAAAAACTGAGATCTAGTCTGCTGATAACCAAATCCCTGCCCTAGTCTGCCTTTACCACCACGGCTTCTATCAGGATGCTGCAGAGTGTTCCCTGAAAGACACGGGAGCTCAGTGTTAGTTAAGCCTCATATCTCTTTCTTGACACTGTCTGTGTCGGGGTGAGGTGGGGGGTGGAGTGGGAGTGGCGTGGGAGGAGGGGCTCCCCTAATTGTTTGGGTCAGCCCGCCTTACACATATCTCAGTTGCAAATGAGAGAATCAAGGCCGAAGCCCATACTTGGCTGGCTTTCCTTACGCTGCTTCTCCCGTTTTTGCCTAAGGTCACTTTTGGTGAACCTGCGGCCCACGTGAATCCAGTTCCATTTTAGGCTGTGTTTCGCTGCACTGAGGTGAGCTCTAGTTAGTGGTGTAGCCTAATATCTCCTGGGCAGTCATTTAAAATAGGACGGGTTAGGGCTAGACTTCATGTTGTGGTGAAGATTTGAACCACATAGGAGACCTCTTCATTGCTGTCTTTCATTTATTCATGGGGGAGTGCCAAACGGGCTGAATAAAGTTTTTTTTTTTTTTTTTTTTAAAGAATACGTAGCATACAATCTGATTATGGGTAAAGGGAAGGTTGGCTTTTGGGGTGGATATGAGGGTTTGGGAGGCTATTTCAGCCATCGCGTTAGGATTAGTCCCCTGAAGACAAACTTCGGGTGAGGGTGGGGTGTCACTGGATCCCTTTATTTGCTCCTCTTCCCAGTCTCACCCACCATCAGCACTTAGCTTCCGGGAGCTGGCCAGAGTCCAGATGGTAGAAGTTCCCAGTGATCGCCTAACAGCCACGGCCTGACCACTCACAAGTGAAGTACAGATGTCTGTCTGGATGGTGAAACTCTGCCCAACGCCATTCACCCCAGAGGAAATGGGGGTGGGCTATTTTTGTCTCAGGAGGTTTTCTTGCTTCTGTCTCTTCAACCATTTGTAACTCATCGCTGAAAGATTTTAGTTTTTACTATTATTTTTAACTGAACTTCTAGCTGGAAGTAAAACAGCTGGAGAAATAAAATTTTGCTTTTTTTTTGTTGTTGTTTGTTTGTTTAAAGAAAAAAAAGCTACTTGACAGTTACCACCAAAATGGGTCCAAGGAAAAACTGAGGATTGCTTATGACTAAGGTGTTGGGCCTAATGCTAAAAAAGATTCAAAAATGAAGAGGATCCATATCAGTTAACGGGGAGTTTGTAAAGATAAGCCTCCCTACTCAGAGACAGGCTGGGCTGGTAGAATTGGTCCTCTTGAGCATCCCCCATCCTGCCCCAAAGGCGTTAGTGCAGACACTTCACTGGAAGCTGTGTCCCCATTTTCCAAAACTGCCACACTTACTGTTCCAGTGTTTGGAAGTTTCTTCACTGAAGAACCTCTGTAATTCAGAAAAGGGGGTTGTCAGCCAACGAGGAAGAAGTAATCTGTACTTGGGGAGACTATCTCCAAAGTCCAAGTGGGCAAGAAAAGCAAGGCCTTCCCTCTGTGAGGTCTTGGAGCAGAGATCCTGGCCCCTCTCGGCTCTGCTTGTCTTCACGGTGTTCTCCACGAGCAGCAGGCTGCCTCATTCTTGACCACACTCCCCTTTGACCCAGCAACTGCATTCCTGTGTCCCAAGTCCAAGCTTTAGTTAATCCCAGAAGAGTCAATGGTTTTTGTCTTATACTTTGCAGGCTGTTTTTCTCTTGTGTCCTTTTTATCCCTGTTTTTAGATCATGCACCTTAGGGACTGTGGGGACAGGAAAGGGTCTAGATGACCTCTTCTGTCTGCTTCTGTCTGTACATAGACAAGCCACAGATGACAGCTCTAGCAGGACTTTTCTTGGTCAAGATGCTTATTCTCCTTTGGGGAAAGCAAGGACAGTGGTTACTGGGCTAGGGATGGCATTTTTAATCTTGCATTCCTAATACACTTACATAGCTTATTTAATTAGCACCCCCTGGTTAGGAATGAACTTGAATATTTTCATATATTTATCTACCTACTTTTGTATCCCTGGAAAACTGCTTGCTCATATTCCCTCGGGCATATCATGTTTGCTCTGTAAGAGTGTAAATACCAGGCTTGACAGTATATTCCATTCTGTAAAATCAATGTTTTTTTCCCCTCATCATAAGCAGCGACTATCATGTTCTGAGAATTTTAGGCCAGATGAAACTCTTCAACTTTTATTTGTGGTAGGATACATGTTTTGATTTAGGGAACAGAGTGTTTAAAGTATTTCTTGTTTAGAAATAGGATGTGGGATTTACAATGAGTAAGCACGATAGTTACCTTATCCATATATTATTTTACAACTCAAAAAAAAATTTAAGCACACAGTCACATTTAGAACCCAACTGGTGTTCTCTGAGATCTCAAGCCAAACAGAACAAAGTCTTTTCATCTCTGTCAGAAGGGTTTGAAGTCCAGCAGTTCGCTATGTCTGTTTCATGGGCCTCTAGAGTGCTCAGCATGGGCACTGTGTTCTGGCTAACTTCTACAACTCTACTGTTGCTTAATGCTAATGAAGGCAACCTGCTCGTTGGCTTGGAAGTCCAAATGGGCTGATTCAGAATTAAATTCCGATTCAGAGCCTTTCAATTGGAGGTAGCGCTTTATATTTAAAAATATTGTATAAATGTGACCAAGAGCATAAAATTTGTCATCTTAACAAGATTTACTTATATAATTGTCATGTTAATTACATTTACTTACATTTATGCCATGTAACCTGGCTGCTTTCCATCTCCAGAATCCTTTCCCTTTGCAAACCTGAAACCACAGCTCCCCTGTTTCACTCCCAGACACTCCCACTTTATTGTGTATCTCTGTGAATATAACTACTCTCGCAGCCACATGGAAGTGGAATCACCAGCTCTTCTTTTGCTGATTATTTTGTGACCAGCTTATTTTATTTTCATCATTGGCAGTTTAAGTAGGATAATTTTTGGGTGGGTGGACAATTCTGACTGTTGCTTGCATGGGATGTGGCTTTTTTGGGTTTCTCTTAGGCACTAGATGGCTGTGGAAATACAAGTGCATGGTGGTGGTTGACGCTGGAGGATGGTATTACCCCTGCTTGAAGACTTAAGTCTTTGGCTAGGGCTCCAAATAGAACCTCTAAATCATCTGAGGTTGATTCTTGGAAAAGCAGATACGGATCTGAAACGTGAGTAGCTCTTACCGCAGTTATTATAAACAAGCCCAGATGCCACTCTCAGACCTGAGAAAGCCAAGCCAGGTTTCATCAAAGACTCTTTCAAAGTTCAGCTTCCTACCAGGCATTTGTAAACATTTCAACACTCTGCTTGGAGTATGTGGTTTGCATTTGGAATGTAAGGACCCAGAGTCCTTGCCATCTTCCTGTGGGAATAACCTGCACTCAGCTTTAGTTTCCAGCTTCCTCAACTTCCTCCCCGACAACTAGCTTTGACGATTTCACTTCACGCTCTCTGTGTAAGCTGTTCACTGACATGCTTTTGACTTACTGCATTTTCTGTATGCTAACTTTAGTAGCAATACCACAAATAGCTTCGAAACACTGTGAGTAGCAAGTCAGTTGTAAGTGCCCCATGGAAGCTGGAGCTGAGGTTAGCAAATTTCCTCGATGAAGTAAGTAGACGTTGCTCCTCCAAGATGCTAGGATTCACATAGTGCAGAGAATGGGCAATCTTGAGGGTTATGATCCTTTAATCCCAGCACTCGGGAGGCAGAGCCAGGCGGATCTCTGTGAGTTCGAGGCCAGCCTGGGCTACCAAGTGAGTTCCAGGAAAGGCTCAAAGCTACACAGAGAAACCCTGCCTCGAAAAACCAAAAAAAAAAAAAAAAAAAAAAAAAAGATTTCTGTAGTATGAAGATAATAAAAGCATAACAACATTTAGAAAATCAGTAACATTATGGAGAAAGAATGAAAAAGAAGAGAAAGAAAAGACTATGTATAATCTCATCCATTAAAGCCTATTGGTTGGTGTCTCAGTTTCTGGTACATCAAAGCATTTGACACATATTTTATGCTTCTTTTTTCAAAGGAAACATTTTTTTAAAAAAATTTTTTATTCATTTTACATACTAACCACAGACCCCCGTCTCATCCCTCCTCCTGCCCCCCCTCCTCCAACAGGGTAAGTTCTCCCATGGGGGGACAGCTAAGCCTGGTACATTCAGTTGAGGCAGGACCAAGCCCCTCCTCACTTTATCAGGGGGGAGCAAGGTATCCGACCATAGGTAATGGGATCCAGAAAGCTGGCTCATGCACCAGGGATAGATCCTGATCACATTGCCAAGGGCCCCTCAAACAGACCCAGCTACACAACCCGTATGCAGAGGGTCTAGTCCGGTCCCATGCAGGTTCCACAGCTGTTGGTCTAAAGTTGGTGAGTTCCAAAGGAAATATTCTTGTGTTCAGTCATGCTAAATCAATTAACTGTACAATTATTGGACTAAATTTGAATTCAGTGATGGGTCAGTCTTCTTTTATCTTCTAATAAAGTTCTCTGGGGTGGGTGAGTACTTCATCTCTGCTCACACTACTTCCTGTAGCTGGGTTTGTAATCATTCTGCTCATCGGCCTGGGAATTCCCATATTTTAAATCTGCAAGGCTCTAAAGTTGACCTAAAATGGCTTGTTCAAGTGACATCGTGAGCCGTATGCTGCTGGCTGTTTCTTGTGGCTCTGCCTCTGAAATCCCATTTAGTTTTTCTACCTTAGGCCTTTTGAAGGTTATCTGATCATATGCCAACTCTGCATGTATTCTACCCGAAGATACATCACAAGAAATCAAGCTTCAGTCTGGAAAGAATTATCTCAAAGCAAGAAGGCCCGAGTTTGCCTTTTCACAGGCAACCATAGGATTTCTCTGGCCCCCATTTTTCTCCTCTGTAATGACTGCCTACGATCTTCTAGAAGGAGTAATGAGGTAACTATAAGAAAATACTTTATGGATAAATGCTAACATCACTATATTATTTCCTAATCCTTGAACATATGCAGAAATAGTAGATGAAGATTCTCATTTTTGAAGAAAGAAGGCAAAGCTGAAGAATATATGGTCAAAATAATGTACAGAGATGAACATAGCCATTTATATGTTCTCGATGGTATTTCCCTTTAATGTGCATTAGCTGTGTGGCTGATCTCCACTTCATCGCACTTGAGCAATCTCTGATGGGTATTGATCTATTTAATCTTTCTAGTCAGACTGCACATCTTGGATGGGCCTGACTTATAACCTGTGTTCCCCATATTCTGCTTGCAGAGAACAACACAGATCAGCTCATGTAGGCTTCCGTATCGGTAGGGTTGTGCCTCCTGCAGCATGGTTCAAGGGCAACAGGAAGAGCCACTTGTCATGGTGTTGCTTTGCCTGCGAGGCTAGATGGATGGTGGAAAGAGGAAGATGATGGGTAGTTCGAGGAGTCAAACTTAGGAAGAGACTAAACAAAACAGTGGCCTTCAAGACTTCCTTCCAGGACACATTTCTATGAGACCGCATTTTGCTCAGAGGCAGGCTCAGAGGTAGAGGTTACCTGTGTCCAGCCTCTCTGAAAAGAGCTATTTGGAGAGAAAGACAATCCTGCTTTCATGGGCCCAGCCCTGCCTGGCTGCCTTTGCTGAGATTCCCATCTGCCTCCATCTTGCCCTGCAAACGTTGAGTGTATATGTCTTTTCTCTGAAAAGCTTTCCATGACCACTCCGTCTTAAGATCCACTGAAATAACCAGTTTCTTTTCACTTCTGGTCTCTTCTCTATGGAGTTTGTCATTAGTTAAAATAACACCAACTCTATAAATTTACCTATTTAGTGCTTTTCTATCCAGTAGATCACAATTTACCATCTGTTTCCTGATCTTCTTTTAGTTTTTTTGTTTATTTTCATTTATGTCCGTGTGTTCCTCTATGAGCTGGTGTGCACTGCATGTGTCTAGGTGTCTGCAGAGACCACAGAAGGTGACAGATACCCTGGATCTGGAGTCCCAGATGGTTGTAAAGCAGCTTGATGTGGGTGCTGGGCACTGAGCCCAGATCCCCTGTAAGAACAGTAAGCACTCTTAGTCATTGAACCATCTCTCCAGCTTCCAGATCTTTCTCCTGTTTGATCTTAGAATGACTTGGTACGCAAGAGGTGATGGTTGAATAAGTAAATGACTTTTATTCAGTCAAAATTAGCCATAAAGAGACTTTCAATTATTTTGCTGAGCTGAAATTTTATTGTCCCAAATTTAAAAACTTAATGTTCCATTTGGATAAGGATTGGGACCATTTAAACACAATTCTCACAAGGCAGTGAAACCTGAACTCTTATTGTTTTGACTTATTAGGTTATCAATGGGTGGCCACACAATATTTTGGTTAGTAATGAATACGGAAAAAAAACAAACTATTACAACCAAGGGAATAAACAGCAGGCCAGGAGTGAAGCTCTTTTTACCACCGCCCCCCTCCCTTGCCAGATCCAGGCTTGGGTCAGTGAAGGTTTCTGTAGTTCTGTGCTCATTTTGTAAGAGGAAATACAAGGAGAGTTTTAAATATGTGCATGCAAATTGACATATTAAAACATTCCATTTGAAGAAAATGAGACATTTTCAGCATTGTAAAGCATGTCGACTGATAAACTGTGATGTGGGAAGAGCGTAGGGAGAGAAATAATTTCCAATCAGGAAATAATTTCCAATCACTTTCCTTGCTGAACAGACAGCTGTGTAGTCCACACAGGAATTTTCCTTTAATTTAGGCCCTCATTGATGACATAAATTGGCTAGGCTGTGCATCCTGGGAAATTTATAGCCGAACTTGAAGGTTATTATTTTTTTTAGTCATTAGTTTTAATCAGAACTCACGTTCCAACTCAGAGAATAATGTGCCGTGGCTCTCCTTTCTAGCCGCCGGCTGTTGCTTTTAGTTCTTGAAGATTGTTATCTTGGGACTAACTTGGTGTATGAGCTAACAGAAGCTTTTGAATTAGACGACAGTAAAAGGTCAATGCTCATTATGAAGAATTTGGAACACTCCCCTTTCCATCTTTAAACTCATTACAAATGAATAAACAGAGTGACGGCAATGCTTCGTGAATGCAGCCACTGGATGACTCCTACAGAGGCTCCATTGTGGCTGTGACAGCAGATGCACAAAGGTCCGAGGGTCGCTTCACTTGCTTTCATTAGGTACCAGATCTTCCCTCCCATCTCCCTAACAGAATGCATCCACTGTGTAAGAAAGCGAATTTTTCTTTTTCTTTTCAATGTTAATGAGCATTCAGGTGATTTTAATCAAGTAAATAAGCAAACAAACAAAAACAGACTTGTGCAGTGGAGATCCTAGGCAAGCAATCTTAATTGTCACTTGTTCCTGTGGTATTTGAGTAAGGCTATAAATATGAATGATAGTTTTCTAGAGAGACACAAATGTGCTCTGATTGTGCAGCAAAGCTACTTGGCTATGGATAAAATCATGATGATTTTAGTGATATTTCCTTTCAGATTTATATTTAGAGATATGTATATGCATCATTATCAGAAAAGCAACTTGGGACATTAGAATTCTGGACAGGTGTTTACAATACCTGGGTTTATATCTTGGCTCTGTTCCCTATGTGGAGTGTGGGAGCCCGTTCTCAGGTTCCTCATGGCTTTACCCAGCAGGTCCACATACAGGATGATTAGGACCACGGGCCTGAGTGCAGGTGTCTGAGATGGTCTGCACTTGGCTGTGCTGGGGGAGGAGGTCTTTTGCTCCACCCCTTGGCATCTCTATAAAAACCCTGGGGCAGAGACAGTCGGGGCCGTTGGAATAGGTTCCAGGCCCTCTCGAGGCTATCCTTTATTTTCTGTTTATCTCCGCAAGATTCTCTGCAACAAATCCTTCTATCTAATATTTCCTGCTGCTCGCACTCAAGAAAACTCTGGGGAACTGTGGGGGTGGTGGGTAAACGCCCCACAGTGGAGCTCTCATGAAACTTCCAACCGTTTCTTGCTTTATGAAATATTCTAGTCTGACTTTTTCCAGTGGTACAAACCTAGGAATTTTAAGATTTACGCAAAAAAAAAAAATCATATTGAACTTTGAAAAAATTAAACTTGAGGAAATCTTAACTAGATTGTTAATAATGATTTGATGATGCTATTGACTTTTTTTAATTAAGATTTTCCTTATTCTTCTCTTATCTCTTTGTAAGGGAACACACACCCCCTTTAAGCTTCAAGGGGAAAATTCCTTTGCTGATGAGGGACAGAGTTGATTTCTCCCAGCAATAATGCTTCTGGTTGGAAAGACCATTCAACTCAAGATGCCGCTTCTCTTGGCCTCCACCTGGATGGAGGAAAGAAATGAGAGAGTGGACTGGGAAACCCTGAGTGACTTGACAGCCCCCAACCTGCTGCGTGGGGGTGGGGACTGTGTCCAGGGCTGTTGCTTGTGTGCTTGTGTGTGTGGGTGCATGCCTGCACATGCACTCAAGATTGCTTGTGCTTGCGGGTTCAGAGGGTATGTGCTGGAGGCTTGAGAATTCCACTTTTGTTTGCTTGGCATGATACAGTAGCTTTGGACTTTATTGACGAATCTGCCTCATTAAATGTCTCAAGTATGGCTCCTGAAAAGGATAGGGGAACACAGGCTTTCTTCCAAAGAACTTCATTCGGTGCCAGGAATCAGTCATTACTCCATACAAGTCATGTGACACAGGATGTGGTCTGGTATTCAGTCTAAACACATGCTCTGTTTTTTTTTTTTCTTTTCCTCTGAACACAGGAAAAATATTATAATACTTCTTTTGTTATGGAAAGATTTCTTATACAAGTGCCTTCTCTCCTCCTTAAAACTAGTATTATTCAGGCAAATTAGAACGAAACAAAAAAAAACCAGTAGTACCCAAACCAAATAAACTTGGAGCCTGGCGTTTAAGTGCTTTTGGGCTCACTGAGAAGGTGGAGGACAAGTTTTCTAGGCTAATTATTTCTAGGATGCACACAGGGCCAGGCTCCAGGGATCCAGCACAGGTCTGCTGACCTTGCTACAGCCCCCAGCCTCGCTGGTCACAAAGTCTACCCCTCTCCTTTGCCTTCCATATTGTATCCCTTGGCTCCTAACCATGAAGCAGTATTGGGATAAGTGGAATGTGTGTAATTCAACCTACCTTTTCACACCTGTCCGTTAGCTGTGTGCTATTCTATGAAGCAACAGGCTTTACTTATGTTTATCTAGAACTTCACCTGTGACGGGGATATATTTCTTATACATTTCAATACTCATTAAATCAAAGCAATATAGCTGTATGATTTTCCTATAGATGTGAATGACTACGATGCTTTCACTTGCTGATGTCTTCCTTAAACAAATAGAACTTAATCACTAGACAAAAGCTTTTGAGAGGCTTTTAAAATTTCTGGGGCATTGCTTTTGTTTTGTTTTTTTCCTTTCTACAAGGTTTTGATTATTTCTGCTGGGTCTAGAATGCTCATAGTGATGAGACTTTTTTTTCTTTTTAAAAATGTTTTTATTAGTTGCTTGAAAATTTCATATAATATAATTTGATCATATTCCCCACCCCCTCAACCTCTCCTCAAAGATCTACCCTCCCTACCCGACTTCATGTTTTCTTCTCCTCCTCCTCTTCTTCTTCCTCTTCCTCTCCCTTCTCCTTTTCACTCATTGGATTCATTTGTGTTGTTCAAATACTCTTGGGTGTGGGACCAACCCCAAGTGTGTGGTTGACCTACCAGGAATCATACCATTGAAGAACACTGACTCTCTTTAGACTAGCAGCTATCAATTGCCAATAGTTCTTCAGCTAGGGACTTTGTACCTACCTTCCTCTCCATGCTGAGATTTTGTCTGGCTTGAGTTTTCACAAATCTTGTGTAAGTTTTCACAGCCACTGTGAGTCCATATGTGCAACGACCCTAATGCGTCCAGAAGAAACTGTCTCTATAGTCACTCATCACCTTGGGCTCTTACTATCTTTCTACTTTCTCTCCCATTATGATCCCTGAGCCTTGGAGGGAGGGGTACGATATAGATGACCCATTTATGGCTGAGCACTTGGTAATCTCTTACTCTCTTCACTTTGAATACTTGTGGATCTCTGTGTTAATCAACCATCTACTGCACAAAGAAGCATCTCTAATGAGAGTTGAGAGATTCGATAGTCTGTGGGTACAAAGGTAAGTCATTAGGAGTCAGTTAACACTGTGTCCATTTAGTGGAATAACAGCATTAGGTTTTCACTTAGGCCTGTGCCCTGTATATTCACAGTTACTAAACCCCAATAATGATGCCAGTATGGCTTCTGTCTTGTGGAGTGGGCCTTGAATCCAGTCAGAGAGTGTTTGGTTACTCACATTACATTTGTTCTACTATTAAGTAGTTTTCCTTTTTTTTTTTTTTTTTTTTTGAGATAGAGTCTCGCTATGTAACCTGGCTGACCCATGGCCACAGAGAGTGATTATCTCTCCCTCAGAAGACATTAACTCCAAATTCCAATTCATACAAATCTGTATATCTTTGTAAACCCTTGCTTTTCAGTTTTTCTGTATAATTCCATGTTAAATAGTTTTTTATTTTAAAAAAATATACAACAATGCAGGATTTAGGTAGTTCAACCTGAGAGTTCTATTTAGAGGGTACGCTTAACTATTTTTTAAGTTACTATTTTATTATCTTCTTTTCTCTCCATCATGTTGCTGTTTTCTAGAATTTTAGTCTTTTACTTTTATGCTTTTACTTTTCCCTTTTCTTGGTGTAGAGTTTTTATTAGATCACCCCCTTACCTTATTTCTCAGAGCCCTTTGGCCATCTCCCCTCTTTCCTTTGAGTGTTTTCTCTAAAACAGTTGGCAATGTCAATCCTTTGGTGGTTCAAACTTTTTAGGCATCATATACTAGAGACCAGTCATCTTAATTTTGAATAGCATTTGACTGGATAAAAAAATCCCATAGGCAGTGGCACTATTAGGAGGTGTGGGCTTCTTGAAGGAAACGTGTCACTGGGGTGGGCTTTGAAGTCTCAGAAACTCAAGCCAGGCCCAGTGTCATTTTCTCTTCATGTTGCCTGCCAATCCAGATGTATAACTCTTGGTTCCTGCTCCAGCACCATGTCTGTGTGCATGCCACCATGCATCCTACCATGATGACAATGGACTAAACCTCTGGACTGTAAGCCAGCTCCAGTTAATGTTTTCCTTTATAAGAGTTGCTGTGGTCATGGTGTCCCTTCACAGCAATAGAAACCCCAACTAAGAGGTAGGCTAATTATGTACCCCCTAAAAGATGTATTGAAGCACTAGTCCCTAGTTCCTCAAAATGTGACTGTGGTTGGACATAGGCTCCTTACAAATCACTTTAGTTAAGGTGAGCAGTTGGTAGGCCACTAATCCAATGTAACTGGTGTTCTGATCAAGTAGCCATGTAAAGACAGGCAAGCAGGGAGAACTGTATGTAAAGGCAGGTGTAATGCAGCTACAACCCATGAAACTATAAATACTGCCACAAGACCACCAGAAACTATGAAGGATTTCCTTGTAACATCCAGTAGAAAGGCTCTAATCCCAGCAATAATTTCTGTGGTTTGGATTCCCTGAGTTTGTGGAATTTTCCGTACTCCTAAGAAACTAATACACCTATGAATGCTTTTGCTGACTTAAGACTCAACCACTTACACCTGCCTGTATGGGAGAGGCCAGTCACACTGCAGTGTTCAAAAAGCAGCAAGATTGTCACTTTGAAGTGTAAATCTTTTCAAGCCAACTCTTCCATTTTAAAGGAGTATTGTAGGTGGAGTTTTCCTGTTCCTACCACCTGCTCCCAAATAACCAGCAGCTGTTCTCAAATAAATGACTTAGACATAATATATATTATAAATGATCAGCCAATAGCTTAGGCTTATTACTACCTAGCTCTTACATTTTAAGTTAACCCATATTCCTTATTTATGCTCTGCCACATGGTAGTACCTCTATTAGCATGTCACGTTCATCTCCTTCTCCCTCTGCTTCTGGCTGGCAACTCCCAACTCTGCCCTTCTTCCTCCTAGCGTTCTCAGTTTGCCTCTTTCCTAACCTTATCCTGTTCAACTACTGGCCAGTCAGCTTCTTTATTAATCAATGAGAGTAATACATATTCACAGTGTACAGAAGGATTGTTCCACAGCCGAATATTCCCAATTAATGGGTCCATACTTCATTAAGGGATCTAGGTAAGACTGAACTTGATTAGTATTAAGTTTAGGTCACAAAATGTAAGCCTTTTCTCATATATATATATATATATATATATATATCTTCATAACATCTACTCTTTTAATTTTATTATTATTATTATTTTAAAGACAAATCTCTTTACATAGCCCAGGCAGGCCCCAGACTCACAATTTTCCTGCCTTAGCATTACAGGCCCATACCATGGTGCTTGGCTATACTCAAATTTTTAGTAACTGCTTTTCTTTCTTGAGATTAATTTTCTTGGGAACATTTTTACTAAAACAATAATAAATATCTCTCAAAGTATGTGTCATGGAGTGTCTGAAAAACACTATTTGATGAAAGATATCCAAATACATTTAAGAAGTAGAAAATGAAACGGCTGACCATGTCTCTCCCCTCCTCCTCCTCCCTAGGATTCCTGATCATTCTTATGATGCTCATGTTTATCATACCACTCTAAGGGATAAGAAGGGAATTGAAATTATTGGGATCTCCCAAAGTTCTTTGCATATACACACTTTTTGAGGAATCTTCAGAGACTAAAATTCCCCCAAATATATTTTGAGAAATGCAAGGAAGAGTCACAGGATCTTCAGATCTGTGAGGGATGAGATCTGGTGACCTACCTTAACCTGGAGATTTGGAGTTATCCAGAGCTACAAGACAGAGCTGAAAGTTACAGTTCAGGCTTCTGAAGTCTAATACAGTGACTGTGTACCATTATTGTTAAACCTATTCAAAGTCAAGCTTGGAAATCACATATGTTTAATGTGCCAAAAGAAAGCCTGGATTTCAGCTTGATTCATAAAATGGGTGCTTCATCTCTTCACTCTGTTATCTGAAAAACACTCACCAGGTCACGAATATTTTTGTTTGATCAGAGCTGGGCCTGGTTTTCCTGACAGGAAAGTGTGACCATTAGGTTTTGGCATTGTCTATGGAGGCAGAATTTGACTTCGAAACAGAAGGAGATCAGGAAGTTTGCAGTTGGGAGTGAGGAGTGTGAAGGAGGAGGAGGAGGAGGGGGAGGAGGAGGGGGAGGAGTAGTAGTAGGAGGAGGCAGAGGAGGTCCTCCAAAGGAGTGATGTAGGAAGAGCTGAGTCAAGCCTAAGCTTCAATCCGCTTTCCAGTGTGGGTTCCAGAATGTGGAAATTTGCATCCTGCAGTTCTCTTAGGTGTCTCTGCTGCTCTTTTACAGACTGGGGAAATGGCAAGCAGCCCACTCCACCGTTATTCCCAGGGACTCCTGAATCTCGCCAGCAAGAGGAGAGACAGCTCCAAGAAACTGATGTCATCTCAGGCACTTGGCAAATGTAAGTGTCCTGTGACTGGGAAAATCTTTGTCAGTTCATTCTGTTGGGCAATAGCAGTGGTAATCATAGCAGTCTCAGTGATTTTCATATGCTGACTTCTTTCTTATATGGGGAGACTCAGAAAACACAGTAAGTGCACTTTTGTTAATTTCTAGTGTTAGCCCAGGGCCTCATGATCCTCAGCCCATGAGCACTTGTAGGGACCGTAGGGAAAGTTGGAAGGGACTAGCATCCCTGAAATTGTCTGCAACATTCGTAACCAAATCCTTTATGTGGGAAAAAAGTTTATACCCTCACTGTATTCTCAAATGAGTTGATGTCCCAAGAAATTAAAAAAAAAATCACTTATCTATCCTAACTCTCTTGCGTTATATATTTTGGGGACTGAATCTCTGAACTGCTGAGTAACATTATTTCAGAATAAAATCATACAGTTTCCAAGTGGGAGAAAGCCTGCAATTGTCTTCAATTCAACTGACATTCATTATATATCATTAAATGTATGTTTTATAAATAATTGAAAATGTAAAATACGTCCTATATATAACACCACATATATTAAAATACACACAAACAGCAAAAATTACATATTTGCCATCCTAACATTGGAGAAAACATGGGTTCTAGGTAAATTCAGTATGGATTTCAGGAGGGGATGGGCTCCCTCTTCCTGTGTTAGTGCTCATATTTTAAATTCTGCTCTGGTACTGAGGTTTCTTGTTTTACAGTTGCTTATAAGTCATTGTCACAAGGAGTGGAAGTTGCAGCAAAGTCTCATCTTGTATGCTGCTGTTGGTTGTTTTTGCACTTTTGGGGGACCCGCCACCCAGCTCCCAAATAAACCGCACACGGATGCTTATTATTTCTTATGAGTGCCCGGCCTTAGATTGGCTTATTTCTAGCCAGCTTTACTTAACTTAAATTAGCCCATCTACCTTTTGCCTCTAAGCTTTTACCTTTCACTATTTCTGTGTATCTTTTTTTACTTCTTACTCCATGGCTTGCTGTGTAGCTGGGTGGCTGGTCCCTGGAGTCCTTCTCCTTCTCTCGCCCCTCGATCTTCTCTTCCTAGATTTTTCCTCCTTTTTATTCTCTCTGCCTGCCAGCCCCACTTATCATTTCTCTTGCCTAGCTACTGGCTGTTCAGCTCTTCATTAGACCAATTAGTGTTTTAGACAGGCAAAGTAACACAGCTTCACAGAGTTAAACAAGTGCAACATAAAAGAATGCAATGCATCTTTGCATCATTAAAACAAATATTCCACAGTATAAACAAATGTAACACATCTTAAAATAATATTCTTCAACAGTGTATGGTGGGGGTTCTACAGTGCTAGGTTGCACTATCACCACTCTAGGTCCTTCAGCAGAAAGACTGTAATGAAGAGAATTGGTTGATGAAAATGCTCAGCAGCCAACCCTGGGCGTGGGTGGGGATGGGGTTGGTGGGGTTGGTGGTGGCAGGGGGTGGGGGAGGAATGTGGTGGAAAGTTCTGTACAACCAGGTTGGTTCTGGTGAGGGAACAGAAAACTTTTTCTTTTTTATTTTAAGTTGAGCAATAGATGACAAATTTAGCTTTGCTATTTCAAGAATAAAATCACCAACTTTGACTTATCTTGAGAGAGTGTGAAGAACTGGGAAGAATGAGTTAAGACAATTTCATACTTATTTCAGATTCAGAATTCTATCTCTTCCATCTCTCTGTTTCTCAGACAAAGACGTGGCTTTGTTTAGAGTAATAGAGGAGTTGCCTATTGTATAATGGATATCCCATCCTTATTCTTTTCTTTTCCATTCTTTCTTTTTTTTACAGTGTCCATACGTTTGAAACTCAGGTACATTAAATACTGCTATTATGTTGCTCAATTTTACTGAATCTAACTATGTACCAAGTACTCTGCTTAGGCAAAGAAATAAATGACCCAAGCAAGGTTCCTGAATATTAAGCTCTTGTTTGGAATAGTTTCTGCAGAGTACTAAAAGTGTTTAAGAAGATAAGGGTTGATTCTGTGTGGTAGACTATTTTAAAAATATATTAATAATTTGAATTATGTTGTTACCTTTTACACACACCTACTGTGGTGGGTTGAATGAATTTGGCCCCCATAATCTTCTAGGGAGTGGAACTTTTAGGAGGTGTGGCCTTGTTGGAGAAGGTGTGGTCTTGTTGGAGGAAGTGTGTCACTGTGGGGTGGGCTTTGAGGTCTCTTTTGCTCCATCTTCACTCAGCGTGACACTCAATTGACTTCCTGTTGCCTGCAAGATGTAGGACTCTCAGCTACTTCTTCAGCACCATGTCTGCCTACAGACTGCCATGCTGCCTGTCATGATGATAATGGACTGAAACTCTGAAATGTAAGCCACTACCTCAATTATAATAGTTGCTGTGGTTATGATGTCTCTTCATAGCAGTAGAAACCCTAAGACACCTACCAATAGGCTGAGAAGTCAAATATCATATATAAAGCAATGTCCAGATGAAAATATACTTTTGATGACTCTGTCACCACATGACAGTCATTCCAAGACAGTGATATAATGTGCTGCCCATGCTGTTTCTCTCATCTGTCTTGCTGATTGTGGTAGTAAAAACAAATACATAGCCAGATGTGGTGGCTCATGCCTGTAATCCCAGCATTTGGTAGGCTGAGGCAGGAGGATCTTGAGTTTGAGACCAGCCTGGGATACATAGTGAGACTCTATCTCTGAATAAGCAAATTTAGCCTTCATCCTAGGTTTTTTTTTTTTTTAAAGAAACTTTTAATCTCTGAGGTGCTAAGATGTGTGTGTGTGTGTGTGTGTGTGTGTGTGTGTGTGTGTGTGTGTGTGTGTATATATTGCATGCTAAGGAGGTAATTGACTGATAGCTGGGCTTTCTAGGAAGCTCCATAAGGATGTTATCAAGGGACACTATCACATGATGGAGGGCTGGAAGTTTCAGTCCCACTTCTGCACATCCAGAGAAGAGAAGGCTTTCTCAAAGATTTATCCCCAGTGGGCAATAATGTAAATTTGATTGTGTTTGTTTAAGGAAGCCTCTGCAAAATCCCCAAAGGGCTGGGTCTGGAGAGGCAACTAGTTTCTCAATGGGAAGGTGCTGGGAGAGCAGAACACGCAGACAGGTCACACAGAACGCAGTCCTTCCTCCACACCTTATTCTCCACTTTCCCCCATTGAATATCCATAAGTCAGCACTAGTAAGCAAATGTTTCTTCTCAAGCCTTTTATCAAATGATGAAATCTAAGAAAAGGGTCACAGGGATTTTTGATTTATAACCAAGTTGGATAGAAGCTGTGGGTAACATGGAAACCTACTATCTATAATTGGGCATCCACAATGGGAAAGGGAAGTCTTGTAGGATTCATCCCTTAACCTGTAGATGGCGGCTCAAATTTTGCCTAGTTGTAGAATGCCATTTACATTATAGGCAGTTAATACCCACAGAAAATTAGAGAATGATTTTTTGGGCATCCCTTCCCTCACATCTGGTCTATGTTGAGTTCTATGATGAGAACGAGTAAGGAAAACAAGACTTTTTCCTATTCAGTTATCAGTTGAAGTAAATGATTAGTAGAGAGATAAGACATTGCTTTGATGATGTCCATCAACCAGCAGCTTTCTCTAGGTTGACTTGAAGACGAAGGAACATTGATTACTGGTCTAGTAGGCAAACTTCATTGTTAACCAGTAAACAGCAGGAAAAACCCTTGTTTTTCTGGCTGTGCTGAACTTGCTCCATGATGTCACACAGTTTCATGAAACTTACTTCAGGGTAGAGACAAAAGGGTTACTTATTGGTGCATAATTATTTTGACTAGGAAATTGTGGAGGGGCTACCCACCACACCCACATTTCCCCAGAGTTCTCTTGAGTAGGAGCAGAAGGAAATATTAGTTAGAAGGACAGAGAGATGAGATAAAGATAGAAAATACAGGCTGATCTCGAGAGGGCCTGGATCCTAATCCAAAGATCCCCGACTGTCTCTGCCCTAGGGAATATAAAGGAATGCCAAGGGCTGGAGGAAAAGACCTCCCACCAGCTCAGCCAAGTGCAGAACATCTCAGACAACTGCACTTAGGCTTGTGGTCCAATCATCCTCTCTATGCAGACCTGCTGGGTAAACCCACTAGGAAACCAAAATGGGCTCCCACAGGAAATAATACAGTTGGGTTGGTAATACACATAATTAGATTAAAATGTCTGGTAGAATGTTTTTAATGAGTCTCTTGGTTTCTTTACTTTTGTGTTGTGTATGTGGTAGGGTGTGGAGTCCGTGTGTGTTTGTGTGTGTGTGTGTGTGTGTGTGGGTGTGTGTTCGAGTGTGGTGTTGCACCCATGCACAGGCATATGGGGCCCAGAGCAGGACTTCAGGTGTCTTTCCCAGTCACTCTCTACCTTATTGCCTTGAGACAGGGTCTCTCTCTAAAATGAAGATTACAATTTTTGCTGTCTGAATGGTCAGTGAGCTCTTGGGCTCTGTCTGTCTCTGACCCCCCATTGCTGGGGTTAGGTACCCTCAGACATGTCTTGCTTTTTTTTTTTTTTTTTTTTTTTTGGTTTTTCGAGACAAGGTTTCTCTGTGTAGCTTTGCGCCTTTTCCTGGAACTCACTTGGTAGCCCAGGCTGGCCTCGAACTCACAGAGATCCACCTGGCTCTGCCTCCCGAGTGCTGGGATTAAAGGCGTGCGCCACCACTGCCTGGCATGTCTCGCTTTTTATGTGGGTGCTGAGAACTGGATCTGAATTCAGGTCCTCACACTTGAAGAGAAGCACACTGACCTATGGAGCCATCTTCCTGCCCCTCTCTTGTTTTTTAAACAAAATGCCTGGTGTGACTTTCAACCACAGTAAAGAAAATGAGAACACTGGAGAATCCCTTACAAATGTTTTGTTTCAAATTTTGAAAGTATTTTGAAAAGAAAAAAATCATGCCCTCATAACAAACAGAATATACTGGCACTAAGAGGAGAGATGTCTGGTTCTGTCATGGCACTCTCTGGGGAGTGGGTGGGTGGGGTGATCCTACATAGCCATTTAAGTTTTAAAAACACTGTGATATTGTGAAATATGAATGACTTTGTGACATGAACCTTAGATGGTCTTATTTGTAGAAAATCTGGAGCCAGGTATTGGGGTGAACGCTGAAAGATCAGAGAAATAGGAAAAGCCACAGCCAACCTCACCTCGCCAACTTCTCAGCCGATCCTGTTTCCTCAAATTGGAAGCCTCTGAGTCCTCATCCCAATGAATCTCAGTTGAACTGCTGCTAAAAGCCTAAAAGCTTAAAAGCTTCTAGTTCCTGGTCCTCATGCCTTACATACCTTTCTGCTTCCTGCCATCACTTCCTAGAATTAAAAGTGTGTGTCTTTCCCAAGCAAGACATGAGATCTCAAGTGCTGGGATTAAAGGTGTGTGTCACCATGCCTGGCTGTTTCTAGTGTGGCCTTGAACTCAGAGATCCCAAGTGATAGGATTAAAGGCATGTGTGCCTCCATTTTCTGGCCTCTATGTCTAATCTGGTGGCTATTCTGTTCTCTGACCCTCAGATAAATTTTATTAGGTCACACAATTTATTGGGGACACAATATATCACCACATGGCTTAACAGTTAAAAAAACAACAACAACCACTCCCCCCTCCCCGCCCCCAATCTAAAATTGTCTATCTGCTTGACCTGAGATTGGGCATACTATCTGTTAGGGTTTTCTTAGGTGAGGTGAACATCCTTGGCTCAACCATGTGGAATCTAGGTTCATAGTAATCACTACTTAGCATTTGATATAAAAGAGGTGCTTATTAAATATTGGTCACTGTGGATCTGTGGTCCTCTCAACTTGGCTTTTTGGGATTTTGCTGGAGAGAGACAGCTCTTTATTTCTCAAAATCCATTATTTCTGAACTGGGAAGGACTTGAATCTTTCTTAGAGCCCTATAAAGTCCTCATATCTCCTTTGCATGAGGTCAGGTGCAAAAATTACATTGTTCTACAAAGATGAGAAAGGTCTCTCATTTTCAATGGTGAAAAAGAACCTTGGTGAGAGTAAGCTGAGTCAGCAAGACTCTTAAGTGATGCTCTCATTAGAGCTTTGTGGGTGACCAGCTACCCTGATGGTTATTTCCACTACCGAAACGTACAAAACAGCACATTATAATTTTGGAAGTAAAACATCTATTTATCTGTGCTGTGTCATACTCTGAACATGAAACTTAAGTCTCAGTAAGTGAGAGGAACTGAACCATTCAAGCAAAAAATATGAAACTTTTTTTTTTTTTTTTTTTTTTTTGGTTTTTCGAGACAGGGTTTCTCTGTGTAGCTTTGCGCCTTTTCCTGGAACTCACTTGGTAGACCAGGCTGGCCTCGAACTCACAGAGATCCACCTGCCTCTGCCTCCCGAGTGCTGGGATTAAAGGCATGCGCCACCACCGCCCGGCTAAAATATGAAACATTTAAAAAAGCACATGACAGAGACATGCGGGAGTTATGGGGTACCGTGGAAATACCAAACCTTCTAATTCGAGGCATAGATGAAGTAGGAGAATTCCAGATCAATGGCGTAGGCAAGATCTTCAACAGATCATACAGGAAAACTTCCCCCCAATGAAGGGAAGATTGCAGCTGCCAGCAGCACACAGAACACCAGATAGACAAGATCAGGAAAGAAGTTCCCTATGGCACGTTATAGTTGAAACACTAAGTGTCAGGACCAAGTGGGGATAGTGAAGGCTGAGAGAGAAAAACCACATGTCACACACAGAGGGAAGCCCATCAGAATAACAGTGGATGTCCTGTCACTCCACGCTCTTGCTGCCTCATGGTGTGCTGACAGCCACTTCTGATGGAAGTCTTCATTTCCAGTCTGCTTGCTAACAGGGACTGCCATTCATCAGATAGGCATGAGACGCCACACATTTTCTGAGACATCGAGGTGGATTATTTTATGGTCATAATTGCAGAAGAGAAGGTTGGTGATGTCTTCCCTCCATTGTCCAGATGGGTTTGGAGAAGATGAGCCAAGTTTACATAACTAATGATCACTTGTTTGGAACTGAACTCAAGTTTTTTTCTTACATCTCCTTATTTTCCAAGCTATTGGCCTACAAAAGGGAGTAATTAATGTAAACACAATTCTGTTTGGTCTCCTAAGGCCGAGTTTTATTAGGGGCTTGTATGGTTTTGTTCCTAGTTGACCGTCTTGTCCTGCCTCTGAGCAGTGTCTATATCTATCCAGTGATTGAAGAAGAGCTGCCTAAGAACTTGTGTCTAAGTCTTTATTTTCTTTATTACTGCTGAAGCCCTGCTCGTTTTATTGTGGTTGTTTGTTTTAAAGCTATGATTTTAATCTTGGAATTAGCTATGTCAAAATCAAATTCAGTCATGGTGACTTGATCTGATATCTAAAATTTCCAGCAATTTCAAGAGGGCTACATCCTTCAGAGCACTTATTATGGAGACATGTGCAAAATTTACATTGCGCTATGGTGTGTTGTTTTCAAAGCTGACTTACAGGTGGGATATGTTGCACAGTGGATAGTGCATGGGACTTCAAGCATGACTAAGAGATTCAAAGCCTGCTTATACACTTGATTAAAGTAGTTCAGTTTTCTGATTAATACTAATTTCCCCATTCAAGCAAGCTTTTCATTCCCATGCTCTTTAAAATGTGCATTTTTAGGCTGTACTGGGTTTCTTCCAGTGGAATAGTGTAGCCCGGGATTGGGATCATTCAATATATGAAAATCCTCCTGTCTGTCCTCTCACTGAAACATTCACTATTCATGCCACTTGTCATTTTTCTAAATATCCAGTTGGAAATTCTGTACCTTATGATGCCTTGACCATTTTTCCTTAACACTCAAGGCAAGAAATAGATCTCTTTTGGTTTCTAATGTCAGGGAGAGAGAGAGAGAGAGAGAGAGAGAGAGAGAGAGAGAGAGAGAGAGAGAGAGAGAGAGAGAGAGAGAGAGAGAGAAAGAGAGGTGATATATTATATATCTTAATAAAAATTGCCTGAAGATCAGAGAACAGAACAAGCCCCTAGATTAAACATAGATACCAGAAAGTGGTGGTACACACCTTTAATCCTAGCACTCAGGAGGCAAAGATCTATCTGGATCTCTTTGAGTTCAAAGCCACCCTGGACTACATGAGATTGACTCAGTCTAGGAGAGAAACAAGGCCAGGCAGTGGTGGCACATACCTTTAATCCCAGCACTTGAGATCTTATTTCTTTGCTTGAGAAGCACATATGCCTTTAATTCCAGGAAGTGATGGATGGGTGGAGGAAGGTATGTAAGGAGTGAGGAGACAGGAACTAAAGGCTTTTCAGTTGAGTTAACTCTTTCAGCTAGAGAGCTTTTTCAGGCTGAGGAGTCCTAGAGGTAAGAGATGGCTGTGGCTTCTTCCTTTGTCTCTCTGATCTTTCAGCATTTACCCCAATATCTGGTTTTGAGTTTTTTATTACAAGACCTTTTAGAAGTCCTGCTACATCTGGTACCCAATTCCTACTGAGAGAGAGAGAGAGAGAGAGAGAGAGAGAGAGAGAGAGAGAGAGGAGTAAATATACCACTTTTGTTAGTTTAAAGGCAAAAGTGAAATAAACACATGGTGATTGGCTAGATCAACAAATTTAATATATTAGGGTGGTGGTGTGTATGTTGAGTTCTCAAGAACTGACATACATAGGGATGAAGTAAGAGAAGAAAGAGACTTACTTTTTTATTTTTTTTGTCTGTCGATTAATTACTCATTTGAAAGCCCCAATCTTTATTCACTTTCATATTTTCATTCTAAACAAGGTCATATATGCTGTTCTAGCAAAGTAGTTTTCAGTTCTGGCTCTGACATTTGCTCATCATGGACAAGGCATTTAGCCTCCTCACTAATTTAAGTTCTCTATTTGTAAAAATGAGAAGACTGGACATATTATTAAGTTTATTTCATTTGCTTTATGTAACACCATTTTCCCATGTCTAACAATTTCTGAAAAATGGCAAGTATTTAGTTTCCTCAAATATGCTGTTGCTCTACCAAATGACATTGATCATTTGGGGACATATTTGGTAAAAACTATCATTTATAATTATACTTGTGACAGTGCTGAAGAATTCCTTCTCAAAAGGACTTGGTTTGTCCATGAGTCAAGAGCACTAGGTCTGCAGATTCACCAGGTCTGGAAAAAGCATGAGTATCAACACTCTCCCCTGCATGTCAGATCACTAGCCATCAAGCTGGAGAATTTCTGGAGATGTTTTTAGGATGATTTTGGAAGGCTGTCCAGCTGTTTCATTCCTAAGGCCACTGTGACTTAGTCATGCCAAAGAGTCCTTCACTTTTGACTAATTCTGATTGCCATGTTGCCCTACTGCTTTTTATGGCGAGTTTATCTCCCTTGTTTCAGACATACATGGACTGTCACTGGGGCTTTACTCTGACAGAATCCTGCTGCCTCCACTGAAATATGGCAATCCCATTGATGGTGTCATCTCCTGTCATTATACTTGGTCAACAAGGAGGGGCAGTGACAGGTCACTGTACAGATGGCAGTTCCTCTCATGAACATATCTCTCATGGCTTTGTAAAGGTGGATAGGAACATGAACCACATATGGTAAATCCACCTTAGCATCCGCACCTCCCCAGCCTCTGGTTTCTGTTCTCTGCACAGTGTCCAGGATGTTCTGCAACCCTAGCCTCTTCAAATGTAGGGCAAAGGTTAAACACAAAATTTTAGCTAGTAGCAAAACAAGTTGTAGGATTCATTTCTAGTTGTGTGTGCCTAGAGCATTATATCCCAAATGTCTGGGACATATAGCCATATAAATAAACTTAACAGTAATAGTCTGTTCTCTTTGTCTTCATATCTGAATAAAATCTCACAGTCCATCTGGTATATAAGCTGTCACTTCCTGGTTCAAGCTTTGACCCAATAAGGAGTGTAATGGCAGCAAAAGGGAATTAGAGTGTCTTGGTGAGAACGGCCACTCTGCACAAGACATATATCTCAGGTGAGATAGCACATGACCCTTAAGAGATAGCTAGTCTTCTGAACCTAGGGCGACAATTTGCTCCCAGTGGCAAAGACAACCAATTCCTGTTTAGATGTTATGGCAGTGGTGAGTGTTGTATTTTAAAAACTATGGGAAAGAGTCACACCATACAACAAAGCCCACATGGGAGGTTTATTGAAGGGAGGGGAGAGAAGGGGCAGAGAAGAGGGACAGAGACCGGTTCCTGGGGATGAGAGTGAAGGAGAGAAAGAGACAGGAGGTGAGAAAGGCCTGCCTTTTATAAGGGAATGTAGGGAATGTGCAGAGGGGATGTTCTTAGTGGCTGCAGCTGAGGATATATCCTGTCAGGACCCAAAGGGTAGGCCAGTACAGATGCCTAAATGCTAACAGAGCTAGATATGATTTAGGGTCATACATAAAATAATTCTTTATCATGTATTATAGAATAGTCTTAGGGTCAATTATGCCATGAGGTCACACTGTCACATATAATTTATACAATCTTCTTTTTGAGAAGGAGGCAGGAAAACCAAATAACATGCCCTGATCTTTGTGTTCAAGATGGCAAGTTCCTAATATCTACTGTTCTGTCTTGTTCTTACTTAAGGCCACTTCTGCTAGAGTGCTGATGTGGCAATAGCTTCATCATGCATACTCTTACTTGGGCCAAGCTCAAATAAAAGAGCCTAACTTATTCTAATTGTACATTTTTTTATTTGCATGTATGCTTTAGAACTTTGATTTCTCTTAAATATGCTTATCTGGAGCTTTTATTGGCAGTGATAATAGTCCCTGTAATATTTGTTTGTTTGCTACATTCTTCATGGTTTAATCTTTAAACTTCACATCACTCCTAATCTGATCCTAGATGAGACATGTGTGGACAACATATAAGGCAGAACTGCTTTTGGAAGTTCATTTCCCCCCAGACTAGAAGGGGAGAAAGAAGGAAGGGAGAGAGAGGAAGAGAGAGAGAGAGAGAGAGAGAGAGAGAGAGAGAGAGAGAGAGAGAGAGAGAGAAGGACAGAGAAAGAGAGACAGAGAGAGATTGATTTTTGGCCCCTTGATTTTCATCAGAGTATAATTCTTTCTTGTGAACATTTTGTTCTGAGAGCATAACATTTATTTCAATTTTTCATATTTACTTATTTTTTGAAGTTATGTTTAAAAAATGATTCATCCACTTCACACATCATTTTTGGACAAAGAAAAGACACATCTTTGTCTTTGTATTACCTGGTTTCCTCTTCCAGTCCAGCACCAGAGCTGTCCCCAAAATGGGTTTACCAATTATAATTTTTCTCGTTTAAAGAGTCTGAAGCACCACGACTTGTAACATCCACTGGGATGTTTGATACACAGGACAGGGGACTCTCATGTAAGAAAAAGTTCTCCTTTTCTCACTATAGATTACTTAATGGCTCAAAAAAATTTGACTCAGTTTCTATTTTAGGAATTTTCACATTCTAGGAATTTAAATCAAATAAACCTATGTCTATAAATTATCCTAAAATTAGAGTTTTTAAGTAGAGCTATCCTGTTTTTTCTCTACTTAAAAATAATGATTTAATATATACTTATAAAGTTATACTGTATGTTAAAAATGTAAAGATATGGAATGCTATTTGTTATTTTCCAATTATTTTGTGATAATTTTGTCATATTCTAGGGCTGAAAGCAGTAACATACAAATTAATTTTAATATTTTTTTTCTGGGGGATGTTGGCTATCTCAGAACTACCCCAGGCCTCTCTTTCAAGAATCTGTGTGGTTCTTGCATCTTTTTTAAATGTCTTGCTTTGCTAACCAGACCTTGAGATCCCTGCCCATTGTCTACCTGTCTTAATTTATCCCCAGTTTTGGAAGTACTCAGGATGATAAACAATTGTCATGCATGCTTGCAATTCAAAATAGAATATGACATCATTAAATTTAGAGACTTGTCTTACCTATATGCTGTGTGATGTCTTTTTGTATGCTGTGAATATGTGTTGGTTGATAAATAAAGCTGCATTGGCCTATGGCAAGACAGCTTAGAGGCAGGCAGAAATCCATGCAGATAGATAGGAAGAGAAAGGAGAGGCAGGGAGACACCAGCTGCTACCCAAGGAGCAACATGACAGCTACCGGTAAGCCATGGAACACACGGTAAAACATAGATTAATAGAAATGGGTTAATTTAGGTTTATAAGACCTAGTTAGCAAGAAGCCTGCCATATGCCATGCAATTGGTAATTAATATAAGCCTCTGTGTGTTTACTTGGGATCAAGTGGCTGCAGGATGTGGGAGGGAGAGATTCGTCCTGGCTATAGGGCTGGGCAGGACCAGAGAAACATCTGACTACACCTCTCCTCATCATGAACAGCATAGTTTATCAATACAATAAATGTTCTGGGTTAGGAAGTAGATTTTAATGAATTAATTTTAAAGCTTTTTACAATTTGATAAGTTTTTATAACTTTAGAGCTTAAAAATATCTTGCCAATGTAACTTTTAATTTAATATATTGAGATTTTTCACTAACATACTTGAGGAATGATGACTTTCTAATTTTAAATCCCATTACTGAAGAGTCATAGTTTTTGATTTATCTCCCCAATCTCCTCTGTAAAGAAAATTGAATTTAGCACACAATTTCCTCACTTAATAGATATAAATTTGCTATGCTCTCTGTTTAATGTGAACACAAATGTTGTTGATTGTAATTATACTAGATCTTTAACTAATTTTTCACTAATAATACTTTCTTAAATCCAGTTCAGTCTAATCTGATCTAACCCATGGATTTTCTTTCAAATTCATGATTACTTTCTTAGAGTCCAGTTCACAAGGCGTTTATGCTATCCTCTCTCTTTTTTGTGTCCTACCTGCTGTCTGATACGGTGATGCTGGTGTGAGTACATGTGCCTGAATGCCACTTTGTATGCATTTGTAGCTCTGACTTTCCCTGTGTGTGTGCATTTGTGGCTTCATGGTGCTTTGTGCAGTTATGTGCCTGAGACTATAGATATATCTATGCGAATCTGTGGCACAAGTGTGCCTATGTGGATGGATTAAAAGCCAGTTTTAAGCATTAAAAGCCACTGGTGGCATCCAGGGTTTGGTTTTGTCTGTTCCCACCAGTTTGTCAGTTTTGTGTGGTGTCTGTCATTGTATAACTATATTATGTATAGATATCTCTTATTTGGTTTTTAATTCACAATTATAAACATGACTCTGAAATCCAGCTAGACTTAGAGGAGAATGAGGAAAATATGGAACCCAAGAACTTCAGTGAGAGCAGAGGTTGCTGGGTTTTGAAAACAGATGGGATGGGGGCACTCTCCTGAGCTAAAGAAGGAAGGGTCCGGTGGGTAGGATGCCCTCAAGTCAAAAGTATTAGAGTTGTCCACAGTAGGCAATGGTGATCATCTTAATGGTCTTGCCATTCCTGGACCCCAAACACTCCATGGCTTCCATGATGCTCATGCCTTCTTTCACTTTTCCCAATGATTACATCTTCACTATCCAATCACTCAGATCTTACAGTGCAGATGAAAAACTGGGAACCATTTGTGTTTGACTCAGCATTTGCTGTGGACGGGATGCCATGACCTGCATGCTTTAGGATGAAGTTCTTATCCTCAAAATTTTCCCCATAGATAGAGCTGCCGTTATGTGTGTCACCACCCTGGCACATGAATCCTGGAATAATTCTGCGAAAGTGAAACTTATATCCAAATCCTTTCTCTCCAGTGCTCAGAGCATGGAAATTTTCTTTCTTTGGAAATTTATCTGCAAACAGCTTAAAGGAGACATGGCCCAAGGGCTCGCCATTATCCTGATGTCGAAGAACATGGTAGGGTTGACCATGGCTTCAGCAAGCAGTGGCAAGGCACAGTGGTATCTATAAAGGGAGGGAGTGTCATTGTTTATATTTTTGCTGTTGTCTTCTGCCTGAGTTATTATCTACTAACCCCTGTTGGATGATGGTATTCAAGCTAGGTCTGAAGCATAGTCATTGGGTGACTTACCTTTTGAACCTATGAATGGTTCCTTTTTTCATAGATGCTCCTCTCATCCCTCCTCCTGCTCCCTCCAGCCTCATCCCTACCCCCTCCCATCCCCTCCTCCAAAAGGGTAAGGCCTTCCATGGGGAATCAGCAAAGCCTGGTACATTCAGTTGAAGCAGGACCGGGTCCCTCTCCCCGCATGCATGGTTTCTGGATGTAGATGATCATCCAGATGTAGTAATTCCTACCTCCCTGAACTTTAGAGGCTGGAACCTACTCCCCAACCCTGTTACTGTCTAGATGGCAGGTGATGGCCACACTTGTTTCCTGTGCCTTCGGGACACTTTGTAGAAAGACAGAGAAGTAGCCTGCAACCACACCTTCCTGTTCTGCACCACTCCTTATTCTCACTCCTCAGTCTACATTGTGGCTTGTCTCTGTGTCCCTAAGACTTATTAGGAACATGCTTGAAACATTAGCATATGGAAGTATCTTCAAGTTTAGTATTACTTAAATCTATATGGTCAATGAGACTTTTTATTTTATTAATATGTTCCGTGGTAGGTATTGTAGTATAAGTATTAGCAAATTCAAAGATTAAGTTTCTAGGTATCCTGTCTCTAAGTATTTCCTTATTAGAGAGTATATGGTCTCATTTACTGTGCTAAGCAGAAGTATACAGCAACCCAGTTCTGTTCATTCTTCAAAGATGAATCAAAATCTCAAAGCTTTGCTGTTGATTCTTTTTAATACTCATGAATTTAAACTTCAGAATATACTGTTCTCTTCTGCAGAATTTGGGCTTCTTCATGCTCTAAAGTCAAAGTTGAGTATTTTCATGGACATTTGAACATTTGTCACTGTCTGTCTGTCTGTGCAGACCTCCAGGTCTCTATGGTTGGTACTGGGATTAAAGGCGTGTATCACCACGCTTGGCTCTGTTCTTCAGTGTGTCCTTAAACACACAGCATCCTGCCTGCTAAGGGATTAAAGGCATGTGCTGCCTGACTTCTCTGTTTACTTAAAATGGCTGGCCTTTCCCCCTTGATCTCCAGGCAAGCTTTATTTATTAATGCACAAATAAAATATCACCACATTTCAGCGTAAATAAAATATCACCACACAGTGCTGTTTGTACTCCAAAATGATTTAGAATATTTATTCTCTAAGTGACAAAGTTAATACATTTAAAATGAAATTACTTTGCTTAAAATATTAAACTATTTTTTTTTCAGTACAACATCTAGTCATGTTAATAATGTGTTAATGTGGTTGCTTAGAAAGTGAAGAGGTCAGGAAGCATCTGTAGGCAAATATCTAGATAGATTAAGTCTGCCTGGGGGTACCTGCTTTCTCCATCTCTGCTCAAACTGTATGCAGTGTTCTTGCTCATGTGCTGTTGACCAGTATCCGCGAGCATTTTGGATATGTGGTTTCTGGAGAAGATATCAAATTTAATCACTTATGCCAGTTTGATTCTAACACAGGCACACCTAATGCAAATCTAGTATCTGAGTTTTTAAAAAAATTTTTTATTTTATATAATGCTTTGGACCTTTTGAAGGACATTCCTTAAGCATAGGAGATTTTAGCTAAGTAGATGATCCCCTCGAGGACATCTTGCAAATGTGTTTTATGTCTGCAGATCTACTTTTTCTTCTCAGTTCTTCTCTCCTCTGTCCAGGCATGTGTTTTGTTCAACAGCCTTACAGTGGTAGCAAAGAAAACCAAGTCTGCCTCAGGCAGTTTGGAATTATCTCGGGGTTGAAACAAAGGGGCTTTCTGTGGTACTGTTATGGCATGTTCAAGATTTTGCTATTTGACTTAGTAATAGAGTCTAGCAAATTTAAATATTTTAGGAGTTTAAATCGATTTTCCATTTTATGTTTTGATATGATATTTTTAGTAATTGTTTAGCAATTGCACTCATGCACTCCATGTATTTTGATCATATTTAAGTCCTATCTCCCCTCCGCTCCTCCCAGATCAACCCCACCTTCCCAGGCCCTCCCGACTTTCCGATCCTTTTCCCCTTCGTACCTCATTGTGTGTAGTCGGTGTGCTCATGTGCTGGTGGATGTGAGTTCATTTTATTTATAAAATTGCTTTTATATTAATGATGTTCTGGATATGATCTTTGAAAAACAAAAGACTTCTTATCTCAATTGTTTCTTCCTAAAAAAAGATCCAAGAATTTAACCTCAGTAACGTTGATCTCTTCAATGAGAACTTGATTACATTTTGGAGGAAACATTCATTTTAAGTTACAACATCTGGCAAATTTTGGTCAGAACTTTTATCTTTAATTAAAAAGTATGTGTTTTTATTTTTCCTTTCAAGGCAACTTTTCCAATCAGCCAGGAAAAGAGGTAAAATATAAACAAAGACCTCAAGGGCCAGATGTGGCTCAGGTAGAAAGGGTAAGTGATTTTAGTGGACACTAGGGGGCAGCAGTGCACTTGGTTAGTGAAAGATATTGGGGTTTTTATTTTGTCAGATTCTGCCAGAGTTATGGCTAGCTGGCTGTGATTAACAAACACCCCAAATAATGGTGGCTTAAACAAATTAGGATTCCTCCTACATAAGACATGGATAGGTAGTTGCTATGAGTTGAATTGTGTCTCCCTGAAGGTATGTCCTTCGCTCCCCTTCCTACTGGAGATTGTAACGTTATATGGAAATAACACAGGTTTTACATGGAAATTAGATCAAACTTGAGTAGGGTATTGAGGCATTACAGAAAAGGGGTGGAAGACATGACTCCAGAGGCTAACACATGAAAGAAGGTGGCATCAGTGGAAGATGAACTCTTCCCAGGCTCTGGCTACACAGTCTGTGCAGAAAAAGACATCACGTAACTGGTCCATAAACTGCCTTTCCCTATCTCTTTTGCAGCAGGATCAGGATCCCGTTGTGGTACAATTCCAAGCGCATCTGTTTTTCTCTTTTAATATGAACTATCTCCTTTCTTGTACCATGTGCTTCTCCAGTTCACTGTAAAGAGAAACAGGAACCCAGATGACTACAGCAAGGGCCTCTGAACTGATGTTGGTAACAGTATTCACTAATCCAACAATTATGTTCTTTTTTAGGAGGGAAACTTGGACTCTAAGACACATGGGGCTGTGCAGTGTGAGGTAGGGATTAGAAAAAATTGTCTGTAGGCCAGGAATTGCTAGTGTATAGTATAAAAATGAGAAATTGAAGACTTACTTCTATGGACACTTCTTAGAAATTTTTTTAATTATAAATTCTTATTGTTTCTTTTGAAATATACATAAATCTTTTTTTTTAAAAGTAGAAACAACCATTCACCAGTTTTATGCCCACCAGGAATTCAATTACTGAGGAAGACAGATCCTTAATTGCTTTGAGAAGCAGGAATGTAGCTTCAGCAGACACTTTGCTGAAGAACCACCACTCATGTCATGAAGATATACATTTATTTTTAATTTGGTTAACTCAAATTAGCAAACATAGATGTCCATCCCAGGTACTAGGTGAGTGTAGGATATGTGACCAAAGGTGATGTTAAGTCCTCTTACTCGAGGGCTTATCTTAGGAACATGAGTGGAATGAGTTGTGCTAGCTAGTATGTCAAAGCATGATTTATTTTTCTTCTTCTGTCTCTTTATGGACTGCCAGTGATTGTTGTGGGATATTTGATTGTACTGAGAAACTCCAAGACTGTGTTAATAAAATGAACATTGGATCAGGGGGTGGAGCCAGCGACTAGTTAACAAGAATTAGCCACAGAGAGTGCAGAGGACCTGGGGCACAGATAGAGAGGCTCAGGAAGGAGTGGGGAGGGACTTAGAGACTGGTTGTCCTTTTGGTGTGGGACATGTGGAGAGAGAGGCGCTTGCTGGATCTCTGGTAAAAAAGGGAAGGTTAGCTGGTTACTCCTTTTCTGCTTCTTTGATCTATCAGGTTCTCATCCCAACATCTGACTTCTGAGTCTTTATTGGTAGTAGAACAACTTAGATAAAAACAACAGGTGATGCATGTCACATTCTTACTTAATAACATTGTTTTCTGTAACTTCAACCTTTGTTGAAAAATTTTCTGTGGTATAATAAAATATTTCTTTGAGTTGCATTTTCCCTAAACCAGCAACTACTGGAAACAGGGAAGGTATAAGGGCAGACTCACCTCTGTGCACCTCAGAGGGGTCATGGGCCTCCTTACACCTTGATTTTTGAACTTACCTCCCCCAGAACAATGACAGGACAATTGTCTGTCTTTTTAAATCCATTACCCATTTGTGGTAATTTGTTACAGCAGATTTAGCAAAGTGACACAACAATTCAGGTCTTGCATACCAGCTCAGCACCACAAAGTCTATAAGAACTGAGGTTTCTCCTGCCTTATGTTTTGCCTTTACTAGGCATCTCTTTGTCCTAATGGTTAGAAATGGAGATCAGGGTATATTTGAATCCAAGCTACAGGATGGAGGAGGCTGTAGGAAGAGTGCAAAGGCTAGTATCAATCTTGTCTCAAGGAAGGTCCTTGAGAGTCATCATAGAACAGCTCCATGGGGTAGAGTTTAAAATAACAGCTGATCAGAAGAAAGGAAATGAAAAGAGCCGTTTGTAGCCAGCTGCTTCCAAGGCACCATTTGAAAAATATGAATGCCAATATACTGTCATTATCTGGCACAAATGGCATGACCCATGTTCAATAACATTCATTAGGATGTGGATAGCAGGTACCTCCTTTATTGGGGACCCCCTGTGTTGGGACCCCCTTTGGGACATATGAACCCTAATATGTTGACAACCTTGACACAAATAGTATATAGTTAATGGTTTGTCATCCCTTTTGCAAATGGTTTGGTTAGTGGTTGATAATATCCTCTAGAGGTAGATGTTAGGGTCCTGGAGAAGTCCCACAAAAGACCACCAGTCATGTATGCAGTCAACAAGAGCACTTATTATTACAGCATGCTGGGGCTGCCCATCCTATATAGAGGCAAAATGGCAATGACCCTGAGAGAAGCTCACAGGCTCCTTTTAAGCATAGCTCAGGGGAGTTCCTAGGGCAGTTAGGTCATCTCAGATATGATTGGCTTAAGCAAGTGGCAATCATATTAGTACATTCTAATTGGCTAGAGCTAGTCAGGGGCTGGAGAGTCCCAGGCTCTGTCCTTGTTTGAGCTATTTGAGCTATTGACTGTGGGTCTGGCTCAGGCCTGGTATACACTATCTCTCTTCTCCCTGCTCTCAGGGGCATTGAAGATTGATTGTCCTTTGTTTGTGGCTTCCTCAGAAACTGCTTACTCAGTCTCAGGAGACTCAAATTGAGGCCTGATCTTTAACAGAAGACTGAGCAGCTTGTTATGGCATCTGCTTGGTCCTCTCAGTAGACAGCAGATGTTTTCCTTTCTCATGCAGGGCTGGAGGCCAGCTGCCTCAAGGAGGAAATACTGTTTTATAAACCAGTGGACACTGTTAGGGCCCACAGATCACCCCACAAAAGACCACCACTCATATATGCAAAGGCAAGAGCGTTTATTTCTTGAGAAAAGAATTCCTGCATGTAGGGGTCAGCCACACGACAAAATGGCGATGACGCCTAGAGAAGCTTGCAGACTCCTTTTATAGACAACCAGGTAGGGGAATTAGGTCACCCTAAACATGATTGCCAAGCGAGCATCAGCTGCACTAATATGTTTCTGTTTGGCTGGGGCTGTAAGTGCCGAATCATGCCTGGTTTGCAGTATCTCCCTTACCTGCCTTACCAGAAACTGAAATTGAAACAGAAACTGAGAACTAAACAGAAACTGAGACTTAACTGAAACTCAGGCCTAGAAGAGGCTGGGCCAGGAGAAGGCCACCATGGTGCTCCCGTGGCCTCTCAGACACCAGTCCAAAATCAGAAGGTACAACAGAAATATGACCTGCCTGAGGAGGACGAGATAAGAGCTCAGGAGTAACTACTGCCTTAATGAGATATATATACTGAAGTAGCCTCAAAGCCCATCCCTTGCTGTACTTGCTTGTAGATTCACTGCCAAGCCTGACCCCTTTCTGAATTAGAACTCAGAAAGTGGAACGTTCCTCTTTCCAGCTTCTGTCTCCCGAGACTGGTAGAAACCCCAAGGCTTCCCATCTTGACTTTTTGCTTTGCCTCACTTTCCCCGAAATTCCCACTTCACTGAAGCTACCTGTAAACGGTATTGCTGAGCCTGCCCACATTGCCTTCTCCAGTTCTCATTCAGAAAGAGTGACTTTCTATTTTCTCCTAGCAGTTGCTGAGATTCCACACTTGCCTACCTTGTTGTTTACTCTAATCCCAGTAAAATTGTTCCTGTGTTCCTTTCTGAGTATGTTTAAAAATGCTTTTGTGTATAAGACCAAAAACCTGCAGGAGAGACCCTCTACCTCCCAATGACAAAACCACACCCAGCTTCTTGAAGATGCAGTGCTTATTCTAGGTGGACATGTGTAGGGCTAAAAGGTCGATGGCTGTAAAGGAAAGAGAAAATGGACATCAGTGACAACTGGTCCTGTCTGATTTTCTCATTTTCATCATCTCTTTTCACTCGAGTATGGTAAAACACTCACATTTCTAACTTGGCTTTACCACATCTCATATTTTTCTTCCTCCAGCATGGTCAAAATCACATTTTATAATCTTCACTGTCTGTTGTTACTTGGTTGGCTTAAAAATATTTTCAAAGGCTATACTTCATGACACCCCGCGCCCCCAGTGTGATATCTTGAAATGTATTCTCAGGACTGAGAACTGAGGCCAACCTCAGGTTGTGTGCTGGCTAGTTCTTGTCAAGTTGACACAACTGTAGAGTCACCCAGGAAGAGGAAACTTCAGTTGAGGATTGCCATCAGATTGACCTGTGGGCATGTCCGTGGGACAGTCTCTTAATTGCTAGTTGATGTAAGAGTGCCCAGCTCATTCTAAGCAGGGCCATCCCCAGGTAGGTGGCCTAGGATGTCCAAGACATAGCTGAGCCAGCCTGAGGAGGCAAGCCACTTTCCCCCACGGTCTCTGCTTCACTTCCTCCCTTCATTTCCTGTCTTGGCGTCCCTGGACATAAGCTAAATGAAACCCTTTCCTCCCCAAGTTACTTTTGGTTATAGTTTTATCCTAGAGACAGAAGCCTTGCTAGGACAGGTGGTAAGATGGACAATACAGCAGAGTGACGTGGGGGTTACTCACTGCAGTTGAACGGTTAACATGGGCATGCTTTCATAAGAAAGTAAATTCAAGGAGCAATAGAAAATCAAACTGTCTTTAATAATCTGTCCATGGCTGGGCTCTGTTCCATTATGATTCATGGCACTGAGTTTACAACAACCTTTTCTTCATACAGGTATGGACGTTCTAGAGAATGGAAGTTGGAGAAACCTCAAAAAGTAGTCTAAGATTTATGTCAGAATTTATGGAGAATACCTAGAACTAGTTTAATGTTTAGATTTTGTTTTACTATAGAAGAAAATAATATGGTATTTAAAAATGTCTAAACTGAGTTTTTAAAATTGGATATTAGTTCGGGTGGTGGGTGAGGGAACCAGGGTGGGACATTGCTAAGCGCTGACCTTCAATTCCACATCATCTCTAAATCCCGAGTACAGTGCCTACCTGTTGGCATTGAAAGTCCTTTAATTAATCCTCATAAACACGTCTTTGAACAACTTTCCCTCTCTTTCTGCATGCACCCAGGCTTCACTTTCGCTGTCCTCACACATCTCTGAATAGTCCTGTTTTGTTTCTCCAATGAGTACAGTCTAGTTTTGTTTGCTCTGAAGGTCATCATATGGATTGTTTTGACTGTTTCTAAGGCATAAAAAGGGACAAGGACTTAAAGAATGTTCTTGGTACTAAAACGAGCTATATTTATTTACACATCTGGGTAACCCACCCTTCTCTTCTTAAAGTTTATCAGTTCTTCTTGAGCTGAAAAGAGACTGTTTTGCACTTTTATGAGTTGCTGGCAGCACGCCTGTTAGTTCTCTGACCTCATGTTAGGCATTGCTGAGGGCTCTTACCTGCAGTTTTACCTTTTAGTCACTGTTAGTGCTCTCCAGCCAAGGCTTCCACAGGTCAAGCTATTTGGACAGGATTTCTGTCTGGGGGGGCACATTGGTAAATACGTTTAGAATCTGAGCAGGGAGCCGAAGGCGTTCAGATTTTAGTGAAGCATAATCCCTTGATTATAAGGAGGAATATAAGGAGAGAGACCACTCAAAGACAGTGTCTCAGTGAATGACTGTCACTAACATCTGAAGGTCAGAGGTTATGTGTAGGGACTTGTATAGAGATGAATACTGGGGTTTCCCACAAAAGACAATTGTTTGAAGAAAACCTCAAGGAAAACTTAGGGAGAAGGAACTGGGGGCAGAGACGCTGTAGTGAGGGAGGTTGATGACACCCGGGACAAGACTCTGAGTGTACTGGTCCAGGAACTGTTTTTGGAATCATTGAAAAAGAAGCCCAGCCTTCATGGGATGAAGTAAATAACAAGTTGCACATGGCCTCTTTGAGAAGTTGTATGGCACATGGGAAAAAGGACACTGGAGTAACTATTGGAGGCTACAGAATATGATTGTCCAGTCTAAGAAGGTACTTGGTAGCTTTGTGGGCAAATGTAGAGAAGGATAGATCAATGGACAGAAATGGGTCAGATTAAATAGAAGCTGGGTCTACTAGACAGAAGCACAGAATTGAGACCCCAACTGTATCTGCCAGAATCGGTTCATTTATGATGTTGGCCAAGTTAATTGGCTTCCTTGAATAATTTGTTTTCATCAATAAAGATCACACAAGTACAACAGATTTTAAGCATGATAGCAGCCTGGGGACACATGAAAAGGTATTAGAGCTGAAGGTTCTGAGAAACTAAGACACTGACTTTATTTTACAAGGAAACGAGACCCTGAGGAGTGAATGACTTGCTTGGAGTTCTGCAGTTAGTTGGCAAGCTGGAGTTTACACCTGGGGCTTTTGAGTCTTAGTTTTCTTCCATTCAGTCACAGTGCTGACTGTGAGGAGAAATGTACAAGTTAACCATTACCAGGGGAGTTCTATGATTGGCTTAAAAAATAAACTGAGTATAGATTGGCTGGGAAGTTGGATGGGGCAGCTGGTTTGAACTTAGTTTATATGAAAAAGATGTTGTGGATTTAAATTTTCCATGAGTACAGCTAAAGCCAACAGAGAGAGTGATGGGGGAATGGATCAACACAAGGAGGTCAAACCATATCAGAAGTACTCTTTGCAAATTAACCCCTCATCCATATTCCTGTTAGTAACCTAAAAATTGGTTCACAAAACATACAACTCATACAAATCCCAATAAACTCTCCCAACAGAGGGTCTTACTTCCATAGTCACTGGTAAGTCAATGTGGAAAGCAGAGGTCAGTGAGCAGGCATGGAGTGGAGCACACCCTCTTGTGAAGACCCTTAGGTTAAAGTGATGATAATTGAAAGAGCGTAGTGATTATATAGCCTCATTGAAATGCTGCAGGGGTAGTACAGAGCTCTTTCTCCCTAACACATATTTTAGGAGCCACTCTGAAAGAGTTAAAACCTATCCAGGACCCATAGAGTGAACATTGCTTCAGAATGAAATGACAATATTCATTCCTGCCCTTCGTTAGGCTCAAACGGATAAGTCAGATGCAAAGTTAACAGAAGACAGTGTTTCCCACAGTCAGATAATGGCTGCAAAATGCCTCAGTGGCCATAATTTGTAAGTGACTATTAAATTCCTGGGAATGATGCCTCCAAGTCTACTTAAATCCTCAACTTACTCATGGTAGCACCCAGTCCCAGATGATTCTGTTTTCCTCAGATCCTCCTCAGAACCTCACATAGGACTCCAGCTTTAGAATCACAGGGTGTTTCTAAACCTCACCGGCTGGGCAGAGTTCTGTGACTGCCTTGGATGCCCTCCCTTGTTGTAATTTACTGGCAGGCTTGAGTTTGTAGGTTGCTGGTGTCTCCTTGGTGGCCATTGCTGGGTTGGGTGATAGTGTCTTATGTAGGTAGAATGTCTGCTAGATACTGATCCCTGTTACTGATTTGAAACTGATTGTACATGAATAAATTAGAAAGGCCTATTTGATGTGATTCTGGGGTCAACAGATTAGTGAGACATCAAAAGCCTTTCTTTTTTTTGTTATTTTGTTAATTTTTTCTTTTACTGAAAATTGACTTTTTTTAAATACAATATATTGATTGTGGTTTCTCCTCCCCTTATGCCTTCCAGGTCCTCCCTATCTCCCCTCCCATTCAGATCCGCACCTTTTCTGTCTCTCATTAGAAAAAACCTGGCATCTAAGTAATAATAGTAAAATAAAATAAGATAAAAAAGAAAACAGACATATCAGAATAGGACAAAAGAAACAGAAGAAAAATCACAAGAAACTAGGGGACCACACGGATCTTTTCCCTAAAGAACTTTAGGAATAAATGAAAGAAACATGAACACTAAGCAGAGGCTCCCGGCGCTTCATCAGCTTTGGATGTTTGCCAAGGTCTCTCACTGGTGGCAAAGTGTCTGGGTTAACCTTGTGCCTCCACTGTGCTTGCTGAAGACGATGCCCACAAATGCGAACGGCAGAATGCCCTCATGTGGTAAGTAGAGAAGTTGGAGGGTAAGAAAATATAGTGGGGGGGGCAAAGTGGGAGATGGGAAATATCTTATAGAACTATGTGGCAATCTTGAATATTGGTGAGGATGGTTTCATAGAAAGTCTAAAATAGGAAAATGTGATATTTGTTATAAATATGTCTGAAGTAATGAAGGCTTTACAGGCAAAAAGTCCTATTCTTGGCAGGGAGATGCATTCTCTGACCAAAAAGGTCTTTTTCCATATCTAATTCATTTGATTAAATCAGGGTTCTGAGTCATGAGCAAACATACATAGACACCACTGTAATCGACTTGGCAGATGAAGATATTCTAAAGAGACACCATGTCTCAGTCTGATTGTTAGACTATTAAGACGATGGACCCCAAAGAAGTGAGGATCTCCCCAGGAATCTCCTGGCGGGAGAAGGACAAGGCTCCAGCCAGAGGGGATCTTGTTTCCCAGAAAGAGATTTCACACAGTTCTAACTGCTTGTCAGATTACCTCAGGATGAGACTGAAGCCCAGCCAATGATGGTTAATGGTGGGCGGGGCCTCATCTTGACCAGGACTGCTGAGATATGCAATCCTTGGCACTCTATTTAAATTTTGATCTCATTTCAGGACCCTAAAGACCAAACCAGACTTGAGGGATTTGCTGGATCTCTTTGTCACTCTTCTCAGTCACATTGTATAAATATTCTTTTTTTTTTTCCTTTCTGCTTTCCGCTTTTAATTGGCTTATGGGCAGCTGGACCTGAATTGGCGCACAGACTGAATGCCAAGTTCAGTATCACTACAGCTTCAGTAAGAGGCAACTGTTACTACCTTAGCTGATCTTCCTCAAGAGAAGGCAGTAGAGTCCAAAGAAAATAAGCAACTGTGTACAAAATTTGAAATATGAAAGGTCTAAAGTCATTCTTCTTGCTACTTTGTGCATAAGGCAAGTGTACACTTGCTCTGGACAGCAACATTTTTGTCTATAAATGTGAGATAACAAGTCTCTTACAGGGCTTTAAGACTACCCAAAAGAAAGAAATAATACATATGTATGTATTATATATAAAACAAATGGTGATTTTAGTTATTACTTAATTATTATTGAAGATGGGGCCTCAAAGTCAGAGGACAGGGAGATAGGAACAGAATTTTTTTTTGTTTTTAAAGATTTATTTGGGGGCTGGAGAGATGGCTCAGAGGTTAAGAGCACTGACTCCTCTTCCAGAGGTCCTGAGTTCAATTCCCAGCAACCACATGGTGGCTCACAACCATCTGTAATGAGATCTGGTACCCTCTTTTGACCTGCAGTCATACATGCTGTATACATAATAAATAAATAAATCTTTTTAAAAAGATTTATTTATTTATTATGTATACAGTGTTCTGCCTGCATGCCACAAGAGGATGAGTGGAATTCATTAACCTGCCTCACTCTTCAGAACCCAGTTACAAGCATTTATTTCCACTTACAGCCTGCCAATGGTTGCTCAACATAGGGCAAATAAGGAGAGCCCAAGCACTGAGATGCTAGTTACAATGTAACTTAACACTTTCCCAAAGACCTTCCTGGTGTTGCAGATCGTGTTCAGCTCACCACTCATCAGCCTACACCATGGCCCAGGGTTACTTGGGACGCCACTCCTGTGTCTTTTCATTGTACATTCATTTCTGCCTCCCCTTTATATTAAGGTATCAATTATCCCACCTGGAAAAGACATCTTCATTGTTTTCAGGATGTGGGGTTCATTATTGTCAAACATAGCCTAAGCATCACTCTTAAACACTGACATTTCCTGGGGCAGAGTTCCTTCTTTTGGACCATACCAGGAGGCATAGCTACTCATTATTTACTTCGTTTGGACCTTTTTATTCCCTCTCTGACTACACTACAAAAATCCAAGACTGTGTCTCTTACATTTTAGATTCCTTTAATGTCTGTCATGAAAGTTGGTTAATAGGTAATTGCTTATTCAATGATTTTTTTTGGGGGGTACAAATAATCCAATTAAAATATGATATAGCGAAATAATTTATGGAATTGGCACAGAAGAAACATAAATAGAATAAATATTAATAATTCTCTTTTATTTTTTTTGGCTTGGATTTAATAAGACTTGGTTTTTGGTGAGTATAAATCCAAAAATGATGTTTTCTCAGTAAGGACTGGGCTGGGTAGTTTTTGTGGACTTGCCAAAAACGACAGACACTTGGGAAGAGGGAATCTCAACTGAGTAATTTCCCCCATTACATTGGTGTATGGGCATCTAGGAGGAGCATTTTCTCGATGGCTGAGGGAAGAGGGCCTTACTCACTATAGGTGGTGATACCCTGGCTATGGTGTCCTGGGTTGTATAAGACAGACAGTTGCATATGAGCACACAAGCAAGTCAGAAAGCATTGCTCCTCCATGGTCTTTGCTTCAATTCCTGATGCTAGGCTCATGCCTTGAGGTCCTTATCCAACTTCCCTCATTGATGGTTGTGGCCTAGGGGCTGTAAAATGAAATAAATCCTTCCTTCTTCAAAGTTGACTTTGGTCAGTGTTTAGTCACAGCAACAGAAAGCAAACAAGGACAGACTATATCATGGTTCTTTGTAAACCAGATAGGCTTCATTTTGAGGCATGTCAACTAGAGTAAATGCCTCTGTTCTTATTCAAAAGACAATATTGCATTATTCAATCGGTACATTGATTTTAAGTAAAGCAACTCCTGGCTAGATTGCAATACATCCACTAGATGGCAGGCGGCTGCTGGAGGAGGAGAGCCCAAGGCATTACAGGGGATTGGCTTGTTTCCACCCAGTTGTCTCGGTCAACAGGCTTTGCTAACAGCACCTTAATTTCTATAAAGTCTCCCAGGATTAGCTTTCCAGAGTTTTAAAAGGTGATTGCAACACACTCCACTAACTGTACCTGCCAGAGTATTTTCCACTACCACACCTAACCCTAGGCTGACCTTTTATACACCGTAATTTTCTTAGACCATGATATTGTCCTGATCTAACATGGAAATCAAAATACAACAATGAGGAAAATGCATTATTTGAGTAAATGGAGAACACACGGTTTTTATTTATGTGAACACTGCAATTTAAACGTGTCTAGGAGTGATTTCTTTTGAAACAATGGAGCATAAATACAGTTCTGCTCACTAGTGTGCCAGTACTCTGAGTGAATGTGGTGAGTACTGGCTCATGTTTGTTAACGCTTGGACTCGACATGGCTGATGAATGTTTGAGATTGAAACCACGTCCGTGCCATCTCCATTTCTGTGCATTTATTCCAGAAGCAGTCAGAAAGATAGTTCAGGGCTTGTGATCTTTCGGGGGACTGGCTAAGCTCCCTCTATTATAGTTAAGGATCTTCTTTCTTTGCTACATTGTTCATATATGCTTTGTCTTGGAGGGATGCCAATAAGATTCAAATATGAGCTTACTTGTATGCCTAAATTAAACGAAATAGACCACATAAGGGAGCCCTGTCATATTTAGAGTTCTGTATTTTCTCATTGCTATGAATGACGCTTGAGGGAGAAGGCCACCCAATTAATTTATGGTAGTCAAACTTATCTCTTAGCATGCATTCGTATTCTATTAAAAGCAGATGCTATTACATATGGGCGCATTATGAGCTTCGCATCTGCTGCCTTTAACCTTGGCATCTATATCTAATTTAGATAACTGAAAATGAAGCTCTAAGGAGGGACCATTACATTTTAGTTAACAAAACTTGACAGAAAGACCACTTAAGTCTTTTTGTCTGGACAACTTAGAAATTCAGCAGGATAGATTAACAGCACGTGCACTGTACACCTGTGGCCTGAGGTTCATTTCTGGATGCTGAGCATCAAATGGGGAGCAAAGAAAAAATAAATGAGGGTCAAAGGAGTTCCTTATTAAAGGGCGGAGCCTGACCCTTCCCATCCCTCATCTGTTTAGAGATGAAAGCACAGGGTCATCGAATTGGACTTTCCATGACCCCCATTCAATATTAAAAAACACTATTTGATTTTTCTGCACTTAGAACTCAATTCCCTTAACTACATCAACTTTCCTTTGAAATCAGTGGTCTCTGGTATAAAACAGATGGATGACTCCATCTCTCACTGTGCTTGAATAGAGACTCAGGAAAGAGGCTTTGTCCCCGTAGCAACCGATGTTCCAACAGCAATAGCCTATGACAAACACTGTTAATTTTGTATAAGGGGAGATTGGAATAATTGAATGGCAGTGAATTCAGTTATTATTTAACAAATATTCATGTCGTGCCTAATCTTACAACCCCCAGTGCCACACAAACAAAACCAAAAATAAATACATATGTCATTTATCAGTACATTGAAGAAAATAGAAAGCAGGAAGCTCTAAGTTCTTGGACTAAATTTCTGTTCTTATCCTAAAGACTTACTTGACACTAAAGAAATGATGTCATTAGAGTGAGCTTGCCCTGTCCCAGGCCCGGCCACAGTTGTCTTGCTTTACAACCATATGTTCATTATTGCTGCTTTTGAAGCTGTGTTTTCCCAGCAGTCAGCAGAGTCCTGTCACCTTGTGGGTGCTAATTGAGAGTGGAAGCTACTGTCTTTGAAGCGGATGTAGCCCCTTTGCTCTTACTTGGAGCTTTCGATGGAAAGTCATGTAGATTTTGCTTCATTTGTCATGTTCTTAGTTTGGAAGTTGATCTCGTCTTGGCTGACAAACCTCCCTGGCTGTTTGTTATTGGGGCTTCGTTGATTTTCAGTTTGTTTTTTTCTGTAGTTACTAAGGGGAAGACAGCACATCTTCTTAGATTGGCTAACCACACACTGAGCATGAGCATATAACGGGTTGTTTCCAAATTAGGATACCTTTGAGAATGGAATAAGGACACCAGGCAACAGGTGTAAACTGGAACTGTCCTGCACAAGGGCATGGAAGATTGTCCTACACAATTGCCCACCCTGGCCAGCATTTTTCCTACACTTTCTCTTCATATTTGAGGATAAGTAAATTTAGATAATCAATTTTAAAATGGGCAATGATCTGCTACAGATGGATTTTTCTTACTAACTCATTAGGGATTCTTAGCATGATAAGTAATTGACTTCTTTCCATTTAAAAATGGTCTTATTGAAGTATAATTGTATAATACATGTAACATTGTACAAGTTTAAAATGTGCACATTGATACAGTGTGACACACACACATACACACACACACACACACACACACACACACTTCAATGTGGTGATATTGTGTTCCCCAAAATATTGTACACCCTAATAAATTTATCTGGGTCAGAGAAAAGAACAGCCACTAGATAAAGAGGCCAGAAAATGGTGGCACACACGCCTTTAATCCTAGCATTCCTAAGGCAGAGATCCATTTGGATCTCTGTGAGTTTAAAGCCACACTGGAAACAGCCAGGCATGGTGTTAATTGTTAATGGTAAGGAAAAAAAACTGAACAAGGAGATTAGATTAAGAGTTTTTGTTTGACGCCTTTAATCCCAGGAAGTGATGACAGAAAGCAGAAAGGTATATAAAGCATGAGGACCAGGAACTAGAGCTGGTTAAGCTTTTAGGCTTTTGAGCAACAGTTCAGCTGAGATCTGTTTGGATGAGAACTCAGAAGCTTCCAATCTGAGAAAAGGGGATCAGCTGAGGAATTGGCAAGGTGAGGAAGCTGTGGCTTGTTCTGCTTCTTTGATCTTCCAGCATTCACCCCAATACCTGGCTCTAGGTTTGCTTTTATTAATAAGACCTTTAAGATTCGTGCTACACTTCAAGACTGTGAACCTCCCAAGAATATGTTTCTTGGTGTCTCTTCTTATAGCCTCAGGCAACTCCAACCTATTTCCCCCTTAACCCCCACATTTTATTTAAACATTTAAAAAAATTAATTCACACAGCACTAGGTTTCATTAGGGTATTTTTGAAAAATATAGTTTTTGTTGATTCTTCATCCTCCTCTTCTACCCTCCACTCATAACCCTCTTTCCAGCTTCTATGGCTCCTGTGTTGCCCAGCCTTCGTTCTTCGATATCACTCATGGTCTCCTTCCTATTTCCTAGCCTCTACCCGCACACACTCTAACACTATGTAGAGATAAACATCAGAAGCAAGAACGTGTATATGAGAGAGAACATGTGATTTTTGTTTGAGTAAGAGTTACCTCACTTAATGTAATACTTTCCAGATTCATCTGTTGTCATGCAATTTTATTTTTCTTTACAGATGGATAAAATTCCATTACACACACACACACACAGACACAAACACACAGACAGACACACACAGGCACACACACAGACACACACACACAGGCACACAAACAGCACACACACAGACACACACACACAGACACACACACAGACACACACAGGCATACATACAGACACATAGACACACACACAGAGACACACACAGACACAGACTCACAGACACACAGACACACACCAGACACACACATACAGAGACACACACAGACACAGACTCACAGACACAGACACATACAGACACACACAGAAACACACACAGAGACACACACAGGCACACACACAGACACACAGACACACACCAGACACACACATACAGAGACACACACAGACACAGACTCACAGACACAGACACATACAGACACACAGAAACACACACAGAGACACACACAGGCACACACACAGACACACACAAACACACACAGACACACACAGGCACACACACAGACACACACACAGGCACACACACAGACACACACAGGCACACACAAACACACAGACACATATACATATATGCCACATTTTCATGATCCATTCATCTGGGGCAGACATCTAGGCTTGTTCCATTTCCTTGCTGTTGGGAAAAATGCAGTAATAAACATGGATGTGCAGGAATTCTTTGGTAAGATATAGAGTCCTTTGGGTATATATCCAAGAGTAAAATAGCTGGGTCATATAGAAGTCCTAATTTTAATTTTGTGAGACACTTCCAATGCTGATTTCTATAGTGGTTGTGCCAATTTCCACTCCCACCAGCAGTGAGTAAGTATTCCTGTTTCCCAATATCCTGGCCAGCATGTGCTGTTTCTTAAAGATAGCCATTCTGACTGGGGTGAGATGGAATCTTAAAGCAGTCATGACTTGCATTTCCTTAATTACTAAGAATGTTGAACACTTTTAAGGTACTTATATGCTGTTTGTTTTTCTTCTTTTGAGAACTGTCTATTCATTTCATTAGACTGTTTGTTAATTGAAAGAATTGATTTTGATGTTTAATTTTTCCAGTTCTTTATATAGTATAGATATAACCACCTGTCTGATGTGTGACTGGCAAAGCTTTTTCTGTTGTTTAGGTTGTCTGTTTGCTCTGTGGATATTTTTCTTTCCTGCGTAGAAAGAATTAATTTCATGTAGTCCAGTTGGTTAATTCTAAGTGCTATTTCCCGTGCATTAGAATCTTGGTCAGAGAGTTCTTGCAGTATCTGTATTTGATGTGTACTCCTTATGTTCTCCTCTAGCAACTTCAGGTTTCAGTTTTAAATTAGGGTCTTTAAATCCACTTTGATTTTTTTTGTGCAGTTGAGAAATAGATATGAATCTAATTTCATTATTTTTCATGTAGATATCTATCTAGTTTTGCAAGATCATTTTTTGAATAGGTTACTTCTTTTCCAGTGTATTTTTTTATTCCTTTGTAAAAAAAATTTGGTGGCCAGTGGATGTCCTTCTCTATCACTCTTGTTCTCTTGAGACAGGTTCACTCAATGGGAAATTCTTCTGGGGCTAGGATGGCTGTTCGGCAAGCCCCCAGAATGCATCTGTCTCCACCCCAACACTGGGATTACAGGTATGCTAGGTCATGAGGTAAGATTAGAACTCAGATTCTCATTGTGCAGAAAATGGTCTTGCCAACTGAACCTCCTTTCCAGACCCTCTGGAGTATAATTTGAGGTCAGGTGTTTCCATATGCATTTTAGGATTGATTTTTCTAGGTCTGTGAAGAATGACATTGGGATTTTCTTGGGGATTGTATTGAATCTACAGTTTCCTTTGGGCAGGATAACCATTTTATAATGTTGATTGTACCAGCTCAGGAGATGTAAGGTGCTTTCGTCATCCGGTACTTTCTTTAGTTTCTTTTCTCAGCATGTTAAAGTTTTCATTGTAGTGTTTTTTTTTCACGGCTTGGTAATGTTTATTCCTAGGTCCTTTGGAACTATTGTGAATAGGCTATTTTTCTTACTTTATTTCTCAGCAAGTTAACTATTGTTATATGTGAAAGCTACTGAATTTTACATGTTAATTTATATCCTGTAACTTTATTTAAAGGTATTTATTAAATCTAAGAGCTTTCTGGTGGAGTCTGTGGGGTCTTTTGAGTATAGAATCACATCATCCATGAATAAGGATAATTTGACTTCCTCCTTTCTTATTTTCATCATTTTGTATCTTTCTCTTGCCTTATTGCTCTGTCTATGACTTCAGACACTATCTTGAGTAAGAGGGGAGAGACCGTGGGTACCATTATCTCATACCAGGTTCTGGAGGTAATTTCATTACCAGATTTTTCCTTTTGATAATGTTAGGCATAGGTTTGTTGTGTATAGTTTTTATTATTTTGTGATATGTCTTATCCATTAGTAATTTATTCAGGATGTTTTATTATGAAGGCATCCAACCTGCTGTTGCCACAGTAGATTAATTTGTATTTTCCAAAATTGTGCATAAATAAGATCATGTGGTATATTATTATTTTGGAGGGGTTTAATTCTCTGAGGGTCTTCCTTATTGGTTGTATCAATAGTTCAGTCTTCTGTGGTATGTAGCACCAGCCCACTATGAAGACATTTCAGTTCCCTTACCCAACCATATGTGGGTGGTCACTGTGTTGTTTCCAGTTCTCAAGTTTCAGAAGTAAAGCAGGTATGGGCATTCACATATGTGTTCTTTCCTGGAGAAGTGTTCTTATTTCTTTAGGTAAATCCCTATGGGTGGAACTGTTAGCTTGTATGGCCAGATTTTATTTAACTTGGGAAACTACTGAACTGTTTTTCAAGCTGGTTCTAGTGTTTGCATTCCTGTCCCTCACATAAATAGGTGACATTGCCTCTCATCCTGATATAGGATGCCAATACCAGATACAGCCAGGCATCCTAAAACTTATATTGTAATACAGCTGAAATGATCTTAATTTGTAGTTTTAATTTGCAATATGCATTTTCCTTACAATTAATGACATTGACCATTTTTTGTCTCCATTATTGTCAGGCATGTAGAATTAGGCAAAATGTTTTTTCAGTCTGTCCTTTTATTGGCGTGTTTTCTTATTATCGTGTTTTGTAAAAACATATTTACTAAGAATTAGTTTTTAATGAGATATGTGATATGATTTGTCATGTCTTACATCGTTGCTTAACAATGTTTTTTGAAGATGTATCTGAGTAGTAGTCCTCCTTTTTCCTAATTTATACCTCAGATGTCATTTTGTATTGATCTGGATCTGTAAAACTTCACCTCACCATGTATTTGCTTATTGATTCAATTCTTTCTATGTAACACCAAATTTAAAGCTTTTTGCATGCAGGGGAATGGTATGCCCCTTTGAATACATTCAGTCTCTCTAACAAGTAACCATTAAACACTTACTGACATGTATTAAGATTTAAGCCAATAAAAGAACTCTTCTGAGCTTAAGGAACCCACAGTTGGGGATATAGTCCAGTGGAGGACACTTGCCTAATATGTTCAAAACACTGTGTTTAGTTCCTGTGCATGCACACATGCACACATGCATGCACACATGCACCAGAACCCAGAAACCCATGATCTGAAACAACAGTAGCAGAAGCCTGGAGCACTAAGTAATTGGACTGTTTGTGTAAAAACACAAACCCCTCTAAAGATTAAGTAAAGAAACCGATAAGGATTGTGCCAATGTGAGGTTCTAGTGTTCTCCTTTCCTGTAGACTTAGCTTTTCATTACATTTCCGTATTCTTAGAATTCTGTTTTCCTCTATTTGTACCTTAAACACAAAACTTACATTATGCATAGCTGAAAGAGACTAGGCTTCTTCCTAATACAATGACCAGTGATAATCCAGATAGGAAAAGCCCCGGGGAAGTAGCAATAATACAAAAATAAGCGCTTGGTTGTGCTTTACATTGCCTTCTTCCCTATCCCATGACCAAAACTGTACTCTTCTCCCAAGTAGGTCTCTAAAGTTCCTTGTCTGTTGGCACAAGGAAGGTTTTACCTTGTTTCATCAGCATTTGGAATATACTTAGTTTGGGTATCCTGCCCAGGTTAAGGACAAATATCAAGTTTCTTAATTTGTCTTTTCTTTATTCAACTAGTTGCTTTCTCTTGGACTAGGTTCTTGGTGTGAGGAGAGATCCACAGTGGAGCTCCAGATTGCTAGTATGAGACACCTGGCTTGTCTAGCTTTCCTCTGAAGTCTGGAGTGCCAGCTCACAAATGATTCATAGGATGTTTAGTTATGCAATGCTAGTACACAGACACAGGAGATAAACCCTGTTCAAATTTAGTTAAAGCATGAGAAATTCTAATAGCCCTGAGGTCATAGCTACAATTTGCATAAAGCAAGTTTGACATCAATCATCACATACAATCCAGTATCCTGATATAAGCTCCTTTGAGTTGATTTGCATGCTAGGAAGAGTGTGGCAAGATATTCTGAAATGGTGGATATCAAAATACGGTCTCTAGTTCCACCTTGTCAAGTTGACCTGGGGATTTGCTTCAGTGAATGTTTTCATCCTCCATTCCAGACCTGCAGGATTAGAACTCTGGAGGTGGAACCCAGATCTTTCAGATCCTTCAAGGGAGTCTTCGACTCTCTATATAGTTAGAGAGACTTTGTTTTCAAAGACCCATTTCCATTTTAGAAATACCACATGGAGAGCTGATTGTGTTTAACCTCCAAGTGCATTGATAATAGGAAGAACATTGAATAGAAGCTAATGAACTCCAGCTCTTGCAGCAAGTCTCTGCACGCTTGTGAGACATTTTTCCATTGCCAAAAGATTTGGCAAGAATGAGTGAAGTTCAAGGAGGCAGATTACAATCTCTGAACCAGTGAGTAAGTGAAAAGTCTCCTATCCTCACTGCAGTTCCAGCCAAGAAAAAAGATGGGGAGAGAAGAAAAATCCCCTCAAAGCCAGATCAAAAGCTGTAAGAGGACAGGGGCAGGGTGCTCCTTAGAGGGCAGTGGATTCTAGTCCTGGCCACAAGAGGAGCGAGGCCCCCACCCAACCAACACATGTTATGAATTGTGAGTACTAACTCTTTCCACATTTGCCTCACATTTACGTGGCTTTTATTTGTGGCTGAATCTGCCTTACAGGTGCCCTATGTTCCAGAGAGTAGAGATCAAAAGAATTCACTTCTCAGGATTCAGCATTGCATGCACAGCCAAAGCATGAAATACGCTTTTGTATTGTCTTTTTTCCCCCCCTACAAATGGGGCACTGGGTTTCTCAGGCTGAAGGTACTCCCTTCAAACAGAAGCAGCAGGAACAACAGCAAGCATCATCATCATCATCATCATCATCATCGTCATCATCATCATCGTCATTGTCATCATCACCATCTTCATCATCAACAACGACAATAGACCCTACTCCAGTCGAAGGGCTTCAACATAACATTTACTCTCAAGTGTTCAATGCTCTTAATATACCAAGTTCCATTAATTATTGCAGAACAGATGAGCTATAATAAACCCACTGGTAGATTCAGTATTGTTTCATTTTTCAAGAACTTTTCATTGGTGTGTGTACATCTTGCATAGCAAGCACTAAAGACTTTGTCTGGGCAGGCAGTTGATGCATCATGGGAACTCCTGAGAGGCAGCAGAAGCTTATTGAGAGTTTGCCCAGGGTGTCCTGACACAGTCAGATTGACCTGGCAGGGGAAAGAAAGAGTTTTTCTATCCCTGTCTATAGAGTGCCACCATATCCTGCCTGGTGTAGGGTCTTTCACTTGCAAAACTGGAAACTTACTTTACCCTCATCTAACCAAGCACGCTGGATCCATCCCAACATGTGCTGGATCCATCCCAACATGTGCTATCTGTTTTGTTTTTGCCAAGTCTTAGCATTTCATTTGGGAATTGGAATAATGTCAGATTGCTCCAGGAACAAGTACTTTTGTTAGGTTTATGGAAACTGTATCCGGATGAGGATTTCTCAGATGGTGCCCTTCAAGTTCCTTGTCTTAAGAGTGTCTGGCAATATGTCCTCTCTGGCACAGTTCTGGGATTCCTCTGTTGACTTCACGATATTTCCCTACAGGGGTGGTGGTGGTACCATAGGGATATTAGATCCAGATATATCCATTACTTATTTATTTCTGCAGAAGTTGAAGTGTAAAAATATAAATTTTTAAAATTGAAAAATTTACATATATTAGCTACAACATGATATTCTGCGATACTTATGAAGTGGTTAAATCAAGCATGTTAGCATATGATCTGCCTCATATCTACTATTTAAAATTCATCATTATTATTGTTATTCTTAGTGTATGTGGGAGGGGGAGGTTCACACATGTTATAGTGTCCATGGAGGCCAGATGACAACTCTGTGGAGCTAGTCCTCTCCTTCATTCTTACATGGATTTCACAGATGAAACTCTGATTGTCAGGCTTTTGTAGCTAGCCATCTTGCCAATTGATTGATTGGTTGATTGATTGATTGGTAGGAACACTTCAGATTTCCTTCTTGCAAGTTTCTGAGTCAGTACTGTGGTGCTTTGATTACTGAGGCTTTATAGTCAAATTTGAAGTCAGGAAACATGATGCCTCCTTCAGTTTTGTTCTTTTTGCTTGAGATGGGTTTGGCTATTTGGGAGTCTCAGTGATTCTATTTGAATTTTAGGGAAATTGCTCTATTTCTGTGAAAAATGTCCTAGACACTTTGAGATTGTGTTGAGTACAGCTTGCTTTGGATTGTATGTACATTTTAACAATATTGACCACTCCAGTGTGTGAACATAGGATATCTTTCTATATATAATTAGTCCTTAGTATTCATGAGTGATTGGTTTCAGGACTCTACACTTAACAGAATCTCTGGATACTCATATTATTTATATAAAATTTCATAGTATTTATATATAACCTGTTCATATATTGTTACTTTCTTCACATAATCTCTGAGCTTATATTACTTAATATAGTACAAGCACTATGTGTATATATAGCTATTATATTGTACTCTTCAGGGAAACAGTGACACAAAATAAAAGCCCATGTGTGTGTAATACAAATGTCCCCACCACCTCATAATTGTGGTCTTTGGTTGTTGGAATTCAAGGAACTTGGGCAGAAACTGTGGATGGGGGAGGAGTGGTGGTTGACAAGTATTTGTATCTTCTTTACTTCCATCAGTGTCTAGGAATGTCAATCTCCATGACAAATATGTTTGCAAGAAGTCTTGAAAAACATTGGCAGTCTGAATGTGGCGGCACATTAAAAGCATCACTCACATGCTGTTCTCTCTCCTAGTCCCCATACCTTCAGTCACTCTGCCACCTGACTTCAGAGGGAGTGGGCTTCAGTGGACACGCAGTGCTTTCCCCAACCATACTCAATGTACAGAATGTGCTCTTCTGACTTCAGCTGTTGGCTTCTCCCCCTTGTTGACCTTTGGTATCTGGACAGTCTTATTTGAGGACAAGGTTTGCACATCCTCAGCAGTTCAGACTCTAGCTCTCTTTGCTGATAACAGAGGCATAACCTTATCCTTCAGTTGATCATTAAAACCTTTGGGTTTCTACTAAGGCTCCCTGTAGAGATCGACAAACAAGAAAATACGTTCTCATGGCACTGACAATTTTAGGTCATGTAGAGAAATTGTTCAAGGATATTAGTTGTTTGGCACACATTTTCCCCGTAAATATGAGAATTTAATGAGTGAAATATCTTAGAACTAGAGTCAATTACAGGAATGAAATGCTTACAGGGTTTTTATTAATAGGTAATAATTGCACAGAAAATCACCTCATCAGAGCTAGTGGGGGAGTTGATTGGTTGCCTGTTTGAAAGACATGGAATTGTTTCTGAGTGTCTTCAATTAGCTTATCTAAAAATATCCCCTCAAATGAGTAATACATTAGATTTTGTATATATTTTGTAGTTTTTAGCTACTATGGTAGGAATTGATATTAATTTAGTTCATTAATTAGTTACTAAATTATTAAGTCAGCAACAATTTGTGTAGAGATAAGTGGAAATAAAGATATCAGATTACATTTTATGTACTCAATTACTCAATTTGTTTTAGGAGAGGAGCAATATTTGATTTTGATACCAAAAGGCTTTTGATTCTTACTAATGGCCACAATTACTCACTGTGAATGCGGCAAGTTTGACACAGACACATAAAGACACAGACACACACACACATACACACACACACATACACACACACACACAGAGTCAGTCTCGTTTATTTTAGGCTGGCCTTGACTTAATATGTAGCTAAAGATGACCTTCACCTTCCGATCTCCTTGCTTGTGCCTCCTGAGTGTTGAGACTAGAGGCATATGCCACTGTACTCAATCTATGTAGTGCTGGGGATCAAACCCAGGACTTTGTGTATAATGAGGCAAGCACTCTAGCAACCAAGCTACAGCTTCAGGCCTCTGTTTAGTTTTCAAGACAAGGTCTCTCTCTGCAGCCAAGGCTGACTACAGGGTCTTCCACCCTTAGCCTTGCAATTGCTGGTATTGCAGGTGTGTACCACTTGGCTTCATTTAAGTTTGTCATATTAAATGCAGTTTCTTAACAGCTTAGCTATCAGAGTAAAAGGTATAGTAAAAAAAAATCATAGGATATATTTGGGTGTTTGAAGGTTCTTGGAGAAGTTATTAATTGTTCCCAGTGACATGTATTCAGTGAATATTTTGATATTTGAAATAGCCATGTAAGTATTACTTATGATTGTCCTACTCTTTGACTTATTGCCAAAGAAATCTTAATTCTAACATAGACTCTTAGTGATATAAAATATAACTCTTCTGGAACATGGATTTTCTGGACTCCAGATTTAGTGCTCAGTAGAGTAGAACTGATTGCAGAGAGTTACAGGAGATTAAGGCAGAAAGGGTCTTTTGAGCTAATTAAACACAGACCCGCATTTTAAAGATGAAGGAATTGAAACTCAGGAGGTTAGAGGAGTCAGTCAGGGTTACACATCTTTTTAGCAGAAGTGATCATAGAATTTAAGACTCCCAAGACTCAGTTTGACTTTGGCATCTGTTGGAAAGGATTAAAACCAAATGTGAGAAACATGGACTACTGCACTGTTGCCTTGGTGCCTTTGTATGGATTTCTGGTGATGGAGCTGAGAGACAGAACACATAAGAGGGATTTCACTTAGCTCCTTTCAATTTATTAACCTTCTCTCATACGGCTCTGCAGTAGCTTTTTCTCCATGTTCTTAGTTGAATACTTGACTCCTTTGAATGTTATACATAGAGATGGATGCTGCCTTTGGATTTAGATACTGGGTTTTGTTTTCTGTCATTTTGTGAAGATGAGACCACATAAATGAGTTCAAATGAATTATGCAAAGTTTCTGTGAAGTGAGGGGTAACTATGCCACATGCTGAAAACATCTCTTTGTTTTCTTGTTGGTGACTGACGGTGTCCACCTAATTATGCACTGAATGTGCTGTAGAGAGAAATTGACTGGACACACTCCACTTAGGAAGAGAAAGGCTGCTCAGCAGGGGTGAAACTGAGTTAGACAGACCTCTAGAGGGCAGTGTTAACTTACAGTTAAGAACCAGCATGAGGCTGAGTCAGGTAAAGCAAGTTGAGTTGTCTTGGATAGCCACACCTCTTGGAGTTCTACATTCAGGAATAAGGAACATGTAAAGTGTTGGTATTTTGAGCAGGGATGTCTTGGACTCATTTCAGAGTTCTAATCTTTGTGGTGTAGAGAAAGGATACTAGATGAGGTATCAGCACATCTGGGCTCCCATTCTCCACAACAAAGGAACTGTGTACCCTTAGGTCTTCGGACTTTAACTGAGAAACTAAGTAGTTTGATGATATCTTCTCTCAAATGTCTGAGCAAGCTAGTTGTCCCCCCCCCTTCCAATCTCCCCAAGTCTTAGTTATACTCAGTTTCATGCTAAGGGCTCATCACAGTTTTTAACATTGGTATTTAAAGTGATATAACAAGGTACTCTTTCCAGAGATACATCTCCCATGTCTCTTGGCTACCAGCTCAGGCTTCTTTTCCACAATGACTTTCTAATTACATTACCATTCCAAGGCAGTCATTCTGGCCTATTATAATGTGTGAGAAAAATCAGTAATTTAATCTTGACTTGTTGACCCTTGTTGTGGGTTGAATTGTGGCATGCCCCAAATGAACACATTGAATGTGTAGTTCTTAATGTGACCTCATTTGGAAATAGGGTCTTTATAAATGTGATAGTTAAGTTGACATTTCACCAGAGTAGATTAGGCTACTAGCTCAATATGTCTAGTGTCCTTAGAAAAAGGACTTTGCATCTAGATACACACCCAGGAGAACACTGTGTGAGGGCTGCAGTGATGATATTATAAACCAAGAAAACCACTAGAGGAGAGCTGGGACACATATTTAACGTTTCAAAGGACTGTGGCTCAATGAGATCTTGATCTTGAAATTTCAGCCTCTGGAACTGTGAGACATTAAGTCTCTGCTGTGTCAGCCACTTAGTTTGTGGTCCTTTGTGACAGCAGCACTAGCAAACGGAAATAATCTAGTGAACCCTAGTGCTAGGTATTGAATGGAATGTTCCCTTAACTGCTATGACATCATGATGACTTGATCCTGCGACAAGTAACCTCACCAACACCAATATCAGTACTTTGTTCAAAGCGACAGCAATTTTCATGTCTCTTAAGGCATATAATAAACTTAGTAGGAGATTGTACCCTTCTGTATCATCTGATCACCTTTGTGTGATCACACATTGACCTCGGAAGCAGATAAAAGCTGTCAGCTTAGTGATACAGAATAATCTTCATCTTTCAGCAGTATTTGGAATGCAAACTCTCATTACCAAACAGAGAACACAAGTTATTTCTAACAGAATAGGACAACTCATAGGTTCTGATCATTGCAATGGAGGAAGGAATTAACCATGGTCATTATGTTCCTAGAATTTGTCACCTACATCTTTCTCCACAGATATACCTCAAACAAAATATATTGAGAAAAGTAGAACAGAAGTTGTATGCTGGAGAGTGGGAGGTAAGGTGTGTTAGAGCAGCATGGAGATCTTGTTTGGTCTGGGTCTAGATTTCATCTAGAACCTCGTGAACACTTATGAACAAGGACTGCCACTAGATCTAGTTCTTAAACGTGGGAATACCTTACATTAAAATATGCTGTGTAGAAAAATACCAGCTTGGATATGATTTAGAAATTCAGCAGTTGGTTCAGTTGCCTGGTGCCTGGTAAAACTCTCTCTTCATGCTCAGTTAAGGTCATCTCTGATTCCTGCATTACTTTGGTCCCCCACATAGCTCCTTGGATGCTGCTGAATTCCTAGGTAACTGTAGTCTAGGAGGCTGACATTGGCAGGCCAGGAGATTTAAGTCCCAGGCATAAGCACAGCATGGACGGTGCTTTTATTTATTTTATTTTATTTTTTCTATTCCCCAGTTGTGTTTTTGAACTTCAGATTCACTTTTAATGAGTTCCTATGCCTTGAAAGTGGGAAACAAAAGCTGAGCATTAACTTTGTTTTGTTCTACAGAAGAAATATAATTTATTTAAAAATATTTCTGATAAACTATAGTCTAATTACCAAAAAAAAGGAGGTAAAATATATTTTCATGCCTTTTTAGCAAAACCAATGAGATAGTTTAAATATATTTTCTATTAATTTAGAATATTTTTTTGGTCTGTGGGGCCCCTGGTAGTGAGACTAGGATTTATCCCTGGTGCGTGAACTGGCTTTTTTTAGCCCATTCTCTACCGTGGGATACCTTGCTCAGTTTTGATGCAGGGGGAAGGGCTTGGTCCTGCCTCAACTTGATATGCCAGGCTTTGTTGACTCCCCATGGAGGCCTTACCCTCTCTGAGGAGTGGGTGGGGGGTGTGGTGGGAGGGAGGTGAGGGGAGAGTAGGAGGAGGGGAGGGAGGGGGAACTGTGGTTGGTATGTACAATGAAAAAAATTTAAATTAAAAAGAAGATTTAATTTTATGTGTATGAATGGTTTGTTCACATGTATGTCTTTATACCACATACATGCCTGATACCCATGGAGGTTGGAAGAGGGTGTTGGATCCCCCGGAACCAGAGTCATTGATGGTTGTGAGTCACAATGTGGGTGCTGGGAATTGAACCCAGATCCTCAACAACAACAAATGTTCTTAACTTCTGAGCTGTCTCACCAGTCCCCAACTGGGTAGTTAAAAAAATATTTGTCTTTGGATATATATGTCATAAACTCCACACTTTTTAACAGAACAAACGATGATGTCATATATATATATATATATATATATATATATATATATATATATAAGCATACTATACATTCCACAAAGAAAAGATTAAATCATTAGCTGTGGTTTACAGGAAACATTTGGGTATCTTGAAGGTATGTACCATGTTGACAAATGAAGGTTTTTATCTAAGTAAAAGAGATCTTAGAGATACTGTTTTCCAAAGTAGGTTCAGTTTTATGAATTACCATGTACAGAAGAAGGGGATGCTAATATATTTCCTTTTTAAAAGGTATAGTGGCCTGTTTTAGAGTTGGTTTCATTCCGTGGACTCTATTTGCTTTTGTTCTTCTATGGGCAGAGACCTTCAGTCAAAGACTCCTGGAAATTGATAGTTAATTATAACCCATCATTTGCAAGCATCAAAATACCCGTAATTATTTCCCTTTTTCCACACACCAAGTTCACTCTCTGTTATATTAGTTATTCATTGCTTCATAAAAATCATTTCACAATAGCTTGGTTCAAATAACACATATTCACCTTAGTTTCTGTGGAACCAGAATGGAGGGGCAGTCTAGGTCTAGCAGTGTTTGAGACCCCTGTGTGGGCAGGGGCTGTGTCCCAAGGTTTTACAGCTTCCTGACTGTGGATGATGGGAGGACTCATTCTTTGCGGGACTGGAGTCAGGAAGTTAGACAGCAAGAGGAGAGCAGGATGGAAGCCAGAGTCTTTGCAGACTGATCTTGGCAGTGATACATCATCACTTCGTTACATGTCAATGTGAACTCCAAGGTCCAGCCCCAATACAAGAAGCAGGAAAGGAACACCACTGAGAGTCATTCAGAAGCTTCCTTACACACAAATGGTGGGCCTTGTGCTAATTCTACTTGTTTAACTGAATGATTCTCAAGGTAGGTTAGTACTTTATCCCACAGGAGCTTTTTAGGAAAGCATACGTTTAACAAACTATTTTCCTCTAAAATTTCTTAATTGTGTGTGTGTGTGTGTGTGTGTGTGTGTGTGTGTGTGTGTGTGTGTGTATACAGGTACATGCTTGGCAGTATACATGTATGAAGGTCAGTGGGTGACTTTCTAGAATCAGTTCTCTCCTTCCGCCGTCATGTGGGCTTGGAGTATTGAACTCACATCACCTCACTTGTTTGACAAAAGCCGTTACCTTCTTGGCCATCTTACTGGCCCACTGTTTCTCTTTAATATTTCAATGATACTTTTTTTTATTCCATCATTTTTAAGGCATAGATGTAGTAATATCTTTCAAAACTTCATGAAGGAGCAGTTAATATAGTCATTTTGTAGTTGAGATCGGTGTCATTTAGACCTAATAGTCTTTTGTCTACATGGGTAGAAAACAATATACATATGGAGAAGTGACTTCTTTTATTTAGAATTCCCCAGCCATTCTAGTGGCTGTGGCTTGGAAGAGGGTTGCAGTAGACTGGGGAATATTTCTGTTGTGAATGCTTATGGGGTATACAAGTACAGCAGTATCTCAGGGTGGGCTACCTTCTTACTAGTAGTTAGAATATCACAAAGATATCCTGTTACAACATCCCTGGAAAGAACAAATTTGCCCAGGAAGGAAACTTCTGCATTCTATTTCTGCTCACATTAGAAGCTTAGAGAATAGGATGGGCAGAATGCAAGGGAACAGAAGGAAAGATGTAAAAATTCAGAGTATATAGACCTCAGGACAGGACCTACGCTGGACTTCTAGATATATGTTGAAGATGTGGCTGGAATAGCCTCTGCATCAGTGGAGTGACTTCTCTGTGTTCTTTCACATGGGTTTGGCTGGGACATATGGAAATAACACTCTAGTCAGGCCAGTTGTAAAAATTTGGGCAAAACACACTGAAGACAATGGGTTGTTTGACAGGCTGAGATGGTTTTATATGGATTTTTATTACCGTGATGGGTAAATCAGCTGTGCCTGTACAAATTGTCATGTTTATAGTCTACTTGATGAAAAATAGTAGCATATGCCTAAAAAATTATGAGGAAAAAACCCTAAACTTTATAGCCTTCTAAAGGTCATAGCCAGAAAAAGGATTTTTCAAAATTTTTTCCTTTTTTCCCCCCTCTAAATTGATTCTATGGAAAATAAATTAAATCTCCTAACTGTGGATGGCCCAAGTTATCTCTTAGTGGGCAGCTCTGGATGGTGTTAGTCCCTCCTGAAGCTGTATTAACTTTCCCAAACACCTATGGCAGTGTGTGCCCACCAACACTTGGCTTCTCATTCCTCCAAATGAAAGGCCACATTCTCTACATTAACTCAAGTTTGCACGAGCGTTAGCTTTCCTGTACCCCAGAAGTACTCAACAGATGTATATTCTTACCGTACCAGTTAGTCTTCAAGTCCAGCTGATTTCTTGATATTTTGACGTAGACGTTGATGAACGATTTGTGTATTATGTGTCCAGTATGAGGACCTTGGATCCCTCACCTGTTCTCTCCTACTTTTGCACCCAGAGACAGTTGCAGGCACAGTTGACTTCAAGTTGGTTGCTATGTTTTAATGTTACGATGGTGTGAAGGTGGTACATGGTCAGTGGAAAAAGTGTTTGAAATTCTGAAGTTTGATGGGTTCACAGTGAACATCCCTGTCTACTCTTAGGTCAAAAATGTTAGAAATCATCTTAATTCCTATGCTTTTGTCAGGTTACATGTTCAATAAAAACAGAAACTTGTTCAAAGTAGGCATTTTGCTATCACAGCCAGCATCATGCCACAAGTCCGAGTTACCACCTCCCCTAACTCGATGGCTTTAATAGCTTCCTAGACGTTTTCTTATTTCCATGCTTTCCCTCTCAAATTCTGCCATCAAAGAGAAATCTTTAAAAAAAACTTAATTTCTGTATTTAATTTGGCACATTGCATTTGCAGCACATTTAGAGAGTAGAATGTGATCTTTCTTTTGCTTATTTTCTTTCGTGTTTTTGAGACAGGATGTTGGTATGTAGCCAAGGCTGGACTGGAACTGACTGTGTTGCCCAGACTGGCATTGAACTCATAGTTCTCCAAAATCAGTCTCCTAGGTGGTAGATTATAGATGTGAGCTACCATGTGGCGCTAGAGTGTGATATTTCATGTTGATGTATGTTCACAAGTGTATTAAGCTATCAAGGTAATTGGTTTCTTATCATCTCTAATGTTTATCACTTCTTTGTGTTGGGAATGTGAAAAGATTTCCTCAGTTGCTGTTTTTAAATATACAATTAATTGTAGCCCATTATAGTTATCTTAATATGCTTTAGAACACTGAAGTTACTGCTCATACCCAACTCCTCTCTGGTATCCACTCACCATACTCTATCCATTACCTCTTTCCTTATAGTAGCATGGCTATTTCCTCTGGACATGACATGGTTATGCCATTTCCATCTTGAAATAGAGATTATCTTGACCCAGAAGTCATGATGATGAAGCAAGCAAAGTGATACAGTGATGGATGGTTAGGTCTATGGCAGTCATAATGGAACTGTTGTCATTCTTCAGCAGAAGGGTAGAATCCCAGAACCCTCACCTAGGATTCTAGTCATCCTCCCTTCTCTCCTCTAACTCCCAGTTACATGCGATTTTGGGAGTGCTAGAGTGTGTGGAGAGTGAAAGATTAACTGGAAAGGAGCCCCACAATATAGCTTCCGTGGTATTGTCCATGATGGAGTGGGACTTTGCAATGATGTAGCTGTTTGGAATCCCACATTCCTGTAACAAACCTTTCATCATGCTCCTGTAAGTAAGCCGATAAATTCACCAAAATAGAATTTAATGGAACCCTTACTGTCATCAAGGCCCTGTTTAGGGGAAATGGACATTTTCTTTCATATCTCTTCAGGAAACACTGACACAGAAATTGATATCAAATTTGGGATATGACAGGATGAAAAATGAGATTAGGAATAGTGATCGCAAGAGTCTTTCTATATATGGCATCAAACTGAATCTGAGACTGAACCACCTTAGGATGAAGAATGTCTAGAGGCAATCTCGCCATGGCCATCATTCCCCATGTGATATGTGGTGTCACATTTTTTTTTTTTGCCATAGTAATGTTTGCTTGGACCTTCTGTGGGTATTAAGACATGTGATGAAGGTGAAGCCATTTGTAAGTGGAGTGTATGTGGAGGGAATACCACGGTAGTGGCCATATTCCTCTGTATGGTGGCATACCTGCTATGGGAGGACCCTTCTGTGCGCTGTGACTGTGTGTTGCTCTCAATGATTGATAATAAAAGCTGATTTGGCCTATAGCCAGGCAGAATAAGGCTGGGCAGGAAAGCCAAATGGAACTTATTGGCTTACTTACAAGAGCATGATGAAAGGTTTGTTACAGGGAGAAGGAAGAGTGGAGCCAGCAGACATGATCCAGCGGCCCAAGGAACAAGATGTCAGAGAACTGGTAAGCCACAGGCCACATGGAGATACATGGATCAATAGAAATGGGTTAATCTAAGTGTAAGAGCTAGTGAGTAATAAGCCTGAACTATAGACCAAACATTCTGTAATTAATATAAGCCTCTGAGTGATTATTTCAAAGCAGCTGAGGGACAGAGCAGGACAGAGAAAAGCCTCTGTTTACACATGCCTACCTAATGAGTGAGGTTTGCCATATGAGTAGCCCTCAGGGGATGTTCTGTAAATTGCTGAAGGACTAGAGTACATTACATTAGATAATTAGATACATTACAGTCCCCAAGAGTAGTGCATATGGAATGAAGTTCCTGGAAAGTTATTGCAGTGGTTGTGTGTCTGCTACTGTGTGTAATAAGACATGTGACTGAGGCCAAAATGTCTGTCCAGAGGAATCTTGCTTATCTAAAGGAAGAACTGTAATGGAAAAAAGGGGCATGTGGGCAGAATCCTCCATATCAGACTGTGTTTTGGCAGGGAGATTATATAAAAGGGAGGATGAGATAGAAATGCTGGCTTGTCATTTACTACAGTGCCGGACCAGGCTGAAAGGCAACAGAATACAAATTAGGTCTATGTTAGAGAGCCCCTCCTGGGAACAAAAAAATTGGAACCTACAGTAAAAATCAGATACTGAAGAGGTAGAAAGTGAGGTGAAGTGATTAAAGACACCCCTCAGGTCCAACTTTTAATGCAGAGGAAGAGAGAATCCACGATTCAACATAAGGCTGGAGACCCAAATAAAACTATGATGGAAGCAACCATCTTAAAGGCGAAATATTCTGCCTCTGGATTCTTCAGTTGGGAAGGACTTTTAAACAAGAAATGAAAGGGCATCTTCTAGCCAGTGTTATGAAGTTGGTACACACAGATATTGGAGTTTGGTGGCAGCTATTGAGGTTTCCAGGTTCTTCTGTCCCAGAACAAAGAATTGAACAGAAACCCCTACAGTGGGTGCTGAGACATGGAGCCGATACTGAGTTCTCTATCACAGGGAAAGTCTGTCTTCCTCTCTATGGGATAGGGTAGAGAGCCTGGATGATGAGTGGGGTACAATGAGGGAGTAAAGAGATGCCCTAAAAAGGCTAAGGGTTTAGAACAAACTTTGCAGTCTGTAGAGTAACGTGTAAGGAATCAGTGATAACAGGTTGCACAGAGGTTTCCCGTATGGTAAAAAAATGTTTTAGGCTGACATAGCAAAGGGAGGGAATGGCTGCTGAGACCATGCCTGTTTGCAGGGGGAGGGGAGGGGAGAGCAAGACAGCAGTTCAGGATTCTTTGAGGTTAGTAGTTTGTACTGGGGAACTGCTATAGGATATGGGTGGTGAGATTTTATAGTGTGCAAAGACTGACCTGTGTCTGCTATTTGGGGAGGCTTCTCGCAGGCATGTCTGGAATCAGTAGAAAGCTTAAGAGATTAGAAAAATAAACCATACCACTTGGCTGTCTGGCATGCCAACTATTCTTGGTGGGTATTGGGGTTATGTAGGCAGAGCCACATGGACAGTAGTCAGCAAAGCAAGAGAATTTATTAAAAAGAATTCACTCTCAAGGGAGTAAGTAGGACAGAGCAGAGAAGAAGTTCAGAAGTTTAGTGGTCTCATGCACAGAGGATTGGAACCTTTATGGGTCATTTGCATAGCATGGACTTTCTCAAGCTTGCAGCATCTGTTACACGTTGCAAGGCTGAGGACTTTCCAGTCCTCTTTGCCATCAGATTTTTTTTTCATATACTAATTTTGCATCTTTTGTGGAAGGCCTCTCCAGACCTCACTTTCTGCTCCATTCTCTTGCCCTGAAGCTGTGGGACATGGAGGTGGGTGGGGCCACTGTGAGTGAAGTGGAACCATAAAAATGGAGCAATGTATCCACTCATCCCTTGCTGAAACCAAGGTTGACTATTCTGAGACAACATGGAGGAAAGAAGTCCTTGCTGACTGGTGCCTATGAGCCACTGGGAGCACTTGGTTATCACCAGCTGAGGTGCCCCTGGGCTGGGCTGAGCAGCTTGAGCTGACCACTGAGCACTTTGGAAACAGGAGATGCATGGCAGCCTCATAGCAGTGTCTAAGGATGCAAGATTATGGAGAGTGAGATAAACTAGTGGAACCATTCTGGCAAGGACAAGGATATTTTAAAGAGAGAAACTAGTGGCCCCTAACTTTGCTGGTCAGCTGATTTAAACTGTTTCCCAAGGAATTGGCATTTCCCCAGGGATATTATGCTAGGAGAAGGAAAATCTGAAGCCAGCCAGAGGAGGAACGTCTCACAGAGTTCTGACAAGTTAACTTTTCTTGTCTTTAGATTTATTTTATGTATATGAATGTTTTGCTTCCATTTATGTCTGTGTATCATGCGGGAGCCTGGTGCTTGTGGAAGTCAGAAGAGGGCATTGGATTCCCTGGAACTGGAGCAGTAGATGGTTACAAGCTGCCCCTCTAGTTGCTGGGTATTGAGCCCAGGTCCTCTGCAAGAGCAACAGTGCTCTTAATAACTGAGCCATCTCTCCAGGTAACTTGTCTTGTTGGACCAACTTGCAGGAGAGACTGGAGCTGACACAATGATAGGCCAATGACCACTCCTTGACCAGATCTGCTTAGCTATGCATATCCAGGGATGCTAGAATGTACAGGAAACAGAAAGCTAACTAGAAGGAGGACTTTGTGAGGTCATCATCCAAGATTGGGTGCGGCTGTGCTAATAGAGCTGTTTTGGAATCATCTACTGCTGTGGGATGTTCTGTATGGCAAATGTGTTGCTAATTAGTCAATAAATAAAACACTGATTGGCCATTGGCTAGGCAGGAAGTGTAGGCGGGACAAGGAGGAGAATAAAGCTGGGAAGTGGAAGGCTGAGTCAGAGAGACACTGCCAGCCACCATGATGAGAAACAGCATATGAAGATGCTGGTAAGCCACAAGCCATGTGGCAAGGTATAGATTTATAGAAATGGATTAATTTAAGCTGTAAGAACAGTTAGCAAGATGCCTGCCATGGCCATACAGTTTGTAAGCAATATAAGTCTCTGTGTTTACTTGGTCAGGTCTGAGTGGCTGTGGGACTGGCAGGTGAGAGAGATTTGTCCTGACTGTGGGCCAGGCAGAAAAACTCTAGCTACAATCTACACTCCTTTAAGTCACCCATGTGCTTTTAAGCAAGCTCATAATGCTATCAGTTCACAAAATGAACATTGGCTCACAAATTTCACATTGGTGAAATCCTTACTTTTGGTGAAATTGGTCTATCATTGGTGCCCTATCTGGGGTGAATAGATATTTGCTCACATCTCCCAGGAAATACTAACACAAGATTACCAACTCCTTTTGCCTTCTCAAACTCTGATAACAACTATTCATTTATCTCCTAGGAGCTCAACTCTTTAAAACTTTCAGATGAAAGTGACAATATGAGCAATTTGCTTTGCTGTGCCTGATTTATTTCTCTTAATGTCCTACAATTTATTCACTTTACAATGCGATTTCCTTATTTTTATGGCTGAACAATAGTCGTGTGTGTGTGTGTGTGTGTGTGTGTGTGTGTGTGTGTGTGTCTATTCGTGTGTGCGTGCACGGGTGTGCATGTGTGCGTGTGTGTTATTGATTTTTTCCCCATTCATCTATTGATGAACACTTAGGTTGATACTGTGTCTTGGATGTTGTGAATTGTACTTCAGTAAGTTGTGCACATGTCTGTTTGACATGCTAGGTTCCTTTCTTTTGGATGTATATCCTAGGTAGGAGTTGCATCATATAGTAGTTCCATTTTTAATTTTTAAAAGATCCTGCTTGCTTTTTACTACCATGACTAGACTAAATCTGCATGCCCACCCGCAGTGTGTGATAATTCCTTTGTACCACATCAGGGCCAGCAATTGTTTTTGCCTTTTTTGCTCTAATGAGGATGAAATGTTTTCTTATTTTGGTTTTGATTTGCCTTAACCTGATGGTGAGTGATAGTAAGCATTTCTCCACATAGTATTGTGGGTCCTTTGTCTGTCTTCCACCCTCCAGTATTTTTTTTTTTCTGTTGGTTTAGCTTAGCAGCTGCACCTAAATCTACTGATATTTTACCTACCTTCTGTGGCCCCACACCCCCACAGCCATTGCCTACACCACTCAGGCCATGGTCTGGCAGGACTTCCAGTTGTGATGGCACCCACTGGCTCTGCTGCTGCCTCCAAATGTAGTTTTTAATTAAGTCTCTATGTTCTATTTACCAATAGAGACTTGGGAGTCAGATGTTGGGGTGAAAACCTGTTAGCTCAGAGAAGCTGAGAAGCAACCAGCTGACTTTTGTTTTTGACTGGAGACCCAGCAAGAGAGTGTCCCTCCAGCCATCCCAAACCAAAAAGACCACCAAAACTCCAAGTCTCCCTACTCTTCCCTGTGCATCTCTCTATTGGTCTTCCTGTCAACTCTGTCCTCTCTCTGACTAATTCCTTTTAGTTGCTGGCTCTGCCCCCTGATCCAAGGTTGATTTTATTAACACAGTCTCAGGTTTCACAGTGCAGTCAGGTATCACGTAACACCCTAGGGCTGGAGATTGAACCCAAGGCCGTGTACATGCTAGACAAGTGCTCCGCTGCTGACCTAACATCTCCAACCCTTGCATTTGAATGTCTTCTTTTTTTTTTTTAACATAATTTTTTTCCTTTGGGAATTTCACATCATGCACCCCAGTCCCACTCATTTCCCAGTCCCTCCATAGCTACCCTTTACCCTTGTAGCATTTTCCTGACAAATGAAAACTTAAAAGGAAATAATAAAAAAGCAAATAAAAATATTAATTAAAAACAAATAAGCAACAAACAACCCCAAACCAAAACAAAAGCCAAACAAACAAACAAACAAACAAACACTTTTCAATCCTCCATCTTTTCCACATCTCCATGGCCTCTCCATCATCTTGGTGGCATTGGGAGTTGCTGTGTACCATGCAGTATACCCTTTTGTCCAAACAGCTTTTCTTGTAAATGTTTATTGGGTGATGTATTGCTGGTTAGTGTCTTAGGGTTTTCATTGCTGTAAAGAGACACCATGACCATGGCAACTCTTATAAAGAAACATTTAATTGGGTGGAAGGCTCACGTACAGTTTCAGAGGTTCAGTCCATTATCATCATGAAGGAGAGCATGGCAGCATACAGGAAGATGTGGTGCTGGTAGCTGAGAGTCCTACATCTTGCAGTCAACAGGAAGTTGACTGACTGTCACACTGAGGGAAGCTTCAGAAAAAGAAACTTCAAAGCCCACCCCCACAGTGACACACTTCCTCCAACAAAAGCCATACCTCCTAATAGTGCCACTCCCTTTGGGGACCATTTTCTTTCGAACCACCACAGTTAGATTCACCATCAATGCTGGACCCTTGCTGAGACTCCTCTCGGATATCCTGCTATTGTCCTGAGTCATGGAGACTCTGAGGCTATGGTTCCAAAGGCCCAGTCCCTTCATGAGCTCCAGCAGGTCATAGATGGGGTAGATGTTGGGGAGCGTTAACTCAAAGCCCTGGATATATGTCTGGGTGGTAGCAGAATTGGTCAGTTCAGGCTGCTGGAACCACCCCCTCAGGTGAGGGGTGGAGCCAACTCTCCAATGCCCATGGTGAGGGGTGGAGCCAGCTTTCTCAAGTGTGTGTGTGTGTGTGTGTGTGTGTGTGTGTGTGTGTGTGGCAGCTCTCCTGTGCCAAGGTCTGCTATCCCATGGCTGGTGATGGGTGGAGTCAGCTCAGCACAGTCCTCATACTTCAACACCCGGTCCAACACATGGTTTGAACGAGTCCCTGTGGTAGCATAGGCAACGGACATCAACACAGACCCCAGCTGCAGCAAGACTACAGCCCCAGACATGGCTATTAGTAGCAACTTCGGCCCAGATTTCACTAAAGCAATGGATGGCAGCACAGGCCACTTAGATTGGCATGCTGTGGCAGTGGCTCATGATGCCTCAGACCCCAACATGGCCACAAGTGGTAGCCCAGAACCTGAACATCCTTGTAGCCTTTGGTGGCAACATGGGCCAAGGACATCAATACAGACCCTGGCTGTGGTAGGACCATGAACCCAGACATGGTCTTTGACAGTAGCCTGGGCCTGAATGTCACCATGGCCCCAGGTGGCAGTACAGGCCACTCAGATCAGCATTACCCTGCTGTAGGGTGCCCCTAGGACACCAACATGGCCCCAGGTGGTGGCCCAGGCCCAGACATCTGCACAGTCTTCAATGGTAACATGCAGCATGGATACCAACACAGACCCTGGCTGTGGCAGGGTCACATACCCATACATGATCCTATACTGCAGCTCGGCCCAGATGTCACCACAGCCCTGGGTGGCAGTGCAGGCCACTCAGATCAGGATGGCCCCTCCAGTGGCATGGGCCTCAGGCATCAATGTAGCCACATGTGGCAGCACACACCCCAGGTATTTGCCTGGTCTTTGGTGCTAACAGGAGCCACTGACATCGACATAGACTAGCTACAGCAGGGCCACGGACAGAGCCACCCAGACATGGCTCTTGGCAGCAGCCCATGCTTGGACATCATCATGGTTCTGGGGGCAATCGGGTAACCCACATCAACCCATTCCTCATAGCCTTTGCCTCTTTAGATCTGCCTCTTTCCACAGGACATGAACAATTCTTCTCTCTCTTTCCCATGACCCACCATATATTTGCTCACCTGGTTGAGCAGACCCTTGATTTCTTATCCCTACCCAGAGCAAGTGGCCCTAGGTGTGTGTGTGTGTGTGTGTGTGTGTGTGTGTGTGTGTGTGTGTGTGTGTCCTTCACCTGCCCAGTCCTAATGGTGCCAGGCAGGCCCATGGTTTCTTCTCCCCAGCCAGGGCAAGCAGATTCAGAAGGGCGTGTGAAGTGTCTTCTTATAATAAATATCTATTTAGATAATTTCAGACCCATTGTTTCTTTGCTGTTTAGTTTTTTTGGTTTCTTCATGGATTATGGATATTACTTTCTTCTTGGGTGAATAGTTTGCAAATATGTTCTCAAATTCCTCAGATTGGCTCTTCAATTTGTCAAGACATGCTATAAAGAAGCTTTTGAGCCTGAGGGAATGTTGTTTTCCAGTTTTTGCTTTTGTTGCTCATGCTATTGGGGTCATATAGTCTGAAAAATAACTCTAGTTAGACTATGTACTGAAGCCCTTCCTCTGTGTTTAATTCTAGTAGTTTAATATTTTTAGGTCTGATATCTAAATTAATTTCTGATTGGTTTTTGAAAAAAGATGAAGATAGACCTCCTTAAATTACTGCATACATTATTATGCATAGATCAATGAGTTCTATATTCTGAAAAAGTATCTCTGGATGATTTTGTCATTGTGTGAACACCATAGTGTATTATATTATGTATAATACTATGTATAAAATGGCTACAAAATCAGGTTAACATAGTCTTTGGGCTCACTGATTCTTCATTGACCAAAACAGCATCATGTAGCCCATGTCTATAATGATTACATCGTTTCCCTTCTTAAGAACTCCCAATGTCATTCCATGTTACTTGTTTTTTAATTCTATTTTCCCATTTTAAACTGTTTGTACTACTACCTGAAATTATTTCTTGTTGACTTGTTTTCTACTATAATCTACTACAGTCAAACACGCTGAGAAGTGGTTCCTCTTCTGACTTCCTTGTTTTTGCTGCTGGACTTACTACCCAGAACTGGACTGTGCTGTGGTAGATACTGCAAGACTGCCTACAAGTTGAATTGAACCAATATTTAAGTGAGATTAGTTTAGTTATAGGTTCCTGAAAATGTAATAGTTTATAGTTCTTGAATTAAAAAACATTTCTAACAAAAAATTCAGTTTCTTTGTTTCCCTACTCATCCATCATCCTGGCAAAATCAGTTCTTTGAGGGATGTTAGTTTGAGAACCTCTGTTTTCATACTCAGTATTAGCTAGAGGTTACCCACACTTCCCTGCTTTATGGTTTTTCCACATGACAGCTTGTGGAAAATCGTTTCATAAGATCAAGTACACAAGAGGAGTCAGACAGAAAGTGAGAATACAAGCAAGATGGAAGTTACAGCTTTTGTTGTCTCATCTAAATCTCTACAATAAGATGTTGTCTTATTCTGTTCACTAGAAACAAATCACCATGTCCAGCCCATGTACATGGAAGAAGGGATTACATAGGATGGGATTACAGCAGGGAAGGCCATTAGAAGATATTTTTAGGAACTGTATTCTTTCCACTCCTTTCATGCTGCTATAAACTTTTTATTGAGTAAGTGTTTAATACTAGGAATTACATAACATAGTTCAAGGAAGTGTCAGCAAACCTTATTAATTATTAGAATTGTTCAAAGAAGCTCTTACAGATTATCTGAGTCTTACCTTTGATAGTCTAATTTGGAAAATCTGGAAACTATACTCAATTGGTAACCATGAGAATGAAAACTTGATTTAAAAAGACTTATTTATCTGGGAAGGAAAATGTCACATTACTACAAGTAGAAAACTACCAGCCAGAAGAGGCTCTAGCTCTTGCTGCTGTCAATATCTCGGGAGAGCTCTACTTTCGATTAGGGCTATGCCCTGTACTGGAAGGACACATCCAATGAGACATATAGATGAATGTTTTGGAAAATATTTCTTTCTGGATTACATTGAAACCATTTCTAATCATTCAAAAATCATACATTTGTAGTTTTACTTGCAAGGAGGCTACATTCCTTAACTAATCCTATAACTCCAGGATACATGATGGAGAGATAAAAGTTTTCAGTGAAAAATCTGTAGTGAATTCTATTTCAGAGTATTAGGAGGTAAGTCATCATGTTATTTATAGAGTCTTCAGGGTTTTGTGTCAACACAAAGCTGATGGCTACCAGTCTTCAGTTACTTAACATCTTTTCCATTGATGGTGCTCTGCTCTGGTGATTATAAATGGTGGAAGTCTAAAACTAATGGAGTTCTCAAAGCAGTGCATAGAAAGTTCTTGTTATTTTAGCCTTGCCTCACATGTCCAGCTGCACGTAAGCTTTGACCTGTCCAGAGCATATTGTCTTCCTTTTCTCTTCCAGACGCCATCATTCTTGTTGCTAAAGGTGAAGCAGAACTGAATGAAATTCATAGTGCCTGAGGATTTTCAAAGAAGTTTTTCAATTCAGGAACTGGTAAGTGATAGACTCAGTCTGGTAGGGCATTTGTTTGTTGCCTCTTATAATCTGGATCTTTTTTCTTATAAACAAATTCCTTTGGAAAAATAAAAAGTATAAAATAAAACCTCATGGTAATGTCCCAGAAGCTGGCATTCTGTTAGCTGTTAAACTCTGTTCTCAAGATTTATGGGCAACTGCTGATTGTAATTAATGGCAAACATTCAGAAGGTGAACTAAATGACGAGGAGTTCTCACTGTTGCTATTTATTATGTATGTATTTATGACTATGGTTTCAGGGAGACTTTAGACTAATATATTTAATGCATCATCTTAAGGAATGAAAGAATCCTACTGGCTGAAATATGCAAAACATTTGGCTGGACAGCTCCAATTTTGCTGTAAGAACAAATGCTGGATGCTTTTGAGTAGTTGAAGAAGACTGTATTAAGAGACTACTTTATTTACCATGGTCTCCTATTCCTTGTTCTCCCTCTCTGTTTTTGATCCAGCTGGGATCTCCCACTCACCCAAGCTCTCTTTCCCTCGACCCTCGCCCTTCACTACCCCCACTCCTGTCCAGGCTGTTCATGTAGATCTCATTCCATTTCTCTGTCGTTGGGCGATCCCTGTGTCTTTCTTGGGGTCCTGTTTTCCAGGTAGCCTGCCTGGTGATGTGAGTAGCAGTCCAGTCATCCTTGTTCCACATCTAGCGTCCTGTTATGAGTGAGTAGATACCATGTTTGTCTTTCTGAGTCTGGGATACCTCACTCAGGATGATTTTTTCTAGATCCATCCATTTGTCTGCAAACCTCATGATGTCATTGTTTTTCTCTGCTGAGTAGTATTCCATTGTGTATATGTACCACATTTTGTTTATCCATTCTTCAGTTGAAGGGCATCTAGGATGTTTCCATGTTCTGGCTATTACAAAGAAACAAAGTGCTAGAGAGGCCCACAGAAATCCACAAAGATACCCCCACAACAGACTGCTGGCAATGGTCGAGAGACAATCCGAACTGACCTACTCTGGTGATGGGATGGCCAAACACCCTAATTGTCGTGCTAGAAACCTCATCCAACTACTGATGGATCTGGAGGCAGAGATCCATGACTAGGCCCCAGGTGGATCTCTGGGAGTCCAATTAGCGAGAATGAGGAGGGTTTATATGAGAGAGAATTGTTGAGACCAAGGTCGGATAAAGCACAGAGACAAATAGCCAAACAAACGGAAACACATGAAATATGAACCAATGGCTGAGGGGTCACCAACTGGATCAGGCCCTCTGAGTGGGTGAGACAGCTGATTGGCCTGATCTGTTTGGGAGGCATCCAGGCAGTGGGACCGGGTCCTGTGCTCATTGCATGAGTTGGCTGTTTGAAACCTGGGGCCTATGCAGGGTCCCTTGGCTCAGCATGGGAGGAGGGGACTGGACCTACCTGGACTGAGTCCACCAGGTTGATCTCAGTCTGTGGGGAAGGCTTTGCCCTGGAGGAGATTGGAATGGGGGGCGGGCTGGGGGGAAGGTGAGGGGGGCGGGAGGGGGGAGAACAAGGGAATCTGTGGCTGATATGTAGAACTGAATTGTATTGCAAAATAAAAATTAAAAAAAAAAAAAAAAAGAGACTACTTTATGATAGCAGAACTTAGAGAACAAATCTTTCTCTTTATATAAAGGGGATATTAGAATGACTTATAGGTTGTGGTCCAACAATGGCTGGTGGTGAATGGAAAGTCCAAAAATACAGTAGTTCACTCTATAAGGCAGGATGTGTTCACTGGTCTTTAGTATACCTGGAAATACTAGGTTCTAATGACAGTGAAGGAATGGATTTGTTAGCAAGGTGAGAGCAATCAAGCAAAGAGCAAAAGCTTCCTTTTTCTATGTCCTTATGGAGGCTTAGAGGAGAAGGTATGGCTCAGATTAAAGGTGTGTCTTCCCCCACCTCAAGATCTGGATTAAAGGCATGTGTCTTTCTACCTCAGAGATCTAGATTAGAAGTGGATCTACCTACTTCAAATTAAGCAAAAATCAGTCATAGGTGTGCCCTCCATTTTTTGGATTTTAGTTAATTTCAGATGTAGTCAAGTTGACAACCAAGAATAGCCATCACAAAGATTGAAAATATATTATCTCCTAAAATGTATTTGTCATTACTGGTCTGGGTTCTGATAACTAGGGAGCAAAGTAGGTATCCCTTTTTTGTTTAAGACAAAATTCATTTTGCTGTATGTGTTTAGAGTTCTTAAAAGCTTTGTATATCTATTACAGAAAATCAAGAAAATAGAATTAAAAACTGGCTAAAATATTCTCATACAACAGTCCACACACAGACAGCTATGTGTGCCAACTAGTATGATAGCCATTATTTTTTATTCTTCCAGCTTACAATGTATTATTGTATTTTATTGGCATAGCACCTCATTTTCTATCTTGTTTAGCTACTAGCTCTTTCTGCCTTTTCTTGTGGTCTGAATATTCTAAGAACTGAAGTACTTGGAGTAATGAGAAGATATACTGAAGAAAATATAGCTGACTGGCCACTGTGACTGAAGGGGAAAGATTGGGTAGCTGAATGGATTTTGGAAGAATATTGCAAGATGTTAGGCAGCAGTATAGTGCAATGGATAATAGACAAACAAGGTATCTCTGTTTTGGAGAAGTATATATTTGATTAGAATTAACTTTGTTGTGCAGTTTCTCAGCATGTGATTTATATCATGTACATTTGACCACTGTAGAGTTTGAGGAAGTTAGTGTGAGTTGTTGCATATATAGTTTTCGGTGATATAATCTCTCATGTGCAAGTACAGGCTATGCAAATTAGGCACATTTTGTGGTTATCAAAGTTCAGTCCTGGTCAAAAGCTTTGGTCATAGGGCACAGGCCATAGGGTTGCAGCTCTGCCACGACAGATACAAAAGTTTTTGATTTCTGGACAATGTGTGTGTGAAAATTACCTAAAAGAGATCTGCTCCATATTCCAGTCTTTTATCAGTAGTCCTTCTGGTCAGAGCAAAAAAGTTGGTTGGAGATCTGTTCTTGTACCTGCTTTAGGCTGTACAGGGTGACATGCTGGCCCTGCCAACTGAATTGTTTGTTACTCTGGCAGGAGTTCTATTAGGCACCATAAAAAAAGGTAGCCATACTTAGGAAATGCTTTGAATAGAAGGTCCTTGTTGCATTGTCAAGGGGCTTAAGAGAAGTGCATATTACATTGGTAGGTGTTGAAATCTTTGCTGAATCATTATCTAAAGATAGAACTGTTAAACCTTTGAAGACACATTCATGACAAACAAAAATGCAGGGGTCAAGTTGGCACCTGGAAACTTTATCCCTACTGGCCGATTTTAATAGTGCTAGAATGTGCTAAGCATACTATGAAAAGTTATTCATAAATATCGTCCTTCTGTGAGCCCTGAGAGTTACAATAATGACTGGCCTGACAAGATGTGCCCACTAGTGCAATCGTGGCACAAAAGTTATGGGACTTACCAGCCATTTTTGATTGGATTGAAGGCTCATTCCATGAGATGAAACATATACCTGGCACTCTCAACAGAGACAAGAACTTGTGGCTAGATAGGTCACAGATAGACTAGAGGAGAACCTGTAACTATTATTCTGCTAAATGGGCATAGTATTAAGGTCACTCTAGTGACTTATTTTTATCTCCATATGTCAGTTCATCTCTTAACCCCCACCAAAGAAGATTAGTCTTGAAGTAGATGGTGATTAACAGAGACTCTCAACTGGTCAACATATAGAGAAAAAGAGATTGCAGAGTGCTTGGCCCTATGGTATGCCTCTATCACAGCCCGACCCCCAAGGTTCAGCAATCTTTACAGAAGAGGGACAGGAAGATTATAAGAGACAGAGAAGGTGGATGACTTTGTGGAAACTGTTTTCTGGACGTAGCAGGGTATGTCTATGATCCCACAGCATACATAAGACCTGTGAAAATTCAAGCCAGACAAAAAGCAGCACACAGGAGGTGGAGTGGGTATAAAGTTCCACCCATAGTTGAGGAGCTGTTGGCATTTGATAGCTTCAGGAGAAGGAGAACCAGTTTTCTTTAATCATGTGACCTCTAGCAGGTTGATCATGCTCCAAGACAGGCCCCAAACCTGAGAGTAGTTGGGGAACACAAACTGAACACTACGGGTTTACAAAAAAGAGAGAGAACTCAAAGTTATGTGGACAGGGAGATGAAGGTAGATCTGGGAGGAGTTGGGGGCAAGGAAAGGGAATGTGATCAAAATACATTATATGGATTTGTCAAAGAATTAATAAAAATATTATTTTAAAAAGGCAAAGACCAAATACAAGAAGTAAACAGATGACCCTGAGTAGTTCCAGAAAGTGAGGCTACTAGCAAAATGAAGACCAGATACTTGTCTTAAAATTCCTCCAGTCAAACCCTCCTTTTGTTCCTTATTCTGAAAATCACTGGCATGTTTGATAATTTGGAGATATTTTTCACTTGTCCTGATTTGTTGACATAAAAGCAGCATTCCTTCTTTACAGGTTCCCCCTTGAGCAGTGTCCTGCAAATTTAGGGCTCAGTGGTTTTGAATTACAACTACAGGGAGTGAACTTAGTGTCCTGTATTATTCAATTCTTGGGTTAGCATCGTTATTTGATTAGTGAGTTCTAGGTAAAGTCTTCGGGCAGTATAAAGGAAGAAAGCAATAGGTCTCACATGGAGAAAAATGTTTTGACCATGAATGGTCACTCATGGCACCAAATACAACCTGTGTAAAACATAGGGAACATAGCATAATCACCTTCAGTTTTTTTTTTAATCTAGAAGAGTATGTGTAGTTCATATACACAATGATTTTTTTCTGTTGTATATTTTCTTTGTTAAACCTGTTTGCTGTTTGTATCTAGATTTTTTTAAATCTGTGCTTAACACAAATTATCTATTTTGTATTCCAGTTAGAATATTTTTCATTATACAGTGTAGAGATTAAAACAGATGTTTGGAGTAATGATAATTGGGGTTATGTATTGATTCAGTGACCGCAACCCTTATGCTACAGTGGTGCTCTTCAGGGATATCATGGGTTTATAGATGCCAGTGTTGGCCTCTTCTCACAGATGGGTAGTCTTGATAGAGCTAGGAACCTCAAACATTTTAATTTAATTGATTATTTTGGGTTAATAGTATTATAATGACAGTATGATAAAGGACTCCATGCCTCGTTAGATTAATGATATTAAGAAGATCGGTCTAGTTCTTTTGCTTGAAGAAATTTAAACATCTTCAAGAAGTCAAATTATGCTAAGATTAATTAGTTCAAATTATTTGAGACTTCAAAATAGAGGGTAGGAAGGAGAATGAGATAATGATTTTTCACCTTGTACCTCTAAATACTGCCTTAAGCAAGCTGAATAGGTCATGCTGGAAGTAATTACTGCTGCTGTGGCTAAGAAAGAATTGGCATGTAACCAAGTATTAGAAGGGGCTTCTCTCTTGGCAAACAAAACACATTGCTTAATCCTGCAGTGACCCTGAAAGCTAGCATCAAAACAGTTGCCTGATTGGCAAATATTGTGAATAACTGAAATGACTTCAATGAGAAATGTCAATTCTTTCCCTAGGAGTGTTTGTGATGCACTTCTGTGGGCAACAGCAGGGTTGGGATGGGCCAGAAGTGGGTGAAGAGAGAACTAGACTGACATCCAGGTCTAAATTCAGCCAATGATTTCAGAGCCAAGGAATGGAGAGGAAGGAATTAGTGGTTCAATGTGGCCAGGAACAAGACAGAAGTCAGTCATCTAGGACACAGGTGGGAGAGGGATGGGAAATCAGGCCCAGGCAGTGAAGGAGGAAAGATCAGAAATTCAGAAGTTCAAACCTGACAGCATAAGTGAGTGAGTGTAGTAAAACGTGAACTAGAAAATGCATAGTGTTTTAGGCTTCTTTTTCTAGTTGTTGGTCTTGAAGTTTTTATCAAGTAGCTCAAGGGGTCTCAAGAGACATGGTCTTAATTCAGACTTCTGTATGCTCTGCTTATCAGCTGTATACCCTTGGGAAAACATTAAATGTTTTTGGCATTTAATGTATTCACCCACGAAACAGGGATGTTACTGCACACATTCCATATGTCTTCTAAAAGTGTATTTGGTTTGGGGTAGGTTTGCCTGTACATTTAAGATGCGAATATTTTCTGACATACCACATTGGCATATGCTATGTGTTAATAGTATATTTGCAAAAAATTTTTATCTTATAGATAACAGAGAATATTATAATTAGTGGTTTAACAATTGATGTGGGGGATCAATAACTATAAATAGATGCTTGATAAAGTCACATTTTTGAGCAAATTCTTTAAGCTTGATTGTACTTATCAAGAAAATAATCTCACCTGTATTTCTATGAATAAATTTATTTAAATAAGTGAAAGACACCTACAGTGGAAGACATAAAACAATGATGAAAGAAATCGAAAGGGGTAAAAAGAAAAATATTGTGACTCATGGATTTGTTGAATCAAGATTGTTAAAATGTACATTCTACCCAAGGCTCCATGTAATCCCCATCAAAACACCAATATACACTCTTCAGAAAAAAATCCCAAATGTTTACTCAGCCATAAATGGAACTGAATAATTAAAGATATCTTGCACAAAAACCACAACAGGAAGCATATAAAATATACAACAAAGTCATAGCAGCTGATGTGTTATGGTATTGTAATAAGCACAAATAGACACACCAGTGGAGTAGAATACAGGGTGTAGAATTAAAACCATGCATCTATCTAGCCAACTTATTATTGACAAAGGTGCTAGGACCACACATCAGAGAAGGGCTAATAAGTAGTGCTGGGAAAATTGAATGGCCATATGTAGAAAAATAAAAGTATGTTTCTGTTTCTCAGCTGTGAAACAAACAACTCAAAATGGATTAAAGACTTAAATTTAAGAACTTGAAGAAAATGTAGGGAAATGCTTTAGGACATTGAAACAGGAAATTTTAGTTTTTTTAGAAAAGATCTCAAAATCACAAGGCATAAAAGCAAAATTAGTAGGGAAATGCTTTAGGACATTGAAACAGGAAATTTTAGTTTTTTAGAAAAGATCTCAAAATCACAAGACATAAAAGCAAAATTAGGTAAATGGGACTGCACTAAACGTAAAAGTTTCTGCATAGAAAACAAACAGTGGCGTGGAGAGACAACTTGCAGGATGTGAAAAACGTTTACAAACTGTTATACAGCCACCTAGGCACTGATACCCAGGATATCTAAAGAAATCCAAAAGCTCAATAGCAGAAAATCAGACTCATTAAAAAATGGGCGACAGACTTAGGTAGGCAGTTCTTAAAGGAAAATGTGAATACTGAACAGTTATGTAATATCTTGGTCAACATCACTAATCATCAGGGAAACCCAAATCTAGACCATAGTGAAATGTCATATTACCCCAGTAAAAATAGTTCTTCTAAAGAGACAAACAAGCAATAAGGTAACAAACTTTTTGGTAACCCAGATTTTTGAAGTATTCAGCACATTATTGCTAACTCTCCTCACCCCATTGTGCAACAGCACACTGCAACTTCTTGTTCCTATGTAATTTTGTAACAAGTGCTCACAAGGTGCAGAGAAAAGGAACCCCTTGCTCATTATTAGTTATTACAGAAATTGTATGGAGGCTCCTCATAAAAGTAAACCAGAACTACCAAGTAACCTAGCATGCCCAGAAGTGGGAACTAGTACAAAAGACGATGTCAATATGCTGAGGAGTCATCTATGCTTCTATCCACATTGCAGCACTATTCACAATAAGAAGGAATTGAAAAAGGAAGATGTTAATGAACTGGCGAGTAGATAAAGAAAATGTGGCACAGAAACCATGGAGTACTATGCAGTGGCAAACATTCTAAAGTCATGTCATTTATGACAGTGTGTCTGGAGCTGTAAGTCTCATGTTGAGTGAATCAGAAACATAAGCACTGTGTGACCCACTCATGTATGGAATGTAAAACAAGACTAAATAGAAGTTGAGAGCAGAATGGTGATTATAGAGGCTGGGAAGAATGGAGGACCGAGGAATGGGCAAAGACTGATTAGTGGTTACAAAATTAGATAGGAATAAGAAGTTCCAGTGTGGTGTTGCACAGTGGAGTGATGAGGGTTAGCAACAATGTGCTGAATACTTCAAAAAAGCCAGAAGAGAAGATTTCAAGGGTTCCCCCTTTCTTTTTACACTTTTTTTTGAGAATTTCATACATGAGTTCTGTATTTACATCCTTTCTTCCCTATCGTCTTCCTGATTCAACTCCTACCATGTACCCCTTCTCAAAATTCATGACCTCTTTTTAAATTATTGTTACACACACACACACACACACACACACACACACACACACACACACACCCCTTGTTGAGTGCATTTAGTGTTGCTTGTATGCATATGTGTTTAGAGATGACCACTTGGGATTGGATGACCTATGGAGCAGGGCTAGTCCACAGAGAACAGATTTTTCCACTTTTAGGAGCTAGTAATTGCCTGTAGCTCTTCATGTATGGGCAGAACCTTGTCAGATTTCTCCCACCCACGCTGGGAAGTCAGCCGGTGTTGTCATTGTGTAGGTCTTGTGGAGGTGATCGTATAATGGAGATTTCATCAATGCATTTTCCTATCATTTGTAGAAGACACCATCTCATCGCATCCTGGTCCTTTGGCTCTTAAAATCTTCCTGGCTCCTCATCTGCAATGTTCCCTGTGCCTTAAGTGTAGGGTTGTGTTACCGACGCATCAATTGGTGATGAGCACTGCTCCATCAGTTCTCTGCATTTGGACCAGTTGTGAGTTTCTGTAGTGGTCTGCTTTTTTTTTTTTTTTTTTTTTTTTTTTTTTTTTTTTTTTTTTTAATGAGGGGTGAGAACTACATTCAGCCATGGAAATAAGGATGGGTATTTAGAATGCAGCTGGAAATTATACTGGCTTAAGAAAGTCTCAGTAGGAGGTTCTCCTCTTCATCAGCCACAGGTAGTTGGCTAGATTTACAGTCTTCGTTATGAGTTCCTTCTGACTGAGTGGGCCTTAAGTCCGGTTAGATGGCTCTTGGTTATTAGTTGGATATAAGGTGTCACTGTTGTGCCCTTGAGCTTTCTTGCCTTTTTTTTTTTTTACCATTGTTGTGGTTCATAGGCATTATAATTCATATAACTATTAATTTCTTTTCTCCCTTGGAAACCTGCATGGCATCTTTGGATACTAGAGAGCTAGCCCTTGAGGAGATTCCTAGGTCAATTCCAGTTCAGTTCCCACAAGTCCTGTGTTTGAAATATGTGGTATCTTTGGACACCACTAGGGTTCTTACCTTCCAGTTCTAGAAGGCCACTGATGGCAATAGCAACAGCCTGCATTGTTTTGGAGAGTCTCTTGGACTCTCCTATCTAACAACACAAAAGGAGGTTCCAAGGCTTCTCACTAGGGGATGTTGTTCTATAGTCTATGTCTCTTGGGGGCTGCATTTTCATCCTGAAAAAATTTGTATAAATTATATATAATGTATGCATTTTAAGTAACATAAATATTTGAGGAGATAGGTAAGTTTAAACTGCTTAAAACATTATACAATGTCTATATGTATCAGTGCATTACCTATTGCCCTATTAACCTGAATATTTTATGTTGCTGCATATAAATTCAAAATAGACTTAATTAAGAATCACCATCACCATCAAAGCTTAACTGTTGTTTGTTTGAAGTATGACTCACCTCTTCCTTCCTTCCTTCCTTTCTTTCTTTTTCTTTTGTTCTCTCTCTTCCCTTCCTTCCTTCCTTCCTTCCTTCCTTCCTTCCTTCCTTCCTTCCTTCCTTTCTTCTTTCCTTCTTTCCTTCCTTCCTCCCCCCACCTTCTGTGAGAGTTAGTTTTGTCATCTTAACACACAGAGCCACCAGGGAAGAAGGGACACCAGTTGAGGAGTTACCCCATAAGACTGACCTGTGGGGATGTCTGTGGGGAATTTTCTTGATTAATGTTTGGGAGGACCCTGCATAAGGTGAGTGGTGCCACCCCTGGACAGGTGGTCCTAGGTTTTAAGAAAACAAGCTAGTAAGCAGGATTCCTTGGGTCTCTATTCCAGTTCCTTGTTCCAGGCTCCTCACTTAAGCTCCTGCCCTGGTTTTCCTTGATGATGGACTGTAACCTGTAAGTTAAATAACTCTCCCAAAGTTGCTTTTGGTCATAATGTTCATCATAGCAACAGAGAAGCAAGTAAGGAACCCTTCCTTCCTTCCTTCCTTCCTTCCTTCCTTCCTTCCTTCCTTCCTTCCTTCCTTCCTTCCTTCTTTCCTTCCTTCTCTTCTTTCTTGGCAGATTCTCTCTAAGTAGCTGAGTAGTCTTTCCAGGTGACCCCTCCTGAATCGATTGTAAAGGCCATTGGGTCTAAATGATTATTCCAATCTGCTCAATAAAAATGGTTCCAGTTAAACATTATGAACATTTTAATTTACCTCTAAATAATGACAAAACATGTTAGAAAATTTCCAAACTCAGTTGGCCATGGCATCTTTTGGTGTGTGCCTTATATTAAAATCCCATAATGTGGGACTAAGGAGAGGACTCAGTTAAGAAAGTGTTTGCTACATATGCACAAGGATTTCAGTTTGGATCGTCAGAACTTAAGTAAAAAGCTAGGCATGTCAATGAACACTCAATCACAGCATTGAGGAGTTGGAAACAGGCAGATGCTACTGACCAGCCATGCTAGCCAAGTTGGTAAGGCTCCAGGTACAGCAATGAGGTAGAGAGTGATTGAGGAAGGTGCCTGATATTCATCTGTGGTCTTTACATGTGCTTACATATATACAACACATACACATGTATGTGCACACCACACACACACACACACACACACACACACACACACACACACATCTAACTTTAGCTTTCCGTAATTCAGGTAATGGTAACCACATAGCTCCAAGCAGCAGAAGTTTGTCTTTCTGTTTGCTTCATAGCTTTGGCTGCTGGGTTAAATGGCTACCCACTACAAATGACCGCTAGTACTTTCACATATATTGTTACTTTTTGTGTTCATGAAATTCTTACAGAAAATCATTACAGAAAGATTTCTTAAATATATACTTGTTGGGGCAATGGAGTCACACAGTCCATAGATATCTGTTATTTTATCAATAGCCTTTTTTTTTTTTCAGACATGAAGTGATTAAAACAAAGCAACCATCTCAGCACTGTGAAGGGTACGTCTCACAGGAGAGCCAATCAAGTACAGAGATAAGTAACACTATTGAACAGTGTTCACAGAACCTAAACAAGTCTTGTAATTAATAGTTTGGCTATCTTCCCAAAGAAAATCTGAAGCATCTGCCTGGGCTTCTGACACTGTTTTTTCTTTTTTTTTTCACAACAATGTTCGCGATTGGGCATTAAAGGGCTATCGTGTATGGAAAATCACTTAAAGATGTTATTTCATGAGGCACTCAGAGTCCCATCTGATCTGATGCATTCTGTCAGTTGGCTTCTCAATGCTAATAATGTTTTTACCAGACTCAAATCATTGGTCATCCTCTAGAATCCTGGCCACCATCAATACTAGTTTAACTCAAATTAATTCTAAAATGAAAGGTGCTATATTTAATCAGGCTGAATACGTAATAGTCCCCCCAAACTGTATTTTAAAAGGTGATCTTGTCAACCAGCTAGTATCTAAGAGAAATACTGTGTATGAAGTAAACGTGGACTTGGCTTTGAGCAGGTGTGGACTGTTTTCCTTGTTTTTTTTTTTTTTTTTTTTTTTTTTTTTTTTTTTTGATCAAGAATGATCCAGAACAGCACCCTTGATCCTGACCCTGAAGCAGAACTCTTTGTACAGTTCACTGATGGTGATTAGTGTACACAGGGCTGGGTGAAGTTTGCCTCTGTCCCGGAGTCCAGCTCCCTCAGGGACTCTCGTTACTCAAGAGCTGTTCTGTTCCCAAACTGCTACCCCAGCTCCCACTGCTCTGAGTATGAGCAAATGCTGATGAGGCTGACCACACTTTACCCTGTATTAGCCTTTCTTGCTTGGGAGTGAGAGCAGCTCACACCGGGTTGAAGACATGAACAGAAAAAGGGCAAAGTCTTTTTGCTGCTTTGGTTCCACAGTTTAAGGGCCATATTTTGCATTGTGTCTATGTATGAGTCATATTTTCTGTATTTTGTAACCCTCAAGCTATATCCTTTGTTAACATAAGTTAAATATGCTTTAAAGACCCTACATTTTAATATATATTTAATATATATTATATATATATTAAATATATATATTTCCTTATGCTTGATAGAAAGAGTTGAGACTCATGACCTAAGCAACCTAAGCTCAGTTTTGCTGAGCATGTTTGGGGCATAGATTTCTTTTGTCTGTGGAGTTTGAACCTAGGCAGATTTAACTATGGCTTCTGCTGGGCACCTGATGCTGGGAGAGACAGGCTGTGTGGAAAGGAAAAACTTTACACAGGCGTCAGGCCTGTCCTAGGATAGAGTACAGGTATGGTTTTGTCTCTGTATTCCTTTATAATGCCATGCCAGGGCAAGACCTCCCCTGCTTTACAGGTACACAGGACAAAATGTCATTTTCTTACTTAACCCATTAGCAACTGGTATTTTGTTTCATTTTGAAACAAATTTGTTTCATTCAATTCCTACTTTGAAATAGCACTTTTAGCCCCCAATCCTAATTAATACATAAAAGGATAATTCCTTATTTATAGGGCATAGAGCAGTAATTATCAGTGATGAACACAGGAGAGTTTTTCATTTGTAAGCCCTTAGCTTTGAAACTTCAAAATATGTAGAAACAGCACCTAAAAATCAGTATAAAATATTTAAAAGATGTGAAACAAAAAATTATTCCTGAAATTTATTGTGAAACATGCTAGAAACATATGTATGAATGTGTTGTTTCTTTCCACAATGTCAGAGTTTATCAAATAACAATAAATTAACAAGGTTTAGTGGTTCCAATAGTAACAATTCGTGAGAAAAATCTACTGACCTTGCTAGCCTGGCTGGGGCAAATGTAGATTTCAAAATTTTAATCTGATTTACTAATATTTATTTATATCATGTGTCATACAACAGGAGAATTCAGAAATAGCCTGAGAAAGAGTCTTTATTGATAAGATAATGAACCATACCAATGCCGAGAGCTGTAAACAGAAATAAACTCTTTCTTCCCCAAGCTGTTTATGGTCATGGTGTTTTATCACAGCAATAGAAACCCTAGATAAGACACCTCATTTTTTATTGTTTTTATATATATATATATATATATATACACACACACACACACACACACATGTATATGTATATATGATTAATTTTTGGTCATTGCATGTTCAGAAACTTTTCATTGTCAAATTCCTTGTGACCTCCATAATCAGTTGTTGGGCTGTCAGAACTGCACATTAAGAAACTTTGCTATTAACTATGTTCGAGTGCTTGGCTTTCAGACTCTCCTACTCTCATAGCCCCATATATTCTTTTGGGATTTGTGTAGATCCCTTTTTTATCCAACAGCAAAACCTTTACCACAGGCACAACTGAAATATCCATCTAAGGAGCTTGTGTTTGGAGGCAGGAAATGTAGGCAATGCAGGGAAGGGATGTTTGCTCTCTAACACACTGAATGTACTTGTTCCATTAATTATCAATGAATGAGCAAGACTCAGCCAGAGGGGTGTGCCAGCACACATACAGAATCTTTACAGAGTCAAATGGAGCCAGGATATGGAATGAAAATCTGTAAATCTAAATTTAGACAACCTTCCATCTTATTGCAAAGGGCAGAGGACAGAGTATATTCTGTTTAATGGGCTACAAGCTTGATAAGTAACTCTTTAACATTTTGACATTTGTTATATGGGAACCTATTTATGCTTTTTACCCTAAGCTATGTAAATAATCAGGGTTGGGTCTGGTTTAGGGCTCTTTATTGAGTAGACTGAAAAACTGACCATGCCTTCTTATTCAACTTTAAAAGTCTTTGGAAAGAGAATCATTCAAGGATCTGGCCATGTGAAATAGGCATGGAAATTAGAAGAAAATTCTGGAGGTTGTACAGGTACCCCACTGGGGTTTAATTGAAGAACTGTAAACTTTATTCCCAAATTGCTGGAAACGAAAAAATTTAAGCAGTAAGATGGCAAAGTTGGCTCTGGTTTTTGACCAGAAGGTGACAAGAATGGATGTGCTGGGGCCACCTAGGAAATTCCTAAGGCAGTGCAGATGGAGATGAGGGATTGTTTAAAGTCCTCAATGGTCACAGTGGCTGAGGAAAGAAGTCAACAGGGAAAAATCTCAGAAGCACAGTTAATCAATGTTGTGGAGTCATCAGTTATAGAACGTGAAGAAGAAGAAGAAGAAGAAGAAGAAGAAGAAGAAGAAGAAGAAGAAGAAGAAGAAGAAGAAGAAGAAGAAGAAGAAGGTGATCTTAGATTAATTCTAAATCTCCAGTGTGAATAAGATTAACACAGTGCTAATGTAGACAATCTTCTCTTGAACTTATCCAGATTATTTTGTCTCTAGCATTTTTCTTCAGGGACAGGAGTGCTTTCCACAGTTGCCAACATAGCGGTCACTTCTCACCTGTCAGTTCTCACTAGAAGAACGTGACAGAATTGGGCACTTTGGATTTGAAATGCTTTCTTAGGCTGTAGCAGAACCTTCTGCTGTAGGCTTTTTTCAGCCCATCTCCACTTCACTAGCTATTGCTTTTTACCTGAAAGTGTGGGAGCCTCCTCGACTTTGTCATCTTCAAAGACTGGAGAAACTTCATTGGTCCTTGACCACTTCTTTTTTTTTACTTTCCTCCCTAGTTAAGTTTACTTGCTACCAGGCTTTAAAGCTTTAAATCCAACTGACTAATTTCCAGTTTATTGTTCATTTCTTACCTTCTCTGCTGGGTCCCAGATCTGTCTGTCTGCCTGTCTGCCTGTCTGTCTATCTATCTATCTATCTATCTATCTATCTATCTATCTGTCTGTCTGTCTGTCTGTCTGTCTATCTGTCTATCTGTCTGTCTGTCTGTCTATCTATCTGTCTGTCTATCTCATCTACCTGTCATCTATCTATCTATCTATCTATCTATCTATCTATCTATCATCTATCATCATCATCATCTATCTGTCTGTCCGTCCGTCCGTCCGTCTGTCCGTCCATCCATCCATCCATCCATCCTACTCTGTGCAGTTAGAATCCCTTTTAGAAAGTCTTCAAAGTGTTATTGAACTGTATTCAGCTTATTCTTTGCCTCACTTGTTTGCTTTGCTGCTCTGTTCAGGTACCCTTTATGTCATTTATGGAGTCCCAAGTTCTCCTCTTTCTATGAAAATGTCCATAATATAAATGAAAAACAAATTGTACTGTTTTGACTTTTTCTCTTTTAGGTAAATGTTTTCTGTCAGGTGTGAAGTTGAGGTATGCTGGATAAGAAGTCAAGATGTACACAGTGCTATGCTATGACCAATTTTTCAACTCAATTTTGCTCTGAGTTTATATTTTTTCTTTGATTTTATTTTAAAGAAGCTGAGTTTCATTCTGTGAAGCACAGACAACATTTGATTTTGTAGTTCTACACAAGAAAAATCATCAAGGATCCAATAAAGTTTCTCTAGTCTTTGAAGATGAGAAAGTTGAGAAATTTGCAGGGTGACATAATGCATTGCTGAAATTCACCAATATAAATCCAGCAATGACTTTGGCAAAGGTGACAGCTCACACATATATGGATTAAGAGTGCATTACACATTGTACTCTCCAAATTCCCATAGGTATTGAGTACAGCTGAAGAATGTTTTTGACGTTTATTTGTTCTGAAAGATTATATTCAGCCATCTGTTTCTCTTTGTATCTTAAGAACAGACTTAAATGAGCTACAAGTTATGATTTAAAGAAGATAATCTTTCTTATTGTAAAGTGAACTTCAGGATTAATTGTGCATTGGTTCAAGGGAAAGCTTGTCTACAGTGGCTTAATATGGAGTTCTATAAGGTGGAATATACTTGTAATACCAATATAGACTCTCAATACTGTAAAGTTAGGGAGAAATCCATTGACTTATGAAATTGGAGACAAAAAGAGTTCTGGGTATGAGGCATGAGCGACTGACCACTCCTTTTTTTTTCTACCATACAATGGTACTTAAAAATGTTTTTTGATTATTTATTTTATGTGAATGATTATTTGGCTCATGCATGTGCGTGCACCATGTCTGTGCCTGTTTCCTGCTGAGGTGAGAACAGGGTACTGGCTCTTTAGGAGTTGTAGTTACAGATGGTTATGAATCACCACATGGATTCTGGGAACAGAACCTCAGTCCTCTATAAGAGTAGCCAGTGTTCTTAACAATCAAGCCATTTCTCCAGCCCCCATAAATAGTACTCCTTTTAAAAACAGAGCATAGGAACAAAATAAGATTTACTTTCTTTCAAAGCCGCGGGAAGAAACTGGCTGCTGGCAGTGAGGGTTGCTGTAGGAGTTAAATTAAGTTATAGGATTGCTGGTTGTCCACTGCTGGCAGGGCCTATGTGAGGCTTCTCTTGAAACAGTTGCTCCAACTGTCTCAGGTGAAGGCTCTCTCTTGTTACACAATGTGTAAGGATGGACAATGAAGAGAATTCAGGCTTTAGCTTACACCACTATCTGTGACTGATTGCTCTGACAGAAAATAGTGGATGTTATAACTCTTCCTATCAGAGAAACTCAGTAGAAGCCATTGATTATGGCAAAGGGCACTGGCTAGACTTAGAGGTCACAGGTGTTGGGAGAGAGGCCAAAGCAGACAGATAATCCATTTAATACTGAACAAAAGAAAAACAGTGTCCAGTGTGGCACAAACCAACTACAAAGAAGCTATTCTTGGTAAAGATCTGATATTTAAAGTGAAGACTAAGAATTTGCAGGTGCATGCTAAAGGCTTTGTGTAAACAGCACTCAAAGCAAGGATGGGACAAAACTAAACCTCAAGATTAGCTCCATAAGAAACTTAATGAAGCATGCAGTTGTACTATGTCAGAAATGATATCTTTTGCACACTGGTGATGATTTCCACAGCTTCAAGAATATCAGAATTTCCTCTGTATTCTTTGCAACTGTTGCTTAAACTACTACATACTACATTGTACACAATTCATAGTCTATAGAATGGATTCAGTGTTTTTGCAATTTTCATGAAGTTCTGACCTTATGAACATATTTGAGCAGTGTTACAAAATGTATGCAAAGTATTGTTCTATTTAAATACTTTATTACATTTATTTATTTATTTGTGTGTGTGTGCACGCACATATAGAGGTGATAGGACAACTTGGAGGAGTGAAAAAGGGCTCCTGGATGAGCTACATTGCAATAAAATAGTCTTTAAAGAAACTAAAATTATGGCTAAAGAGGTGTGCTATTTACTGAGGCAGGAGTCAGCTCTGCAAGAAAACAGTGTATGTATCTAGCAGGGAAAGATCAAAACGTGTGAGACAAAAGCTGAAGAGAAAAAGGATGAATGCATCAGAGCTAGAGTCCTCAGTGATCCTGCATCAGAAATGGATAGATCTGGAAGTCAGAAAATCCAAGAGGTAGCTGAACTCAGGAGAGTGATCAGTTAGCTGGGTATAATGGACACCATAGACAACAGTAGAATACTCACATAGGGCATACCGAGACAGAACCACACTGTGGGCCATAAGACACATCTTAACACAGCAAAAGAAGAGAAGTGATGCAGTCTCTGGCCTTGGACCAAGAAGTCAATAACAGATGGACAGTTGGAAATATCTCCAAATATTTAGACACTTCCCAACACACTTCTAAATAACACATGGACCAGAGAATAAATCTTAAAAGAAAGAAAAATCATTTAGAACTAAATAGAAATGAAATGCAATCTATTGAGGTTTTTGTTAACAGTGGAGGGCATTTATATGCTGAATATTGATTAACTGAGTCATTAATAATTAAGTGATTCAAAGTGTGAATGCTGTGCTTTTGGCAGAGATGCATTGGGTAAGCATTGGGTAAGGTGGAACATGAAAATGGCAACTTAGTTTAGAATATTCTAAATATTGAGAGTTCCTGGATAAAACTTTTTGTTTTCAATTAATTTAATCCTGAAGATGAAGACAATAACCTTGCAGTTAATTTAGTATAAACATTTTTCTTTCTTTCAGTAACTGTGTGTTACCCCTTGGTATTTAAATATCCACTCCTTCCTGGCTAGAAACTCTCTTAAAACACTTTCACTATGATTGTTAAGACTCCTTAGTAGATTCTGGGATTTCTCAGCCCCTTTATACATTAGCTAAGTCTTATCCTGATGTTTATTATTCACACTTAAAATAATATTTTAATTTAACCTTTGAAAATTTCATAATGTGTACACCATAGTTTGGTCACAGCCACCCTTACTACCTTCCTCCAGCTCCTCCTAGTGTCCTTCAACACCTTTTCCTCTCAACTTCATTTCTTTAAAACATTAATAACCCACCGAGTCTCATTAGTGTTGCTTATGTATGCATACATTCGGGGCAAACTGCTGGAGCATTGACAAGCTTCCAGCGGGCATACCCCTAGAGAAGAATAATTCTTCTTCCTTCATTCATCACCATTTGCCAGTGACTCCTCATGTAGAGGTAGGACCTCAGGAGCCCCTTTGCTATCCATGTTAGAATTTTGTGTTGCTCAAATCCTAATTGGTTTCTAGTAAAAACCTGGATCCAGATATTGGGGTAAGTGCTGAAAGATCAGCGAGACAAAGGAACAAGCCACTAGAGGAAATTCTCACCACTACTGAATCCTCAGGCCGAATGGAAGGTCAGATCCTATCTCCATGAATCCTCAGACTGAATGCCTCTGAGTCATCAGCGGAAAGGTCCTTTGAGTTCCTGTCTCCTCACACTTTATATGCCTTTCTCCACCCAGCCATTTCACTTCCTATCTCACCCTCCCTAGTGCTGGGATTAAAGGTGTGTGTGTGCTTCCCAAATATTGGTAGCAAAGGCACGCAATCTCAAGTGCTGTGATTAAAGGAATGTGACACCATAGCCTGGCTCTGTTTCTTTTAGACTAGATTAATCTCATGTAGTCCAGGGTGGTTTTGAACTCACAGAGATCCAGAAAGATTTCTGCATCCCGAGTGCAGGATTAAAGATATGTGCCACCACTTATGGCTGATCACTTAGAGTCACATATTCTTAGCACTTAGAGTAGTTATGAGTGTCGGCACTAACCACTATCCACTGCAAGAAGAAGCTTCTCTGACAAATGTTGACAGCGGCACTCATCTATGAGTATAAACAAATATTTAGAAAGCACTTTGATAAACACCAATAGCAGGTTCCTTTCTTGGGCCTATGGTTTCCATGAACATGGAGTTTTGGTCAGCTTTACAGAACCAGGAATGAAATCCCTCCTGTGGATTATGCCACACACCTTATTCCAATAACCACCATGCCACCATTGTACCAGTGGGTATGTCTTGACTGGCACAGTTGTATTGTAACATTCAGGGTCTAGTGGTGGGGCAAAACTACTGATGTCTCCTCCCTCTACCCCCAGAAGCCTTCATAGTACCTTTCAGTGCTAGGAAAGCTCTCCAGCAGATAGAAAAGTAACTGGTCAGGTTGAGACTGAGTTCTCAAAGTTATGTAACCAAAGTATTTTGTGTCTTCAGCATTAGGGTCTTACTTTCTTTTTATTTATGGTGTGCAACCAAGAGCAATGGCAATAGCCTCTGGGGCCTCCATGATCAATAACTTGTAGGGACATTTCCCATGTCTGGCACTGAGGTTTTCATTTAATAGCACATGTCTTCTGGGAGCAGTATTCTCCATTCACACAGGGTCCCTCTGTTCAGACTCCTTTAAGAATTACATTTCTTTGATTTAGCTTCCTAACTAGAGGGCTTCATAAGGTTTCTTCCTAGATCATCATTTTTTATTTACCCACTTCTCTTTCCCACCCCTCTGACACCAATCCCAGTATATTGAACCCTCAGCATTTTCTTTGTTTTTTTTCCTGTCACATATTGTATGGCCTCTTCCTCAGGATTGCAACATTCCTTCCAAATTGAAACATTTACTCCAAGAAGGAAGTGGAGACGCTTGAGCCCCAGTGAACTAAACAGAAGGTAACATGGCAGGGAGAATGGGAACTTGGAAATTTCCTCAAGGTGATTACCCAGTGGTGCTAAAGTAACTAAACAGTTGCTGGGGGTTGACACTCCAGACAGCAAAAGTGTTGAAGGAAAGACGTGTTTAGACTGGTGCTGCCTGTGAGCTGTGTGGAAAGCTTCCTGGCTGCAGTTTTCAGGAATCATCTGTTGCACGACATTTGATCACATTGTGTGAAGATGTGACTCTGTCCTTCCTCACCTGCCCAAGACACCTTCTGATTGGTTTAATAAAGTGCTGAACAGCCAATAGCTAGGCAAGAGAGGATAGGTGGGATTTATGGAGGGAGATAGGAACCTGGGAAGAATCTGAGGTGGAATTCACCAGCGAGACGTTCAGGAAGTTGGACGTACTGTACTGAGGATGGGTAATGAGCCAAGTGGCAGAACATAGATTAATATAAATGGGTTAATTTAAGTTTTAAGAGCTAGTTGGGAACAAGTCTAAGCTAAGGCCAAGCTTTCATAATTAATCAGAAGTCTCCATGTCATTATTTGGGATCTGGTGTTCCGAAGAAAGTCCAATTACAGCCATCATCCATGTTGGGGTGGGTTTGCTGGTGATACACCTGCTTTTGAGTCATTACTGCTTCTTGGGAGTTATCTGTGGTTGATATATTGTGCACCCCAATAAACTTATCTGGGGGCCAGAGAACAGAACAGTCACTATGTTAAACATAAAGGTTAGGCAGTGGTAGCACACTCCTTTAATCCTAGCATTCAGCATTCCAGAGGCAGAGATCCATCTGGATCTCTGTGAGTTCAAGGCCACACTGGAAATAGCCAGGCGTGGTGACACATACCTTTAATGCCAGCACTTGAGATCTCATGTCTTACTTGGGAAAGACACACACCTTTAATCCCAGGAAGTGATGGCAGGAAGCAGAAAGGTATACAAGGCATGAGGACCAGGAACTAGAAGCTTTGTAAGCTTTCAGGCTTTTAGCAGCAGTTCAGCTGAGATCCATTTGGGTGAGGACTCAGAGGCTTCCAGTCTGAGGATTCATGGAAACAGGATCGGCTGAGAAGTTGGCAAGACCTTTTAAGATTCGTGCTACAGCAATGTTTGTCTTTCTTGGCCTGAATGACCTCACTCAGTTACATTTTTATTTAAAAACTTTGATTGTCTGTTTAAATCTTCTGTTTGGGGACCTGTTGCAGGCTGAGGTGGGACCAGGGAAGAAGAGAGCACGAGAAGAGCTGATGAAAACTGAAGGTTCTGTGACGACACCAAGTTATCCTCTGGTTGGATGCTGTTGAAATGGTTGCCCAAAGGATGACTGGGATGGTTTCAGTGAACATCTGTAAACACTTCCCAGGCACCTGGTGTTCCTAGTGAGATTTGTCATTGTCGACATAGCCCCATTTAGAGACAGCATTGGCATCTTTCATTGTCACCTTACATACACTCAGCGATCTCAACAAGAAGGAAGTTCCTACTTCCTCCTACCTTCTCAGGTCATCATTCAGACCTGGGAGTATATAGTGCCTTAAATACAAGCATCTCTCTGAGACAAAGATTTAAAAAATTTTTTTAATTCATTTTACATACCAACCACAGATCTCCCTCTCATCCCTCCTCTTGCTCCCCACCCCCTTCCTTTCCCCTGATGCACATCCATCCCTTCTTCCAAAAGGGTAAAAAGGGGTAAGTTCTCCCATGGGGGGACAGTTAAGCCTGGTACATTCAGTTGAGGCAGGACCAAGCTCCTCCTTGCTGAATCAACGGTGAGCAAGGTGTCCAACCATAGGTAATGGGATCCAGAAAGCCAGCTTATGCACCAGGGATAGATCCTGATCACACTGCCAGGTGCCCCTCAAACAGACCCAGCTACACAACTGTCTCCTGTATGCAGAGGCTCTAGTCCGGTCCCATCAGGTTCCATAGCTATCAGTCTAAAAGTTCATGAGCTCCTGTAAAATGAATCTTAAAAGATCTTGTTAATAAAAACAAACCCAGAGTTAGGTATTGGGGCGAACACTGAAAGATCAGAGAAACAGAAACAGCCATAGCTAACCACACCTCTCCAATTCCTCAGCTGATTTTGTTTCCTCAAACTGGAAGCCTCTGTGTCCTCATCTGAATGGATCTCAGCTGAACTAATGCTCAAAAGCCTAAAAGATTAACAAGGCTCTAGTTCCTGGTCCTCATGCCTTATATACCTTTCTGCTTCCTGCCATCACTTCCTGGGATTAAAGGCATGTGTCATCATGCCTGGCTGTTTCCAATGTGGCTTTGAACTCACAGATATCCAGATGCATCTCTGCCTCCAGAAATGCTAGGATTAAAGGTGTATGTGCCACCATTTTCTGGCCTCTATGTCTGTCTGTCTAGCAGCTGTTCTGTTCTCTGACCCCCAGAAACTTATACAACACCAAATAGACTGGACCCAAAAAAGAAATCCCCTCACCACATAATAATCAAACCACTAAATATATAGAATAAAGAAAAAATATTAAGAGGTATAAAGGAAAAAAGGCCAAGTAACATACAAAGGCAGACCCATAAGAATAACATCTGACTTCTCAGTGGAGACTCTGAAAGCCAGAAGTTCCTGGACAGATGTTATGCAGACACTAAGAGACCATGGATGCTGGCCAAGATCATTATACTCAGCAAAATTCTCAGTCACCATAGACAGAGTAAACAAAATATTCCATGATAAAACCAGATTTAAACAATACCTATCCACAAATCCAGCCCTACAGAAAGCACTAGAAGGAAAAATCTAACACAAGGAAGTTAGATGCACCCATGAAACCACAGGCAATAGATAATCCCACACCAACAAATACCAAAGAAGGGAAACACACAACACTACCACCAAAAATAACAGGAATTAACAATCACTGGTCATTAATATCAATGGATTCAATTCGTGTATAAAAAGACACAAGCTAACGGAATGGACACGAAAACAGAATCCATCCTTTTGTTGCATACAAGAAACACACCTCAACTTCAAAGACAGACAGTACCTTATAGTAAAGGGCTGGGAAAAGTCTTTCCAATCAAATGGATTTAAGAAGCAAGCTGGTGTCGCTATCCTAATATCTAACAAAATAGACTTCAAACTAAAATCAATAAAAGGGATCGAGAAGGACATTACATATTCATCATAGGAAAAATCCATCAAGATCAAGTCTTAATTCTGAACATTTATGCCCCAAATACAAGGGCAACAACATAGGTAAAAGAAACATTACTAAATCTTAAACCACACATCAAACCCCACACACTAATAGGGGGAAACTTTAACTACCCATTCTCACCAATGGACAGGTCTGCCAGACAGAAACTTACCAGAGAAATAAGGGACCTAACAGACTTTATGACTCAAATGGACTTAATAAACATCTATACAGCATTCTACCCAAACACAAGAGAATATACCTTCTTCTCAGCACTCCATGGAACCTTCTCTAAAATTGACCACATACTCAGTCACAAGGCAAATCTCAACAGATACAAAAAATTAGAATAACCTCCTGTATTATATCAGACCACCATGCCTTAAAGTCAGAATTCAACAACACAAATTACTATTTAGCTGGTGCTCTGGTCTTCACATATGAGTAAGGGATGCTCTTGGCTTTCCACAAAGATCTCTCTAAAGACCTCTCCCTTCTCCATATGTTGTCCTTTATACTTAAGTCACCTCCTGTTTCTGGTTGTGTGTGTGGGGACTGGGGATTTACTGTAAAGCCAAATTTCTGAATTAGTCTGTCATAGTACGCCTTGTGGGAGGCCATAGTTTTGTAGAACTTAGCATTTATTATCCTTAGCTATGGGCCTTGGCCTTGGTTTCAGGAATGTAAGAAAAAGTTTATTCAACATCCTATTATAATCCCTGATGGGAGATTTATAGCCATTTCTGAGCCAAAAAACAATTGTCATCAGTTATTTATACAATGTACTAACATGTAATGTTTTAAAGGTATAAATTATTATAAATGAGTCAACTAACTCATCTTTATTCCATTGTGTCAACTATCAACCCACAGAAACACTTTCTACCAGGGACTCCCAGTGACTACACTGGGCTGGAACTCAGGTAGGCAATTTCTATTGTCTTCCTATCCTCCATTATTATATCTCCACACTTAAGCTTAATCTTATATCAGCCTACTAGCAGAAACACCTCCTGCCAGCCCACCTTTGTTTTGGGGGAAGAGTCCTCCGGGTATGGACTCAGGTCCCCCTAGCTTTTTTCCAGAGCCCCTCTCAGCCTTTAGTCCTAGCCTATTCTTTTCTGCTACCCATTGACCTGCAGAATAACTCTCTACCAGAGACTCTACAGCCACCACACTTGCTTAACATTCAGAGAGACAACAACCAAACAATGGAACACCCACCCAACAAAGACAAGACTAAGGATCAACACCAAGAAATACTCCAAACATCATAACTCCAGATGCCTAGATCCTAGCTCAAAAACATAAGCATGAGCAGCCAAGACAATATGACTCCACCAGTAACCCTATTGTAGTAGGTCCCAAGAAATGCAGTATAGTGGAAAGCACAAGGGCTTCAAAATTACAATTATGAATATGTTCAAGGACCCTAAAAAGATACGAACAAATTCTGTAAGTCTGTGAAAAAACAACCAATTGAATGACACATTGAAAATGATTCCAGGCATGAAAATAGAATTAAACAAAGAAATACAATGACTAAAGAAAACTCAAACTGAAATAAAACTGGAAATTAAAAAAGTTTAGGATGTCCAACACAATCCTCAGAGATAAGCCTCATGAACAGATTATAAGACATCGAAGGGAGACTATCAGGCATTGAAGACAAGGTAGAAAAAAAGAGAGCTTAGTCAAGGAGTCAAAGAAGATGCTAAATCTAAAAACAAAACAAAACATCCAGGCACAAAACATCCAGAAAATTTGGGACATTATAAAAAGACATAATCAATAAAAAATGGAGGAGGAGGAGGAGGAGGAGGAGGAGGAGGAGGAGGAGGAGAAGAAGAAGAAGAAGAACAACAACAACAACAACAACAACAACAACAAGAAATAATAATCCAGGTCAAAGGCACATAAAATATATTTAAAGATTACTTTTATTGTTTTTAATTATGTGTACGTGTGTGTGTGTGTGTGTGTGTGTGTGTGTGTGTGTGTGTCTGTGTCTGTGTCTGTGTCTGTGTGAGGGGTATGAGTGCATTATTCTGGGAGGCCACAGGCAAAGGATCCCCACGAACTGGAATTACAGGCAATGGTGAGTCACCATGTTGGTACTGAGAATCGAATCTAGGTCCTCTGAAAGAGCAGTAAGTGTTCTTTTTTTTTTTTTTTTTTTTAAATGTTAATTCTGCTTTATTAGTCAACTGGAAAACTAGACAACCCTCCAGTCTAGGGAGGCATTAACTTAATCCTCTTCTTCATCATCACCAGCTCCAGCACCACCCCGGCCCTTCTTGGCATTCTTCCTCTTCACTCGGCCTGGGCGGCCACCACCATAAGGAGAACGGAGGGAGAAATCAATGTGCTTCTGGGAGTCCAGACGAACAAGAAGGATGGAATGTTCACCACCTGCTTGCGGACCCTGATATGACGCTGGCGGATGAGCACATGGGCATGGTGAATAGATTTAGCCAGACCCAGCTTAAAGACCTGGGTCTGCAGCCGCCTCTCCAAGAAATCCTCAATCTTCAGGCCCAGGATGTAATCCAGCTTCATCTTGCCCTCATCCAGCACTCCAATGCAAACAAGTCGCCTCAGCAGAGCATTGCCTTCAAAAAGACGCCGCGGGTCCTTTTCGTCCAGTGTCAGCAGCTCCCGGGCGGCCTTGCGGATCGTAGCCAGGGTAAATTTGACCATCCAGACCTCACGTTTGTTCCGGAGCCCATACTCTCCAATCAGCTTCAGTTCCTGGTCGAGACGCGATTTCTCGAAGGGTCTCTGTGGGGTCACATAGGTTTTGCGACAAACCCAACTTCTGGCAACCGGCATGTTGGCTTCTCTAGGCCCGTGACAAAGAGCGCAGTAAGTGTTCTTAATCATTGAGCTATGTCCCCATCTCACAGAGAATATTTTTAATAAAATTAGTAAAAAATTCCTCAGTCTGAAGAAGGAGGTATCTATCAAGGTACAGGAAGCATACAGAGCACATACAGACAGGGCCAGAAAAGAATTTCCCTTTGATACATAATGATCAAAATCCTAAATGGATAGAACAAAGATAGAATACTAAAAACTGCAGGGGAAAAATACCAAGTCATACATAAAGGCAAGCCCATCAGGATAACAACCAACTTCTTCTTCTTCTTCTTCTTCTTCTTCTTCTTCTTCTTCTTCTTCTTCTTCTTCTTCTTCTTTTTCTTCTTCTTCCTCTTCCTCTCCTTCTCCTCCTTCTTTTTAAGGTACACAGTTTAATAACAGTTCGTCAAAGAAAAAACACATTGTCATCTTGAATTTATACATTGACTGTAATATCTTGATCATTTCAGTAATGGGGAAATATAAGGCAAAAAGGCTCTTACATGCACTTTCTCTAGCCCAGTCCCATGGTTTCCACTTGGGGACAGGAGAAAAAGCCATCCTTCCTAGCACCTGACTTCTTACTGGAGACTCTGAAAGCCAGAAAGGCCTGGATGGATGTTCAGCAAACTCTGATATACCAGACCAGACTACTACACTCAGCAAAACTGTCAACACAATCAAAGGAGAAAAAAAAAATCCATAATAAAACCAAATTTAAGCCATACCTATCTACCAACTCATATTAACAGGAGGCCCCCAAAGGAAAACTTCACTCTGAAGAGTTAACAACACTTAAGGAGACACAAGGAACAAATAATCCCAGAACAGTAAATACAATTGGGGAAAAACAAGTACCATAACAACAAAATATCCGGAATCTGTAAACACTGTTCATTGATATCTCTTAACTCTCCAATAAAAAGCCAGAGATCAATAGATTGTATTAGAAAACAAGATTCATCTTTCTGCTGCATCCAAGAAACACACACATCACCATTAAGGATAGGTCACCTCAGGATGAAAGGATGGAAAAAGGTATTCTAAGCAAAAGGACCCATGGAAAACGCCAGTATAGACATTTTAATGTATGACAAAACAGACTTCAAAACAAACCAGAAGAGATAGGGAAGGTCACTACATACTCACCAATGGAAGAACCCACCAAGGGCATATTGTAATCCTAAACATTGATGCGCCCAAGACACATTACTAAAAGAAATTTACCATAGCTAAATTCATGTATTGACCCTCACACAGTGATAATGGGTGACTTAGGTATCCACTCTCAACCAATATACAGGTCTTCTAGGCAAAACCTAAACAGAGAAATGCCAGAGTTAAATAATGTCATAAATCAAATGGCTATAACAGATGTAATGTAAATACAGAGCACTTCACCCAAACACAAAGGAATATACTTTCTTCTCAGCAGCTCATGGAACTTTCTCCAATATTGAGTTAGACACAAAGCAAGTGTAAATAGATATAAAAATTGAGTTAATCCCTGCATTCTATATGACCATCATGGGGCAAACAGGTGTTTGTTCACATCTCCCTAGGAGAAGTACACAAGAGATGCCATGTAAATAATAAAGTCAACCAAAAGTCTAAGCTATGTAGTTAATTTTTTTTCACCTAGTCAAAAACCTTTGTAAGCCAATGTATTTTGTCTGTTGTCACATGACCTTATTTTAGTAGTACTTTCTTGTGTGATGAGTTTTATTACATTTAGTTACTAAAATTGGGATGTGGGCAGGATTAATTTTACAATACTAGGGTCAAATTTAATATATAGGCTAATTCAAAATTTATAAAATTATATTGCATCAACTTTAAAGTCAAGTGGAAATTATTGAAATCAAAGTAAAAAAATGAAAAAATGTATGTGAACATATAAGAAAATACTACTTAATGAATGTCTGACCTTTTACACTTGCAAATGTCACTAATTATTTTAAAATATTTGACATTTAATATAATCCAAGATCATCGTACTCAGTATTTTCTTTTTTTATGTTTTTTTTACACCATATGCAATTTTTTAAGGAAAATTTAATTCACATGTTTTGGACTCATTTGGCTGTGTCATCAAAATTCTGGTTTGTAAAAACTATATTGCATCCAAACAGTCTTTTAGTGTATTTTAAAATAAATCTTTATTATGTCATTTTTTCCCCTTGTTAAATGGTAACATATTTTTTGCACTGTTAGAGGAATTCAAACACACATATTTGCTTTATTACCATTCTGTAACTCTGGATACTTGATTATTTATTAAACTAAACAATTAGCTTCATATTATAAAAACAATCATTTTTGTTTAATGTCTGCGTTTAGAGATGATTTCATTAGTGAAAATGATTGGCAGGACATAGTAATTATGAATACAACAATGAACACTCACACAACTCTTTTGTAAATTGCAAACTAACAGTTCCCAACCCAGTCCTATTTTTGACACATGAAATAGGACCTAGCCCAGTATTGTTGAATATGATGTATGTTAGGTAATTGGCTCAAAAATTTTGCATATAAATTAAAATCTTAAAAATATTCCATTACACTTATTGATTTTATGTCTGCAATAGGAAGGGGAGTTCTTATGCCCTGGCACACTTGTGGAAGTCAGAGGACAACTTGTGGGAACTGGTTCTACCACCTGGGTCCTCTGGGTGAAACTTAGGCTGTCAGGCTTGGTGGAACGCACCTTTACTACTGAACCATCTCACTGGTTTAAGAACACCAGTTTTTAAAGTACCTTTCTGAGGTGGGCAATTCATGTAAGAGAAAGCAAACATTCAGTAGGACTAGGCATCCATACAAAACAAATTGTGAAATTGGATTTTGATCCAGAGAGTTCACATCTGAAATAGAAAGTTGGTAGAAAAGGGTTCACATCTGTTTAATTCATTGTTTCAAAAATAGAAATGTAGTGTTGATTTTCTTAGATACTAAATGAGTTTGAACATAACAAGGCACACCTCACATCTGTCATAGTTCAGAGATTCAAGATACTTATGAACTTGGTCATATCCTTGTTCTGGAATTAGACAACTTCTTTTTTAATGACACAAACCTAGAGTTGACTAAGGAAAGACTGTTAATACAGATTTAAACATGTTTACTAGAGGAAGGGGAAAGAAGACATGGGTCCCTCAAGACAGTGCCTAGATAGTTTTTAAAAATTTGCTTATTATATATTTATTGTGTATATGTACTATATGTAAATACATTCTTACTGAAAAAGGTCATCCTTGAACATTCAGTAACAAAACCATTCCATTGAAAACACCAGTTAAAGGAGGGACAATCATAGCAGAGTAAACTACAAGACAGTAACCATAAATGCTATCACTTTACTGGAGGAGAGCTATGTTGATATGCTAATTAGAACATTCTTTATTTAATTGTATTCTATTGCAGTAGTTTAAAAAGATCCTATTTTGTGCCAGGCTGTGGTGGCACACACCTTTAATCCTAGTACTCGGGAGGCAGAGGCAGGCAGATCTCTGTGAGTTCAGGGCCAGCCTGAGCTACAGAATGAGTTCCAGGAAAGGCGCAAAGCTGCACAGAGAAACCTTGTCTTGAAATCCCCCCCCCCAAAAAAAGATCCTATTTTGCTATAGTAAGCAACAGACCCCAATGGCAGTATCTTAAAGCAGTGGTAGTTTATTTCTTGAGAACCATTGCATCTAGTGCTGTATGGTACTCTGCCACAGGAACTAATGCCAGCCATCCAGGAGTCCATGCTGGTGAAGAACCCATTTTAAGAGGTCAGAGAGTCTAGGGGGTTATTTTTCTTGAGAGTTCATTTCCAAATCTAGTTTACTCTACGCATAGAAGGAGTAGAAATGAATGTACTTGCCAAGTCAGAAAAACTAAAGGGAATGTGATCATAGAAGGAGAGTGGAGGCAGAGATCAGGGCACAGCAGAACACCAGTTCCTCTACCCACCAGTCCTCACTTTAATGAAAGAATGGATTTATCCAGGGTATTTGCTGATTTAGAATCTGATTGGAAATAAAGAACAAGTAGAATAGTTAAATCTACATCACATTTGTTTTACCATGTAAGCATATCACCTTTTGCTTGTGGTAAATCAGTAGGTTTAAGTAGTTACATTTCATGCTGTAATTTATACAATAAATTCAATTTGTGGGGCTTATGTTGATGTTTGGAAGTTCTGTTAGTTTCACGCTCAAGTGAGGTGGTGCTCAGTTCTACCTGCAATGCCCATTACATCCATCTCTTACTCATTTTCATCTTATTCCCCTGTACGGATCAATTCTAAAGCCCAAGTTCCCCTGCTGTAGGCTTGTAAGTTAACAGCAGCATAAAGAGAGGATAACCTTGGATACCCCAAAGCAAATGCAAAGCAAGGCCTTCTACTCTCCCAGTGGCCTAATACCTGTAACAAAGGTGACTGCAAAGAGGCCAGACACTAAAGAGGTACAAGACAAGGTTGTCCACTCTCTCCATACCTATTCAATACAACTGAAGGAAATCAAGGGAATGCAAACAGGAACAGGAGAGATCTAAGTATCTTTATTGCAGATGATATGATTGTATGTATGAGTGACCCTAAAAATTTCTCCAGGAAACCCCTACAGCTGATATACACTTTCAGCAAAGTAGCAGGATACAAAATTAATTCACAAAAATCAATAGCCTTCCTATATACAAATGACAAATGGACCAAAAAAGAAATCAGGGAAATAGTATCTTTCACAATAGTCACAAAGAATAAACTATTTTTTATAATTCTAACCAAGCAAGTGAAAGATTTATAGATAAAAAACTTTAAGACATTGAAGAAAGAGATTGAAGAAGATATTAGAGGATTGAAAGGTCTCCCATGCTTATGGATTGGTAGGATTAATATAGTAAAAATGTCCGTTTTTACCAGAAGCAATCTATAGATTCAATGAAATCCTTATCAAAATTCCAGTACAATACTTCACAGAATTTGAAAGGGCAATTTTCAGCTTCATATGGAAAAACAAAAAACCTAGGGAGGATAGGTGAAATAATCCTGAATAATAAAAGAACTGGAGGAGGTATCACCATGCCTGATCTTAAATTGTACTACAGAGCTATAGTAATAAAAACAGCATGGTACCAGCACAAAAACAGACACAGTAATAAATGGAATTGAATTAAAGATCCAGTCATAAGTCCACACACGTATTGACACCTGATTTTTGACAAAGAAGTTAGAAGTTCACATTGGAAAAAAGAATCTTCAACAAATGGGGCTGGTCAAACTGGATATCTACATGTATAAGAATGAAAATAGATTTATAATTACCACTCTGGACAAAGCTCAACTCCAAATGAATCAAAGACCTCAATATACAGTCAGATACACTGAGGCTGATAGAGGAGAAAGTGAGGAACAGCCTCAAACCCATTGACACAAGAAAGGACTTTCTGAACAGACTACCAGCAGCACAGGCACTAAGAACAACAATTAGTAAATGGGACCTCATCAACCAAAAAGCTTCTGTATGGCAAAGGACGCTGTCATTCAGACAAAGTGGCAGGCTGAAGAATGGGAAAAAATTTTTGTTTTTAACCAACTATACATCCAATATAGGGTTAATATTTAAAATATATAAAAAAACTCAAAAGACTTGACATCAACAACTCAATTAAAAATGGGGTATAGATCTAAACAGAGAATTCTCCAAAGAGGAAACACAAATGGCTAAAAATCCCTTAAGAAATGCTCAACATCCTTAGTTACTAGGGAAATGCAAATCAGAACTACTTTGAGATTTCATCTTACACCCACCAGAATGGATACGATCAGTAAAACATATGGCAGCTCATGCTGGGGAAGATGTGGAGTAAGGGGACACTCATCCATTGCTGGTGGGAATAAAAACTTGTACAGCCACTATGGAAATCACTGTGGCAGTTCCACAGGAAGCTGGGAATAAATCTACCTCAAGATCCAGCTATACCACTTGGGCGTATACCAAAGGCTCTTTACCCTGCTACAGAGACACTTGCTCAACCATGTTCATTTCTCTGACGTCAACAGATTAATAGATAGAGAGAATGTGGTACATTTATACAGGGGATATTACTCAGCTGTTAAAAATATGAAATTATGAAATTTGCAGTTAAATGGATGGAACTAATAAAAATCATCCTGAGCAAGGTAACCCAGATCCAAAGAGACAAATATGATCTGTATTTGTGTATATGTTTGTGTTAACTATTAAGTCTTCGATAAGCAAGCTACAATCCATATAACCATAGGGATTAGTTATAGAGTGCAGGACTTGGGGGAGGGATGGATCTCTCTAGGAAGGGGAAATATAATTGATAAGGATGGATGGGGGCAACTGGAACAGGAAGATCAAATGGGGATGAGGAGGGAAAAGAGAAAGGAGGGAAGGAATGTGAGAAGGGACAGCTAAAATTAAAGGCCATTTGAGGGGTCTTATAGAAATCAAATACTGTAGAAGCTTTCTGAGTCTCACCCCCAGTTCTGCAACAGAATGCCTGCTGCATTCCCTTCCCCTCTGCTCACATCACCCATGGATTCCACAGATCTCCCCCGCCCAGCACTCTCCCTTACTTGTTTTATCCCAGCCTCCAAATCCAGCAGGCACCCCCTGCTAGGCCAAAGCCCATGCCTGCCCAGGAAACAGGTAGGTTGACTGCAGATTTTCACCTCTCCTTTGGCTCTTCCATCCCAATCCCCCCAGTCTCATCCCTACCCCCCACATCCCCATCTCCAATGGAGCACAAATTATCATTTCCTTCAACCTTCTTTCCCCCAACTCATCCCAGTATTACAGCCTCCAACACCATCAGGCATTCCTTATGGACACATCAGCTAAGCAGGACACTCATCCCTAGTGCTATAACAGACCTTCTAGGGGTGACCTTTCTCTACCCTCTCCCCCGATACCAAGGAGAAAAAATAAGCAGATCCTGGTTGAACACTCTGCTCTCCTCCTTCCTGTGAACCCTCTTCAGATCCCCAGCCTATCCTCATTCCTAATTATCAGCTCCAATACCCAGAAACACATTTTACCTGGAATCCCCAGTGGCTACACCTATCAGGCCCACAGAAAATTTCCTACCAGGCAGCACACAGACTCCACACTTTCCTAAAAACCCAGAAAGGAAACAGAAATCAAGGAACAAAACACCCACCCAACGAAGACAAAACCAGAAACCAGTACCTAGACCTATAATCATCCCAATTCCAGATGTCTAGATACCAGCATAAAACCACAATCAATAACAACTGGAACAATGTGTCTCCATTAGAGCACAGCAACTCTACCACAGTAGGCCCTATGATATAATATAGATGATAGAAGGAATGGATACATTGTCAAAGAAAGTGTTAAACCTAAAAAACTCTTGGCACAAAACATCCAAGACATTGGGGACACTATGTAAAGACCAAATCTAATAATAATAGCAATAGAGGAAGGAGAAGAATCTCAGCTCAAAGGCCAAGAAAATATTTTCAACAAAATTGTAGACAAAAATTTTCCTAACCTAAATAAGGAGATGCCTGAAAAGGCACAAGAAGCATATAGTGCACCAGATAGATTTGACCAGAAAACAAAGTCCCCTGGCCACATAATAATCAAAACACTAAACAGAGAACAAAGAATTTTAAAAATTGCAAGGGAAAAAGACCAAGTAACATATAATGGCAGACCTACTAGAATCACACCTGACTTCTCAATAGAGACCCTAAAATCCACAAGTGCCTGGGCTGATGTGCTGCAGATTCTAAGAGGATACATATGCCAGCTCCAACTACTATACTCAGCAAAACTCTTAATCACCATAGATGGAGAAAGTAAGATATTGTATGATAAAGCTAAATTTAAACAATATCTATAATCCAGCCCTACAAGAGGTGCTAGTAGGAAAACCTTAACCTAAGGAGGTTAACTACAACCATGGAAACAAAGGGAATAAATAATTTCAGACCGGAAAAATCAAAAGAAGAGAAACCCACACCCATACACACACACACACACACACACACACACACACACACACACACTCACACACTCACACACACCACCACCACCACCACCACCACCACAACCACCAAAACAACAGGAATCAACAATCATTGGTCATTAATATCGTTCAACATTAGTGGTCTCCATTCCCCACTAAAAAGACACAGACTAACAGAATGGATGCAAAACAGGATCCATCCTTCTGCGGCATAAAAGAAACACATCTCAACATCAAGGATAGATATTACCACAGGGTAAAGGGTTGGCAAAAGATATACCAAGCAAATGGACCTAAGAAGCAAGTTGGTGTAGTCATCTCAATATCTTACAAAATAGAGTTTAACCCAAAACTAATCAAAAGAGATGAGGAAGGACACTACACACTCATCAAAGGAAAAACTCACCAAAATGGTGTCTCAATTTTCAACATCTATGCTCCAAACACAAAGGGAGCCACATTTGTAAAAGAACACTACTACAGTTTAAATCACATATTGACCCTAACACATTGATAGTGGGAGACTTCAATACCCCAGACTCATTAATGGTCAGGTCATCTAGACAAAAACTAAACAGAGAAATGTTGGAGCTAACAGATGTCATAAACCAAATGGACCTAACAGATATTTATAGAACATTTCATTCAAACACAAAAGAGTCTCAACAGACACAAGAAACTTGAAATGACCCTTGCATCTTATCAGACCATCACAGTTTAAAGCTGGATATTAACAACAGAAACAACATAAATCTTACAGACTAATGGAAACTGAACAACTCGCTACTAAATGAAAGAATGGGTCAAGACAGACAGAAAGAAAATAAAGACTTTCTAGAATTGAATGAAAATGAATATGCAACATATCCAAACTTATGGGACATGCTAAGAGGAAAGTTCATAACACTAAAGTGCCTACATTAAAAAAAAAAAATTGGAGAGAACTCACACTAGCAACTTAACAAACAGCACACCTAAAGGCTCTAGAACAAAAAGAAGTAAGCACACTCAAGAGGAGTAGAATTCAACACACTAAAATCAAAAAACCAAATAATCCAATCAAAAGATGGGGTAGAGATCTAGACAGAGTTTTCAATAGAGGAAACTCAAATGGCCAAAAAAAAAAAAAAAAAAAAAAAACTTAAAGAAATGTTCAAAATCCTTAGCCATCAGGGAAATGTAAATCAAAACATCGAGATTCCATCTTACATTTGTCAGAATGACTAAGATCAATAATGCAAGTGATATTTCATGCTGGCAAGATTGTGGATCAAGGGGAACACTCCTCCATTGCTGGTGGGAGTGCAGACTTGTACAATCACTGTGGATATCAGTATGGTGGCCCTCAGGAAGTTGGTAATTGATCTACCTCAAGATCCAGCTGTACCATTCTGGATAGTATATGATCAAAAGATGCTGCAGTGTACTACAAGGACACTTACTAAACCATGTTCATTGTTGTTCTATTTATAATAGCCAGATAATGAAAACAACTTAGATGTTCACCAAACAAAGAATGGATAAACAAAATGTGTTACATTTACACAATGATCATTACTCAGATGTTAAACAAAATGACATGAAATTTGTAGGCAAATGGATGTAACTAGAAAAATTCCTCTTGAGTGAGGTAACCCATACTCAGAAAGATAGATATGGTGTGTATGTGCTTATATGTGGATATTAGCCATTAAATAGATGATAGCCAACCTACAATCTGTAGTCCCAGAGAGGTCAAATGCAGAGGAAGTGTCTGGGGTGGATAGAATATATTTTTATGGGTGGACTGGGAGCAGAGAGGACAGGGATGGGAGGATCAGATGGGAAGGGGAAGGTGGGGTTGAGGGAGGGAATGTAGGGAGGTCATCAGGATTTGAGGGGTGTTATGGAAACCTAATGCAGTGGAAACTTTCTAAAATATATAAAGGTGATCCTAATGAAGTTTCCAAATAATTAGGAAGATGGAGTCCCAGTTGTCTATCTTTTGTCACCAAAGCTTCCAGTACCAGGACTGGGTTACATCCAATTGGGTTCTTGGCCAAAGGGGTCCCATGGGAATTTTCAAACAACTCAGGATGTTGCCAAGATAATAGTTTGCTCTCTGCAAATGGACAGTAAAGCCCCGTTGCTGAAGACAATACCCACACATGCCACTGAACAAGGAGAGGTCGAGCTGGTACCTGCATCAAACCTTCTCCTCTATGTTCTAATATCCTTGATATGGGAACGTACTCTGCATGCTACCCAAAGAGAAAATAAACACCAATGTAGGCATAAAACTTTTGATCTACAGTCAATTCTGCCTCCAAAATATGCCAGGGCAATGGTGGCATGAAACTTGTGGGGATAGCCAATCATTGTCTCATTTGACTTAAGGCTCACTCCATGAGATGGAACCCGTACTCAACATTGCTTGGGTGACCAAAAACCAGAGACTAGATAGTCCAGAGACCTAGAGTAAAACTGTAATACTACTGGTCTGAAAAAATAAAGTTTCCTAATATGTATATAAGGAAAATATATTTATATACAATCTAAATTACATGGGGGACAGAGCCCTTTCTGGATGTAGGTCATTGCCAAATGAAGCTCCTTGTACCAGGAATGGGTTACATCTAATAGAGTAGTTGGCCAAAAGGTTCCCATGAGAATGCCAAACAAGGCTACTGCCAAGGCTATTGTTTGCTCTCCACTAACTGATGGTAAGGCCCTGTTGCTGAAGACAACACTTACACAACTCACTGAACACAAAGAATTTGGACTGGTGCTTGCCTAGAGCCTTCACCCATATGGACTAGTGTAAATGGCACTGGAAGCTACTCTGCAGACTATCAGAGGGGAAAGGTAAACACCAGCCCAGCTACAGATCCTGTGATCTACAATGATGACCTGATTGCACTATGAGCTAGTGCAACGGTGGCCCAAAGCTTGGGGGCGTAACCAACCAGTATCTGATTGGAATTCAGGCCCACTCCATGAGGTAAAGCCTATACCCAGGACTGCCCAGGTGGTCAAGAACTTGAGAACCAAATAGACTGGGGACCCAGGGGATAAGACAAATACTGTTATTCTGATAAAGGAATGTAGCAATAAAATGACTCCTAATAACATTCTGCTGTATTCTAATACTGTCTCTCAGTCATCATCAGAGAAGCTGCCTTCCTCCTGTAGTCGATGGGAACAAAGCCAGACAGTGCATAGAGTGAGAGACCTTGGAACACTTAATTCTAAGTGGGATTTCTCCACCAAATCTCTTCCCTGAGGGCTCAGGGAACCCTGATGAAGAGGAGGTAGAAAGATTTTAAGAGCCAGAGGGGAGGAAGGACACCAGGGAAACAAGGCTTTCTAAACTCAGCAGGACCAGTGCACACACGAGCTCACAGAGACTGTGGCAGCGTGCACAGGGATTGTACAGGTCTGTGCCAGATGGGGCCCCAGTGCTAAAGGAAGTGGACACAAGCTCCCATCCCTAACCCAGAAGCTATCTCCCATTGATGACTGCTTGCAAATGAAAATTCAGTTTTCTCCAATGGAGTCTCACTTGGAATACAAACCACTCTTAAAGTCAGGCCCCATACCCAGCAGTAGATGGCCAATACTAAACAAACCAAATGGCATGTCTGTCCCTGCCCCCCCTGCCCCCTGGACATTTTTCTTTTCTAATCTTTCAGGTCCTTTGCATATACATTATGATTTCTGGGTTTTTGTTTTTATGGGATTGTATGAATATGTGCATCTCTGCATCTATGTGTGTTTCTTGACCTTTTTCTTAATTCTTTTCCCTTCTATTTGTTTGTGTTGTTCTATCCCAGTTTGGCTGTCTTTGTTTTATCTTATTTTACTCTTATGCTCTAGATGCCTGTTTGTTTTCTAAGGGAAAGGAGAAGGGGAGGGGAGGATCTCAGAAGAGCTGGGGTGGAGAAACTGTAATCAGAACATAGCATATTTTTAATGAAGGAAACGTAGGGACAAAAGTGGTACTTTCTGGAAACTGCAGGGGAAACTATTGTATTAGCTGTAGAGACAGCTCTATGCTTCTTCGACAAAGCTTTTCTTAGACATCTTTTGTGTTCTTTCAAGTTTCCCATAGTAGCCTGTGCTGTTGCACAGCAGGATTACAGTGCTATTTACTGACAAAACACCTTGCTTTCCCAGAACAATGGCTTGACATGTTATTATGGAAATGTGTTTCTTGATTTCTAATGGGTCAAGGAAGAAATACAGAAAGAAATTAAAGACTTCCTAGAATTCAATGAAAATGAATGTACTACATACTCAAACTTAAGGGACACTGTGAAAGCAGTGCTAAGAGGAAAATTCATAGCACTAAATGCCTTCATAAAGAAGTTGGAGAAATCTCACACTAGTGACTTGATTTAAATATTGTGTAAGTCTGAGGCTCCTTCAATTCCCATGAGAAAGTAGCTCTAGCATGATGGTGTGTATCAAAGGGGAACACAGTCAGCTTACCATCATTAAGTTTGAAAAATTATTATGAATTCATTTGCAGAGGAAAATCAACACGGAATGGTTTTAAGATGTCATCTTACAGCTTATGTTGTGGGTAATGAAAATGTCCCTTTAGAAGAATACAGGCAGGTGTGTGGGAGTTGGCATAGGGACGATTGTTTATGGAAGTGGTTATGAAAAATACAAAACATTTGAGTAGAACACTGTAGGGAAATGATGAGATTTGTTCTTTTAAAATTTCTTTATTAAACAGTAATTACTTTCTTCTCCTCAAACTGTAGTGCAAACAATTATTGAGCGCTCACTAAGAGACTTGAGAGTAAAATATGAAAAACAATGACAAGAAGACTATAAATAACTAAAATTAAACAGCTTCTTAAGGCTGTATGATTTAAAAAATGTCCTCGGAAAAACAAGCTTTGACGTGTGACTTGACAGCCATGTTCGTGAGTACTGTTTATTTGTTGCTCTCTGGAGAGCAGACTGCACAGCTGCCTCACAATGAGGTGTTTGGCAATCGTTTCCTTGAAGAAGTCATTCTGAAAAGTCTTGCATTAAAAGTAAGTTTTCAGCCATTACATTCAATTAAAATTTGTGAGACAAATATAGATCATATTAGTCAAATAGGTGACTACTCTAATTTAATTAACATTTCATTCTGCAGATCTACCGTTTCTCTCAGTTACTTTTCTAATGCTGTGACAGAACAGCATGACCAAGGCAACTTATAAAATAAAATATTTAATTTGGACTCTAATGGCTTCAGAGGATTAGAGTCCATGGCCATCATAGTGGGTCATGGCAGCTGGCAGGCAGGTGGGAGAGCTCACATCTTGATCCACAAGCCCAAGACTGAGAAAGCTAACTGGGAATGGTGTGGGCTTTTAGTGAATTCCAGATGCATTCAAGGTGACCACCAAGATTGGTCATCACATCACTGTTTTGGAGGTTTAAGGGAACTTACTAAACTCAAAGGGTTTCTTAGGACTTTGTTGGTATAATGAGTAGACAAGATTTTTTTTTTCTTTTTCCTCTTAATGGTTTAAGATCTTCTGTGGGTGAAACTTTTGAATGTCTCAGTGAAAAGTGTTTTTTCCTCCCGGGTTTTAAAGTTATTTTTGTCACTGTTACTTATTAACTTAGTATGGTGGTGACAAGGAGACATTAGGAACACTAATAGCGAGACACCCCTTTTAAGCTTAGGAGAAGTGGGGGGTGACTTACATAGTCAGTGTTTGTAGACTCTTGAGAGTGCTCATTTCCATATATATCTACTTTTGTTTGGCTGAGGCTTAGCTTCCCTCCACTGTCCTTCATCTCACTGGCTAAGTCTTTTCTTCTACTGAGAGACAAATAACTCCGGAGTAGTGAAATGCCCGGAGCTTGTCCTGTCACCTCTCAGTGTGGGAGTTGATAAAATACTTAAGTTTCAGAAAAAAAAAAAAGAGTGGAATATAAAAGTTATCGTGAGTATAGCGGAGAAAGGGAATGTAGCCCAGGAAAGTGGGGTAGAGAGGTGCTCATTAACACATTGCTGATTTCCTGAGCGTGTTGAAAAGTCATTTTATGTGTTCATAACCAGCTTTGCAGAAGTAATGAGAAGACCAGCAGGAAACCCTTTCTGCATCTAACCCACGCCTCTCTGTCGCTTTCCTCGGTAGATGGAAACGGGTGGGCCAGTGTTGGCTAACTTCTTTCCAAATCAGTAAAATGTGTTTTTCAAATACTTTGACGTCCTAAACTTTGTTCCCATTCATCTATGTAGTGGACGGATAACTCCTGAGTCAATGGGCTGTATGTTTTCAGGGAAGTAGGTCTTTCCAGCAGTCTACACAAAGATTCTAAGAGACTGGCTTGCTGCCCATGTCTCCAAGCACCTGGATGCAGCATGGTTATGATTTTACATCATGTTTATAACTCAACTGTTTTCCAAACATTTGTTGGTTTCTTAAAGGAAGTGCTAGCCTAGACCTTTTCTCCTTGAATTTGGGTCAGGCATCATTTTTTTAGAAGCTGTTTAAAGATGTGTGGGTGGTTATCAGCATTACTACTCATCACCTACTACTTACATCCCAAAGCAATCATTTCCTGTCCCGTCCTCAGACCAGGTGAGGCACAGGATGTGAGATGGGGGTCGTCCTGGTGCTTACTTGTTGCTATCATTAGCTGTCTAGGAAGTGTTCAGGACCTTAGGAGGTGACTGAGACATTTCCCAGATTCTCCAGATGCTCCTGAATAGCCTCACTCCTGCCTTAGAAGGAAAAGACCCCTTTGGAACGGGGCCATCTTCACAGCTTCTGCAGTTGCTGAGCCTGTGGGGCTGGACACAGAGTTGGGATCCTCTGCTTTTTACTTCCAGCAGCTGTAAGGGGTGTGCACCTTTTGCATGCTCGTTTGTTTCGGGATTTCAAGTAATTAAATGAGGGATAAAGTTTATAATTTTACTTTATTCGACAAATTCTAAGGCTCATTAAACTAGAAGGTTCCTTAGATGTCCAACTTTCTGTTTTTGTCCGCAAGAGAATGAAAACTAAATAGAATAATGAACCACCAGTGATTATGAAAGAGAATTTGCATAGGGGTGGATGATTTTGTCTATGTTGACTTTTGAACGGGCCTTTAAATAAAAGTCTTAATTTGTCCAACATAGGAAATCTGATTTTTTATGGTGTTATTTTTGTTATAATGTTACGGTTTTTGCTATGTACATGTTCTGCTTGTCAAATGCAAAGAGAATATTATTCTTGGAGCATTTTCACAGAGTCCAGGAGCCATTTGCTCAGGGCATCCGCTTCTAACAACAGAACCTCTTTCTTTTGTCCTTCCTTCACATACACTTTCCATTGCTGCAGATAGCAAGTAGTTCTTGAAATGTGTTTCTCTCATTCTTTCAGTACTGTTCCAGAGTGACCGCGTAGGGCCTCTCAGAAGCAGGCCAGCACGTGGATGGCAGACTGAGCTGTGGTGTGAGTCTGTTCCACAAAAGCATCACTTAGTTTTCTATGAGACCAAAGGGATGACCTCATGTCTTGTGGGCTGCAGTCCTGTGTGTTCGGTTGGCTCGTTTTTCCTGCTGTGTCTGCTCTCTTAGCACGCTCTTTCCTGTCCTGTGTGAAGGGAGAAGGAATGCGTTCTTCCCTTGTCTTGACTTTTATGCAACTTATTCCTTAAAATGCTTTACCATGAGAGAGTCTTAGGTGCTTGCAATGAAATAATTGGACATCACAGTTAACGTTATCTTGTTAATGCTATCAAAATGGCATTGATGAGAATTGCCAAAATAATCTTTTTTGCTTGGTCCACGAACCTATATGGTTTCTGCTGTTTTAAATTCATAACCCTAGTAAATTTATTTAGTGGTTAAATTGTTGGTTTTTCTTTTTTAAATATATCCAACCATAGTGTGTGTGTGTGTGTGTGTGTGTGTGTGTGTGTGTGTGTATGTGTGTGTGTGTGTGTGTGCGTGTGTGTTATACTTGCTAATGTGGGTGTGTGCATTTCTGTGTGCAGTCACACATACACGTCTCTACTTGTGCATGTGCAGGACAGAGGTTTGACTTTGGGCAGCCTTCCTCTGTTTTTGAGACACAGTCTCTAATGGAAGCTCATTTGTTCAACTCAGCTGACTGGCCAAAGAGCTTCAGATACCCATCTGCACCTCCCCCATTACTAGGGGCACAGGTTTGGGCACTGCCACACTTAGGTTTTACATGGGTGTTGCAGACCTGGACTTAGACCTTCATGATTACCATTAACATGTTACCTGCTGAGCCATCTTCCCAGTCCATCCACCCCCAACTATCATCACAATGGACAACCTATCCAAGATTCCCAGTTACTTGTACTGTCAGACACTGATACAGAAATTAAATTTCACCTTAAAGCATAATTCAGTGATGTGTTTTTGAGAACTGCTTAAAACCCTAGAGAAAACTGCTTTTTCTCCTTGGCTCTGTGAGGAAAGTTCTGAACATTTTTATTAGAACTGGTTCAGAATGAATACTGTATAAATGACTAGAGACAGAAACTCTATTTTAGTTCTCATCTTAAAGGGAAAGAACAAACCTTCCTTTTTTCCCTCTTCTTAATCTGTCACAAGCCCCTCCCTCAGGATCCTTAGCCCTTGAAAGAGAGAGAGGGAGAGAGAGAAAGAGAGAGAGAGCCATAGTGCTAAAGTTATAATTTTAAACAACTTATATATTCACATAAGTGGTCTCAAAACTGGGAGTGGACTATTGCTGTGGGATGTATGGCAAATGTGTTGCTAATTAATCAATAAAACACTGATTGGCCGTTGGCTAGGCAGGAAGGATAGGCGGGGCAAGAAGGAGAATAAAGCTGGGAAGTGGAAGGCTGAGTCAGAGAGACACTGCCAGCCACCACGATGAGAAACAGCATGTGAAGATGCCGGTAAGCCACGAGCCATGTGGCAAGGTATAGATTAAAGGAAATGGATTAATTTACGCTATAAGAACAGTTAGCAAGAAGCCTGCCACAGCCATACAGTTTGAAAGCAACATAAGTCTCTGTGTTCACTTGGTCGGGTCTGACAGGCTGTGGGACTGGCAGGTGAAAGAGATATATCCTGACTGTGGGCCAGGAAGGAAAACTTGAGCTACAAATGGCGTCCAATGTGGTGGCAAGAGTTTCCACCTAAAACCTGAGAAAAGATTCTAAAATGGAGCTAAAAACAGCTTCCTAATTGTCTCTCTCAAATGAGCGGCAGCTGCCAGTTTGAGCTACTTGTGAGTTCCTAGTGTGTGCGCTCAACCTGCACTGGCGGGAATGAGGCCTCTGCAAGTGGCACATTAAGCTGCATGGTGGGTTTAGACTTTGCTAGCACAAAAAAAAAAAAAAAAAAAAAAAAGGTTTCTGGGCTACATGCTGCTTGGCTAAAAGCATAGACCCATGATAGCTCCCAGAGCTGGTGGTAAACGTAGCCATGTTGAGAAGCTGTGGGCGGAGCCAGCAGCCACAGCTGCTGCAGGTTAAAGCAATAGATTCACAATAAGACAGATTCAGATGTAATAGTTTACAATGTGTGTAAAATATATGTAGGCTTGAAAGAGACAAAAAAGGTGATGTATACAGTTATATAAAGAAATAGTTTTTAAAAATAAAGTCTTTAAAGAGACAGTAAAGGTAGTATAAAAAATAAGCCATGTAAAAATGGATATTACACAGAGAATCTGGATTGTGTTGTCTTTGGGATTTTTAACTGCAGAAAAACATTTGATTGTAAAAGCTGTTGAGTTATGCCAAAATGTATATTTTAAAGGTACCTTGACTTCAAAATTTGGATATAAGGATATGTTACTTTGGAAAGGAGTCTCTGCTTTTGTTCCTACAGAAAGCCAAAGGCTATGGAACTGTTCCAGATTAAGATACATCAGGTTTGACCAGCCAAGACCCCCTGAAAGATCTCCGATGACACCATGGCCCAGATGATCCAACATCCAGAATGGTTTGAAGGCATCTGGCTCAGACGATACAGCCTCATGGACTATTCCATAATTCTAAAATTTTCTTTGTTTCCCCATAAGATACAGCGCCCCCTTCCAGCAGGAAGTAGTAAGAGAAGCTATGCCCAAATTCCCAAATTATATGTAATTTTACTTTGTTAAGGTTAAAACCTTCCTTTTTGAAAAAAAAAGGGGGAAGTGCTGTGGGATGTATGGCAAATGTGTTGCTAATTAATCAATAAAACACTGATTGGCCGTTGGCTAGGCAGGAAGGATAGGCGGGGCAAGAAGGAGAATAAAGCTGGGAAGTGGAAGGCTGAGTCAGAGAGACACTGCCAGCCACCACGATGAGAAACAGCATGTGAAGATGCTGGTAAGCCACGAGCCATGTGGCAAGGTATAGATTAAAGGAAATGGATTAATTTACGCTATAAGAACAGTTAGCAAGAAGCCTGCCACAGCCATACAGTTTGAAAGCAACATAAGTCTCTGTGTTTACTTGGTCGGGTCTGAGAGGCTGTGGGACTGGCAGGTGAAAGAGATATATCCTGACTGTGGGCCAGGCAGGAAAACTTAAGCTACAGACTATATTCCCAAAACTATGTTAATAACATTTTTAAACTCATAAGTGATTTCTCCTTAAGCAGTTCCTGATTGGACAGTGATTGCTATGGCTTCTGGGGGCATGCACTTGGCAATGTAAATTAAAATGATTTTGTCACTGTAGTAAGAGACAGTGATTTCAGTCTTGGACTTTGCACACACACACACACACACACACACACACACACACACACACACAGGCAGCACTGAAATGCCTACAGTGTATGTACAAATGTGCCAGCCACAGGATTCCAGGAAAGAGTGAATCATTGAGAAAAGTCTAGACACCAAGTAGCACCATGTTTGTGCGAATCTTGAGACATTATTTTAGTGGAATATTAAGAAAATTAAAAAAGTGGTAATATAAATGGACTTTTTTATTTTCAATTTCTGCTGAGCATAGAAATGTCCTAACATATTAAATAACAAAATGGATTGAAGGCTGTATGTGCTTTCTAGTTTTATCTTGGAGGCCAAATATGTATCTCTGCATGAATACACACATGCGGACTCTGGGTGACTGTGAACCAAGATTCTCAGTGATGGTTTCTGTGTGATAGAATTGGAGATGGTTTTCAAGATCCCTTGCCAGTTTTTGCAATTGTTATCTTCATGTAATAGCTATGGATTTCCAGCTAGAGAAAGCACTGGCATTGTTTCCATTACTTCTACTGACAAGAGATCATTTAATTGTTTATTTTCATCATCAGTCTACGGACATGGAGAAAGTGTCAGAAAAAGCTCTCACCTGTCCCTGAGGGTGTACTTCCTCTTTGTTCTGAGGTTAAGTTTTGGGTAGCTTGGGCTTTTAATCTTGCACCAATGATAAGGCTGGAAGGAATGGCTGAGAGACTATGAGTCTGATCACGGTGGCAGCCACCTCAATGCACAGCACTCTGGCAGACATCCAGAGAAACCCTCAAAGAGGGAGACATCGCCGTTCATCGGCTGAGTGTTTTTCAGGCAAAGGCTGAGTACTAGACATTACCACAAAGCGATATCAACTCTAAATTAAATTAAAGCTATTTATTTATTTATTGTGAGTAGTGCTTTTTAATTCATTAAAAAACCCTAGCATATACAAAACAAGATGTATTTTTTTTTCAAGAATTAAAAGCACTCTTTAAAAATTTAAAGTGGGAACATGGATGACATGGAGCTGTTTCTCTTAGAAGCACTTACACAAACACATATGGACACTGGAATTATTACACACAGGTCAAGATTGTTTACAGTGACAGGACCTCCGGGCCCCCTGCACATATCACAGCTCCAACATGGCAGACAATGAGGATGTTGGGAATGTGTATTTGCCTTTGGTAAAAACTATTTATTTTTCAGCTAAATCCCTATGTCTTTTCCTATGAAGCCCATAATGGACTCTTCTGAAGCAGGCTTTCTAGTGTAACTCTCGCTGCCTTGAAAGCTGAAACTCTCCATAGTCACTCTGAAGCTTGCTGTGGTCCAGATGTATAGTTTATGTCTTCCAGCCAATGAGTCTGTGAATTATTTCCCTGAAGAAGCATTGATGATATTTTTCCATGTTGACTCTTCCTGGGTGCACTTTAACCCTCAATAGGAGGTAAGTAAGAAGCAGCCCTGGCAGCAAGGGCCTCAGGCAGCGGCACCCTCAAATGAAGATGACGTTGGTGTGTCTGTACAAATGTGTCTCTATTAACTCCCATCTGTCCACATTTATATCCACACATATGAGTGTGTGTGAGCACACATGGCAAAACTGTCTTCATAAAGCCAAATAAAGTGTTCAGCTATAGCTGAGTCTACCCAATCACAGCCCTGATAAAAATAATCAGCAGAATTTAATCATGCAGATTTTCTTAAGATAGAGTATCCTCTATATGATCAAGGAAATATGAAATAATGTGGGTGAGGCTATTAAATGATATTGAGAGGAGGTTAAAAACTTCACTCTGGAGGTTGGTCCTTGAGGAAAGATTTGGAAAAATGTCTTTTTGGAGGGGAAGGTGAGGAGTGGGTAATTGAAGAGGAGAGATAACTAATTCTAAGTAGGGAAATTGTAGAGAGATGACACAAAGGTAAGATATCTGGAGTTTGGGAGGGGCAGAAAGAAAGCTGGCAGGGTACTTTAGGACCCATGAGGGATGGCGAAGTACTAGAAATACCATGGCTATTTAGAGAAACAGAACTCCAGGATGGTAACTATCCTTGGCTGCTGGCCTATAAGAGGAAGAAGTTCTTCTCAGCCGTAGTGATAGCCAAACATGGTTTCCAGACATCTTGAATGGGAGATTTATCACCCTATCTTAAGAGCCGCTGGCTACACAATGGAGCTTCTGGATGGTAGGACGAAAGGCAGGCTGTCATGATGTTTGTGTGTAAAGTTGTTCTGTTATTTTCCCATTTCTTCCATGTTGGCATATTAAAAAAAATATACTTCTATTCATGATTGACAACATCCTCTGTTGTCTGTGGTGCAGTTCAGTCCAGAGTTAATTCTGATGCCTGTAAGAGCCATTGCATACCTCCTTAACCTTACTTTATTGCTGTTTATAATTATCTTTATTTATAGCAGGCTTGGGTGAAACTTAGGGACACCAGGGGGCTCATCAGGCATCTGGAACAAGTTCTCAAAAATTTTGGATTTGCTAAACTCCAATCATTCTGCCCACCACCTCTTCTTGCCCCCCTCTAACTTTAAAAACACATATATTTTTAGGGAACATTGATTCCATATGTTGTTAATTTATTTTAGTATATATCATCAGAAGTATCTTATAAAGTAGTTTGGCACCCAGGAAGCCCATTGAACCTTTAAAATAAACTCTTAAGAAGTTAAAAAATGTCATGTCAATATATTTAGGCCAACAAAAGGGTGAACTTCAATGAGGCTGATTGAGACTAAAATTTGGCAAAATTATTTTCTACACTGATTTATAGTGCTCTATCCAACTTTCACCCCACAATCTGGGAGGATGAATTGGGTTAGTTAATAATAATAATAATAATAATAATAATAATAATAATAATAATAAAAACCAAACCACTGTATCAAATTCTCTACATCTAGACATATATCAGGGAAAATATAAACCAGTGATGCAAATGGATTATTGCTTTTTTTTTTTTTTTTTTGAGACAGAGTTTCTCTGAGTAGCTTTGGTACCTGTCCTGGAACTCACTCTGTAGCTTAGGTTGGCCTCGAACTCACAGAGATCTGCCTGGCTCTGCCTCCCGAGTGCTAGGAATAAAGGCATGTGCCACCTCTGCCCATCAGATTATTACTTCTTAATTTGGGGAGTTTTACTCTATGGATGGCAATAACGGTTAAGGAAACTTTTAGGAAAACATGAGATAATAGAATACAAATTTAAGGAAGAAAATATATTTCATTAATTAGTTATCTTGTTACTGTGGTATAAGTCAGTGATTCTTCTGTTTTGGGAGAGACTGAAGCTAAGCTGATGTTCATTGATGACAAATGTGTAAACTCTGTCACTCATACACCCACATTCACAGGGTTATGCCAATATTGCTGGTCATACATTCCTGTAAAATTCTCAACAGCAACTGATACAAATATGCTGACTGACCCAGAACGCCCGAGAGTCTTGTTTAGATCTGTTTACCTAAAGTAATTGAAGATGATAATTTTTTAGGAAGAGTGTAGAAACCATGTCTGAGAGCTCGAAAATAGGAAGTCTGAAGTTATCCCAAAGAGAAAAATATAGATTATTTAACAAATCTGGTAAAAGATGTTAAGTATTTCTGGTACAGAAATGCAAGGTTAAATGAGATGCCACTTAACTTCACATCAGAAAAGATGTTTCAAATAAATATTTTATGATCCTCCATATTTTTCCTCCATGTTACTCAAGGTCTCCAATGAACTCATTCATACTTTACCATTGAAGATACAAATCAATGGATATCAATAGCCTCAAATGTCAATAATCTTAAACCCACCAATTACAATCTTGAGAATGATCCTAAACATACACATACACACACACACACACACACACACACACACACACACACACACACTCTTAAATGTTAATTAATGAGAAAATTGAAGTAATGTAAACATCTTCAAATAGCAAAGGTTTAAGCATATTATGAAAGTCACAGAACAGAAAACTATACAATGTTAAAGATGTTGATGGGGCTGGGGACAAAGCTCAGAGGTAGAGTTGAGCATGTGTGAGGCCCTGGGTTCAATGCACAGCACCACACACACAAATAATAAATAAATGAAATGTTGGTGAAAAGCTCATAACAAATTAGAAAACATTTTAGGTAAAGCAAAATACAAAATGCTATGGATCAACATTTTGAATTGTGTAGAAGAAATATGATCTATGTAAAGCAATGAAAAAAGTAATAATGATTTTACTTTACTGTTTTCTTGGCATTGAGTGGATCTTGCTTGTAGAACTCAAGTATTTTCTTTCCCCCCCTTTTTTAAAAACTTGGATTGATTATCCACCTCTTGGCTAGATGAAGTGGAATATTTTTCTGATTTTATTTTAGCATATGGGAAAATAGGGGCCTTTTTTTTCATATTGCAGCTATCAAATTAATTACACACAAACTTGATTTTCTTCCTTAATAAAAGCTAACTATGAAGCTAACAAAAGGAGCCAGGCTTTCTCATATAGTGCTTAAGATAAAAGATATCTGATTACCTTTAGAAACGTAAAAGTTTTTGAGTAGAAAATAGGTTCATGTTTTAGGTTAAAATTTCAGTTAGGATTAATCATTACAAAAACCAATTTCTCCAGCAAAAATTAATTTTTAAAATCATTATCAGTTTTACAGTATATTGTTAGAACACTTAATTTGAGAAGGATGCTGACCCTAAGGAGGCCAGGCAGCTTTTTGTCAATAGAGGAAGTCTTTCTCCCCAGGCCATTCTCCTATTTAAAAAAAGTTACTTATTTAATTAAAAAAATATTGAAAATAGATTCTTCTGTCATACAATGCATCTCAATCACAGTTTCCCCTCACTCCACTCCTCACAGCTGCTGCCCCTATCTCCTCTCTCCCCCAGATCCGTTCCCTATCTGTTTCCTCTTCAGAAAAGAGCAGGCCCCCAAGAGAGCATAGGCAGGGCTCACAGGGGCTCGTAGACACTGACGTGGCAAGTGAGGACGCTGAACGGGTCTGCACGGTCTGCACGATTCTCCCTTTTATACTTCTCTTTTCACTACCAGGCCACACAGGCTCCTTTTTGCAGGTTCTTAGTCTTGAAATAAGATATTTTAAAATAAATTCAAAAAGAAACACGAGGATAAACGCATTTGGAGTTTGAGAGAAAAAAGACCACGGAAGCTGGCGGTCTTGGCTGCTGCTGGGAGGTGGTGGGAGCTGGGGAGAGGAAAAGAGAAAACCTTGAGGTTTGAGCTTTCTGAGTTAGACGTCAGGAAAGTTGCTGGGAACCTTGGAAACCTTCAAACAGCTGTGTGGGGGAGGTGTCCAGGCAAGCAGGTTTAGGATTTTGGCCAGTGTCCAAAAGGGAGGTATAAAAAACAAAAATTACACTTTCTGAGTTAAAACTCAGAAAACAGGCAGGCTTAGCAGTGAAGGTCTGTAAATATCTGCATCCAGGAGGAGGCTTCTGGGGTATAAAGCACATATAATGTGAAGGTGGAGTTACCCTTTCCATCCGGACATGTCTTCCTCAGTATGACATCTGTGTTCACCTTTGCCTCCAGGCTGCTCTCCTGAGGTTATAAATTAGGCTTCATGAGGATTTGCTTCTTGTTACAGAAGGTCTTGGATGGCTTGGCTGTCTTTGTCAAAGGGTGCTTATCAACAGCAGACATGCCAAGTAGAAAGGGTTACTGATAGTTAAGATAATTCAAATCCAAAGGAGGGTCAATACCGATATTTCCTTCTCTCTTTACTGATTACTGTTTTTCATTTGCAAATTAATGTTTTTTACGAGGAACCAAGGAGGTGGGATCTAAAGCCCATTACATTATGAGGGAGGGATCCATCATGGATGATCTTCAAGCCTACTAATTGCTAATTACCTACCTAATACTATATCTCCATAGTCTGGAGAGAATTTAAAAAAATTCTGATTCCATCTTAGTCTGTTGGCTGTCTAGAAGGTTCCACATATTTTTTGAGTTAAAGTTGCCTTGGGAGTTAAACGGGAAACAGAGAAGTGAGGTGGAGTCCTGTTGTTACAGCCCTCCTGACTCCTTAATGTATCTTGCGTGTTTCTTAGAGGGGGCTCCCACTTTCTAGAATATCATACAATTGATTTTAAAAGCAATGCCCCCTAAACCGACTGGTGTCTTCAGTGTCAGAGTTCTTGCCATTTCTGAGCTGAGGCATTTTTATGGGGACAAGGTTGCCTAGGAGTCGTCAGGACAGGCTTTGCTGCCCATCGCTAACAGGTGAGCAAGGATGAATGGATGCATGCTTGTGAGTCAGGGTACTTAGGAGTAGCCAAGCTGTCTCCTGAAAGAAGCATGGTCAAAAGAATGGAAGACATTTCTTGGGCTCAAGCCTTCTAAATCCAGGGGTTGAACTGTCTTCTCCAGATACAGCCCTCCCAAGAATGGGAGCATAGTCCAGTTCAAGTTCACCGAAATTCTCAGCATTAGAATTAGAAGGCAGATTCTCCAGTGTTTCATCTCTGTAAACATTCTGTGCTACCATGATTAGAAATAAGTTTTGGGGTCACAAGGACAGGTTCAAAGTGAAGGAGAGTGAGAGGGACATTGGTAAATTAGAAAAGCAAAAAGTGGGTTTCCTGTAATGGTGGCTTCCTGTTCCTAGAAAACACTGAGAGGAGAATTGGAAGGAAGGCATGGAGGTGGGAGTCTAAACAAGACCAGTGTGGGGAGGGGAGTACCCAGGGTTCCTATAAAATACCCAAGCTAGGTACCATTTAACAGACTCCCAGCCTTAGGCCTCTTTCATCCAGAGTGTATAAAGTGGCTACTTTTCTTGTCTCTGAGGCTTGGTCTTCTGCCTTTTCTGGATGTTTAATTCTTTGTCCATGTCAGAGAACAAACTCAGCCACCCTCTAGCCAGTCACCATCATGCCTATTACAAGAGCGTTTTGTACGTTAATCTGAGTCCTCCAAGAAGCAAATGCCAAGATAGAATTAAATATGAAGGATCCTATCACAAGGAATGCCTATATAGGAAGCAGAGGGGAGAGAGCAGAGTCAGAAGGCATTGCCAGTCTAACCTCAAGCAAAAGAGAGATGGACGCGGGATTTGGTACACTCCCAAACTGCAGGGTGGTCTGAGAAAGGTTTTTTGAAGCTCCATCAGTGTTCTGAAACCAAAGTTAATGAAAAAAGAAAGAAAGCAAACCCTTGGTGGCAAGAAGCTTGGGGGAGGTGTGGCCTTGGTACAAATGCAAGGATGAGCTTCAGGGAACAACAGGGCCTTGATCCCAATATGGTTCTTATGAGGGAAAGGCCACTGGGCACATTTGCATGGCGGTTGCTTTCGTAGATTCAGAGGGCAGATGACACCTTGATCCAGCCAGGCTCTTTCTTGATCTCCTTTTATATTCTATATTGAATTCTACGTCAGCACTTTAGTTCACTGCTGCTCATGTAGGGATCACTATAGACTCAGGACATCCCAAGACCAAGTTCTCAGCAAGAAGGAAATTTCTTTGCCCCAGACACACAGAGGGCAGGGAATAAGAGACAAACACAGGAGATAGAGGGGGGAGGGGGAAGAGCAGAAGGAAGAGGAGGAAGGAGTATTAGTCTAATGGGGGATGGGAAATGAGAAAGGACTGCCTCTGGATAAAGAGGAGACAGACACGGCCCATAGGCAAATGGCGGTTTATAAAGGTAAAAGGGGAAACCTGGTGTTAGGATGAGGTGTTTAATTTTAATTGGGCATTTTAATTAGGTGAGCCAAAGGGGGCTTTTGATTGTTGGGCTTCAATACTTTGAAAGCTGGACTTTGGTAGTCAGCCTCAGGAGGAGGACATGGCCAAATAAGGGAATAGACCTGGGTGGGTAGTTTAGGAATGTAATCTAATGGTTTTTAGTGAGGCAAAGGGAATGTGGGGGGGAGGTCTAGGCCTGCCAGAGCCGTGTTTGCCATGCTCAGACTGCCTAGAGTCCCTTTAGTCCCCTCCAGCGCTCCAGCCTGCCTTGACTTCCTTGAGAGAAAGTTGACAGCAGAGAAGGGCATAGACTTTCTGTTCCAGAAATTCTTTGGCTGATAATGCACATGGACGGATCCCCTTCCAAGAGCTCTGCAAATCAGAGCAGGCACTGCTTGGAGAAATAAAGTAAAGGCCTGAGTCCTTCTGATCAAACCTGAGGTTCCCTGTGACAAAATCTGAAGAAGTAATAGAGGCTCTTCAAGGATGTCTCAGATGACATTTTGAGTGCCTGAAGAGATCACCCAGCAGCTTTTTGTGCCTGTTGGACGTGACATCACCTCTCACAGGCTCTAGCTGCATGGCTCATAGTCTGTTCGAAGCAAACTGAAAACAGTAACAAAGTTAGCACTTAACCAAATGTGCAGATAAAACCTTATAAAAAGTCCTCTCCAAATGGGTTTTTATTTCATATTATCAAAATGTCAACTTGAAAATGAATATAGTGAACAAGCAGCATAGAAACATCCATTTGTCTGAATTGTAAGACGATTCATAGCAGGATCAAGTTTTTACTAGAAAAGTTAAAGAGATTATACAGGTGAACCAATTAGAAAGTAATTTTGGCTCTAAGTTTTGTTGCTAAGAAATAAAAAGTGAATACATTGAAAGAAAGAGGTTAATCAAGCTTGGAGGTAATTTTTCATTTCAGTACCCACATATCCCTAATGTGTGTCAGATATTTTTGAGGAGAGTTTACATGGTCTTAAAAAGCACATGTAAATTAAATTGGCATGCAGAAAATAGAAAAAAAAACCCATTAAAATAAATGTCATGGAAGGATGAAAGCAGAAATTGAGTTCTTCCTTTTGAAGAGACTAAAACTATCTACACACACCATCTACATCAGGAGATCTGGCAACCATGCCTGTACTTGTTCCTTACCCAAGACACACTCTTACACAGTTCTTCCATTCACTCATGGGCTCACGTCTGCTGGCCACCCATGCTCCCTGAAGAAAACTTACAGCACTGGATCGCATCAGCAAGGCGTGATGGATGAGCAGGGACATCACCGGGCAGGGAGTATCCTGCATTTGGCTTGGTGTAGACTCAGATGTGAAGGAAAGAAGAGCTGCAAACTTGGAAACTATGTTGGAAGAAACTAAAATTTATTTTTAATCTTGGTAAGTTCCAGGAAAGAAATAAAACCTGCAAGTATAATGGTGAGATGATTGGGCTAATTTGTAAGGTAATTTATCAAGACAGGGGGACTGGGAGTTCAGATCTTCAGGCCCGGAGAGGTGCGTGGGTGGGACTTCTTCTTAACTTCTCCCACTTGGGAATTTTATAGCCTCAGATTCTGACTTGACAAATGCAGCTGGAAGGACTGAGTACAGTCTCCTCCATTCACGGCTTTGCAGGCCAGCTAGATTTTAGCATTGAAATGAAAGCTTTTAAAGTCGGGGGTTAAACAGAACTGAAAATGATTCAATACATCAGCACATAACTGTAATTAAAGATGTTAAAACCTACCAGCACCATTGAGAACTTGTGTCAACAAGCTCTGGAGAGATTTGTCAGTGTTTTCCATGCTACCAATTAACTGCATCTAGATTTGAAAGTTATGCTGGGGAGATTTTTCCAAAGATTTGCTACCAAGTTTGTGCTTATGTGTACTAGTATTGTTGGCTATTTTTGAAATATCTTCTCTCTGTTTACATTAAGAGAACCCTAATTAGACTATGCAAGGCCATACAATATGCTCTAATTGTGCTGTTCTCTCATCAAGGTGAATAGTATCTTGAATTGGTAATTACATTTATGCATATTCAATAAAAGTCAAGCAGGCTATTTGATAAGTACTTTTACAATTAAAATAGATTGCAGACTGTGTAGCACATGTAAAACCTTGTACTATTGGTTAGATGGTGGATTTAAGGTGGTGCCATTTATAGATCGTGCCCTTAATGACTTGGATTTCATATGGAAGAAGACATATCCCTAAATGATTATCTTAGAAAATATAGAATGAAAAGTATTACAAAGGACTCCAAATAGTTTAAGCTATGCAAAAGAGGTGAGAGATTGCTGGCATACATGGACAAGTGAGGCCCTCACTAGAGATGAGGGAGGGAATTCAAGAAGAAAGCCTGAAGAGACTGTGTGTGTGGTCAAAATCTCAGAACGTGGGCCCTGGGATGACGGCTCACTTGGTAGATAGAGTTCTTGCTATGCAAATGTGAGGACCCAAGTTCTGTCCCCAGCACCCACATTAAATAGTGACACATTGATGTAATTCCAGTGCTGTCCAGGCAGACAGGCAAATCCCTGGGGCTTACCGGCTAGCCGGGACAGCTTAGTGAAAAGCCCCAGGTCTCAATGAGATATCTATCTTTACTTAGAAGACAAGATGGATGGCTGTGCTGAGGAATAACATCTGAGTTTGACCTCTTGTCTCTACTTGTAAATGCACACACAGGTATACACACATGCACACACACGCACACACATGTGCACACACACACACACCTTAGATTGTGTATTGCAATGGGAATGTTACTCAAGTGGACAGATTAGAACAATCATTGAGAAAGTTCATCGAGAGGTCATGCTGTGAAGAAGTTCCAGGCCATACTATGGGGGGGGGCGAGAAAGTTAGGGAAAGGAGGTATATTGAATATTATTGAATGCTTATATTTGAGTAAATGATGTAATCAAAACTGGGAACAGAGAGGATCTATGGTCAAGTTAATTAAGGATGGAGCTTATTCTGAGGTCAGAGAGACCTGTGGGAGGTGTTTGCATTATCACAGGTTCTAGGTCTGAGCAGGAGGAAATGCTAACAGATGAATTACTTAGAGAGACATTGCAGAATGCTTAGAATCTGTAGGACTTAGCAACAATTTAGAGGTGGAAGATGAGATAAAAGAGTGAAAAACGACAAAACCATAAACCTTAAGTCCTAGGCAGATGGGACGGAATTGTCTAGAGGAGAATCGGTGAGGAAGGGGACAGATACAGAGTGTGGAAGGGAGATGGGACAGGTGCAAAGCTTCAGGATGCAGCTGGCAGCAGAGGACAAAAACCTAAGAGAGAACTTGGCTTGGGTTTCAGATGTGGAGGTCATAGAAGTGTTGACTGAAGACAGGGGAGCAAATAAATTGTTCAGAGGAATGAGGCAGCTGAGAAAGGAGTGAAAGTATTCAGGGCGAAATCGTGGGTCATAAAAAAATCTACGGTTCAGAAGAGAAAAATCACCAGCAATGTGGGAGAAGACCCAGAACGATTCCTCACTGGAAGCCCAGGGAAAAGGAGCAAAAGATCAAGAGGTGAGACCAGGAATGGAACAAAAGCCCATCAAGGCTCCGGCTATTTATGACTAAAGCCCCTGGAATCCATATTTGAGAGGTTTCTTTTTAGCTTGGACTCTTCTTTGTATCAGCATGTGTTAGCTACACTAATAATGGATACTGATGGAATCCAGTGCTGTCTTTATGCAGGCACATAGCATGCCCAAACCGTACCCAAGTGTCTCATCCTTCCTACCTCTATTCATCACTGCTTTACTTCAGGCCAACACCGTATTTTATTTTCTTTAGGAACTTCGTAGGAGAGAACGTGTGGTACTGATCTTTTTTGAATCTGGCTTATTTCACTTGGTAGAGGCCTTCCAATCCTGCCAGTTTTGGTGCAAATGATGTTGTTTATGGCTAAATAATATTCAGCTGTGTATATCTGTTACATTATCTTTATGCAATAATTTGATAGCTATGGTGAATAGTGCTGTATTGCACATGGGCAAGGAGGCGTGTTTTGGCATGCTGAATTCATCTGTGTTGTGTACTCCATACTGTTCTGCATAATGGCTGTGCTAATTTACATTCCCACCCACAGTACACAACAGCTCCCTGCCAGCACTGTGAGGTGGATTAACATTATTTTTATTATGTAATAATTTAGGTAAGAATATGAAGTCGCGAGTTTCTTCATGCTGTTTTCACACATGTATGTCCTTCCTTGCACTTTGTCCTCGTTTGCTCTGCATTCCCACTGGCCTCGTCTCCTCTTTCGGTTGGTTCTCTTTCTTCTCTCAGTAAATTCCAACTTCGACCTTCTTGTCACATGTTCCATTGCCACATTGATTTCCCAGCTCCTTTAAAATCTCCTCTGTCCTTCTCTTGATACCCTTTCAAGTTTTGCAACACACACACACACACACACACAGAGACATAGACACACACAGACACACTTTTAATTTCAAGTAAGAGAAAATGTGTTATTGATCTTTTTGACTCTGGCCTATTTCATTTAACAACAATTTCCATTTGCATCTTTTTTTTTTTTTTTGCAAATATCATGACTTGATTTTTTTATGGTTACATAATTCAATTGTGTATAATAGATTATATTAATATGAACATAAAACATTTTACCCATCCGTCTATTGATGAGTATCTAGGTTTATTCCATTTTCTGGCCATTGTGAATTATGTAGCAATAAACATGGATGTCCAGGTATGTTTGTGGCATGTGAACTTAGATCTCTTCAGGTATATACTTCAGAGTGGTATAACTGGGTCATATGGTGGTTCTATTTTCAGTATTCTGAGGACCCTCCATATTGCTTTCCATACTGGGTATATAAGTTTACATTCTCATAGTAATGGATAAACTTTTCTGATTGGGGTCCATGTCAGAAAACCCTGGTCTTGTACCTTGAAGTGTTTTTCTTTCTTTTCTTTTCCTTTTTTTTTTTTTTTTTTTTTTGGTTTTTAGAGACAGGGTTTCTCTGTGTAGTTTTGTGCCTTTCCTGGAACTTGCTTTGGAGACCAGGCTGGCCTCAAACTCATAGAGATCCACCTGCCTCTGCCTCCCGAGTGCTGGCATTAAAGGCGTGCACCACCACCGCCCGGCCTTGAAGTGTTTTTCTTAAGCTTTCTCCCAGCAGTTTTAAATGCTATGTCTTACATTCAGGTTTCTGATCCACTTTAAATTGATTTTCATGCGGACTGAGAGGTGAGGGTGCAGTTTTTTTTCTTTTGCACGTGGGAACTCAGTTCCCCCAGCACCACTTGTTTAAGCTGTATTCTTTTCTGTGGTGTATGTTTTTGATGGCTTTGTGAAAAGTGACGTGGTTGTAACTGTGTGTATTTTTTCCTGGGTCGTCTGCTCTATTCCATTTTTTTTCTACACGTCTACTTTTGTGCCAGGAACATACTGCTCATGTTATGAAGCCCTGCCATAGGATCTGAGATCGAGTATTGTGATCCCTCCAGCATTCTTTTTCTGGTAAGGACTCCTTTGTCTATTGAGTCTTATGCTTTCATCTGAATTTGAGAGTTGATTTCCAGTTCTGTAAAGAATGTCATTGGGATTTTGTCAGAGATTGCATTAAATCCGTATCCTTTATGTTTCTGCTCTTGCAGCGGGATCTATACATTTTTCCTGGTGCTGAGAGTCAAACTCAGAGCCTTGCACGTACTGGATGTGCACAGAATGTCACTGAGCTGCGGTTCCTGCCCTTAGATTTATTTCCTGATGGATGTTGCCTGACTTCAGCTTCTGGATATATGCATAGCTCTTGGCACAGCCTGAAATATTTATATCGCTTGGTTAGAATTTTTTCTAACCTTGGCAACTTGTTCTAAAATTTTTGCTTTAACAATACAATTGCTTTGTATAAGTCCTAATTTTCAACTTTCTTATTAGTAAATAGTTTCCTAAGGAAATTCACTGTACATTTTGTTGTTTGTTTTGGTTTGGTTTTAGAGACAGAGTCTTACAGCTTGGGCTGTGATCAAACTCAAGATCAACTGCTTCTGACTCCTGAGTGCTAAGAATAGAGAGGCCTTCACCACCAGGCCTGCTGTATGTACATGGTTTCTCATATGCGTTATCTTATTGAATCTTGCTATCAAGGTATGTAACTTCATTCTTTTATTTAGCAAGTAAGAAAACTGAGTATGAAGAGTTTAAGCAATTTGTTCTACTGTACATGTTGGTTAAGGTATCTCTAACTTCTTGTCCTAGTCATGAATTACTTGTCTATGTCATCTATTTTCATGTGCATCTGTATACATAGAAATACCGAAGTGATGTGTATTTGTGACATTGCTAGGTAGAGTATTTTAGTTAAAATTGTTAGTAATCAAGTATTAAATTATTCTGTTGATAATATTTTCTGTAATTCTGAGTGCATTTTCTTTCTTGGGCTTTCCTTATTTTTCCCTCATATTTTTCCATATCATATGAACCAAATGTTCATTTCAAAATGGAAAATTTGGATACATGGTGTTTTTATGATATCAAGATCTGCAAATAAGCAAGTCTGATTGTATATGACACATGGGACATTAAAAGTAAAAAAAAAATCAGCTCATTAGCATGATTGTTCAGAAATGTGACATCATCAGCAATTCAAAGTCCAGAAATCTGGCACTTTGGGATCACACACACACACACACACACACACACACACACACACACACACAGAATGTCAGAAATATCTAGCTCTAGAAAGACCTTTAGAGTGAAGGAGCCAAAATTGTTTCACATTGTTAGAAATGATGAAATGTCTTCTAAAATATTTTATTGAATCTCTATTCATAACTCACTTATGAGTAGTTATCTGAATTTTGTAGTGATTTTTCTTTCAAATTTATACTTTCCCATTCTTGAACCAGTGGACTTAGCCATTCTGCATGTTGAGTTGGTTGGTTATTAGGGCAAATATTCCTATCTATTTAGACACAGATCATATAGAATATATATGACCCCAAACCCGTTCTGTTCTCTTTCTTTCTCATTAAGGGCTTCACGCACATTAAGCTATGGGTCGGCCACTCAGCTGTACCCCAGCCCTTACTTCTGTCTCTTTAGCATTTCTGTTAGAGGAGAACTTTAAAAAGAGAGTTCTTTTGTTTTTGTTTTTGTTTTGTTTGTTTGTTTTTTTGGTCATCACCTCCTATATGAAAGTGATATAAAATGCAACTCCCTTCTTCTTTTGCATAACTATAGTATAACAATGCTACGACAATGTCTCTGTATAGCAAGCAGGATGTTAAATTTAAATTGAAATTCATACTTGTACAGTGTGATTTCTTACTGTTTCTTTATTGCTTTGAAAATGGGATTACAGACTTATCCATTTGATATTTTTGGGAAAGATTAAAAATGGGCAGCAAAACTGTATCTCAGTCACTCACTGACAGAACACCCATTAGGTGACTGCCATATATATGGTATTATTAGTTCAGAGATGAGCCTTGTCATTATTTTTGACCTTAAGTGTTCTTACCTTAATCTGACTTTAAATTCAAATACACCCCAAAGTGTAATTCCATGTCTTTATGTTAATATCTTATATTACCCAGACTCCTTTCCCTGACCCATGTATTTGGCCTTAGGGTTGTAAACAGAGACTTCTACTACATGGGGTGTCCTACATGTGGATAAGAGGTTGAATGAACATTTGAAGAAAATCTATTTTGAAAGGCATTGTCTGTTAATCTATCCAACCTTACTTTAAATAGTAGACATGATTCCTTAGCTAGAACTTGGCTGTCATAACAGACATTTTTACCAGTATTCAACCTTTTCTAAAATGACGGAAGGAGCTAATTTCTGCTTTATAGTTTGGAAAAACAGATTCTGAATATTTAAAAATGTTAACAAAGTCATCTTTATGTCTGTAATACCTGGCAAATGATTGTTCATTGAGTGATTGGAGTTAAATGATCCTCTAATAATGTAAGTTATGACCAAGAAATAATAAACTAACGTGAGTTTCTTCTTTGTGAGAAATAGTTAAGATGCCATGGAGATTTGTGTGTGTGTGTGTGTGTGTGTGTGTGTGTGTGTGTGTGTGTGTATGTACACTGGTGATTAAATCCAGAAGTTCACATCTGATAGGCAAGTCCTCTACTATCAAGCTACTTTCCCAGTCTAAGAATTTATGGTTTTAAAGATCCTATGACCATTCCAAAATGGAATTTTATTTATTTATTTATGCCTCTTTTATTTATGCTCAGGTAATTTTTGTTCTTTTGATTTTATGAAACTATATTAAATGCTCTTTAGGAACATTTTTCAGGCTTAAGTGGAATTCCATAATTAATATAAACAATAAAACTTTCCTTAGAAAGTTTCATAGTTTTTAAAAATTCACCTATTTAATTTGTACTTTAAGATACATGACTTTTTCTTACATATATGGCTTATGGAGATGATATAACAAAGATTAATTGAGAATTAGATTTTATATATTGAATTAAATATTATAGACAAAAAGGAAGAAATAATTCACATGGCTTTATACAATTTAGTGAAAACAATTTCAATAAACATAACTTTTTTAGTAAAACTTATAGTGGATATGGATTTGATTTTCCTAGTGTAATGCTGTGGATACAGTTTTCCTTAGACACTTAGATGGGAGTTGAGGATGTACTAAAATATATTTCAGAAAAGAGGCTAGCCTGAAGAACCATAGGGTAGATAATCCTTTACACCTATTCCTTTGCCTTATTTTGTTTGTATTTCTCCTTGCAAAATTATTCTGTATCTGTGTGATTTTATTTGGATGCATACATATTATTATCTGGTCCCTTGAAACACCATTTATATTGAATAAGTGAGGCTAATGAAGACATTGCTATTTTTAATAGCTAGAACACGTACGTAGCTTCTAACTGTTGTGGCCACAGCTTTGGCTTATTCAGGAAGTCTGAGACTGTTATTTTAATTTTATTATGTATGAAATCAGCTGATATCTACATCCCAGAATAGCCAAGCATCTCTGTATTTAGTTCCATTTTAACTAATGCTACAGCACCAGCTGTAAGTAGTGAATTGATTTTACCTTTTCTTTATACATTTGTCTTCAGATTTATAAGTTGAATATAAAATAGAGGTTGGAAAAAATTAATACTTGACAAAAACTACCTTTTAGAATATTGAAAAGAATTAATACTGGACAAAAACTACCTTTTAGAATAATAAAAATCTACTTGAAACTACCCGAGGTCTGATGTACTGAAAATATTACTGGGTATAATAACTTACAACCACATGCATTAATGCTAAAGTTTCATTTCAATGGATTTTTTTCTGAACACTTACATTATTTCAGACTGTGTTGTGTGGCTGTTCTGAAGGAGGTTCAAGAAGGTTGGAATGAGGATGGACCAGATGAAAGACAACCATGACAGGTGCCATGAGGCTCAGAGCTGGAAGAACCACGTCTGTTCCAAGGCATCAGAAAAATCCTGAGTGTGCTGACACTGAGGTGGGTGGGACCTCGATGGATAACTACCTGGGGAGACAAGACTGAAGACATGCAGCTTAAGTCTGGAGAACAGCTTGTGGTAGAGGGCAACTGGAGGATAGCATATTTGACCTGAGTTGATGCAATCAAGTCCTTCAGTATCAATGTGAGGGTTGTGAATTCAATTTGGAGAGGCAGAGAAAAGAATACAATTTATATTTAATTCATGTCAATTGTATTTTAGGCTGTGTTTTAATTCCTTTCTTCATAAAGGCACTTTAAGTTATTATCATTTTTATTGCTGACCATGCTGAGGCATAGGAATGAAATTACTTACTCAAGGTGTGCTGGGTCGTGTTTGTCGATTTTATACATGCTTGAGTCATTTGGGAGGAGGGACCTTCAATTGAGAAAATGTTCCCATCAGATTGGCCTGTGGGGCATTTTCTTTATTCATGATTGATGTGTGAGGGCCCAGCACACTGTGGGTGGTACCACCAATGGACAGATGGTTCTGGGTTGTATAAGAGAGCAGGCTGAGCAAGCCATGACTATCGAATGTTCAACATATTGTGGCATGATGGATGGAATCCGATTAGTCTTTATCAATGACTTCAGCCGATATTTATGAAGAGCTTACTACATCAGAGAGAGTGTTAAACAGTTTTTATGCATAGCTAACATTTTATTCTGATCACAAATCTACAAGGTAGGCATAATTATTACTTCTATTTTAGAGAGGATGCTCCTTAGGTGTCACATTCTAGTAAATCTGAGTGCCAGGTTTTGAGCTTAGTTATTTCTTTTAAGTTTGAAGGGAAATGTTTTCTGTGAACTGACTAGTCTCTCAGGTAAGGCAAGACTGCTGTGAGCTTTTCTTTTCTGTGCATGTGGCCCAATAGTGTATGAGGCTCCTCAACTTAGCTCATAGATCTAAAGGATGGAAAATCACTATGGAGGTGCCAGAACACGGTGAGGGCCTGCCTTCCTGCTGTGCCACAACACTGTGGGACGTTTGTGAGGAGAGACAGAGCCAGTGTGTGTGTGTGTGTGTGTGTGCAGCATGAGCTATTTCCTGACTTTTGTGACGCTCACTATGGAAGAACAGTATCCCCCGCATGAAGGCAGTGCCTGGAGGACTTGCACGCCCACTCTTCATGTAGGACCAGGCCTGTAACCTGAGAAATACTTTCCTAGGTGGAGTGAATTAGTTGAGGGCCACTACTGTTGACAGGAATGGATGTGGGCTGTGGTTTAGGCTATGAAAGAGTTGAGGGATTAGGCAAGGATAAATGTCAGGGGAGTGGCAGGCTTAGGGCGACTCAAAGCTTTCCGTGTAGGGAGAACATCCAACCACTCAGGCTCAATTTCTTCCTGGAACCTTTTCTTTCTTCTCTCTTTGGGATATTCTATATGACTGAGATTATCACGTTTTGATTTTCTTGGAATGGCTCAGAGCTCAGAACTGTGAAAACTGGAGAGCTAGTGTGGACATTACTTCCCTTTCAGTGATGTGGACTCTTATTACTGAATATTCGCTGCCCTCCATAATTTGATTTTTAATGTTGTGGCCCACCTGGAAATAAAGAATATGTAATTATCATTTTGCCTTTCTGGGATTTCCTTCAAGTTCTTGTTTAAAATGTGTAATTGACCTACTATTTCTAAAAAAGCATTTGAATGCTTGTCCAATAGAAAATAAATATAATATAGCACAATTATAGACAACCATTTGAATTCAGTTCTATTCACCTAAAAGGTGATGCATAGATATACTGATTATCTGGGATTGGAAAATGTTAGGGAATTTGGTTCAGAGCATCTCTGAGACTAAGGGAAGGGTAATATGGTTTTGTAGTCTTTTGAACAGAAGAGAACAGGTGACAAGTTGTTCTTGTAGATACTGTTCTCTCCCTCAGACAGAATCCTAGCAGAAAAAAGTCTCATGTTTTTGTGTCATAGAAATTTAAGAGACTACATCTATATACCTTCCTTAATGCAGATATAGACAGATGTTCACAAACGTTACTTTTGGTATATGTGTAATACATGAAAACAGAACAACCATGTTAAGCAGACGAATGGCCACCTCATGATGTCTAAAACCTATTTCCTGGAGTTTGCTAATATGTTAAGGAATTTATTTGCTAATGATGGGTTCCCAATCATCTGGCATTACAATAGGATATTATCCTGCATTGTCTAGGTTTGCCCTATGTCCTGGAAAATAGAGTAAGGAATCAGAGAGGTTGAGAAATCAGTGGATAATAATGCCAGCTTTGAAGATGGAGTATTAACATTTTTCTGATGAAAAAGGCAGGGTCGAACTTTGTAATCCTGTGAAGTGTTTATGATTGTTTTCAAAACAATTTTAATAAAAGAAGAAAGTGATTTTTTTTGAGGAGAAAAATGTTAAAAAGTTATGAGAAGCATCTCACATGAGTTCTTCCTCTGTGTTACTATTCTTGTACTTTCACATTGAGAAGTAAGTCCTGTTAGGATTGAATCCAGTCTGAACTATCTGTGGGTTTCCAAAGAATACAGGTAGAGGAAGGTTACGTGTACTGAGTGCATGTCAGACCTACTTGCTTGCAGGAGTGGGGAGACTCCAGCAGTGTCTGAGGAAAAAACACTTCAGACTTTGGTGCAGTTTTTCAAGATCACAGATTTCTAGAAAACTTTTTTTTTAATAGAAAATACTAGGATATATATTCTGAAGATTTGCATGAGATTTGAATATTTGGTTAACCTAGTTAAGATTTTTTAATGTCTAAATTACTACAAATTAGGTCTTCAGTGATAAAGTTTTCAAAGGTCACCATGGCAGGGTAGCCACAAGTTATTTGATGTGATAAATAGTGTGGTGAATACTGATGGGATTATTTTCTTTGAGAGCTATTGTTATGAGCTTCAAGGCAGTAGAACACCTGAAAGTTTTTTATCTTTTGCTCCAAATATACATACAAAGCATTTGAAAGGGCAAGAGCAAGAAGGAAGACAAAGAGCAAAAACCAATGCTGCTGAATACCAAACCACACAACTCACTCTAGCCCTGAATCAGACATGGTCATTCATTGTTAACCATGGACCAGTTTCATGTAGAAATGGAGGGAGTATTGAGTAGAGGACATTGACAGGGCAGGTAGCATCATGGCTAGTGAGTAATAGGTAGGGGAAAAGGTGAAGCATATTGCAGAAACAGATGAAGATTCTGTCTTTCCTAACAGCAAGGTATGGTCACTGGCTCATTTATAAATACAGGGATACATTATCTATGTAGATAAATGCCATGTTCTTAATGGAACCATAACCATAGAGGTAAGTTATGATAGCAGCAAATGTCCTGGCTTGTTCTACAGTGAAAGTACAATGAAATTCACAGGAAAAGCATAGGTAGGGAAAGGCACAGTGTGCTCATGTATATACTCATGTCAACATGGCCCAACTTCAGCCAACTTGAACCATTGCCAGGCTTGGAGTGGTGCAAAGAATAGTCTCTCCTGTCAATAGTGTATGAGTATTAGAAGTAAAAACCTCTGTTTTAGTGCCACAGAAGGAATTAGAATGAAGGCCTCCATGAAATAATACGAAGCATTTTGTGGTAAGAGTAAGACATTTTTCAGCAAAATTGTTTTCTAAAAGCTTTCCAGTGATTAGCATGTTTTTTATTTGTCCTTTGCCATGCATGAGGGTAAACATCAGCCTTTATGTCTTTTGGGGGAAGTGTTCTTAGCTATGTAGGGGATAATCTTACCTGGTCACTTACACTGACTTAATTGGTCTAGATGCAGTCTCTTGCCTGGATCCCAGTTAGGTTACTGCTCTAGCGGAAGAGAAGAGCTAGAGTAGCTGCATGGCTACTTCCTTTGGCATCCTATGCTATGAGGTCCAATAGGCCACTTTTTTAGTACAAGGCAAATTTTTGGTGAAATTTACAAAGTATTGAGTATAGTACCTAGCATTTACTTGTAGGAATTAGTTGCTTTTCTAGAACATGCTAAGTACTCAGTAAGTATCTGGTTACAAGATAGATGAGTGATATTCCCTGCACTATGATTGGCTGAGGCCTTGAGTATTTGGACTTCTAACTAAGTTTCTATACAACTGACAACAATCTAGTCCTAAAAAAATCTACAACATATGTATTGGCATATTTCTACAAACCTAGTTGAATAGATATTCTGGTGAGTCTGGTATATTGTGAGATTCTAGGGTAAATCAAGCTGTAATTCCACTGAACATTTATATTTATTTTAGAATGACCTTGATGAATTACAATGAAATCTAGAATTCTTTGGAAACAGCTAGATATCACTAGGGGAAATATAGTTGATTTCAGCTTTTTAAATTTATCTGATATATTATTATTTTCTTTATGGTAATAACTAGGAAAATGTGTTACTGATAGAAAAGCTCTAAATGCAAATGCTCACACATGGGCATACTGTATAGTCTGGGGATAGACACTAAGGAAGTAGAGTGAGTAAAGAGAGTGTCAGTGAAAAATGGTGTTGATGGTATTGGATCTTGTAGGTCATGCCAAATGCCATGAACTTTGTTGGAGATAATGGATTTATAATTATAGAAAGACACTGAGAGGTTCTGAGAAGAAGGGCGATGTAATTTGCATTTCAATAGAATGTCTTACTGGTTTGTAGAAAATTAAGTTTAGGAAGTGTCCTAGTTGGCTTTCTGTTGCTGTGATAAAACACCATGACCAAAGGCAGCTTGGGGAGCAAAGGGTTTATTTTGCTTACAGGTTTTAGTCCACCATGAAGGGAAGTCAAGGCAGGAATTTGAGGCAGGAACCTGGAGGCAGGAAGTGGGTCTAATATATTCTCAAGGCATTTGGAATTGATGCCGTTTGTGGTCTGTATTTACTGAGCACTTACTATACACCTGGCAGGGTGATAAAGAATGGGGAAACAGCAGAACTACTATATGATGTATGTCCTCAGGAATTGCCAATCTTGTGGAGGGAAATAAGCAGGTCAATAAATAATTAACATAGTATGTGTGTTTTATTGAACTATTCCTCAAAGATGCTTGCTATGGAATATTATTTTAACCAGGCAAAGATGTGCTACATTTGTTTATGCTGTGGAATATTACTTTAACTGTGTAAGGGTGTGTTCTTTTTTTTTGTGCTGCATTTGTTTAACGATGTAAGGATGTGTGTTTAATTATGTAAGATGTGTTGCTTCTGTTTCACCTTGTCTGCCGAAGGCACCTGATTGGTCTAATAAAAAGCTAAATAGCCAATAGCTAGGCAGGAGAGGGATAGGTGGGGATGCTAGGCAGACAGAATAAGTAGGAGGAGATCTAGGCTTGTGAAGAGAAGAGAAGAACTGAGAGAAGGAGGAAAGAACAAGGGAGATGCCTGGGGCCAGAAGCCAGGCAGCCGCTGCCAGCCAGCCAGAAGCAGAGAAAGTAAGATATACAGAAAGAAAAGTAAAAATCCCTGAGGCAAAAGGTAGATGAAGAGAAACAAGTTAATTTAAGCTAAAAGAGGTAGCCAGAAAAGAGCTAAGATAAGGCCGAGCATTCAAAACTAATAATAATTCTCTGTGCCATGATTTGGGCTCTGGTTGATGACCCAAAAGAAAAAGCCTGGTACAGATGCTCAACTCTAAGAATTCCAGGATTCATTACTATTCATGGTGCAATTTCAATTTCCAGCACTATTATTAGGTAGTAGGAGCTCAATAAACAACTGTTGAATGAAAAAAGGAAAAAATAGTCAAACTTTATACCACCACAGGGAAGAAGTGTAACAATATCAGAGAAACCACAGGTTAGTGCATGCAAGACTATAAAGCACATTTGAATACAATTAAAAGATAAATATCTTCAGTTATTACCTTACCTTCAGTGAACTCATGATATTCATCCTCTGTAATGACATAGCCCACATTTTGTAGAACATCTTGGTAGCAACTGAAATACAGTATCATTGAAAGTATATACACAAATTTTTAGAAAGAAAATTTTAATTTCATCTTGTTGAATTCAATTACTTTGGAATTTATTTGGTCTTTGCAATATTGGGCTGCATTTACTTTAAGGGAGTTGATATTCTGTAGCAAGCATGAGATGAACAGGAGAAACTGTTTTATGAAAACAACCCTTACGTCTTCGCTTAGCATATTTTGCTTACAAGTGATTTGAAGGTTAGACCTTGCTAATTAATTAGTTCTCAGTTGCTCAAATCCAGGTGGCATCCATCATTTTCTGCTGAAACAAAACACAAATTACTTTCTGTTGATCCCAGAATGCTTCCCCTGTCAACCACTGAACTGCAGATCCTTTAAAGATACATTCATTGGAAACCAGCTGATTGCTGGCTGGGAAACAGATCTCTTTGGTTACATATTTAGACAGTTTGAAAAGTAAGGAGACATCCATTTACTTGCTGACTTTGTAGATAATGACTGTGGACTTGAAAGATTAGGTCTGGTTCCCTTTCTCATGAAGTGCTGTGACTGTCTGACGATTTGGTGGTAAAGACCATTTCCCTCAGAAAGTCCCATAAGCCTGGAATGGAAAGTGATCTCAGGAAAACCATTTGCCAGGAACCCATGCTGACCTTTCTACATGCTGTATTCAGGCTTCCTTACCTTAAAATATCCTTGGAACAATTGTCCATGTCATAACTATTGGGCTTGACCTCTCAGAGGACTAGAAAAGCTAGTTTTGCTGTTGAAGGTGGAATTTGCACTGGCGTCCACTAAACGCACAGGCAAGAGGAAGGTCTTCAAAGGTTATAATTCATGAACTTCTGGGTGGAACTAAGAGGAGATAAGTGATGCATGTTTCCTGGTTAAAAAACAGTGATGACTTGCCAGTCCTACACTGTAGGGTTAGGAATGGTCCAATTATCCATTACACCAGATACGGGGAAGATGATTCATTTAAGAATAAAACTAGCAGCAATGCAAAGGAAAAGAACATGTCCAATTTTTTTTTCTGAATTTGAATTTTATTGGAAATGAGCTGATTGCTGGCTGAGAGATGATGCATTCTGGTAAGTATTTAGGAATTCTAAAAACTGGGATGTGTCTGTTCACACAGTCAGTGTTCAGATAATGCCTTTGAGGTTAAAGCTATAAACAAATGGGAGTTGAGAATGTTAGTAAAAATCATGACTGTTGGAATGAGAACTTAAATGACCCAAGACTCTATTAGTGAACACTTCCATATGCAGACAAGAAAAGAGTAAGAGATAAAATCAGGTCACTTCCTTGACTTAATTCATTTATTTGTTCTGTTTGGCATTTGTTAACCTGACAGGTATTTTTTATGCTAACTGTGGTCAGGTAACAGTTGTAGGTACAGGAGAAACAGCTGGCTGTAAACGGACAGCTAACTTAGAAAACAAACAAACAAACTGAAGGTCTGTATGCACACACACATAGCAGTCATGTAATGAGACGTTCCATGACGAAGAAGTAGGATACCAAAAGGAACGGGAAGTGATATGAGAGGCCATGCCTGACAAGGTATGTCAGGACATGTTTCACGTTTGATGGATTGTGAGTGTAGGAAGGAAAACAGCAATGGACAGGAAGATAGTGTCTTAGTGGGGATTGCGTGTTCCTGGATGAGGTAAACTGAGGGATCGTGGGGGCAGCAGGAGAAATGTTGGTGGGAAATCAAAAGCTCACGTTGGCTATTTTAAGTTGGAAATGTCTGTTAGATATTAAGATGGGTTTAATAGGGGGCCGTTGGACAGCAAGCTTGGAACACTTGGAAAAATCAGGGATTCCTATAAAATTTGGGAGTTACAGGCATATTACATAGCATTCAAAGTTACAGGGTTGGATGAGATAAGCTGGGAAGTGAGAACAAGGGGAAAAGGAAAAGGCTGAGGACAGGTCAGGGTCACCCCAACATTTTCAGGTCATACAGAGAATAGACCCAGGCAGGCATGGCTGATGTGGTGCAAGAACTGTGAGTATATGGTGTTCTACAAACTAAATGGCTAAAAACAGAATGAACAATCATCCCAAGTGCTGCTGGGAGGGAGAGGAGTCCTGCGAAATGATTTAAAATCATCTGAATGGAAAGTGAGATCTGTCAGGAAGAGAGAAAACATATTGAATAGTGAAGGACAGAAAAATTAATGTATTTGGATATATGGCTGCTTCATATTGCCATGCAAATTCTCTCTACAACATTGTAATCATGATTTAAATACTGCAGAAACATTGACTTCAGCATCTCAAAAAGAGCCTTGCTTTATAAAATAGTGATATTCAAAGTTATATTCAGAGGTTTCACTTCAATATCATTTGATGTAACTTTAAATTTCTGTTTCCTTGTATTAGATGATATGAAACACATTAATACCTGTGTGACCTGCCTGTTGTCCATATCTACTGCTAGTATCCTCCTTCAATCTGGTGTCATCCCTTGCCTGGGCTGCAACATCTACTCCTATGTTATTGCATTGGAGAAGCATCTATCAAGACAAGAGTCAGCGTTTAAGAGATTGCAGACATCTGGGAGATATAAGGAGCACAAGTAGGCAGAAAAGCTGAAGACTCTCAGTCAGTTTTGATACCTGTGCCAAAGGAGGGAGCGCAGAAAATTCTTATAACATGGCTTAGCTCCAAGAAAGTTTTGACCAGAATGGTAGTGAGTCCTCAAAGTTACCTTTGCAAGGAGTCCCAAATCCCCAAATAAAGGGCCAGCAGAAGTACTACACCATACCGAGACATTGGCAGAAACGGACTGGAGATTCAGGGGAGAGGAGCTGATGGGGTGGGTGAGTCATCCTCCAGCTCAGTTGTAGCTCGTTCTTTTATTTGTTATTAAGAAATTTTTATTCATTTTATGTACCAACCACAGATCCCCTCTCTTCCCTCCTCCTGTCCCCGCCCCCCCAGCCTTTCCTCCCAAACCACCCCCATTTCTTCCTCCGGCAAGGTAAGGCCTTCCACGGGAAGTCAGCAGAGCCTGGTACATTCAGTTGAGGCAGGTCCAAGCCCCTCCCACTGCCTCAAGGCTGTGCAAGGTGTCCCTCTATAGGCAGTGGGCTCCAAAAATCCGTAGCTCATTCTTTTAACTCAATGACGATCCTCATAGTCAGTTTTCTTAGAGGAGTCTGGGCTTGATATGCTTGCAGTCATTTAGAGAAAGGACCCTGCTAGGCTTTATGGATGAATCTTCGGACTGATGATGGCATCTCCAAGTCAGGGTGACAGGGCCAGTGCAGAGTGCTGGAAACACAGCAATTTAGATTCAGATGCCCTAGTGAAGCATTGCTTCATAAGAACTGTCATGATCTGAAGCCAACTGGACTCAGATGGGACAAAAACCCTTGCCTGAGGTCCTAAAACCTAACTGTGGTTTGCAGCGACCCATGGCAGATAAAGAAGGAGGGGATTAGGGCTGAGATGGTGATATCTTGATATCTTTGCTTCTGGGTGTCCCAGAATTGAACACTGCTACCTCCTGACAGAGGTGGGCTCTTTCTTTTGGCTCATGGTTCCTGTTACTGAGTCCTGTTTCTGAGGCTGCTCCTGTGCAGCTCCTCATGGTTCCTGTTACTGAGTACTGTTTCTGAGGCTGTTCCTGTCCAGCTCTCTGGGTGAAGTTTACCAAGGAGTCTCTTTCAGCTGATCTGGCCATCTCAGTTTTCCAGGCTCCAAGAAAGCACCAGGAACACATGGCCTGAATTCTCCCCAGGACACCCCACATAGGGTCTGTTCACTATTGCTTGAGTTGAGGAAATGGATTCAGCAGCTCAGGACTATAGGGCTGTATGTTGTGTGTTTACTGCTGGGTTTAACAAACCTTCCTCTTAAAGGGTCAGATAGTAAACATTTTAGTCTTTTTAGACCCAGAAGAAAAGCTGAGTTTATTAAGGGTGTATTTATGTTATGGTTGGCCAATAAAGCTTTGTTTGATATACACAGACACAGACAGACAGACAGACAGACAGACAGACAGACAGACACACACACACACACACACACACACCTCCCACATGTTATTTGGGATACACTTGTAGTTAGGAATTATTGTTGATCTAAAGTTTACCTTTAACTTAGCATCATGTATTCATAGAAATATGTCAGCTACCCTATAGAATCACTTAAAATACAGCTACTTGAAAATTGTTCTTAGATCTCATGCTACAAAAATCATCTGGTTGTCATCTTGGGCCCAGGACTGTAGTTTGTTGATGTGTCTTCTTGTATTACTCAGTTTGGTTTCAGTAGCTAGAAGCTACCTTCGAATAGGAATAGGATGTAGGGATTTAGTGCTTGTTAAATCCTTGGAACAGCCGGAGGAGGAGACTTTACACTGTTTCTCCAGTAACAAGCCCCAAACCACATGCCAGAACTGTCCTGCCAAGGACACAGTCATCCCAGCGTCAGCATTCAGTATTCTGCTGCTTAGTCCCAGGGAAATCTGTTGGTTCCAGAAACACATTTTATCATCTTCGTTCTGTTGGGAGAGCCACACAACGTCTTCTCAGAGGTACCAGCTAATTGTCTCTCAAATGCTTCTCTCTCCATTCGGTTCCATCCTGTGTTGATGTTCCATGCATGAGTATCTGACGGGCAGCCACAGCTCACGCGGTAGCTGCCTGGGGTCTGTGAAACAGCTTTAGCTTTCTAGTTTTGAGCATATGGAAATGAAATCTGGTTCTGAGCAAAGCAGGCCCGGTCTGGAACAATCCTGTTTATTGTGTCCACTGTCCTCCTTGCCACCCTACTCCAGTTTTCTGTCTGTTCCAGCCAGCACCATCTGGGAGATTTTTGTCTTGCCTTTCCAAAAAATACATGTCAGGTCTGTAGTGCTGAGACCATGAGCATAAATTTCCCCTCCATCCTGGATTGTTTATTTTGGTCAAACCAAGACCTTTGCTCCCAGGACTTTGTGAACAGCCCTTGGTAATCCCCTCAATCTTGCAGCTCTGTCCCTTCATCGGTGTGACTCCAGCCTTTCAGTTTAAAGTTTAAGTATATTGTGTTTTTCAACCCAATACAAATAGAGCAAAGACACAGAGCCTCAGACACAAAGCTGAACTCAAGCAGAACCAACGAAATGAAGAATTCAAGTGAAGCCGAAGATTGCTGTGGCTAATTTATTCTTGACATAGTTGATTCACCAAAAATGCCATTCATAGAGATGCTGGGGTAATTTGGACTAAGTTTGAAGTTACCTCGTTTCTTAAAATATCTCAAGATTTCTTTTAAATGAATCATCTTTTTGTTGTTTTTCAGAAGTGACCTGTGCCTCCAGATTGCAGGACTAATCCTATGTTTGGCCGTCAAATTCTTTCTGATCTCTTCATGCCTCACTTTAGCAATCATGCTGTTTTTTTTCAGTTCCGTCCATACTGCCTTTTTTCTTGATGTCTTTCTCTCCCCTGAAGATACCTGCATTTTCCCACAGCTTTGTATCACGCTTTTAGCTCTACACTCACTGAATTATCAATTTCTTCACCAAAGTTCTCAAACGAATGGTCTGAGGTTTTTTTTTTTTTTTATAAAACTATTCCCTTTTTGTTTTCTAAAACCAACAAAAAGTGTTTTCTTCAAGGGTTCCATTTGATCTCTTAATGAATAGCCAGTGTACCTTTCTCAAGCATTTTTTGTTTTTTGTTTTGTTTAGCATTTGCTCTGTTAGTACTGCGGCACTCTCTTCACTTTGCTCCTGATGGGCTGCACCGCCCTGTGTCCTTCTGATGGGTACTGCTGTTTAATTTCTCCGAATACTTTCTCCTGGTGCCACTCCTGCCCACTTGTTTTTTTCCCTTTCTCTTGTTTTGTATTCTTATTTCCATTTTTACTGACCATACCAGTTGCCTGCACATGTATGTTGAACACTATATTAGGAGAGAAAAAAATCCTCCTGAACTTGGTTCCTAGAAATTTGTATCTACTTCTGTCACTACTTATATACCAGACTTCTAGGTCAAATCTGAAAGTCTCTTATCTCACGTTTTTCTGCTTTTGTTTTTCTCACAGGTTACAATCTAGTAATTAATAGTCCTTGTTATCCCACCCCCTGTCAAAAGCATAGTCATTCTATTATTAACAGCATTGAAAACTGTTGGTCTTCTACTTCTCCCTCAATTTTCATGGCTATTTAGCCAACAGACTCTACCAACTCTCACGATATTTCCTGGAAGGTTTGTGTATTTCTGACACTACCTCTTCTCACCCCCACTCATTCACATTTCTCTGGTTACTCGGCATTAGTTTTTCTATTTGATTGCTTCAGTGTGACTGGATCTCACAGTGATAATGATGGCATTATACAGTCTAGTTACTTGTTTCTAAGACGTGAAAGGCACAGAAGGCACTATTTGTGTAGGGACAGTGGACTATGAGGGATGTAGAAAGGTGTGTTTCCATGGTTGTTCATGGGCATGGTTCCCAGAGGTCTCCTTTGTCTTACTTAGGCTCCCTGTTGTGGGTCGAATGTTTGAAATTTTAGTTCTGGTGGTGACTCTTCATTCTTGATGGAATAATAGAGGGATTATCTAGAAGAAAAAAATCAAAAGTTCTACACTACTTGATTCTAATAATCCAATAAATTGCCAAAATACTTTTATCAGCATGTTTTTGAAGTCTCCTTACCATACCAATGACACAGTAGGCCCTTTTCTACTTTTACATCTGTTAGTTTAAAGTGAGTTATTTTAAGCCAATGCATAAAAATATAGAACTATTCATACTATTGGGGCACCACATGTGGTTTTGAGATAAGGATACATTGTTCAGCTTTAAAGTCAAGGCAAACATTTATCCCCTCAAGCATCTATCATCTGTTGATGACAGAAACATTTACAACAATTTCTTTCTTTTTTTGAAACATACATAGCTGGAAGTCACTGTATAATAAAACACTGTAGCACACCTGAACTTCTTATTTCTAAGTCTGATTCTGTACCCCTTGGTGAGCCTCCCCACATTACTGCTTCTACTCTCCAGGGACATTTCATTCTGCTCCTTCAATTTCAGTGACATTAAATTTTATATTCTACATATGAATGAATCATGTGACGTTTGTCTTTTTCTACCTGGCTTATTTCACTTGGCACAATGATCTCTTGTTCTTTTCATTTCAAACAATGGGGTTTCATCTTCTCTGTGGTTGTGTATTATATAGTATTCCATCACATACGTGTGCTATGGTTTCCTTTTCCATTTATGAAGTGTTTTCATCTCTTGGCTATTGTGGACAGTTATGCAGTATACAATAAGTACAGGTGTATCTTCAATGTACTTTCCTTTGGATCTGTGGCCTACAGTGAAATTAAAGAATCATAGTGTAGTTCTCTTTTAAATTTTTTTTTGTTTTTTTTTTTTTTTTTTTTGTTTTTGTTTTTTTTTTGTTTTTTTTTTTCGAGACAGGGTTTCTCTGTGTAGCTTTGCGCCTTTCCTGGAACTCACTTGGTAGCCCAGGCTAGCCTCGAACTCACAGAGATCCACCTGGCTCTGCCTCCTGAGTGCTGGGATTAAAGGCGGGCGCCACCACCGCCTGGCTAAATTTTTTTTGTAGGAACTTTTATACTGTTATCTCTATGGCTGTACTAATTTATATTCTCATCAATAGTGTAGGAAGGTTCACTTTTCTCAATATCTATTATCTTTAATCTATAGCCAGCCCTCCTGAGGCGAAGTGCTATCCTGTGTGGTTTTGATTTGCATTTCACTGGTCATTTATGACATTGAACTTTTTCTTTTAAATGTGCCTGCTGACCAAGATCTTGTGTGCCTCTTTTTGAGAAATGTTTATTTAGATCTTGTGATCTGAATGAGAATGGCTCCCATAGGCACATTTGTTTGAAAACTTGGTCCCCAGTTGCTGGAGCTATTTGGGAAGAATTGGGACATGTAGTCTTGTTGGAGAAAGTGTGTGACTGTGGGAAGGCTTTGAGGTTTCAAAAGACTCATGAAATTCCCAATGTGCCTTCTCTGCCTCCTGCTTGTGTAGATCAAGATTTGAGCATCAAGATGTGATCAGAAGCAGCTGAGAGTTCCTGCCACATGCCTTTTCTCCACCACCATGGACTCTAACCCTCTGAAACTGTAAGTTCAATTCAACACTTTCTTTTATAAGTTGCTTTGGTCCTGGTACTTCGTTATAGCAATAGAAACCCTAAGACAGATCTATTGTTCTTGGGAAGGGACACATGGAGGGATAATTAACAGTAAAGATGTTTGAAAAAGCCATATATAAATTTGCTATTTTTGAAGCTTCCTTTGTATATATATCTGTCATCTATCTATCTATCTATCTATCTATCTATCTATCTATCTATCATCTATCTATCTAATCACCTATCCACTCATATATATGTGAAATTTAAATATTGTTAACCTATATTTGAGGTGGAGGATAAGTTATCAAACAAAAAGCCCACTATCAGGTGTAGGGTACCTTCTTTTTGAACTGTTGGTCTAGGAGGTCCTATGGACCCCCCCCAAAAAAAAAAACCCCAATAAGTCTATTGACATTGCTATTGATTACCGACCAGAATTTGATAGTAAGACCATCAAGTTGGTAAGACTATTGCTGAAACCACCACATACTTAGGTCAGAAGACACAGAAAAATCAAGACAGTACTGACCTGAACGTTTCCCACTGGCTAACTTCCACAGGTTGTATGTGGGCTGTTGGGGACAAAAGTTATTGACAATTCTACTTAACTGTGAACACTACCACAACAATAACAATTTGATTGGCAAGATATCCCCATTAATACAACTGTGAAGGTTATTCCAGTGATCAACCACTCTCTATTGGGATTTAAGGCTACTCCATATGACACAACTCATGCCCAGCACTCTAAACTTGGTCAAAACCTGTGACTAGGTAGGTCATAGTCCCAAAGGAGAACATATTTCTGTTATTTTGCTGAATGATCATAGTATCAAACTCCCTTATAAACATTTTTATATCAGTAGCTTACTGATGTTCTTAACCCTCATCAAAAAGCCTACTTTTCAGTGGATGGCAGTTAATACAGACTTACAACTATGAATATGCAGAGAAAGGGAATGTAGAATGCTCAACACTAAATAGGATATCTACGTCACACCTCCTCTCCTTACACCTCAGGGTCCACTGCAGAGGAGGATGCAGAAAAGTTTCAAGAGTCAGAGGTTGGGGAGGACTGCTGCAAAACAGTGTTTTCGGGACATTCAAAGGCTGTTGCATGTTGTTTGAATCTTAGATGGTCTTATAATAAAAAACCCAGAGTGAGATATTGGGGTAAAAGCTGAAAGATCAGAGAAGCAGAGCAGGCCACAGCCACCACCTATTACCTCACCATCTCCACAAATCCTCTGACTGAAATCCTCTGAGTCTTCACCTGAAAGGATCTCAGCTGAACTACTTTAGTCCCTGTTTCCTCACAATGTATATACGTTTCTCTGCCCTGCTGTCATTTCCTGGGATTAAAGGCATGTGTGCTTCTCAGTACTGGGATTAAAGGTGTGTGCCACCACTGCCTGGCTCTTTTCTAGTGTGGCCTTGAACTCACAGAGATCTGTCCGGATCTCTGACTCCCAAGTGATAGGATTAAGGGTGTGTGTCACCACTGTTTGGCTTCTATGTCTAATCTAGTGGCTGGCTCTGTCCTCTGATACTCAAGGCAAGCTTTATTAGGGTACATAATATATCACCACAGTTGCACACATGAATTCTGAGTGTCTATTGTTTCCGGCACAAGACTGATCACAAGCCAGGCAAAATTCCAGTATGGATGGGGTGGGGCTCATGAAACCCCAATCCTAGCAGAGGAGGTATGGCTGTGACTGGCTGCTGGGGGAAGGAGAATCCGTTTTCTTTTGAATTGTGGCTCCTGGTAGTTTTCTGATATTTCAGTGAATGACCTTACATCCATGTTCATACTAGCAACATCAACTGGCCTCAGTTGCCCCCCAAAAGGAGGACATGAAGATGGTTAAGAGACACAATGGAGGATGGTCTTGGAGGAATTCAAAGTAGTAATCTAGGGACAGATATCAAAGTACATTGAATATTGTATTTATGTATGAAATTCTCAAAAAATAAATAAAAATACATTAAAGTCAGATTGTTCTGCATAATTGAGTTGTTTGGGGTCTTATATAGTCTGGATATTAACCCACTGTTTGCTATTTTCTTTTTCATTTTTTTTTAGTATTCTTTACACTATTTTATCTTCTGCTTTTCTTTCTTTTTTCTTTTGTTTTAGGTGGTGGTGCTTTTATTTCTTACACATTTATAGTATTGTCTAAAAATAGCCCTTGCTCATTGGAATTTCCTAGAATGTTTTCCTATAGCAGGAATCTTAAAAGTTCTTATTAATAAAAACAAACCTGGTGCCAGTTATTGGGATGAATGCTGGAAGATCAGAGAAGCAGAACAAGCCACAGCCACCTCACCTTGCCAATTCCTCAGCTGATCTTGTTTCCTCAGACTGGAAGCCTCTGTGTCCTCATCCGAATGGGTCTCAGCTGAACTGCTGCTCGAAAGCCTAAAAGCTTAACCAGGCCAAAAGCTTCTAGTTTCTGGACTTATATACCTTTCTGCCATCACTTCCTGGGATTAAAGGTGTGAGTCACTATGCCTGGCTGTTTCCAGTGTGGCTTTAAACTCACAGAGATCTGGATGGATCTCTGCCTCCTAAGTGATAGGATTAAAGGTGTGTGTGCCACCATTTTCTGGCCTCTGTGTCTAGTGGCTGTTCTGTTTTCTGACCCCAGATAAGTTTATTAGGGTGCACAATATTTTGGGGAACACAATATCACCACATTTTCCATAGTCATTTCAGTTTTAATTTAAACCTTTAATACATGTTGGGTTGGTTTCTGTAACTGGAGAGAGGAGCCTTGTTCCATTAATTTGCATGCTGACGTCCATTTTCCCCAGCACCATTTCCTGAAGATTGTCCTTTCCCCAGTATGCCTTATTGACATCTCCAACATCAGTTGGAAGAACTCTTTATTTATTTGGACACAATGCTCCTCTGCATTGCCCATCTCCTATATGCCTGCATGCACTAAGATTAAAATAAACGTCATTTTCATGCATTGTCAGGATGCCCCACCCCATCATCTTAATAAAGCACAAATGTTTATATTAATTGCAACCTTTGCCAATCATTCTCCCAAAGTTTAGTGAATTCCTTGTTACTGTGTTCAGTAATTACCAGGACACCAGGAGTATACATTTTAATTAATTTTATCCTAAGGACCAGTTGGACATTTGAATTCCAGTTATCCTTGGAAACTCACTGTCGATGGAAGAATTTATATTGCATCATATATATTGAGATATGAATCATCTTAAGCTATGGAAGATCAACAAAGCATTCTCAAATCCCATTTCTGAACTGCATAATGTAAAAAGTGATTTCAAAGGTACAGAGCACTACACACTCAGTATGCTTAGCCCTAAGTAGCCTCTCTATAATTTATAGCTTCCAAAGATGTTCTAGCATGAGCTAAACACATCCCCACATTAATTTCTGTGGAGATTAACAAGGCTCTATTACCAAAATGTCTTGGAAGAAATTGGAATTTGGCAGGCTTTTCCAATTGCTCTAAGAATTATTCTCCATGAGAATTATAGTCTAGTAGCATTATCTGTTTACCCTGTTTCATTTGTTACTCAGGTTTTGTTGCAGTATTTTTCACAAGAGTTATGTAATAAAATCAATAATAAGTTTTTTGCATCCATAGTGTCTAATTTACAACCTTGTATTTACTGTCACTTTATTACACTTTGGAAAATACTTGCTGAATTGTGGACATTGTGGAAAGTTCTAGAAATGCAAATATAGTATGGCTTGGTCTGTACTGGAATTTGACAGAGTTTTCCAATTGGTCTGTACTTGGAGGAGGTCATCATAGGAGCCAGTTTGGAGTAGTCACAAAGGTGCATTCTAAATTTCCCCTTCAGGAAATAACTTCCTGTTCGTTGCAGTTCCTCAGCCACTCTCAAGAGCACCCCAAACAGCTCTTGGCCAGTTACTGAGCACTGTGGAGACACCAGGCTTGGTCATTTTCACCCAGAGTACGACTGCTTCCAGGTCATCTTTGTGCTGGCCTCCTACTTGCTTAGCTGAGACTTTCTTAGTGTTGTTCCTTGTCTGCTCAATGTGTTGGACCTGTGTCATCGTGTAGAGGCTTCTCTCACCTCCAACTGCTCCCTCTTTCTTTCTTTCTGTTTCATAAATTTTAGCCATAATTTCTTCACCCACAATACATTTCAGCCTACCTGAACTGACAGCACATAGATGGTTATTTTAAAATGTACTAGCAGTTGAGAGTATGTGCAAGCTTTACAGAAAATGTCTATTGCCTTTCACAAAGACTTGGAAGATGTTTTCTTTGCATTCTTGGTCTATTCTACCTTGCACGGCTCTGACTTTAATACAGAACATCTCCTATTCCTCTAAAAGAAGGAAATTTTATTGTGTTTACTCGTATTTCTTTAGCTTGCTTGGTAGTACCCCAAAAGGTTGTTGAAGAATGGATGAAATGTCATGACATATATCACAGAGGAGGAATAAGTACTTCAGTTTTAAAATGATGCGATATTTTCTAGGTGAACAAGAGGAAAGATTATTTGATAAAAAGTCCATCATCTAAAATGATTCTCTAAGAACAGATATATGACCAAGTATTCAGGAAGCAGCAAGTAATTTCTACTCACTAGAACTTAACTATGCTTTGGAAGTTTGAGAAATGTAAGATGATGATGATGAGAAAAGATGAGTTAACTTTGTATAAAATAAGATTTTGCTAACTGTATATAACGTCTCAAATATGCTATTTGAAAAAGTATGTGTGTGTGTGTAAATATAATAAGATGAAGTAAGTTGACTACAACAGAAATGTTATAGCTATATCTTATCCCACAGGAAAAAAGAAAATAATGGTGGAAAATTATCTATGACCATGCATGCTTCAATTTTTCTTTGAAAAGATCAAGAGAAAAGTCAACGTCTGTTTGTTTCTGATGCTATAGCAATGAAAATACACTTTCCTTTGTCATAACAAGAGAGCTATTTTTATTATTTATTCTTCTTTGGCACAGGAACATTATTATATGCCAAATCCTTCTGGATTTTCTTCTGGAATAATTCATGCATCTTCCCTTTCTTTCCATGTCCACAGAATCACTTTTCTGTAGGCATTCTGGTTTCCAGTCCAGTCTCTATATTGAGTCTCAACACCTCTGAGTTGGACATTGCAGAGCTTTACTCATAGTTGGAAAGGATCCTGCAAGAACCATTTTTATTTTTATTCTGTGGTACTAAGGATTGAACCTAGGAAAATGCATGCTGGGAAAGCACACTGCTACTACCCTATATCCCAATCCCAAGTATTACTTTTCTACTTTATTCCCTTTTCCTCTTTATTTTGTGTATGATATATATGTATGTATGTATGTATGTATGTATATATGCATGTGAATGTGTGGGTATATGTATGCATGTTTGTGTGGAAGCCCAAATTTAGTGTAGGGCATCTTATGCTATTTACTGCTTTCCAACTTAATGTTTTCTGAAAACTTACTTATTTAAATTGTGTATGGACATTGTGACTCTCGTGTGGAGGTTAGAGTCAGCTCTCTCCATCTGCTGTGGATTTGGGGGATTGAATTTAGGCCATCAATTTTGTGAAGCAAGTGCTTTGACCTCCTGAGCCATCTCACTGGTCTTCCACACTAGTGTTTGAGATAGTATGTTTTGAAAGAACCTGGAACTCATTGATTTGATGACATTAGGTGGCCAGTGAGCTTTGGGGGTCTGGCTATCGCTTGAACCCAGCACTGATGTTGCAATATGTGCCACCATGTGTGGATTTCTATGTGGGTGCATGGGATCGGAACTCAGATCTTCATGTTCTATGCAGAAAACATTTAACCACTGGGCCATCTGTCTCCCCAGGCCCTCCCTTGGAACTTAGTTTGTTTTCCATTATTAAGTAATGGCATGTGTAAAGAATTGAGGTAGGGCTTCAGTTTCTACCTCTTTATATCACCATCTAATCCGCTTTACCACTTGGTACTTTGCTGTGGGATGTCCTGTATGCTGTGAATATGTGTTGCTATGATTGATTGATAAATAAAAACGCTGATAGGCCAGTAGACAGGCAGGAAGGATAGTGTAGGTGGGACAAGGAGAGAGGAGAATGCTGGGTGGGAGAAGGCTGAGTGAGGAGATGCTGCCAGCCTCTGCGAAGAGTAGCAAGATGTAAGTTACCGGTAAGCCACGAGCCACGTAGCAAGGTATAGATTAATAGACATGGGCTGAGTTTAAGTGTAAGAGCTAGACAGTGGTAGGCCTGAGCTAATGACTGAGCAGTTTAATTAATATGAGCTTCTGAGTGATTATTTTATAAGCAGCTGTGGGGTCCATGGGAAGGACTGGAGAAAACTCCAGCTACAGTACTTCCCAACATGGCCAAAGAAATCCCTTAGTAATTTTCTATACAACTTCTTTCTTTTAGTTTTTCATAATGTAGTCACCTTATTTGGAAGTAAATCATTTATTTTCTATCCATGTATCTTCTACTTACACACTCACTTTCATTTTGAGTATGCTCACATTTGTATGTGTTAGCATGTGTAGAAACACAAGTGTATATGTGTGTATAATATATATCTATATCTATCTATCTATCTGTCTATATATATATATTCATGCCTACATATTCAATGCCTGGTTTCATTTTATGTAGCTAGAGTTTTCCTGCCTGCCCACAGTCAGGACCAATCTCTCTCACCTGCCAGTCCCACAGTCTCTCAGACCCGACCAAGTAAACACACACAGAGACTTATATTGCTTTCATACTGTATGGCCGTGGCAGGCTTCTTGCTAACTGTTCTTATAGCTTAAATTAATCCATTTCTATTAATCTATACCTTGCCACATGGCTCGTGGCTTACCGGCATCTTCACAAGCTGCTTCTCATCGTGGCGGCTGGCAGTGTCTCTCTGACTCAGCCTTCCACTTCCCAGCTTTATTCTCCTCCTTGCCCCGCCTATACTTCCTGCCTAGCCAACGGCCAATCAGTGTTTTATTTATTGACTAATTAGCAACACATTTGCCATACAGAACTTCCCACAGCACTTTTACTTTCAATCACCTACTACATATCAGCCCTTTCCATCCTTTATCAATGTTAGAAGCAGTAATTCTCTCCTGGGATGGGATAATAAGAAAATAATCACAAATGGCGCACCCTAAAGAACCATGTTTCATTAAACGAAGACATAGTTTGAGGACATTTCTTCCAACTACAATCTCCTCTTCATATATTCCTTTTTAACCTTGCAAAAAGTCACTAATTACTCAGTTCTAATAGTCCTCTCATAACTCAAAAATATGGAGTTTATTTTGAGGTTCAATTTCACTATAGTCATGATATTTTCACATGTAACTATATATTTAGTTGTTAAACAGCAATTAGCTAGAATGAGCCACTGAAGGCAATTAAGTATTTAGATGTATTTGTTTTTTATTAACTACAGACTGACACCTGACACTGAGCAGTTAGATTCCCAAGGCTGCACACCATCATGCAGCAAATGCTGTAAGGTGCTGTGTTAAGAGCACAGAGACACTGTTTCTGTGGGTGTGGACTGTTCAGCTCCTTCATCTCCTCCAACACAAGGCTAATGTGCTTCACCTGCTTGTATTTCTAACATTGTTTCATGTGTGCAAAGTGAATAATAAGCATAGAGACTTCTGCTTTTTAGGCCGCAGAGTCCAAGATAAATAGTCCCATGGGTATACACATCTGCTTTGAAAGTCATTATCTATAAAAAGTTTTAGAAATTTATGAGAAATGTAAACATACTGTCAACAACATCCCAGAAGAGAATATCTCATTTCTAAGAAGTCAGATATATTATCTAAATTTCAAAAATTCACAAGATTAGTCATGCTGTTAAACACTAATTGTAGCTTCATTTTTAGCAGGGCAAATACTTACATTTTTTTTTATCAAGATGGGAAATAAAAATCCTAATGCCATCATCTCCAAGAAATCTGTGCTTTCCCTTCCCTCCTCCAAGTCAGATAGATAAGCTGTTTGATTTCTGTGAGAAAGGGAGCTGAAGGGAAGATAAAGGAGGAGAGGAAGCCCTTCCCTGCTTCTCCCCCACACTGCCATGCTCAGCACCTTCAAAGCAGCATCTTAAGGGGGGCAGGTTTTATCTTTTCATTTTCATTTCTCCGGAGCTCTTACCCAAAGCTGTATACAGTGAATAATAGCATTGTATTTCCTGTGCCTTTATTATCCTTTAGGTCTATTTTAAATTAGCCTACAAAGTACTAGGCATCACTGTGGCATTTTCAAGTAAAATGTGTTTTATGTGACTCCCACATCCCCACTCATCTCCTAGTTAAGTGTTCTTGAACGGATCCATCAAAGGGACTGAGGAATTTTTACCTCCCATTTGTTAATCAACTTCCTACGTAATAATGTCTTAAAATATTTGATTCCTTCAGTTTTTTTTCTTTTAATGTTTGTCTTTTCTTACTAGTTCCCATGTTCCATTTTGTTGTGTATTAATTTAGGGTCAACAAAGCTGTTTGAACAAAGAACATTTAAAATGCAATAGCTAGGAGATGCTGGTTTATTCCTGCCTCATTTGGTCCAGGACATGTGCTCTAAGTTGGCAGCTGGCTTGTTTCCAAGGAAGTATCTTAGGAGTCAGGTGACAAGTGTCACTGCAGAAGTCAGCAAGCCATGTTCAAGGTTCCTCAGCTGTACGGAGAGAGCAGGAACTAGGGCCAGCAAATTCCGCTTCGTCAAGTGATATCCAAGTTCAACACATACTTCCTGTTCCTGTCCAACAGTGAAGCTATTAACCACAGGCTGTGCTCAGGCCAGGGTGGCTGGCTTGAGCCACATCACAACCACCTCTGTGTTACAGTAGGAGGGAAGAGCCTTCTTCTCTTTTGGTGAAGAGCTAGCCATTCCTGCCACAACTCCTTCCTTCTAGAAATTTGCCATATTATCCTTATAGACTCAGGAGCTACAAAATGTTTAAAGAAAACACGTGTTTCTCCCCTGGACACTCATTTCCTTATCCTCACAGTCGTTTTGTTTAATATAATTTTTTGCCATGGGCAATGATATTACACATAAAAGATATTTATATCTTGTCTTATTTACTCTTAAGTTTGGGAAACATATTACTTTTTCTAACATCTTGGCATTGATTAATTTTATAATAAAACAGTCATAGATTTTTTTTAAACCAAAATTTCCACATCTGTACTCTAACCCAAACAGCAGCAGCAGCAGCAGCAGCACCAAAACGAAAAAGTGTTCAGAATAATGGGGAGAAATTGTTGGGCTAAAATCTAAGGCAAGCATTACTGCTGACTTCACATTTTGCACAAAGTTTGTAATTCTGTGTTATACGACTGTCCTGCCTTTTGACATAGAGTAAGGAATTAATTCTCTCAGATGTGCCCTCTTGAGTTCTTATTAATACATACATATTCCTTTTTAAAAATTAAATAATTAGTTTTTTTTTTTGTGTGTGTGTAGGAGTGTTCTATCTGTGTGCACGCCTGCATGTCAGAAGAGGGCATCAGATCCCATTATAGATAGTTATGAGCCACCATGTGATTGTTGGGAATTGAACTCAGGACCTTTGGAAGAGTAGCCAGTGCTCTTAACCACTGAGCCATCTCCCCAGCCCAATACATATGTGTTCTTAACTAACTCTAAAATAAGATAAAGTTTATATCAGTGCTGTGTATTCATAAAATGCCACTGCACAAGAATTCGTGGATATGAGATTGAGATCTATAATGAAATGAATTTATTAACTTTTCCCTTTATGTCCTCTCATCTCAACTTTGAGATACCCAACTCCATCTCTTTGGTGAAACATTTTCAGAGAAAGCTGGAATGAAAGAGCACTGATGTCCCTACACTGCAGCCTGTCCATAGCCGGTCTTTCATCAATACCCACACCAACTATGTCATCAGGGAGAGTGTGGACCAGACTTCCTGATTTGTCTTCATTTAGGGCTCTTGGAGTTATCCATTTCCAATTTAAGAGAGCCTGATGAGGACCCCAAGAAAGACACGGGGATCGCCCAATGATGGAGAAATGGATGAGATCTACATGAACAGCCTGGACAAGAGTGGGGGAAATAAAGGGCGAGGGTCGAGGGAAAGAGAGCTTGGGGGAGCGGGAGATCCCAGCTGGATCAGCAACAGAGAGGGAGAACAAGGAATAGGAGACCATGGTAAATGAAGACCACATGAGAATAGGAAGAAGCAAAGTGCTAGAGAGGCCCACAGAAATCCACAAAGATACCCCCACAATAGACTGCTGGCAATGGTCGAGAGACAGCCCAAACTGACCTACTCTGGTGATGGGATGGCCAAACACCCTAATTGTCGTGCTAGAAACCCCATCCAATGACTGAGGGATCTGGATGCAGAGATCCATGGGCTAGGCCCCGGGTGGAGCTCTGGAAGTCCAATTAGCGAGAAAGAGGAGGGTTTATATGAGTGAGAATTGTTGAGACCAAGGTTGGATAAAGCACAGGGACAAATAGCCAAACAAATGGAAACACATGAACTATGAACCAATGGCTGAGGGGCCCCCAACTGGATCAGGCCCTCTGAATGGGTGAGACAGTTGATTGGCTTGATCTGTTTGGGAGGAATCCAGGCAATGGGATTGGGTCCTGTGTTCAGTGCATGAGTTGGCTGTTTGAAACCTGGGGCTTATGCAGGGTCGCTTGGCTCAGCCTGGGAGGAGGGGACTGGACCTGCCTGGACTGAGTCTACCAGGTTGATCTCAGTCTGCGGGGGAGGCTTTGCCCTGGAGGAGGTGGGAATGGAGGGTGGGCTGGGGGAAAGGGGAGGGGGTCGGGAGGGGGGAGAACAAGGGAATCCGTGGCTGATATGTAGAACTGAATTGTATTGTAAAATAAAATAAAATAAAAAAAGAGAGCCTGATGAGTGTGAACAAAGATGAAGGTTTAACATTAAAACTTATGATCTTTATATATTAGGTTACAAGGAACAGAGGGGTACAAAGTGATTTGAAGGGAGAAATAGGAAAATGGGAAGATGAGGGGGCTTTAACGAAGAGAACAGAAGTAGTTATAGAAGGAGGAGAGTTAATATCAGTTAAGGTTGTCTAAAAAATTCATAAGGAATCACATTATTATCTATTTACCTAAAATTACAAATAATGCATATAAGTCTATATAACACTTTATTTTTTGGCCAGAAGAATGATTTTTCATTCCAGAATAATAGAGTAAGGCATCATGGCAATTATTTTCCACAATTATTCCATTAAGATCATTGCTTGCCAGGCGGTGGTGGCACACGCCTTTAATCCCAGCGCTCGGGAGGCAGAGCCAGGCGGATCTCTGTGAGTTCGAGGCCAGCCTGGACTACCAAGTGAGTTCCAGGAAAGGCGCAAAGCTTCACAGAGAAATCCTGTCTTGAAAAACCAAAAACAACAACAAAAAAAAGACCCTTCTGAAGCACAGGTGAGTGCCCTAGCTTGCCCCCGACCCCATCCCTGGGCACCAGCCACTCCGGGGAAGACCTGCCCAACTTGGCCCCAGGTTCTGGTCCCCGGGCAGGTGCCCTTCTAGCCCCACCGGGAAGGATCCCCTTCTCCAAGACCCCTGGCAGACCCTGCAGTCTCCACGCCCTGCCCCCACGCCCATCTGCCTGAGCCCCAAGCCTCTTCCTGAGACTTAGAGGCCAGCCCCTCAGCTCCCATCTTGCCCCGGACTTCCCTTCTGAAGCACAGGTGAGTGCCCTAGCTTGCCCCCGACCCCATCCTTGGACACCAGCCACTCCGGGGAAGACCTGCCCAACTTGGCCCCAGGTTCTGGTCGCCGGGCAGGTGCCCTTCTAGCCCCACCGGGAAGGATCCCCTTCTCCAAGACCCCTGGCAGACCCTGCAGTCTCCACGCCCTGCCCCCACGCCTATCTGCCTGAGCCCCAAGCCTCTTCCTGAGACTTAGAGGCCGGCCCCTCAGCTCCCATCTTGCCCCGGACTTCCCTTCTGAAGCACAGGTGAGTGCCCTAGCTTGCCCCCGACCCCATCCCTGGGCACCAGCCACTCCGGGGAAGACCTGCCCAACTTGGCCCCAGGATCTGGTCCCCGGGCAGGTTCCCTTCTAGCCCCACCGGGAAGGATCTCCTTCTCCAAGACCCCTGGCAGACCCTGCAGTCTCCACGCCCTGCCCCCACGCCCATCCGCCTGAGCCCCAAGCCTCTTCTTGAGACTTAGAGGCTGGACCCCAGCTCCCATCTTGCCTTGGATTTCCCATCTGGAGGAGAGAGAGAGAGAGAGAGAGAGAGAGAGAGAGAGAGAGAGAGAGGAGAGCACCCATCCTCCCCCGGACTTCCCTTCTGAACAAGAGTTCCCATCCTGCCCCGGACTTCCAATTTGGACAAGAGAGCTCCCATCTGGACAAGAGAGAGAGACTTCCTGAATCTGTCAGCTCTGTCTGAACCAAGTGTGCGGATAAGGCCAGGAATGAACCACAAGGAGATGGGCAGACGTCAAGGCAGAAACACATACAACAAAATGAATAGTAATACACCATCACCAGGCCCTAGCCCTCCTCCAACACCTAGACCTGAACATCAGAAATTGGAAGAAGCAGAAGAAAATAGCCTTATGAATGTCATCATGAAGAAGCTAGAGGCTCGTGTAGAGGAAAAGACAAAAAAATGTGAAGAACGCTGTAAACAACTAGAGGAAAGGGCAAACAAATTAGAAGAAATCAAAAAAGTCCTGGAAGAGAACAATAAAATACTGAAAGAAAATCAAGAAAAATCAATGAAACAAATGAAGGAAACAGTCCAAGACCTGAAAAGGGAAATAGAAAAAATGAAGAAGACACAAACAGAGGGAATGCTGGAAATAGAAAATCTGAGAAAACGATTGGGAACTTCAGATGCAAGTATAATCAACAGAATGCAAGAGATGGAAGAGAGGATCTCTAGCGTTGAAGATACAATAGAAGAAATAGATTCATCAGTCAAAGAAAACACTAAAGTCAACAAAGTCATGAACCAAAATGTCCAAGAAATTTGGGACACCATGAAAAGACCAAACCTACGAATAATAGGGGTAGAAGAAGGAGAAGAATACCAACTCAAGGGCACAGAAAATATATTCAACAAGATCATAGAAGAAAACTTTCCCAACTTAAAGAAGGAAATGCCTATGAAGATACAGGAAGCCTATAGAACACCAAACAGACTAGACCCCCAAAAAAAGTCCCCTCGCCACATAATAATTAAACAATTAAACGTACAGAATAAAGAAAGAATATTAAGAGCAGCAAAGGAAAAAGGCCAAGTGACATATAAAGGCAAACCTATCAGAATAACACCCGATTTCTCAATGGAGACTTTGAAAGCCAGAAGGTCCTGGACAGATGTAATGCAGACATTAAGAGACCATGGATGTCAGCCTAGACTAATATACCCAGCAAAACTTTCAATCCTCATAGATGGAGTGAACAAGACATTCCATGACAAAGCCAGATTTAAACAATATTTATCCACAAACCCAGGCCTACAGAAAGCACTAGAAGGAAAATTCCAACCTAAGGAAGTCAGATACAACCTCGAAAACACAGGCAATAGATAAAGCCACAGCAGTAGACCCCAATGAAGAAAAGTACACACACATCACCACCAAAAAATAACAGGAATGAACAATCACTGGACATTAATATCTCTCAATATCAATGGACTTAATTCACCTATAAAAAGACATAGGCTTACAGAATGGATACGAAAGCAGGACCCATCTTTCTGCTGCATACAAGAAACACATCTCAAATTCAAAGATAGACACTACCTAAAAATAAAAGGCTGGGAAAAGACTTTCCAATCAAACGGTCTTAAGAAACAAGCGGGTGTAGCCATCCTGATATCCAGCAAAATAGACTTCAAACTAAAATCAATCAAAAGAGATCAAGAAGGGCATTACATACTCATCACAGGAAAGATCCATCAAGATGAAGTCTCAATTCTGAACATTTATGCCCCAAACACAAGGGCACCCACATATGTGAAAGAAACATTATTAAAGCTTAAATCACATATAAAACCCCACACATTAATAGTGGGAGACCTCAACACCCCACTTTCACCACTGGACAGATCCCCCAAATCGAAACTTAACAGAGAAATAAAGGACTTAATTGATGTCATGACTCAAATGGACTTAATCGACATCTACAGAACATTCCATCCTAACAAAAAAGAATATACCTTCTTCTCAGCACCCCATGGAACCTTCTCTAAAATCGACCACATACTTGGTCACAAAGCAAATCTAAACAGATACAAAACAATTAGAATAACCTCCTGTGTTCTATCAGACCACCATGGTCTAAAGTTGGATTTCAACAACAACAAAAACTACAGAAAACCTACAATCTCATGGAAACTGAACAATACCCACCTGAATCACCAATGGGTTAAGGAAGAAATAAAGAAAGAAATTAAAGACTTCCTAGAGATCAACGAAAATGAAGACACCACATATCCAAACCTATGGGACACTATGAAAGCAGTACTAAGAGGGAAATTCATAGCACTAAACGCCCACATAAATAAGCTGGAGAAATCTCACACTAGTGACTTAACAGCACACCTGAAAGTTCTAGAACAGGAAGAAGCAAAGTCTCCCAGGAAAAATAGATGCCAGGAAATTATCAAAGTGAGAGCTGAAATCAATAAAATAGAAACAAAGAGAACAATACAAAAAATTAATGAAACAAAGAGTTGGTTCTTTGAGAAAATCAACAAGATAGACAAGCCCTTATCCAAACTAACCTGCTGTGGGATGGTCTGTATGTCAAGTGTGTTGCTGATTGGTCAGTAAATAAATCACTGATTGGCCATTGGCTAGGCAGGAAGTATAGGCGGGACAAGGAAAAGAATTCTGGGACGTGGAAGGCGGAGAGAGAGACACTGCCAGCCGCCATCAGGACAAGGAAGATGTGAGGTACCAGTAAGCCATGAGCCATGTGGCAAAGTAAAGATTAATAGAAATGGGCTAAATATAAGAGTAAGAGCTAGACAATAACAGGCCTGAGCTAATGGCCAAGCAGTTTAAATAATGTAAGAGTCCGTGTGTTTATTTTATAAGTGGGCTCTGGGACTGGCGGGACTTGGTGGCGGGAGCTGGAGAGAAATTCTCCAGCAACAAATGGCGTCCAACGTGGTGGCAAGAGTTTCCACCTAAAAACTTAGAAAAAAAGATTCTAAAACGGACCTAAAACAGCTTCCTAATTGTCTCTCTCAAATAAGCGGCAGCTGCCGGTTTGAGCTACTGGCGGGTTCCTAGCGTGCGCTCTCGACCTGCAGTATGGTGGGAATGAGGCCTCTGCAAGTAGCACATTAAACTGTGTGGTGAATTTAGCCTTTGCTAGTACAAAACAAAAAAAGAGGTTTCTGGGCTACACGCTACTTTGGTAAAAGTGTAGACCCACTATTTCTGAGAGTTATGGCTCCCAGAGCTGGCGGAAAGCGGCCCGCCGCCATGTTGGGAAGCTGAAGTGGGCGGAGCCAGCAGCCACTGCGCCGTTTCAGGCTTAGAAGGCTGCAATTTAAAGCAATAGGCTCAAGCTAATATAAAAAAAATAAGCCACGTAAAGATGGCTACCACACAGAGAATCTGGATTATGTTCTCTTTGATATTCGTAACTGCAGAAAAACATTTGATTGTAAAAGCTGTTGAGTTATGCCAAAATGTATATTTTAAAGGTACCTTGACTTCAAAATTTGGATATAAGGATATGTTGCTTTGGAAAAGAGTCTCTACTCTTGTTTCCACAGAAAGCCAGAGACTATGGATTTGTTCCAGATTAAGATACATCAGGTTTGACCAGCCAAGACCCCCTAAAAGGTCTCCAATGACACCATGGCCCAGATGATTCAACATCCAGAATGGTTTCAAGTCAACTGGCTCAGATATACAGCCTCACGGACTACTCCATGATCCTAAAATTTTCTTTCTGTCTCCAGAAGATACAGCGCCCCCCTCCAGCAGGAAGTAGTAAGAGAAGCTACGCCCAAATTCCCAAATATACCAAGCTGGCTTTAGAGATGGAATTGGCTCACTCCCCCTCTAAACCCAGACATATTGCTCAAAAAAAAAAAAATGGTTAAGAGATTCTTGTGTCCCAAATCAGAAGAGCCCTCTGGTGTGGGACAGAGAAAAAACAATATTTTTATTTAAATCAGGTTGATTATAAATACAATCTCTTTCTAAAGAAAAAAAGGGGATAGTTTAGATATGATAGGATGAAAGGGTAGATTAATGAACCTACTTTTAAAGAGTAACAACTTGTTTAAAATGTTTTACATTGCTACAGATTTTAGTTTATTGATACAAATTTAAACTTAATTTTGTTTTACTGTATATATATTTCTATTCTTGTTTAAGGTATTATGTTTATGTAACTCATTTAAAATTATAATGGATAATTAAAAAATAGATTAATAATTAGTCATCTATGATAATCATATTTGTAGCCATGTTAGTTAAGTCTTCTAGGTATACATAGTTATATTTCAGATAGATAGGTAGTCTTCAAACACTTCAAAGACCTACAGAACATGGCATTTAAAATGTTTTAAAAATTTAGACTTTCTGGACAGTGAGACATGTCTGCTCCTGACAGCACCGATTTACTTCAGAGAGGAGGATGGGCATCGAAGACACTCCATACGGAGTTTATCTTCACCTTGACAAAAATAGCCATTTGGGCAAGAAACTGTTCTTGCCTGGACTGCCTGATCAACTGGACATGCAGGACTCATACAAAGGTGACCACTGAACTTTGCTTGACAAAATGGTCCTTCAGGTTCCTGCTTTGCAGAGAAAACTGCCAGACATTCTACAGGACACAGAGAAAAGTGAATAAGAGACTCTAGGCCTGTGGGCTGAAGACAGATGCCCCAACCTTACAAGAGAACTTTGAATGACTGTCCAGGCTGCCAGCTGTCTCTGTCTACCCTACAAGACTCCTAAAAGTTGCTTATATCCTTCTCCATTTCTCAGGTAGTAGTATATCCTTCTGAGGTCTTTGATGTGGTTAAAGACTAGATACTTACAATTTTCCTTAGTTATAATAAAAGATAAGTTAGATATAAAACCTTAAACTTACAAATATAAGATAGATAGGATCTCTTCTTTAATATTGTAACTATAATTCTTGCTTGATAATTGTTTTGTTATATGTAATTTTACTATGTTAAAGTTAAAACCTTCCTTTTTAAGAAAAGAAAAGGGGAAGTGCTGTGGGATGGTCTGTATGTCAAGTGTGTTGCTGATTGGTCAGTAAATAAATCACTGATTGGCCATTGGCTAGGCAGGAAGTATAGGCGGGACAAGGAAAAGAATTCTGGGACGTGGAAGGCGGAGAGAGAGACACTGCCAGCCGCCATCAGGACAAGGAAGATGTGAGGTACCAGTAAGCCATGAGCCATGTGGCAAAGTAAAGATTAATAGAAATGGGCTAAATATAAGAGTAAGAGCTAGACAATAACAGGCCTGAGCTAATGGCCAAGCAGTTTAAATAATGTAAGAGTCCGTGTGTTTATTTTATAAGTGGGCTCTGGGACTGGCGGGACTTGGTGGCGGGAGCTGGAGAGAAATTCTCCAGCAACACTAACCAAAAGACAGAGAGAGAGCATCCAAATCAACAAAATCAGAAATGAAAAGGGGGACATAACAACAGACATTGAGGAAATCCAGAGAATCATCAGGTCATACTTCAAAAACCTCTATTCCACAAAACTGGAAAACCTAAAAGAAATGGATAATTTTCTGGATAGGTACCACATACCTAAATTAAATCAAGACCAGATAAACTATTTAAATAGTCCAATAACCCCTAACGAAATAGAAACAGTCATTAAAAGTCTCCCAACCAAAAAAAGCCCAGGACCAGATGGTTTCAGTGCAGAATTCTACCACATCTTCAAAGAAGAGTTAATATCAATACTCTCTAAATTGTTCCATACAATAGAAACAGAAGGAACATTACCAAACTCCTTCTATGAGGCTACAATTACCCTGATTCCCAAACCAAACAAGGATACAACAAAGAAAGAGAACTACAGACCGATCTCCCTCATGAACATTGATGCAAAAATACTCAATAAAATACTGGCAAACAGACTCCAAGACCACATCAAAACAATTATCCACCATGATCAAGTAGGATTCATTCCAGGGATGCAGGGATGGTTCAACATACGAAAGTCTGTCAATGTGATACACCATATAAACAAACTCAAAGAAAAAAACCACATGATCATCTCACTAGATGCTGAAAAGGCATTTGACAAAATCCAACACCCCTTCATGATAAAGGTCTTGGAGCGATCAGGAATACAGGGAACATACCTAAACATAATAAAGGCAATTTACAGCAAGCCAACAGCCAACATCAAATTAAATGGAGAGAAACTCAAAGCGATTCCACTAAAATCAGGAACGAGGCAAGGCTGTCCGCTCTCCCCATACTTATTCAATATAGTACTTGAAGTTCTAGCCAGAGCAATAAGACAACATAAGGAGATTAAGGGGATACAAATTGGAAAGGAAGAAGTCAAGCTTTCCCTATTTGCAGATGACATGATAGTATACTTGAGCAACCCCAAAGATTCCACCAAGGAACTGATACAGCTTATAAACACCTTCAGCAACATAGCAGGATACAAGATCAACTCCAAAAAATCAGTAGCCCTCCTATATACAATGGACAAAAAAGCGGAGAAGGAAATCAGAGATACATCACCCTTTACTATAGCCACAAATGACATAAAATACCTTGGGGTAATACTAACCAAGCAAGTGAAGGACCTATATGACAAGAACTTTAAGTCCCTGAAAAAAGAAATTGAAGAAGATGTCAGAAAATGGAAAGATCTCCCATGCTCATGGATAGGCAGAACTAACATAGTAAAAATGGCAATCTTACCAAAAGCAATCTACAGATTCAATGCAATCCCCATCAAAATACCAACACAATTCTTCACAGACCTGGAAAGAATAATACTCAACTTCATATGGAAAAACAAAAAACCCAGGATAGCCAAAAGAATCCTGTACAATAAAACAACCTCTGGAGGCATCACGATCCCTGACTTCAAGCTCTACTATAGAGCTACAGTAATAAAAAGAGCTTGGTACTGGCATAAAAACCGACATGTGGACCAATGGAATCGAATTGAAGACCCTGACATTAATCCGCACACCTATGAACAAATAATTTTTGACAAAGAAGCCAAAAGTGCACAATGGAAAAAAGAAAGCATCTTCAACAAATGGTGCTGGCAAAACTGGATATCAACATGTAGAAGGCTGCAAATAGATCCATATCTATCACCGTGCACAAAATTTAAGTCGAAGTGGATCAAGGACCTCAACATAAATCCAGCTACTCTGAACCTGCTAGAAGAGAAAGTAGGAAGTAGTCTTGAACACATTGGCATAGGAGACCACTTTCTAAATAGAACACCAGTAGCACAGACACTGAGAGAAACAATCAATCAATGGGACCTCTTGAAACTGAGAAGCTTTTGTAGGGCAAAGGATACGGTCAACAAAGCAAAGCGACAGCCTACAGAATGGGAAAAGATCTTCACCAATCCCACATCTGACAGAGGACTGATATCCAGAATATATAAGGAACTCAAGAAATTAGACATCAAAATGCCCAACAGTCCAATTAAGAAATGGGCTATAGAACTAAACAGAGAATTCTCAACAGAGGAAACTCAAATGGCTGAAAGACATTTAAGGAATTGCTCAACATCCCTAATCATCAGGGAAATGCAAATCAAAACAACTCTGAGATACCACCTTACGCCTGTCAGAATGGCTAAGATCAAAAACACTGAAGACACCTTATGCTGGAGAGGATGTGGAGCTAGGGGAACTCTCCTCCACTGCTGGTGGAATGCAAGCTTGTACAACCACTTTGGAAATCAATATGGCGATTTCTTAGAAAATTGGGAATCCATCTCCCCCAAGATCCAGCTATACCACTCTTGGGCATATACCCAAGGAATGCTCAACCACACCACAAGAGCACTTGTTCAGCTATGTTCATATCAGCGTTGTTTGTAATAGCCAGAACATGGAAACAACCTAGATGCCCTTCAACTGAAGAATGGATAAACAAAATGTGGTACATATACACAATGGAATACTACTCAGCAGAGAAAAACAATGACATCATGAGGTTTGCAGACAAATGGATGGATCTAGAAAAAATCATCCTGAGTGAGGTATCCCAGACTCAGAAAGACAAACATGGTATGTACTCACTCATAACAGGATACTAGATGTGGAACAAGGATGACTGGACTGCTACTCACATCACCAGGGAGGCTACCTGGAAAACAGGACCCCAAGAAAGACACAGGGATCGCCCAACGACAGAGAAATGGAATGAGATCTACATGAACAGCCTGGACATGAGTGGGGGTAGTGAAGGGCGAGGGTCGAGGGAAAGAGAGCTTGGGTGAGTGGGAGATCCCAGCTGGATCAACAACAGAGAGGGAGAACAAGGAATAGGAGACCATGGTAAATGAAGACCACATGAGAATAGGAAGAAACAAAGTGCTAGAGAGGCCCACAGAGGTCCACAGGGATGCCCCCACAGCAGACTGCTGGCAATGGTCGAGAGACAGTCCGAGCTGACCTACTCTGGTGATGGGATGGCCAGGCACCCTAATTGTCGTGCTAGAAACCTCGTCCAACTGCTGAGGGATCTGGATGCAGAGATCCATGAATAGGCCCCAGGTGGATCTCTGGGGGTCCAATTAGCGAGAATGAGGAGGGTTTATATGAGAGAGAATTGTTGAGACCAAGGTCGGATAAAGCACAGAGACAAATAGCCAAACAAACGGAAACACATGAAGTGTGGACCAGTGGCTGGGGGGTCACCAACTGGATCGGGCCCTCTGAGTGGGTGAGACAGTTGATTGGCCTGATCTGTTTGGGAGGCATCCAGGCAGTGGGACCGGGTCCTGTGCTCATTGCATGAGTTGGCTGTTTGAAACCTGGGGCCTATGCAGGGTCCCTTGGCTCGGCATGGGAGGAGGGGACTGGACCTACCTGGACTGAGTCCACCAGGTTGATCCCAGTCTGTGGGGAGGGCTTTGCCCTGGAGGAGATTGGAGTGGGGGGCGGGCTGGGGGGAGGGTGGGGGGGGCGGGGGGAGGGAGAACAAGGGAATCTGTGAATCTGTGGCTGATATGTAGAACTGAATTGTGTTGCAAAATAAAAATTAAAAAAAATATGTCTCTATATGATCTTCAAAGCATCCCTAACATATCTACAATTTTAATTGTTATAAATGACTAATCACTAACATATGTTTCTTGATTATCCTATATAGTTTATAATAACAGCTCTCAAAAACTAAAACTTCATCTTACATTTCTAAATGAACTACATGGGCACAATACCTCAAACAAAAATAGAAACATACATACAATATATTGTAACAAAAATAACCTTAAATTTTTATAAAAAAAGAAAAAAAAAAGAAAAAAAAAGATCATTACTCAAAACCTGAGGGTTTTAAACTAGAGATAGTTTGATAGGATTGATGTAGTGATGTAATTGGACCTAAGAAAGCATTTGCAGAAATTTATGTGGATTAAGAAAGCATTGAGAAGACATGATGATTGATAGGAGAGAACTTACATTCCAGGTAGATTTTCTTAGCACTTTGTACCCACTGTTTACAGGAACACTGTTACAGTCCTTAACTGACCTTATACCTACACTAATGAAATCAGGGTGGCAAGAATGATGGGACACTCCTTAATGAAATCATTTAAATGATCCCCAATTTTCTTCTAACCACATGGGCAAGTTAAAGAATCCAAAAATTTAGTCCTTAAGATTATCCCTTTTGAATTTTGCCCCTTACTATTTTCATGTCATCACTCCTACAGAAACTTTTCCAAACTCTGTGTTTAAGAGTTTTAAAAACATTAGCAATGGCAGAGCAGTTATGGTTATTGGAGCAGTTCTGTACCTAACATTTACATAGGAGTAATGAAGAAATTTTCAGTGGGATAGTGGGAATTTTATAAGGGGAAAATGCCCCATAGAAGTGGCCATCTGTTGTCCAATCTAGGTGGTGTCTAGGAGAGGAGATTGAAGGGAGAATGTGTTCCTCATAGTGTGAGGAGACTGTGTTGTCTGTGCCTCTGGAATTTGGCTCTACTGTGTTTAGTCTCTGTGGTCCTGGGAAGGTGATTTGGTCTCATTCTCATATGGTGAGACACACAGGCTGCCAACCCCACGTGGGGGAGTCTGCAGGGTGTCATTTCATGTTTTATGTATGGCTGGTGTCCAAAGGTAAAAATGAGCTAATACACTTTATTATAGGATGTTGCCTTTACAAAGTTCTTATTCCTACTGCTTCAGTCAGAACAGAAGTTAGTGTGTGGAAAGACGGCAAGTTCCAAGGGAAGTGGGAAGGATCACTGCTGGCTGTGTCAGGCGCTCCATGTAATCTGAGGTGTTTTTGCCAAGGGCTTCAGAGTGGGAGAAGCTGTTCCTGGAAGGAGTAATGGCGTGGGCTTGTGGCTGCATGTACTGTTTAATTTTACTTGCAGAATGCAAACATTACTTAATGAATTAAAAGGGCACAGGAAGACCTTATGCTATCATACAAACTCCAGGTGAAGAAGGTGACATAATGATGACTTTTTTTTTAAAATTAATAAACAGATATGTCTCTTGAGAGTTGAGGTGTGAATACTGTAGCCATTTTAGGTCTGAAGGCTCAACTTGCTCCTCCATGGTGCCCTGCTTGATAATGTTTTAGAGAGAACAGGCTGTGATTTCTTTCATAAAAAGGAGGCTTTGGTTTATGTGATGTGCTAGGAAAAGGTGAGTATTTGTTTCTGACTTGTGCTATACTACAGAGATGCTCATTGTGAGTTAGGGATTCTTGTCATGTCAAAAAACTAGACCCTAACACTTCCACTGGACAGATAAAAGGCAGGGCTCCCAGTTATATTTCCAGAAGAGAGGATGCTAGGCAGGCCACACAAGTGGATAGTAATTGGGAATAAGGTGATGACAGTCTGGAGTCATAGGCTACTTGTGAGACAAGCAGGGTAGAAATATCTAGATTTCTGGGGATGGCTGTGGATTGGCTATTTTGAATAATTTTAGTTGGTTCTGAGGCACATGGACAGTCCTGAGTTGTCTAGTATCTGACACTGGGGTAATACACAATAGATCTGAGTATGAGAAAATCTTAAGGAAAGTAGGTAAGCATTTAATTATCTATATAAGAAAGACAACTTTATCACTCAAATACATACAATTGTATTGAGAAAACATTAAAAACCGATGACACTATTAAATTCTGAAGGATGATTAAGAGTAGTGGCAGTAGCTGGTAAAACTTAGAGGTCTACTGGTCCCATTGGCCAACAACCCAAAAAAAGAGTAACCCATTCCTGGCACTGGAGCCTTTCTTTGCTTGCGTGAGCTATCTAATTGGGGTACTGTCTCCTATTGGAAAGTAGTTCCACTAAAATTCTTTTTATGTATGTTTATATGTATATATTTTAGGAAGTTTCTTTAGCAGAAGGTTTCCATATGGATTTTTCAAAAGTCCCTTAGTGTTAGTTACCCCTTTTCTTAATCCCTCTTCTACCCTGCCTTCCATTTTGCATCCCCAATCTATCCCTTCTTTTCCCATTATTCTCCTTTAGCCCTGTATGCCACTGTGTTTTGTCTCCCCTCCCTTGAAATCCTCTCAGAAACGTCTACTAATTTCCTCTGTGGGTACTCCAAATACAACATGCATATCTTGAAAATCAGAGCTACAGCCACATATGAGAGAAAAGGTGCCATGCTTTTCTGTGCCTGGATTACCTAACTTAGATGGTTGTTTCTAGTTTCATATGTTTATCTGAGTAATCCAGAACTTAAAAGTAAGATAATATTTATTGAAGTTACCACATAATGGACTAATGAAATATAGAGAAACCAAACAAGTACTTTCTTGGAGGCTGCATTCTCAGTGGCTAGCTTTCATAATGCTAAATGCTCCATGCTACCAGGGGAGAAAAGGAATCATCAATCTCACCCAGCTTTGAGCACTGAAAGTTACAATGATTGGCCTGACAAGATAGATATGCCCATGGCTTCAATAGTGTTATGAATGTTATGGGAGTAATCAATCACTTTATGATCTAAGGCCTACTCTAGATGGAACCCATTTCTGGTACTATTAATAGGACTAAGAATGTATGGCCAGATAGGTCATAGATCTAGGGGAGAACCCAATGCTATTCTGCCAGATAGACACAGTATTAAAACAACTCCTAATGACTTATTGGTATACACATAGATCATTGTATCTCCCAATTCTCATCAAAGAAGCTTCTTCTTGCAGTAGATGATGATTAACACAGAGATCAACACAGAGTTCTTTTGTAGGCAGAGTTTCTCTGTGTCTTGGCAGTTGCTCCCAAATAACCACACAGATACTTATTATTAATTATAAATGCTTGGCCGATAGCTCAGACTGGTTACTAGCTAACTCTTACATTTTAAATTAACCCATATTTCTTTTCTACCTTCTGTCACGTGGCGGTAACTTCTTTCCACATGGCATTTTCATCTTCCTTCTTTCCATATCTCTCTCGACTCCTGAGGCTCTGATCTTCTTCTTCCCAGCATTCCTTTGCCCCGAAAATCTTGCCTAGCTATATGCCATTAGCTCTTTTTTAACCAATGAGGGTAATATATATACTCATATTGTACAAAAAGATTATTCCACAGAATTTCCCCTTTTTTGTCTAATTTAAAAGGAAGGTTTTAACTTTAACATAGTAAAATTATATACAACTAAAACAGTTATCAAGTAAGAATTACAGTTACAATATTCAGTCCATTTGTATTTGGCAAAATTAGAAAAATACTTTATTATCCATTTTATTTTTGTGAGTCTGAAGTTTTATACCTTGCTGTGGGATGTTCTGTATGGCAAATGTGTTGCTAATTAGTCAATAAATAAAACACTGATTGGCCATTGGCTAGGCAGGAAGTGTAAGTGGGACAAGGAGGAGAATAAAGCTGGGAAGTGGAAGGCTGAGTCAGAGAGACACTGCCAGCCACCACAATGAGAAACAGCATGTGAAGATACCGGTAAGCCACGAGCCATGTGGCAAGGTATAGATTAATGGAAATGGATTAATTTAAGCTGTAAGAACAGTTAGCAAGAAGCCTGCCATGGCCATACAGTTTGTAACCAATATAAGTCTCTGTGTTTACTTGGTTGGGTTTGAGCGGCTGTGGGACTGGCAGGTGAGAGAGATTTGTCCTGACTGTGGGCCAGGCAGGAAAACTCAAGCTACAATACCTTATTTACTTTTTATCATAACTAAGGAAAACTTTAAGTCTAATTATTTAGTCTTTAAGTCCATCAAAGACTCCAGAAGGGTGTAATGTTACCTAATGACAGGCATATCTGCATGCCTGGACAGTCATTCAAAGTTTTTCTGCAATGTTGGGGCATCCATTTTTGGCCTACATGCCTAATATATCTGACAGACTTTTTTTTTGAGAAGCAGGGAATTTTGGACTGTCCTACCCTGTCTTGGCAAAGTTTAGCAGTTACTTTTTTCCTGTCCTGCTGGTCCAGTTTGGACAGTATACTGTCAGCAATTGAGGCAAAAACAGTTTTTGTTGTTGTTTTTTTTCCTTTCCTTTTCTTTTTTTTTTGCCCAAATGGCTAGCTTTTACCATAAAGAAAAACTCCATACAGAATTTCTTCAATGCTCATCATATGCTCTGAAGTAGATTGGTGCTGCCAGGAGCAGATTTGTCTCACTGTCACAAAAAGCCTTAGGTTATTAATCATATTAAATGTCATATTCTATAGGTCTTTGAAGTATTTGAAGACCATCTATCTATCTAAATATATGTGTATGACCTTGAAAATATACCTAACATGACTGTAAGTTTGACTACTATAGGTACTATAATCTATATTTTTAAATTATGCATTACATTTTTAAATGAGTTGCATAAACACAGTACCCTAAACAAGAATAGAAAAATACATACTGTATAATAAAAATGACATTTAATTTGTATCAATAAACCAAAATCCATACCAATGTGAAATATTTTGAGAGTAATAGTTATTTTTTGGATTAAAGTAGATTGAATAATCTCCCCTTTTATCTCATCATTTCTATGTTATATCCCCCTTTTTCTTTAGAAAGAGGTCTTTGAATTTAACTCTTTTGTATAGCTTTTTTTTTCTGACTATGACCAATAACAACTTGTAACCACCTCCCCTTAAATGATAACAAACATCCATAGCCCATCTTTTGGGAATGTGGGCATTGTTTTCTCTAGACGGCTTCCTGTTTGTCTGGGGGCACTGGCATCCTTCATATACAGGTGAAGTTTCTCTGTGTCTCAACAGTCACTCCCAAATAACCACACAGATACTTATTATTAATTATAAATGCTTGGCTGATAACTCAGGCTGGTTACTAGCTAACATTTACATTTTAAATTAACCCATATTTCTTATCTACCTTCTTCCACATGGTGATACTTCCTTTCAACATGGCACTTTCATCTTGCTTCTTTTCCCATCTCTCTCGGCTCCTAAGGCTCTGCCCTTCTTCTTCCCAGCATTCCTCTGCCCCCAAAATCTTTCCTAGCTACCAGCACATCAGCTCTTTATTAACCAATGAGAGTAATACATATTCATACTGTACAAAAAGATTGTTCCACCATAATCCTCAACTGGTCAAAGTACAGAGAATAAAAGCCCTATGGAGGCTGTTTGCATCATACCCTTTCTCCCCAAGGCTTAGGGAACTTCCTGGAAGAGGGCATGGAAAGATTTTAAGAGGCAGAGACAGTGGTTGACTGGAACAGTCTTTTTGGATACACAGATAATGTGCATGTGTGAACTTACAGTGATTATCATGCCATGCACAAAACTTGCACAAGCTCAAGCCAGATGAAATCTCAGCATGGAGTGGGGAGGTGGGCAAAATTTCACCAGTAGCTGAGGAGCCATTGGCATTTGATAGCTTCTGGGAGAGGGAAAGTCAGAGTTATTCAACAACAGGACTCCTGGTAGGTCAACCACATTCCAGGGCAGGCCCCACTCTCAAAAATAGTTGGGAAACACAAGCCAGATTCAATAAGGAAACAAAAAAGAAGAAAACTCAAAGCTGGGTGGGTAGGGAGGTGATAGTAAACACAGGAGGAGTTATAGGTAAATGTAATAAAATGTATCCTATGAAATTCTCAAAGAACTAGTAAAAATATTATTTAAAGACTAATGACATTCCACTGTAAGTGATAACATACTTTATTTAAAAGTGGTATGAATTTTTTGTGTTAGTTCAAATGAAAAGAAGTTGTATTTAATACCAACCATATACCCAGCTCTTTTCATCATAATATAAATAATCACATAAAATATAATTAACACCTGGGCATCTGGGCATTTATGGAAGCAGTAATGAAGTTTATCCCACATGAAGAATGAAGAATAACCCACATTCTTTGCTTTTGACAACTGTTTGTGTTTTATATTTTTAAAAAATATATTCAATACAGCTTGGGTGGGAATCTATGTGTGTGTGCGTGTGAGTGCGTGAGTGTGTGTATGTGTGTGTGTGTGTGTGTGTGTGTGTGTGTGTGTGTGTGTGTGTGTAAGAACTGAAAGGAGTAATAGGTAGTAGCCTGGAAAATAATGGAGCTGCCACTGAGTTAAGAGGAGTTTAGCTGTGGTCTAACTCTAGGCATTGGATAACCCTCTGGTATAGTAGGAGTGGGCAAACAGGGAAAACCTAAGAAGTAAGCTCTGGTCTAATTCATAATCAGGTCAAAAAGAAAAAAAAAAGATGGAATTTATCATGTCTGAATCTGAATCTGGTCATACATGGAGCTTTAGTTCAATTTGTCCTTGGAATATGCATCAAGGGTAGGTCTCAGAAGATGTTGCTTAGATTGTGGGTAGACATTATATTTATATAAAACTTTAGGATACTCTTTTGGACCCATAAACTACATCATAAATGCCAATATAGGGAAAGTGAACTCACAAAATACTAATAGAAAACAACCATGTCTGCTTCGGCTGTTGCAGGGCTGAGACAACATCTAACAAAAGCTTCAAGAACCAGTGTGTTCCTGATTGCAGTTCAATGAGGAAAACATGTTTCCACAAGGATCATGGGGACTTTCTTGAATTCAGGCCCAGATAGGCTGTTTTGCTGAGGTAAATTCATGAATTCAATGTTGTATCCTGAAAATACTGTTTTCCTTGTAGTCATCCATCACCTCTGGCTCTTACAATCTTATCTTTCTCTTCTGCATTGTTCTCTGAACCTTGGGAGGAAAAGGTCTGATATGTATGTCCCATTTAGTGCCGAGCATTCTTCAGTTTCTCATTCTCTGCATCTTGATGAGTTGTGACTCTGTATTAATTTATATCTACCAAAAAAAAGGGAACTTCTCTGTTGAGGATTGAGAGATGTACTGATCTATGGCTATAAAAATAAATCACTATGTAGATGTAACCAACCATCTTATTATAATAAGAAACACAGAACCAATGCAAAGAAGAAAGCCAAGAGATCAGAGCTAAGAGCTTTACCTGTCTGCTGCAGCTAGCCACTTTAGCCAAGAGAGAGAGAGAGAGAGCTACTTCCTGTGTTAAAGTCTTTATATAGACTTTCTGTTCTGCCTTCTCATTGGTTGTAAACCCAACCACATGACCACCTCATCACTGCCTGTTTGTACAGACCTCCAGATTTTTTATGGTTGGTATTGAGATTAAAGGCGTGTGTCTCCAATGCTGGCTGTATCCTTGACCACACAGAGATCTACTTAGCTCTGCCTACCAAGTGCTGGGATTAAAGGCGTGGGCCACGAATGCCCAGCTCTGCTATGGCTTGCTATTAGCTCTGACCCTCAGGCAACTTTATTTATTAACATACAAATAAAATCACATTTCAGTACAAATAAAATATCACCATATCACTAGGCATCAGTTTAATATTGTGCTCATTTAGCAAAGTAATAGGTTCTCCTGTAGGACCTATAACCCACTTTTCCAACTGTATTCCGTTTTGTTAAAGATTGGATGTCTTTATAATAGCTGGCACCCCTAAAAATGGATTTTTTTTTTTGCAGAAAATTAGGACACAGACAGACATTTATTCTAAAGGTACACATGTTTGTCAGTGATAATTGCTTATGTATTTATCCTTCATCTTCTTGAAGATAGAAGTCAAAACCAATTTATAGAGTAGGAACATGCTTGCCCTTTTAAAAGACTTATTTGTTCGGAGTGGTTGGTATCTGAAAGTGCTTTGTGATATCCAAAAATTAATATTTTAGTATACTGCTTAATAAATATGGACCATTATCTAGACAGAAAAGACATCAAGGGGCTGGAGAGATGGCACAGAGATTAAGAACATTTTCTCCTCTTGTAGACCTCGATGTCTACAAGACCACATGGGGGCTTCCAACCATCTTTAACTCTAGATCTTGAGGATCTGATGTCATCACTTGGCCTTTGAGGGCAACAGGGACATGTATAGTGTAGAAAAGCAGGTAAATACTTGTACATATAAACTAAAGATAAGGAAATAAAAAACATTAAAAACTTGTTTTGAGATTATAATATAATTACATCAATATTATACATACAATATTATTCCTAAATTTATAAATATAACTTGCTCAGTCCATATAACATCATTACTTGGTATGTATGTGTATACACACACACACACACACACACACACACACACAAATATATATATTATATAATGTTTCAGGGTTGATCATTTGGTATTGGATAGCCAATTGCTTTGCTCTCCTATGGAGAAGACACTCTTAGCATTCCTTAGTTGACTTTGGTTCTCTGTGTAGGGCTGAGGTCTTTTGGTCCTTTCCCCATACACATTAGTATGTCTATTGGTATTGTCCTTGTTCAGCTCATGTTTAAGCAGCCATGTTGGTGATACTTCATGGGTGTAGCTTCTCTGACACTTTTAGGGAACACAGTCTCACAGCAAATTCCTCTGGTTCTTACAACCTTTCTGCCCCATCTTCTGCTATGATCTCTGACCTTTGGTACAGAAGATGTGTTGTAGATGTAATAGCAGGGACTGGACACCACAATTCTGCATTTTGATTGGTTATGGCATTATATAATGGTAATTGTTGCAAAGAGAAGTTTCCTTGATGAGGAGGGAGAGCTATACTTATCTGTGGGTATAAGGATAAATATTTAGATGATAGTTAGGGATTATGCTGGTTTAGTAAAGTGGAAGAAGTTGTAGGTTCTCCACCAAGATCTATCACATCACTAGTCCTGGGTAGTTGGCTCTGTTTCCAGTACCAGGCATGACTTCTCTTTTGTTGAATGGGCCATAAGTTCAATTAGGGAACTGATGGTTACTGTCAAGGTATGTGTGCCACTACTGAACCCTTTGTGTTATCATGTCATTCTAGTGGTTCATAGGTGTCATATATGTGTAGGACTGTTGCTTGATTACTTCCCTTGGAAGCCGGAATGGCACCCTCCGGTACCAAGAAAGCTAGTCCTCAGGGAGGAAGCTTTTAGGTCAGATCCAGGTTGGGTTCTCTGGGCTACGTATCTGAAGTGCATGGTGTCTTCAGCAATACTTGTAATGTTCCTCCAGAGGGCAACCAAGGGCTGTAGCGATTGCCTGTAAAGTTTTGGGAGTCTTTTGGATCAACAACTCAAAAGAGAGCTTCTTATGCCTGGTACTGGGGTCTATGGCTCTTGTAGGGAGAACTGTTAGCCCAGATGGGGACAGTTCCTTAAATGTATATATATACACAGAGGCACATATATTATATAGGTGCTTTTAGGTAGATAAATAGCATGAATCCTTCACTTTTTCAGACATCTTTAGTATTTTATCCTCTTTACTCTTCTTCTGTATTTATTCCCTCCTCCTCCATAGTTAAAGCCCTCTGCCCTGTTTTCCTCACTTCCCCTTTCAAATCACTTGCACCGTGCTATATCCCTCCTCCTATATCCCTCTCTATTGCTACCCCAACCTTCCACCCTAGCCATGGTTCCTACTTTCTTTCCTGATGTCTGCAATTATTCCAGGTTATATACTCACATCATAAGATTTGGGGCTTGGAAACTCAGATAAGATAGAACATGCAACATTTGTTTTTTTGGGTTTGAATTACCCCCACTCGGTGTTATTTTTTTCTAGTTCTATCCATTTACTTGCAAATTCATGATTTCATTTTTCTTCACAGCTGAATAGTATTCCATAGTGTATATGTACCACATTTTCATAATTTATTCATTAGTTGAAGGACATTTAGGTTGTTTCCATTTCCTAGCTATTGTGAATTGGGCAGCAATAAACATGATTGAGTATTTGTCTGTGGAGTAGGATGTTGAGCCTTTAGACACATGCCAAAGAGTGGTATAACTGGGCCATAAGATGGTTTATTTATTTATTAAATTATTAATTTATTTATTTATGTATTTATTTATTTACCTTTCTGAGGATTCTCCATACTGAGTTACATAGTGGCTGGTTTGGTTTTCAATGCCACTAACAGCAGATGAAGGGTCCATTTCCCCCTCGTCCCCTCCAGCATTTATTATTGGTTATTTGATCTTGCCGTTCTTACTGTAGTAGGATGAACTCTCAAAGTTGTCTTGATTTGCATTAATTGATGGGGATATTTCTTAGCTGTTTCTATTTCTTCCTTTTATAACTCTGTTCAGATTCTAGGTCCATTTTTTTTGTATGAGTCATTTAAAAATCTTTATTTGAATTCCTTATATTCAGAATAACAATCCTCTGTCAGATGTTTAACTAGCATAGATTCCCTCCTATCCTATGGGCTTTCTCTTCACTTGATTGCTTCTTTATCTGTGTAGAACTATTTTATTTTATGCATTCCCACCTGTCAATTGTTGGCCTTAATTCTTGGGTATGTGGAGTGCTGTTTAGAAAGTCATTTCTTACACCTATATCCCATAGGTATGGTTAATATTTTCTTCTAGCAGATTCAGTGTTTTGGGATTGGGATATTTGATCCATTTGGAGTTAGTTTTTATTAAAAGTAATAGATAGATACACATCTAATTTCATTCTTCTGCATGTGGACAATCCAGTTTTCCTAGCACCATTTGTTGAAGATTATTTCTTTTCTCTAGCACATTTTTCAGCATCTTTGTTGAATATTAAATGGCTATAGTTATATGCACTCATGTTTGTGTCTTTGATTTTGTTCCATTGCTCTACATGTTTATTTTGTTTTAGTATCATATTGTTTTTGTTATTTTGGCTTTGTAATATATCTTGAGATCTAGAATGGTAATCTATCCAGCATTGTTATTTAAAAAATAAGGAAATCTTCAGGAAAAAAGCATTAAAACTTTTTAATTGTAGTAATGTCCTGGAAATGCCTCACTGGAACTGTTGGAATCTTTACTGGAAAATCAGAGTTGAATGTCATTCTTCACCTGTAACTAGTCTTTCTCTGTTCTGCCAGCCAGTTCCCAGATAATAACATGGAGACTACTTATCAATTATGAAAGCTCAACTTATAGCTTAGGCTTGTTCATAACTAGTTCTTATAACTTAAATTAACCCATTTCTGTTAATCTACATCCTGCCATGTGGCTCGGCTGTTACCTCTCCTTCTGCATGTCTGGCTTCCTCTGTGTCTGGCTGATAACTCCATGTTTCTTCCTCCCAGTATTCCTCTCTGCCTGGAAGTCCTTCCAATTGCACACAGACGCTTCTGTAGAAGTCATGTCTCCCCCACTCCCCCCCACTGATCCCCCCATCCCGCTGGCGCAGTAATTAGGCAGATGTTTCTCTTGGGTTTCAGAGGGATGAGTCCTCATTCTAGAGTGAGTCCCCATAGGTCCACGTCAATCACTTCAACTTGACTCATCCTGCCCTGACGACTGGACTGGTGACCAACCAGTACTGTGACTGAGAAATTGTCAGTGTTTAAGATTGATTGGCCCAAGCAATGTGCAATAAAGGAGTTTCATTCTCAGGTAGGATGGAGAGAACGTCTTTTTCCCCCCTGAATGATTTTGGGTGTACATGTGAGAGAGCTGAAACAGCAGTAGACATTGGTAAAAACGGAGAAAAGTTGGACTAAAGGTTAAACGAATGGTCCAGTTTGAAATTGAGAGAGGAAACAGGAAAAAAGAAGCCTGATCAAGGAATGTCTGAATCCCCTTTGCTTTTAAAATTGTGTATGCAAACAAAGTTCTTGACTGTATATTCCAGTTTGAGTTTTCTGGTAAATAGTGAAATTTTCCTTTATTGCTAAAAGGGTTGTTTGGAAGAGAAGAAAATGGAGGCCGATACTTTGCCTGTTTATTGGTAAATTCTCTGCCCTTTTGCCTCTCTGGGGTTCCAGCTCTCAGACAATCCCCTTTTGATAAGTATTAAGCTAAATGTTGGTCAGTGGAACTGCTACTTACAGGAACGTTCTGACTTGTGTTGGACTACATGGTGGCGGCACTGGACACACGTCACATCTCTTGGGTGCTTTAAGTGCTACTGAGCCTGCGGAAGTAAATCTTAAATTTCACTTTAAAAATCACTTTAAGGTTAAATTTAAGTAGTGTCTTGTAGTTAGTAGTATACACACAGATTGCAGAGAATACTAGCGCATTGACTGCTGTGGCTTGAATATCTTCCTTCAAAATTCATCTGTTGAAACCCCGAGCCTCAATTTGGTGCTGCTTGGAGATGAGGGGGGTGTTCGGGAGGTCTTTCTATTTAGATCATGTTGTAAGGAAGAGTCTTCAGGATGAAATTGGTGACCTTAAAAAAAATGGGAGAGGAATGGTGCTGTGAGGTCAAGACGAAAATGTAATGCATGAAGGGCAGGAAGAGATCCCTCACCAGAGCCTGACTTTACTAGTACCCAAGCTTTGGCTTCAACTTTTAGACTGAGAAATAATTAAATATTGTGCTGTTTGAGCACAGTATGCTTTGGCAGCCTCTGGAAACCAGTCTGATCAAATTTTACTATCAGGTATAAATGCTTTTTCTTTGAAAATTTAAACTTGGGTTGAGAAGAACACAGATGCAGTGTATTTGATAATCTGACTTCTCTTTTGACATAGATAGGTATAGATGAAATTCTAAATGGTCTTAGTAAATAAGAAACGCAGAGCCAAATACAGAGTTAAAGCTTAAGAGATCAGAGCACTAGCAAAGCCCAAGACTACCTTTAGTTTACCAGTCACTGCCGTCTCTTCCCCTGAGAGAGCGTTTCTTCCTGTCTGACTTGTCTTTTTATTGCCTGTCTGTTCTACCTTCTCATTGACTCTAAACCCAACCACACGATTTCCTCATCACTGCCTATCTATACAGACCTCCAGGTCTTTATGGATTGTACTGGGATTAAAGGTTAGGGTCACTGCTTGGCTGTGTCCTTGACTACGCAGAGACTCTGCCTGCCATGTGATCAGATTAAGGGCATGTACCACCACTGCCGGACTTCTGCTAAATGGCTTGCTTTTAGCTCTGATCCCCAGGCAACTTTATTTATTAACATAAAAATAAAATCACATTTCAGCACAAATAAAATATCACCATAGATAGGGAAACAAGGAGACTCAAACAGGCAATTAATTTTATCCTACTCATTGGATACCTCAACTTTCAAAGGTTTAAAAAATTTTGTAAACTTATTTTCAAAGGAGGGGAAACAGATGCCAGTTTTTCTTCCAGGCAGTATATTTTCTCAGCTTAGTTTTACATTAGTAGATATATAAACAAAGCAGTTTAAATAAATATACCAAGAATTCTTTGCAAATGAGAAAAAGACTTGTTCTAGATGTCAATCAAACTCTAATTGCAAAATAAAACTAAAGCCTTACCATTATACTTCTCATAGTCTTCCCCTTCCTCCATTCCTCTCCTTCCTTCATTTCAAACATAACTATTGGGGACTTATAGAATGGAAGGTTCTGAAGCTCTCTCTCTCTCTCTCTCTCTCTCTCTCTCTCTCTCTCTCTCTCACACACACACACACACACACACACACACACACACAAACACACACATTTTCAGATAGTATGTGTTTTAAAAATGTCCTAGACTTGAGCATAGATAGCAAAGCTGGCAAACTAATGAAGAGCTACATAAATTTTTAATGAAGAAATGCTATGGGTGGTCACAACTTGGCCTCTTGAGGGGACACAAGGGAAAGCTCTAGAAGAGGCTGATGACTCAAGAAGGCAGGGGTATCAAGTGTGAGACTGAGTTAGAGATATCACCTAAGAGAATGTGAGAATAGGATGCTGGAAAATAAATTAGGATTATGGCCAGTGGAGAAGGGAGAGAGATAGGGAGGTAGATAGATAGATACTATGAATTGGTGCTAATTCACTCTCATCCTAGACTACATCTCCTAGACTCCCCACCCGCAAGATTCCTATTTTAACTCAGTCAGTGAGAGACATTGACAAGACCAAGAAATCCAGGAGGGCAAAGGGATATTTTTGACTGGGGAAGTGATAGGTGATGGGTTTCTTGAAATTTTAAGTTGTAAGAATTATCCCTTGCCTGTCTGCAATTTCTTTACTTCCTATACTTTACAAGATTTTTTTAGTCATTAAATGATACAAAATTCTTTTTCTGATCAAAATACCTAAAATTATTCTTATTTTCCTTACGAAATCTGACTTATAGCCACCAAGCTGAACATTCCAGTATGCTAGTTCTTAGTTTTACTAGGAGTCCTGTGAGAGACTTAGCTGATTTTACTGAATTGTACTTTATATTGGCTTAGTATTTCCCAAATTGCCAAGCATCCTTCCTGAACATTATTACCCAGGATTCCCTTCCTACATTCCTCTGGTTATCATTAAACTGAATTTAACCTCCTTCCCTTCTTTCTCCTAAGCTCGTTATGCACTCTCTACAACTCTCCAGCCAAGTCCAGCATGCTCTACTGTGTTCAACGTCTCCCCTGGCTGTCCTCAATGAAATTGTCTCTTCTGGAGCCATAGACCTCAGTGCTTTCCTTGGTGTCCATTGTCCTACAGCGGTCTTCAAGTCATTCCTCTAGGTTCTTGAAGTGATTGTTATCTGCCCCATCTCACTGCTGACTTACAATCATAGCCATCTAGTTTCGGGACCATCCAACTTCCCCCACCCTGCCCTTTAAGAACTGAGATTCACCCTTCTGTGAGACCAAAATGAGCCATCTTAGAAATAAGACCAAAATGCTTTCATCCTAAAACTAAGGCCTAAGATTTCTCCTTTTAGGTACAGGAGTTACTGGAATAGGCCATGAGTTGCTGAAACCAGTCAGTCCAGATTCCAGAAACCAGGAAGTGTAAAAGTACAGAGTCACAAGGTAGTCATGAGGTAATGACTGCCAGACTAAGGAATGTCCTCTCCCTGGTTCCCTAGGCAACTGACCATAAAAATGTCCCCACCTGAGGGCAGCCAATGAGACCATGATTTCTAGAAAGTCCCTAGAAGTGAGCCAATCAGAATTGTACCTGTACTAGCACCACTAAATGATGTAACCTTGTGGCTTTTGCCTTTAAAAACTGAGCTTGCAGAGAGGCGGGCACTTCCTCCAGCCTCCACTAGGTTGGATGTATTGGATGAAGTCCCTGCCTAGGCTTGTATTGCTTTTGGATATGCTTTTGGATATCACAAATTAAACCTTGCTTTTGCATTCCAGCATGCTCATCTTTGGTGATCTCTCTGGGGGTCAAGATCTGGGCACAACACTTCTAGTCTGGGGTTGTTTAAGATCATCATGTGAAGAAAAAAGACTTGCACATGGTAAATCCCTGATGGGCATTGGCATCTTCGGCACTGTTTTTTTTTTTTTTTTTTTTTCTGCTTTCACCAGAGGAAGGAGACAGTGCTGGGGGAAACCTCACAGCCAGGACAATTGGTTTCCTTTGAATTTGGAATACTCTGAACTGACCCTCAGTCCTGCCCAGAAATCAGCACTGCTCCCTTCTGGGGGAGAGTTGATCTACTTGCACTATCTCTCCTATAGTCCTCACCTTTCAAGGTGACACTCTGAGCAAGTGTTCTTGGCTCACACTTAACTGAGACGAAATATATGGACTTGGAAGTGCTCTCTTTTTTCCTTCCAAATCATTTCCGCCCAGTGCATCTGCACTCTCTCTCCTTTTTAGTTTCATTGAGGAATGGCTTTCTTTGGATGACAGTCCATCCTTTGGTTCTTTACCATCATATCTAATATTTTCTTGGTCTCTGCTTGGCCTCCCATTGAATTAACACACTAACAAAAGCCCTGGTGAAAACAACTCCTTAAAACTCCCTCTCTGTCTCAGCCATGGTAAAACTAAAATGGCACTCCTCTATTACTGTCTCTTCATAGCTGTTACCCATTCACTTGAAGCTCTTTCTGACCTCTTATCTGGTTCAGGAGCTCCACCCAAATCACTTATCACAAGATCACTCTGAACAAGTCAGTATGTCCCCAGGCCCTACTCAGTGCCCCACACCTTGTCATCTTATCAGAGTCCATGGCTTCAATCTGAGCAAGCCATGCTCCTCTTCTTTGAGTATTTTCTGTTTTAATTATGTGGCTCAGAGCTCCTTGGCTTCAGTATTAATTTATGTATTCAGAGTTTATCTTTACACCATTCATTAGAGGCCTGAGAATATAAGTACCTGCATAAAAGCCTGAGCATATAAGTACCTGTATAAAAAGCCTGAGAATATAAGTACCTATATAAAAAGCCTGAGCATATAAGTACCTGTATGAAAAGCCTGAGAATGTAAGTACCTGTATAAAAAGCCTGAGAGTGTAAGTACCTGTATAAAAGCCTGAGAGTATAAGCACCTGTTTAAAAGCCTGTGAGTATAAGCACCTGTTTAAAAGCCTGAGAGTATAAGCATCCATACAAAGTGCAAGATGGGGGAAGCATGACCCAGGAAGCCTGACTTTCTGCATAAAATCTTGGCTCTGCCACTTACTCTCTGTGAAATCTTGAACAGCTTACTTGACCTCTCTGTTTATTTCTTTATATATAGAAGGAGGGGAATGGTGATTTTCTTGTAGAGTTACTGTGAGGATTATACTATTATACTGTGTTGTTTGTCCTAGGCACTTAGTAAATGTTAGGTAATATGATATTCTGAAAGTTATAAAATTATTGTCTCTTGCCCAGACCTCTCACCTGCCTGTAGGGCCTGTGCACAATTGCCCAAGTGAGAGATTCATGTGGCTGATAAGCAGGAGGATCTCCTACATCCATTCAAAGCAACATCCAGAATTTGTGATTAACATTGATACTTCTTCTTCTACTCAGTTTTGTCATTCTTAGTAAATAACATTATTCTTGTTCAGAAAAAAGATTATTGATGAAATTGGAGGTCCTCCTAAGCCACAATTATGTAAGAAAAATTACAGCCGTTGTAGTACCTCTTAGATTAGGTAATTTTACCAAAAGCCCCAAACATCTTGAGCTCCCATGATACAAATTGCCATTTGTGTGTGTGTGAGTGTGTATGTGTACATTTGTAAGAGTGTGGTTGTATGTGTGAATATGTGGGTGTATGTGTGCATGTGTGTGTATGTATGAGTGCATGTGTGAGTGTGTGTGTGTGTGTGTGTGTGTGTGTGTGTGTGTGTGTGTGTGTGTGTTGGCAATATGTTGCCCAAAATGAGGAGAAAAGTTAACATGTGGTATGGAAATAAAAGCTCATATCTTCCATTTTCAAAGAATATCTTAAACTGCACAGGCAGCTGAAGTACATAGTGTTACGGAATCCCATGTGTCTTTCAAATGTTTATAAAATAATCACATACTACCAAAGTATTATGTAAATATCTGTTATGTCCTCATGATTTTTCTTGCCTCTTTTTTTTTTCTCCAAACAGGTGTTTTATGACATTTTTCTCTTACTTGAGTATTCACTTTCTGCAATATTCAATTCCAGTGGTCCATGATTTTATGACTCACATTTGAGTGGCTTGAAATATGGAAACAATATCCATTTCTGGCCCAGTTACCAAACAGAAGAAGTTATGGGTTTAAGAAGAAAATAAATAGCCTGAAATTCCATAGTGATCTTTTAGTGATAGATATAGCGCTTTCACAATACCATCTATTAAGCACATGTCAAATTCCAGCCATTGGACTAAGCAATTTCATGCATTATGTCATTTAAAATTCTAACCATTCTACCATGTATCAGTAGTAGTCAGTACAAATGCCAGACAGAGAAGCTGCTCTAAAAATGTGTTCAAGTTCACATACCTAGTAAATGACAGAGTCCACATTGAAGGTCATGTCCTTTATTTACCAAAGCCACTAATTTCATAATTAATTAAATTAAATATTTTAAATATTGCAATTACAGAGGAAGTTTATTTGCAATTATGTCTTAATGTTGTATTAAGTAGCCTATTGTATTTATATTTTATGCTTTTCTACTTGATGAATTCTCATTTTTTTAGTAGATATTCACATGAGTAGATTTGTTAATTTTTTTTCTCACTAGACAGGAAACTACATTACCTCATTCTTGATTATTTATCCAATGGTAACATTCAGCTTCCAAGTTCCAGCTAAGGGTTTATAAATCAATTTTTGTTGTGTGTGCATTTCTCTTAGTTCTATGGTTTCATTGTGTGATGATCATTTTGAAGGCTGAATTTCTACAAAGCTAAGACTTTCCATATATTAGTTCTCTTAAAAGTTGAGTTCGATTCCCAGATCATACTTTGGAGCTGCCAAAATGGCTTTGCAGCAACATTGGAAGCCTATGATAGATAGGGAATGTTTAGATTGAGGCTTGTGGAGCTGGGCCCTGCACTTATCTTTAGATCCAATTTCGGTGATGTATGCATTAAGATTCCTGGCAAGGAAAACACAGTTTCTACTTGATGAAATCTTTTTTTTTTTTTTTTTAAATAGACTCTCAGAGAAACTCCCCAGGTAGCAATGAAAAGAAAACACTGACTTCTCTGACTTTATTATTGAAGAACATAACAGGCAGTGTCTTCAACAGCAGCTTTCTGGTCATGCAGGAAATGTCTTCATATGGCTGTGTCTGCAGTGGTGGGACTTGGGGAACATTTTCAATCATCATGCAGTGCCTGCCTGAACATACCCTCAGAAGAGCTGACTGACGGAGGTCAGGAAAACAACTTTCTTATGACCAGAGTCAGCCAAGAATACGAATGAAGCCGTCAACGCAGGAGTATTAGGTAGAGTGGTTTTTGCTCTTTTCTTCTCTCTTTTAAATTGGTCTTAATCAACAGCACAGACCATTGTGTAAAAGATTTTAATACAACAAATATGTGGATATCAAAACCCATAAATAATTGAACAAATTTGGACAAGGGGAACAACATGACCAGGAATGAGTAAACCTGCACCAAGGTTGATGGCCAGAAAGACTGGCTAGAGGTGGCTGAGAATTCAACTCCAGTTTCTTCACAGTGGGAAGAAAAAGAAAAAGATGATTATTATAAACAATGTCCACAGGTCAAGAACCAATTGAAGATGCATGGGAGAACAAGACAATACAATGACTCAGATGTCTGAATAAACAGAAAAATATTTTGAAGTTATTTTTCCTATTTTCATGAGCAAAAGAAGTAGGTTTCATCATGAATGAACAGATGAGTAATCTCAGAAGAGAAATGGAGACTGGAAAAAGGAACAAATAGAACCTGTAAAGATGAAATTTTTTTGTCTGATATAAAATATTTGAAATGGATATGTTTAATGTAGGATTATAACCTACAAAAGAAGGAGTCGGTTAAGTGAGCAGAAATCAACAGAGCAGGGAAATAATTTACAAACAACCTCACAAAAAACCTGTCAGCCTTAGTGGGCTGTAGGGAGGTAGTGAAGAGTTTAACATTGCACCGTACACATAACTGGTGTTGCAAAAACAAAAAAATGAATGAAGAAGAAAAGTATTTGAGACCATTTGATTGCTTTTCCTCTCTAAAATTGTAAAAGACAAAAACTGTGAGTTGAAGAACCTGAGAAATTTTCAAGGAGAAACATGTTTTAGTCACATACAGTGATTGGCATATGTGGCCTCTTGTACTTGAGATACTGAGGCAGGAGGATCACTTTTCTATACGTTTGAGACAAGCTTGGATAACATAGTGACATCCCATCTCAAACAGGAAAAAGATGGAGGGGGGAACCCACACCTAGGATATCATAGGCAAACTGCAAACTGCTGAAATCAAGGATGTAGAGAAACCTTCTAAGGCAACTTGAGAAAATTCACTCAATATGTATGGGTAACAATGAGGCATTTATATTTAATTGCTATCAGAAGCAAAGGACAATAGCTGATCACGAAGGAAGCATGTTCAAAGCAAACCAAATGACAAGAAGCTCGTTAACATGGTGGTTTTTTTTTTTTTTTTTTTTTTTTTTTTCTGAGACAAGGTTTCTCTGTGTAGCTTTGCGCCTCTCCTGGAACTCACTTGGTAGCCCAGGCTGGCCTCGAACTCACAGAGATCCGCCTGGCTCTGCCTCCCGAGTGCTGGGATTAAAGGCGTGTGCCACCACCGCCCGGCTAACATGGTGTTTTGTATCCGGTGAAACCACCCTTGAAAAGGGAAGGTAAAATGAGGACACTTTCAATCAAAATGAATCTAACTTTAGTTAGGATAGTTTTATTCTTGACAGGGAATAGAAGTAGATATCAAAATAAAAACTACATGTGACTGTTTCTATTGTTTGAGAATTTCGTACATGCATATGTGTTGCGACTAAATCCATCCCTTCCCTTGCAATCCCTTCCCTATTCCTTCCTACTTTTCCCTCCCAATTTCATGTGCTTTATTTGCCCCCAGATAAACACAGAGCCCATCTAGTGCTGCCTGTGTGTGCATGGCTGTAAGACCATCTACTGGAACAGGGAACTGAAGTAAACTGACGCCTCCTCTGCCAGCAGCCATCAGTTGCCAATAGCTACTCAATAGGGATGCGACTTCATGAGCCCCTCCCCCACGCATGTGTGATTTCAGCTGGCTTGATCTACTACAGGTTTGTGTATGTCTAATTTTTTAAAAAAGAAATAAATAGATTATTTATGTAATCTAAGTATGGCAAACCATTCTCAGTGATTAAATCCAGAAATAATTACACTTCTTCAAACTGAAAAAGACACCTTCTTACCAAAACATATTGTAGGAAAATGGAAAGACAAATGGGGTTGGGATAAGGTATTGATAGAACATATTTTCCCACAAGGAACTTGTGTTCAGAATATATAGTAGTATACAATATCACAATATATAGAACACAATAATCAAAGTGAAAGTATATAAAAATTTGAACAATTCATCAGGAAAGATTTATCAAATGGTCAACAAACTTGCTGAAAAATGTGCTGACAATCTTTAATTACTAGGGAACTATAAAATAAAACTGCAATTATATGGTAAGATACTGTGCAGTTATAAAATGTCCCATTTCATGTAAGTTGGTCATGTGACAAATGTACACAGTGCATGGGGAACAAAACTGACCATGCCACTTCTGCTAAGCAATATGTAATTGTCAGTGCAAAGACCCCAGAACTCTCTGTCCCCCTCTGGTATTATAACTTATAGCCTCTATCTTTGTGGCAGATCTTTGGATTACTTTTCTATTTAATGGGTTTAGAGAGAAATACCATTTATTTCTTTACTCCTCTGAGAGTTGAAGATTATTTGTTACTGCAGCCTAATCTAGTCTGACTCAATAGAATGACTAAAAATTGACTTCCATTTTCTACATTTCCTGGACTGAACATTCAAATGCAGAGCACTATCTACTTGGTGATTTGGTTCTACCATACTTGCCAGTGTTAATCCGATGCATTCTTGACAGGTTGAATAATTATGGCTACATTCCCCTGAGCACTGACTTTATTGCAGATTTTGACAATGTTCATAATTATACCTGTATATTACAGTTCTGAAATGTTGGCTACTATGTGAACATACCTGCCATGTCATTTTTTCTTTTTGCCATAAGTCCTGGGAGATGGTCTGTCCCTTGATGTCAGCCTTGATAGACTCCATAAAGAACAAACCTGTTACTTCTCATTTTGGAAACATACTATCATACAGAGCATATGTATTGCCAGTATTATCTTAACAACACTGAGAATGTCTTGACAAATTATGAAATTCCAAGTTTCAAATCATTTAGATAAAGCCAATTCTTACACATTATTACCTAAGATGACAATTACCTCTAACTGTAGCTTAAGTTTTCCTGCCTGGCCCACAGTCAGGATATATCTCTTTCACCTGCCAGTCCCACAGCCTCTCAGACCCGACCAAGTAAACACAGAGACTTATGTTGCTTTCAAACTGTATGGCCGTGGCAGGCTTCTTGCTAACTGTTCTTATAGCTTAAATTAATCCATTTCCTTTAATCTATACCTTGCCACATGGCTCGTGGCTTACCGGCATCTTCACAAGCTGTTTCTCATCATGGCAGCTGGCAGTGTCTCTCTGACTCAGCCTTCCACTTCCCAGCTTTATTCTCCTCCTTGCCCCGCCTATACTTCCTGCCTAGCCAACGGCCAATCAGTGTTTTATTGATTAATTAGCAACACATTTGCCATACATCCCACAGCACTTCCCCCTTTTTTTTTTTTTCAAAAAGGAAGGTTTTAACCTTAACAAAGTAAAATTACATATAATTTGGGAATTTGGGCGTAGCTTCTCTTACTACTTCCTGCTGGAAGGGGGCGCTGTATCTTATGGGGAAACAAAGAAAATTTTAGAATTATGGAATAGTCCATGAGGCTGTATCGTCTGAGCCAGATGCCTTCAAACCGTTCTGGATGTTGGATCATCTGGGCATGATGTCATCGGAGACCTTTCAGGGGGTCTTGGCTGGTCAAACCTGATGTATCTTAATCTGGAACAAATCCATAGCCTTTGGCTTTCTGTGGGAACAAAAGCAGAGACTCCTTTCCAAAGTAACATATCCTTATATCCAAATTTTGAAGTCAAGGTACCTTTAAAATATACATTTTGGCATAACTCAACAGCTTTTACAATCAAATGTTTTTCTGCAGTTAAAAATCCCAAAGACAACACAATCCAGATTCTCTGTGTAATATCCATTTTTACGTGGCTTATTTTTTATACTACCTTTACTGTCTCTTTAATGACTTTATTTTTTAAAACTATGTATTTGTTTCTATAACTCTATATATCACCTTTTTTGTCTCTTTCAAGCCTACGTATCTTTTACACACATTGTAAACTATTACATCTGAATCTGTCTTATTGTGAATCTCTTGCTTTAACCTGCAGCAGCTGTGGCTGCTGGCTCTGCCCACCTCAGCTTCCCAACATGGCTACATTTACCACCAGCTCTGGGAGCTATCGTGGGTCTATGCTTTTATCCAAGCAGCGTGTAGTCCAGAAACCTCTTTCTTTTGTTTTGTACTAGCAAAGTCTAAATCCACCATGCAGCTTAATGTGCCACTTGCAGAGGCCTCATTCCCGCCAGTAGCTCCAACTGGCAGCTGCCGCTCATTTGAGAGAGACAATTAGGAAGCTGGTTTTAGCCTCGTTTTAGAATCTTTTTTCTCAGTTTTTAGGTGGAAACTCTTGCCACCACGTTGGACGCCGTTTGTAGCTTAAGTTTTCCTGCCTGGCCCACAGTCAGGATATATCTCTTTCACCTGCCAGTCCCACAGCCTCTCAGACCCGACCAAGTAAACACAGAGACTTATGTTGCTTTCAAACTGTATGGCCGTGGCAGGCTTCTTGCTAACTGTTCTTATAGCTTAAATTAATCCATTTCCTTTAATCTATACCTTGCCACATGGCTCGTGGCTTACCGGCATCTTCACAAGCTGTTTCTCATCATGGCAGCTGGCAGTGTCTCTCTGACTCAGCCTTCCACTTCCCAGCTTTATTCTTCTCCTTGCCCCGCCTATACTTCCTGCCTAGCCAACGGCCAATCAGTGTTTTATTGATTAATTAGCAACACATTTGCCATACATCCCACAGCATCTGTATTTCTACTTTATACACATTCCTTTTTTTTCCCCCTTTAGTTCTGTGGTTTGAATGATAATGTCTCCCATAGGCTCATGGTTTTGAACATTTGGTTCCCAGTCGGTGGAATTGATTGAGGAGGTTTGGGAGGTATGGCCTTGTTGGAAGAAGTATGTCACTGGAGCCGGGCTTCGAGAGTTTAAAGACCGTCACTATTCCAGTTTCTCTCTCTGATTCATTCTTGTGGCTCAAAATGTGAGCAGCTTCCCGCTTCTGCTGCCTGCTGCCCTGCCCTGCTATTATGGACTCTAACCCTCTGGAACCATGAGCAAAAACAAACTCTTTTCTTCTATAAGTTGCACTGATCATTGTATTTTATCACAGCAACAGAAAATCAAGCAATCCATGTAGTTTAGTCATCTTGCCTTAGCATATTAAATGGTACCCTGAAGAAATAATAACTACCATGATCTGCCAGAATCTTCCAAGAAATAAACTGGGCAAAGCTAGCTAATGCTATAAGAAGATATGGGAGACATGGATATTTCTAGCTTAAATAGATAAGTGAAATAGGGGACATGACCCTTATTACCCATGAGAGGGAGTGCCAGCAGCACCTTGTATGATCTAGAGAGGCTCAGAAAAATCTTCACTCTAAGTTCAATAACAAATATTTTAAAAGACGGAAAACGAGGACAGAGTCAGTGCAGTAGCAGCATTGGCCGAAGGAGACACCGGGAAAACCCTCTTTTCATGGTTCTGGGAGACTGGCACTCCTCATTAGCACATGACATTCAAAGGAGCATCAGCAAGATGGGATTTCAGAAAGATACCTGTGATCTCAGTGTCTCTGTATCTCACAATGCCACTACTGGGAAACTCAGAGCTTTTTCACCAGTCTTCACTGACTACGTTCAAAGAAATTAGAGACCCAAATTTCATGAATTGTAGAATCCAAATAGCTGATAGAAATAAGGATATCAGCACATGATGTGGAAATTGAATTCAATGAAGATATAGAAATATAGGAAAGCATCTAGAAATAAGGGAGATTAAAAATTCAATAAGTGCTGGGCGGTGGTGGCGCACGCCTTTAATCCCAGCACTCGGGAGGCAGAGCCAGGCAGATCTCTGTGAGTTCGAGGCCAGCCTGGGCTACCAAGTGAGTTCCAGGAAAGGCGCAAAGCTACACAGAGAAACCCTGTCTTGAAAAACCAAAAAAAAAAAAAAAAAAAAAAATCAATAAGTAAAATACAAAGCTCTGTGAAAAGTCTCACCAACAGAGTAGAATACAGAAAGCACTGACTATCAGAGTAAAGATGTAGAAAAATTGGAACAGTCAGTGAAAATGATAAATTAATTAAAGTATATCAATGGAACACATTAGACCTATGGATCACCCTGAAAAGAACAAATCCATGAATCATTGTCATAAAAGGAGAATAATTTCATGGTAGAAGCACAGAAAACATTTTCTTTCTTTCTTTTTTTTCCGGTTTCTTTCTTTTTTAGAAAACATTTTCAATAAAATCATAGTAGAAAACTTCCCATTTCTAGAGGAAGAGATGTCTGTGCAAGTACAGGAGGCATTTAGACTACTAAGTAGAGAAGACAATACAAGAAACTCCCTATGTCATATTATAGTTAAAGCACAAACACTACAGAACAAAGAGTATTGAAAGCTGCAAGAGAGAAACAGCAAGTCACACATAAAGGTAGGCCCATCATATTAACAGCAGATACTTTTACACATAATTCAAGCTCTGAAAAACAACAAACACTAACTCAGACTACTATATTCAGAAAAACTACCTGTCATAATTGAAGAATGAAAAGCTTTCTGTGGTAGAAACTGGCTAAAAGAATTCATGATCACTAAGCTAGAAAATACTGAAAGGAATCCATAAGGCTATAGAAAAACTACAATAACAGATTATAGATGGCTATTGGTTCCCATATGGGTGCTGAGAGTCAAATATGGGTTCTTTGCAAGAGCAAAGATGACTCAGCAATTAAGCAAACAAACAAAAAACAGAGACTGATGGAAGAAGACATGTGACACACTGCTGTCCTCTGCATGTGAGTGCATGGGTTCACCTACCTGCACACTCATATTCGTGCACTCCCCCACACACTACAACATACAAAACTACGTTATGATTCTATCTCACCCCAGTCCGAATGTCAGTTTTTAAGAAAACAAATAACAATAAATGGTGCAAGGATGTGAACAAAAATGAAAATGGAACCTCACACACTGCTGGTGGGATTGCTAAGTAGTCCATGTACTATGCAACACAGCTGTGTTGGCTTTGTGTATTTATCCGAAAGACTCCAAGCTAAACTATTACAGAGATGATTGCTCATCAGTGTTTATTGCAGCATTATTCACAACAGTTGTTATGAAACCGACACAGGTATCCAACAAGAGGGGAATGGACAGGGAAAATGTAGTGTATATACACAATGGGATTTTTTTCCTACCATAAAGAAAACGAAGTCATGCCATTTGCAGGAAATTGCATGCAACTGGACATAATCATGTTAAATGAATTAAGCCAGTCTCATAAAGATAAATTTTGTAGGTTTTCTCTTATTTGTGAGCCCTACATTTTATACAGATACATAGAATTATGTATGTGTATAGGACACCAAAGTAGGAGTCACGCTGTTCCATAGGACGCAGGGGACTAAGCAGAAAGGGAGAGAGGTCAGAGCAAGGAGAGTGGGGGGTACGAGGGGGATGGTGTGGAACATCCAGCACTTGTTCAAAAGCCTAAATTTTTGAAAATTAAGATGCATTTCTATATACCAACAAGGAGCTTTCCCAGTGGATCTGGGGGAGAGGGGAGGTAGGTCGGAGAGCTAGGAGTGGAGGGAGGGGAAACTGTGGTTAGGATGTATTACACGAGAGGAGAATCTATTTTCAATAAAAAGAAAACAGTTTGATTCACAACACCATAATCAGAAGAGAGAGAGCACAGTTTCTGGAATAAGTTTAATAAAATGAAGTGAATTTATCCAGGAGTGGTATAGTAAAAACTGTAAAATGCAGATAAAAACCTTCAGCTTCATTTAAATTGAGAGAGAGCCCCTCATTTTAAAGCTGTGCAAGGAGAATACCTGGAAATTTAGGGAGTGAGCTGAAACTTAATAATGGTTGGGGGATACTCATCTGGAGAACTGAGGGCTTCTGATCTTCCAGGTAACTCTGTCATGTCACACTGCCCGAACAGCAGGCTAGGTCAGTCTTGAGGCCAGGCTTAGGGAGTGCCTCCACATGGAAATGTCTTCCTTGTGGTTCTTGGTGTACATTTCTAAATTCTGAAAAAGTCTATCAAGTAATTATCAAAACTGGTAAATCATCTTTCCAGATCTGCAGGAATTAAAACATGGAGGTCAATACAGAGCTATGCCTATTGATATATCTGTGTTCTCTGCATCACTCCAAAAGCAAGAGTAGAAAATATACACACACAGAATCAAAGTCAAAGTTGACTAGTCTCTCTGAGGATCCAGAACAGAGGAGAGGTCACCATCTGATGGGTCAATGTTGCTGCCAGCTGTTGCTATGTTACCACTGAGTATTTATTCAATGCTCCAGTGGGGTTTGGTAGTGAGTCATGTCTGCAAAGAAAGTGTGTCACAGTATGCTTATAAATAGAGAAGGAAAGAGTAGCTATGTCTTTCAAAGTCTTTTTTATTGGCAAAAATTTAAATAAGATCAAATTTGTTAATTAGCATATTTGGAATAAAATTAGAATAGTTAAATTTTTTTCTAAACACTAGCAGCATAAATGCATATACAAGAAAGAAACCACAGGTACACTTTTTTTTCAAGTGAAGATTTTATCTTGGAAGCTATCTGTTCCCCTTTTTTTTCCCTTGAGACTCCCAGCACTTCTACCAGGGCTAAGCCTGGAAAAGGAACTCAAGACGTTTTGCAGATAGATAACCAACAAACTAACCAAGCCAAACAAAAGCCAACTGCACAAAGGAAAGAGAAATGTTTCCCTACTAGTAGGGACGGGTCCTTCCCAGCACCTAGGTAGTAAGTGTCATTGGGGACCCTGACACTATGTTTTTCACCTGGTAATGCTTCAGGAAGCCCAGAGTCTCTAGAGCATCACTCCTGGATTCCACTTCAATAGCTGAGGATGCTGTGCTTACTCTTGCATGTGAATACTTTCACAGAGGTTGGTGGCTTGACTCCCAGCTCAAGCTGATCTCCGAGAAGTTCTCCTGAGTAAACTTCAAGGGCTTTGAAGTGCAGTCAATTGCTGGGGTGCTGGATGTGGTTCTTGGCTGCCTGCTCCTTGACTCTTTGAGGTCATCACACCTGCAGGATTTGTCTTCTTTCCGACATTGCTGGCCAGGCATCATGTCAGCTTCTTGAAGACACAAGCATTCATTTTCTGGAAGATATTGTGTTTGTTGAGATGAGTCATGGGCAGGTTCCAAGTGTAGCTGTAAGCCATCTTCCAAGGTGGCATACCATAGGCTTGCTTTCTAAGAACTTCACCTTTGCCACATTGACATAAAAGCAGGAGACTCTGAAGCCTCAATCTATGCCATAGACCATGAGGACAATAAGGACAGGGTTGTGGACATTGGGGGTGGTGGTCATACATTTCAGGAAGAGGAATGGATATTCTGGGGATCATCATGGCTTATATCCCCCCATGGTGACTCTTCCACAGATGGACTCATCTTTCTCATTTCATAGTGAGGTAGAGGCTTGTGTCCTTCATCGAAATGATGGTCTTGGTACCTACCCCGAGGCTATCATGAGAGGAAGCTGCCTTTATCATTTGTTGGGATTACTGTCAATTAGGGTTTACTGAGATTGGGGTTTCTGTACTTCCAAGTATCCTGCTCATTCCTGAATACAAATAGGCTCCTAGGATTCCATATTCAGTCTTCGGCCAGGATGGAGGCTTTCCTCAGCAAGTGAGGCTTGGGCCCACTGGTCACTTTTTCCAGAGTCTGGTTCCACCATGACCACAGCCACAAGAATTGCAGATAGTGTATAGGGCATCCGTGGTTATAGACTATACAGGTTTCAGGATGTTCCTAGAAGCATTGCTATAGTCTCTGGAGTCACCAGACTCCCAGGGCAGGTGATGGTCCATCTGGCAGAGCCACTTACAAGAGCTGGTGGCAGGCAATGGAAATTAGGTGGATGGATGCTTCGTTTACTGCACCACAGTCCAACATATCTTCAAACTCCCCCAAGGTTTGTCTTTCCTTAGGCATCACTGCTGCATAACAGATGGGTCCAAACTCTTACAAGACCTTCACAGGGTGTAGCCAGAAGTTTTCTCTGGTCCTGTGTAATCTCTCCCACCCATCCTGCAGCTGCTTGGTCCCAAATAAACATACACAGGTTTATACTATTTTTAAACTATGGCCATGGCAGACTTCTTGCTAGTCAGCTTTTATATCTTAAATTAACCCATTTCTATAAATCTATACTTTATCACGTGGCTTGTGGCTTACCGGTACTTTACATCTTGCTTCTCCTGGCGGCGGCTAGCAGCCTCTTCTCTGTTCCCTTTTTCTCCTTCCTCTCTCTCTAGTTAGAATGTCCCGCCTAACCTTATTTTACCTCACTATTGGCCAAACAGCTTTATTTATCAACCAATCAGAGCAACACATATTCACAGAATACAGAACGACATCACCCATCAACAAGGTCACCTTCCATTCCCATCAATCAGGTGTCTGAAGTGCACAGATAGGGAGGCATGAGATTTATGGAGCAATCATTTTTCTTTGACACATTCCATGACCTGGTGCTTGTGGTCAGCTTGTGGTCAACTACTCTTTAGCTGCTCAGGGGCCAGCCACCTCCTGCCCCTCCGTAACCTTATGCACCTTCACCAGCTCCACACCCTTCCGCTGCTCATTTGTAGCCGACTCTGCTCCTGCCATGCACTCCACCTTCCCTAGAATGGAAATTTTTAATGTTAGCCCTATTGTATGCTTTGGATACAGTCTGTTTGTCTCAAAAACCGTTCAAAGTGGTTAAATTATCCATAACAGCTGAAATTTCCATCTTGATTTGCCAGAAATTAGTGTGGAGTGTTTTCCAATGAAGCCAAAGCTCCTACCATAAAAATTAAAATCTTTAATAAAAATCAAATTACATTTATCATATGAAAAAGTGATGCAATATAATTGTATGGAATTATATTTTTCACTGATTTCTTCTTCATCATAATATGACACATTAAAATGATACTCTAGGGAGGAAAATCCAGCCTCTGAAATATATTGTGATACAAACTAGTAACTGTTATGTAGCATCAGAGGGCTACTTCTGTTTGAAGACTTTGAAAATTTAAACACCTTTTTCTTAACTTCAGAACAGGCTAGATGGAATTCTGTCACAGAGAAGCTCATGAAAGGCTAAAACAAACAAACAAACAAACAAAAACTAAAACCAAAAAAAAAAAAACCCAAAAACAGCACCTTAAGAGCTAGACCTTCTAGTTGTAAACACTAGGTCACATTTTCCCCGATGAGAGGCTTGTGTATGCACACGAGGATTTAGATATGGTTCCTTATACACTTTGAGTAGATGGAGTGAACAAGGGATGAACATGTTTGTGGCTTATGTGCATGCTCTTGTAATGTGCAGGTTTGTGGCTTATGCAGGGTGCATTGTTAGCACAACCTGGGGTGTAACAGGTTACTGAACTCATAAGAACTTACCCAATTGTTCCACTTGTCAATCAAAGTCTATGATTTCTAAGTAAAGTTATGCTTTAATCTATCAATTCACCGGGAGCTCATAACTTCCCTTATTTATTGATCCATTTATTGATGAGTCCGTATATGTTTGCTTTTCTCATCACTCAGTTTTAGATTTTGAACAAGTTTCAGAAAAAGATTGATTTTGTGAGATCTACATGAGCAAACTGAACATGAGGTGGGGTAATGAAGGGCAAGGGTCGGGGGAAAGAGAGCTTAGGGGAGCAGGAGATCCCAGTTGGATTAAGAACAGAGAGGGAGAACAAGGAAAGAGAGACCATGATAAATGAAGACCCCATGGGAATAGGAGAAGCAAAGTGCTAGAGAGGTCCCCAGAAATCCACAAAGATACTTCCACAACAGACTACTGGCAATGGTCGAGAGAAAGCCCGAACTGACCTACTCTGATGATCGGATGGCCAAACACCCTAACTGTCATGGTAGAACTCTCATCCAATGACTGATGGAAGCGGATGAAGAGATCCACTGCCAAGCCCCAGGTGGAGCTCCAGGAGTCCAGTCGGTGAGAAAAAGGAGGGATTGTATGAGCGAGAATTGTTGAGACCAAGATTGGAAAAAGCACAGGGACAAATAGCCAAACTAGTGGAAACACATGAACTATGAACCAATGGCTGAGGAGCCCCCAACTGGATCAGGCCCTCTGGATGAATGAGACAGTTGATTAGCTTGAACTGTTTGGGAGGCACCCAGGCGGTGGGATAGGGACCTGTTCTTAGTGCATGAGCTGGCTGTTTGGAACCTAGGGCTTATGCTAAGACACTTTACTCAGCCTTGGTGTAGGGAGGAGGGGACTGGACCTGCCTGGACTGAATCTACCAGGCTGAGCTGAATCCCCAGGGGAGTCCTTGCCCTGGAGGAGATGGGAATGGGGGGTGGGTTGGAGGCAGGGTGGGGGGCGCAGGAAGAGGGAGGACAGGGGAATCCGTGGCTGATATGTAAAATTAAATTGAATTATAAAATTAAAAAAAAGATTGATTTTGAAACCACTGAACAATAGGCACAATAAAAGTGATATAGAAAGAGCGCTATGTCATCAGTTAACCACAGTCATCAGAAGATCAATTCTGTGGTTCATTTTTGTGGAATTACATATGTGCATAAATTATATTTATTTTAGGGCATGTATGCATGTGATGAAAAACTTCAAATCCATTGCTGTTGATACTGTAGCTGATAGGTTATTATTCTGTTTTTCAACTACAAACTGGATATATGCTCCTGAACAATTTAATGAATCTCCCCAAGCTTTAGGCTCTTATTCTGGGTTGCTTAAATCTTTTAAATTAAAAGTATAAGGAGTTTGATAAGCATTGAACTGACCGTTTTTTTCTCTTTGCCAGTAACAAGTGCTGTGCATCTTTTCATTTCTCTTTTTATAGGTATTCTCAATTCTCTTTCTCTCTCTAACACACACACACACACACACACACACACACACACACACACACACACCCCTATTATCCTTTTTGCCAGAATTCCACACATTATTTTTTTTGTAAATCTTTTTTAATTAATTAATTAATTGTTTTTTTTTCGAGACAGGGTTTCGCTGTGTAGCTTTGTGCCTTTCCTGGAACTCACTCTGTAGCCCAGGCTGGCCCTGAACTCACAGAGATCTGCCTTCCTGTGCCTCCCGAGTACTGAGATTAAAGGCATGTGCCACCACCACCCGGCTGGGAGGAGGTCTTAAATACAGGCTTACAGCACAATGGGAGAACCCTGGAGGGCAGAATTTTGCTACCGATGTTTTACAATCTTGCATCTAAGCTGTTAACACCCATTCTGTAGGATACACAGACAAGGAACTTCCCTTAAGCATTCAGGAGGTTGAAACCTGGGAGGGAATTAGCATAGGGAGGATATCAAGGTCATAGTCAGCAAGCAAGGCAACAGTTACCCAAAACAGGGACCAGGAACCTACAGGTCCCCCTTTTACTAATAAATGAGCTTCTGACTTAGGTTGCATGGGACGTCAGCAGGTCACCTTACCCGTCATGGAGATGCCTGCCCAGGCCACACAGGTGCTCTGTCTTAGGTTGGTGAGTGCCCCCCAGGCATTACCCGTCTTTGAATACTCATTATCATACAGGCTCAATCGTGTGTGAGCTGTAGAATTAACTGTTGCCAAAGATCTCAAAGTGGCGCTGGGCTTGCAATCTGTGTGTTCGACACAGAAAAGACCAACAGACGTTCTAACCCACAGTGGGCTAAAGGCAACTGAGCCATTCCCTTCCTTAATGAGCCTTACTGCAAATTGGAGTCCTTGTAAGATGGTATCCCAAAAGCAAATGGAATTTGAGTTTATAAATTTATAATTTTCAAAGCCAATCGAAATGTATATAACCATTGAATTAAATTTATCATGCCCAATAGAATGAAAAATTAATTAACTGTGGTAGCTACTTTTGCTGCCAGGGTCTCCACTGTGCTAGCTGTAGTAACCAATTATGAAATGGTAATCCCAGAAACAGTAGCAGTGGTGGCCGCCACTGCTATAACAGCAACAATGGCAGCAGCAATGTCAAATTCTCTTCTGGAGCATTTGGGCATCCACTGGCATGGATACAACTCCAAGAAGACGAACCGCCAAGGTCCATTTTTCCACACATTATTTAAGAAAGGAAATGTTCCAGATGTCTAGAAATGGCCCACTCTGCAAAGTCTCCAGAGAAGAATCCTGCTCATAGAGCTGAATGAGACAATCTAGGTGTGGCTTTCTTCTTGGTGGCTTCCAACCCATCCTGGGATTGCTAGTCCTGCCTTTGTAGTCTAAAATACATCCCAAACTATGTACTTCCTTAGCCTTCTACACCAGGACTAGGATGTCAGCCTTACCATTTGGGTGACACATCAGTTCTTTCCCAAATTACATTGATGAATCCCTGCTTGGACCAGGTTAGGGATGTGATAGTTAGGAATGACAGTCATCGCAAGGAGAAAGAAGATTTTGAAGCAAGGGTGTAGAATGCCTTGGGAAGTAAGTAGTGACTCAGCAGCATCAATTGAAGTGAGCACTTTGATATTTAAAGGAATTATGAGGGAGCCTCCAAAAGGCAATATAAGAATACAGCTATTTGTACCTTTTCCTTTCAGGCAAACATTTCCTGGGATAGTAACATCATCCTGATGAAGAGAACCCAAGAGTAATATCATATTACTGAAGATAGCAGATGATTCAGCTTAAATCACTTTACTTCTAACTAAATACTAAAATGAGAAGAAGTCAAAGATCATTTCAATAATCTGGCAAATGTATTGGTTTTAGCCTGTGCTGAGCATGAATATTTGTGTTGTACTGTGACTGTGATTCTCAAATCTCAGTGATTTACCATAACTGGATGCTGCATTCTCTTTTTCATTTTCTGGAGGCCCCACCTCAGAGAGATGGGCTAACTGTCTCACCAGAATTTAGCTGACCCCTCCAAAACTCATGAAGAAGAGAGGGACAGAGAGTCTTGCATCTGCAACTCAATGCTTTGGTTAAGGATTGGAGCATGTCTGCTTACAACTGACTAGCCAGAATAGTTCCACGACTGTGAATAATTAGTAGGGTGCTAGCACATGATTTCTTCCATGAACTCAGGAAGAATGGTAAGCCATAGTTGTCATTCAGGAGCAGTTGAAAATAAGTAATACTACTTATAGAATAAACTTTAAAATATTTTTGTACTTTTGAAGTATAGCAGAACACAGGTGATATGGAGAAGAGGGGAATAATTGGGAAGGAAGCTTAAGTGGGGAGAGGGATGGGAAGGTAGGGTGGAAGACGGGGTAGAAGAGGAAAAATTAACAGTAAAGTTATTTTAAAAAGCCGTATGGCCAGGCAATGGTGGTACATGCCTTTAATCCCAGCACTCAGGAGGCACAGGCAGGTGGATCTGTGAGTCTGAGGCCAGCCTGGGCTACAAAGCAAGTTCTGGGACAGCAAGAGCTAGAAATTCTGCCTCAAACAACAAAAACAAATGAACAAACAAACAAAAAGCCATATGGAAAACTTACTATTGTATAGGCTTCCTAAATACACACACACACACACACACACACACACACACACAGACACACAGACACACACACACACACACACACACACACGCACGTTTATATAAAAGAGTTTAATCAATTACCCTACCCAGGAGATAATGCTGCTTCAAGAATCCATACATAGTTTGCCCCCCTTAATAGTAGGATCCCTCTATTGCTGAGGGCACCATACTTTTTTGCCATAGGATATGGAGAAATCAAACTGGTACTTGTCAGGAAGCTTCTTTCCTACTGGTTGGTTATTGTAGTACTAGAGGGTGCCATACACGATGCTGGCTACTGGGGGACAAAGTCATCAACAGTCTTACCCAGCTGTGGACTCTGGGAGTCTGCATTACAGTCGATAATCACAGTGTAAGATATATCCATGGTTGTAATAGTGGCACAGATGTTACTGGTGTGTGGTGGTTTGAATGAGAAGGGACATCGTAGGCTCATCTATTTGGCTACTTGGTCCCCAGATGATGAACTGTTTGAAAGGATTAGGAGGGGTGTCCTTGTTGGAGGAGGTATGTCACTGAGGGTGGGGTTGCAAGTTTTCAATGCCCATGCCAGGCAGGACCAATGTCTTTCTTTCTGCTTGTTGCCCGGGGACCAGGGTGTAAAGCTTTCAGCTACTGCTCTCACACTGTGACTGTCTGCTTCCTGCCATGATGATCATGGACTAACCCTCTAAAACTGTGAGCAAGACCCTAATTAAATATTTTCTTTTAAGGATATGTGTTGGTCACACTGTCTCTTCAGGCAATAAAATAATAACTAAGACATGGAGTAATTAACAGCTTTATGATCGGATTTAAGGCCTATGCTGCAGGATAAAAATATCTTTCCTGTTCTGTTGGGTATGGCCCCAAACCCCATGGCTGGGGAGCTAATAGGCCCCAGGATAGGCCTACTATTATTATATTGCTAAATGGACATAATGTCAAACTGCCCTCTAAATTCCTATTTTATACTCATAGGTTAGTGCAGCTCTCAGACCTCATCAGAGACATTTCTTTGTGCCATAGATGGTGGTCAGTGCAGAAACTCACAACTGGTCAAAGCTCAGAGAACAAGTGTCTGTGGAATGCTCAGCCATAAATGGGATATCTATATACACTACATTTGTCCCCACAAGGCTCAATGACCGGTGGGGAAAAAAAGGGGGGTAGGAAGATGGTGAGAGCCAGAGGTACGGGAGGACCTGGAGGAAATAGTATCTTTCAGCAATGACAGAACCCATTATATTCATAAACTTTCAGAAGTTGTGGTTGTGTGTACAAGTCCCGCTTAAGATCAAACCATCAACATTCCAGCATGGAGAGGCTCCTGAGTCCTAAATCCTCACTGAGGAGCTGTTAATAGTCAGTAGCTTCTTGGGGAAGGAGAAGCAATTTTTCCTAAGGTATGGATCCTGGTAGTTGAGCCATGGTCCTGGGGATGGCCTCGAACCCAGAAACATATGACGAGTTGAGATCAGTGCGCTATTAAAAAAAGATGATGTGCAGTTAGGAGGGCACAGGAGTGGGAGTATATATGACAGGCATTGGGGGAAAGTGGGAGATGGACATGGTTAAAACACGTTGAATACATGTATAGAATTTCCAAAAATTAATAAAACGTTATACTTTAAAACAAAAATACATACAAATGAGAATTTTTATAAAATATTCTTTTTCATTTAATTTTTTTTCATTTTACATACCAACCACAGTTCCCCTTACCTCCCCTCCCCTCACAACCCCCCCTCCACCACTACTCCTCAGAGAGGGTAAGGCCTGAGGAGTCAACAAGATCTGGTACATCAAGCTGAGGCAGGCCCAAGCCCCTCCTGCCTGCATTAAGGCTGAGCAAGGTGTCCCACCATAGGGAATGGGCTCCAAAAAGCCAGCTCATGCTCCAGGGAATAATCCAGGTCCCACTGCCAGGAGCCCCACAAGCAGACCAAGCCACACAACTGTCACCCACATTCAGAGGGCCTGGTTTTGTCCCCTGCAGGCTCCCCAGCTGTCAGTCCAGAGTCCGTGAGTTCGAACTAGCTCAGGTCAGCTGTCTCTGTGGTTTCCCCCATCATGATCTTGACCCCCCCCCCCACGTTGCTGATATGATCCCTCCTCCCTCTCTTTAACTGGACTCTAGGTGCTCAGGCTCATGCCTAGCTGTGGATCTCTGCATCTGCTTCAATCAGTCACCAGATGAAAGTTCTATGATGACAATTAGTATAGTCATCGATCTGATTACAGGGGAAGGCCCATGTCAGGCACCCTCTCCACTATTGCTGGGAGTCTTAGCTGGAGTCATCCTTGTGGATTCCTTGGAATTTCCCTAGTACCAGGTTTCTTCCTAATCTCATTATGACTTTTTCTATTAAGATATCCCTTTCATTGCTCTCCCTCTCCCTCCCTCCCCCTACTCAATCATCCAATCATGTTCTCATTCCCCAGTCCCTCCCCTCCTCCAGCCCCCTCATAGTTTACCCAGGAGATCTTATCCGTTTCCTCCTCCCGGGGCATTTCATGTGTGTTTCTCTTAGGGTCCTCCTTGTTATCTAGTTTCCCTGGGGTTGTGGATTATAGCCTGATTATTGTTTGCTTTACATCTAATATCTATCTATGAGTGAGTACATACCATATTTGTCCTTCTGAGTCTGCGTTACCTCACTCAGGATGATATTTTCTAGTTTCATTTTTTTGCCTGCAAATTTCGTGATGTCATTGTTTTTTACTGCTGAGTAGTACTCCATTGTGTAAATGTACCACATTTTCTTTATCCATTCTTCTGTTGAAGGACATCTAGGCTGTTCCCAGGTTCTGGTTATTACAAATAATGCTGCTATGAACATAGTTGAGCAAGTGTCCTCGTGGTATGATTGAACATCCTTTGGGTATATGCCCAAGAGTGGTATTGCTGGGTTTTGAGGTAGACTGATTCCCAATTTTCTGAGACCGCCATACTGCTTTTTTATATAAAATATTGTGATGCTTTAAAATATTGGTCTATGTTTTTATTGGTTTCCTACTTTTTATGGTATGCTTTTCTTTATAAAATTCCAGTTTGGGCTTTTACAGACAGCATCCTAAGAACTATTTACTTTCTTTTTGTGTCCTGTTGTGTCCTGTGTCCTGGAGACACAGATGATAATGTAGAGTTGCCCCTTATTTATTTTTGACAATACTGTCATTGTAAGACCCAGCAAGGAGATGCTTTGCAACAACGGGAAAGGTGGAGCATAAAGCAGAGAGCAGTGGAACCTATGCTGCAAGACGTGCAAGCCTGGCCTGGTGTCAGAGGCCCTCTCCTATCTGCCGTCTGTTACCTTCCACGTTTCTGTTGTGGCATTTCCTGTACTAGGCTAGTAAACGCTTTCGTTTCCATCTGGATCCAGTTTTAGCGATGCCATTGATGACACTGTCCAGACTATAATGCAGATGGAATTAGAGCAAAGGAATGTCTATAACCACACACACACACAAACGAGCTTGCACAACACAAGGCCTCTAATCCAATATAGTCCTGGGTAATATGCTCCATGTGTGTGAGCGGGGTCCAGTGTGATACAGGAAGGATGGAAAACTCACCTACTTGTTTTCAGAGAACTTTAGACTCTGAAATCTGACTGTTAATAGGGTATGCCTTGGAATTATAGTTTACTGAAATTTTTAATGTCTCTTCTAGTCAAAACCCGTGAAAACATGTAGCTTTTGAAGAAGTAGGGACAGGTAAAATGGCTCAGCCTGACACCCAGGTTTGTTGGAAGGAGAAAAACAGACTCTTCCTTTAAGTTGTCTTCTGACCTCCACAGATTCACCGTGGCAGGTGCATGCCTCCTCCACACCAAATGAATGTGATAAAAATATTTTAATGGGGATGAATGCACAGCCATTCAGAACACTTGTGTGTTGAAGCAAATACTGAATTATTTATATGAACAACTCATTTAACTGTAAAACAGCCTGTGATGTTGAAATTATGGTCATTTACCCATCCAGAGAAATGGACTCAGAGAGGCCAATTAGCTCATCCTATGCACAGTGGGATAAGGGCTCTGACTCAGGCACCATGACTCAGGCTCTTCTGTGCTGACTCCATACACATCCAAGGCATGTGTTCAGAGTGTTGTAAAATGGAATTTGTAAAGTCTATAATTATAGATAATAGTGAATTTTTAAAAATAAATTCTCAAGTTTCTATAATTTCAATATCCCACAGGAAGTTTAAGATGAATTTTTATCCCTAAATCTCATTCATAGTAAAAAAAATTGTTTATAAGGTCATACACACACACACACACACACACACACACACATACACACATACACACATTCAATTCTGTCATTACTTCTTTTAATTCTGACTTTGCTATTGTTTTCCTGCTGTATCCAGTAAGTCAAATCTGTTTAGTTTTAGCTCCTTGTTTGAAAAACAAGTTTTTTCCCCCTATGTTAACATAGCTAATAGAGTTGAGTCAACACAACATGGATAAGCAAACATATATGCATTCTCTTTGCCTATTCCATATTTTGCTTTCTTCCTCATTTTTTTTTGTTATATCCTTATCCACCTATGAGTATTATACTCAGAATTTAGAAATAGCCTTGACTGCATCTATACTGTGTAAATGTAAACATTTGGCTGAAAGTATGGAATCCCTGCACATTGTTCAAAAGGTAACTGTGAATTAGTTTAGCAGAGTTGAACAGTTATTTCCATAACATACCTAGAAATATTTACTCTTATTAAACACAGCCTAATACATCATAGAATGAAGGAAACCCTGAGGTTATAAGTAATGATAATATCTCCATGTGACAAGCTTAGACTAGCTAGTGCTATTTGAATTCACAAAATTTGTAAATCTATTTTAAAAATATTTATTTTTTGAAATCATTTGAATTTTTCTTTATTTTTGCCAGTACCATATTGTTTTTATTTCCATGTCTCTGTAATATATCTTAAGATCTGGAATGTAGTTGGATGTTTCTCCAGTTCCACCAGGGCCCCACAGTCCCATGGCCCACTTATAAAAAAAATCACTCAGAATCTTATATTGATTATAACTGCTTGGCCATTAGCTCAGGCTTTTTACTGACTAACTCTTACACTTAAATTAACCCATAATTCTTATCTATGTTTAGCCACATGGCTTGGTACCTTTTCTCAGTCCTGCCTTGTCATCTTGCTTCCTCTGTGTCCGGCTGGCGACTCCTGACTCAGCCCTTCCTCTTCCCAGAATTCTCCTTGTCTACTCGCCCTGCCTATACTTCCTACCTGGCTACTGGCCAATCAGCGTTTTATTTATCAACCAATCAGAGCAATACACATTCACAGCATACAGAATGACATCCCACAACATCTGGAATGATAATCTTTCCAGCATTGTTCTTTTTGATCAGGACTGTTATGACTATCCTGGGTCTTTTGTGTTTCCATATGAATTTTCAGATAGTTATTTCTGTTTCTGTGAGGAATGAGATGGAGATTTTGATTAGAATTGCATTGAATCTGTAACTAGTTTTTAGTAAAATGGTCATTTTTCACAATAGTAATTCTATGAATCCATGAGCATGTCTCCCCACTTTCTAGTATCTTTATTTTTTTTTCCTCAGAGGTTTAAAGCTTTCATTACAAATGTCCTTAACCTCTTTGGTTAGGTTTATTTTTATATATTTTATTTTCATTGAGGTTATTATGAATGGGAGTGTGTCTATGATATCTTTCTTTGTATGTTCGTTGTTGGTATATAGAAAAGCTATTGATTTGTGCAAGTTGATTTTGCGTTCTGCTACATTGCTGAATTTATCATCTTTGGATTTTTTCTGACAAGATTTTGGGAATCTCGAATGTATAATATCATTTCATCTGCAAATAGGGATTCAGCAGGATTGCTTCAAGGTTTTCTCCATTTAGGATGAAGTTGGCTATTGATTTCTCATATATAGTCTCTATTAAGTTAAGGTATGTCCCCCCTAGTCCTACATCCTCTAGGACTTTTATTATTAAATTATGGGGTGATATTCAAAGTTAGTTCTTATTTCTGTGGAATCTAATTGACTTTTATAATAGCATTAGTGAACTTTGAGCTTAACAAAACTCAAATTATGATACATTTTAATCTATTATAAATGTACTAAAGACCCATTAAAGCTTATCTTAAGAGCAATAAACAGATTTGGAAAGTTTAGCATGTTTTTCCGTTATAATATTTTATAGATTGTATTTTCAAAATTGTTTTATTATTCTAAATCTGTAGCACATTTATGATTTTGAAATATGATTTACAGCAATATAAGAATTTATGAATTTCCAATTTGGAAATTCTTCTGTCACTTTATTTATAGTTATTAAATACAAAAATTTTGTAGCAATCACAACATTGACTCTAATAATTGGTTTCCAGCTCTTCCCACTTCTTTTCTGTTGAGCTAATATTTTCAGGCTTTTATTTACATTTCCTACTTCTTATTTTCTGGATGCTGCTCCTTATAGAGAAAGCAGAAATTGAGGATTTTATTGTATTGAGCATTGTTTTAGTAACTTTTGATTTAGCTGATGATTTTGAATTCTACTTCTATTTCTTCCAATTTTACTCTGCCCCTCATCAATTCCTTAGGTGGCATACACGTCTACAGTAAGGTAGGAAGGCAAGGCCTTTAAAACACATTTTTGAAATTATTGTACAATTACAACATTTCTTCCCTCTCTTTCCTCCCTCCAAATCTTCCCATATGCCCTGCCCTACTCCCTTCAAATCCATGAGCTTTTTTTCATTAATTGTTCATATATAACATATATATATATATATATATATATATATATATATATATATGTATGTATACACACACACACACGTATATATATTGAAACCCAACCTTCTTAGTCCATACAGTGTTACTTGTATGTATGTTTTCAGGGCATTGGACAACCAATTGGTATAATATTCCATGCAGAGGATCATGTCTTCTGCTCCCAGCTTTACTCAGTTGCCTGTAGTTCTTTGTGTCGGGTCAAGGCCTCATAGGCTTTTCTCTGTCCAGTTTGGGGTGTTCATTGGCGTCATTTTGCTCAGCTCACGTTTGTGTAGTTATGTTGGTGAGACTTTATGGGTGTAGCTTCTGATGTAAGTAGGAGACACAGTCTCACAGCAACTCCCTGCTCCTCTGGCTCTTACAATCTTTCTGCTCCCTCTCCTGCAATGTTCCCTGAGCTTTAGGTGTGGGAGTGTTTTGTAGATGTGTCCATCGGGACTAGGCTCTACAACTCTGTGTTTTGATTGGTTGTGGTTTTCTTTACTGGTCTCCTGTGTGTTGCACAGAAAAGTTTCCTTGATGAGGGGTGATGACTACACTTTTCTATGTATATTATATCTCTAATATACAAATTATATCTATAATCTGTCTATCTATCATCTCTCTATCTATATAACTTAAGTTATCCTAGTACAGTCCAAGTAGAAAGTCATTGGTTAGAATAATAATTCTTATTATATCTAGTTTGTGATATGCTTTCTCAATGTGATCTGTCCTCATTTAAGAATCCCAATGACCTGGTTCAAGCTTGACTAAAAATGAGTCTGAGAATTCCAAGTACTATAGTGATTGGACTCAGGTTACTGCACTAGATTCTGTTTCTTCTCATTTGTATATATTTAGCAGCACCTATTTTATTACTAGTTGTCGCACAATAACCAACTATTAACACAAATTTTTGTAGGTAAAAGCATTATTACTATAGTCCTGAGCTTATAGCCTATACGACTCGACAGACAGTTCTTCCTGGCCTCTAGAACACTGAGATCTCATGGTTGTCATTAAAATCGGAGAGCCTTACTATACAGAATGTTCTACATCTCCTGTGGTCTACAGAAGACAGACTTCATAGCACTCTCCAACCCTACCACTGTCTCCTCACTAACTAGTATATCAACAACTACTTGTACAAAAGTGTCTCTTGAAGCTATCAGGGATTGTTAGGGAACTGTGGGGTATGCTGTGCATAGTAAATGCAGACTAAAATTCTCATGCTGCTGTGAATCTGAACTTCCTCTATGGAAGAAGAGATTTGTGATCATATTTTATCTGTGTACCCCAATAAAGCTTATCTGAGGATCAGAGGAAAAAGCCAGCCACCATAATAAACATAGAAGTCAGGTAATGATAGCACATGCCTTTAATGCTAGCATTTGGGAGGCAGAGATCCATCTGGATCTCTGCGAATTCAAGGCCACACTGAACACAGAGCCAGGCATGGTGGCACATGCCTTTAATTCCAACGCTAGTTAACCATAAAGGTCTGGAGGTCTGACAGGAAGTGATAGAGTTGGGCAGAAAGAGGAAATGATGTAGCTGGGCAGAAAGAGGAAGTGAGATGGCAGGGACAGAAAGGCATATAGGCATGGGTATACAGGAAGTAGGTCTTTTTGGAGACTGAGGAGTTGATAAAATGAGGTAGGCTGTGGCTTGTCCTATTTCTCTGATCTCTCAGTTTTAACCCCAATATCCTGCTCCAGGTTTTTTTTTTTTTTTATTAATAATACCATTTAGCAATTCGTCTTACAGAGATTTAAGTTCTTTCATTTAAATATGAATGATTAGAAGCCGTGGTCAAATTCAAGCTTCATTGAAACTACTAGCAGATTATTACTGACATTTGCCTAAAGCAGAACATTAAATTGTGAATTCTAGGTTGTTATTCTCTGTTAGTTTATTTGCTCTATTGTACTCCAATATCAAAGTGTATCCATCTTTATGCATGTCCCCGAGTCCTATTGCCAAGTTCTGCAGTATGGTTTAGATTTTTGGGCTGTTTCCCCTGGGCCAGGCTTTCTTCTTCTCTTTGACTGGGTTGTGCTGGGATCCAACTTTCTTTGAGGAGCTGGAGACTCTGAGGATGGTTGGGATAGGTTGTCAGGGAGCAGGTATTGTTAGTGAGCTGCCCATGGTGTAACAGCAAAAGGTTCATTCTCCTCTGCCAGATGTGGTAGTAGGGGGCTGCTTCTGCTGGTAGGAAAAGTTAAGGGCATCATAGACTCAAAGTTTCCAACTTTATCTTGTCTTCTCTGTGTTCTCATCTAATGTCTCAGAGTTCTGGTACGGCAGACTCTTGCCTGATATGACAAGGTTACACATTTATTAGTGTTGCATCCCTGTGCTTGATGGCTGGCTGTGTTGTCTCTTGTGGGTGTGTGGCGGAGATGGTTGGCAATAAAAAAGCCTTTCAAAGCTGCTATATAGTCCTGATTTTCGACTCGTAGTCTGTGTTGTACATTTGAGGCTTTCATACACACACACACACACACACACACACACACACACACACACACAGAGGCACACAGGCACACACGCACATGCACACTATCTATGTACTAATGCTCTCTATAGGACTGCCAGAAGAAGCCTTGCTATGACAAAATTTATATGACAGTTATTATAGCAATTAAAAAGCGCAGTCCTTTGACCTCTCATGTCTTACTTTCCATCTGTATTCTTTTCGTGATGCACTGATAATTTTAATGATTATGATGCTAGTGGATGCCATTGATTACTATTGTCCCATCCTCTTTTGAACTAAGTTGTAAAGTTATTTATGTAATCATTAAATATGTAGGAATCTCATTGAGTTTCGTTCTGTGGGTGTGGTCTGGTGACAATGACATCATTTTTAGAATGAAATGCAGTATGCTATTCTGGATTGACAGCTAGACTAGAGCAATGTCGTCTATAGAAGACATTATTAGAGAAATGTTAAGTAAGATCTGTGGATTGGGTAATAGTGTTGATGATCGTTTTTCTTATCTTCAAACCAATGCCAAGGATATTTTAGAGAGTGCACTTGGTCCTTGTGTTTAGGAAAAATATACTAACTCATGTGTAAGAGGCATTTGGCATAAATATTTCCCAAATAACTTAGGAAAAATATTCATAATTATATACAGAGAGAGAGAGAGAGAGAGACAGACAGAGAGACAGAGAGACAGAGAGACAGAGAGACAGAGAATGTGGTAAAAAGTCCAGCATTAAGAACAAAGCTTAGAAGGGTTCTTTGTATTGTTTTTGTTTCTTTTGTATATATTTCTAATATTTACAAATAAAAACTACAGTAGCAAAAGGTCATGCAAAAGTTTATTTGTTTTTAAAAAGAGTCCATGGCATGAGCAAAAGTAATGGTGATAGAAGGGAGGGGCTACCAATCCTGTACTTGAGAGAACAAGTTGATTGAGAGGCCACAAGAGCCCAGCAATACCATTAAATAGGGTAACCCCACAGTACTGTAGCTACAGAGAGAGGCACTCGTCGGGCTTGGACAACACGTGACAGCCGGGAAGACCTTCCAGACTATTCTCTCTCACCATGCATGTTAGACAAGACATTCTAAGAAGCAGATACCCACACTGGCATGGAGTGGACCTACTCTGGAAATACTTGTTATATAAATTAGGGAGGTCTGTGGAGGCTTCATGAACCAGCCAACTACTGGCTCATTTCTGGAGGGAAAGGAGGAAAGAAGATTTGGCAGGACAGGCCCAGCTGTGGTGCAGTTTCAATGAATTTTAGAAATGTTAAGTCTCTCCATCTGCCAGAAAAGGCTTAGATCTTCCCTGCTGAACTCAGTGACTGCCTGGGGGTAGTCCAGTGGAAGTGTGGCATTAACAGAGATATTGTGATGTATTTTAGATTGTACCAACTGGGAGCTGTCGGAAAATCACATTTCCTGCCATTGGAGTTTCAATAGGTACATTTTAAAGGTTGTCATACCTTCTATTGGCCAGCTAAAAAAGAGCTAGAGGGCAAACATATCCAATCTATATATTTCATAAAGGATCACTTTCCTGGAGAACTTTTGAAAACAAACAGGATGGAGCAGTGTAGAACTACAGAGTCTAGCAGAGAACCTCTAGCTCATAAATCAAAACAGAAGAAAAAGAGGAAGAAAAGAAAATTTCAAACAGATGTAGCAAGATGTAGCGCTCTTGAATATAATTTGGGTAACTATCCTCAAAGGCGAGGCATGGTATTAAAAATGATGTATATGGAACTTTGAAAAGGAAAGAGGGAAAATTGCCCAATATCTAGCAGGGGTGAGTTCCAAAGTGATGGGTACATAGAAAGGGGCAAAGATACTAACTGTAGTATGGCTGGATCCCAGAAAAAGATTACACAAGAATAATTAAAAGATAACAAAAGAGTTCTGACTTGGAACCCATGTGAGGTCAACCTCCCTGACTGCAAAGGAATGGGTTGTCGTCTCCAAGGGAACAGTAAAAGCCTGTGATAGAAGTGGAAAGCCACACAGTAGAGCACATTTAAAACTTAGTAGCATCCATTTTGCCAGAAGGCCTAGCTTAGACCATTGACACCCTTGAAACAATAAAGAGCCATAACAGTGAGCTGATTAGAACCCAAGCATTACTTTCCTGATTGTAGAAGATACTGATAGTACTTCACTAATTCTAAACAGCCTGTGCGTTAGGGGGCATGGGGACAACATAGGCCAATACTGAGCCTTCCCCCAATGCAACATAGACTAATGCAGAAGCCCCCAAGTACAACAGATCAATGCTGGGCCCCTTTAATATAACACAGACCAACACTACCCTCTTAATACAACACAGACCAACAGTGAAGCCCTAAAATATAGTGCTGAGTCCCCTAAATACAACACAGGCCAAAGCCACCCCTACCAGTACAACACAGACTGACGCTGAGCCCCTCAAACACAACACAGACCAATGTTAATCAGCTTAATTTCAACAGAGACCAGTGCTGAGCCCCTCAGGCACAATGCAGATTGATGCTAAGTCTCTCAAATACAACACAGACCAATGATGAAGACCCTAAATACAACACAGACCAATGCTGAGCCCTTTAACACAACACAGATCAAAGCCGAGGCCCTCAAATACAAGACAGACAATGTTCAAGACCCCAAACACAAAAAAGACAAATGCTGAGTTCCTTAAATACAACATGGACCAATGCCAGCCCCTCAAATACAACACAGACTAGCGCCAAGTGTCTCAAGTACAAACAACAGGTTCAATTTTCAGTGACTGACAAGGATATTTTAGAACTTCTGGTTTTCATATAAAGAGTGAAGGATAAGAAAAACAAATAGATTTCAAGGCAAATGACAAATGATAAACTAAGGCAGATGATAAACTAAATTTCTTGAATCTTATTCCACAGACATTTGTTCAAGTGTCCCAAGACATCATTCAGGGACTGTCCTAGTTAGATTTTGTCAACTTGACATAAACATAGACACACTGGGAAGAGAGAACCTCAACTGAGAAATTGCCTCCATAATACTGGATTGTGGACACGTCTATTGGGAATTTTCTGCATTGATGAAGGACCCAGACCACTGTGGGAGGTGTTATCCCTTAGCAAGTGGCCCTGGTTTGTATAAGAAAGGTAGCTGAGCAAGCCAGGGAGAGCAAGCCAGTCAATGGCATTCCTCCATGGCCTCTGCTTCTTGGGTTCCTGTTTGAGTTCTTATTTGGTTTCCCTAGATAATGGACTACAAACTACAAACTGTAAGCCAATAATCCTTATCACCCCAGCTTGCTGTTGTCAGTGTTTTATCACAACAACAGGGAGCAAAGGAGGAAAAAAACTCAATGGATTTGTGGGGGGAGACAAACAGGGAGGGGAGAGTAAGTGATTTTCTCGAAAAGATATAATTAAATGGCAAGAGGGAGGGAGAGAGAGAGGAGGAGAGGGAGAGGGAGAGGGAGAGGGAAAGGGAGAGGAAGAGGGAGAGGGAGAGAGAGACTAGAAAATTTTGAAGCACCCCTTTTCTATGACAGAAGCTTTGGCATTATTTCCAAATTCCAGACATTTTGTAAAACATAAATATTTATTTCCAGTGACCTCCATCTCGTCATAATGGTGATTATCTAATTTATAAGATTATTTTCTATTTGTGATTTTGGACCAAAGAATAGAAAAGGAGCAATGTTTAAGTAACAAACTTCATTATAATTTAGCAACACTGTTGTAAAAATTAGCGCTGTACTGATGAGATGGCTCAGCAGATAAAGGTGCTTGGTGCCAAGCCCAGTGACTCGAGTTTAATCCCCAGGACTCATAAGGTGGAAGGAGAGAACTGGCTCCTGCCAGTTGTCCTCTGACCTCAAGGGTGCTTTGTGACATATATGCACACATACACACAATAAAGAAATATGACTGTAATTGAAAATTTAAAAAGGAAGAATTAGTACCATTTTGACAGCTCCCTCAATAATGAAAAGTATCACCCAGCAAATACTTTCTAAAATTTATTAACAGATAAGAATTGCAAAATAACAAAATAATTTAGTGTCCTAGGAAAAACATCTGTGAAAATTTGTAATTCTGGTGTACTATGATACGTTTTTGAAGGAAAGTGTACAATGTAACACAGATGTTTCTGATCATAATACCTTTAAAATGTTTGTTTAGTTAAATTATGAACCATAACTTTCCCTGAGAATGCCTCTCAACCCACTTACATATGAAGATGCTTTTCTACTAAGGCTACCCCTTTCACTCTAAATGTTACTATTTCCTTAGGTACTGTGTTAAGTCTCACAAATCAGGACCAGCTTCAGGGTAGTGCTATTCATCTTTCAGTCTGCTGAGCACAAAGTGTAGTGCCTGGCAAGCACCTGCTGAATGAGTTAATGTGAGAGACCAGAGTGGAGAATAACACGCTGGAATTGAAGGAGCCTATTTAAAATGTAGACATGCTTTGTTGGATCGCGGTGTCTAAGTTGTTTACTCTATGAAGTGTTCTGATAACAATAATCTGGCTTTAAGTGCAGGCTCACTGCTACAATACATTTTAGTAGAGTTACTTTGCATTGTCCAGGCTACCATGCCAGGCAGAAACAGCCCTTAGGAAGGAAACACTTATTTTGGCTCACGGTTTCAGAGAGATTTCAGCCCATCATGGTGGAGAAGGCATCGCAGTGGAAGCATGTGGCAGGGGCATGTCCACACAGTCACCAATCAGGAAGCAAGAGAGTGGGATAGGAGCTGGGCTTGACTATATCCTTTAAAGGCCCACCTTCCTCCAGCACCCTCAACTTTAAAGGTTCCACAGACCCCCAAACAGTACCAACAGCCCTGGAGCAAGTCTGTGAGAGACACTTTATGGACTTAGAGTTGTAACAGTAACAGATACATTTCAAACAACTATCAGTAAAAGACTAAAATATTAGACCCAAATACCCAGAATTGAAGAATTTCCTTGAGTTTTTTTTTTATTTAATCACAAAATCATCAATTTAACTGGAATAATAACTTCATACTGAATGTTACATCAAATAGATACCCTGTTTTAACAGGAAGTGGGTTTGTATTAGTTAACCTCTTGACATGGCAAAATGGCTCAAACTTTCCTTGTAGGCTGCTCAATCCATCAAATTATATTAATTGGTGATTCAATTTTTAAAAAGGGGTATTTATAGTTGTAATTTGATTTTACTGATGAAATCTTTTGTTACTGATGAAATCTTTTGTTACTAATGAAATACTTACATTGATTCAAATTCTTAATATTTATAATTCCATGTGGAACTTAAGCTCTCCTTTCTGATATATTCAAGTAGGTAAATATTGTGGATTTCTTATATTTTTTATTGTGAGCCTAGCCTTTAATGGCTGAGCCATCTCTCTAGTCCAGATTTCCTAGGCAATAGACCATTACTATTATTTTTTAGCTATTGTCTTAAGAATGTAACATAAATAACACAACAATACCCATTTAGCAATATGATTATTATGACTTAAGGGAGTACATAATGTTGATATTGCTACCATTCTTGTAAGCCCCAAACTGTTGACATTTGCAAAGCTGTTTGCAGCATTTGTCTCTTTGGTCTTCATGGTCTTATCATAAAAGGTGATGGTATTGACTTTGAAACAATCTAGGGCCTGAGAAAATGGCTCAGTGGGTAAAATGCCTGCGGTGCAAATATGAGAATGTGAATTCAGACCCTGGCTTCTTTTTAAAAGCCAGCATGGCGGTGCATTTCTGTGACCCAGTGCTGGGAGCAGGAAGAGTCAGAAGGATCCCTGGATTCACTGATTTGCCAGCCTCGCTGAATCTATTTCCTTAGTAAGATATTCTGCCTCAAAAAATAAGGTGGGGAGTATTAGAGGAAGACATTTGATATTAACCTTTGGCCTCTATTCATGTGTACACATGCACCCATGCACATCCATGTGCACCTGTGCACACACCCATATGAGCACATACACCACACACACATAGGCACACACATGCATACATAATGCACACAGAAAAAAATCCAAAATATTTAACTCTATTGACTTTAAAAATACAATATATTGGTGTTTGAAAAATAGAAATTAAAAACATCCAGAAAATCATATGGATTATTTTTATTACAAATGAGTTAACTTTCTGATGAACTTGAGGTCAGGGATGAAGTAAATATGGATTCCATTTAAGAAAAGGCCCTGTCTGCTTGCCTTGGCATTTACAATGAACAGGACTCACTTTTATTCAAGGCATGATTTACGCCAGGATTTGTCCTGAGCTTTGAGTAAGCATCATGCTGTTTTCCATTCGAGTTATTTTTGTTGAATGTCTGTACACAATTTACAGTTCTAAATGTTTTAAGACATGGCCCTTCCCTGATATAGACAACAGAATCATTTTAATCTTAGTGTTGACTGAACTCAACGTTAGAGATTAGTACTTAAACAAGTAGTTTTATGTAAGATAAAGACTTAAATATGCATTTCTATTTACTTAGTTCTTAAAGCTTCTTTTGGGGTTTGTGAAAAGTTAAGGGCTCTGACAGTTCTTTCACTCACCCACTTTCTTCATAATTTAGATTAGGTCTCAGTATTTAGCTCAGACTAGCCTAAAACTCACTATGTCACTGGCTTCAAACTTCTGCTTTTCCTGCCTCAGCCTCCTGCACACTGGGGCTACAGACACTGAGATCACATTCCTCTGAGGTGTTGGAGGTAGTCGTGTCTGCACATATTTAGCTCTAGACTGATATGGACTAAAGAGTGGGAATACCAACTGCTCACAGACAGGATCAAGTCCTCCAGACTCTGAGTGATGAAGATGGCAGGTGATCTATCAAGATTGCCCAAGAACTTGAGTAATGGCTATTTATGTATATATGATGAACATCAAAGAGGATTTTGCCAATTAAATTTTTTGCTAAAAAAATTTGAAACATAACATGCTTCTAGTGAATTTATTTCATCTGTGTGTTTGTGGTTCTTCAGAAAACATTCAATTTGAGATGTTACTACCAGTTAGTTTGTCCTGAGACCAGTTGGTTGGCTTTCTTATAAGGGTTTAACGACAAGATAAGTAAATGCTCCTGTCATAGAACCCAGTCTGTAACTAGTGACCTGTGTTGTCAAGGGTTTATTTCCAGATCAACAGATCATTCCTTTCTCTCTCTCTCTTTTTTTTTTTGAGGGAGGGTGTGTGTATGTGTGTGTGAGAGACAGGCAGAGACAGAGAGAGAAACAGAGAGAGAGAAAACGGGCAGACATACACACACACAAAACACACACACACACACACACATACACACACACACACACACACACACACACACACACACACACACACACACACACACGGGGGTGGGTGAGGAACACTAGTGCCATGGGTGAATGTGTGGAGGTCAGAAAAAGACAATCTTGGATGTTGCTTCTCAACGTTCACAATCTGAGGTCACATTTGATCAGTTGCTGTGTGCCAGGCTAGCTGGTCTGTGAGCTTGCTGAGTCCCTCATGTCTCCACCTCTCATTTCTCCACAGTTACTGAGACTGCAAATGCAAGTCCTTGCATCTGTCTTTTATGTAGGTTCTGAGACTCTGAACTCGCTTGCTGGAGCTTGCACAGCAAATGCTTTATTCACTGAGGCTGATCCCCAGCTCCACAGATTGTATCTTTTTTATAAAGGTACATGCAGTTATGTCCATGTTTATGTCTCCTGTTAGCTCAAACAAGGCTAACATTTCTCTTCTTCCCTTTTCTCTTTCTTGCTTTAGAAAGTGCTCCATTTCCCCAGTCTTCAGGAAGGATACAGTCTACAATGTTCCAGAAACGCTGTCTACCCACTATGTATTTGTTGGTCTGAGGTTTGCAACTATTTTGTTACATGCATTTACAGTGTATTTTGATGACCAACCCTGTTTCCAACCATAAATGCTTTACTGAAGTCCAAACATCCTTTTTGAGGAGATGCCACCAGCTGCAAGCTGGGCTGGGGACTCTGCAGTCAATTCCAGGCTATATAAAGGAATACTTGGAATTTTGTATGCCGTGTTGTGTTAAGGTAGATATCTAGCCCCACAGTCAGAGCTGCTGAAACTGCAGGTAGAAAACAGGATCTGAAAATGCACATTTCTCTTATTATATAAAATTTAAAATTCATTTATTTATGTGTATCTGTGCAACTATGTGTGCACATGAGTACGTTCGTGTGTGTGTGTGTGTGTGTGTGTGTGTGTGTGTGTGTGTGTGTGAGCACATGCCATAGCATGGATGTGGAGGTTGGAGTACAACTTGGAAGAGTCAATTATTTCCTTTTATCATATAGGTCCTGGGCATTAAACATAGCTCATCAGGCTCAGTGACCAAAACCTTTACCCGCTGAGGCATCTTGTAGATGCCCTAAACATGCACACTTCTAACAAATTGCTAGGGGATGCTTGTTGAAAAACTACATTTTAAAACTGCTACTAGTCTAGAATATTTTAATCACACTGTAGTTTGATAACTGACCTAAGTGTTTCATTTTCTCTATTCTGTTTTTGTTTCTCCTTTTCTGCTTCTATCTTTGTGTTTTTCCTACTTAAAAATCTGCTTTTTGTTGTTTGTTTATGTGGTAGTTTGAATATAGTTTTCCCCCATAATCTCATAGGGAGTGGCACTCTTGGGAGGTGTGTCTTTGTTGGAGTAGGTATGGCCTTGTTGGAGGAGGTGTGTTACTATGGGAGTGGGCTTTGAGGTTTCTTATGCTCAGGATACTAGCCAGTGTCTTGGTCGAATTCCTGTTACCTACAAAATGTAAGACTCTCAACTATTCCTCCAGCACCATGTTTGCCTGTATGCTGCTATGTTCCTTGCCTTGATGATAATGGACTAGACCTCTGAAATTATAAACATTTTACTTTATAGGAGTTGCTGTGATCATGGTATCTCTTCACAGCAATAAAAACCCTAAGACTATTTGTTTGTTTTTGAGACAAGATCTCTGCTGTGGAATAATCCTTTTGTACACTGTGAAGATTTGTCACTTGGATTGGTTTAATGAAAAGCTGATTGGCTGGTAACCAGGCAGGAAGTACAGATGGGACAACCAAACTGGACACTGAAGGGAAGGAGGGTGGAGTCAGAGGAGTTGCCAGCCAGATGCAGAGGGAGCAGGAGATGAATGTGCCATGCGAATAAAGGTACTGTCACATGGCAGAGCATAAATAAGGAATATGGGTTAATTTAAAACGTAAGAGCTACTTAGTAATAAGCCTGAGCTATTGGCCAAGTATTTATAATTAATATTTAGTTTCCATGTTCCTTATTTGGGAACTGGTGGGTGGGAAAGAAAAGTCCACCTGCAAGTTTCTCTATTTAGTCCTGGTTGTCTTAAAACTCACAGTTTAGACCAGGCTGGCCTCAAACTCACCGAACTCTGTCTGCTTCTGCCTACTAAGTGCTAGGATTAAAGGCATGTAACTACCACACCTGGTTTTTGTCTTTATTTTTTTTTACATTTAAAAAAGAATGATATTGGAATTCTATATATTTTCTTAATTGTTCTAACTTTTATTTCCAAATGTAATTTGATACAGCAACAGTGTGGTGTTTGGATTGATGCCATATCTAGATCTTAACCTTCTTAGACATGTGGAACCTGAGATTCAGTCCAGTGCTTCAGTGAAGGTGAAGGTGAGTTCTGTTTAGATGGCCTAAATTAGCTTCCATTCAAATTTCTCTATTGCTTAAATTTGTTCATGTAAAAATGGTGAAATGTGTATATAATGAAATGTTAGAAACCCCTGAACACTACTCATGCTTTATTTTGTAAACTTGAGCACAGTTAATGTAATATTTTAAGTCACAACAGCAACTCTTGGGACAATGTGAGTCAAGGTTCCTTAGTTTAGTATGCTTCCTACTCAACCACAACTTCTATCAATAAGGTAGTGGTAATTCAGTAAGAGTCATATTTGGGTCATTGTTGGGGTAATGGCAATCAGGACTCTATGGATTTCTACACAGCTAGAAATATGGACTGTGCCTTCCTTGTATAAATAAGCGTCCAAATCAAATAAAACAGAACATTGTAAATTTCCCTCCTGTCCAAATGGCTGATTCTTGGAAACTCAATGTTGCATGGGAAAATTTTGTGTTTTTTTTTTCTGCTTCAGAGCACAACCATGATTTAGAGAAAGTGCAGAGGGTCAGAGGAGCGGGTGGCCTGTGTGTGACCGTCAAACAGGCACACAGAACGTTTTAACCTAACTAGGGCTTCCCGCTTCCCAGGGTGACTTGTTTGTGTTCTGGGCCAAGAGCCCTCTGGGATGTGCCAGCTGCTTTCATTTTGCCTTTCAGACTGAAGTGCATCCCCTGAAGCGGCTGCGGAGCGCTCCCCTCCCCCACCTCCTTCTCCGCATACACTCAAGAAAGGGACTTTTAATCTCTCGAGACAAAAGGTTTATTAAGGAAAGAAATGGGGTCACAGGATTCCTAGGTGAGCCCGAGAAACAGTGCAGGAGGCCAACAAGCCACAAGGAAAGGAAGGAAAAGGACTCAAATTCTCTTTGAGGCTTTGCATGGTTAATAAGACATGTGGATTCCAGCTGTTTCTTAGACGGGACCACAGCTTGCAGTTTCCACAATGAAGGATGGCTTTCCATCTAAGGAACTTGGAAGATTCTCTTGGCAGGTTGTTATGATATAAGCTAGATATTTCCAGTTATTCTTTATTTTTATTGTTTTCTAAAAACCAGTTCCATCCCGCCTAGAAATTCGGAAAGTGCTTCTAAAGTTCGCAATAGGAAATGAGATTTCTTGTCATTCCTTCAGTCTCCTTTTCTCATTTACTTTAACAAATGTGGTCTTTATTACTTTTTGGATGAGGCCTCTGTCTGTGTCTCACTGAGACCTGCTGGTGGTGACGGCTGTCTGTCATTCTGCTTCCAAAGCAAACCGAGTACCCACGCAAGCGCAGAGGAGATGGAATGAGGGCCCATACCAAATGGGAACAGCAACAGCAGCTTTTCTGAAAGTTTAAGAACAGCAACCATACTTGAAGGGCGACTGATCAAACGAAGTCATCCGACAGGTTCACTTCAGCACGGACTCACGCCTCCTCCTCTGTAACTCAGGCCTTGCCAGAGCTGTGCATGACTTCTGCTCCCCACATCCAACGAGAGCTTAAGGAAGATTTGCTGTTTCTCTACTAAACCAGGACTCATTTTCTGTTGCCTGTAGTCATTTGGTATGATTTATCCTTTATGCACTATTTTTGGGACCACCTATAACAAAAGTAAAATGTAAATTTCTCTGATGTGTAAATGCTTATTTTGCATGGATTGTGTCATTATTTATTGTATATGCTATCCAGACAGTCCTTTTGTATTATTTTAAAATTATTATTTTTTGGCTAGAATTCAAAGTAATGGGTTTGATCACGACATTTTCACATGTACATGTCAATGTACAAAGTCCTTGTGGAACTTACTTTCTGCCACTGTTCTCTCTTGTGACCCCCTTTCCATCCTGCTCATTCCCTTTCCCCTCCCATGAAAGGACCTTGGGATGCTCATTAAATTATTTAGTCAGGATACTTCTGTTTGTCTCTTTTTTTTCACTCTTTCATTAAAATTGAAAATAGATTGTTTTCATACAATATGTTCAGGTTATAGTTTTCCCTCCCTCAACTCCTCTTCCCCACATCCTCACCCACCCAAATCCACACCCATCTTTTTCTCTTTCATTAGAAATAAACAGGCATCTAATAAAATAAAATAAGATAAAATAAAAACAAATAAACCAGAATAGGACAAAACAGACAAACAGGAATAAAAAACAAAGAAATGACACATGAAACACAGATGCTGAGACACACACATCCACACCCCCACCAGAAAGCCCATTAAAACAAAATCAGAAACTATGATATAGATGCAAAGACCTATAAGAAACAAAATGAAACAGACAAACCAAAACAAAAAAACAAAACAAAACAACAACAACAACAAAAACCCAGACAAAACATGGTGAAAGAGAGAAAAAACAAACCCTCCCCAAATACCATTTAGTTCATTTTATGTTGGCCATCTACTTTCTGAACATGTTGCCTACCCTTAAAATTGGTTTGTATACTCAGTGAGACTCCCTTGGAGAAAACTAATTTTTCATTTGTGAGTGCTTATCAACCTAAGATAACTTCTGGGTGAGGGATGGGGGCTTGTGTCTACTTCTCTCATCACTAGAGTCCCCTCTATCACAGACCTGCACAGGCCCTGTCTGTAAGTTTACATGTGCTGTGTCTAGAAAGCCTTGTTTCCTTGGTGTCTTCCATCTTCATTGTGTTGTGGAATATTTGATCATACTGTGAACCCCGAGTTTGCATTAATTAAATAAAACCTTGGGTCAAGAGGCAGAGCCAGCAACTAGCTGACAGGAAGCAGTCATAGAGAGTTCGATGGAGTCTAGAAAACAGGATAGAGAAACACACAGGAAGTAGTAGGGATGGACTTTGAGTGCGTTGATCTTTTTGGTTTGGGGCAGCAGAAGAGAGTCCTTTCTGGGTCGATGGCTAAGGAGAAAGGTCAGCTGGTTGCTCCTCAGCCTCTTTGAGCTAGCAGGTTTTCACCCCAGCATCTGACTCCTGAGTCTTTATTGGCAAATAGAATGATAGAGACTTAGTTAAAAACAACACTTAGCAGCAGCATCGGAGGTGGTTCAGGCAGAATGCACGAGTCCTGCCTGACCTTGGACTGAGCAGTGGGGCAGTGACTGCAGAGCCACAGTCAGGGACTGAAACAGAAGTAGATTCAGGTGCAGCTGTTGGACCATGGTAAAACAATACCATTTTCTCTTAAAATCTTTCCACCCCCTCTTCCTCAGCATTTCCTGAGCCCCGAGGGGAAGGATTTGACAGAGACATCACATTTAGGACCGAGTGCCCCAAGGTCTCTCAATTTCTGCACATTGGCCAACTATGGCTCTCTATATTTGTTCCCATTTACTGTAGGAGAAAGCTGCTCTGATGATGACTGAGTGAGACACTGATATGTGAGTATAGATCTGAGGTCAGGAGTCCTTTTATTGCTACATTCCTTAGCAGAACAATAGCACTTTGTTTTCCCCTAGGTTCATGGCCTATCTAGTCTCAGGTTCTTGACCATCTAAGCAGTGCTGGGCATGCGTTCTATCTCATGGAGTGGGTCTTAATTCCATTCTGATAGTGGTTGATTACTCCTACGACATTTGTACCACTCTTGCACCAGCATATCTGGCAGGCAGGTCACCATTGTAGACAGCAGGGTTTGTAGCTAGGTTGGTACTTACCTTTCTCTTTTGGTAGTACGCAGAGTACCTTCCAGCACCATGAACACTACTGGTCTGTAGGATAAAATAGGCAACAGCTCAACTTCTCCATGTTCAGTGAGTTATGTAGGTGTTGTCTTTGGTGATAGGACTTTACCATCAGTTTGTGAAGGGTCACCAATAGTCTTGGAAATAGCCTGTTGTTTGGTTGTTTGGGGGTTTCCAGGGGGCCTCTTTGGCCAACAACTTGAGTAGCTGTAACCCATTCCTGGAACTAAAGTTTTTAATTGAGAATAAAGGATGTCTAGCTGAGGCTTTGCCTCCCCTGCTGTTCGGTGTTTCCAGTTTAGATTTTTCATGTAAGTATATATTTTAAGAAGCTTCTACTATAGTAGATTTCCATATGACCCTCAAATGGCGCTTGGTTTTTGCTGTTCTTCCCATATGTCCTTCCTTATCCCCTCTTTTCTCCCCTCATTAATTTCCTCCCTTATATTTTCAATGGCAGTAGTCTGATTGTTCAAGATTATATTGGTCAGTATTCATGTATTTGTGCAGTTTCTGTCTTCAGTGCATTGACTTATAGTTGTAGCATGAATCTCTAAAGATCTTATTAATAAAAACAAACCCGGAGCCAGGTATTGGGGTGAACGCTGAAAAATCAGAGAAACAGAACCAGTCACAGCTAACCTCACCTTGACAATTCCTCAGCTGATCTTATTTCCTCAAACTGGAAGCCTGTGTCCTCATCTGAATGGATCTCAGCTGCTCAAAAGCCTAAAATGTTAACCAGGCTCTAGTTCTTGGTCCTCATGCCTTTTATACATTTTTGCTTCCTGCCACCACTTCCTGGGATTAAAGGTGTGTGTCATCATGCCTGGCTATTTCCAGTGTGGCTTTGAACTCACAGAGATCCAGGCAGATCTCTGCCTTTGGAATGCTAGAATTAAAGGTGTGTGTGCCACCATTTTCTGGCCTCTATGTCTATCTAGTGGCTGTTCTGTTCTCTGACCCCAGATAAGTTTATTAAGGTGCACAATATACTGGGGGACACAATATTACCACATTATAGTTTCTTTGCTCTGTCATCTGATAGATATAGGAAATTATTTCAATTCTCTTTATTTGATTACCTTGATTTGTGGCCCAGAAAGTGCTCTATTTTATGAAGGTTCCATGGGCTACTGAGCAGAATACAAATCCTGTTTTTGTCAGATGGAATATTTTGCATTTATCTGTTAAATTCATTTGATCCATGCTTCAATTTAACTCTTGATTTTTCTTTGTTTTAGTTTGGATGGCCTAACCAGAAGTGAAACTGGGGCATTAAAATCGTCCACTTTCATTATTATCAGAACCTACCTGACCTTTTGTGTTTATTAGCATTTTTTAAAAAATAAAATCAGGAGCCACGGTGTTTGGTGCATATATATTTACAATTGTTCTGTCTTTTGATGGGCAGTTTCCTTTATGAGCAAACAGTGTTCACTACGCTTTTCTTGAAGACAACTTTTATCAGTTATTAGAATAGTTATGCCAGCTTGATTTTGGTTCCCATTCATATGATAGACTGTATTTCACTGATTGACTCTCAGTTTATGGGTGGAATTTTTGTTTGTTTAGCCACTGAGGTGTTTTTCTTAGAGGCAAAGGTAGTTATATCTTGTTTTCTAGCCCAGTGAACCTTTCTGTTTGTCTTTATTGGTGAGTTAAACTAATTTGCATTATGATGATTATTGACAATGTTTACTAATTCCTGTAATTTTGTTGGTTGTTTTTCAGCTTGTTGGATTAATATTTGTTATTCACTTTCCCCCATAATAGCAATGGGAGTTGCTCATTTACTGTGCTGAATATAATGGATTCCTTCATGTCTCTGCTGTGTTTATTTATTCTTCTTATGAAATTTAGTCTTCCTTATGCTCTTGTGATTGAGACTGTCTTTATCTCTAGTTTCTATCTAATTTTCTCTTATCTTCTGCAGTGTTGGCTTGTCGGTTATATGCTGCATAGTCTATGCTTGTCTTGTGTTCTCTTTATTTCTCCTCTATATTAAAAATATAGCTTTGATGTTTACAGCAATCTGAGTTAACAGTTATTTGTTTTGTATGTTGAAACATGTCATTCCATGTTTGCTCGCTAGAGGTTTTTAAAATTGTTGAGGAGAAATTTGATGTTATCTTGATGTTTTTGCCTTTGTGAATGAATTGGGGTATTGACTTTACAATTTTCAATATTTTTTCTTTGATTTGTGTATTTGACATCTTAGAGAGGTTCTTCTTGAGCTGTGCTTATTTAGCATTCTAAATGCCTCTTGGGTTCTTTAATGTCTGTTTCTTTGTCTATATTTGAAAAATATTCTAGTCTGTCATGGTCATAATCTCTGACCCGCTCCTGTTTAGCTGAGATCCTTCTGTTTCATGGAGTTTTAGGTTTAGGATCCTTCTAACGTAAAATTCTTGGATGTTGGGGGTCATACTATCTTGTTCTCCTTTACTATAGTTTAATGTAGTATTTCACCAACTATATCCTCCATCTCTGAATTCTTTGCTCTGCAAGGTTGTGTCACGATGTTTTTCATTTGATTCATTGAGTTTCTTCATTTTCTAGTGTTTTATATGTTTGTTTTCTTTTTAAAATTTTATTCTTTTAAATTTTTATATATGAATGCAATAAATTTTGGTTATATCCTCCCTACTCTCCCCCTTCAACTCCAACCAGGCCCTTCCAACTTCATATCCTTTCTTTCTCTCCCTCTCTTTCTCTTTTTCTTCTTTCTTTCTTTCTTTCTTTCTTTCTTTCTTTCTTTCTTTCTTTCTTTCTTTCTCTCTCCCTCCCTTCCTTCCTTCCTTCCTTCCTTCATTTTTATTTGCTTTTTTCTTTTTAATATAACCCACTGAGTCAACTTAGTGCTGTCTGTATGCACATGGGTGGGGGGTTGACTTTTGGAGCATGAACAACCTACCAGAGTCTATGCTCTTAAGGCGCATTTCAATTTCCTTCCTAAATTTCTCTTTCATGTTACTGTTTTATTTTTATTGATGATTTTTCATTCTCTTAACTGATTTGTTTTCCTCTATGTTACCTACTTTCCTTTCTAGATCCTGGAATGAATTCTTCTGGTTGTATATTCTTTCAGGCCATTGACCATTTTTACCAGAAAACTAAAAATTCTCATGTTGCATTTTACTTACTCCAGTATGTTTGAATTCATTAGTTGATGAGTTTCAAAATATTTGAGGAGCTCTGGTTTTTCATGTTTCTTAATTTTCTGTTTGATTTGTGTATCGGTTGGCTTAGATATCTTTTCAGTTTTTAGAATTTATTATGCAGTCTACTCTTGACAGCTCAGTTTCCAGCACCACTCAACAAAAAGAAAACAGATACTTTTATTAAAAAGGCATCAAATTATACAAAATACAGACATACAATCAAAATCGAGAGAAGCTCAATAATAGATCATTATTGATCACGACGTGAAAAAGTTAAAACTATTGTATATAGACTGTGCTATGAAGTTCCAAGTTGTTTGGGTAAATGTGGAAATGTAAACAAATGAGATAAATGAAGGATGCCGAGAATAGTGGAGAAATACAAGTAAATAAAAAAGGAAAAAGAAGAAGGGTGGAGAGGAATATTATGGAGTCAAAGAGAAAAGATCAAGAGTTTACAAAAGAAAAGACAGAGACAAGGACAAAAGGAGAACAAAAGAAAAAAGATTTCTCAATAATGATAAAGTTCAAAACTATATCAGATAAAATTAAGAAGGGAAAATTAAAATATACTTATTTAAGATAAGCATTTAAGATAAAAGCAATGAGATAAAGTAAAAATATGAATGTAAATGTAGAGGATGGTAGGTATGTCAAATGTATGGACTCTTGCATCTGCTGAGTTTCTAGTTGCTGAATCTCTTTTGGGAAAGCACTTGATGTCTGCCAGAGGGGCCTCTGCTGGCCACATAGAGCTTTGCAGTTCATAGGCTGGAAATGTTTTCTCATCCTGATCAGACTTGTTTCATCATGGCCCTGAGGTGGTCTAACGCTTTAGCTAAAGAGTGTCTCCCAGGCACAATGAGACACACCTCAGCAAGGAGATGGGTGCTGCTGGAGATCCTGTGTCATACTTTCAAGGCCCTTTAAAGGTCGGTCTTCTGTATGGATGCTCCTGTGTGTATCAAGTACATTCCTGAAACTCCTGAGTTGTCAGGATCTACAGGATTCAACATGATGGGCTCCAGAATTTGACCCACCAGCAGGAGTCATACTCAGTACTATCAAAATTCAGGGTTGTTGTCAGTTGGTAAGATCTGTTCCTACCATCCCATATCCTCCCAGCCTGAGCTAAGCCCCCTGCCATCTATACTTCTGGCTTGCCAGTGTCTGACCTTTTTCTTCCACCACTGCCCCTCCTAGGGGCTGTGGTAGACGAAACTAAGACTCACTGCCACATGACTGTTCTCTAGTTGACCTCAGATGCATGGATAACAGAGTCCTTTTTCCTTATTTAATTCTCTCCTTCAGTGGCTCACACAGAGTTGCCTCTAGTTAATCATCTTCTTAACATTGGTTAGTTTTGTGAATTAAAATCCTAGAAAGAAGCTGTGTCTGCAAAGACTGATTGGCTGATTAAAATTTCAGTGATATGGAGAGGTTGGAATGTTGCAGATCTAGAGCCTAATTACTCTATTTGGGCTAGCTTTAGCCCCCTGAATAGCCAATCCTTGCCCATCTCCATGTCTGAACTAACATCCTGTGACTAAGAGATAAAAACTTTTTGAAATCTAATAATTTATCAGACCAATAGCTTTCACAAACCCCAAAGCTAAGCTAAGAATGTCATCAGATAACATCTGAGGCTCATAGAAAAGCTTCCCTCAACTTGCTGTAGCCACCTCTCTGGTGTAGTGACCAAATGTATTTTAAACTTGCCTTGATTTATGGCTTTCTTTGTTCTGTTACACTATAAAGCTCCATATAACTGCTTCCACACTAGGCCATGGAATTTGGGAGTAATCCAAATCTGTGTTCCTGGGCAATGACACTCTAAGTGACTCTAGAATGAACTATCTCTTATTCATTTAGAGATGAGGGCTGTTTTTTGCATATATAGTTATATCTACTTATCTACTAGTGGAATTCATTTGGTAGTAAACTTTTAATTTATTTATTTTGCTTCCTTTAACAAACAAATTCAGAGATCAAAATGCCTCATACTGTTTTATTATCCCAAAATTTCAACACACACACACAAAAAAGAAAGCTAAACAGAATGAAAATTATTTTTGGCAAATATTTATAATTTTTCCATAATGTTTTTTGCTCTAAATGACAGCAAGATGTTCAGAAATCACATGAGTTTTTAAAAATCATGGTCAGGTATGAGAAACCCTTCCTGTTTTTAGCTGGGGAATGTTTCCCAAGTGCATCATAATGCCTCATAATTACTAACTATTGGGTCATATGCTACTTGTCATCTGCAACATATACCACTAATAATTTTTCTTTTTCATTTTCTATATTTGCATTTAAAAATTTTGTTAACAATTGTATGTCATTATTTATTTCTTAATGATTATGACCCTAATTCAAAGTAGTCATTTAGAGAGTAAAATATCCTTGAATTACCTTTACTTCCACCAGAAGTTTCTCATCCAATTAAAGAAAATACTTTGTGTTAACAGCTGTGAAAATAGAAAAATCACTCAAAATATAGGAAAAATCCATATATATATACACACACATATATGAATTAAAGCACTTGCAAGATTCAAATAAATGAAGATAATAGAAAGTGAGCCTTTGCAAAGAGATGTGAGTCAGAAGTTCCACACATCATCAAAGACTTAAGAAGCAAACAAGAGAAAGACAAAGAAAGAAACCAGATGCACATTTCAGCTCTTTCTATGGAAAGTATTATGTTTTTATAGTGTCCGCAAAGGTACCAGAATAACAAAACAGTCTTTATGCAGTAGGACTCACAGTGAAAGTGAAAAAGGACAGAACTGCTCAACTGAATTCACCCACCACCCCAACTGACTTGAGTGATGTTTTCGGAAAGTTACATTTTGTCATGTTGGGAATAGATAACAACCAAACAGCTTCATGTACAAACTTGGTGGCATGGTGATGCCAACCTAGAAGGAAAGGGTTGACAAAAGCCTCCCATTTGAATAAACCACTACTGATTGTAAATCAGAGTAGTATTAGAAAACACTTAAATGGAGTTTGTCAGGGTTCTCACAGAACTTACAGAATCAACCTCTCTCTCATTCTCTCTCTCTCATATGTATGTATATAAATATATTATATATGTGAATTTATTAGAATGACTTACAGGCTGCAGTCCAATAATGGCTAATTGTGAATGTAAAGTCCAAGAATATAGTAGTTGCCCATTCCCATGAGGCTGGGTATCTTAGTTCATCTTCTGTATATGCTGGAATCCCGAAGAAGTAGGCTCTACCAATGCCAGTGAAGGAATGGATGTGCTGACAAGGTGAGGGCACGTAGGAGAAGAATGAACTCTTCCTTCTTCCATTGTCCCTATATAAGCTTCCAGCAGAAGGTGTGGCCCAGATTAAAGATGTGTCTTCCAGCCTCAGGGTCCAGATCAAAAGGCATGTTGTCTTCCTGCCTCAAGATCTGGATCTCAAGTGTGCCCTCCATTTCTGGCTTTGTAATTCATTCCAGATACAGTCAAGTTGAAAACCAAAAATAGCCATCATAGCTTCTGATTTCCTATTATGTCTGTTTGCTATCTATCTATCTATCTATCTATCTATCTATCTATCTATCTATCTATCTATCTATCTATCATCTATCTATCTATCTATCTTTCTCCCTCTCTCTGTCTCTCTCATCTATATCTACTATCTGTCTGTCTATCATCTATTTCTCTCCTACCTACTTGTCTCAGCTTAATTGAAAAATAATTTACAACCATTTAAATTAATCTGTTTTAAGTTCACAACTGCTTGGGTTTTGTTAGTGGTATACAATTGTGGAAATAGCACCAAAGAGACCCTAAATTTTCTTGTCAGCCTTTGCAATTATTCTTTTCATCCTGACCTTTGGCTATGGATACCTACTGAACTGTAGACTGTTAAGTCCATTTTTCTTGGTCTAAAGTTTCATCCAAATGGAATTACATATTGTGTACTTTTAAAAATTTTCTTCTTCTTCCATATATTACATCTCAACCACAGTTTCCCCTCCCTGCTTCCCCCAAGTCTCTTCCCTATATATCACCTCTCCCCCAGATCCACTCTCCTCTATCTCCCCTCATTAAAAAGTAGGCCTTCCAGGGACATCAACCAAACATGGCATATCATAATAAGCTACAATAAGACCAGACACATACCATTACATCAAAGGCTGGACAGGGCAACCTTGTAGGCAGAGGTTTTTTGTTTGTTTGTTTGTTTTTCAAGACAGGGTTTCTCTGTGTAGCTTTGTGCCTGTCCTGGATCTCGCTCTGTAGATCAGGCTGGCCTTGAACTCACAAAGATCCGCCTGCCTCTGCCTCCCGAGTGCTGGGATTAAAGGCGTGCACCACCACCGCCTGGCGTAAGCAGAGTTTTTTGTCCCACCAGCCAATTCCCAAATAATCACACAGAGACTTATTAATTATAAATGCTTGGCCAATATTTCAGGCTTGTTACTAGCTAACTCTTACATTTTAAATTAACCAGTATTTCTTAATTATGCTCTGCCATGTGGCTCAGAACCTTGTCTCAGTACAGCAAGTTCATCTCCTGTTTCCTCTCCATCTCTTCCAACTTCTGAGACTCCTCTTCTTTGTGCTCCCTTTTTGTCTGCCAGTCTTGTCTAACTGCTATCTGTCCAGCTCCTGGACAGTCAGCTTCTTCATTAACCCAATCACAATGACATATATTCACACAGTAAAGGAATATACCATACAACACAGTAAGAGGAAAAGGGTGCCATTTGTAGGGAAAGGAGTCAACAACTGCCCTTGCTCCCACTTTTATGAATCCCACAATAACATCAAGCTACTGAGCCATAACACATATAGAGAGGGTCACAGGCCAGACCTCTACAGGCTCCTTGATCTCTGTGAGCCCCCATGAATCCCTGTCAATTGATTCTGTAGGTCATGGTCTCTTGGTATCTATAACCCCTCTGGTTCCTCCAATCATTCCCTTCCTCCACAGGACTCCCTGAACTCTGCCTAATGTTTGGCTGTGGGACTCTGCATCTGCTCCCATTGATTGCTGGATGAAATCTCTTTGATGAAGATTCTGATAGGCTCCTGTCCCAGAACATTCTGCAGGCAGGACAAACTGTAGATTGAAGGTTTTGTGGCTGGGTTGGTATCCCAGTCCCTCAACTTGAGGCCTTGCCAGGTTACAGAAGATGGCCTATTCAGGCTCTGTGTCCCCCATTACCAGGAGTATTTGCTAGGGCTACTCTCATAGGTTCCATGGAATTTCCATTGCACTAGGTATCTACCTTGCTCCTGAAATGACTGCCAATTCCAATCATTTCTCCCAGTATTTTCTACCTCCCCGTTATTTGATCCCCCCTGCTTCCAACCCCATCTACCACAGTCCACCAGCAAAATCTATTCTATTCCCTCTCCTCAGGGAGATCTTTTCATGCCCCCTTAAGCCTTTCTTGTTGTTTATCCTCTCCGGGTTTGTGGGCTGTAGCATGATTATTTTTTACCTTACAGCTGATATCCCCTTATAAGTGAACACATACCATGTTTGTCTTTCTTAGTCTGGGTTACCTCACTCAAGATGATTTTTTTCAAGTTCCACTCATTTGCCTACAAATTTCATGATGCCATTGTTTTTAACAGATGAGTAATACTTCATTGTGTAAACGTGCCATATTTTCATATTTTCTTTATCCGTTCTTCAGTTGAGGGGCATCTAGGTTGTTTATATGTTCTGGTTATTATGATTAAAGCTGTTATGAGCATAGTTGAGCAAGTGTCCTTGTGATAGAATGGAACATCCTTTGGATATATGCCCAGGAGTGGTATAGCTGGGTCTTGAAGTAGATTGGTTCCTAATTTTCTGAGAAACTGCCATATTGTTTTTGAAAGTGGCTATACAAGTTTGCATTTCTACCAGGAGTGGAGGAGTGCTCCCCTTCTCCATATCCTTACCAGCATGAGCTGTTACTTACTTGTATTTTTGATCTTAGTCATTCTGATAGATGTAAGATGGAATCTCAAAGTTGTTTTGATTTGCATTTTCCTGATGGCTAAGAATGTTGAACATTTCTTTAAGTGTTTCTCTACCATTTGAGTTTCCTCTGTTGAGAATTCTCTGTTTAGATCTGTACTTCATTTTTTATTTGGATCACTTAGTTTGTTGATGCCTAGTTTCTTAAAAGTTTTTATGTATTTTGGAAATTAACTCTCTGTCAGATGTGGAGTTGATGAAGATCCTTTCCCATTCTGTAGATTTCCTTTTTTGTCCTATTGAAGGTGTCCTTTGCCTTACAGAAGCTTTTCAGTTTCATGAGGTTCCATTTATTAATTGTCAGTCTTAGTGCCTGTACTATTGGTGTTCTGTTTAGGAAGTTGTCTCCTGGGCCAATGTGTTCAGTGCTATTCCCCATTTTCTCTTCTATCAGGTTCAGTGTACCTGGTTTTACAATGAGGTCTTTGATCCACTTGGTTTTGCACAGGGTGATAAATATGGATATATTTACATTCTTCTACATGCCAACACCGAGACAGATCAGTGCCATTCATTGAAGATGCTTTCTTTCTTCCAGGATATGTTTTTGGCTTCTTTATCAAAAAGTAAAATGTCCATAAGTGTGTGGATTGGGTCTTCGATTCAATTCCATTGATCAATGTTTTTATGCCAATACCATGTATTTTTATTACTACAGCTCTGTAGTACAGCTTGAAACCAGAGATGGTGATACCTCTGGAAATTCTTTTATTATATAGGATTGTTTTAGTTACCATGAGTTTTTTGTTTTTCCATTTGAAGTTGAGTATTGTTCTTTAAAGATCTGTAAAGAATTGTGTTGAGATTTTGATGAGAATTGCACTGAATCTGTAGATTGCTTCTGGTAAAATGACCATTTTTACTATGCTAATCCTAATGATCTATGAGCATGGGAGATCTTTTCATTTTCTGATATCTTCTTCAATCTTCTTCTTCAAAGACTTGAAGTTCTTGTAATACAGTTGCTTTCATTTGCTTGGTTAGAGTTACCCCAAGATATTTTATATTATTTGTGGCTCTTGTGAAGGGTATTGTTTCCCTGATTTCTTTCTCAGCCAGTTTGTCGTTTGTATACAGGAGGTCTACAGAGGTTTTTTTTTTTTTTTTTTTGTGTGTGTGTGTGTGTGTGTGTGTGTGTGTGATCTTGTATCCAGCCACTTTGATGAAGGTGTTTATCAGTTGTAGGAGTTCTCTGGTAGATTTTTGGGCCACTCATGTATACTATCATATCATCTGCAAATAGTGATACTTTGACTTTTGCTTTTCCAATTTGTATCCTCTACATCTCCTTTAGTTGTCCTATTGCTCTAGCTAGAATTTCAAGTACTATATTGAATATATGTGAGGAGAATGGACAGCCTTATCTTGTTCCTAATTTTAGTAGAATTGCTTTGAGTTTTTCTCCATTTAATTTGATGTTGTCAATCAGCTTGTTATATATTGCTTTTATTATGTTAGGTATGTCCCTTTTTATTCCTGATCTCCCCAAGACTTTTATCACGAAGGGGTGTTGAATCTTGTCAATGGTTTTTTGAGCATCTAATGAAATGATCATGTTTTTTTTTTTTTCCCGTTTGTTTATATGGTGGGTTACACTGACAGATTTTTGTATGTTGAACCATCCCTGCATATCTGGGATGAAGCCTACTCAATCATGGTAGATGATCTTTTTGATGTGTTCTTGGCTTCAGTTTGTGAATATTTTATTGAATATTTTTGCATTAATGTTCATGAGGGAAATTGGTCTGTAATTCTCTTTCTTTGTTGAATCTTTATGTGGCTTTAGTATCAGTGTGACTATGACTTCATAAAATGAATTGTACAATGTTCCTTCTGTTTCTATTTTGTGGATAATTTGAGGAGCATTGGTATTAGGTCTTCTTTGAATGTCTGTTAGAATTATGCACTAAAACCCTCTGGCCCTGGACTTTTTTTTTTGGGTTGGGAGACTTGTAATGTCTGCCTCTGTTTTCTTAGGGGTTATAGTTCTATTTTGATTGTTTATCTGATCTTGATTTAACTTTGGCAAGTGGTATCCACCAAGAAAATTGTTCATTTACTTTAACTTCACCAATTTTTTAGAGTACAGGTTTTCGAAGTATGACCTAATGATTCTTTGGATATCCTCAGTGTCTGTCATTATGTCTCCTTTTTCATTTGTGACTTCGTTAATTTGGGTTTTTTTTTCTCTGCCATTTAGTTAGTTTGGATAAGTATTTGTCTAGCTTGTTGATTTTCTAAAAGAACCAATTCTCTCATTGATTCTTTGTATTGTTCTGTTTCTATCTTTTTATTTCAACCCTGAGCTTGATTGTTTACTGCTGTTTATTCCTCTTGGGTGTGTTTGCTTCTTTTTTTTTTTTTTTCTAGAGCACTCTGTTAAGTTGAGATCTCTGCAAGTTCTTATGAAGGTGCTTTGTGCTATGAACTTTCCTCTTAGCACCACTTTCATTGTGTCCCATAAGTTTGGGTATAGTGTACATTTATTTCCATTCAATTCTATCAAGTCTTTAATTTCTTTCTTTATTCCTTCCTTGACACAGTAGTTAGTTGTTCAGTAGGGAGTTTTTTTTAGTTTCCATTCATTTTTAGGCTTTCTGTTGTTTCAATTGTTGTTGATATCCAGCTTTAAAACAAATACATGATGTATTTTTATATTCTGCTTTATGTAATATGCCAATATGATATTGGCAAAGTAGCAGTTTTGAAGACGTAGAAAATAAAATACTTTATTTTTGATAGAGTGCTAGAATATTAGAACATGTTTTTCTAGAACATATAGGAAAGAAAGTCACTGATTTTACTGGCAATCTTCCCATTAATTTGGATTTGAACTATTTAAGTATAAGCCATTTTATCTTAATTCAATCTTACTTAAAATCATATGGCCACTACTAAGTTTGACACTGTAAAAATATACACAGTAGTCTCAGCTCAATTACATAAGCAATAAAATTGAACTATGTTAAATAAGGAGAAAATTTCAGAAATGCTTGTAAGCGTATTCAATAATAATTCAGCTCACAAAGTTTTTACATAGCCACTTGAAAATGTAACACTTTTAAAGCGATCATAAGCTATCTATAATAATTATTAAACTTCTAGAATGAAAACATAAAGGTTTATATAGTGAAGAATAAGGTATATCTAACATTTCCTTTACTAAATTCTTTACTAACGTTTTAGAAGTCCACATAATCTTTCCCCTGGTTAGGGCTTGTGCTTGGATATTAGCAGGCACTAACTGATAGATGTGGTATAAAACTTATAGGCTTCTAGGATGTAGTTCTCTGAAGTAGAGGAGATAATTTTAAATATGTCCTATTTTACATGTGCATATGGCACTGAACCACCATCTGCAAGGCACATGTTCTGAACTTTGCTGACTGTGGGAATGGATTCACAATGATTCAGTCACAACTCTTGCCAAGATCCACTGACAAGCTGTCCAGAATTAAGGGCTGCTGCTTACATACATGTTTCAGGAAAAAGCTAACTACAATACTTGGGTTTGAACCTCTTTCACTAGTTTAGTGTTATAATCAATGAGAGTTTTTATACGTACAGTACTTGTTCTGAGTATACAATCTGTGGAGAAAAATACTCAGCTGAGTTCGTATAGGTATACCATGCCTGTAAACAGCCTAGTCCTTTGGCATGCGTTCTGAGAGTGTAAGATACAATAGCACAAAAAGACTTCAAGTCTGTAGGGCTATTCCACCTGTTAACAGTTAGCCTGGCAATAGCATTAATGCCTTTGGACGACTCTCACAAGATATTAAATATTAATATTAAACTATTAAAAATATTAAAAGAAACATTAAAATATTAAAAGAAAGGCATCCAAAGGTAAATAATATGAACATGCATACAGAATATAAAAGCATGTAGATACACATTACTAAATACTCACCAAAAATTATTAAAACATGATAATTGTGTAGTTTGCTGCCACTCAATGCCAGAAATACTTTCAAGAATGGATTTTAATTAGCTGTTGGTAGTTAATGTAGAAAAAGAAATGAAATTCAAAATTTGACAACCATTTCGGAGAGAATAACTTCTTTAAAATAAGCTCTAAGTCACACTTAAAATAGATTTCAAAGAGAACATAAACTCTGCTGCTGTCCAGTTGTATCTTCATCATCATCATCATCATCATCATCATCATCATCATCAACATCATCATCCAGAGGGAGGCACAGAATAGAGACACAACACACTCTGATGCTGCACAGTGCCACAGCCTGAGGAATTCCTTTCAAAGTCCTCTATTCAGACAAATATGGGATACCTGATTTCGTTTTAGAAAAGAATTTCAGGGCAAATCAGTATGACACAGAGTGGATTTTATTGAGTTTTCATACACAGGGATTGATAGGTAAAGAGGATCTCAGGGCAATGATCAGTCTTGCCCAAGTATGGATGTAGCTTTTTCAAGACAAAGTGGCACTCAGGTTTCTTTACAAGCTCTACTTAGGATTTGGGTGGCCCATGAAGTCACATTTCAAAGGATTACTAAGAAACTTACATGAGATCATATTCAGGTTCATAAGATGCGTTGGAGAGGATTCTCAGTTTTGAGGTAAAACTTCAGGTCACAAGAGATGCATTGAAAGAGAAGATCTTTATTCATTTTATTTGTCATGTATTTATTCATTATACATGGCACTGTGTTACATGAGGATATTTTTATGTATTATTGTATGCTCAGCATATTCCCCCATTCATCCCCTCATTTTCCATCCCTTCTATTAGACCCTTTGTTCCTCATCTAGATAGTAATAATTTCTACTTTTATATAATTTATACAAACACATGTGATTTTATGCTTTTATATAAAAACCTCTAAGAACCATAAATGAGCAAAACATGTTATATTTGTCTTTCTGAGTCTAGTTTAATTCATTTAGCATGATAATGTTTAGCTGAATCCGTTTTTCTTCAAATGATAATTTTATTATGATTTATGATGAAAAATATATAATTTTATTTATCAATTCCTCTGTTGTTACACACCTTGGTTGAACAACAGTTTAGCTGTTTTAAATAGTGTTACAATAACTCTAATGTACAAATACTGAGATGCTGACTTGGAGGCCCTCAGGTAAATAGCCAGGAATAGCTTTCCTGAGTAATACAGTAGATACATTTCTGTTTTTTTTTTTTTTTGGAGAAATATTCAAACTGATATCCATAGTGGCATGTTGTGAGGCAAGCCCACCAGAGACCACAACATAGGTATTCTTAAAGCCTAAAAGAAAATCTTTATTGCTGGCCAGCAGCTGTACAGAGAACTTACCCAAATTCTGGAGCCCCAGACTTACAGTTCTTTGTCTTTATGCACAAAAAACCACATCCTGGTTGGCACACTTCAGTTAGCAAGAAGTGGAACTATAGAAGATAAGAAAAAGAAAAAAAAGCAAGGTTAGTATATTTAGGGACTTTTTACTCAGGGAATTCCCTGAAACTATGGACTAGGTGTTTGTTCTTGTTTTGCAGGTGTTGGACCTATGTGCTGGGTTTTAAGGTCAGAATGGTGCCTCTAACATGGCATCAATCATGCCAAGGTCTTGCGGTCTGTTACAGTGTGCTAGTGCACATTCCTTTGAACAGTATATGAGGGGTTTTGCATGCATCCGTGCCAGCATTTGGTATTATCTGTTTTCTTAATAACTGTCGTTGAAATTAAGGTGAGAGAGAATCTCAGTGGGGTTTTATTTTGCATTTTTCTGATGGCTAGTGAAGTCAATAAACGTTTTCATGTTTATTGACCATTTGCATTTTGTCATTTAAAAACTATTTCACTAGTCTACATATTGCTTGAGTTGTTTGATTTCTTGTTTAGGTGTTTGAGTTCCCGATATAGTCTAGGTATTGATCTTCTCCCAGTTGTATAGGTAGCAAAGATTTTCTGTGGGATATCTCTTTAGTCAACTGTTTCTTTTGCTGTAAAAACCATATAATTCATGAGGTCCCAAAATGTTGGCATTATTTCCTGAGTTAGTAGAATCCCATTCAGACAGTCCTGCATATAATCTCTATCTTAAAGTGGTTTTCATATTTTTTTCTAACAATATCAGTTTTTAATTCTTACATTAATGTCTTTTCTAAGATTGTATTTCCTTCTTAATTTATATGATAAGCTATTCATTATACAACAGTGTGATGTTCAATCTCCAAGAATGCTCTATAATTTCTCTTGCTATTGAGCTCTAGTTTTGTTCCATAGCAGTCAAATATAAGAAATGATTCCAAATATTCTATTTATTAAGACTTGCTTTGTGTCCTATTATATTATCATCATTGAGGAAGTTCCATGGAAGATGAGAAGACCGTGTTTTGCAGTGTTTGGATGGAATTTTTTACAAATGGTTGTTAGCTCCATTTGACCTATACTGTCACTTAACTTGGATGTTTATTTATTTATTTATTTAGTCAGGATGACATGTCTATTTAGTGAGATTGTATTTATGATGTCATGAACTTTTATTGTGTTGAAGTTAATCTCTGTCTTAATAGTTAGTCATAATTGTTTTATGAGATTGGGTCCATCCATTTTCTGTACATTGTTCCTTCAGCTAGTATGAGTTATCCTTCTTTGTTTCTTTGACTAATTTTAGTTTGAAATAAATTTTACCAGATATTAGGGTAATAACACTTGCTTGTTTCCTGGTTCCATGTTCTTGTAGTACATTGTTCAATCTTTTTACACTAAGGCTGTGCCATTTATGGTGAGGTACATTCCTAGTAGGCAATAAATCACTAGAAACCAAACATCTTTCTTCTTAACCAATCTACTTGTCTATGTATTTGACTGGAGTACTGAGAACACTAATAGTAAGGGTTACTATTAGAAGCCATATATTAATTCTTGTCTATTTATTTATCATATCTATTTTTTTGTGCATATGTGCTTATGTGCATGCATGCCACAGCTGGAATGTGGAGGTCAGAGGATTATTTTTGGGACTGGGTTTCTCCTTTTACTGTGTGGGTCCTGGATATCAAACTCAGGTCCTCAGGCTTCTACTGAGTCATCTGGTCACAATTCTATTTTTAAAGTGTTTTTGAAATGTGGTTTGTATGTTTCTATATTACATTTGTTGTACTACTGCTTTAGTGTGGCTATTTCTTTCCTGTAGCTTTATGAATGTGTTTATCTCTTTCTCCAGTCTGAAGGATTCCTTGAAGCACTTTCTGTAGAGTTGACTCTATGGGCATGAATTTCTTTACCCTGTTTTTATCATCCAATTATTTTTTTCTTTTTTGTCTAATAATGACAGTTTTACTTGGCAAATATTATTCCAAGTCCTATCCACATGTTTTAAAGTTTCTCTGTATATTTTGTGTTATTCTATAGTGCCTGCCTTTATATGTGACTTGATAATTTTTTTCTTGCAACCTTCAATACACTTTCTTTTTTTCATATATTTAATGTTCTCACTATCATATGGCTCAGAGACATTCATTGCTCTTCCTGTTTGGTCTTCTAAATACCTCCTCTACATGATGATCATATCTCTCCATTGATTTGTGATTTTTTCATTAATTTATTTTTTAAAAATAAGTTTTCTATGCCTTTAGCACAAATTTTTTCTTCTTATAATGTCATGTATATTTAATTTTATTTATTTATAGCTATTAAATAGAGGAGAAATATACCTGAAGGAGAGAGAGAACCTTGATCGGATATATTATTTGAGATCAGTCTCACCTTATTTCTCATTATAGCTTTAATATTTCTTCCTAGACACCCAGAACCTATCCCCTTTCTGTGGTGTCCTTTGCAAGGTCAGGTTACACATGCTGGCCGCATCAGAGGGCAGTTCTTCAAGGACCAGGCTACTATTTGACCTCTGGATGGTCCTTCAGAAGTCGTTCTTATCTCTTGATGTCCTTTTCAAGGTCAAAGTCAGGGTCACAGATGCTCATCCCATCAGTGGGTCATCTTTCATGGATAAGTCGTAAATGTTTGTCCTATCTCTGAATGATACTTCAGTCTGGGTATGAATGCTGGCTTCTCTCCTGTGCTATCTTTCTGGTACAGGGTATCCCACCTGGATCTCTAGTTTATGATTCGCTGAAGACTCTGTCTCTGACCAGGTTCCCTCCTAAGTGCACATTGCCCAATTCTCATTCAAAATTTCTTACCCACTGTCTAGAGGTATTTTGTCATCAGGTTTCAGTGTACAGTCCCATGACACCTATTAGTACAACACACGATTAGTATTGTGAGAGTGCCATCCATCAAGGGTCTATCATTATCAAGCCACTGATTCTGGAGAAAGGTCTTTTAAAAATAATGTTTTACTTTTGTTCTAGTGGAGGGCCCTGGGGGAAAAAGTTTTCCTGGTATCTTCTGCCACTGCTGCAGACCATGCATGGTTGTTAGATCTGCCTCTGCTGAAGACCCTGCATGGGTGTAACAACTGCCTCTGCTGCAAACCCTGCATGGATGTTACAACTGCCTCTGCTGCAGACTCTGCATGGATGTTACAACTGCCTCTGCTGGAGACTCTGCATGGTTGTTACAACTCTCTTGGGTCTTCCACTTGAGTCCAGATGTTTATACTGTAAATAAAAATTTATACACATGTTCTTGAATTTCCCAGAAGATTTCAGCATGACTTTTGGGAAAGGAGTAAGGGCATACGTGCTTAGGTTTTAATGAATTGCTATTTTTAACATTGTTACTTGAATATATGTTCATATCATGAGAATTAAATTACTGACCCAGTTTTAGAGAGACCCTTAACCAGACCAGATAAACTGCTCCTTTATCTTCCTATTTCATCTTTCTTTCTATATTGCCTCATCATATAAGCTCAGTTTCACAAGATAGGACAAGTTCAGTGGTTGGATCCTGTGCTACTAAAGAACAGAAAATTCTATAGTTGCTTTATTCACACACCTAATTTTTCTGAACGAATTTAAATGTATTCCAGGGGGAGAGGTATGCTAAATCAGAAGACTGGAGTCATTGACATATATTTTTGGTTGTGAAGTATGTTCCTTAACTTGGAGAACTCTTAAGGGGTTAAAGTATATTTCTACATCTGTCTGTGTATGAAAAGTAAACTGAAAACAATTACCATAGGCATCATGTTCAGGAAGAAATCAGACTTGCATTAACCCTATCCAAATACTACCAAGTGATTCAGCATTCAAATAGTTTCTTGTGGCTGCAGGCCTTCATTTATCTTCTGTCTGCTTTTCCTTATTTTATTCATTACAGAGTTCAGTCTGCTACAGGTATATTTGCCAGCTTAGTAATCTATTATTTGTATTTTAAAAATTAAGTCAAATTACTTAAATTGACAATTAAGTTGTATTTGCTTACCATGTACAGAATGATGTGAAACAGGTTTATTTTCTAAAATGCCTCAATGAGCCACTTAAGCATATACATTCTATCATGTATTTATAATTTTTAAAAAATGAGAACATGTAAAATCTTCTTTCTTACAGATGATAAAACAGAACACATTGTTATTAAGTATAATTACCATTTTGTACAATAGAGCTTTTGTAGTTATCTCCCCTGTTGATCTGGTTTATGTTCCCATGATCAACATTTCAGAATTCCTTATTTTATTATATCCGAACCTCATTCTCCTTTGCTCCAAGTTCAGCCTTTTTTGGATTTCATATGTCAGAACTCTAACTGAAAAATTACCCCGATTGGATTGGCCTGTGGGTATGTCTAATGAGAATTTTCTTTATTGTTAATTGATACAAAAAGGCCCAGCCAACTCTGGGCAGTGCTATCCATGGGCAAGTAGGATTGGACTGTATAATAAAGATAGCTAATGTTTGGCTGTGGGTCTCTGCATCTGCTCCCATCAGTTGGAAGAGGGGGAGGAAAGATTGTAGTAGCTAGAGAGGTCAAGGCCACCATAAGAACATGGCCTACAGAATCAACAAAGCAAGGCTCACAGGGGCTCTCAGAGACTGAACTGACAATCAAGGAGTTTCTATAGGTCTGAGCTAGATTCTGTGCACGTATGTTGTGGCTGTGTAGCTTGGTGTTCTTTTGAGAATCCTAACAGTAGGAATGTGGCTTATCTCTGACTCTTTTGCCTGCTCTTGGAACCCCTTTCCTCCTATTGGGTTGCCTAGTCCAGCCTTGATATGAGAGTTTGTGCCTAGTCTTATTGTAACTTATTATACCATGTTTGGTTGATAGCTCTGGGAAGCCTGCTCTTTTTTGAAAGGAAAAGGAGGAGGAATGGATTTGGGAGAGAGGAAAGTAGGGAGGCTGGGAAGAAAGGAGGAAGGAGAAACTATGGTCAGAATGTAATATATGAGAAAGAATAAGTAAATTAAAAATAAAGACAGCTAAAATTGAGCTTAGAAGCAAGCCAGTAAGCAGCATTCTTTCATGTCTGCTTCAGTTCCTGCCTCCAGATTACTGCCTTGTGTTTCTGCCTTGGTTTTCCTCAAAGGCGAACTGCAACCTGTAAGCCAAACAAACCCTTTCCTCTCCGAGTTGCTTTTGGTGATGGTGTTTCATCTTGGCAATACTAACCCTAACCAAGACACCATGGTTACAAATATGCCATGTTAATGTAAAGGTGTTAATGGAAGGAAAGGGAAAAGTCGTGTGGGTTATATGGAAATTCTGTACTTACTATTTTTACACCTTCTCTCTGAACTTGGTGTTATGCTAAATTACTTAATTTATTTTCAAAATGGGGGTCAAAAGGGTTTGGCTTTGAATCCAAGGAAAATGTTAAAAATCTATTTTTCTTATACTGAATATATACTTTAATTTATGTCTTAGTTTCTTTTTCACTGCTGTGGCAAGACACTGTGACCATGGCAATTTATAAAAGAATGACTTTAATTTGGCTTAGGGTTCCGAGGGTTAGAGTTTACGGTGGCAGGGCAAAGGCATTAGGCAGCTGGAGCAGCAGCTGAGAGCTCAGATCTTGATCCACAAGCAGGAAGCCGAGAGGACACTGGGAACGGCATGAGCCTTTTGAAACCTCAATGCCCACCTCTAACGACACCCCTCCAAGAAGCCTACACCTCTTAATCCTTCCTGAACAGGTCTACCACTGGGGACCAAGTTTTCAAATGCCTGAGAGACTTATAAGGGCCATCTCATTCTAACCACTGCAGTGTATAATTATAATAAAACTCAAATATAAATAAGTTGAAAACCTTTTGAACACTTTGTGTGTGGGAGGAGGGTCTGGGTATGTGCTTATGTGGAAGCCACAGGTTGACATCAGATGGCTTTCCTCTAATTTCTTTTTAAGACAAGGACTTTTAATGAACCTGGAATTTGCTATTTCTGCTTGACTGGCTAGCTAGGGAGTCCTTTAGGTCAGCTTGAGTCCTTTAGGTCAGCTTGTCTCTATCACCCCAGTGCTGGGATAAAATGTGTGTGTCACCATACCCAGATTTTTATGAGTCCTGGAATCTGAACTCAGGCCCTCAGCAGGTTCTTTAGCCGAGCCTCCTTACCAGTCTGAATACCCGCCTCCTTTTTTTTCTTATAATACTTTGAAAATATGTCTAGTAGACTCAGTCTTGTTAATAATAGTTCATTATTATTAGAAGTCAGTTCCCTACTCATGTTTACTTTATTTGTTTGAAAAAAGTAAATTTCAGAGTTGGTTTGTGGAAATCATGTTTCAACAGAACTGCATGTTGTATTCAGTTAATATGCCTTCTGTTTGTTTTATCTATGATAGATAATTCCTTCCTAATGCTATTTTTTGATAAAAAGGAGTTTTGTTTCATAATGAAATTGCCATTAAATTCTAAATGATAAAAAATTGTGTCTAGGTTTAATTTATAGCCCTCAGTTTTCTTTCTTACAAACATATAAATTACATTGCATCTCACAGTGGTACCTAAGTCTGGTCAAGCAGAAGGAAATGAAGTTGGTTACTCTCTGGGCTTGGTCCCTCTTCTGTGAAGAGAGAGGATTAGATAAAAATTGGAGGCGTCTTCTTATTCTCAAAGCCCATGAACACATACACACAAAGACCCAGTAAACAAGGAGCTAGCTGAAACAGCTGAACAACTCCGCTGAGGCTTTACGTAAACATTTGCCTTTCTTTGTTGTTTTTGCATTTCTATATCAACCACACTGATCATCAATCTACTTTTCCTAGAAGGAAAGCAAGCAAGAAAGCAGAACCTTTCTTTTTCCTAATCAGCGTCTTAACACGTGCAACTCACGGAAATCATGCTCCGTGAAGCACTCTGTACCAGGCATTAAGCTATGCACCGGAACAGTTAACTGGCAGTGTCTCCTTCCTCTTCCTTGTGCATTTATAGTCAAATTATGTAGAAGAGTTGGTAGGAAGCCAAGGTTATGCATGGAATGGAAGTCAGTGTAGCGTGATTAAAGAAAAAAGATTAAGTATTTATGATTGAATCCTCCTCTCAGGCCAGCTCTGTATGGAGCATTTGCGTATTCCCCAAAGGCTCCGGGTGACAGGAAGCTGTAGTGAAGCCAGGACCCTTGGGCCAGGATTCCATCAGTAGTTAAACTGGCTCCTTGTCTGAGACTGCTCTCAGAGCCAGGACAAGAAAGCTTTGCCACAGGAAATGAGATAATGCATCTCCAAATTCATTTATCTCCTCAGGAAAAATATATAACCCTAAGATCTGTGTTTAGGTGCTAGACGTCCTAGATATTCTAGTAGATATATAGCAGTTGTACATGGTTCCTCTTTTTCTGTAGTGACACTGATTCACAATCATAATTAAGACTGTCTTATATACTTTTACATGAGACAAAATACCTCCCTGCATACTTTCCTGAAAAAGCAGTACCAAAACAACCCAGTTTTCTATAGAAAAAGAGAGCAAGATGACATGGAAGAGAGCTAGGGCACTATAGAGTTAGAAGCCCCGGATTTGCCTTCTAAAAGCTACGTGAAGACCAGGCGTGGTGATGTAGACTGTAATCCTGGCAAAGGGGAAGTTGGGTAGAAGCAGGGAATCCTGAGCTCAAGGGGAAAAAGAAAAAAAAAAAAGAAAGAAAAAGCCACATGACCTTGACTAGCTCCTTAGCTACCCCGTACTCATATATTAAATAGGAATAGGTAATCTGTAAGTCATCCAGTGCATATGAATTTTGAAAAGACTAAATTATAGAGTACAAATAAAAAGCCTTCCAACATTATATAGCTATGCAAACAGGGACTTAGTGTTGTGGTCTACCAGAAACAGAAAGACCCTGTAGGACCCCTCCTTTCAGTTAATAGTTAATATGTGAACACCAAGTGCAAGGTACTTAATATGTAAAAGTTGGTAGTGACATCACTGACTGAATATAAAGTCAGAGCTTAGTTTCAATTTAAACTGGTGACCTTGTGTCTTTATGGGAGCATCTTCCTTCTAAGGAAAGATTTCCTTAGCTGACCAACATCCCAGGACATGATTTCCTGTTTACCTTGAATTGGAGGTTGTGGGGTTTTTTTTTTTCCTAATGACTAGTGTACATTGCAGTTCTTGGTGAAATGATCTCATTTAAACATAGAGCAGGATAGGAGAAAGAATAACTAACTCTGGTTTGGTTGTATATTTCACAAAACTGGACAGATGTATGAATGTCATACTTACAAATTTATTTCAATACTTTATCTCCCTCCATCAGCATTTACTACATATTAGAGCCAGGCATCATTGTGGGGTTGGTAATGACAACAGGGAACAAATGTTAACTCTTGCTTTCCAGGAGACCATAATCTTGTTTAGAAAGAACACAAGGTCATCTCTGATCACAGGATAATGTGGTACTAATCTTTAATAGTTGGTGTGATCTGTTTGGTATTAGATGTTTCTCAGCTTCTGCCTCTGGGGTTAAAGATTTCTGCATACAAACTTTAGCGATCATGGAAGTATGCAATGGAAGGTCTACTTTTCAGCTCAGATTCTTTTATTTGTTCCCCAGACTCCTGCTTGCCTCCCGAAAGTACTCACTGAGTGTGCTGACATGACAGAGAGCACCTGACTCTTCCCACTATAATGGCCTTTCCAACTTCTGTCTGTTTTGTATCCACAAAGTATCTACGGGAATAGAAAACAGTCCCCAGACTCACAGACACAGATTACTGTTTGAAGTTAGATGAGAAGACTATTAACCTTGCCTGCTTGCAGCCAGTATTTTATTGAGTAAATTGGAAGGCAGCTGTAGCTTTCATAGGGATCAGTTGATGACTGAACAGTTACAACTAAATTTAGAACAGGGAAAGATGATTGCTTAGGAATGAAAATGCAGAAGCAGCCATATCCATGCTGACTGCAGGGAGTAAGATGGATAGAGAAGTTCTTGAGCAGGCCAGGTCCTTTGTCTCGGTGACCCTGTTCAGTTTTCTTGGAAGAAGAACTTGGGAGTGATTTCAGAACTTACTGAACATATTATGCATACCAGTGTTTAGTAGGTCCTGTTTTCACAAAGGTATATCCAAATGTAACTCTGTCTTGCAAGTAATTTTAACCTCACTTCCTTAACATTCAGTCCACTTGATGGTAAGAAACATTACACAATTCCAGATTACCTCAGATATCTTCAAGAGTTTCTCCAAATTAACTCAGGTGTCTCTGTATCTCCAACTCTGTCTTCAGAAATCATCTAATCTCCAGCTTTGAGAGAACCATCTGACCATCAAGGGCACTTGAGATGCCTTGTTTGCTTCTATTTGAATTCTGCTTCTTTTGGCTGTGAATCTTCTCCACATCTATTGATCCTGTCTCAGCTCACACCAGGCTCTGTTGCTATCCCGCTTTCCATGGAGACTTCTTCTTCTTCTTCTTCTTCTTCTTCTTCTTCTTCTTCTTCTTCTTCTTCTTCTTCTTCTTCTTCTTCCTCCTCCTCCTCCTCCTCCTCCTCCTCCTCCTCCTCCTCCTCCTCTTCTTCCTCCTCCTCCTCCTCCTCTTCCTCCCCCTCCTCCTCCTTCTAGAATGTAAGCCCACTGGGGCTCAGGACCCTGGCAGCCTGCCTTCTAGTTTACTACGGAGACCAAAGGAACTCTTTCAATCTTCTTTCTTCTGTGTTCTGTATAAGCAAATCCCCCTACTATTCTAGACCTTCACAGAAAGCTGAGGAGAACATTTCCTCCATGGTCTAGGCTCTAAGGGTCTAGTTTGTAGCAGAAGGACATGATAAAAATCTGTGATAACACTCTTTTAAAAACATTTCTCCTATATTGCTGAACTATGAATACATTTCTGAAATTTTTGTCTTGATTGTGATTAGATTCTGCTTTCCTTGGGACAATTGAAGACCTATATCTAGTTTGGTCAGAAGATATGAAAACCAATTTATTTTCATGTACAACTAGTCATCAATATGTATTGTGAACCAAAGAGGATTTTTACTACAATGTACAGTGCTGTTCTTGAGATAGTCCATGGTTACCTCCATAAATACTCTTTGGTAGTAATTCCTCTGGGTGTCTTCATCGATAAATATAGCCACTAGGGTTCCTTTTCAGGCAGTTTAAATGCTTAGAGTGGGTAAATATGATATACATTTTTTTTTCTTGGAGAATCTAATGGTTTAGCTCTCCCTGGAATAGTAACCATTTCTTAGGTGAAGAAAGCAAAGACTCATAGAAGATAGATTTTAGTAACGTTTTATTTGGGGAACGAGGGCATGGCAGTGGCTTGCCATTTAATACTCATGTCACTCTGAGTTGGAAGCTGATGGTGATGCATATCGACCACCCTGAGGGAAGCTCTCAGGAAATGGCTGCCTTGCTCATGTCACAGTGCCCCTCAGCCCTTCCTTGGAAAGAACGTGTAATGGGCCCCTTATATTTTTAAATAAACTGAAGTTTCAAGTTATGAAGTTCCTAGCTGCTTGTAAATTTTGCTGCATTTGTGGATTTCCCTGCTACATTCCTCTCTTACTTTTCTTAGTTAGTAGGTATTAGAATCTAACATACTAACCTTTTCTTTTATATTGGTTATAGTGATCATGATACTCATATTTTGCTAAATGTGTGATTTCATAGAAGTGGCTTTGGGGAAATAAGGAGAAATCAAGATTGACTTTTATTTGTAATCTGTTTAGTTAGACCACTTCTTGACAGTTTTAGTCACCTTTTTTCATATATAAAATTTTTTAGGGATGGAAAATGCATTGGAAAATTTTCAAGGTCTTAAGGGAACTTGTAATATATAATACTAATTATCAAGCTGTAAACTACTTGATGTGTTCTTTCATTTTTTTTCTATTTACTTAAATTCATTATGAAAATTAGCTTCCCTGGTTCTTTGAAGACTATGTTTGATTATATGAAGTGACTTTTACCATGCCTTCCATAAAGATTTTAATTTTTATTGGGTAATGCTAAATGAAAGGAAGGAAATGATCATAAATTGATAAGAATAATTCATTACAACATAAACACAAATGATGACTGAGATCCCCTATTTCTGAAAACCTCATTTCTCAAAAAAATTTGAAGGAGACTATTATTTCATATGAAGGATCATAATGAATGCAGTGAGCACAGCTGTAATTACTATTCCAGCCCCAAAAGCCACTGTGATGAAGTCATGGAATTACAGTCTCTTCTAAGCTTATAATTGTGTGTGACCATATGCACAGTTTATATTACCGCAGTGGGATCCTCTGAAAGAATCACTCTCTGGAAACATTTAAGACAAAATTAAGCTTTGCTGATCTGTTAATAAAGTAAACCATCTTGATTTGATGAAAATAAATCATATGCTAGGGACGAAATGATCAGGTTCTTTGTGTGGGGTCATGGCTCAGTGTTTTCTCAGAAAGAGGAGAAAACGTGTACAGTTGTTTTACTGTCTCAGTGTCAATAATTACATTCCACCCAAAAGTCTCTTTCGGCTAAATCAGCACCATTTCTAGTTCCTCTTCTTGTTTATCTTGATTCTGGCCCTGGAGCTTCTCTTGAAGGAGTAGGACTTGTTCTTTAGACTGGTGGGACCCTGGGCACTAGTCAGGCTGAAGCACAGTGGGGGAAAGAAAGCATCTGAAGCCAGATACCGGACACTGCGCCAGAGGCCGGGCAGGAGTGAGAACCTGGGCATTCGAACGGCTGCTTTTGGAGATACAGCAACGTGCTCTCACCTCACAGGGATTACTTTAGACAGCACCTATTTTTCTATGTGAAGTGGCTAGACAGAGCAAAGAACTGTAAATTGATCTAGCCCTTCGGAATGGCAGAGGTTCAAAAGCATTTTCATCTGACCCTTCTGACCAATTCTGTCTGAGAGACCAGAGGTACTTGGCCTTGTCTTCCACATTTTCCCCCCTACTTCTGCAAATTGTCATGAGTTGTGAATTTGGAGTAGACTTAAAAAAAAAATCTTTTTTTTTTTTTTTGGTTTTAGACATAGCCAGGAAGAAAAATGACATCCAAAGAGCTATAATTCTGAATTTAAAATGAAAAAAAAAGTCCTAAATACAGCCAGCAATGCTTTTTTTTTAAAAAAAGAAAGTATGAAAGCACAACTTACTTTAAATTACTAAAATGTTTTAAAAAAATTAAAAGTTTACTTATTACAATAATTTACATTTTACTCACTTATAGAAAATTATACAACTAGAAGAATATGATAAAGAAGAAAACTTTTGTAGTTTTATTAATCAAAGAAAGAGTATGTTGTCCTTTTGTGTGTTTCCTACATATGTATTTTACATTCTGCAGTATGTATAATTTCCATCCTGTGTCTGTGTCCCTGATTTGAGAAAAATCAACACATTCTGAAATGTTACCAAGTGCCTATTGTAAGCAAGACTAAATGCCATTGAAAAATACTTAGGTTTTGGAAATGTCTGCAATATTGTATAACTCTTTTCAACAATTATGTGAGTGATCTTGGAAACTGGCTTTCTCCTTCAGTCAAGCGTTCAAATGAACTCTCACCCTTGGTAGTTGCCTGGGTGCAACTTTCTGAAAGATCCTGAGCAGAGACATCGAGTTAAGCTATAGCTGCAATCCCAACGCACAGACTTGAGATTTGATACTGTTGAAAATGACTAAGCGCTGGTGTTTTTTTTTTTTTTTTAATCACCTAGCAGTAGAAGGCACAGCAGAAAAGATGTGAATACAATAAGCACAAAGTACCATTGAATTTGCAGCGTACTCTTGGTCAAGTCAGGAAACTTGCTTATTAGTATCTTTCATCGAAAACTTTAACTAGAGTGATAGTTCCAAAACTCAGTCATGGACTTAAACCTTTCTAGGAGCTTCATATTTAGTTGTAGTCTCTAGATACAATTTCCAAAGTATGCCAAAGTTTATCATGGTGCAAAGTTACCTAAAGTTAATTAGGACATTCAGCAAACCTCTCTGGGGGAATACTGGTGGTCTTCTAGCAGTTATAAGTTGTTGAATGATGCGTTTTTCCTTCTATTAACTCTGTGTCCAGATGATGCAGAGTGGAGCTCTCAGAGTAGATCATGTGAAATGTGAAGTGTTACAGATCCAAGATGCCATTTTTATAAGATGCTCAAGGATTTTATTGAGCACAGAGGGTGAAAGTTACAAACACACTGCTAATCATAACATAAAACATTGATGTAAAGATACCCAGTTCCTGTCATGGTATGATATGAGAAAACTGTGCCCATTAAAGACTAGTTCATTAGCAACCAAACACAGAAAGAGCTCTGAAGTCTTGCTGGTGTCCTAAGAATATAGCTCTACCAAGAAATTCTGACTCTCAAAAGAGACATACTGCTTTTCTGATGCTAGGATCATCCATTCTTATAAAATGATCAGGCCATCAGGTTCTCCACAGAAAGGGCTGAGGCAGGATCAGCATGACTGCCCATCCTCAGTTCCCTTCATCTTGAGTGCTGTACTGTGACTTTGCAGGTTCAGGCAAAGGGGCAGGGTGCGGTCAGTATTCCTAACTCATCATTTGTCTTGAAGGACATACATTTAAACCAACAAAGATTATTATAAACTCATTCACAAATAATCTATCATAAACTTATTAGCAAAGCCATTGGTATAAGCAAGACTAGGACTATGCTATCTTGTGAGCATTTCTCTTTTTGAATATTGACTTCTGGTTAAGACCTCACAGGGTATTTGGGCTGCCATGTGAAGGTACAAATAACTGAAAATGGAATCAGCAATCATCAGCCAGAACTTCCTTTAAGACACTTCTGTTAGAATTTACTCTCTTCAGCTTATTGATTCACTATGCTTCCAGGCATCAGTGCATCAATGGCCACTGTTATCCCTCCCCCAGGATTCCAAAATCCTACGTGTTTTGCCCATGTGGGTTACTGAGACAGCATTGCCGCCTGTAACGCTTTAGTTTCTGGCAGCTACTGTTTCCCTCAAAGGCAACTCTGGAGTCTGACAATTGCCTTTTATCTAATCCAGTGCAGTGAGGGCCGGTGGCATCTGTGGGATGCATTCAAGGGCACTATAGGTTAGCACAGCCTGTATCTGAAACAGGACACAATTTCTCATCCTTGTTATACTTCTTGTTCACATTCTTAAAAAAAATTTCTCTTCCTAAAGAATGTGTTTCTCATTGAGGAACAGGCATGCCAAGTCTGAAGTTTAAAATCTAAAACATACTGTGTTATCTGAAAGCAAATAGAGCTTTGGAAAAAGTTGCCTGATGGAAAATTACTAGATTGGTTTTTCCTGGTGCCCAAGTATGTTTTTAAAAAAAATAATCACCAGTTAGTCATTTTGTAGTTTTAAAAGAAATCAATATTTATTTGGGGGAAACATGGTATTAAAATGAGATGCTGAGGAGATGGTAATACAGGAAACTTATATGTGTTCTCATTCCAGTGGCTTCAAGGCTGTCACAGACATTTGGTTTCTAAGTACATGTTACTTAGTGGACCTTTGCATTGAGAAATGTGATGGGCAAGCAATATGATCACAGAATAAGACTAGTTCTACTACATGAACTGTCCCAACTTGACAACTGTGTCATCTGATCTGCAAAATGATGAGTTGCTAGGTATATTTAAGTTATAGTCCATGTATATAATTATATTTGTAGTAAACAACAAAATAGAGTTTTCATAAAACATTTACTTAAGGATTTCATAGCTTGTCTTTCACTTGATGACCTGTGTTAGTTCTTACATATAATACACTCAAGACAGAGAGTTCTTATCATAGGCAGAGACAACACTGTAGGAATGTGACTGCAAAGTGGATTCTACAAAAGTCAAACTCTGTCTTTACTGGTCTTTAGCAGCCTGGGAATCATAATTGGCCTGATGGTGGTGATCACAAACACTGTGATTGGCATATAGAAGGTGTACAACGACACTACATTTTATAGAGTTTTCTTTTACACTTTCATAATTTATTGTGTAGTTGATGCTCAGAGTTGGAGGGATGGTGGCAGCTTGGTTGGTTTATCCTAGACTCAAAGATAATAATCCTACTTGTACTGGTGCACACACACACACACACACACACACACACACACACAGAGAGAGAGAGAGAGAGAGAGAGAGAGAGAGAGAGAGAGATGTATATTTGTACACACACAGATAGACACACACACACATACACACACATAGATAGACACACACACATACACAGAGATGTATATTTGTATACACACACACACACACACTTATGTATATGTATTTATAAATTTTTTCTTCTTAAGCTGGTTTTCCCTTAACAGATCAAATTACTTTGAAGTAATATTATGGAAAGTGCACTCAGATCTAGAATCAGGAATTTGGTTTCTAGGCTTGACCTTGATGCTTGCTTGTTGGATGAGCCACTGTGAGGCCTGTAATGACATCAGCCTGGGGTTGCAGCATTTGATTTAATTAATGTGCCTCCATTTCCTCATCTTTCCCAGTTGTTGTCTTGCAGAGTCGGGAAAGTACAAAAGTGCAACTCTGTAAATATAGAGATTTGCACAGAAATGTTCTCTTGTTGGGGCCTCCCTAAATTAATTACTGACTTCTTCTCTGTTGCCACAACCACAAGAGTAACAAAGTTGTGTCTAGTGGTCTCTCAAGCACTTCATAAGCACCCTCCAGTTTTTAAAATTTGGCAAATGACATGAAATTTATTATAATTTTTTAAAAAAGTCATCCTACTTTCCCTTAGACATCCTAAAAGCTGTTCAGGGCCAGAGGCTCAAAGCACTGCTACAATTAGTCCTTGCGTTGGTTACATTTTTTTAAAAAAATTTTGTTGCTGTGATAAAACACCTTGACAAAAGGCAACATAAGGATGAAAGGGCTTGTTTTGGCTTACAGTTCCACAGGGAATGCAGTGTTATGGTGGGAAGACATGGCATCATGTATGTGTGGGGCTGGCTTGGCATCGGGAAGCAGACTGGTCATACTTCATTCTTTTTATAGGAAGCAGAATAAGACAACAGAAAGTAGAGCCGGTCTAAGGAACCTCAAAGCCCTGCTCACCTTCTAAAGGTCCTGTTATCTAAAGTAGTGCCACTGTTCAGACATGTGCCTATGGGGGGCCTTTTTTAGTCAAACCACAACAATCTGCAAAATGAAATAAAATTTTAAACATGATAAGGCCACCCTCCCTGCTGCCTTCATTTCTGATGGCCACATTACAGGTCTTTCTTTAGCCTTCCCAGAGTCCTTTCAACACCTTCCATTATGTAGACTGTGTCTCTCAGCAAGTCTAGTCTTAGTGTCAAAGAGCTGAAACAGAAGTGATATTTGATGATCTCCTCTAAAGAATGAGGATATGATGTTGGATATAGCCTCATTTTTTTTTTTGTCATGTCCCAAACTCCACACCATAGGCATTGTGTGCTTGTCCACATGGACTTAACAAGTGTTCCAAACTGTGTGTAGTTTTATCTTTGAAGTAATATTATGGAATTCTATCTTCCTCTCTAGTTTATCCTTACCACCCCCATTTCCCAAAAATGTTAGCATTGTTAGTATTCCAATGGAACTGTTGATCTTTACTCAAAAATCTGGAAGTGTGTTAATTTTGCCAGTAGCCTTGTTGAGACAAAAATCTTCTCTTCTTCCCCATAATTCCTTTCCCTTCCCTCTCTCTTACCTCCTTCTCTGCCTTCCTGTATTTTGTAATATCATGGTGTTTATTCTTTAGCCTTTAACTGAAGCAGATAATACAAACATACAAAGTGCACAGCTTGATGAGTGAGATAGATTACATCATGTGGTTACTCGCCTTGACTTCTTTATCAAACTTCCACTTTTGATTAGAAACACAGTCTTGTTCTCAGTTGAACAACCAAATCTAAATAATCCTGACTGATGAGAGTTTTTAGTGTTATGAGTTGTTGCTTTGCTCATGGCCTCCTTGTGCTGTTAAATATGTTCACTATTGACGTTAATAAGGCCTTCTGAGACACAAGAAGGGAAAAAGGGAAATCTGCCTTAGCTTTCTCAATTCAGTGATTGTGTCCCTTCTCCCAATGCTTCACACATTTTTTTTTTTTCTTTTGTCAGTTCAAAACAGGCAGGGAGATAGAATAAGGAACAGTATGTTCCTAATAGCATTTATGGAAGTCAATATTAAAGTTTACTTTGATTTAAATGACACAAAATGCTTTTGTGTGTGTGAGTGTATGTGCATCACGAGGTTCATTTTCAGGGCAAGTTAGTTTTTTTTTTTTTTTTAACAGTTCCCAAGGGTGCAACACTGACTTTTCATCCTAAGAGAAAATAAATGAAAGAGAATCTGGAAGGACGTATATTGTTTCCTGACCTGAGACAAGCCACTGGGGGCAGTTTTGTTTACTAATACCTGGATCCCCCAGCTGTGGTAAATTTAGCGTCCTTTTGGCTCAGTTGTCCTTATTCCTTTTGCTGTGACTGTCTCCCAAGCAGATGTTCTGGCACTGCAGGACCATCTCCACCTAGCAGCTCTTGGCTCTCAGTCACTCACCGCTCAGACTTCTCCTGGGGTAGAGGAAGGCCAGAGTCCAGCACATGGGACGGGCTGTTTATGGTCTTTGCTTTTGCTGTTTTCCCTCAGCTGTCACAGGAGTGACTTCCATTGCTGCCAGAGACCCCGCCCACCTCCAGTTTCAAGGACCCACCTCTTCAGAAGCATAAAGCTATCTTTCTGTCATTATAAATAATCCAGAGACTCTATTTAATTAGCTTTTAATTTACACAATGGTAATCAACCTGTGATGAGTCAATAAATGACTAGAAGTCACAACGTTGCTAAGTGAGTATTTTGGGAAAGATCATGTCCTCTATGAAATAAAAAAAAAGGGGGGGTATGCTCCTTAGACCATTTGTTTCCTTACATCCATGTTCACTTTCTACTCTCTGCTAACACTGATTGTCACTACTGGACGAGGTCAGGAATGCAGCAGCTCAACAGGACACAGTTGGACCCCACTCCTTTCACTTTGGAATGCATTCTACATTTGCGGGCAGATTTATATATCTATGGCCTGGGGACATACTGTCAGAAATTAGCAGGCCTGGATCCCTCCTGACATAGGGGGCCTGGGAATATCTTCTCTTCTTATCTGCTGTGTGTGTGTGTGTGTGTGTGTGTGTGTGTGTGTGTGTGTGTCCACACAAGAGTGTGCTTTTTGTTTTGGTAATTTTTTTCTAATTTTCTCTTTTTAGTTTGTTTTGCTATTTTTCCTGGTTGCTTTTGAGAAAGAGAAAGAGAGAGAGAGAACATGGGAAGCTGGATAGGTAGGGAGCTGGGAGGTGTGCAGGATCTGGGAAGAATTAGGAGAGAGAATATGACCAAAATACATTGTATGAAAAATTTAGAAAGAAGAAGAAGAAGAGGGAGGAGGAGGAGAAATCTCAGTTTCTTTGGAACTGGATGTGACCATAGGTTCCAGGCACAGTCTCAAGAAAGCTCTTCACATTAAAAGGAGAAGATTTTAAACCTTGCCTATACCTATTTTTCACTCTGTATAAATCCAGACACTTGACAGAATCTTAACCAAACTAAGAGGTGCCTGGTCTCTTTATGGCAAAGTCTCTGATATAGACATGGTGATTCTGGGAAGGTAGAGGGAACCTGCATATATGATGGCATCTTTCTCCTTTCCTGGACTTCATGTAATATGAAGAAAATGTCAACTGGAACAGAGAAAGGAATAAACAGACCAGCACTACAACAATCAAACCAGAACCCAAACCAAAGCCACCGCCACCACCAAAAACCTGTAAAGAATCTAATACTACTAGTTTTTTTTTCTTTTCTATGCAGCTTACTGGGTAATTTTTAATCTAAGAGTAATTATGAGAACAGTTTTCAAGGAAAATCAAGAGACGAATGAAATCAGGATCCTCTCGGTCCATTTCCACCTTTCTTTCCTCTTTGCTGTCAGTCTCCATTTGCAGCGGGGTAACAGTGATTAAAAACATGGCGGCTCCCTCCTTCCAGCTTTGTGATGAGCAGCTCTGGAAGCGGATGCAAACAGAAGATAGAAAATGGTCAGGCAGTTTAGGACAGAGACCTTGATCCTTGTCCTTAGCTAGGAATGTCCTTGGTTCTGTCCTGGCCAGTGGCCAGAAATACCACAATGGGGCTGTGATTTCAGCTCTGGTTTCTTCTTACCTTTTTTCTCTTTTAGACAGCATAAGTGAGCCCCACTGCCTGGAAGCCATATGAGAGGATGTGACTGAAATTGAGATGCTGTCCTGGTAGGTCAGCTGGACTGATGCTACCTCTTCTGTGCCTACCTCAGTATCTGTGATAACTCCTAGGGAAGCCTCCAGACCAGCAGCTGAGATACCCTTTTATGTACTGAGGTAGCTGCATGGGAGACAATTTTTAGTGGCTCCCTGAGTGAGGGTGACCAGCACGGTATGGATTCAGCACCCTCTGAGTAGGTTTGAGCTGTTTCTTAGCATGCAGGAGACCTGCATACAGGGTATCTCAGACCATTCATTTTCCTGTCTGCAAAGCAAATGTGCTTGTAAAGTGGCGTTCAGATTAGTAGTTTAAAATGGAGACAATCTTTTTTCATTCTTTAGTTTGTTTTCAGGCCAGGCTTGAGTGCTGAAAACTATTGACCAGGCATTTCTTTTTTAACGTCTATGGGTCAGGAAGCTTAGTTCCCACTGTCTATGGGGTCTCTGGAATTGGACTGAGCATGCTACCCTAGTTCCCAGTATGCTTTTGGTTTATACCAACCAAATTAACTCCGTAACTGAGCAGTGCATGCTACTGTTGAGTCTCAGACTGATTGATTTTCGTCAGAAAGATCCCACCCTTTTCTACCATGGATTAAAAGTTAACCAGGCAAAAATGCATCCAGATCACAGCCCAGGGAGCTAAAAGCCATGTCAGTGAGTGTGGACTAGTCCATCAGGCCTCCCTTCCCCTTGGGAATCACACAGAAGGGGGGCAACAGGAAAGTAGTCAGGGGACTTCCTGGTGGAAGGGAGGGACAAGATGTTCTAACTTGTCCTTTTGACCTTATATGTAGGTAATTGCTCATCCTTTGGTCTTTCCTTTCTGTTGTGTATGTGGCCAGGAACCAAGAGTTGATGCTGAGCCTTTTCCTCATTACTCTGAGGATTCATAGCCTGCCAAGACCCCCAGTGTTTCCTCACAAGCATATCCTTCTCTTCTGCCATTACAGGGAACAGATGTTGACCATACCGGGAAACACACTCATGTACATACTTTCTCTTTACAGAATCAAGGACAGATAAAAACTGGTCTTAGGAAAAAACTTCAGATAACCCAGACAAATACATGCAAATTTTCACAGGTATATCCAATCCTTTGATTTAATCCAGAGGGATAATGTTACTCCTGGGATTTAAATGTGTTCTAGACTGCTTCTTTAAAATCCCTGTTAAGATCTTTAAAAAGTGTATTCAGGAGATTAAAAAAGAGTAAAACAAAAAGAAAAGGGATAAAAAATGACGGTCATGATGGCCACACTATAGGAAGTCAGCCTGAAGCCAAGTCCCTAGGAGGAAAGAGAAGTAGCTTTTACTTATTTTAGTTATGGGCAAAAGGGTCACATAAAACAGGAACATCCCAACAAAAAGATCAAGCCCTCTAAGCCATCTGTCAAGAGAGACCACTGGATGGCCCCAGAAGCAAAGGTCCCTGAGTCCTGATGCCTTCCAGAGGAAACAACAAGCAGAACAGAAGGGGGCCCGGACTTCTCTGTGGCTACCACATCTCAGACAATCATTTCCAATCAAAAGCTGCAAATGCCTGTGACAAATGGGAAAGTTTTCTTGAGTCCTCCCTTTTAGACGGGTTTAAAAGGTTTCTAGATCAGAGATACAATCATTCTCAGGAGAAAGATTTCCTGACTCTTGCTCGTGATAGGATGGAATCATCTCTTCTTCCCCAACATCGCCAGTTTTATTTCACTCCTACTCTTCTCTTACCATAGCTCCTTCTCCCTCACGTTTCTGTGTGGGCACCAATCAATGACTTCCTTTGTTATTGCATGTGACATGCAAGTGAAGCCACCCATGTACTTTCAAGGTCCCTTGTATGGGTTTCCAGTTGCCATACTTACTTTCCACATTCATCAGGATATGGTAAGATCAGTTATCACCCAAATTACCCAACAGCAGTTAGAGTTACCTCTTCAGGAGAGAGAATGATTAAGAACAGAAGATAGAAACTTGTCAGACAGCTTGTAGAAAGGGACACCCATTCTAATCCTTGACCATGAATGTCTTTGGCTCTTTCCAGAGCAGAGGTCAGATACACCAGAAGGTGCTTCTCCTTCCTGCTCTGGTTTCTTGTTCTCTCTCTCTCTCTCTCTCTCTCTCTCTCTCTCTCTCTCTCTCTCTCTCTCTCTCTCTCTCTCTTCTTATGCAACAGAAGTGAGCGCCATTGCTTACAAAGCTATAGGAGAAGATTGATGGAAACAGTTGCCTAGAAAACTGTGGAATGGACCTACTGACTGATTGGCCCCATCCCTCCATACTTCACCACAGCATCCTTCAACAAACCCTAGGCAAAACCATAGACTAGCGGCACCATGGTACTCTATTTCTGGGACAGACTCCTGCTCTGCTCTGTCTTCCTTCTTTTTCTCATGTGTTCTTGAATTTAGTTTGCAAGTGTTTTATTGAAAATTTTTGTATTTCTGTTTACCAGAGATATAGTTTTATTTTTTGTTCTTGTTTTATTTCTATTGGGTTTTGAGATCTATAAAATTCATTCTTTGGGCTGTGGAACAAAGCCACTGGAAGCTACTGACTTGGGTTTGTTCTGGTGTCCATTGGTTTGTACAGCACCTGAACTCTACAAGCTACACACACCTAAGGCAAGAGAACCTCTGTTGCTCTCAAGGGTCCCTTTTTCCATAGCCAGATTTAAAAACAAAAAACAAAACCATTCAGGTTCCTAAATCCCTTAGGTTGATTTCTGTTGTTTGGCCTGAGTCTTGAAATCTTTTAAGAATTTCACAGTTCCCAGAAAAACAATATAGATGAATGAAGGACCTGTGAAACTTTCAGAGAAGCACCCAGGGAAAGGATAGCCTGAAACAATCATTCTCCACTGTAATCTGAGTTAGTATCAGGAGCAAATTGTATTGTGTATTTAATCACCTATACAAATTCTGTGTCATTAGAGGAAAGAATAATTGTTTCATACTTGAAAAAAGTTTTAATTTTTATGGATTATTTTTAGTGCCTAAGCTTAACAAATTTAAACAAAACAGATCAAATTTCTATGAAATCAATTTCTGTGATTTTTTTGTAAAGCAGAAAATACTGGAATCCTTTCAATCCAGTGGTTTTCTGAATACAGTGGTTCATTTAAATGTTAACAAATTCTTTGCTGCCTTCATATATGAGTCTCTAATAAGCCCCACTTGCACTTGAAGAACATCCCTCGTTTTGGTAATTGGGAACAGAAGCTCCCATCCTTCCACGTCCCTATGGTGATCTCAGTGTTTATTGCTCAAGCTGAATAGGGGCAGCTGTTTATTTGCTTGTGTATACAATGCCTTATTGGAATGTCCTCTTCACATTGGGATTATTTTCGTTTCAAATTTTATTTTCACTTACTATCTACGTGAAACTGTGTAATTATGCATTTTTCCACTGTGGGCATGGCAAAAATGATATTTGAAATGCCAAGAATGATGCTCATCTTCTTTATATATGTTTATCACACTGTTACTGTAAGCCTGTTGATATTAGTTAAATATTGTTGTTTCCTAGCAATGATTCTCTTTGATGCGTGACATTCTCGCTGGAATCCAGCCTTGGCAGCTTGTGTTTGCTTGCTTTTCCCTGTGGTGTTGAGGATGGTGTATGGAGCCTTGCGTCTGCTAAACACATACTGCCGACCCCTCAGCTGACAGCTCAGATCAGCTGCCACACATGTGATTCCAGATCTTGGCCTTCAAGCCTTCTAGTTGAGCCTAGGCTGCTTTATGCCACTCTTTCAGGGAGTGAAGTTTTCACTGACCACAAAACTAGAACTGAGCTCATTCTGTTTCTAAAAGACATTTTAGAGTTAAAAAAACAAACACAAAATCAAAACAACAACACCAATAACAACAACAACATAAACCTGTTACAAATAAATTCTCCTTCTAATAAAACTATACCCTATATAATACAAGATCTTTTATTTGGTCAGTATTCTGAGGAAGATTATTGGACACAACTTCTTGCTGTTAAGTTGTAAAAAAATAAATTCATTTATTATAAAAAATAATAGATAGATAGATAGATAGATAGATAAATAGATAGATAGATAAAAGGCTGGCTGTGGTAGCACTTATCTATAATCCTAGCACTTAACAGATAAAGGCAGGAGGATCAGGAGTTCAAGGGCATCCTCAGTTGCTTTGGGAGTTCCAGGTCAGCTTAAGCTGTCTGGGATCTGTCCCCTTTATAATAAGTGAAAGAATATCTTAAGCTGGTTGTGTCTCCCTGAAGCAAAATATTAGCATTAAAATAGTTCAGAAAAAATGAAATAGAGAAATAAGAGTCAAGGACATATTCCTGTGATAGGCCCTGGAGTGAGTGACAGATATACACAGGGTAATATTACTTATTCTATGACACCATAATTTTATAGATTTCAAAATCCAGTAGAAACATAACAATAAGAAGAACAAAAGAGAAAACTGTAGGCTTTTATCTCTGATAAACAGAGATACAAAAATTCTCAATAAAATACTTGCAAACTAAATTCAAGAACACATGAAAAGATCATCTACTTTGATCAAGTTGCCTTCATTCCATATATGCAGGGATGGTTTAATGTACATAAGTTGATAAATTTAATCTGCTGTTATAGACTCTTATTTTAAGATATATTATGTTTGTTTATGCTGTGGAACATTTGCTTTAATGATGCAAAGATGTATTGCATTCTTTTGTGTTGCATTTGTTTAACTCTGTGAAGCTGTGTTACTTTGCCTGTGTAAAACACCTGATTGGTCTAATAAAGAGCTGAATGACTAATAGCTTGTCAGGAAAGGATAGGCGGGGCTGGCAGACAGAGACAATAAATGGGAAGAGAAATCTGAGAAGAGATAAAAGAAGGTCACCTAGCCACATAACCAGACATGGAATAAGAAGGAAAGAAAAGATATACAGAAACGAGAAAGGTAAAAACCAAGAGGCAGGATAATTTAAGAAGAGCTGGCAAGAAACAAGCCAAGCAAAGGCTGGATATTTATAAGTAAGAATAAGACTTCATGTATGATTTATTTGGGAGCTGGGTGGCAGGACTCCTCAAAAGCCAAAAGAGTAAAAAATCAATCAACAACAATCTGCCACACAAATAGACTCAAAGACAAAAATCATATCATCGTTTCAACAGGTGATAAAAAAACAAACAAACAAAATTCACCATTCCTTCATGTTACAAACTGTAGAGAGCCCAGGGATACAGAGAACACATCTCAATATGCTAAAGAGTTTATTCAATAAATCCATGGCCAACATTAAATTAATAGAGAAAACTCAGAACATTTTAACTGAAATTGGGAACACATTCTCCACTCCTTTTAAATATAGTGCTTAAAGTCTTAGTTAATAAAACAAAAAGAAAATAAAAAAGATATAAATAGGAAAGGAAGATATCAAAATGTCCTCACTTGTAGATGACATGATTCTATGCACAAGAGACATTGAAGACTTTACCAGAAAACTCTCAGAGCTGATAAACACTTTCAGAAAAGTGGCACAAAGTTAATACACATACACACACATTTATATTTCATCTGGGCTAACAAAGCTTCCTCTAGGAGCCGAACACCATCTAACAAAAACCTGAATACTAGGCATGAGAAGTCCTCTTTTGAGTTTTTGGTCATGTTTATCTAAGAGATTTTCAAAACATTATATGTTATTGCTATTGCCCTGGGCTGCTCCCCAGAGGAAGAAGGTAAGACACCATGTGCTTCAGACACAGGGCCCAGAAGTCCATGATCTGGAACTGATCTGTAAGCCTTCTTCCCAAAGAAGTGACATATAAGCTTCTAAAGAAGGGAAACAACTAGAAGTCCTACACAGCTATGACACCTCTGAATCACAGCAATGACCACCAGCATGACAAGATAACCCTAAGTGTTCAGTAGCTGAATACATACCCTGCCTGCCTAACTACCAGATCTCTAATTGTACTTAAGACCACTCAACAAGAGGAAAATCAGGCCTGTTGCTAGGCAACTACCCAGGAAGAGTGAAATCATGGATCTTGGAGGAGAACCTACAACCACCAATTTAATAAATCAACATAATTCATGACTGCATTCTCAATACTTGTCCTTATGCCCACAGATAAGTGTAACCATCATCCCTCATCAAGGAAACTTTTTTTTTTTTTGCAACAGACAGAGACCATTACAGAAATACATAATCAAAATGCAGAGATGTGACCCCCAGCTTCAACTGATACATATGCAACATGGCAACTGAACCTAAGGCTCAGAGACCATTTTGGAAGAGTAGGCAAAAAAAAGAGCCAGAGGAACAAAGAGTCCACTGTGAGACTGTGTCTCTTAGGAATGTCAGAAACCACATCTATGAAAGTCTCACCAACATGGCTGCCTGAGCATGAGCTGAACAAAGATGGCACCAATAGGCATGCTGACTTGTATGGGGGAAAACTCATGAGATTTCAACCCTCCTCAAAAAAAAAAAAAACCTAAAAAACAAAAAACAAAACAAAACACCACAGGTAACTAGGGAACGCTGGGAGCAAGAGAAACAGTCTTCCAATTGGTTGTCCAATACCAAATGGTCAGCCCGTTATAGGGACTTAGGTTGTATTTATGTATTAGGAATACACACATATTACAACCAGATACTAACAACAGTTAATTTAAAAAAAGGCATAAATTTGAAAGAGAGTGGTATATGGGAAGGCTTGGAAGAAGGAAAGGGAAAAGGTAAAGGATATAATTATATTATAACCTCAAAATAGAAAATAAATAGTAATAAATAAGTAAAGAAAAGGGGAAATACATAAGAGCAATAAAGACTTTGCAAAGTATTCGACATTCTTAGCCATTACAGAAATGCAAATTTAAATGACTTTGAAATTCCATCTTACCCCAGAATGGCTACCGTCAAGAAAACAATTGAGGACAATCCCTGGTGAGAATTTCAGGGCAAAGGGCACCCTCATTCACTATGAAATAGATAGAACTTGGTGTAGCCACTATGGAAACTAGTGGGGAGTTTTCTCAAAAAGCTAAACATAGTACTACCATATGACCTACCTGTGCCACCTAGACATACGCCCAAGGATGCCATACCCCATAACAGAGATAGCTGAATATCCATGCTCATTGCTGCTCTATTCACGATAGCTGTGAAATGTAATAAACCTAGATGTGCTCACTGGTGCAACAGTGGCATGAATGTTTTGAAGGCAGCTCACCTCTTTCTGCTTGTATTTGAGGCTCTATCCACTGAAAGGAATATATACCTGGTACTATAACATGGTTCAAAGTCTCTGATTGGGAGGGTCATGGGCTCTGGTGGTGATGCTTACTATTGATGCTATGCAAAATGAATCTGTAGTCATACTGCCTTCTAAATATTTGTGTGTTTACCCTTAGACTAGTGTTGGTCTCAGCCTTGGCCAGAGAAGCTTCTTTTGGTATTGGGCTAAATTTGATACACAGACTCATAATCAGATAAAATGCTGAGGATAAGTGACTGGTGGCTGCTCAGCCTTAAATACGACATCTATGTTCACCCCTTCAAGGTCCAGGAAACATCGCAGAAAAGGGGGTAAAAGAATGTACAGTCTGGAGGCTGGGCAAGAGTGCTGTGCAACACTGGCATCTGGATATGACATGGCTGATGGAATGAGAACAAATAGCAGCTGTGGGTGCCTGCTCAAAGTGTTACAGAAACTGACATACAAGTAGCAGGGGATTGGAAGAAAATGGAGGTGTTCTGCAGGTGTATGAGTGGGTAGTAGAGTGTAATGGAGGTGTGTATCTTCACAGTACATTTCTTACATGTTTGAAATTGCCAGAGATAAGATAAAAAGTTAAAAACAAGCAAATAAATATTTGCCAGAGTTTATTGAATTGTAACTCAAGTTGTTGATATTATGAGATAGTCTTGAATACTCAAACAATGATTTCTTTAAAGGCAACAGAACAAGACTCATTTTGGGAATGATACATTATAGTAAAGGTTTCCTTACATGCAGATCTGTTTTGTTTAATTATGTCTTATTCATTAGTTTTACTTTGGGTCCTGTATCACCATAACCTTTTATATTCCAGCAGAGTGAGGGGAATTTCAAATATGTATGTTTAGACTGACTATATGGGTTTAGACTCATGCTGAATAGAGGAAGTTTGACAGTGATGGATTCATGAATATGGCTTCAATATGTTGGACACTTTATTTCTGGAATTAATGGTATTGCAAGTATTATTATGCCTAATAAAAGAAATAAAAGTTACAGTCTAAAGGGAGAGACTGCTGTTGCCACATTAGAATTTTTTTCTTCTATTGAAATTTAGTTTCTAGAACTACATGCAAACCACAGTTCTTTATGTGTGAATCTGAAAATAGATTCTACATTATAACATGTTTTAACACTGTCTTTGTAAAATAGATTTTATATTATAACACATTTTTAACATTCTCTTTGTAAAATAGACTTTACATTATAACATATTTAACATTCTCTTTGTTTAACAAACTCAAACAAGATTAGAGTTTCATGTTACAATTATTTGAGGATGCTTTTATTTAGAGTAATAAAAGCATTTTTCCTTGTGATTTTAGAAGATCAAGAAAGCATCTTGCCTAGATGATCGTACTCTATGTATACAGTTTAAGAGTTACTATGTATCCTCCCTTATTTGAATCTAAATTCAAATTAAATTTATAGGATGCACATAGAAGAATAATGTCAAGTTGGGAACATAATTTGAGCTTTAAAACAATAAATTCACATTTTAATAATTTTGGTTTTAAAATCCCAGCCTGTCAAGCTACTAAGCCAAATAATCTATTTTGGAATATTCACAATTATCCAAGTCATTCTTGACATTGCTTTCAAGTGAAATGAAGTAATTTTACAGACAGGTTATATATCATTTGAATTGTTAGCATTCTATTCTAATTTCTTCCATAAACCAGAAATATTAAGTGTCATGCTAACATCTGCGACTGAACATAAAGTTGACAAAAATCAACTTTAATGGCTTTCTCCACTCTTCAATAGTACAAACTTTCAATCTGGTTTAAAAAGAAAGTCTGGAGTGTCAGAATAATATGCACCTCATGTTTCTAAATGTTTTGTGTTCTCACAGTGAACACAGCTTTGGTGGAATTTTTTTTTAAATTTAATTTATGATGATATTTTGTTTTCATGTGGTCTCAAATGTTCTTTATGTGAAAATCTCAGAGCCACGAAGGCTTTAGCAATAATATAATATAAAATTTCAGTTATGGTTTGACAGGAAATAGATCCTTGTATTCCATGGGGTCTAATTCAGTGGACAATTTACTCAACATCTGGATTCTAAGGTGGGGGTAGCTGATGACTATAGGAGTGCACATGACTTGAATTCCTTGTTTGAAAACGTATGCCACAAGATATTTAACAGATTTTTAAAAATTATTGATTAGGATTCTCTTTGTTTGAAAAGGGTTTATTCCTCACAATCCCTTCTCTGCTTATCACTGACATTGCATTCGGAGACACCCCCGTGTTTTGACTGATGTAGGTTCTCCTTGGTCTTGACCTTTGTTTTCAATAGGAAATGGATGTCCTTTGATGCTGCTCATCCAACAGTGGTACTGTTTTGATCCAGCAGTGATGTTTTTTTCTGATTGTTCTGTTTGTGGCTCCCCTCTTTGGCTTTTCATTTTGAATTGCTTCAGGGTTCAGTCGTCCCCTCTCTGTCACATATATATAACAGATTAGCCAAGTGGCAGCAAGCATTGCCTTGGGACTAGTGTACTCCAAGCATCTGACGTTGTTCTTTGGATAAATTTTTGTCTTGTTATTATTGTTGATGTGGTTCCTAGGTTACCCTTATGAGGCTGTCCAGAAGGTTGTGTGTAATGTTGACAGTTCCAAGGTTAGCAGATGCTTGTTATGACAGACGGATGACTATCTGGTGCCCCATGACTGCTGTGGTTAAAAACTCCACTAACTACATTGTGCTAGATGATATCCATCACAAATACACACCCTGGTCTCTGCCTTCTAGGGGGTAATGTTAATTCATAGAGCTTGGAAAGATACAGGGCTACTTAATATGTATCTGGAAAGCTACTTTTTATTTTATTTCTTTACTTGCTTTCTTTCAAAAATAATTTGTATTATTTTTAATTGCATGCATGTGTATGTCTGTGTGTCTTTCTCTGTCTGTGTGAGGGGATATGTGCATGTGAATTCAGGTACTCTCAGAGGCTAGAAATATCAAGTTCTCTGGAGATGGAGTTATAGGTAGTGGGATGTGGGCTCTCAGGTTCTCTGCAAGATTAGTATGCATTTGATGTGGGTGCTAGGAAACTGGGTCCTCAGCAAAAGCAGTATGCTCTCTTAACCATTGGGCTATTTCTCCAGGTTCCATTTCTGTATGTTTTCCTTGTTGGCTCACACCATTCATCTTCAAAGAAACACATGAAAGTCTATCTTTAATGAAATAAGTTGAATTTTAACATCTGTGCTTATCTCAAACAAATAAGAGCAAGATATATTATTTATATTTCAAATATTAATGGCAGAGGTACTTTCATCATTACCTACGTGGACTATTTGGGCATGGACTCATTATGTTTCTTCAAAAGGGTAATTAGTATTATACTAACCTGTGTACATCATCTAAATAACTTGTTAGAACTAGTGATTTCACCAAGAGTAAGAGGAGATTATTAGCTGATCCATTTGAACATTTGGCAATCACATTCAGGTACACTATTACACCGTTCATCTTCACATCTGATTTTGTGTAAAAGTATACTTTTAATTATGGATATCTTCAGGCTCTACTTGAAATGGAGTTGTAAATTTAACTGAATGTTCAAGGATACACAATACTGTATTTCTTTCCTGTTGCTACAGCACAAATAATTCTAAAACCTAGTGACTTAGAAGAACAAAAATAAATCCTAGTTACAGCCAGGTAGAGATTTTAGAGAGTAGCTGCGGTTCTGGTATAGGAGTCTTCTTTCTCAGACTACAGTTATCTGAAGACTTGATTGAGATTGTAAGATTAATTTCTAAGTTACCTCCTTAGCTTGGTAGTGTTTTATAAGAGGTCTCTGTTCATAGCTGTAACCAGACTGAAGTGAATTATTAAGGTTTGATACAAGGTCTCCGAATGTAGCCTTGGCTGGCTAGGAACTCCCTATGTAGACCAGGCTGGCCTTGAACTCATATATATCTCTGCCCTGATGCTGCCTCCAGAGTGTCAGAATTAAGGGCCTACTACACCATGCTCAGATTTAGAGATGGCACTTTAAATAAACAAAATAGAACCCTTTAGAGAGGATTCCAATTTAGCAAGGTGACCCAGCCAATGGAAATTGTGAATAGTACTTATAAAAATGGGGACTGAGAATGTCATCAAGAAAGAATGTTGTCCAAATTGGTAAATGGCATAACACTGAAGATTTCTGTTGGGGAAGTCTCCAGAGATGTTCCTCTCAAAATATGGATATGCACAAGAGCTGACATTTGGGCATCTTCCATGACAGGTCTTTCAACAGCCAAGCAAGAGCCAAAGAAGACATGAAATAATTTAAAATAGATTAAAATATTTTTATTAGTTGTTTGAGAATTTCGTATAATGTATTTTGATCGTTTTTACGCACCTACCCCCAACTCTTTCCAAAACTGACCCCCTTTCCCTTACCACCCAACTTTGTGTCCTTTTTTTCCCTCACCAAGCCAGTTTGTACTATTGAAATACTTTTGGATGTGTGGCCTTCCACTGGAGTGCGATCAACTTACCAGGGGCTATATTCTTAAAGAAAACTATTTCTTCCTCTCCTAGCAGACAACAATGGCTAATAGCTCCTCAGCAGGGGACAGAACTTCATGTCTGACTCCCTTTCCTCTCTGTGCTGGGATTTGTTATGGCTTTGGCTTTCATGGGTTTGGTGCATGCTATCATAGCTGCTATGAGTTCATATGGGCAGCTGTCCTGCTGTGTCCAGAAGATATTGTTTCCTTACAGTCAACTGCCACCTCTAACTCTTATACTCTTTTTGCCTGTCTTTTGCAATAATCCCTGAGTTTTTGGGTGATGGGGTGCAGATATATGTTCCATTTAGGCCTGAGCATTTTGCAGTTTTTTATTCTTTTCACCTTGGCCAGTTATGGGTCTTTGTGTTAAGCACTATCTACTTCAAAAATAAGCTTCTTTGTTGAGAGTTGAGTGGTACACTAGTCTATGGGTATAATGATAAGTCATTAGGAGTCAGTTTAATACTATGTCTATGTGGTGTTTTAAATGAGAATGGACCCCATAGACTCATATAGTTGAATATTTGGTCCCCAGTTGGTGGAACAGCTTGGGAAGGATTAGAAGGTGTGGTCTTGGAGGAGGTATGTAACTGGGGGTGGGCCTTGAGATTTCAAAAGCCCAAATAAATGCCACTTAGGCCTCTTTCTTGTGGTTATGAATAATATGTAAGCTCTTAGATACTGCTCCACTGCCATTCCTGCCTGCTTGCTCTCAGGCTCCCTGCCATGATGGTCATGGAGTTTACCATCCTCTGGACCATGAATCCTAGATTAATTGCTTTTATTCATAAATTTCCTTGGTCATGGTGTCACTCCATTTAATATAATAATAGCAGCGAGTTCTCTCCTAGGGTCTATGATTGGCCTAGCCATAGGCAGTGGTTTTAAAAGTCCATCCTTCTTCCTGATCACAGTCTGGAGGAATCCAGAGAAGCATAGTGAGTGAGAGCTGGAAATGGAAGAACCAGGAAGAATGAAAGACTGAGACACATTTTTTGCTCCCAATGACTGTGAAACTGATGTCAAATCTGCATGAGCTGGAGAAGACAAACCTGAAATTGAGTGAGAATAGAATGCTTTGATTTACCCTAAGCTGAAAGGCTATGGGAGAGACTGTTGTTAAGCTTTAAAGTTGTCAGAAGGTTATGGAATCTGTCTTACATATGGCTGAGAGGCAAAGGAAAGAAAATATGATGGAACAGGTTTGGCAGAAGATATAAAAAAGGTTACATTCTTATACTCTTTGAATGCTCACTCAGTATTATCGGTTGCCTGTAAGTTTCTTGGACAGTGTCTTGAAACTGATGTCCTGGCACGTTGGACCTTTCCTAGATCCTTTGTTAGGTCTTATCTTGCAGAGATTGTTGGAGTGGGGAAGCAGGTGGCTCATGCAGTGATGCTAGGGACCATGGTGGGTGCACTGTGGCTATTTCTGATTCACTGCTTAGAAACTATCTGGACTCTGTCAATTCCTTCAGCGTTCTTTCATAAATGCACGGCATTTCAAATGCCAACTGGAACCAGTTTTATAGATAATAAATGGACTAAAGCCAAAAGGTGATGAAAATATAACCATAATTGTTTGAGTTTTAAAAGCATTTTAGTGGCCCTCAGCACAACAGACAGTACATCAGTCTCGTAAAAAACGTTTATATATGCTAATTCATTCACTGGATTATATTTACTTAGCCTTAGTAGAATTAAATATTTCCTCAAAATTTAAATGTATCTGGTTTTATTTAAACATGTAAAAATGTTCTGTGCATATTTAACTTAATTAGCAAGTAGCCATTATTAGAGGACTACATTACTTTTAGAAGTGTATGGTTTTTCTAACTATATTTTTGAATTGTCATCTTTGATAATACTTGCAATTTGCACTAAAACTAAGACTGAAGCCTATTCAGGTAACAAAGCAAGTGCCCTCTAAGCTCATTTCTTAGGGAAATTATAGGATATTTTCTAAGAGTTTCTGCTGAGCACAACCCTTTACCCATCAGCTTCTTTTATGTATTTGAGGGACTGTCACCCACAGGAGATGCTATCTGGATTGTCAGTTGACTCATTTGCTTCAGTTAAAAATGCTCTATAGCAGGAGATGGCCTCGTAACTGACAGACTCTTCATTAGCACGTGTGGCAGTTTACTGTGCGTAGTACATAAAGCAGGCACAAGCAAATGAGAATTTGTTTGGGGGCAAGGAATAGACTTTCTCAAGAATGAAAAAAATAGACCAAATGAAAGCATGCGTGTTCCGTGGCACATGGTTTTACACTTGACTTTGCTGGATTGCGATTTTATGCTTACCAGATTTATGTCATTTGAAATTATGGACATTGGATCAGATCTCCATGTTGGGCATGCTCTGAGGTGACATTAAGCGAGCATGTGATCTGACCAACCCACAATTTGACACAGGTTTGGATAAGCAAAGTCAAAATGTTTCCCATAAAAGGCTGTAAATTTGCTAAAATTAAACACAATCTCCCTATAGACAGAGAAACTGTTTACTAAAAGAGAATTTTGGAATCTCTTTCATGAATTAAACAGTTTCTAGGGAGAAACTCTTCACAAATAGTGAAATATGTCATGGCTTAACTCACACGGTGATTCTTACGCAAGTTTTCCTGGCTGCTCAAACATGAAACCTTATCAGAGACGCCTGCTAAGGAAACAGGAAGAGCTCAAAAGCTCTGAGGAGGTTTGGAGTTAGTGTCTTAGGAGGCTCTACCAGCCATAACTGATTCAGCAGGTATGTAATAGATTTGTCTTAATTTTATTTTGTTGTGTAACAGATTGTCACAACATTAGGTACCTGCCACAGCACCCATTCATTGTGTCACAGCTGGGTAGGCTAAGAAACTCAGCAGTGCCATGGGATTATCTACTCTGGGACTCTAGCCAAAGTCAAGGCATTGCCCATGGCTGTAGTTCACTTGAAGAGTTCAGTGCTCTCTTTCATGCTTATTGGTTGAAGATGGGCTTCATTTCTTCAAATCTCTGACATACTCTCCTGACAAACCATCCAGACACAGCTTTACTCAGAAAAGGACCACCTTATTAGGTCAGGCATGGAGTGCTGTCTGCTCTTATTTACTGGCTCTGCTCACATTCAAGGAGAGAGTTTACAAGACTATAGACCATAGAGGGGCAGTTACCTTCTACTTTTCCTGCCACACATCCAAATACATTCTAGCCACTGCAACTTTCATTCTGAAGGGTTGTAAATATCAAGGAAACTTGTCTTCTGAACCGCAGTTGGGAGCTCTGGTTTGCCTTGTTATACCCTCCATTTTTATATCAGTTTATTTATACTTTCAGCTTAGAAGTTCTTTGGGGAATAGGCATCTTGCTCATTTTGGTTTGCTGCTTATGGTGCCAGTATTCCAGGCTCAATATTCTCTTCTGTTCTTCATTCTCACACTGGATTCCAGATCAAGATTTATGGAAGATATGCAGGCTTCACTTCCCTGGAGCTTAAAATGATGTGCCCACATCTTCTACTCTCATGAAGATCACTGGCTTGGAAATTGGTGCAGAAATATGCACTGATAGAATTCTTAAGCATAGATAAAAACACTCACTAAATTAATATTCATCACTTGACCATTGTGTTTCCAGGTATAGCACACATCTTATATGGTCTGAAATGGGCTTGCAGAAGAGCAAGTGGTATGTAGTGATTCCTCCCTTCTTTTGAATGCCCTTATATATGGCTATAAGGTAAAATTTTATTTATGTGTCAGATTTACCTTCACTTTCACACACATTTTTATAACAGCATAGTGAAGAGGATGGATAAAGGGATTAGTATTTATGTTTCTTTTTGGTCTATATTTGTTGAAAGGACTCAGTTACCATGGTTCTTTGAGGAACCCAGACAGATACATCTGAATATTTTCCATCAAATAGGATCAACTACGGATTTTTCTCTTCATAGCACTTCTGGCAATAAGATTCTGGACTAAATTCACATATCCCTCCTCCTACTTGGGTAATCGCAACATCTGTTTGTCTCCAATGGCATTTGTCCATTGACCTACTGTTTTCTGTAGAAGACACTTAACCATCCCTCTTAAGGCCAAATTTTGATGAGAAGCAAGCAGCTCTCAAGTAACTTTAGTCATGGAATTAGTCATCAGCTAAAAGCATGGCTTGGTTACATCATGTAAATCCATTGAAAAGTAGATTAATTTTGTTTTTCTCTGATGTGGGAGATGGGATTATTAATAATACCATGTTATTTGGAAGCGAACAGATACAAGAGATTCAGACAGAAGCACATCAAACGTATCTTCTATTTACTATAGCCCAGGATATATAGGTATACATTTTGACTTAATGACCATCCAAAGAGTTTAGTCATTTTTATAAAGAGGTAGATTTTACCTTAAATTATATATATTTGTGTGTATAATAGATTTTGAAATTATTATACTTTTATTGAGCTTTGAAAGATTGACCTCTAGGCTAGAGCAAGAAATCATAGCTTTGCTACAAAATCTTTTCTCCTTCTAAAATTGATTTGTACCTGTAAGGTGGGACAGGGACCTGCTCAGGAGAGGCCAAGGCTATGAGGCTGTTGGTGTCAGTATCATTCAACAACAGCCCAAGCTCTCCAAGCTCTACTTTGGGCAGAGATTCTTTCAAAGTTGGTACCCACTTTTGACTAGCTGCTTTGTGTCCTTTGTCCTTGGCCAGACACAACCTGCTCAGCTGTGATAGATTATTTGGTTTCTCTCATTAAAAATGTAGCTGAAATTATTTAAGTTGCACATCAGCAAGAACAAGCCACATTGTTTGAAGAAGCAGGAATAACTGGACTGGGAATCTGGACTTGGCTTGTAAAAGCACCTTGCTACGATCTTCAGCAGAACACTTTCTCCTAGACCTCTGACATGATGTACTTATATGCGTGCTTGCCACTGCATCCATTTCCACTTCATCTACTCACACCATGCTTGACTTCTGTGTGGCCACTAAGTCCTCTTTTCTGGTCCAAAAAGATGAGTGATACTTCTGCCGCTCTCTCCAGACTCTGGTTGTGTCTTTTCTCTGTATTCCTGTTACACAGTCATGGTTTCTGCCTGCTCCAATTTGTATCTCTTCACTTCTACCTGTTGACCTCTTCCCTAGCTAGAGTTGGATCATCATGAACAATGTTAGAAATGAAGAAGCTTGGAGGGCAGGTGATACATATTCACCATGGAGCTCACAGACTAATGATAATGACAGAGTCTCATCAATTAGAGAATTAGTCCCTTTTAAGTTTAATTTTAAATATTTAAAAAAGTTGAAAATCTCTGTCTAGTTTTGTTGTTGGTTACTTAAACACACACACACATACACACACACACACACACACACACACACACTCATGGATGTGTTGGTTACTTTAGAAAAAACTCTCACAAGCATGGGTTCTAATGTGGTTCTGTCTGTACTCCGAGATATTCACTTCATTTCCACCTTGTGCATCAGTGAGAGGAAATACCGTGTTGAGTGTGTGGAGTAGAGCTGAGGATGCTCTCTGCTGTATACATTGGTTTGTAAATGTTGATTGGCAGTAGTTGTTTAATCCAAAAAAGGTTTTATCTCAGTGGAAACACCAATGTGTGACTCTGCATGCCAACTAGAAAGGAAAAGGGAACAAATTAACCAAATCTTTTGCAGAAGAGGATACTTTGATATAGAAGGGTTTCTCTTTCTAAGGTTTTCTGTTTTACCTCTATAATGTTTACAATATTTTCTGGAAGCATCTTAGGGAGGTACACAGAGTCATAGTTACATTTATAGAGAAATACAACATAATAAAGTTTCAGAATTGCCTAGAGACCTACAACAAATGGTGGGCAGATCTAGAGCTCCATGCTTCTGTGTTCTGGCCATGGACCTCACTAGCTTTCTTTGTTCCTTTTGCCAAGGGATGACCAGATCAGAAAACATCCTCAACTAATTAGTCAGGCTCCCCATGTGGTGATTATTCTGACAGCATCTTGTGTATTACAAAATTTGGGCTCCAATTAGAGCTTTGTTCACCATGGGGGTCAATGCTCATTCCAAGGAACTGACGTTCTGATGGTGCAAGGAGAAGCTAAGTTGATTTTTGTTGTTGCTGTTGTTGTTTGGAGTTACATGTTACATATTTAGAGTATTTTGTCACTTCAGATCTATGTGAGTGGGGAAGAGAAAGTTACACATAATAAAGTTCTCACTTACATGTCTTGTTCAAATTAATTTTGGTGTCAGCATACAGAATAATGGGTCTCACTGAAGCATACCCATGCATATGAGCCACAACACCATTGGGTTTTGTTGTACTTTGTCCCTCTCATCATCCTGCCTCCTGCTTTTCTTCTCACCCCAAACAGTCCATTCTTTTGCTTTTATGTCACATTTATTCTGTTAGGTTTTCTTTTCCTCCCCTCTGGACTCCCTTAAGAACTCCTCCCTTTTCTGTCTTCATCATGCACACACACACACAGAGTGAATTCTCAGTTCCACATATGAGGGCAACTGTGGCATTTGTCTTCTGAATCTGGCCTATTTCATGTAACATAGTGAGCTCAGGTTCTGTTCATTTTCCTATAGATGCCATCGTTTCATGATTTTCTTTCTGCTTAAATAAAATTCTGTATATGTAACATGTTCTTTATCCTTTCATTTGTTGATAGGCATCTAGGCTGGTCCCATTTCTTAGCTATTGTGCACATGAGCCCGAGTAGACATGGGTGTGGAAGTATCTCTATGGATTGCTGACTTGAGTCCTTTTACTGCACATTTGTGAGTTATTTAGCCTGCTGTAAGGTAGTTTAGCTAGTTTAGCTTCTGGTTTTTGAGGAACTTTGACATTGAGCTTCATAGCTACTATACAGGCTACCTTCCACAAGAATAGCTACCCCACCCCATATCCTCATCAGAATTAGTTGTCATTTATTCACTTGATGACAGCCTTTCTATCTTGGTGAAAGGAATCTCAAGCAGTTTTCATTTACATGTCCACAATGGATAAGAATGTTATACATTTTTTCCCCCTAAGTACTTGTCAAGCATTTGTTTTTCTTGTTTGAGAATATTTGTTTTGTTGGTTTTTACTGTTCTTGACAGATTACAGTTCTTAATTCCCTGTCTGAAATATGCTGGGAAAGATGTTTTTCTCAGTCGTCTCCTCACTTGATGATTATCTCTTTGACTGGCAGAAGCTTTTTAGTCACCTGTAATCCTGTTTTGATTAGTTCCCTTGAAATTGGCATTCTCTTCAGAATGTCCTTCCCTATGCTATTATTTGGAAGTGTTTTTCTCTAAGTCTGCCTTTACATTAAGGTGTTTGATATATTTTTGTTTGTTTGTTGTTACGTGTGTTAATTTATGTGAAAAAATTGTAGATCCCTTTGCTATCATAAGTATTAAATCAATTCATAAATCAGCATCATGAAAGTCTGATTTCCTTTTTTTCTTTTTATTAAAAATAGATTTTTTTCTCACATAGTATACCCTGATTACAGTTTCCCCTCCCTCTACTCCTCCCAGCTCCTCCCTACCTCCCCTCCCATCTGAATACACTACTTTTCTGTTTCAAATTAGAAAAAAACCCAGCTTTCTAAGAGATAAGAAAATATAACAAAACAAAATATAAGAAGATAAGACAAAACAATCACATCAAAGTTGGACAAGACAAGCCAACAGAAGGAAAAGAACCCAAGAGAAGGCACAAAAATCAGAGATCTACTTGTTTGCACACTCAGGAATCCCATAAAAACATTAAACTTGCAGCCATATTTCATACACTGAGGACCTGATGTAGATCTGTGCAGGCCCTGTGCATACTGCCTCAGTCTTTGTGGGTTCATACGAGCATTGATCATTTTGATTTAGAGGGTCTTGTTTTCTTGGTGTTCTCCATCCCCTCTGGCTCTTTACATTCTTCCTCCCTTTCCAGTGACCGAAGGGAATGGATTTGATAGAGATATCCCATTTGGGGCTGAGCGTTCCAAGGTCTCTCTCCCTCTCTTTCTGCATAATGTCTGGCTATGGGTGTCTATACTTGTTCCCATCTGCTGCACAAGAAAGCTTCTCTGATGATAGCTGAACAAGATACTTCTATGAGTATAACAGAATATCATTAGGAGTCATTTTATGATTATGATTACTTTTTTTTTTTTTAAGACCAGTAGTATTTGGATTTAACCTAAATCCCTGTGCTATCTAGTCTCCAGTTCTTGGTCAGCCAAGCATCGATGGGTATACGTTTGATCTCATGGAGTGGGCCTTCAGTCAAATCAGATGTTGGTTGGCTACTCCCACAAGCTTTGTGGCACCACTGCCCTAGCTAGTTTGTAGGCAGGATACTGTTGCATATCAAAAGGGTTTGTTGCTGACTTGGTGTTTACATTTCTCCTTTGGTAGTGTGCTGAGTATTTTCCTGTACCAAAGATCCTACAACATAGGGGTGAAGGCTCTATTCTAGGCACCAGCTCAACTTCTTCATGTTCAACGAGTTGTGTAGTCATTGTCTTCAGCAATGGGGCCTTTCTGTCATTTTGTGGAGAGCAACCCATTATCTTGACAACAGCCTTGTTGTTTGGGGATTCCAATGGGACCTCCTTGGCCAACAATTCATATACATGAATTGTTGCCATTTATTTACTTGATGACAGCCATTCTATCTGGGTGAATTGAATCTCAATTTAATTTACATGTCTACAATGGATAAGAATGTTATACATTTTTTCCTAAGTACTTGTCAAGCATTTGTTTTCCTTGTTTGAGGTGCACTGTTACATTATTTATTCAAGATCTTTCTGAATTTTAAAAGTGAAAACTCATAGCTAGAAACTTTCCTCAAAACTATTTTAGTGTACCCTGAGGGCTTTTTAATTTTAATTTGATTCTATGAATATTTAAAATTCCTCCTGATTTCTTTTTGGCTTTCTTGTTATCCAAGAGGGTATTTTGTATAATTTTTTATAGTTTCTCTTGCTATTGATTCCTAATTTATTTCACTATGATCTTATGAGATGCAATAAATTATTTTGCTTCTTTTGTATACCTTAAGATTTGTTTTGTGGTTTAGAATGTGGTCTATGTTAGAAAAAGCTGCATTACTCCCATATGTATACCCAAAGAACTCAGTGACCGTACAATAGAGACACTTGTATGCCTACCGTGGTCACAGCACTAATCAGCTACATGTCTGACAGAATGAACTGATGAAGACAGTATAGACTGTTGTTTAGCCACAAAGAAGAACAAAATTGTTATGTGCAAGAAAATGATTAGAATTACAGATCATCATTTTTAGTGAAATAAACCAAACCCATAAACACAAGTATCATGTTTTCTTGTCTCTGTAGAGCTTAGAAAAGAAAAAAAAAAGAGGAAAAGATGGCATGAAAATAGAAGGGACTGCCAGGAAGGGAAGGGAGACTGTACGAATGAGAGGAGGGAATGAGGGGGTAGTAAGACAGTGAAGATGACCGAAGTCCTTCATATGAAGGAGTGAAAAGGTCACAAGCCCCAACATGTGGTACAATGAATATGTGTTCATACAAACGAAAAAATTCTGTTGGGTTTGTTCTGAATTTTGATGATGGTTTGATTGCTGTAATCAGCTGAGAAATTGAACAAAATGGACTTGTCTCAGGTATAAAGGATGAAACGGCTTTGAACATTTGATTAGGTTTTAAACATTTGGAGTCTGGAAGGCAAAATCATACATAAAGTTGCTTGCACTATCATTATGCATTGATGGTTGATTTACATTAATTTTGTCAAGAGACTGTCTTTTCTTACTCCTTCTCTGACAAGAAGAAAGCAGTTCAAGGAGGGAAACACATGGTCCTGATGCAGACAGTACTAGGCGTTTTCACATACCTCAATGTTCCTCAGCAAAGCTTTAAACTATGTTTTACTGTGTGAGAGTCATGGCTGAAGAACACTGGGATTACAGAATTCTTTCTAATGTGATTGAGATAGTACAACAAAACAGGTAGAATTAGAATTCAAATCCAAGTTTACTTTACTGACTGATTCACCTCAAAATGTTTACTTACTATGTATCAGGCTATATAAACTTAGTAATTATACTAGTTTTCTAGGGATACTATAACAAAGAAGTATAGACCATATAACTTAAAAAAAACAGAACTTTTGTTTCTGTGTGACAATTCTGGAGGCTAAAAGTCTGGGATCAAGATTCCAGTGGAAGTGGTGTCCTCTGAGGCTCCTTCAGCACGTGTGCATGTCTGTGTTCTAACCTTTTCTTAGAAGGCCATGACTCATCCCCCTGCTCACCCAAGTGGCTTGATTTTAAATTAATTACCCATTTATAGTCACATTCTGATGTCCAGCTACATATGAACTTTGAGGACTAGATAATTCAACCCATAGCAGGTACTGACCTAAGTCAACATCAGACACTGTTCACGCTTTGACAGGATTTACAGTCTAGTTGGGGAAGTAGCATTAGGCAGAGACTCAGATAAATGATGTACATTGCAATTGTAGTAGATGCTTCCAGAGGAAGTTCAATGACATTACAGAATAACCCAATGGGAAGTTTGATTATATCGATGTGTATGTGGGGAGGTGATGAAGGAACAGTTTTCTTGAAGAGACAATGACTGGCTGGAGTCAGCTAGTATAAAGAGCATGGAGTATTGCTCCAGTAGATGCAGCAGCTCATGAGCAGAAAAAGAGCTGGGGCATGGCACCTGAACATTGGGGAGGTAAGAACCTCGCTGGCTTTTGGTCTTTGGGCTAGGATTTTAGTCTTTATCTAATAGTAATTAGAAGCAGTAGAAAGTTTCAAGGTTGACTTGTGTTTTGTCAACAGTCTTTCTACTTGTAAAACATTCATCAGATCAACACTAATTTCCATTCACTTTTCAACAAACAGGTGGGCATGCTATCATGCACACACAGAAAAAAAATTATGAGATGTTAGCTTTTTAGACTTGCAATATCTACTATTGCCTAGCTTTGAGTTTTTCAGACGTAAACATTCTATAAAAATTTCACTCAGCCTTTGAGAGGGAGACTCCACAATTCAGACCTTGGAAAGACGGCAGAGGACTAATACAGATACGACTTGAGATCTTACAGTTGGGCTTTGTCATTTCCCGTCTGCCTCCACAGCGCTGTCAGACATTTGGATTTCATCTTCCAGCAGGGAACATTGCTAACTTCCCTGAAGCCTGAGGGAAGTCTATGGCTGCCCCAAAGAGGAACAAAGTGTCTGAGAGTCTAATGACAAGAATGGTGAAGTATGTAGGGGTGAATGGTTAAAATATTAAATGCTTCAAAAATGTCAAATGCAGTTAATAGTACAGTTTGAGATTCTAGGTATGAAATTGAATATAGATGACTGTTGTTCTGAACAGAATGTTAAGTAAGTTCCATTTATCTATAAAAGAAAAGTGAAAAATTTAAAATATTCAGTGTCTCCTTCTCAAAACTTAAAAATGACTGAATATTTGATCTTGTCATTAATACTGAACATGTTTTTCAAATAAAAATTCTCCTCACCTCCAGAAAAACCTTCTGTTTAAGGGAAAATGATGTAGAAACCAGCCAACTGTAAGTTCAAATAGAGACCAACATATTAATTTTCAAATTGTAGACTTTCTAACAAGCAGGGTGAAGTTACAGCTATCCAAATGTTCATGCCAAATGTGAGAATGAAAATTCCCACAAATATCAGCTTTAGCAAGCTCTTGAATTCTAGTCAGTGTATAGGCTGCTGATTAAATTTCTCTTGATTTATAGTACCAAAAAGAAATATACCAGTCTATGGTATGAAAAGAACATTTACTAGCTGGTGACCGTTACAATGTGTGTTTTGTAAAAGCTTCATGAGGAGAACGGATTGATTTAATGCAGACAAGTGAGCGTTTGGGGAAACGGTCACACTTTGAATAAAACTTTTGCAATGTTTTCTTAACAGCATGGGGTTATTTACTGTTAAAATATGAAAAAAAATCCCAAAATAATTTTCCAGAGGCTGGTCAAGTGACTAGAAGTGAGAAAGTGCCCAAGTCTGCCTCAAATTAAGTCTGTCTCCAGATGTGGTCTAAGAAGCCTTTTCCTTTATTGCTCAAGGCAGACTTTTAAAGCTTTTTATAGGAAGAAGCTATTTCCATTATTAAAATATCTGGTATGCTTTTTTTATTAAGATAAAAAATAATCCATTGACCCTTTTACTCAGAAATTAAAATATTAAACTCATGCCATTACTCAAGATGTATTCGAAGATAGGTTTTAAAAAAAGCAAGAAGAAATATGCTCTCTTGAACTGATAGCCTAAGAAAACTTTAAAAGACTTACATTTATGTGTTTCATTAATATTTTTATTTGACATTTAGATACAACAGTTCTGCCATTCGAACATGTTTCACCTCTAAAACAAATATCTTAAAGAATTTAAAAATATTTGTGCTCAGGATTATAGAAATATTAGTCCTGGGAAGGAGCCCTTCATTTACAAATGTACTACTGTCAGACAAGGTAATTCTACTGCGGGGATCTTACTCATGCCTGAATTCCCACTCCTAAGTTATGACTGCCTTACCCAAGGCTTTCACCAAGTGTTACCAGTTTTCACCTCTTCTTCATCCCCAGGCTATCTTACAAAAGCGAAAGGAGGAAGGATCAGTAACCCAATGATTAAACGACTCTCCTACAAATTCACACTCCAAATGAAACAACATTTTGGGCTTACTTAGTATGTCTCCACCCCCCAAACAAAACAAAACCTTCTCACACATAGGAATCATTGTTACATGTGGAAATGGACCTGATTTCTTACATCTTTGTTGGAACATGCTTGATTTTTCAGAGCTGAAGCTAAGCAGCACAGTCACAGTACCCTGTCTTTTCGGGAGCGTCATCTGGGCTTCACATTGGAAGCAGGGGACTAACAAGTGTGTTAATATGTGTGGGACTCTCTCATCTCCCCTGGAATGCCCTAGCGCTTCTCTGCTTTGCTTGGCAGAGAGGAGCACCCTCTGGTTCTTCCAGTCTTATTCTCTGGCAATGATATTATAGCAGGGTTAAGCTTTAATTTATAAACAGCCCCTCAGGAGAGCTTCCACTGTGCTCTTAGGCGCCAACAAACATGGCCGCACAAGAACTGAAGTGTTGGTGAGGAAAAGGTCCTTGTCGACAGAAACTAGTTGAGAAAGTAAAGTCTTAATTGTTCATTTGATCCTCTCAATTGTTTGTTGAGTATTGCCACAGCATGAATTGTACAATTTCGCCAAGGTCCACGCAGTATCCTGGAGACCAGAAGTAGAGAAACATAGGATCTGGATTAAACCGTAAGAGCAAGCCACCAGCTGCCCACACATTTTTATCTGTTCTGCGTAATTTGCTTTGTACTAATAGACTTAAGAAAAACACAAGGAGACTCTAATATGTTTTAGTCTTTCAAAGGGCCATTAAAGTATTTTCTTTGGGGTTCATACTTGTATCTATTTAGACAATGATCAATAGTTTTACCTTCTCTGGGTATCTAGAAAAGGCATTTAATATCTAAAGTGAGAATAATAAGAATGTAAGTTATTTAAGTAATAAAATGGAACTTAAATATATATTGCAACAAAATCAGTAAAGTCTCCAACAGTGGGAACAATTTTAAATAAAGAAAATAGTTGTGTTCTAATAAAAAAGATGCCTAGTCTCTTCAAATCTGTCCCATGAGCGCTCTGGTGTGCGCACTAGGCTTTTTTTTTTTTTTTTTTTTTTGGCTCATGGTAAGAATTCAATAAACTCTCAGAATTTATTTTCCTACTAAACTTATTTTGGGTTTCTAAATGGACACATAGTTGAGGTCCTGAAAATATGGTATTCTGTATGTTTGATACTTAAAACTATAAGCCCTATCTTTTTTTTCTTTTTCTGTTTTTTTTAAATTGAAAATTAAATTTTAAATTGAAAATTCTTCTCTCATACAATACATCCTGACCACAATTTCCCCTCCCTCCTTTCCTCCCAGCTCTCCCTACCTCTCCTCTTTCCAGATTCACCCCTGCTTTCCCTTCAGAAAAGAACAGGCTTCCAACAGATAACAACCAAATACAACAAAACAAGATATGATAAGACAAGGCAAAAGCCCTCACATCAAGGCTGGGCAATTACTCTGCTATATTCATAGATCGGGACAGGCCTTGTCTTTACAGTTGTCTTTACTGGGATTTTCAGAGTTGCTAGTGTATAATGTGTTTCAATATCAATTTGTAATATAGAAGATCATGTTATATTTTGCAAAGATAATTGTAACTCATGGTTTGTGAGTTTATTTAGTGGGAAATATGCTTATTTAGAATTAACATGATACATTAATTTTATTTACTAATTTTTTAGTAAGATTTTTAGACTCCCTTGGCTCCAAATTTCTCATTCCTAAAATAGCAATACTTATGAGAAACATAAGATTATGGATAAAATTATAATAGATTGATAAAGTATGCTAGTGATTACTTGATTTTTTTGTGGTTCTCATTTTCACTCTTTCACAGTATAATATATTTCATTCTGTTAACTTGATAAGGCCATAGCACATAGAAAAGGAAACTTCCTGTTGTATATGCAATTTAAATTTAGAATTGTGCTGAAGTACGTGAAGTTGAGAGGCACATGATGCTTCATAATCAAAAGATATTATCACTTCAAAAGTCTAGACAAGCCCATGCCAGGGCACAGAATGCTAAAACAGTCAGGCACTTTCTTGTGGAGACACTGAGACAGGAGCGCCTGTCTCATGAAAGCTATATAAGAATAAGTAGAATTAGGAGTAATGTATTTATTTCTGAAAGTCTAAGTACATACAATAAAAACAGGTATATTAGAGCAACCATGTGAACATTTAAAAACTAAGCTAAACTAAAAGAGAAACACTCACCTGGAAAATTCAGTTAAAGAATACTTCAGAAATAATTATCTAGCATATCATCTATTCCATTATTAGAGAGATTGAGTTACTATTGAGATAATAGTTAATACACATACCTTGATCCATATGAAGTTCAAAGGAAAAAAATCTGAAAATATTTTGAAATCTGACTTCATAAAGTTTTTTAGTCATGCATTTTTCCTATTCTCTAAAGAAAATAAAAATTAAAACTTTCCATGAAACCAATTTCCTATTTTTATATCCTCTCTTGCTCATTTAGAACAAAACAGGACAGAAGTTAATGCATTTATTTTTTCCTCCCAGTTTCCTTCTGGGTAAATGTCACTGCTGATGCACAGCTGTGCTGAGGCTGACCTTGGGGCTGCTTGTCCAGTAGCGGTGATGGATTTACACCAACCCTTTGGGGCCATCCTCCTGCACTCAGTGGACTCCAGGCCCGCCTTGGCAATCAACTGTCTTAGAGACTGCAGTCAGTAGGTTCTAGCTGAAACAAAACTAGAGGTGCCCTCCTCCAAACCATCTCCCAGAATCAACCCTTCCTGCAAACCATAGCAGCCGCCTCCAGCTCTAAGAATTCTAGAATTCTAGGGAAACTGTCTGGACTAAGTAGTCTCACTTTTTTTTTTCAGTATAGAAGTCAAGGTTTTATCTCTCTTCTAATCAAATGTCTAAATTTAGAACCTATTCTTTTTTTTAAAAATTGAAAATAGGTTTTTAATACAATATATTCTGATTATGGTTCCTCTCCCCTAACTCCTTTCAGATCCTCCCTACCTTCCCACCCATCCAAATCCACACCCCCCTTTTCTCTCATACATTAGAATACAAATGGTCATCTAAAATAATTAATAATAGTGAAAATAAAAATAAAATAACATGAGATAAAAATAAAGGTAAGCAAACCAGAATAGGACAAAACAAACAAGCAGGAGAAAAAGAGCCAAAGTAAAAGCTCAAGAAAGGCATGTATATGCAGCGATACATGCATTTGCCAATACAGAAATCCCATGAAAACACAAAACCAGAAGCCATTTTATACACACACACACACACACACACACACACACACACACACACACACACAAAGGACTTATAAGGAAAAGATAAAGCCCTGGCAGAGCATTATGAGACAAAGAACCTCCTAAAGTGGTACCGACTTCATTTTGTGTTGGCCATCAAGTGCTGGGTACGGGGCTTGGCCTTAAGAGTGGTTTGTATAATCATTGAGACACCACTGGAGAAAACTAATTTTTCATTTGCGAGCAGTTATCAATTAGACATTGCTTCTGGGTTAGCTATGGTTCACTTCCTCTCTTAGCACTGAGACCTCATCAGGCCCAGTCCTGTGTAGGCCCTGTGAATGCAGGTCCTGTGAGTTCATGTGTTCAGAGGTCCTGCTGTGTTTAGAAGACCTTGTTTCCCTGGTGTCCTCCATCCCCTTCGGCTCTTACAATCTTTCCTCCTTCTCTTCTGCAGGGTTCTCTGAGCCTTGAGGGGAGAGAATTAATAGAGACATTCTGTTTAGGACTGGGTGTTCCGATGTCTCTCACTCTGTGCATCATGTCCAGTTGTGGGTCTCTGTGCTAGTTCCCATCTACTGCAGGGGGAAGCTTCTCTGAAAACGATTGAGCAAGAGACTGATCAATGATGTCCTTAGGAGCCATTTTATTTCTATGTCCCTTACGTAGAACAATAGTGTTTGGTTTTCCCTTAGGTCACTGGCCTATCTAGCCTCAGATTCTTAGCCACCTACGAAGTGTCAGGGATTGGGTGTATCTCATGGAGTGGGCCCAAAATCCAATCAGACATTGGTTGGTTAGTCCCACAAGTTTGTGTCACTCTTGCACTAGCACATCTTGCTGGCAGGTTGCCATTGTAGACTTAAGAGTTTGTAGCTAGTCACCTTTCTTTCTTCTTTGGTAGTGTGCAGCATAGCTTCCAGTACCATTAACACTAGTCCATAAGGATGAAGGCTCCAGGTAGGCACCAGCTCAACTTCTCTTTGTTCAATGAGTTGTATAGGTGTTGTCTTAGCAATAGAGCTTTGCCATCAGTTTGTGGAGAGCAACCGATAGCTTCGGCATCAGTCTGAGTTGTTGGGAGTTCCCATGGGGCTATTTTGGCTAATAACTTGATTAGATGGAACCTATTCCCAGAACTAGAGGCTTCATTTGATGACAAGAGATGATCAGCTGGGACTCTATCTCCCCATTATTTGGCAGTTTCATTTTTTTTTTTGTGGAGAGTTTTATTGGGGGAGGGGAGGGAAAGTGGGCGGGGGGGGGCTGAGGAGAGACAGGAGAGAAGAGACAGGAAAGGGTGGAAGAGGTGAGGTGCAGATGTGACCCCAACCTCGTGGGGAGAGAAGAGGAAGAGAGTGGCAGTTCCATTCTTGACAGGCTGAAAACAAAGATGTAAGTTTAAAGAAATGTCTACAATGGATATATTTTTAAAAGAAGATTCAATGACTACAACCTACCCACAAGTAAGAAACTCTATTTGTAATATTCTCTTGGTGACCGTGTACTTCAGCTGTGTACTGTCTTTCTAGAAGTGACATGTAGTCTCTAGTAAGCTGGTGCTAACTTCACATTAGCTCACATCTTTTGCCTTTAGTGGAATCATAATTCTGTCTTTCATGTGTTTAAGTTTTACATTTCAGACATCCCAGTCAGCAAAGAACTCTTATTTTTTAAGAAAATCCTGTACTTACATAATATATATGCAGCTGAACAGTTCAAATGAGCGAACTCTACATTAACCTCAGATCAAGAATTCCTGAGGACAATGGGAGTATTATCACATAATCCACTTCTTATTTCTAACAGGAAAAGGTATTAATTGTTCTTTCTAACACAAGAAAGCTGTGATGTGTCAATTTCTGTGTTTTCCTAATATCTATATGTGGCTCACTCTTAAGATGAAATGTCTTCATCCATTGCATTATAGATACATTACATTTTGCATTCTGTGTATTTAGTGAATTTTGAAGAAAAGTCTACTGTATTTTAATTTGTGAATGAAAGGTGGACAATAGTAAAATAAGCACACCATGCCATCAGAGACATAATAAGAGATAAATGTCATGCTAGTCCAATCCAGCATGTCCCTAGCGCCATGTTTAATTTATTAGAGAGGAAATTCTAAATATGCTGAGAAAGATAGGCATTATTTGCTCTTGTAATTTTATGGGTAATATTTAGTAATTCTAAAGGACAAAATAAATTTACCTTTAGTATTTAATTGTCATATTTGTTAATCTTTATTTAAATTAGATAAAGACAGAGAATTAAGAAAGTTTAAAGTTTTTGAACAACCTCAAACAGAAAAGTATAACATGGAAAGATCTTCTGTCTCTATAGTGTCATTTGTTAATTAAGAATATGATATTTCATTATTATCCTCCTTCTGAATAATTTACTCCATTTTTTTTTCCAGAAAGACTTATCACATACAATATTTTATGTCAACACTTGGGAGGTTGAGTCAAGAAGATCTGGAATTCAAAGCCAGCTTTAGCTACATAGAGAGTTTGATGCCAGTCTGGGCTACATGAGACCCTGTTTCAGAAACAAAACAAAAAAAATTGATGTGGGAAACTTAATATTGATGCTTTGCTGCCATCTAATTCTGGAACTCCTCTGTTTCCCAGATGTTTCTGTGATGTGTGTGTGTGTGTGTGTGTGTGTGTGTGTGTGTGTGTGTGTAAGACAGATGTTATGTTATTCCTGCATCCTGTCATGGGACCCACAGTTTAAAATATCCTATTAATTTTGCTTGACCAATGTAGTGTCTGCCAGGCTTCCTTACTACAAAGTTACTATTTTCATAATTAATAAACATTTTATAAGAAGATTGAAGATTAATTAGTTATAGTTGATGATTAGTTAGTTATAGTTGAAGATTAGTTAGGGTAGAAAGTGAATTAGGTACATTTTGGACTTACCAAAATAGGATAGACAATGGAATTATTTTCTCTGAATTTGTCAAATAAAAATGGACTAGACATTGTTTAGGTATTTATTACTTGTATATATTGTATATAGTTATTGTACTTTTGTATATAGTTTTTCTTATGTTAGTTATAACCTTTTCCCTTTTTTCTTTTTATTAAAATAGAAAAGGGGAAATATGGTGATATTTTATTTGTACTGAAATGTGATGTTATTTGTATGTTAATAAATAAAGTTGCCTGGCGTCAGAGCTAATAGCAAACCATCTCAGAAGCTGGGCAGTCATGGTGCATGCCTTTAATCCCAGCTCTTGGGAGGTAGAGCTAGGCAGATCTCTGTGTGTTCAAGAATACAGCCAGCATGGAGACACACTCCTTTAATCTCAATACCAATCATAGAACACCTGGAGGTCTGTACAGACAGGCAGTGATGAGGCGGTCATGTGGTTGGGTTTACAACCAATGAGAAGGCAGAACAGAAAGTCTTTTTAAAGACAAACACACAGGAAGCAGGTCTCTTTAGGAGAGGTAGGAACACCGCAATAGTGAAGGCTAAGGTTTTTAGCTCTTAGCTATTGCTCTGACCTCTTGGCTTTTATCTCTGTATTGGCTCTGTGTTTCTTATTTAATAAGACGGTTGGTTACTTCTACAGAAGATTCTTTGAAACTTGCAAATATCCCAGTCCTCATGAATCTGTGAGTCTTTTTTGTTGTAGCAGCAGGAGCTCATGTTTTTCCATTTTGCTCGGTATTACTGGTATCAATTTACGTTGATTGCTCAAGTCATCAATGGCATCTGTGGAACATTAAAATTAAGCATATCTTGTTCATTCTTTGAATACTTTTTTGCCTTTTGACCACAATAACATTATTCTTATTCTTATTGCTTATGTAAGTTATGGGTTCAACATGCTCTGTCTTGTGTTTTCTTGCTGAATATGAAGTTGGCCATTTCCCCAAGGTTCCTTTCATTGAGGAGTTGAGGTTATATATGGAGCTGTGAGAGTGAGCTTCCTGTTTAAATTAGGGTTAGAGTTACAGGCTCTCTTAGTGGCTGGAGGAGTATTTATGCTTACATCTTCTACAGATATGTTTAAATGTGTACCTCTACACTGACACATCAATTGCCATCAAGCAACACAAAGTTCAGCCTGTCCTTCATCCTTCCCCAACTTTTACCCTCCTGTCCCATAGTGAAAGAAATCTATCATTACCTTGAGTATATTTATTATTCGGCAAATTTCCTGCATGTAGGCAGTCTTTCAAAACCACTACTGTATAGATGTCCTCTGTACCCTATTCTGGGATCTATTACCACATGCTGGGTCATATTGCTCTCTAAGGCATTTTTCTCATTTTCTACTGCAATACTACATTGTGAGTTTTATTCTTTATTGTTGGTCAGTTCCCTAATTTAATGTACCAGTTATTTTTGTGACCATCCATTAAAGAATAATGGCCATCACAGATATTTCTTCACAGCTGTTATCATTGACAGAGGTGCTAGACATGATTCAGCAATGACTTGTTGAATATTGACCTGAAAGTCTAGTTGTTGGGCCAGAGTTATGGAGCTTGGATTGATGATGAGGCTCTGACTCTAGCAGTGTAGATCTAGAGCAACATCTGTGACTCTTGAACAGGAAGTGTGACCCAGGAACTGAGTTGGAAGCAAACCTATGTCTAGATAAACCCAAGTTCTCACAAGCACAGCTGTGGGGGTCAAGTGGAGGTAAAAGGATAGCATCATATTAAGTTAAACCAGGAGCTTAGTGGATGGGCACCGGGATTCAAATCTGATGATATGTAACCTGTGGCAAGAGATGATTACTACATCAGGTTCTTCATTCTTTTCAGAATGCAGAGTATGAGTAACCGAGGTTGAATAAAAAGGATGTGGCCCAGATCATGAAGTTAAAGACAGCCCAGGGGCATAGACCAGAGGGGTTCTCAAAGAGTGACAAGCAGGCAGCCTGGCATTCCGGTAAGCCAGGCATTAGACAGGAAGACGGGAGTGCCAGGAGCCAGACAGCATGATTACTTTTACCCAGCATGGCAGATGGAGGTCAATATGCACTTATAGTTCTACCCTTGTCTCCTCCTGTCAACTTTTGTGTTTCTACAAAGGGAAAAAAAACAAAAAATAAAAACCCGTTTTAAAGTAGCTCAGAAATATTATACAAAGAATACAGCAGAATGAAAGTAAGGAATTATAGCAATATGATTAATTTTCTATGTGTTTATGTTTTCATTTCAATATAAGAAAAGAGAAATGAAGAATTTTATTTCTTAATGATCCCTGTCACTGTTTTTTTGGATACAGGGTCTCATGTAGCCCAACCTAATCTCAAGTTTGCTGTGTAGACAAGAATGATTATGAACTTTTGACCTTCCTGCCTCCATCTCCCAAATGATGCCATTATAGGCATGCACCACCATATTTTTATGTGATGCTGGGGATCAAGGCCAGCTTTGTGCATGCTAGACAAACACTCTATGAACTTTGCTACACCCTCAGGCCCCTGTCAGTCTTTTTGACTGATCAATTTTAGGCTGTCAGTTTTCTGTGACGTCCATAGAACAGAAGCGTATTTTTTGTTTGTTTGTTTGTTTTTGTTTCATTTGCTTAATGGTTTGCTTAAATAAACAACTTTCATTATGACTAACAATTTCAGAACTCTTTGAGCAACAGCAGGAAGAGTAGGTAAATTTTCTTAACTTGATGAGGTAATTTACCTATAACTTTAAAGCAATAGAATTCCTGGAAATAAATGGTATATTTTAAAATAAATTGATGAAATTAGAGAAAGAACTTTAAATTGATCCTGTTCTTGTCCTCATTTCATTTTCTTCTGGATACAATCTCACTGAGAGAGGAATAAGGGGAGTGAAAATTCAGAGAAAACAAAAAGAAAAACAAAAACAGCTGAGATCACATCCAGCCTGGGCTGCATCTCAGTTCTGATCATATTTATCTGAGGTCCCAAGCAGGATGCTGACAAATTCTTTTTCCTGGCTTCATGCCTTTACCAGAACCAATAAATAATGAACTCAATATTTTAGGAAAGAATTATTGCATTATCTTTCTGTCTAAAGTATTTTCTTTGGTTAGTAGCCACTACTGCTTCATATTTAAACACAGAATACTATGATATATCTATAGCTATAATATCTATATTATATCTATAGCTATAAATCTCTGTTTGAAGACAGCATGAAACAGTGTGGATATATATATGATATATATATATATATATCATATATATATCATATATATATCTGACATCGTTCTATGCATATGAAGACATTAGTGGATGGTTATCAGTTTCTGTCATTTTCCAAGTTTTTAAAAAATATTGTTTGATTGTATGGATAGATTAAGAAAAGATGTACCTAAGAAAGACACTTGTTGAGAGTGCTATAGGAAGTTCAGTCTTCTGATTGCTCATGAAGCCCAGGAAGCAGCACTGGTGGGGAAGGAATGAGTCCTGGCAGGTGGAAGTTGGAAGCTGCTTCTGCAGGCACACAGGATGCTCTGTGCAGTCTTAGGCTCACCCTGGAAGGGAAGCTCACAGCAGCCTTGGATTGACAGTCATCCATCTGTTGAAGTCACCCTTTGCAGGAAATGGCTGCTACCGTTCAGAAATTACTTATCTCTTTACTCATTTATTATAATTCTCCCCCTGATAGACAGAAATACTCTTATATTATTTTGATTTTAAAGGAGCAGAAATAGCCAAAAGCAGAGATGAATGAAGTTTTGTAATATCTAGTAAATACCACTGTGCATCATAAACATCAAATCCATGATAACTTTGATCCAAAAGTGGGATTAGTTTGATTCAAACCACATGAAGAGAAAAGCAGCTACTGTGCAAATACTTCACTTCTTGCTTTTCCAGAGAGAAGGCAAATTCACTATAAATCATGAGCAGACTATTTAGAAGGCTTTCATGGTTTTGTCAGGACAACATTAATTGTTGGAATTTTTAGAATGTAACATTTTCCAGAGATAAATTCTAAAGATAGCTATTTGGGAGAATGAAGACTAGTGAAGAAGAGAATGAGGAAGGAAAACAATTCTTTAGATAAATTCCAAGTCCCTTCTCCAATAAGAAAGGCAGTTCTTTTTGCAACACTCATCCCATCGGCTCAGTTCCTTCTGTTTTCTCAGCACCAACTCTCTTCTATGTTCAGTACTTGTTCCACTTGAGCCCACTTGTCCTTCCTGTCCTCTTTCTAAAGGTTGAGAGTCTCTTAAGTAAGGACAGTTGGAGTCGGCTCTGGTTCTCATCCCATTGTCCATATATATGCACAGGCCTATGGATGAACACAGCCCACAGAATGCAACATTGCTCTACTGAACATGAGAATAAGATGTTCTCTGGAGCCAAGTTCTGTTTTATCCATTTTTATTCTTCTCGCTTTTTCAAGTGCAGTAGCTAGCATGATGCTTGGCCCAAGGTCAAAGGCACTCAGTAAGTAATTGCTAAAAAATGGAAGTGGACAAACCTGAGTTCTGCTCTGGCTGCTGAACCACAGGGTACTGTCATTTCCTCTTCTATATCCAGGATGTTATGTAGTGTCTATCTTCATTCACTACAGGAGATGACTGACTTAAAAAGTGCCCTGCGGAGTGCGGAGACTAAGTCCTCAGTGAATATCTGTTCCCTTCTCTCAGGCTAGTCATATCATGTTCTTCAGCTGTGCATTCCTTGTTGTCACAGAGGATCATAGCGGTTCGTAGAACTTCTGGATGGGGTTATTCCGAGGATTGCAAGTTCAGATGTTTAGAACTCTGTTTAGAATATCAAAAATGACAGAAGGAATTGAAAAGATAAGCTGATTTTAAAAAAAGTCCTGGAAATACTTGTCAAAAGATTTTAAAAACTGATGGTCTAAAAGATTTAAAAAGAGGGCTGCTTGATCCATTTGGAGTTGAGTTTTCTGCAGGGTGATAAATATGGACCTGTTTGCATTCTTTTACTTGAATCTATCAACTTGGACCAGCATCATTGACCACTGGTTGAAGATGCTGTCTTTTCTCTAGTGCGTTTTTTGTTTTGTTTTGTTTTGTTTTGTTTTGGCTTCTTTGTTAAAAATCATTTGTCTGGAATTATATCTAGGTGTTTAGTTCTATTCCGTTGATCAGTGTATATGTTTTTAGGCCAATTCCATGCTATTTTTATAATTATAATTATAATCTGGGATTGTGAGACCTCCAGCAGGTCTTTTGTTATTCATGATTGTTTTAGCTAGCCTGTTTGTTTGTTTGTGTGTGTGTGTGTGTGTGTGTGTGTGTGTCTGTGTGTGTTTCTAGATGAAATTGAAGGTTGATTTTTTTAAATTTCTGTGAAGAATTAAGTTGACCACACAGCTGCCATGGCAGGCTTAGAAGCCCAGACACAGCTTCTGGCAGGCAATACCCGGACCCAGGAAAAGCCATATGCTGATCTTACTCAGAGAGGTCTGCATCTAAGGGGAAATACCTGACATTCCAAACATTCCCTATACCCCTAGACAAATGTCAGCCAATCAGAGTCCTACACCCTGGAAATCCCCTCACCTCAACCTCTGATACAGTAAAAAACCCCTCCCTGTCTGTGCTCTAGGCTCTCTGCTCTCAGGGCTGCATTCGGACAGAGTCCAAGCTCTGAGTTTGAAAATAAAGGCTCTGCTTTTACATATAGGATTAGCTCTCTGTGGTAGTCTTTTGGGGGTTCCTAAGATCTGGGCATAACACTTTTCTGCATCCAATGAGATGATCTTGTGATTTTTGTCTTTTAGCTTGTTTATATTGCAGATTGTGCTTATTGATTTATATGTAATTCACAAGAATGAAAATCAGCCCATAAAGAAAGTGATTGTTTGTGGCCTGTTTGTATAAAAATGCAACTTTGTAGCTAAGCTCAAGTTGACATCCTGGTTTTATTGGCTTTTGTTTTTCCATTTGTGGTACGGGACTCTTTGAGACTGTGTGTAGAATGAGTGAGACTGCTGTGAGCCAAGTGGTCAACACATTCCAGCTGCTACCTTAAGTACAATCTCTAGTTTTTTATGGTTGGTTTATTGTTAGAATACAGTATCTTAATGACTTTAAATTTTTGGTAAACTCCTGTTCACGGTTCTATGTGGAAGAAATACTGTACCATATCTTGATTAAAACAAAAGGATCATGAGGGAAAAAAAGGAACTATGCAAGCATTTGGGCGTCTTCAGTAGACTAAGCTTATATTTTATATCCAAGACTGAGTTTTTAAAATAGTTGACTTGTCCTTTTCAAATTACTGGTGACCATAATAAAATAGGAGATTATTCTATTTTGGAAAAGTACTATGTGTCAGTCAGTATACTTTTAGTTGAAACTAACAGAAATATACATCAAAGCAGTACAAACTAGAAAGAAACTTTTGTGGATAAATACTAGGCATTTCACCGAATCCAAGATGGCAGGACACAGGAGACTCATTCCATGAGTAGGTGTTGCTCTGGAGCCTTCGTTACTGCATTTCCACTGGCCTAGCTAGGACACGGGATTATCCTAAAGCCACCAAAAATGTGACTGGTCTCTTACTGAGAGAAGTTAACTGTTTGCTGAGAAATGCCTAGGAGGTCTGTGCTACAGTATGTTTCTGAAAAAAAAATAAGTGAAATATAAGTGAAATATAATGTCAAAATAGACAATTTTCCCATGACATTTCTTTAAAGGAAAATAATGCTCATTTAAAAATATTTTTAAATTAGAAAATTTGTATTACATTTATGTTACCCCACTCCTCTGTGTGTGTGTGTGTGTGTGTGTGTGTGTGTGTGTGTGTGTGTAGTGTGTGTGTATATGTGAGTATATATGTGGGCATATGTGCATTACAGCGTATGAGTAGGGGCCAGAGGACAATTCCAGGAGTTGATTCTCCCCTTCTACCATTTGCATCCCAGGGTTCCATCTCAGGTCATTAACATTGGCATTAAGCACCTTTATCTGGTGAGCCTTCCTATAGTCTTAAAATACCATTTTTAATTGCATGTGTGTTGATTATATGCCACACAGTATTTGCAAAGTGGAGATACTTAACATTATTTCCACATTCCTGTATACTTTTTGATAAAACGAAAACAGCAACAAGATAACCAGTAAAGTGAAAATAATTCTAGATGCACTTACATGTAGTTGATTCAAAATTTAAAGGACTCATTTGCTTCCTGACTAAAAACACTGAGTTTTTTGACATGCTTTTTAAATAGGATACTTAATACTGTTAAAGCCAAAGAACTTAAAATTATTTGAATTTCAAATGTGGGCAAGAAAACCATGAGTGAAAAAGTCCTTATACTTGTGAAAACTCTGTTTCAACTTGGTCTTCCAGGTAGAATTTGGGCTAATGGAATACCTATAATAATTCACTCATGAACTTGCCTGTCCACATTTCAGTCTGTCCCCAAATTGCTCTTGGAAGCGTTGTAATCTCCTCTGGCTTGAGGAGCTGGCCGACAAGGCGGCATGGAGCTATTGGGGATTTGTGTGCTGATTTTGAGCCAGAGCCCTTGCTTCTGTCTTGAATTAAGCTCACTGACAACATTCCATCCTTTCCCCTTTCCTCTTTTCTAGGTTTTATTTTAGGACATTAAAGGTTCAGTTGGTTGGAATTAGCATAGGCTTGGGAAATGGTAAGGAGCTTGAGATCTGGGAGGATGAGTGGGAAGAGGAGAAACACTAACAAAAATATAATAAGGTTTTGGATTTAGTTACCCTTTCCTTGCTCAGACAATGGCTGAGAAGTTTTAGTTCACAGGCTAGAAAGCTGTGAATGTATGTAGTTTGAAAGATACTTGAGTACTGCCATGCATGAGTAAGCAGATGATATTTTGCTTGCATGGCTTTCAGTGGCACTTAGGGTGTGCAAAGAAATAATAGTATATGAAGTTTCTGGCTAAAGCTACTAACTATAACTTGGAGATGTTCATTAAAACATATGTTTAACGGGTGAGCAGGACACTGAAAAAATTAGTGGGCAAAGTTTTACAACTGCTGATTGTGCATACTGATTTAAGCCCTGGTTGCTGTCCAATAGCACACACAATTGATGGTGACAGCGGTACAGGGCATACTTCAGGAAGAATTTTCTTACCAGGCATTTAAAAAGAGAAGTGAACATTTGGAGACATCCAAGTAGTCCTGGAAGAATGATCACATCCACTGCTTTTCTTTAGGTTAGACCAAGAACGAGAGATTTCAACAGTTTATTCCAGGATGTCATGGCCTTTGTCAATACTGCATGTGACTTCAGAACTTTACAGGATCATTTCCTTAAGTTCCCAAGTCTTTCTGGACAAAAGCTGAGCCTCTGTGGGACACCACTTGAAAACTGAGCTTGCTGACCATTTGGTATTTGATAACCAGTTGGTGTACTCTTCTTTAGGGAAGAGTACTCCTCCTGCTCTCAGTGTTCCTTGGGTGCCTGTAGTTCTTTGTGAAGACACACATACAAGTAACGTTATACAGATTGAGAAGGTTGCATTTATGTATTTAGGACTATGTATGTATGTATGTGTGTATGTATGTAAGCACAATTAATGAAAAAAGGACATGAATTTGAAAGAGAGTAAGAAGGGTTATATGGGGGGTTGGAGGGAGAAAAAGGAAGGAAGAAATGCTATAATATAATCTTCAAAAATGAAAGAAGTAATAAAAATAAATTAAAAAAATGAGCTTGCAGAAATGAAATGATCAATAATCTTCAAACAGGATGCTTTCCGGACCAAGAGCATTTAAACATCTCTGAGTAGTGATTAGCCTGCCCACAAAGGTATACCGACAGGACCCTTGATTTCCTCATATGTAGCTGGAGAAGCCCAGCATGCTACACGGAGCCGTAATAGCTGACATAAGCAAGACAGCTCAGGCAAAGCAAAGGCCCTGGAAACTACAAAGCATCTCTTTGGTCTTTACCCTCGTGTTGTCTCTTGTTTTCATTACCTGTAAGCTTTTCTAATCTTGGGATTAACACAGACTGTGAACTTCCACTTTTCGTTTTGTTCAAGGCTTTCTTTGATACCAAGTTTATCCTGAGTTTGTTTAGATTTATAAAAGCCAATGTGAGCATTTTCTTAGAAAGAGTCTGTGATGAAAAAGTAATAGTTTTGGTTACTTCAGCAAATCCTTGTTTTTTCTCCTACAACTGGTAAATTAGTTTAACCAGGTCTCTTTGGCACATAGTAAGTACTCTAAAACGAATGGCTGTAATAATAGACAAGAGAAGTAAGGCTTAGTATTTTATAGAAAAGTAGGATGTCAATTGTTAACAATAATTTGTTATCTATTTCAAATATCTAGAAGAGAGGATTTTGAATATTCCTAATATAAAGAAATATCTGACATGCTTTTCTGTGAAGCAGAAAATTTTGAAGGACTGTCCTGCCTTGTCTTTATAAAGTTCAGCAGTCACCTTGCTTACATCCTGTTGGTCCAGTTTGGACAGTAACTGTCAGCAACTGGGGCAAGGGCAGTTTCTTCATCCACATGGCTAGCTTTTTCCATAAAGAAAGGAAACTCCATATGGGGTTTCTTCGATGCCCATCATCTTCTCTGAAGTAAATTGTTGCTGCCAGGAACAGACATGTCTCACTGTCGAGAAAAGTCTAGGTGCTTAAAACATTTTAAATGCCATATTCTGTAGGTCTTTGAAGTATTTGAAGACCATCTATCTATCTAAATATATCTGTTTAACCTTGGAAACATACCTAATATGACTCTCTAAGTTTGACTATTATAGATAACTATTCATTTGTATTTCTTAATTATACATTAAAATTTTAAGCAAGTTGTATAAACAGGATACTCCAAGCAAGAATAGAAATATACATACAGTATAACAAAATTAACTTTAAATGTATATCAATATACCAATATCCATACCAATGTGAAAATTTAAGACAAGTAGTTGTTTTTTTGGTTTTTAAAGTAGATCCAATAATCTGTCCTTTTATCCTATCATATCGTCTTTTCAGAAGAAGATCCTTGAATCTAATCTCCTTTGTTCATCTTTTTTTCTAACCATTATCAATGATAAGTTGCAACTAACCCCCCTTAAGTGATAATAAATATCCATAACTCATCTTTTGGGAATGTGGGCATAGTCCTCTAGACTACTTTCTGTTGTTTGTGGGTGCTGTTTTCTTTGGGGGATCCTGAGAAAATTTAGGATTATGGTCAAGTCCTAACTGGAGTATTTTGTGAGGCTGTATCATCTCAGCCAGCAGCCTTGAAGCTGTTCTGGATGCAGAATTCTGAGGAGACTGTAACATAGGCATTTTGAAATGCTGTACCATCTGTTTTTATTGGTGTTTGATCCTCTTGCTCTGAAAATACATAAACGTTTAAAGGTAGCATACATATCTGTATTAATACAAGTATAGATGGTGCATTGTACGTAAGTCAAGCAAAGATGATTTTTTTTTATGTTTCAGCAGGTAAAATATACATCACATGTCTTGTAGTTCTTCTAGGTTTATTTATTTATGTTTGTAGTCAGATATTTCAGGGGGTCTTCTTTAACTTGGAATGAATCCACAGCCTTTCATTTCCTGTAGAAATATAAGCATAATCTCCTCCTCAAAGAAACATATCTTTTGACTTAAATTTTGAAGTAAAGATATATTTAAAATATATAGATTGGTTGAATATAGTAGTTTTCATAATCCAGTGTCTCTTAGCAACCACAAAATTCAAAGACAACAAAATAACATACAGGATCCAGACTTACTGTGTTTTTTCAATCTGGCTCTCCCACCTAACTTTATCTTGTTCAGCCATTGGCCAGTCAGCTTCTTTAATAAAACCAATCATAGTGGCACATCTTCACAGTGTACAAAAGGATTATTCCACAGCAGTCCACAGTTAGCTCTTCCTCCTTTTTTCCTCCTGCTCCCTCTTATTTTCCTTCCCCTCCTCTCGCCTTCCTTGTTCCATGGTACCATGCTTTCTCTTCTATTTTCCTGTTACTCCTAATGTTGTCCTCTTTTTAAGGATTTGTAAAATGAAACTGATATTTAAAAACAATCTTTCTGTGTGTGTATGATGTGTATGTGTGTTCATATGAGTGATTTCATGTATGTGATGTGAGTGTGACATACACATAAAGAACAGAGGACAATCTCAGATGCTGAGTCTCAAGTTCCTCCTTGTTTGGAATCTCCTGTCATTTGCACTGTGCACACTAAGCTAGCTGGCCTGTATGCCTCCAAATCTTCTATTTTTACCTTCCCCTCTTGCCGTAGGACCACTAGGATTACAGACACACACGACTATACCATATTCACTTGGGTTCTAAACATAAGATTTCACATCTGTGTGGCAAATGCTTTACCCACTGGGCAATGGCTACAGCCTCCCAAAAGACATTTTTGAAACATCTTTTGAAAATATTGGGGAGAACATGCTGGGAGGAGAGGAAGGATGGGAAACAGTGGTTGGGTTATAAAATAAATAATTAAAAATATTTTTAGAAAAGATAAACATGGTATAGTATAAACTTTATAAAAGTAACATTTTTATTACCCTAACACCCTGATAAATAAAAATTTCTTGGCCATGAAAAAATGAAAGAAAATTTTACTTCTTCTAACAAGTATTAATTGAGTTTTGCTTTTTGAAATAGCATGTAATCAAAATAATCCCCAAGTAAAAACTTCTTTCCTAATATTTGCCTTTTGAATTAGTTAAAATTTTAGTGTTGGCAAAGTAGAACTATTTAATTAGAATATATGTTATGGAGACTTTAACAATTATAATTATTACTCAGGAAAATGCCATAGAACAGATTCTTGAATCTAGGAGTATATAATTTGAGAACAAGAGATGCCTATGAAACCACCAACTATGCTAAAACTTTGTAAGTCATCTGTCTTAGGGTTTCTATTGCTGTGAAGAGACACCATGACCATGGCAACTCTTATAAAGGAAAACATTAATGGAATGGCGTACAGTTTCAGAGGTTTACTCCATTATCATCATGGTGGGAAACATAATGGCATGCAGGCAGGCACAGTGCTGGAGAAGGAGCTGAGAATCCTGCATCTTGATCTGCAGGCAACAGGAAATGAACTGAGACACTGGGTCTAGCTTGAGCATAGGAGACCTCAAAGCTCTCCCCCAACAGTGATACAATTCCTCCAAAAAGGCCATACCTCCTAATAATGCCATTCCCTATGAGCTTATGGGGGCCAATTACATTCAAAATACCACATCATCTAAGCTGTCAAGTTTCTAAGGTGTTTTATAGTGGAATAATGTTCAGTAAGTTTTTGACATTAGTTCAGATATAAATTGTAATTGATTACATTATATTAAAATGTATCAGTTGTAACTAAGTAAATCTATCACTGGCCAGAAATTACTTAGTATTATTCTGTAATAAAATACCTTGGCAACTTTGGAGCTGAACAGACTTATAAGGTCAGTATTTAACTTTCTAATAGTACTTCTTAGTAAGTAGGAAACAAGAAATGTCAGTCAAGGAGAGAAGAAATACAGTGTATTCTTGGGTGTACATAAGGTTTGCTCCCTCAACTCAATACAGTGGCAGTGCACATCTATATAGCCCTGGCTCCTAGGACTCCTGACCACTCACAGCCTACTGCAGAGGGAGGGTCAGGATTTTGCATGTTAAATTTTTCTCATGACTGATGAAATTCAGAACCTGTGACTAATAATTGTAGAATTATATGGAGGGATAGAGCATGACTCTTTTTCTATACTACTTCCTAAAGTTAGACAGGAAATATTCATTTGTGGGGCAGGAATTCACTTTTTAAAAAAGCAGTCCATCTTCTAAATACTTGCCCCTTCTATTCTGTTATGTAGAACTCTCTTCATTTTCTCTTGCTGTTCTTTGTACTTTGCAAATAAATTCATGTTGGCTTATGTGAGTTTTAGTGTACACAGATCAATGAGCCTTCATTAAGATAAAATTCTCATTTGATAGTTGTTTGACTTTGTTAGTAATAGGATTGACTTCTTCCTACTAGATACGTGAGTATGTGATGAATTTTATACTCATTAAGTTACTGCAAGGATGCAGGGGACAAGGGATGAGATAAACAAGAGTGGTGGTATAGTGTAAGTTAGAAGCAGTTCTAAGCAATGCTTCTTGATGAGAGCTAGTGAAAACTTAAATGGTTAAATATTTCAATAAAATAAAAATCAAAGTTTTATGTGAAATCTATGAAATATCACTTAATATGATACTTAATTCTCTTAGAAGAGGAAAAAGTTAGAAGGGAAACATTTAGATGAAACCATATCCTTTTTATGCTGGTGAAACCCTGCTTATGTGAAATGAATATTATCAAGGAATAATATTCCTGCATGGCTTTGTTTGGCAGTGATAAACTGAAGTGGATTTTTAAGGTATGATAATTTTCTATGTTGTATGTGTGTCTGAAGGGGGTCAGGTTGATGTTGTTTTTCCTATTCATTGATATTATCTGAAATCTCCCTAGACTTTTTTTCATTCCATCATAAAAGCTGTTACTCTTACACAAAATTACAGTTTTAATGAATAGGTATCAGGTGATAAAATAAATGGAGATAATTAGTTGGAAGTTATAGGTAGAAGTGGTTGTAGTTGAAAGAGTGATTTAGAATTCAGCTACAGTTAGTTAAATATTATGTGGAAAAACTTGTGCTTTAATGCATCCACACAAATTGTCCCATTAAGTACAAATGAATATTTGTATGAAGACATCATCCACTGTATTATTACCCTATTTTTCAGATGGAGAAATTGAGCTATGAACTGGTTCAGTATCTTTCCTGAGGATACAGCTCCTAGACAATGGCCAGGATTGGAATCTCAGTACTGACATTTAACTAACATTTATACACTATAGATGAATATCATCACCCAACTAATTAAAACCTGATAACCGTGGAACTGTGAGATCTCTTGGAAATACTTCTATTTCTGCTGAGATGTTGCCAGTGATTTGAACATGGCCTGTGAGAACTCTAAGTAGCTGCAGGGATAGGGAAAAGCCAACCCTTCCCCTCTCTTCACTTCCTTACCCATCCTCTGTATCGTCTTACGTTTCTTGTCTCGAATGTTCTTTAACAATTTTTTTATTTTCTCATTTTCCTCAACTTGTCTTACTCTCCTCCTTTTCTCTTGACTTCATTCCCCCTTCCGTTGATTCTACATAAAATGTATAATTCTTTCTGAAGTATTTTACTTAGTAGCTTCACACTTATAATTTGACCAATACTCTCTTAGAGAGCAATGTAGACATTATTACAGGATATTTACGGTTTTCAAACTGAATTGCTCTTCTGTTTAACTGGATTCAATTACATTTGTTTGGAACATAAAAAAAAATTGAAATGTGAGCAATAATAAAGAGTTGGTCATTTTTTTCTCCTGCTTCTTATGTCTTTGGGAAGAAAGAGGATATAATTTCGTGCAGTTGATCTTGTGTTCTAGAAGGAGCTGGACGTGATTTGGATGAACAAGAGTGAAGTTAGTGAAGGGAAACACTGGAAATGACCTCCTCTGCCAGGTTAGGTATGTCCATTGTTTGGTTGCCATGGTCCATCGCTCTCCTCTCACCCTTCTCACTTTCCTAGTCTTGGTGAAAAGACAGGTTTCCTTGAGGGTTAACTACACTAGTTCTCCAAATAAGCTTTTTAAAAATGCAATGGAAATAACTCTGCTCATCAACAGAAGGTCAACAATTTTTTTTTTTTAAAGAAAAATTTTTTACGTGGCATGTGATGAAAAGAAGTGCTGGTGTTTTCCACCAGGTGGCAGTCATCCTTTGAACTTGGTGAGTGTCTGAGGGTTGAGGAAAACCACTCTCATTTCAGAAACAGGAGTGGCTGTGGAAAAGAATTCCATCTACTGGGAGAATTAATAGAAAACAACACGCCCAAACTGTTCTAAAATGAGTCCAAAGTAAAATTCACGGTCAAATACGTTTACACTTAGAAAAGTAAAATCCATATGACTAAAGCTAATCATAGTTTAACTTACCTCTCTGGGTCCATAGGTACCTGTTTTGAGGCTCTTGCTAGTCTTAAGATAGAATTGGTACATATTTAGTAACTGAGTGTCTTATAGTATGACTTGAACTATTTTATAAACCAGTCATCAACTTGCTAGTTAAAGATTTCTAGTTAAGCACTTTAGTGCTTTGTCTCAAACCGTGGGATAAACATTGTAGACCTTCTGAGTTATGCAATGTGAAGCTAGTTCTGTTAGCCACACGCTTCCCCAGGCACATGGTACTTACTAAGCATGTGGCTGAACTATCACACCATCCTTGATGCACTTTTCAGTGACCTTATCATGTGCATTAGGACATAACAGGCCTTACTAGATGTCACCTCAACTGTCAGGGGAAAAGCAACCCATTCACAGCTCAGTATTCATTAGTAATTAAGTTTCAAACTGAATGACGCCTCTGACTGCTTTTGGAGATTTATCTGCTAATAATACACAGCTCTACTGAGAAACCAGAGAGTTCTGAAGAAACAAAAGAAACAAAAAGGAGAGAGGGAAATAAATGAAAGAGATTTATCTAAAAATTTTCATTGAGGCTTCATGGCACGACTTCCTGGACCCCCAATGCTAATATGTGATGAGTGTGTACCCTGACCTTGGCAATTTCCATACAGGTCATGAAGACAGTCAGAGGAAGAGATTACAGAGCCCATTATAAGACTGGCTTGATTATCTGGAAACAAGAAGGGCTTTTAGAAGCAGTTTCTATGAAACTTTTTATACACTTGCTTAAAAATGTCATGGCTGGCCCTGTTTACCACTATCAGGAAGGGACCCCCACCGTGCCTCTACCTGAAGACCACATATCTTCTCCACATAGGGACTCACTACCCTGATGTGACTCTATTCCTATGTGAGAACCTGGAGTCCTATGTACCTCCCCTAGGTAACACCATCCGCTTTTTCTGTGAGGTATATATGTTGTGGGATATTTGACTGAACTGTGAGAAGACGTATCTGTCCTTCTTCACTTGCCTAAGGCATCTTCTGATTGGTTTAACATAAAGAGAAGAATGGCCAGTAGCTAGGCAGGAGAGGATAGGTATGACTTCCAGGGAGAGAGAGAGGAATTTGCGAGAAGAATCTGAGAGGAGGAGATTCACCAACCAGATATGGAGGAAATCAGATAAACTGTACTGAGGAGAGGTAATGAGCCATATGGCAGAACATAGATTAATATAATCAGGTTAATTTAAGTTTTAAGATCTAGTTGGAAATAAGCCAAGCTTTCATAATTCATAAAATGTCTCTGTGTCATTATTCAAGAACTGGTGGTCCAAATTAAGTCTGACTACGTTTGGCATCCAACATGGAGGTCTGTAATATCCAAGCATAGGGCCTGTGACCAACTGGTACACTACCTGGCTGTAAACTAGATTTAAACACTTGCCACAGTGCATTCCAGCAGCTTCCTAGAGCTCCCTGCTGATGCCTGCAGGCTTGAGGTTCATCTCTCATGGACCCAAGGTGGGCAGAGCCAGGTGCCAGTGCCATGCGCTGGGCAGAGCTGCAAAAGGAGCCAGCAAATGCACAGAAGGGCTTTTAAAAACATTTTTGCAATATTTTCCTGAAGCCACAGTGCATAGATGCCGCAGTCTGGCAAGCTTGTAAATCCTTGCTGCCTGCAACTGCCCCTTCCTGTCCAGCTGGTGTGGGTGGGTGGCCTGGCCCTTTAGGAATTGGTTCATGTGATCAGAGAAGGCTGTAGGTGCTCAGAACTCCAGGTTCAGACTGAGAAAGCCTCTGAACAGGTACACTATGCTTTAAAATGTCCTTAGGTGCTTAAAAAAAAAGAAAAGAAAAAAGGTATAGATTGTCCTAAAAAAGTAAGTAAGTAGTTGAAAATAATAAAACGCTGTCTTCAAAGAGAGAGTAAAGTAATATAAAAAGAACAAGCCATATAAGGATGGGAAATACCATGATACAAGGCATCTGGATCCTATATAGTGCTTTATTAACTTTAAAATTTTTAAATGCTAATGAACAAAAAATGGCAGCTGCTGAGAGACATTGGATTGTGGGGAAAAAAAACCCTGCTGAATCAAACCAGCCAATATATTTTAAGGTTGTCTTAATTTCAGAATGGAAGTCAGGAAATGTGTTATTTTGGGGGAGAGGTTATGCCTTTGATTCCACAGGAAATGAAAAGCTATGGATTCCTTCAAAATCAATGAAGATCAGTTGTGACTGGGGTAGACCTCCTGAAAGTCTTGGCTGCAGACATGAAGGAAGAAACCAAGAAAAACTATAAGGCAAATGACATCTATGCTGATCCCCTTACATGGGAGTAGCTCTGAGACTGTATGAGACATATAAATCTTGCTGGCTAGAGAGTCCTCATGACTTATTACATGCCATCCTTTCATATGTCATGGATGGAGATTTATACTATAGTTTGGTCATGCAGTCTAAATGGATTATTATTTTACCTGCTTAAACATAGATCAGAAAATCATCTTTAGCTGACTTGTGCACACCGCATATTACATACTTGTGTTAATGCAGATATGTATGCTACCTTTAAAAGTTTGTATGCTTTCAGAACAAAAGGATCAGACACCAATGAAGACAAGTAGCCCAGGTGATCCAGCCTCTCAGAATGCCTCTGTTGCAGTTTCTTCAAAAATCTATACACAGGGCAGCTTCAAAGATGCTAGCTGAGATGGTCCAGCCTCACAGACTACTCTAGCCAGGACTTAAGCAAATCCTTGCACTTTCCCAACATACAGAGATTGGACAGCAAATAACACAGCTATTTCTCCCAGGACTTGACCATTGTCCCAATTTTCTCAGGGTCACCTAAAGATGTTGTCACTCCCAAGAGGTGAGGTGGGTGTTTTTTGGTCCTTTGGTGGGTTATGGATATTTGTAATTATTTGAGGGGGTTAGTTACAAGTTGTTACTGGTCATAGTCAGGGAGGAAACTAAACAAAGGAGGTTAGATTAAGGGATTTCTTTCTTATTTACTTACTTTCTTCTTTTTTTCTCACATTTATTCTTCTTTCTCTCCTATCTAGTGAAAAAAGGAAGGATATAGGAATGATAGGATAAAAAGGTAGATTATTGAATCTATTTACTAAAAAGCAACTACTAGTCTCAACTATTTTACATTGGTATAGATTTTTGTATGTTGATACAACTTTGTATATTTTTGTTACAACATACTCTCTATATTTCTACTCCTGTTTAAGGTATTGTGCTTATGCAACTCATTTAAAAATGTAATGTAAAGTTCTAGTCCTTGAAAGCTGCTATTACAAACTGTTTAAGACATGCAGGTTAGTAGTTAGTCATCTATAACAATCAAACGTAGACATGTTAGGTATGTTTTCAAGGTTATACAGCAATATTTTAGATAGATAGGTTATTGTATTGGATGTGGGTTCATGTGGATCCATGGAGTGAAGACACAGAGGTACTTTAAGGATGATTTTTTTTAGCCTTTCCAGATGCAGAGGGGTCAGCCTCTGGTGAACTGACTCACTGTAGCTTAGCAAAGGTTTTTTTTTTATTGTTATACAATTTGTACCTTTAGCAAGTCAATTTCCGTATATCAAAACCTCTTATCTAAGTGTTTTTTTTATTGTTATACAATTCGTACCTTTAGCAAGTCAATTTCTGTATATCAAAACCTCTTATCTAAGCTCCCTAAAGAGACAATGCAAATGCATATTCTCAGTTAAGAGACATCTTGATTTGCCAGTGCTCCTGCAACCGATTTTTGCATAGGCTTTTAACCCTTAGGAAACTCAGATAAGATTTACATACTTCAAACAGAAGATACTGGGCACAAAAGGTAGTAGTCACAAAAGGCAAATCAAACCAGCTGCAGAAGTCTGCAGGAATTCCTCTAGCATATCCCCCTTTTGTTTAATGTTATAATTAATTATGTTGAATATTTATGTAGCCTTACTGCAAATACAGCCTTTTCTCTACCTTTTTGTTTTACAATCTTATGTAAGTCATTTTAAAGCCAACAAGTTTACTATTGCTAGAACATGAGTAACACTTGTTAAAACAAGAAATCTGTTAAAGTGATTCACAGGGTTGAATGAGGCTATAGTATCTGCAAGGCTTTCTGTAACATCCATTCCTGTCACATCAGGTAACTTTTTATAAAAGTTTTCTTAATTTCTTTCTGTAAATCATAAATCATTTGAGAAGAATTAGGGTGGCCCATCAAATGCATCTTATCCTTTTCCTAGTCATACTTGCTATTACTGAATTTTAAAGGTATAATACAATAGGATGTAATATTCCAACCACACTTTGATTTTATCTACTTCTTTAATATTTCTAACGGGTCTCCCTACATTATAGAAGCTTGTCTCAAATCAGCTACTTTATTAACCTTCTCATTATCTATTTTATCTTGTTGAGTCCAAAATTATATAGAATGCTTATGCCAGTCTCTAACAAACTCAGCAGTTTGAATTTCTTTATAAAGTGCCAGTCCAAGTTTTACATAGGCTTTGAACCCTTAGGAAACTCTCAGATAATATTTACATACTTCAAATGGAAAGTACTGGACACAAAATATAGCAGTCACAAAAGACAGGTCAAAGCTAGGCACTAACACACCAAAATCAAACCAGCTATGTGCAAGAGCTCCGCTAACATAGGTGGTCTTCAAACACTTCAGAGACCTACAGAATATGGCATTTAAGATGTTTTAATAACATAAGACTTTTCATGACAGTGAGATACATCTGCTTCTGGCAGCACCAATCTATTTAAAAAAGGATGATGGGTAACAAAAAACTTCCATATGGAGTTTGCTTTCAACGTGGCAAAGCTAGCCACTGGGCAAGAAACTGTCCTTACCTTGACTGCTAGTAGTATGCTGTCCAAATTGGACAAGCAGGATACAAAGGAAGTCAGCTGACAAACTTTGCCAAGAGAAGGTAGGTCTGCCTTCCAAAATTCCTGCTTCATAGAAAAGACTGTCAGTTATTCTATGCCTGTAGGCAAGAAATGGATTCTCCAATATTGCAGAGGAACCTTGGTTGACTGTCAAGGCAGCCAGATGTCTCTGTCATTTCTATAGTTTTGGAAGTTGCTTGCTCTGCACTTCTTATTCAGGTAAGATTTTTATCCTTCTCAGGTCTCTGATGGGGTTGAAAACTGGATAATTATAGGATTGCCATATTTCTTTGTACCAATTTTAAAAATGAAACTCACAAAAAACACATAAAGTTTGTAAAGGTTGAGAGACATAAAAACTTAAGGTCTTTATCTAAGAAAATGTTTTAAGTTCTAAAAGGATATTTTTAGGCTTATAATACAAGTTATGATGAAAAGTGGTTTTAGGTATAAAACTTTGAATTTCCCTTTAGGAATTTGATGAGACTTTTAATCTCAGGGTTCTGGGTTTGTGCCCCACATTGGGCACTAGATGTAACTTGAATTCCTAAAAGTCTTCCTAAAGGAGAGCCAGATATTGGGGTGAATACTGAGAGATCAGAGAGAAACAAAGGAACAAGGCACTGCCATGTCTCACCTGGCCAACTCCACAACTCCTCTGACTGAATGTCTCTGAGTTCTCAGCCAAAAGGTTTCAGTCCTTAGCCGAAAGGGCCTCCAGCCAAAAAGGGGCTTCCAGCCAAAGAGGGCTTTAGTTCCTGTCTCCTCATGCCTTATATACATTTCTCTGCCCAGCCATATTACTTACTTCCTAGTGGTAGAATTAAAGGCATATGTGCTTCCCAAATACTGTGATTAAAGGTGTGTGCCACCACTGCCTGGCTCTGTTTCTTTTCTAGACTGAATCAATCTCATGTAATCCAGGGTAGCTTTGAACTCACAGAGATCCAGATGGATCTTTGTCTCCTGAATGCTCGGATCTATTTTTAATCTAGTGGCTTGTTCTGTTCTCTGATCTTCAGGCAAATTTTATTAGCGTATACAATATATCACCACATTTCCCCTTTTTTGTCTAAAATAATAAAAGAAAAACTATATACAATATATACAGTCAATAATTACATTAACAATGTTCAGTCCATTAACATTTGACAGATTCAGAGAAAATAGTCCAGTATTTATCCTATTTTGGTGAGTCCAAAATGTACTTAATTCACTTTCTATCCTAACTTATATTGCCAACTAAAAACATCTTTTAATGTCTTTCAAACTTATACATTTTACACCTCTTTAGTGAGTCTATTTTCTGAATTTTTTAACAAGGAAAACTATAACTATCTAGTCTTTAACCTCCTCAGACACCCAAGAGGGAAATAAATATTACTGAGTAAGCAGGAAGTACAAATAAGTGACTTCCAAAAAATGTGAGAAGTTACAGAAATACCTGGCTGCTTGACTAGTCACCTAAGGTTCTTCTGCAACACTGGGGCATCCATCTTTGGCCTACAGGCTTAGCGTATCTGACAGACTTATCTGTGAAGCAGGATTTTCTGAAGGGCTGTCCTACTTTGTTTTGGCAAAGTTTGGCAGTCCTTTCTTTCGTGTCCTGCTTGTCAGCACTCAAGGCAAAGGCATATTCTTGTCCAGTGGCTAACTTGCCACAAAGAAATTAACCTATATAAGGAGTTTCTTTGATGCACATCATCTTATCTGAAGTAGATTAGTGCTGCCAGGAGTAGACATGTCTCGTCATTAAAAAAAAATAAGAACCTATGTTATTAAAACATCTTAAATGCCATATTCTACAGATCTCTGAAGTGTTTGAAGATGACCTTTCTATCTAAAATACAGCTGTTTGACCTTGAAAACATACCTAATATGACTACAAGTTTGATTGTAATCACTAACTAATAATTTTCATTTCTTTATATCCTAATTAATTGGTAATAGTAAGTTTCAAGGACTAGCAATTTGCATTATATTGTTAAATAAACTATATAGGTACAATACATTGAACAAGGGTAGAAATACACGTATTGTATGTTCCAACAAAAATAATCTCAAATTTGTATCAATGTACATAATTTGTATACAATATATAGAAATCCAATCCAATGTAAAATATTTTAAACAAGTAGTTGCTTTTTAAAAGTAGCTTCAATAATCTACCTTTTTTATCTTATCATTTCTATATCTCTTTTTTAGAGTAGATTCAATAATCTACTCTTTTATCCTATCATTTCTATATAACACATTTTATATCACATGTAGAAAACCAAATAGACAAGACCAGAAAACAGACTCCCTAAAACATGTCATATTCAAATTATTAAATGTTTTGAACAAAAGAAGGCTATTGAAAAATGAAAGAGAGAAGAACCAAGTCACATATGAAGGTAGGCTCATTAAAATTTCAGAAGTTCTGAAGGACCACAGATATTGACCCTGAGTAATATGCCCAGTGAAACTATCAGTTGTAATCTAAGGAGTAAGTAAAACTTTTGAATGAACATAACAGATTAAATTTATGATCACTAATATAGCTTTGCATAGGATATTGGAAGGAGTACTTAGTTCTAAAGAGGATATGCATCCAAGAAAGCACATAGAATAAACACACAACAACAAAACAGTTACTAAAAAGAGATCTTAAATTACAGGAATTAATACATTATTTGATGATAATAACTGTTAATGTTAGTGATTTCTGTTCCCCAATAAAGACAGGCAGATGAGCAGATTGGATCAGAAGACAAAATCCATCTTCTTGCCACCTCTAAGAAACATACCTTACCACTAATGATAGATAAACCATCTTAGGGTAAATGGATGGAAAATAACATTCCAAGCAAATGAAATTAAAGATAAGAAGGTACAGGTATACTAATATTTAACAAAATAGACTACAATCCAAAACTAGTCAAAAAAAATAAAGAAGGACATTTCATTAAGATTAGCTGCTCATTAAGATTAAATCTACTAAGAAGGTATAATTCTAAACATATATGCATGAAACACAAGGGCACTCAATATCATAAAAAATACTATTATATCTTAAATTACAGATTAACTTCAGTGCCACACTGTTACCATTAGGTAGACTGCATAGAAAATAAACAAAAACAAACAAACAAAAACTAAACAGAAATCATGGAAATAAGTCAAATGGACCCAATAGACATTTGTAGACTATTCCACCCAAACAGTAAGGAATACAGCCCATGAGACTTTCTTCAAAGTTGATCATGTATTAGAGCTTAAAGCAAATCTCAACAAATATAGGAAAATTAAATTGCACCCTGAATTGTATCTGGCTACAACAGAATAAAGCTGGCTATCCTCAGCCATGGAAACTAGAAAATATACAAACTAAACAGCACAATTACTACTGAAGCAAAATTCAACCAAGGAAGAAATCAAGAGAGGAAATTAAAGCCTTCCTAGAACTGAATGAAACTGATAACACAACATATCAAAATTTATGGGACATGATGAAGGCAGTCCTAATAGTTTACTAAGTGCATAAATCAAAAAATTTTCGGAGATCTCAAGTTAATAACATTATGATACACATGAAGATCTTGGAAAAACAAGAACAAACAATACCCAAAATGGTAAAAATGGAGTCTAGTAACCAAAATCAGGGCTGGAATTAATAAAATGGAAATAAAAAATTAAAAGAACCAATGAAACTCTGTTAGTTCCTTAGAAAGATTAGCAAGGCAGACAAACCTTTAGACTAATGAACAGTAGAAAGAAAGAAGATCCAAATTAATTAAATTAGAGGTAAAAAGGGAGTCATTACAATAGGCACAGAGAATTATGACTCAGAGAATCATAAGGACATATTTTCAATACCTATGTTCTTCTAAACTTAACAATCTAAAAGAAATGAATGAATTTCTAGTTGTAGATTACCAACCTAAGTTAAATTAAGAGAAAATGAGCAATTTAAACAGACCCATAATAACCAACTAAGTAGATGTAATAACTAAATATCTCTCAATTAAACAACCAAAAATTCCAGGGTCAGATAAATTTGGCATAGGATTCTACCAGAGCATCAAATAAGAACTAATTCCAATGCTCCTCTAATTCACAAAATATAAAAGGAAGGAATATTTCCAAATTATTTTTATGAATTCAGTATTACCCTGATATGAAAACCAAATAAAAACACAAAATAAAGAAAACAGTAGTACAGTTTGTCTGATAAACACAAATACAAAAATTCTCAGTAAAATACTTGCAAACTAAATTAAGAAGTGCAACAGATGACCACACAAAATAATGAAACGAGTTTATCCTGGCAGTTCAGAAATGATTCAACATCAATAAATGTAATCATCTTATTAGATGTAGAAAAAAGCCATTGACAACATTGAACTTCCCTTCATGATAAAAGTTCTAGAGAGTTTAGGGATACAAGGAACATATTTAATCATAGTAAAGGCAATATAAAATAATTACATAGCCAATATCATGCTCAAAGGAGAAAAACTCAAACCTGTCCAGCAAAATTTGGAACATGATAAGAAAGTCAACACTCTTCATTCCTTTTCAATATAGTACTTGGAGTACAGAACAATGAGAGAAGTGAAGGAAATAAAGGGTGTGGCAATAAGAAAAGAAGAAATCAATGTGTCTTTATTTTCAGATGACATAATTCTCTCTATAAAAGACCCTAAAGACTCTACCACAAACATATGACAAATATACTAAGAGAGAAATCAGAGAAGCAATGTCATTCAAAGACCCTCAAAAATATATAAAGGAATAAATCTAACCAAAGAGCTCAATGATTTATACAATAAAAAGTTGGATATTGAAGAAAATTCCAGAAGATGAGATGATCTTCCATGCTCATGGATCTGTAGGATTAATATTGTGAAAATGACTATCCTATCAAAAGCAATCTACAGGTTAAATGTAGATTCCTATCAGAATTCCAAATAATTATTCACAGAAATTAAAAAAAACTTAATTTTAATATGGAGACATGAAAGATGCAGGATAGTCACAGTAATCTTGGACAATAAAAAACTTGCTAGGGATATAATCATCCAAGATTTCAAGTTATACTTGAGAGCTAAAGTAATGAGAACAGCATAATACTGCTACAGAAAACAGACATATTAAATAGTGGAAGAAATCGAGGACCTCGATATAAACCCACTCTCCTAAAGCCATATGACTTTTGAGAAAGAGCCAATAATACACACTGGAGAAAAGAAAGCATTTTCAAGTGATGGTGCTGGTCAAACTGGATAGTTATATATAGAAACAGGAAACTAGATCTCTGTCTCACAGCATGCATAAATGTCAACTCCAAATCGATCAAAGACCTCAACGCAAAATCTGATAACTTAGATCTGTTAAAAGAGAAAGTAGGAAATATATTTGTACTTCCAGGCAGAGGAAAGAACTTTCTGAACAGGAATCCAGTAACATAAACATTAGCACCAATAATTGATAAATGGGACCTTATGAAACTAAAAAACTTCTGTGCAGCAAAGGACACCATCATTTATGTGCAGAACTAGACATAGAATGAGAAAACAATCTTTACAGCCAATCAATGGACACAAGGTTGGTGCCTGTCACGGACAAAGAACTCAAAAAACTAAACAATCCAGTTAAGAACTGGGGCATGGAACTAGAGAGTCCTCAAGAAGAAATACAAATGGCTGAAAAACACTTTTTAAAAATGTTCTATGCCCTTAAGCGTAAGAGAAATTGAAACTGAAACTATTTTGAGATTTTATCTTCCCCAAGTTGGAATGTCTAAGATCAAGACCACCACCACCACCACCACCACCACCACCACCACCACCAACAACAACAACAACAACAACAACAAACAGCAGCTGCATAGTGTTAGCAAAATTTCCTAGTAACTTCTTTTAGAATTGTAGAGCTAAAGAGACTGAAAGCTATTGTGTGGTAGCTGGCCTCCCTGAAGATGGGTCTCCTAATAAGATCTATGTAGGGAGTGATTCCCCAAAGAACAGTTCACAGGGCTACATTCCATAACAGCCAAAGAGCCTGGCTTGTAAGGTTTCTGACAAATTTCATTTCATTCTTTTCCAGCAGAAATCCGAGAAATCGCTCCATCTAGCATGATGATTATTTTGCCTTGCCCCACCCACTGTGACCATTCTTCGTAATGAGAAGCCGCTCTTGAGAGTAGAAATGTGCCTTGTAGCTACAGAGTTTGTCTGAGAAAGGTTGTGACACAAACCATGTACCATCCCTTTCCTTATCAGCAGATAAAAATCATGGGTTCCAGGCATCCACTCAGAGGAAAGCTTACTTCTCATGTGTTTACTGTTTTGTTTTTTTAAAATATTTTTTCATGTTTATGTGTGTGGTGTGTGTTCATGTGTTTATATGTGTTTGCACATGTGTGGGATGCATATACCTGTAGAGGTCTGAAATCGATATGGGGAATCTTTGTTGACTACTCTTCTATCTTATTGTTTGGGTGGGGTCTCTCAATCAAACCAAGACCTGGTAGGCTCCTTCCAGTGATCTTTTGTCTTTTCTGGTAGGCTAGAAGTACAGGGAGGGCACCCCCAATATTCAACATTTATGTAAGCTTCGTGGATCTGAATTCCCATATTCTTGTTTGTGATACAAGTGCTTTAACTGTTGCGCTATTTCTCTAGTTCACATATATGTATTCCACCCAGGCTAACCCATAAACCTTATTTCAGAAATAGTAAAGATACTATTTAATTGGGCATGAGAAAAAAGGAAAATTACCAGATTAAAATTTCCATTATAACACACTTGAAAATATTAGCCTTTAGTACATACACATTAAAACTCTTAGTTATATCAACAATATGTTCAGCAGTAGGAGGTACAATGAACATAATAAAGACAACAAATCTTAAGCCAACAAGTCTTAAGCCACCTGAGACTGCATTCTGACAGAGGAGTCTCACATATGCTTAAAAATCAGCTGAGTAAGATGCAAAGTAGTGATTGATGAAACACTGTAACCAGGGCTGGTTATAGAAAGAACAAGTCCATCAGAAGAGTAAGACATCCATGTGGTTTCCAGTGCATCCTAAGAATGACTCCACTTAGATTAACAAAGGATACAAGAACCAGCATGACAGAAAGATGAGCCATAGAAACCCCAAAGAGAAGATCCTTGATAGGGCAAAGGTGGGGATAAATTTATGTGAAGTGAATGATACAATGATACAATGTTATGACACCTGTGGAGATTAAATGAAGAACACAGGGAGTTATTGTAAACTTTTGAATTGTAAAATGACACAATGAATGTGTTCTGGCAACTATCTGCAAATTATACAACATAGAAATATTACTGTTGTAATTGAATTTGAGTTGGTTGTAGTCATTCACTATAAATGTGAAAGATTTCTCCCGGCTTATATGTCACCGAGTATAAACACCACCATAATACACACAGATGCACACAATATGTATATATAGCATCGCCATTGCTCTCTGTTTCCTTATGAGAGAATTTTCTTTACTAACATGCAGGCCCCAGGAGCAACACACTGAGAATGAAATGAGTTTTCCATCCTACCTCTGGTTTTTGTTATGACTTTCTAGGCTGAGCTGCACATTGTGTTCATTTTCTTTCTTGGTATTGCACTGTCACTGTGCTACAAGAAGGGAAGGGTGGGAGCAATAGTCTTCATAGCCAGGAAGACATTTTACAATTAAGATTCATGATTATAAATATATTAAAACCAGAAAGTGTGGTTTCTTTTTACCACACAATTATAAGTCTTTCAAATAATGTCTTGGTGCTAAAGGGAACTCCGACATGAGCCAGTTCCAGAACAGTTCTTTAAGACCTCAGGAATGACAAGTCATTTGTTATAGGCAAATGGAAAATAAGTTCTTAAAGAACACACATTACAAGGGAAAAGCACATAAATGTAGAAAGTATATTGTACAAAATAGAAAGTGTATTGTAAAAAATTATATAGGGATTCATACCTGGGGCCCATACTCAGACCACAGCTCTCAAAGTAGGGATCCCAGAGTCATGCTGATATTTCCACCCACCCCCATAGCCAACCTGAGAACTATATGTCTTGTGTCCACTTTCCAGGTACCCTTTTGGTCGATCTTTCCAGGAAGAGGACCTAGGTTCACCCCCAGATGAGCTACACAAGCTATACCCTCCCCACTTTCTCTGCTCCCTTCTCTTCAGGGAGCCAAGACTCAGTCAGCCCTATCTGCCCTTGTCCATATCCAACAGATCTCACCATCTAGGTAAGGACCCCAGAGTCACATCACTAACTCCATTCATGGCCTACCTAAGAAACCCATTTTCTTCTCCCCACCCCTTATTCATCAGGTTGGGGTTTCAGACTCCCGTTGTCTACTATATCTACCCAAGGTGCCTGAGGAGAAGTCTTGAGTACCTCTGCCAGTCTCCCAAGGATTGGCTATGAGGTTTTCCTAGCTCTACAGAAGGTCTGCTCCTGGACTTAGAAAAGTCACCTAGCTATGGATGAGAATTTCACAATCATTTGTTTTCTGTACTTTGACCAGTTGTGAATCTCTGTGTTAATTGCTGTGAGAGCTTTGGCTAATCAAGGAGTCACTCTCCATGGCCTTAGTGCATACACAGATAATTTAAACACGAAGTTAATAAATCTTCTTCAGAAGAGATTTAACAATTACTCTGTTCTTGAACAACATTTTCTTTTATTCAGATTTTTTTTTGCTTTTTTTTAAGATTTATTTATTTATTATGTATATGGAAGAGGGTGCCAAATCTCATTACAGATGGTTGTGAGCCACCACATGGGTGCTGGGAATTGAACTCAGGACCTCTGGAAGAGCAGTCAGTGCTCTAACTCTGAGCCATCTCTCCAGCCCCAATAATTTTAATTTATTTATTTTTGGTTTTTTTGAAGACAGGGTTTCACTGTGTAGCTTTGCACCTTTCCTGGGACTCACTCTGTAGCCCAGGCTGGCCTCGAACTCACAGAGGTCCATCTGCCTCTGCCTCCCGAGTGCTGGGATTAAAGGCGTGTGCCACCACCACCCGGCTTATTCAGATTTATATTGGAGAGTGTGAGGAAGACCTTGAAGAATCAACTAGATAACCATTGGTGTTTCTACTACTCTAAAAATTGCTATGAAGGAAAATTTGAAAGTGATAGTAAATTGAATGCATTGGACTGAGGAACATTGTGTTATATGAAAGAAACCATACATGCAAATACAAATACTGCATGTTTTCGTCCATAGCTGGATGTTAATGTCATTGAAGGGAGAAGATTGGTCATGGGAGCTGAGAAGTGTAGGGAGAGAGAGGGAGATTGAATGATAAGGACAGTAGTGTTTATAGCTTATCAGAATGATCATAGCTTATAACAACTTACTACATATTTTATAAGGAACTAGAGGAATGAATTTGAAGAATTTAAATACATATAAATGATAAATGTTTATGGAAGTAAAAATGATAATTACTTAGAATGCACTGCATACATATATTAAATTATCACATCATATACCACAAATATGCACAACTATTCTATATTAATTAAAATAGCAAACATTGACTAACTATTCATAAGTGGAAGGTAACAAAAGACATAGTCTGAGCTACAGTAGAGGCCCCAGGATGTTGAAGGTCCTGGGACTGTTGATATTTGCCAAAGAAAAGCCTCATGTAGGTAGTACAGCCAACCACACAGAGAGGCTACATGGGCTGGTGGCTTGCAAAATTCAAGAGTCAAGTCTTTTCAGACCACTGGAGCCCAGATATTATCATTAAAATCCCCAGATGCTGAATGTGGAGATGTAGGGATTAGTGCTTACTCTAATGGGCTTCAACTTTGCTTTGGTCTGATATTTCCTTGCTACTCTTCTGGTCTTCTCTTTGAAATGGAAATGTGTTCTATATGTCATTATATATTGGAAGTATATAACTTGTATTTTAATCTTACAGGGTCTCACAATTAAGAGTTTGTCCTGAGTCTCAGAAGAGTCTGAGCTTTTGGATTAGTGTTGAAACTTTTAAAATAATGATAGTCTTGAAGTTGGGCTGAATGTATTTTTCATTATGAAATGAACATGTAACTTCAAGGATTATGGGTTCAATGTAGTAATTTTAAAGTATTGTGCTTACGTGTCAAATTGATAAGGCATGATTGTGATTGTTAGACTAGTTAGGGTTTGGAAGACACACATCTGGTCAGGTCTGTGAAGGTGTTTTCAAAGAGGTCTAATGAAATGAATATGAGCTATACTGTTGTATGGACTGGGGCCCCAGAGTGAATAAAGGAAGGGAGTGAGCCGACCATCAGTATTTATCTTTTTTTGCCTACTAACTATGGATGTGATGTGACCAAGTAACTCGTGCTCTTGCTGCCATGCTCCTCACCATGATGGACTGTACCATCTGACCACAAGCTGAAGTAAAGCCATCCTTCCTGAAGTTGCTCTTCTAAGTATTTTTTTTTTTTTTACAGTAACAAGGAAATCACCTAATACAGGAGCTAGCTCATTCATGAAGGAACTACTCCTGACTTAATATGTTCACTAATGCCTGATACACTCCACATTGATGGCTAGTTTTCAAATATGAATGTGAGGTATCACAAAAACTCAAGCCCTAGCTGAATGTTATCAATTTTACTGACATTGCACCTGAATTAAGTGGCATGCCTAAAAAATGCATCTGTTTGGTTTTTACCTGAGGGATGTAGAGGAGGGATGGATTAAGAGAGGAGATTAAGTTGTTTAAGTGATGCTGACCGATGTTTAGGATCTCAGGACTTGAGTTTTGAATGGCTAGAGGAGATGAGAGAGTGGGAGAGTTCAAAGATGACTTCCAAGTATGTGAAATGGATAATGCACAGAGCTGGGTGTAAAAATGGAGAGGTTCTGAATTGAACTTCTCAGCTGCTTGAGAATAGCAGTACTGAAAAATAAATAAAAACTTTTATTTTCCCTGAAAAATTTTGGTGAAATAAGGTAAGTTCTGAATTGTAGTATTTGTGCTTCTCAAAATAAAAGAACATCTGTTTGTTTCTCAAAACAATTGATTCACTTATTTTTGCTTACTCCCATCTCCAAAACAAAAGACAAAAGGAGAGGTTGTACTGACCTCATATGAGAGAGATCCCAGTGTCAGAGCTAAGAGGAGAGAACAACAGAATTAATAATGCAGAATTGGCATTAAAAATGCAGAGAAAATATGTCTGTGGTGTGTTTAGTCATAAATGAAACATCTGTATTACACCAACCTACAAGACTCAGCGACTACCTTGGAATAAGGGACAGATATTGTAATGGCCAGAGTTTGGGGAAGATATAAGTTAAACAGAGTCTTCTAGACAAGAATGTCTGCTGAATTCATGAACCCAGGGCAGCTGTGGCTGCCTGCACAAGTCCATCACAAAATCAAGCCAGTCAACAATCTGGTCTGGAGAAGAGAGATCATCATTCCTGCCTCTAAGGGAAGGAGCTATTGACAGTTGGTGGCTATTGGGGGAAGAAGAATCAATTTTTCTTAAGGGTGTGATCCCTGGGAGGTCAACCATGCCTAGTGAATGGTCCCATACCCATGAGAGTATGAACAGCTCTGATTGTAATATGTGGATTATAAAAAAAATATAGGACATGAAGTTGGGAAGTGTGGGAGGTAAATTTAGGAGGAGTTAGGGGAATAGCGGGGTGTGATTAAATAAAGTACATTGAGTGTGTGTGTGTGTGTGTGTGTGTGTGTGTGTATACACACATATACATATATGAAAATTTTAAAGAATTGATAGAAATACATTTGAAAATAATGACCCTGGGCTCTGGAGGACCAGCACAATTCTGCCTAGGTCCCTAGATGTGGAGCAGGAAGAATTCACTCAGGAACTGCTTTTTTCTCAAGAGTAGTGTTTAAAACAGTGAGAAATTGTTACTTTACAGTAAGAATGGCAGTACAACTGATCTTATTCATGTGACTGAGACATCATGACCACTGGTGAGTCATGTACTTCTGTTCGGATCTTATGAGAGGGACATTTTACTTTTAGGACAGAAGAGTCTCATAGATACAACAAGTACATGCAAAGTAAAATTCTGTGTTGGGTACTGAGGCAGAAATCTGCCATTAAAGACAAAGCTGGTGCAATCTGAATGAAGGCCAGGTTTAATGAATAGAAACATAGGTGTGTTGGTTATTAGTCTTACAACTGCATCCTAGTAAAGTCAAATGATGCACGGAAGAAAGGGGCACCTGCTGTGTAAGAATCGCCTATACTGTCTTTATAATTCTGCAAATCAAAATTATTCTAAAATAACGAGTTATTTAAAGCCAGTTATAGTTTCAAGGAAATTCTTGTGTTCATGCAAGTGTCTGCAAGTGCATGTGTCTGTATGTTAATCTGTAGAGTTTGGCACATGGTGGGCAATTCCAATATTAAGTAATAGTGACAACATTTTAGTTTAATGTTTCCATTCGATGTTGCCTACCTTTGTGTGTGTTCATAAACCCTCATTACTATCTAGGCACAGCATAGTTTTTGCATATACTACCTACCATCTTTGTGTTTATTTTCATCCAGCTATGAAACACAAGTGTTTTAATTAACAACTCTTTTGAGCATTGAGGAGTTCACTACCCAGTGACATTAGCAAATGAGAAGCCGGTGCACACATGCTTTAATTTCGTACAGTGATGAATGCAAATCACTGTTCCAAAGCTCAAACCAGAGGCAATTGTAATCAGTGCTCTACTGATGGGATGGCACTGGGTTTGTGGCATCAGCGAAGGAAGCAGTCTCAGATCAAAGAACTTAATTCCTCCCAAAGCCTCCAGACCACACGCAGATTAGGTGTGGTCTCTGGTGATGATTCACATCATCAAGTCATCATCATGGCCAATAGTAATCTCTTGCTCTATCAAAATTAACTTGGCATGTGTCACTTTATTGAACGATTAAGGGTTTTTATGAAAGTAAGAGTGGCTGTTTCATGAAATGTGTATAAGCTGTGTTTTTGCAAAGTTCAGTTTGGTATTCCTTGGAAGAAAGAAAAAGAAAGAATTAATGAAATTACCTAACATTAAACTTTAAATCTATCAGTAGCACCATTGACATGTGGCTTAATTTACATCTTTAATGCCAATCTGGCTTGATATGAGGAAGCTACTGATCCATTTTTCATGTCTAAATAATTCTAAAATGACTCAAGTTTTTTGTTTATATTCCAAGATTGTCTCAGTCAATTCCCTAGACTTTCAGACTGTGAGCAAAAGATGCCTATCCAACTAGCAAATTCAATTAAAAAAAATACCCCCCCCCCAAAAAAAAAACATAACCATCTTACTGTTGGGTGTTGTTGTGACAAAATGAATGTTGACTGATGATGGCTCTCACTTCATTCCACTGAAGTGCTGCACAGCCATAGTTCTTCATTCTGCCATAGAAGTTTGGGAAACTTTTTAAGCTGTGTTATTTGCCAGCATCATAATAACATTAAGCTTCTAGATAATTGTAGAAAAATTAACTTCCATCTTTCTTGTATCTGAAAACATTTTGACAATTTGTTGTCTTTTTTTAACTTTAAATTCAATAGTTTCACACTGTTTGAATGGTTGTATATTTTAGTAAATGTAATTACATATATTAATGTTATATAAAATATAGCTGGCCTTGAATTAAACTAGACTTTTTGAGCTTGAATAATAAACTTGAAATCATTGAAGTCATAACATGTTGACAGCTTTTCATGCTGTAAAAATGAACCATTAAAACTAGAAAATAATTAAGACTATTATTTATAACTGTTGCTCTTCAGATCCAAATAGGTTCCTGATAAAATTTTAAATTGGCAGTTTTGGTTTCTTATTTGATATACGTATTTCCTTAGAAGATTACAAAAATCAAAGATAGTAAGATTTACCATAACTTATTATTTTTTTTAAAAAACGTTTTTGATGAAAAATGTTTTCTATGAAGAATAGTAATTTACTTCCTGAGGATGTGTTTAGGCAACTTTTATTTATTGATTTTTTTCATTGCTTTCTTCTTTTTTCTTTTTCTGTACTCTTTTCTCATGGAATACATCCAAATCATAGCCTTCCCTCCCTCCCCTCCTCTCCTCCCAGCCCTCCCCCCACAACTCTCCTCTCACCCAGATCATTGACTTTACAATACGGTCAGGTTTTCTTCCTTCCTTCCTTCCTTCCTTCCTTCCTTCCTTCCTTCCTTCCTTCCTTCCTTCCTTCCTCCTTCCTTCCTTCCTTCCTTCCTTCCTTCCATCCTTCCTCTCTCTTCTCTCTCTTTTTCTCTCCTTCCCTCCCTCCCTCTTTCTCTCTTTCCTTCCTTTCTCGTCTTCTTTCCTTCTTTTTTCTCCTCCTCTTCTTCTTCTGAGTTCTTATTTCTTTATCTACACTTCCAGAAGAAAAAGTCTGCTGAGCTAGGGTTCTCTTCATGATATTCTGGTAGAGAGGGGAAAGCCACTCATCTTAATCCAGTGGAACCAACTTTGGGGTACATAAACAAAGGAGAAGAGGTAGAATGGAAATTTCCAAGAATTTATTAGCAATAAAAGGTTTTGACCAGGATGTTTTCCAAGTATTTGATTCTGGTTGTAGAAACTGTCTTACAGAATTCTGTGGAAAACAGTCAGCACCTTGTGTTCATGGGCTCTGGAGCGGAGGTGGTGAAATGTTCTTTCTCACTCTCTTTTTTGTTTGTCCCAAGTGTAATCTTTAGTCAGAATTCTTGCCTCAACATTAACTCTGAGTCTTATTTGGATTGAAAGTTTCATCTTGTAGCTGCATTTTTGAAAATTGGAGTTTCTGATGATAAATACATTTTAAAAGTAGAAATTTAAAGAGTAAAACATAAGTTCTTAGTTTTATGTAAACGAGAAAATGTCTTTATTTTTTGCGGGCATTAGTCAGTATCAGCTCTAAATACACTGCAGACTTTTCTGGATATTTTAAAATAAAAATCTGTCATGGCTGTTGGACAGTGGTGTCTGAGAACATCAGATGCAAGTGTCTCAGTCCTTGCTCCTTGGGAATATGAGTAAGAGAAAACAGAGAATGAGTCACTTCGACAGCAAAAGATTGAAATGTCCTGAGTATTTGTTAAATAGCAAATGCCATTAAAATTTCTCAAAATATCTGATGGAATTTACATGTTGTGGTTTTCAACTTAATGTGCATGTTCTGTATACATATTTAGAAAACAGAAAATATAAGAACAAAAACAAAAATTCTAGGGAAAAAAAAAGCTTTCAGTTGACCTTAGCTTGACATTTTTCATTACTTTCTTTCATGGTTTTAATACTTATATATTAAAGATCCCAGAACAAAAATATTTTGGGGGAATAATTTATTTTTTTGTTTTTTTATTACAAAGTAAAATAAATGGTTTTTGTATTGCTAACTCTATTTTGTGGCCACCTTACAAATAAGGATTTTCAAATAATATTTTTGTTTATTTTTGAAAATTCAAAAAAATGTGTATAATGTATCTTGATCATATCCACCCCTCACTATCTCCTCCAAGTCCTTCTGTGCTTCCCATATAGGACACACCTGCCTCTCAACTTCCTGTCCTCTTTTTAAAATGGTTCTATTATGATCAATTGTGTTCAGTCTATACCATCCACATGCACATGGGTGTGGGGTCATCCCCTGGGGTATGGGCAACCTACTAGTGACTACATCCCCAACCTCCCCTAGCAGCTATCAGCTGGCAAGAACTCAGCAGGAAGTGGGGCCTTGGTAGCCTCTTCCACATCCATGCTGCACTTCTAAATGTGTACTTTTAACTTGTGGAGATGACCACAGATGCTGAGTTCATGCATCAACAGTCACATCATTTCAAAGCACCAATCACCATTCCTCCAGCTCTTACGTTCTTCCCTCCTCCTCTTCGTTGATGTTCTCTGAGCCTTAAGCTGGGTTAGCTTGACACAGACATTCTATCTGTGGCTGAGCCTGACAGTGGCTTTAGTCTTTGTATTTTGAACAGTTATGAGTCAGTATGGTTAGAGTAAGCGCTAACCACTACAAAAAGAAGCATCTCTGACTTTTAAAGAAAAAAAATCTAAACTTAAAAAAAAAACTTTTTCAAATGTTATATATTAAAAGATTTGCATCCTGAAAAATGTAAAAACAAAAAAAACCTACATAACTAAAACTAAAAACATAATCCAACTGAAATTGGAAGCCATTTTTTGAGTGACTACTTTTATCACATGAGATCAAATGGCTAATAAACAAATTATCAGGTATATATAAGTCAAAGATAAGATACAATTTCATATCCATTGCAAGGTGATGATTTAAGAACTGGAACCAAACAGGTAAAACAGCCATAATTTTCTCAATAATGTAGAAAAATAGAACTCTCAAATATTGCTCACTAAATTGTAGAGGGATGTCATTCTTCAGGAAAGGGTCTCAAAATATGCAACATAGCATTTCCATAGGACTCAATAATTGTCCTCCTGTCTATACATCCAAGATTTGAAACAATGGGTCTACAAAGAATAAATGTGTATAACAGAATTATTTGTAGTATCTCAACACACAAATAAACAATTATATAAACTTTTTAAAAGTGATGCAATGTCTTTGGATAGGGCATTGTAAATCTATCCAATCATTATCTTCAACCTAGAGCTAAAAAGACAAATTTCTCTGATATTCATCTTCTTAATAGTAGTAATCAACGAGGAATCAAATAAACACTTACATGAACTAGAGACAGAGTACTGAATAAATAATCTGTAGTCAAAAGTTATTTCATAGACTACTATTTTGCTTAAAATCAGCCCAAATCTGAGACTTAACAGGATGATTCAAGACATTAGCTTCTTCACCATAAGTATGAAGAATGTTGATTGAGTTGACCCAAGGCTTCTACTCCTTTTTTTCTTGGACAGGTGAGGGACAAGTGGGAGGAGAGGCAAAGGGCCATGGAGTCCAGTACTTTGGTCAAGGTATCATTAACTTTCTCTGTGACCACAGATTGAACTTCTGATGCAGCCAAGTCTCTCCAAAGACTTGTTTTTAGTCACAAAGGGAAATGAAGAGGGTGCATGAGTCACTGAACATTCTTTACAGCTCTTTGCAAAACACTTTCCTGAGGGGTGAACAGCAGTGTCATCTTTGTCTTGGAAGCACATAGCACACATAGTTGAATAACGTGAAGAAACCATAATAATAGATGATGCAGGCATTTACATTTCATTGACTGTGGTCAGTTTGGTAGCTAAGACCAGCATAGGAAAGGAGAACGTCTGCCCTTTACTGGAAACCTCTTGAGAAGAAAAGCTTCCTGGGGCAGCTTGATTTTTTTGTACTGGAGCACAGCTGCTAGCTGCCACCCTGAAGTAGAATTTTCTAGGGTGGAATTAGTTGAAAGAACACATTACTTTGAGATGAGGGCCAGAAACTGTCTCTCAAAAAAAGATTTGCAAAAGTTGGGTCAGAGAGTAGTAGAATTTATTGGAAATGCTTCATCAAAAAGCTTGGTAAGTCAAGCCAAGCTGCTCCCTTTATTTCTCTAAAGGAATGGCCCTCAAAGGAGAGGTGATCTTGCGGATTTTAGGAATGTCTCTTTTGAATTGGGCTCAGAACATACTGTGCAGGACATTCCACGAGCAGCTTCCTATTAAAAACTGTCACTTTTAGCTGGTGTAATTATTTATGTGACTTATCTAACAAGTACCAGAACATAATAAAAGTGTTAGAATATCACAAATTAAAGAATTAGATCCCCTTCTGATTGTTTGTGTGTAAAGATATGTAGTTAAAAGAGGATAAAGCTGAAATGCTTTGTTTAAAGGCAGAGAATAAATTAAACTATCAGAGAATATCTGTTTGGATTTCCATTTAAATTAATATATAAAAATCAGAAATTCCATATCACAAGAAAGAGAAATTAGACCTTGGAATAAGATAATATCCATGGTGGCAAAATTTTAAAAGAAAGGAGGAAAAACAAAGCTGGTCTTTTTATCATATAAAATAAGCCCCCTCCCACCATTGTTTATATTTAGAAAATGTGAGAACTATTTTAAAATATGTTTAATTAAAATCTGCACAAGTTTAATATCGGATCTTTTTCATACCAGACAACTGTTAGCCATTAAAATAACGGAGTTTGAACTCCAACCTTTAAAAATGTACATTTTTTGTATAGTTTCAATTTAACTTTAATTTAATTTAATCTTACTTCATTTGCATATTATTATAATATTGAACACACACACACACACACACACACACACACACACACACACATATTGCATCCAGCCAATCTGAAGTAGCTGTAGATAATTCAGTAAAAGCTGATTGGTATATATACAACTGTTTAATCTTTTGAAGTACATTTTTAACTGTACCTTCATTTATTCCTAAGTAATTATAAAGTGCTATGTCATTAACTGCAAACTTTACATTTTCTTTGAAAAAAAATTCTGTAAATCACCTTATTATCTTAATTTGACTTGGGAGGCAACAGAAATTGTCCATTGCTTTTTGTGTCATATGTTGATTAGTGTGTATCAGAATTAGGCTTGGAAAAATCATGAGCTGATTCTTGACTCTAAGTATTTGAGGATAAATTGCATCATAAATGTTATAATAACTTTCACAGGTTACCATGAGAGAATAGGCATGAGAGACCAAATGTCTAGTGCAGCCTGAGCACATCCATAAGGACACACTTCTCAGACAAGTTAATAGTTAGCATTTGAAGGCTGAATTCAACTATTTGTCTTCTGGCCAAAGGTTAAACTCAAATTAATCATATGACAGAAGGATCATTCACACCTATGCTTTGACCATTCCTGACTACCCTCCTTTGATTACTTTCCCTTATAAGCCTTCATTATATGACCATGGATTAGACAATATTTATTCATTTCATTACTAATAGGTATTTTATCCACCATCTGTCTCAGTTGTTTTCCGATCTAAAAAACTGTAGCTAAGTTTCGTTGCTATGACATACAGCAGACATTTTTTTCCAAACAGTCCTGGTGAGTGAGGCCTAAGGTTGGATGCCAGCTGGATGAAATTCTTACTAAGACTCTTCTTAGTCAGTGATGCCCATTGTCTTCATGTTTCTCCACATGGTGGGAAAAGAGCTGATTACCCATTGGCTACTTCTTATAAGGTTGCCAATCCTCAAAATGAAGGTCCTACCCTAATGACCTGACTACCCTCAAATGCCCTACCTCTCAATTCCATCAACTGGGACTAGGGTTGTAATGTGTGAATTGGGATGGTGCACACAGATATACACATCTGGGAATGTGTTAGAAATACAGATTCCTTTGACTTCAAATTGAGTTGAAATTGGTTGATAATAAGAAAGCTGCATTTTCATGTCTCTCTAATGACTCTGCTTATCAATGATACTTGAGCACCACTGATGTTGTCCGGTCCTTTAATTTTACAAATGATAAAACTGAAATGCAAAAAAGTCACGAGTAATTTGTGAAAAATACACAACACACGAGAAGCAGAGTAAGTTTTCTTTCTAGTTATGCCTTTTCTCCCTTCCATAAATCATAACTGTAAGTTACATTCTTCTGAGTACAGCCAATGCTGTCACCTTAGCCTTCAGTGCTCTCCAAAATCTCTTTCTCGCAATTTATTATTTTTTTTAAAATTCTTGGATACACTTAGTCAAGTTCCAGATCAATAAATACAAATACAGTTTTTACTATGATGGAGATGAACAGGTTTATAATAAAACAAAACTCATTCCACTTTTCAAGGAACTTCCAAACTAGTCTATCACATTTCCACACATGGCAAAACCACACCCACATAGTGGTAGTAAAAGGCAATAAAAGGTGTCATTGAAGAAGCACAGAAGAGCAGAGGAGTTTCGGCATGATTAAATAAATATTTATCTATTGAACAAATAGTGGCCTACTTGCCAGACCCTTTCTAAGGACATAAAAATGCCCTAAGATTTAACCTGCTGCCTGGGGAAAGCATAGTTCATGATGCAAAACCCAAGTGACAATATACTCAAGCACAACTAAGTCTATGAACAACATTGCATGAATAAAGCACATTAGAGGGCAGATGTGGGAGTGATTGGTTTGGTGAGACTATAAGGAATTGTTCAGAGATGGGGTGATAGAACAGCCTTTTACAGAATCATATGTGGTTTTGTTTAAGATCTTGGTGCTGTTTCTCTAGTCTCCTTTTGATTGGCTTTATGGTGCCTGAAGAAGAATGAAGCAGAGCACAATCATCAAAGTCAACCTTCAGAATTCTTCAGAGCTGGAGAGTGGACAGGCATGACTGGAACACAAATCTGTAGAGTCAGAAGAGCCACCATGAAGCTGGACTGGAGCTGGTATCCGAGTGATGTGGAGAGTTGATAAATAACAATGACTTTTGCACAGAAATCCCATCTTTCCCTTTAGAGGTTTAGATTCTGGAGATATCTACTTAGGGTCTCTGATGATAAAACCCAGGGATTTCTAACTGGTAGATTTCACAGGTTATATTGATCAGAAACACCAGCCAAAATTTATGATGTATAATTTCTGAATCCTGTGCCTATCCACAAGCCAAATGCCTAAAGTCTTTTCATATTGTATCATTCTTTGTACCAGAAAGTTAATTTCTTTTTAAAATTATTATTATTATTGAATTTTTATGTTTGTTTTTAAAATTACAATTCTTTTAAAGACTTTTAAAAATTAAAATATAATTGCCAACTTTCCCCTTTGCCTTAACTCCCTACAGCCTCCCCCGTGGCTCCCCTCCTCACTCTTTGAAATCATGGGCTCCTTTTCTTTAGTTGTTATTGTGTTATACACATATATATGAAGGTCTAGATGTGTCCATTTAATGTTATTTATACGTATATCAGGGCTGACCACTTAGTATTGGATAACCAGTTTGAGGCTCATCCTTGGGGAGAACTATTTTTCCTGTTTTCAGCATTCCTTAGATGCTTATAGTTTTTCTCTATGGGTGGAACCCTGTTATAGCTGGAAGTTTCTCTGGTCCCACCAAGCCCCTGCAGTCCCATGTCATGCTTATAAAATAATCACTCAGAAGCTTATATTAATTATAACTCCTTGGCCATTATTAGCTCAGGCTTATTACTGACTAGATCTTACATTTACATTAACCCATAATTCTTATCTATGTTTAGCCATGTGGCTTGGTACCTTTTCTCAGTTAGACATTCTCATCTTGCTTCCTCTGCATCTGGCTGGAGACTTCTGACTCTGGATGGGCATTTAAGAAACTCATTATGGAGTTTGCTTTCTTTGTGGTGAAAGTTAGCCACTAGGCAAAAAAGTGCCCTAGCATCAACTGATTGAGAGTATGTTGTATAAACTGGACATGCAGGACGCATAGGAAAATGACCATTGAATTTGCCAAAACAAGGTGAGATGGTTCTTCAGGTTCCTGCTTCACAGAAGAAACTGCCAGACATTCTAAAGGACACAGAGAGAAGCAACTGAGAGACTCTAGACCTATAGGCTGAAGATGGATGCCCCAACATTGCAGAGGAACTTCAGGTGATTGTCCAGGCAGTCAGCTGTCTCTGCCATTCTAGATTTTTGGAAGTTACTTACAAAGCACTTCCTGTTTACTTAGGTAATATCATATCCTTCTGAGGGCTTTGATGTAGTTGAAGACTAGATATAATTTTCCTTGATTATGATAAAAGATAAATTAGATATGAAACTTTAGACTCACAAATATAGGATAGAATATTTTCTTTAATTTTGCCAAATACAAATAGACTAGATATTGTAACTGTAATTCTTGCTTGATAATTGTTCTATCATATGTAATTTTACTATGTTAAAGTTAAAACCTTCCTTTTTGATTAGACAGAAAAGGGGAAGTGTTGTGGGGTGTTGTTCTGTATGCTGTGAATATATGTTGCTTTGATTGGTTGATAAATAAAGTGCTGATTGGCCAGTAGCCAGGCAGGAAGTATAGGTGAGGTAAGCAGACAAGGAGAATTCTGGGAAGAGGAAGGGCTGAGTCAGGAGTCACCAGCAAGAAACAGAGGAAGCAAGATGTCAAGGCAGAACTGAGCAAAAGGTATCAAGCCACGTGACTAAACATAGATAAGAATTATGGGTTAATTTAAGTGTAAGAGCTAGTCAGTAATAAGCCTGAGCTAATGTCCAAGCAGTTATAATTAATATAAGCCTCTGAATGATTATTTTATAAGTGGGCCACAGGACTGCGGGGGCCTGGTGGGACCAGAGAAACCTTCCTACTACACCCTGTGGGATTCACCCCCTCTACGTTAGCATGTCTATTGGTGTTATATATTTTTGAGGTATCATGGGAGAAGGTTCCCTGTCATTTCTAGGATATCTAATCTCACAGGAGCTCTTTTGCTCCTCTGGCTCCTACAATCTTTCTGCCCCCTCCCCCCCTTCTATGATGTTCTCTGAGCCTTAGGTGTAGAAATTGTTTTGTAGAGAAATCATTTGGGGCTGCAATGGTTCACCTTCTGTTGCAAAGAGAGGTTTCTTTGACGAGGAGTGAGAGTTACCCACCTATCTGTGGGTATAAGAATAGATATTTAGAATGCAGTTAGGAATTATGCTTATTTAGTAAAGTGATGGCAATAGGGTCTCCTCTAAGATTCTTGCTAAATTTCTGGTATCAGACATAATTTCCCTCCTGTTGAGAGGGTCCTAAGTCCAATAAGAGAGCTCTTAGTCATACCAAGATATTAATGCTACTTATCCAATCATGCTGTTCATCATACTGGTTCATAGACATCACATCTGGTAAGACCATTTAGTTGCTTCTCTTCTTTGGAAGCCTTCATAGCACCTTTCTGGACTGCAAAAGCTAATTTTAGGGAAGAAGTGTTCAGGTCACATGCAGCTAAACTCCTCCGGGTCTTGTGTTTGAAGTGTATGGTGTCTTTAGCAATAGGAACTTACCTTCAACCTATGAAAGGAAACCAAGGGAAACAGCCATAGCCTATATTGTTTTGGAAGTCTGTTAGCACAAATTCTCTCATACACATATTATGCCATGTACCAAAAAATAGCTTGTTTCTTTCATTTTTAAGATTTTATTATTATTATCATTGTGATAATGATGATAATGATGATTATTTACATGGCCTCATTCTGTAACACTAGCTGACCCAGAATTCACTGTGTAGACTAGGCTAGTCTCCAACTCACGAAGTTCCATCTTTCTTTGCCCTCTGAGTGCTGGGAATTAAAGGTGTGTATCACCACATACTGATTTTTTTCTCATTATGACAGAAAAAATGCATTTGAAGAAATCAGAGGCAGAAACATGGTTTGAATGTGTATATTTTCTCTGAGATTTTACTAGATTAAATTAAGAGTTTTAATATCAACCTTTCAGGGATAAAGGACACCAAATTTAGCTTCGTATCTGGTCACCATAACCAAGAAATGCCATTTGGAGTATGGGAGGCAAACAAAATAAGCAACCATGTTTGTTGGGATTGTACAAAATGGGAACTTGAAATTAATGAATGACCTTTTAAGACTATATTTATTCCTCCATAGTTCATTAATCAAATTGAACTAACTTTTTCAAATTGCATAGGTGTCAATCCTACCAGCAAAGTCAGCATGTCTAAACCATCCTTAAAGGACATGAAGGACATGGTGACCATTTATTCCCACTGTAGTTCGAAGTGCTAAGCATTTGATCATTGCAGCCACACAGCTTCATGTGGGTGTGCAACATGATTAAAACAGTTGATGACTTGTTTTTCTTTGACCATTCAGTAAGCATTTTTAATGAATAAGGTTTGAATTACTTCTCATACCCACAAGCCATGATGAATTCATCATTTCACAAGACAAAGTGTTTTTATTTCTGAGACACTATGTTCTGAAGAATCAACCCAGCTGTCTACTGAATTACATTGAACTGGATTGGGACTTTATTCCTAGGCATTCATTCCATTAGCTCAGAGCTGATGTGACTGAGAGAACTGTGTTTGCTCAAAGACCTTGGAGAGAAAAGAAAGAGATAACCACAAGGTGATGACATTGAAAATATCTCTCACTATTTTTTCCTGAAAGTGACAGAGATACTCCCCACCCTTCCAGTTACTTAATGAGAGGAAGTTTAAATATAGATGATACACAAGAACTAACATTTTGAGATTACTGTATAGAGGATAAAGTATACCATGCCATTTCAAGATCTGATGTTTATAACCACAGCATATATGAAACTCAAATCCCCTCTATTCAGAGTCTGTGCTCTTCATCTTACCATGTAAAAATGTTATGAGTATCAGATATCATATTTCCATGTCAAATTTTAGAATAAGGTATACTGTGTCATTTATATTTGGTAACTAAGATAAACAAAACTTGTAGAACATTATGTATTTATGGGTAATATAACACTTTATATGTAAACTTAAAATACTGCCTGATAAGTGTGTGGTGATGAATATTGAAAAAACAATGGACAAATGTCACAGTGCCCCTCAGATAATAAGTTAGGAATAGATAATGATTCTCATAACTAGCCTTAAATAAATATTATTGCTGCCTCTATTTTACAAAGAACTTGACATAGAGATGAAATGATTTGTCAAAGTTGAAAAACTGACAGAACTGGTATTTGAACCTAAACCATAGGTTGCAGGCTCTGTGATCTTTAACAGTGAAAGAATCACATATGTAATTAATTCATTACAGGTGTGATCACATATGATCAGTTTCATTACATATAAACTGATCTCAGTCTAATATGATTGAGGCTGAGAGTAGGAAAGTCCCTTAAAGGGTATAAAGGTAAATTCTGCAGTTATATAATATTGAACAAATTATTTTAGTGTTTGGCTTAGTGGTACTATGCCTGTTTCATGAGAAATTGCTAATTTTGCTCAAGTAGAAATTAACTACTAATTTGCTCAAGTAGGAAACTGAATGTATTTAAAAAGAACAAAAATTACCTCTAAATTTGGATATAGAAAAGAAAACATCGCATTTGAAATCAGGAATTGTGAACTCTGATCATCTTTGGCTGGATAGCTCTGTGGTCTTCTGACTGCACCAAGCCCAGTGGACCTGGTAGTGAGCTCACAAATGCACTGGGACCGAGTTTCTTCAATTTTTTAACGTGACCCTTGGCATTCACTGGATGTCCTCCAGTTACTAGCTCCAAGTAGCTTACGATTTCGATATTGACTCATACTGCATTCCCTTCAATTGTATCATAGTTTTAAAAGTTGTTTTTGACAGCTACTGTGATAAAAAATGGGGAGCACTTGAAAAACCAGCGTGGAAGAAGAAATGAGTGGGCAGTGTCCAGCGATTCTGGGACTTGGGAAATCATGAGAATCTATAGGAGGGTGCACCTCCGATTAAATAATGATGGTTTTTCTTTGAGTATATGAATATATACATATATATATATATATATATATATATTAGTAGTGTAAATTACATATACAAGTAGTTTTCAAATGGTTACTATTTGAAAGGCATATTGGATAAATACTTTGATAAACATAATAATAAAATCTTTTACATTACTTGGATGTAGCTACTTAACGAAGGAAACTGTCAGCTATTTATTTTGTACTAGGAACATCATGAAAACTAGGAGTATTGAGTACGCATCAGGGGCCTATGAAGAAAGAATGTTTAGGAATCCCTGGAATAGAAGATTAGTTTGGGGTACAGCAGGACATTTTTAACTCTAGTATTTATTTGCGAACCATAAGAGATGCAGTGAAATTCTAATGTGACTCTATTTTTTTTTTTTTTATGAGTCTCTGGCCAGGCAGGTAGTAATTAAGGTAGCTTTCCACTGTCACATATCTTTAACTGGTAGTACTTAAGTGCATCTATCTATTTATTGATCCTCACATTTTAAACTAAAGTTCTAAACAAATTAATCATTAGCTATAAATGAGTCAATCATTAACAAGAGTTCATTTTTCTATTTTTGTTTATTTTTTTATATTTTGTGGGACTCACAACTCATACCTTGCATATGCTAGATGTACTATTTACTAATGATCTACACCTCCAAGGGAAATCAGCAGGCCACAACAGAAGGAGCAAGCCAAAGTCCTGCTGTGTGGAAGATGTGGCTCTTGCGCAGCTTTCAGATAAAGGCATGACTCATTTATAGAGTTGGCTCTTCTGCATGTATTCCACCTTTACACGTAATCTTATGCACAACTTCATGTAGTGAATGTTTCTTTAACTTCTTAAATTGCTATCCAGGGATGTGAGTTTCCATATTCTAATAGACCCAGATAACTTTCAATTACCCTGGTGATTTTCTGGGCCATTGCAGGTGGTAGGGCTGGTTTTAGGTGATCTTGGTCCAGAATTTCCATCCTTCCCTTTTGCTGATTTCTTTTTCTCATACCTCATTTTTCAGTCTTCACATGGGCTTTCAAATGCTTCCTCTCTGCCTTGTTTTCCTGCTTCATCTCCCCCTCAGTCCCAGAAGACTTTTGAGGAAGCAGAAGGACCATGATTGATTTTGTGCAACTGCCTTCTGTTAATGAGGAATGAAGTCCCTTATTAGAGATGGGGAGTGAAACTCATTTCCTATCCTAGCTAACAGCCAGAGAGAAGGATTTAAATCCCCAGTAGTAGTGATTGGCTGCAATTCCTTCAGCATAAGGAGTTTATCCTGAACTTGCTGTCTCCTAGAAGTCAATTCACAAGGGGTTTGAAATACAAGGTACAAACAAAAGTAACCTGATCACACCAATCAGTGGGTCCCCCAAAAGGCAAGAACCTGGGAAGCCACTGCCATGCACTACCCCAGGAAAGCCATTCTTGTATAGCTTGACCCCAGAAGTGAGGTTCTTGGTTATTTGTTTCCTAATACTTTTTTTGGACTTGTTCCAACCTGTTGACACAGAAATAGCATCCCTCTTTGAGCATTAGGCAGACTGGTACCTGTTGAACTGCTCTTAGTCTATTGTCTATCTTGTTTGAAAAACAACTGCTGCTAAGGAATATATTTGTTGTTTTAGGTCAGTCTTGCCTTTGTTATGGCACCTAGGCTATCTGCAAGTTCTAGGGACATATGCTAGTAAACTGCTGTGGAGGTCAGAGTTCCTCCTATTCCAGTGCCCACACCATCAGATATCTCTAGATTAACCAGGAGGGGCATGAGTTGGATGGCCATATCAGTAGATGTTTATGGTAAATCTAAAGAGAGAGAGATAGAAATACAGTTGGAGAGAGAAAAATGGAGGTATAGGTCCCGGTCCAATAGGCAAGAAGGCAAAAATGACCACAGTAAAGATAACCCTAGGGATAGTCAATAATATTTTTAAAAGTAAATTGAAGTAGCAATAATAGTCATCTTGTTTTCCTTGTGAGTAATCTTTTCAAATATTGTATGCATTTGTTTTGAATGCTACAACATTAAATAATTAAGGATATTATTTTTCAGTTGTTACAGCAATTATGATAAACTTAGTAGCTCAAATTTATGGAAATTTATCATCTTTTATTTACTGAACTGGGGAGATTGCTCAGTGAGTAAGAATACTTGCTATACAAGCATAAGCACTTCAGTTCAAATCCCCAGCACCCATGTCAGAAATCTGGAAATAGTGACCCATGCCTGTAACCCAAGAACTGGAGGACAGAGACAAGTAGGTCCTGGGAATTTACTGGTTAACCATCCTAGCCCAAATAAGAAGCTTCCAGTTCAGTGAGAAACAAGTGCATATACATACAAATTTATGTGCATACAACACACATACACACACACACACACACACACACACACACACACACACACACAAAGAGGGGTGAGAGAAAAGAGAGAGAGACCACACATGTGTGTACTACAAACCCCTACCAACCCGTATAAAGAATTTTGTGCTGGGCAGTGGTGGCACTTGGTAGGCAGAGTCAGGCAGGTCTCTGAGTTTGAGGCCACCCTGGTCTACAGAGTGAATTCTACAAGTGTATGGCAGGCATTAGAACTTCCTTGTCATAAAAGCTAGTGATTGCTATTTATCTGATGTTTCCCATTTCTAACTACCACTCACTGGCTTTATGGAGTCCTGGTTCTGGCAATGTGCTAAATAAAATCAGGTATCCATCTCTTTTCTCTAACAAATTCATGTTGAAGTTTTGAACACTCACACTGTTTTATTGGAGACAGAGACCCTAAGGCGATTAACTAAGGTCTTAAGAGCAGGCCCTACTCCAGTGTGTCTCTTGTTCTAGAAAAGGACATCAGGGCAGCACATGCAAGGGACAGAGAGCATGTGAGGACAGAGTGAGAAGGCAGCCATCGGAAACCCAGAGACACAAGATGCAGGACAAGAGAAGTTGTTGACATCTTAGTATTAGATTTCCAGACTACACAATTGTGAGAACATAATTTCTTTTGTTTAAACTAGCCAGTATTTTGTATGAACTAGAGTTCCCAGAATAAGGCCACACCTTTGCTAAAAATTCTACTAGACCAACTGACTAAAAACTTCAGGATTGTGGACAGTTGGGGTGTATCACAGCTGCAGAAAAATTATCTTGGGCTGTCTCTAGTACCCTTAATGGACACTTATTGCCCACAACTGTGTCTAATATAGTATCCCTCCAATAAGTAGGAAACACATTTGGAATGTATTCACTGACTTCTAGCTTTCTCCAATTGAAAACTCCAAGATGTCATCAGTCACTATCTAGAACATATAACAGCATTTTTCTTGCTTTTAAGCAACTCATCAAAGTGGTTTTCTATCAGTGTATTTGGGAAATGCCTTGGTTTATGTTTTTCTTTTGTTCTCTGACTATGGACTTTCATTTAAACCACTTCTATCTTGGAACATGTTATCATGGTATGATAGTTAGCTTTAATTGCAAATCTGACACAATCTAAACTCACCAGGGAAAAGGATCTCAATAAAGAAGTAGCTACATTGAGTTTTCTTGCAGGCATGTTTCTGGAGGATGATTTTCATTAAGTTACTTGATATAGGGAGACCTAGCCTGGTGTGGGTGGCACCACTCCCTAGGCAGGAAGTCCTGAACCATATTGTATGAGAGTAGGGAGATTGAGCTGAGCACAAGCAAGCAAACAAGTGAGTAATCATGCGTTTGTTTCTCTCTGCTCTTATCTATGGATGTTAGGTAGTTCTCCTCTCTTGATTTCTCTGTTATGATGGGCTGTAACTTGTATATAAAATAAAATCTTCATCCTCTAATTTGCTTTTTTTCAGAGTATTTTATTACAGAAAATTACATGAAACCAGAACAGTGAAACATAACAGGAATTTTAAGAAAAAAAGCCTCTGTATGGCTTTTGTAGCCTAATAGGCCAGGCTTGGCTACCTGTCCTAATATACCAAGTAAAGAGATAACTAATGAAATGAACAAAGAAAGGAACTTTGATTACTGTGGCTGTGTTAGGAAGGACAAATGAAGATGATCAGTAACTTTAAGTCCATTATAGTTATCAGCATCAGATTTAACTTTAGATATATTAAACAGAATAGAATGAAGAAAGGGATATACATAATTAAAAATCTTAGTCAAAGTATGATCCTGTTCACGAGTTCTATTTCTTCAGGGTGGCAGTAAAAAGTCCTTATAGCTTGAATGGGTTATGGCTCATGCTCCAAGTTGCATAATATGGGTTATTGCTCTCATCTAGGGGCAGTACTGCAGATTCACAGAATATAAGGTTACAAAAGATTCAAGACAATGACCTGTCTCCCTGTCTTCAGCCTTGAAGGGGCTTGAGATGAATGGAGTAGACAGATATGTCTTGAATAATTAATTTGCCTAAGTAGAGTCAGGCAGGGGTGTGGCTCAGTGCAAAAGAGACAGACAGAATGAAGACAGAGATGCCAGACTTCCATCCTGCTTTGGTTTCTTTGTGGGCACAGATGAGAAGCTGGTGCTTTTACCAAGGGCAGTTTCTAAATGCCTATTGTAGTAAGACAAATCTTGAACAAATTAGCTAATTTAAATTTGCTGGTAAGAGAGGACTAAAATGGCTTCAGGACTGTTAATGTGTTGTGTCTGTGTTTCGTTTGTAACTTCCTGGGTCTTTATTAAAATATAAAAATCTATTTTACTTAGTTAATAAACTCTACAAATAAAAAAAATTTATAAAGAAAAGTAAGATGGGAGTCATCAAAGACAGAATACAAATAGTTGCAGAGACTGAATACGCTTTTAGTAAAGGAAGTTAAAGGAAACAAGGAAGTGCATTTAGATGAGAAAAGGTTTTGTTTGTTAAAATAAGTTGCCCTAAGATAGGAGAATACATTTGAAATGAAAAAGGAAAGAAGCACAAATCTAGAAGGATGAAATATGTCACAGGAAGGCTTGTGAGAAACAAAACTTTAAAATGATGATATTGGTGTGACTATGGTGGCCCTAACAAAGTACATGAAAACTCCCCAAATCAAAATTTAGGATGCTGACTAGAACTGAAGCTTGGATCTCTGTTTACCCCAATAAGGGTTTCTAAGAACATTGACCTTCTTTTAATAGATTTTATAAAAATCTGACTTAGCAAGAATTTTGTGTTTTCTCCCTTGACTGAAATGAGTCAGTCAATTTGACCTGATGATTAAATTTTATCTAACCCTCCAACATGAGGATCAAAGCCTATCTCATTGCTGCTTGGGTGATCTCACACTTCATTAAAGTCTTCCTTTGTCAGAAAGCCACTTAGCAGTAGGCAAAATTCTAATAGACAAAAATGATCCATATTTGAGGAATTCCTGATAAGTTACATAGTGATTGTGCAACTCAGAGGACACTTGTAAAACGCTGGTCTGTTGTAGAAAATTTTCATTGTTCCTACAATCTTCAATCATCTAGATTTTTTGGTCAAAAGAATGTCATCGGATAATTCCTAAACCCCCCAGTAAAACTTTTCTCCCTCGTCTGGACACTGTCTACTTGATGGCCTTATCACTGCATTAGAAGTTGTCTTCACTTATGACTTTGTTATGTTCATGCAATCACTTATGTGTTGGAATATACTATTGAGGGCAACATAGATCTGTTTTCTTGGCTATGATCACTCATATTTGGTTGAGAACAAGCACTGTCCTGTTCCCTGTGAAGAAAAAGCCATTCTGCATTGGCATTTGTCATGGAAGCCTGAGTAGACTAATGTTCTATGTATTAGTTACTTTTGCTGGTCCCGTGACAAATTATCTGACCAAAACAACTTAAGGCATAAACAGTGTATTTTGTTTGCTCACAGGTTAAGGCACATTCTAAACTCTATCCAAGTGGGAAAAACATGACAGTCAGAGTTTTATATGGTTCATATAAAATAAATAACAATAAACATATATATATATATTTACAAAGATGCACATGTATGCACACATATACAAAAATATGTACACGTACATAAAAAATGCACACAAATACATATATATACACAAAAACACGTGTATATACACACACACACACACGAACACATATACTTCAGACATAGGCATAGACACACATATATACACACAGAGACACACAAACATACACAGATAGATAGGCAGACAGACACACACTCATGGTCATACACACACAGACACTTCTATAGACACAGACAAAATCACATTTTCTTGCTCAGACAGCTGAGAGGGTTTATAAGGAACGACACTTCAGTACCAGCAAGTACATTGGGCTCAGCTCTTAATTTCTAATGCCCCCTCCCCCTTTTGTCTCTTCCTTTTCTTTTTCTCCCCTGCTTTCCTTTTTTTTCCTTTCCTCTTTTTTGCTCCTTTAGGAGAGTCTCACATTGTAGGATAGAATGGCCTCGAACTCACCATGTAGCTCAAGGTGGCAATTTTTCTTGCTTCAGAATTCCAAGTGCTTGACTTATACCTAGCTCTTCTAAGTCTATTTTCTAATTCAAGAAAACAAGGATCTTTGGAGAAAGTGAATGATTCTAGAATTAGACCAAAAATATTCAAAATGATACTGGAGCAAGTTAACAGTGTCAGAGAGTAATACAGTACTAAAAAGAGATAAAGGAAGGAAGGGAGGGAAGAGGGAAGGGAGATGTATTTCTACTCACTACCCATTACCCCATTCTAGAAAAAAAATAAAAGAAAGAAAACATGAGGAGAATCCTATATTAAGCCCGAACTCTTCAGAACTGTTAAGCTCATCCAAAACAAGGAGAGTGTGCAAAACTTCCACAGCCAAGAGGAACCCCAAAGACAGAGAAATAAATGTAATGTGGAATCTTGGATGGAATCCTAGAAGATGAAAGGACATTAGGTAGCAATTAAGAAACCATAAAAATCTTTAGACTTTAGTTACAATAATCAATAGTTAATAGTGATCTACTAATTATAATGAATGAATATCTTTTCAATTTTAATCAGATTATAATTATATCACTTACCCCCTTCCCTTTCCTCCCTCCAATGGCCCCATGTCCCCTCTCTCCAACCTCTCCCATGTCCTCTCTTTCATTCCCTCTCAAATTGATGGCCTTTTTTCTTCTATCTTATAAACACACACACACACACACACACACACACACACACACACATATATAAATGCAACCTATTGTGTCTGTTTTTGTTGTCTGTATGCATATGATTTCAAAGCAACAATGACCAGCATGGCAAGACATCCTTAAAAGTACAACAGTAACACTTATATGTTGGTGGTAACCAACAGCTGTCTAATTGGACCTAAAATCTACTCAACTGGAGGGAAATCATGAGTGATTTTAGAAGGGTAGCCATCTACCCAGGGATAGCGAAGTCATGGATCTGCCACTCTAGTCTAGCATGATCCCTAAACAGATTTTAAAACTCACAGAGACCCACAACTATACAGTGCAGTGGTCAATGGGTGGTGGGTGACTCCATTAGATACATCTATAACACAACTCCTGCACCTAAGGCTCAGGAAACATCATGGAAGAGGGGGTGTAAAGATGGTAAGAACCAGAGGACCAAGAAATCTGGGGTGAGACTGTATCTCCTAGAAATGTCTCGCTAAACAAGATCTGAACAATGACAATATTAATAGACATACGAACATAGAAAGAAGAAAATATCATGAGATTCCACCCCTCGACAAAGAACTAAAGGTAACTGGAGTCTACTGAGGGATGGAGAATTAGCTCTCCCCCGCTTCTCTATTGGGATGAGTTTCCTAGTTGGTTAAAATAAGTATCTTAATGTAAAATGCTAGCAATGGGGTCAAATTGTATCTCCTGTGTTGTCAATTCAAGTTTTCTTTTCATTTAAATGATATTTTAAAATGTGTATTAATAGTAAAATAATGATTGGGAGGGAGAATTTCTGTACTGATAATCTGAAGTGGAAGGTGCCAAGCCAGATCAAGCCAAATTAAAAAAAGTAAAACATAAGGTTTATTATAAGGTTTATTCTGAGCAACATAAGGTTTATTCTGAGCAAAGCAATGCCTGTGTTTTGGCACCAAGCTAACAGGTTTTCTGTACCCTGATAATAGGTTTCTCAACTGATGCAGTAAGCCAGATCAAGCCTAATTAAAAAGTAAAAGACCAGGTTTGTTCTTAACAAAGTAACTTTTGGGTAACTCCTCCAGGCCAGTTACCCAAGGTAGGAGAAGGGCAGGAAAAAAAAAATCACATGGCTGATCTAAGGGAGGGAGCTTAAATATCCTGTAGAAGTCGGGTGATGACATGTCCACCACAAGCTGAGTTTGGGCCCAATTATGGTTCACTTTTAGGTGGTGTCTTGGGCCGCCGGCACCTTCAGTGGGGAGAGCTGCCAGCTGCCAAGAATGCGGAGTTGGGCTTTTTGGTGTTCTCTGGTTGGAGATTCTCTGAGAGGGCCTGGTTTGGAAAGAGAGAAATGGAGGCTTTCACAGGCGCGAGCTGGAAATCCCAATCAAACAGAAGGTACTTTTGTTAATCTTAGCTAAGGGAACATATCTGTACTCTAAGCAAATCTTCTAGAATGTTGCTAAAGGGGATATTTATGTTTGAGAACAAAATGCTGTGTACTCAAAACTCTAGGATCCTTTATTTCTTTGCCAAGCGGCGAACTGATGTTGGTTTTGATAAGAATAGGTGAAACAATTTAATCTTTCCTGATGTTAAAATTATGAATTTTAATTACTTGCTAAATACATTAGAAACTTAATTCTGATACTGATTTAGTAAAATTAAATATTACCATGATGTGCCATGACTTTTGCTAAAGCTGATGCCAATTTTTTTAGACACCTGGTCTCAATCTGAATTTTATGTATCTTCAGTGCAGCATCAGTTGACGTCATAATTTTAGGGCCTCTAAGACTAGGATTAGCCGTGTTTCTGCTATCTCTCATGCCTAAAGAATAAATATTAACAAGGGATAAATGAATTCCCTTGGGCCATTCATGAGCTAGCTGTGTAAGTCAAAGTGCAAAACAAAAAACACCTGGCTAGCTTAACCTATGTGCAGATAAATTAATGTTTGACAGGAGCCAAGCACTCACAGTATCTCTCAGAACACTAGTTACAAGTTATTAAACAGACATCCTGGTGAAAACGGTAGGCATGTAAGTTTGAAAAAAAAATACAGAATTAACTAAGGTAGATGAGAAATGTCTCTAAGATTCCTTATAACAGGCCAATGAATTTTGTGATTCCTTGAGTATTTATAATTTCCTGATCTCTTTTTAAAATCAAAAGTCTAAATTCACAAATGACGCATTCTCCCAAGAAATAAGTTTCTATAGAACTGAGTAAACATTGGTGTGAATTCCTCAGAGTCTGGTCTGGTCATGTCACTGTTGTCAGTATTATTAGTGACACTGTCAGAAACATCAGTTCCAGTATAGTACTCAAGACCTGCTGAGTGTATAGTACTCAAGACCCGCTGAGTCATAAACTCTTGGGTTAGAGGCCTGAAATCTGTATTGAGAAGCTCTTGCACATCTTTTTTTTTTTTTCTTTCTTTTTTTCCGGAGCTGAGGACCAAACCCAGGGCTTTGTGCTTGCTAGGCAAGCACTCTACCACAGCTAAATCCCCATGTTTCTTCTGATGTGTGCTGTGGTTGGACCACCACTAACTAGGAGTTCCTGTGATCTTGGAGAACGATGTGTCTGAAGCTTTATGTTTACCGTGTTTGTCTTATTGGACTGATAGTTTCAAACAGGCTGAAAACCACTGCTCATCTAAGGAGCTCCATGTGCGTTCCTGGTACTCAGAATTACTCATGTAGGATACATTGATTAAAAAGTCTAAGATGAGAAACAGAAGGGTTCTTTGATTCAACAAGTGTCTGGTTTGTGTTCCACTCAGCATAAGTGAGGAGTCCCTGTATCTTTAGAGAGTATAGGAAGTCAGGAAGCCATTACAAAAAAAGAGGCAGAAATACATTGTTGTGGACTACGAGAAACAGCTGCACTCCAGGAAGGACCCTGACTTAATAAATGTAATGATGCTGCTGTAGGTTTTCAATGTGAAGCATGCAGTGAGGGAACATTTGTAGAGTTCTTAAGATCATGGATTCTGGATCCAGAGTGCTTGAGTTATAATTTTAGCTTTCTGTTGGAAAGGATGCCTGTTTGAGTACTTCTGGCTCTTGCTTGTGAAATAGAGATAAAAACAGTACGCACCTCATGGAAAACCAATCCAGTGAAACAAGTGAGTTAGTACTGCAGACATTTAAACCAGCATATACTTCAGAATACATGTTACATTAGTCAAACCCAAATATAAGTAGTGTTGATGCCACCCTTATATCTGTGAAAACCTGAAGGTGGTCTTGGTGATGACAATAAAAGTGAAATTTTAAAATGTCTGTTAATTTAATACATTGTACTTAAGCAATTGAGACAATATAATTTCATATTTTAAGCTAAGAGTTTCATTAATTCATCTCATATTAAGTTCTGTTTAAAGATCAGTTTTCTTCATCTCAAATTGATTAATTAAGACTGATTCATTTTTTTTTAAAGACAAGATCTCACTATGTATTACTGACTGGCTTTGAATTCTATATACACCAAGCTGGCCTTAAACTTATAGACCTAATTGTCTCTGCCTCCCAAGTGCTGAGATTAAAGGCATACATCACCACGCTCAGTCTGATTTTTTTTTAATTAATTGGATCTAGATTTAATGCATTTATTTTTCTTCTTAGTCTTGTTTATTGTTATTGTGTGAAATCACAGAGGGGGTTATATTTCTTTAACTATATATGTTTTTGCATGCTTTGGTCAGAGAAGGCCAAATTACTATTTTTTATTTATTTAAAAGAAATTTTTATTCATTTCACATACCGACTACAGATCCCCCTCTCATCCCTCATCCAGATCCCCCCAGCCACACCCCTTACCCACTCCCTACACTCTCCTCCAAAAGGGTAAGGCCTCCCATGGGGAGTCAGCAAAGTCTGGTACACTCAGTTGAAACAGGTCAAGCCCTCCCCCCTGCATCAAAGCTGAGCAAGGTGTCCCATCATAGGTAATGGGCTGCAGAAAGCCAGCTCATACACCAGGGATAGATCTGGATCCCAGTGCCCGAGGCCCCTCAAACAGACCAAGCTATACAACTATCTCCTGTATGCAGTGGGCCTATTCTGGTCCCATGCAGGTTTCACAGCTGTCGGTCTAAGTTCCTGAGTTTCTACATGCTTGGTTTAGTTGTCTCTGTAGATTTTCTCATCATGATCTTGGCACCCCCCAACCCCTACCCTGATCATATAATCCCTCTCTTCGACTGGATTCCCGAAGCATGGCCTGGTGCTTGGCTGTGGATCTCTGTATCTGCTTCCATCAGTTACTGGATGAAGGTTCTATGATAATAGTTAGGGTAGTCACCAAACTGATTACCAGGGTAGACCAGTTCAGGCACCCTCTCCACTATTGCTAGTAATCTAATTGGAGTTGTCCTTGTGGATTCCTGGGAATTTCCCTAGCACTGGGTTCTCCCTAACCCCACAATGTCTCTGTCTATCAAGATATCTCTTTCATTGTTTTCCCACTTCATTTTTCCTCCAGCTTGACCATCCCCTTCCCTCATGTTCTCCTGCCCCATTCCCTTCCCTCTATTGCACCCCCTCATCCCCAGTTTACTCACAGAGATCTCATCTTATTCCTCTTCTCAAGACTATCCACACATCCCTCTTAGGCCTAGTCCTCCTTGTTTCCTAGCTTCTCTGGAGCTGTGGGTTGTAGTCTGGTTATCCTTTGCTTTACATGTAGTATCCACTTATGAATGAGTACATACCATGTTTGTCTTTCTGAGTCTGGGTTACCTCACTCAGGATGACATTTTTTAGTTCCATCCACTTGCCCGCAAATTTCATGATGTCGTTGATTTTTACGGCTGAGTAGTACTCCATTGTGTATATGTGCCACATTTTATTTATCCATTCTTCAGTTGAAGGGCATCTAGGTTGCTTCCAGGTTCTGGCTATTACAAATAATGCCGCTCTGAACATAGTTGAGCAAGTGTCCTTGTGGTATGATTGGGGTATTCCTTGGGTATACGTCCAAGAGTGGTGTCATTGAGTCTTGAGGTAGATTGATTCCCAATTTTCTGAGAAGTTGGAAGGCCAAATTGTTAAGAAAATGTTGAAAAACACAGGGCAAAGTGTGATGAATTGCAATTTAATTATCAATAGAGATGGCCACTAAATAATAATTGGAGAACAACCTCATTCTTGATCTGGAGCTCAAATTTAAAAGATACTTGGAGATATACACTTAGTTTGCTCATGCACCTTTAACTTAAAATTTGTGTATCCACTATACAGCTAGTCACTTATTGAAATTTCTTTTTGAGTACAGGACTGGAAAATCCTAAAATGAAGCTGGTATAGTAAAGTAAATACAGCATACAAGTTATATATAGTTTTCATTAAATTTTAGTCTTTTATTGGGTTCTAAATTTAAATGTAAAATTTACAGATAAATGAACTAACTTTATATTCAATAGAAAACACATTTTACTCAACTAATGATTGAATCAAAGCAATATAAAACCAAAGTGTATTTAATTTACTTAAATTTCTATTTTTATTTTTGGAATTTGACTAAAAGCTCATGATTTGCACATTGCCTGAGTAATAAGTCTGTTTACATTATTTCATTGGCCCACTCTATGCTTTTGGGTTCATGACTCTTAGTTTTTAATACCTTTATTCTTTTTACTTAAAAGATCCTAAAAACACCCTCATGTATTCCATGATCCTTCACTGTTCGTAAGTAGTCGTGTACTCAGGTACTGCTGGCAGTGTTTGTTTCGGGTTCGTCTATGTGGCAGCATAGACAAGGGACTCGTGAGTGCTGTGTCCAGTTTGGACTCCTGTGAACACATCTCTTCTCCATTCATTGCTATGTAATTGAATCTCCAGAGCTCTCTGCTAGCCCTTCATCTCCAAAGAGCACATGCTCATCAAGCTCTTCACTAGACTAATGATTAGCATTTCCTGGAACAGTGTCTTCCAGAGACAGAATTGTTTCAGGTCTGTGTGCTTCACCTCCAAATGTGTTGCTGAGCTCCAAGCAGGCAGAGAGTTGTGCCATGTGCCTTGTCTCTGCAGGTGAGTTTTGTAGAATACATAGGCGGGCTAATGAACAGGAAAAATGCATCGACTCAAAAAAGTACTGAGCTGTGAGAGACTCATGACCTTTTATAATTTACATAGCAGCCCTCTTCCAAGGTTTTATGCTGCAGGCTTTTCTTAAGAATGTTCTGTTTGTTGCCTGTATCCCAGGTAGGGGAGAATTTCTAGCCCTTCTCTGCCAATTTCTTTCTTTTATATGTTAATCTTGAGAGAAATAATGGCTGCCAGAAGCTAGAAGAAAAGTTAGAAATGAGAGTCTACTGTAGAGTCTTGATCATTCAAAGAATGAAGACATCTTAAGATGGCTCTTCAAGATAGAATGTGGGGGATAAATGTCTATGCACCACTTCCCCTCCATCTTTTTCTGGTGGTTCCCATTGGCTTAGCCCATAGGCAGGCAGTGGCAGCAGCAGAGTGGAGAGGCCATGTGGGTGGATCTGGAAGGGACAAGGAGATATCTAGCAGGAGATACCAGCATCATTTTTTTTTTTTGACTGTTGCACTAGGACTAAGCAAAGTCTTTGTTTTTCCTTGTTTGATTTGCTAGGCTTGCCATTATCCCTGGGTTCTATTTTAGGAAAAGCAAATCAGTTCCCTCCTTATAGACCTTTCAGACCTATCCGTGGTTTTCCTTACATTCTGGGCAGGTTAAGAGGGATTCATACCTCTTAAAGACAAGCACACATCTAAAGCTCATTTACTCTGCTCCTTTCTCCTCGCTGTGTATTTATACGTTTTCGTTTTTAGTCATTTATTACTAGGTTCTGATGGTTCTTTGAACAGTAGGCATGCATCAAAATTTTCTAGACGTATACATTGCAGCCACACTAGGGAACATGACAGAGTTGATAAAACAGACCTATAATGGTGACAGAGGTGGGAGTGGTAACATCAGGCTTCATGAGAAGCGGGACCTAGGCCAGAGCACTGAGGACCTGTACCCTGGCTCCGGCACTTGCCACCTGAGTTCAAGATGCCCAGCCTCAGCCCTGGCAACTTGAGTTTAAGCTAATATCCTATCCTTCATTTTTAATTCCTACCACTCTTTTATTTTTCACAGTGACCTCTCTTTTGATTGGTTGCTAAAACCATGTTACCTGTGTTTCAAACCCAGACTCTTCCAGGCATCTCTCTGTACTTGAATGTTTGTTAGCAACAGAAAACTCAACAGGAGGGAGGACTCACTGGAGATGCAAAGACTTCAGGAATGAAGGTTTGTGTCATCCCGTCGTCCAAAGAATCAAGTGCTGCATGCCATCTTAATGGTACAGGAAACCCAGAATGGACAATGAAGAAGAAAATGATAAATGTGAACAGCAGCTTTGTACTTTTCCACATCAGTTTCAATGTTCCTGCTTCATTGTACACAAGTGGAATGTTAGGCAGAAGTGGCTGTAGCCAAAAGGCCAGAGCCTCTCTTCCCAGATCCTAAAAGTGAGCTGTTGAAAATACATTACTATCAAAAGTTTTTCCTAAGAACAGGAAAACTCTCATTTGTTTCTAGTTTTTTAAGAAATTTTTATAATGAATGAGTATGGAGTTTGGTAAAAAAAAAATATTTATTTAAATATTTATTATTTTTTCTTAATTATTTATATATGTGTACGTCTCCATGTGGGTTTGTTTCCATGAATGCAGGTTCCCACAGAGGCCAGGAAAGGTGTCAGATCCCCTACGGCTGGAGTTACAGATAGTTGTGAGTTGCCTGACATGGGTTCTGGAAACCAAAATGGTCCTCTGCAAGAGCCGTACATGTTCTTAACTGCTTAGCTGTCTTCCCAGGCCCTTGTCAAACATTTGAAAACATCACTCATTTTTTAAAAATGTTTGTACAGTAAATTATGTTGGATGTTTTCTGAGTGTCAATCTATTTTTGAATTCCTGGGCTAATTCTTAGGTAGTTATAGCATGCATACTCTTTCGGTCTCTGTCTTTCTTTCTATATACATATATGTGTGTGTATGTTTATGTAATGCAGATTTTGACTTGCTAATATTTTGCTTAGCATTTTACTGATGATGTTTACATTAAGAGATGAATATGAAACTTTTATATTGAATTTCTCACTGTGTTTTGGTATCAATATTACGGTAGGTTCATAAAATTGATGGAAAATGTTTGCATTACTTCTGTTCTGTGACATTTCTGAAAGGTCATGAATGAGTGTTGTTTTCCCTTTACATGAAAGAGATCTATGCTCAAACTTGTCAGTGACAGCACCTGGGGCTCAGGTATTTTAACTATAGGCTCTGTTTTGAGGTGGTATTGTGTTCCCCAAAATATTGTGCACCCTAATAAACTAATCTGGGGTCAGAGACAGAACAGCCACAAAATTAAACATAGAGGATAGGCAGTGGTAGCACACGCCTTTAATCCTAGCATTCCAGAGGCAGAAATCCATGTGTTCAAAGATACAGCCAAGCATGGTGACTCATGCCTTTAATCCCAGAAAGCAAGCCTTTAATCCCAGGGAGTGAGGCAGAAAGCAGAAAGATATATAAGGCATGAGGACCAGAAACTAGAAGCATTTGGCCTGGTTAAGCATTTGGCTGGTTAAGCTTTTAGCTGGTTAAGCATTTGGCTGGTTAAGCTTTTAGCTGGTTAAGCTTCAAGCTTTCGAGCAGCAGTTCAGCTGAGAGCCATTGGGATGAGGACATAGAAGCTTCCAGTCTGAGGAAACAAGACCAGCTGAGAAGTTGGCCAGGTAAGGTTAGCTGTGGCTTGTTCTGCTTCTCTGACCTTCCAGCATTCACCCCAATAACTGGCCACAGGTTTGATTTTATTAATAAGACCTTCTAAGATTCCTGCTACACTGTTTCTTTACTCACTGTTGGACTAATCAACTATTTTAGTTTTACTTCCTTTGGAAATTTGTATTTTAAAATAATTTTTCCATAGTATAAATTTTTACACTGGCACAAAGTTGTTCATGATATTTTCTAACCATTTTTAATTTCTGCATTATAAGCTCCTGGAATTTATGTTACCTTTCTGTTTTTCCCAGTCAATATTATTAATTTTTGAAAGAAAATTCTGAAAGTGGCTTTGGTTTATTTATACATTGATTCCCACTCTTATTTTATTGATTAGTTCTTCTTTGGATTTGGTGTAATGTTCTTTGGGGGAGTGTTTAATTGACATTAGACCTAAAGCAATGCATTTTTTTCCAGCAATACTTTAGGGCCATCACAACATTTTTAGTGTAGTCTATTATCTTTATAATTAAATTCCAACTCTAGGTAAAGTTTTGCTTTTATATATTCATTTAAACAATGGTAATTTTTATTAGCATTTAGTATTTTTAAAAATATTTGTTTTATTTTTAATTATGTGTATCTCTCTGTGTGGGTATGTGCACCTGGATGCAGGTGCCTGCAGAGGCCGGAGGCATCAGATTTCCCTAGTGCTGGAGATATATAGGCTGTTGTGACCCACTCCATATGGGGGTTTGGAATCAAGCTCGGGTACTCTGCAAGAACAATATATGTGTATCATTAAATGCTGAGCATCTCTCCAGTTCTATATTAGTGTTTCTTAACCACTGAACCATCTCTCCAGCCCTGCCCTTTATTAGTGTTTCTTAAAAGAATCGGTTATACATAATGCACGTCTTTCAAACATGTAAAGCATCTGTGCACTGCTAATATTAATTAATTATTCAGGCTTACATGGAAGTTAAATCTGTCACTACTAGCAGCAATGTTCAAGGGATATAAATTAGGACAAAATCATATGAAGGCTGGAGAGGTGACTCAATGGTTGAGTGTTGCACAATCCAGAATATAGACTTAGGATCCCTGCACCCATGATCATCCTGCAAAGACTTGTAACTACAGCTTTGAGGGATGTAATGCCCTCTTCTGGCCTCACACAGCCCGCCCCCCCCCCCCCCCTCAGCTGAATGAAATAAATCTCCCCCTCCAGTTTTTCTTAGTTTAAAAAAAAATGATGCATTAAGACAATTACATGAAAACAATTACCATGAGGTTAAGGTGCAGCCAGACAATAAATAAAAAGATCAAGGTAAAACGTTTACGTCAAAATTTACACTGAGGAGCTGGACTCTATCATGGTGCGGAAGGCACGAGGGGCAGCAGGAGCCGGAGGCAGCTGGTCGGTCATATTGCAGGGGCCGTGAGGAAGCAGAGTGAACCGGAAGTGGGGCGGGGCTACACAGCCTCAGTGCTTGCTTCCAATCAATCATTTCTCCTAACAGTGAGCGATGCTCTACCTTATGAAGATTTCACAGCTTCCCCAAACAGAATCAGCACCCGGGAAACACATGTTGAAACACATGAGCCTAAGCGAGCCGAGACATTTCACATCAGAGCCACAACTTGTTTTCTTCTGTTTCCTTTTTTTGGTTTGGCAGTGTGCATTCTTTTTTTTTTTCTTTTTTTCTTTTTCTTACTGTTAATCTACTACTGACATCCTTTTACTACTTTTTGTACTATTTTATATTAAATGATCACATTTCCATTTGTAAAATCATGTTAGAACCCCAAAACACGTTTTCTCCGTTGCTTTCCTGGCTCTGTGATAAAATGCTGTGACAATATCAAATCGAGGAAGAAAGCTGAGTTTAGCTCACAGTTCCAGGCACAGTCCACCATGGAAGGTAAGTCACAGCAGCAGCAACCTGAAGCAGCGGGCCACAGAGTGTATGTAAGCTGCTATTCTATTTATTTTCTCTATTTTATATAGTGTAGGATTCTCTGCTTGGAGATTGAACTAATCTACAATTAACATCCATTAATGTAATCAAGATAATCTCTCAAAGATTTGCCCAGACACCCATCCACCTATCTCCCAGGTGACACTAAATTCTCAAGTTGACAACTAAGAGTAAATATCACACACATCAGCTCCTTTTATGTCAGTTCTGTTATTTGCATCATTAGTGGCATACCTCACCCTTCTCTCTCTCTCTCTCTCTCTCTCTCTCTCTCTCTCTCTCTCTCTCTCTCTCTCACACACACACACACACACAACACTATATTCAAGTACTTTGGACATCATTATTCTATATTTTAAAAATCAAGTCCATTTATTTTAGCCCACACATTTATTCTTCCTCTTTTTATGATTTTTTCTTACAATCCTGTGTTAACTTCTCTTTAAAGTGCTTCATTTAAGGATGGCAGATATAGCTCACTTGCTGTAGTACTTGTACAGCACGCTTGCTGAGCACTGGATAATGCAGGCATAGTGGTGGCCGCCCAAAATCCCAGCAATAGGGAGATGAAGCTTGGAAGGTCAGAAGTTTAAGTTAATCCTTGGGTGCACAGAGAGCTTGAGGCAAGTCTGGGCCGTCAGCAACAATACAAACCATGAGCACTACCAAAGAACTTCGTTTAATATACCTTTTGATGTATATCACCTCGAGACAAATTCTATTAGTTTTTGTTTGATGTAAAACATTATCCATTTGTTTGCATTTTTTGATATTTTTTTTTTAAAAAACTGAAAATAGAATCAATATGTCAAGTTATTTTGTATCTATTTCTTAAGCACTTGCTTTAATTCCTTTCCTTCTCTGAACTTACTTGGAAATCATTTAATAATAATTTCATGCTTTTTCTTTGTTCATATGGCTTGATATTTTCCCTAATGTTTAGCCCTGGGGTCTTGGGGAATTTTTGGCATAATTGTAAGTTTTGGTTGAATACATTCCATATGAAGTAACTGCAGCCAATGCTGTTTGTTTTAAGGAGGATTGCACCCCTCCACTGGGTAGACTTGGTGGGGTGTTGTGACCACCAATAGGGAGTCTTTTCTTTGGAATATGGATCAAATTACCTTTTTTTCCCTCTCAGGACCAAGAGAGTGGAAGGCATTGCCATCTCTTCAGTACAGAGTTTAGCTTCATTATGTGACCTTTTAGATTATCTGGGTTCAAAATGCACCGTGTACATTTTAGGGAATACAGATCATAGCTTGAGACATTAGAATTGTCCCCCCTTTTTTTTCTTTTCAATTCTCATTCCAAATGATTCATAAACATCTGCTGGTTTCCTTAGGCCCCAGAGGAAAACTCCCGATTCTCAGGCTCTGTCTGCATTCAGATTCCTCAAGTAACCACAACACAAAGGGTGATTGCTGTCAGCTCTCTGTTTCCCCAGGACTTTCTGGTTTATTTTTGCTTTACTCACAGGGCCCCTCCCTGCAGAACGTTTGTCTACTCAGAATGAGGGGAAAAATAAGGGGAAAAATACACTGAAACTTCAGCTTTATCAGATGTTTTGTGTTAGTCCTTTATCTTTCCATCCTTGGGTGCCTCAGCTCGGGAAAGTAGTTGTGAAGGGGAAACCCTCTGAATACAGGCCCCAAAACTTGTTGATTTTGACTACATCAGAAGCACACCAGGAACTCTGCTAGCTTCCTAGTCTGCACCTGAATTTCTCCCTAAACAGAAATGTTCAGACACAAACTGGGCTGTAGTTAGTATCTCTCTCCCTCAGATCCCTTCTGAGCCTACTTGCCTTTCTGACTTAAGAGTTCCTCTATTATAATGTTACACTCTTTGCAGTTCCTTTCAAACACATGAATTCTGCATTTCATCCAGCTATTATTTGTTCTCTGTTGGCGATGTGAGTCTTCAATAAGCTGCTCTGAACTTAGCATTAGACATTTCCTTCATTGGTTTTCTATTTTTTCCCTGTAGCTATTAAACAGCATCCATTTTCAAGGAGTTTTCCAAATGACGGCTTCCTCTGGGTGGATATGAACATCTCAGCGAGTTTGCTACTCCATATATCTCTACCAGTTCTCTAGTCTGCAGGGATCACATGAAAAATACATGTGTTCATTGCAAGGTCTCCAAAAGTGTCAGTCTACTAGAGTTTAAAAAGGTTTCCATACTAAATTAAAAAACCTCATTTATACTTCATCAGGTCAGAGGATCAAATCTTATCATCTACCATGTAAATCAGATATGGATGGGGCTCCAGTTTCAATCTATCCTAAAGAGAGTTTTGTCTCTGTCTCTAAAATGAGAAAATAAGTCATTTGCCCCAAAGGTACCATACTGAGATAAGAAACCAGCGTTGGATAGTAGTTGCGGTTATTCCTGTTTAAAACAGAAAAGCATAAATGTTATTGAATTCATATTATCTTTCCCTACAATGTAGCAAAACTAGAAATCAAAAGGACAAGTTTAGAACCATAAAACCACATTAAATGGAACAACTTACTTTCTTACTATTCACGATTGAATCAAGGCATGTCATTTGCTGAGTTGTATACTCAGCGTGCCTCTTTTTATTTTGAGACCCAGGCTATTTGGACTTGCACACGTGGGTCTCGAATATCTGATCTTCCACCTCTGTAACACGAATCTTCAAAGGTCTTATTAAATAAAAAACCTAGAGCCAGATATTAGGGTTAAAACCTGAGAGATCAGAGGAATAGGAAAAGCCACAGCTAACCTCACCTCATCAACTCTGCAGCTTCCAAAAGAGACCTTCTTCCTGTATACCCATGCTTATATGCCTTTCTGTTCTGCCAAATCATTTCCTCTCCACCCAGCTACATCACTTCCTCTTCCAGCCCAGCTTTGTCACTTCCTATCTGTCTGTACAGACCTCCAGACTTTTATGGTTAACTACTGTTGGAATTTAAGGCGAGTGCCACCACGACTGGCTGGCTCTGTTCCCAGTGTGGCCTTGAACTCACAGAGATCCAGACGATCTGGAGTGTGTGCTACCATTGCCTGACTTCTATGTTTAATATAGTGGATGGTTTTGTCCTCAGATCCTCAGATAAACTTTATTGGGGGACACAGATAAAGTATCACCACACACCTCAGCCTTCCTTCCAAGTAGCTGGGATTGCAGGTTTATGCAGCGAGGCCCTGCAAACAGCTTAACTTTTTATTTTTTTATTTTTTTTTATTTTACAATACAATTCGGTTCTACATATCAGCCACGGATTCCCTTGTTTTCCCCCCTCCCGCCCCTCTCCCCTTCCCCCAAGCCCACCCCCCATTCCCACCTCCTCCAGGGCAAAGCCTCCCCCGCCCCCCGCCCCGCCCCCCCTCTGGTAGACTCACGACTGAGGGATCTGGATGCAGAGATCCATGGCTAGGCCCCGGGTGGAGCTCCGGGAGTCTAATTAGCAAGAAAGAGGAGGGTTTATATGAGCGAGAATTGTTGAGACCAAGGTTGGATAAAGCACAGCTTAACTTTTAATAACACTGGGTGAAGACAGAGGCCATTATCTGTGGCAATCCTAATCTTTCCACAGAGTGTCCTGAGGGAATAAATGTTTTGATCTGTTGATCTATCTGAGGCAATGGCAAAAGGTTTCACACCCTTGAGTTTCTCTGAAGATGCTTTCTTAACAACCTGTTCTTTGCATCTTTTGACATCTGAAGAGGCCAAGGAGTTCCTTATTACCAAGCTTAGCTTCACTTTTCCTGAGGAGTTCTCCCCTCAGTCTACCTTTTTCTTCCCTTGTTTTATTGTTTGTGGAATGAAGAACCTGGACTCATCCACTAAAAGTTTACCTTCCACACAACTGCAAGAAAGAAGTCATGTGACATTTTCTACCCTGTACAGTAAAGGCCCCAACCCCCCAGCTTCTGAGCAATGCTTTTTGTTTTCTTCTCAGTCTTCCCAGGAGATTTTGAGTGTTCCTGTTTCTAGCTACAGAGGAAATGCGCAGGCATGTGGGATGATACAAGGGTTCTCTACCATGCACTTCACTTCATTCTGACTCTTCCTTGCCAGGCCTTTAACCAAGTCACTATGTGCTCAAAGCAAACTCACATTTTTTGGGTTTCTCACATTCTTGGCATTCTCCCAGCCTGCACCTGTTCCTCAATTTCAAAACCTCTCCTGCGTATTTAAGTATTTGTTATAGCAGTTCCTCTGCATTCATGATCAAAATCTGTGTCAGTCCTCTATTGCACTGACAATAAATTTAGTGGATCAAAATGACTTAGGTTTATTATCTGGGGGCACAGAGTCCAAAATGGATGAGTAGAGTTTCATTCCTTCTGGCGATTTTAGGAGATGATGTGTTTCTTTATCCTTTCCACCTTCCAGAGGCCACTTAAAGTTAGAGTCTCCTAAAATGCTCTTCCAAGTTCAAAGTCAGAATCACAGCATCTTGAATTTCTGGTTCTGATCCTCAGTTTATGACTTAAAATCTCCCCCTTTCTGGCTCTGATCCTTCTGTCTCCCCTTATCCACAAAGGTTTTGTTATTAAAGTGTGCCCATCAGAATAATCTTCCCATCTCAATATCAGTTTTTTTTTTGCCATAAAAAGGTAATACATTTGCAGATCCTGGAGATCACATACACATCTTTGGATGACTTTTATTCTGTCATATATACTTTACTTTACAGCCATAGATTTCAAGTCATTAATTCTGTAGGATTTTGGATTTTTAAATTATTTTCTCATTTACATATTATTTACGGTCTCCAACACTAAATCATAGATTGACTATTTTCCTTAGTGTTTCTGTTGTGACATCCCCTGCTTTATGCAGAAATAGTAAGATGCCCCAGGTGTTGGAAGGGCCATGAAGTATTATGGGCATGAGTATTAGACATACCTTTTGATTTTTTAAAAACACATATCCCATTGTATTTGTATTTTAAATATGCCCCGCTTTCCAAAATACCTATTCTTTACTTTTTGTTGTGGGTAACAGAAAAGACTTTAGAACATTGTTAGCTAAGCTAATAGAATATCACAGTAGGTTACTTTTTGTTAGATATCGAATGAAATGAAGAGAATTAATGGTGTCATTTAAGGGTGGCACTAGAACCTGGGAAAAACAACCTTTCAGGGCAAGTGAATCTCTGTGTAGTCTGCCGATGAAATCCTTAAGATACACATGAAGCATAACTTTGGGAGCTGATGTCTCCATTAACTTACATTACTATTGGTTAATAACTCAAGCTTTTATTTAGACTTCAGCCTGAAAAACTGGTTAAGATGCAATGAAGTTGTTTTTCCCATTCTAACAAATGCATTTGGATTTTTGGAAAACATAGTTTCTGGAAGAAATGTTCTCAACTAAAGAGAACTTCTTTGCAGCAAAATGAAAATAAAATGTGGACTTTTTTCTTCATTTAAGTTATTTAAAATGATTGTTTAAGAATGCTTTTGGGAAAAGTCAACTGGATGAGGGTGTACATCTAAAAAAAAGTATTTTAGGCCATCTAGAGCTCATAGAGTTTGGTAAAGATGAAGATACACACACACACACACACACACACACACATACACACACATATATATTCCATGCCTATTTTGCTCTGTAATCCAGGGAACTGTGGGAGTTCTAAAGATAGGCTTTACAGATTGCTGCAGAGGGAACAGGCCAGCAGGCAAGTGTTCAGTCTGTGCCTTCTCTTGGGTCTGGATATTGTGCTGGTTCTGCATATCCTTTGTTAGAACAGCTTCCACTCCCCTGCTGCCCCACCCCCTGCCCCCAGTGCAATTGGCTAGAAATTGCAACAGATAATTTCATGTAAGTTCCATTCAAAGAGACAAGGCCAGGACTAAATTACAGTCACTTCATATCTTTGCTTCAACCCCATCCACGAATCCTTATCAGTCTGAAAATAAAACTTTGATTATTTAACTGTTGCATGAACATTCTTACTGAGCTGACTGGTGCTCATCCCTCCTGCTTCTTTCTTTCTTGTAGTATTCTCAGTGTCCTGAAGGTTCTTTCCACAAGTTTCCCTCCAGGCTTTTCATAACTTGTTTATATGAATATCTTTAGAATGAAGGTCATCCATCATCACTTAACTCATTCCTTAAACTTTCTGCTCTCTGGATCCTATAAAGATATTCCTTTGGGTGGCAAAATGAATAGTTTATAAAACACAAAATGAAATGACATAACCTAGCTCATCAGAAATTACAGCTTACCAAAAGTTCTCATATAATTTTGACTGTGACCCATTTGAACCACGAGAATACTTCATTGGTTACCTAATCTTTCGATCTTATTTTCAAGTGAGGATAAAAACCTTGATAATAACACAGACTTTAATACAATGGAAGATGGTAAATATGAGACCACAGAAGTAGTATTCTATGATTCCTGTTTGCAATTAATAACTGCTGACAATAAGAAATATAATGAACCACCCACAGGAATACCCATTGCTTCTTCTTTTTGTCCCCCATCAATTCTACTTCTTTTTCATATTTTAAAAAAGAAAATGGCAGCTACTGGCTTTGGTCACTACATGTTTGTGGATTGTTTTGACTTCCCACAAGCTAGTTCAAATGAGCATCATGCAGAATGTTGAGGAAGAGTACCTTCTGAAAGTGATCCATAAAACCGTTGCAAACTCTCTGGTAAGAGACATTCCTCAGGGAAACTGTCTGTTCTTTTCCCTTGAAAATGCCTCCCAAAGAATGTTGCTCTTCAGGTATGCCAAAATTCATTGACAAGCTCATATCTGAGATTCAAAGACTAAATCTAATTAATTTGGGTTAAAAATGTTACAATGCAGCAATTATACCTAACTCAATATAGGATGAAATAAATTTTTTGGTTTCTTTTCTGAAAGTTTTTTAATGACTAAGTTATATGGACACTTGTTTCTATAAAGAAATACAATTCTATAAAATCATTTCAAATGTTTAGGCCATATGGATAGAAATAATAGCCTTGTTTCCTGAGGTCAGATTGAGTAGGACATATCACAGAGCAATCTATGTAGCAATAAGGAACACTTTATTTAGTTCCTCTTCTGACCTTATGAAGCACTGTAACTTCATCTCAGTGGTGATTACTGCAGACACTGACTGCTGATTGCAGTCACTTGGTATCTATCCAAGTTCATACCGAGAACTTAAGAACAATATCCTGGCCATTTTGAATCATAGGAAACAACTCTGCTTCATAAAAATTATTAAATGTGGTCTTCTCAGGTTGAAAATGTGTAGAAAGTTTCACGTCAGCTAACATACATGCCACAAACTTTTCTTAAATGTCGTCAGTGTTTGTCTAAGATATTAGCATTTGAGTGTCCAAAGAGACTCTAGTAATCTGCTAGACCACAGTTAGCAGCTCTGGCTTATTGAGGAGACCAGAGGGGGTGTAGTATAGTCCAGGTCAGATTAGTTATGTGTCTGAAATGAAATTCTAGATTTGAGGACATAAAATGGGAATGCTTGCTATAACTTGGGCATGGTAGGGCACAGCAGTAACTTTAATGCTCAGAGACAGAGGCAGGAGAATCCCAAGTTCAAGGTTATCCTTGTCTACATAGTGAGTTCAAACCTAGGCTAAGTGAGATCCTGTTTGAAAAAGAAAGATCCACCCCAACAATGATTAAATAAAATAAAAAAGTCCCAGTTTTTATCTGTGATTGAGACAGGTGTATGAACAGTTAACCTTAAACAGTCATGATGAGAGCAAGAAAACTTTATTAGGAGAGGGTGGAACTGAAGCCTGCTTACAGCTTTGGGAGAGTGGAAGTTGCTGTTCAGGAAAGAACATCTGGGAGATGTTCAGAACCTGAACTAGAGCTTGAAGCATTAACTGAGTGCAAAGAATAGAGTGGAAAAGGGCAAGGCAGGGCAGGATAGGAACCACGTAGAGCATGAAATGAAAGTGTATTTAGAAAGTGAAGAGCAATTCTGTGCAGCTGAGATATAGAATGCAATGGAAGGATGTGATACAGAGTTCTCGGAATGCTGGGACCTTTTATGATCCAGTGGTATATGAGCCCTTAGCTACTAGACATTCACAGTTATCAACAATAGATCCAGGAGAGCTGTTCTGAGTCCACTGTCTCACCATGAAGATTATGAGACACCCTTGTTGGGGTGTGCAAATCAGAAGCAGACTTTTAAAGAAAGATTACAGAAAAGTGAGAAATAGAGGGAAATTGAGTGAAACTCTGAAGAATTGAGGAGAGTTTCTAAAAGAGGAAAAAGCTGCTGAATTTCCTTTGGAGTTTTTATAGGGCAAGACAGAAGTCATTTGTGTTTGGTTGTTGAAAATAGGAGGGAAATACTCATCTTGAAAGGAGATTCCAAGAAAGATAAGAATGTGTGATAGGGGGAGAAACAAAAACTGGGACATCAGAAAATGTCTCCCTAAAAGCCAAGCTCATCTGGATATTCTGTAGAATGTTCCTCCAGACAATGCAGGACTACACATAGACAAGTTTAAAAATAATTTCGTTAATTATAGTGTTTATATAATCCATTCTGCAATATATTGTGGATAATATACATATATCTGAACTGAAAATCAAAAGATGTTAGAAAGGCTTATCTTTGTGTTATTTTCTGGCAATCTATGAATCTAATTTCATTTTGTGATTTTTTTCGTTACATGCTCCTTTGTTTTCTCTTTTGCCAGGTTACAATGTCTTCATATTTCATTCTGTCACAATTCCTTTTATTGTTTACTCATAGAGAGGTGTATAAAAGGAATATGGGCTAGCAAATAAAGACTGTTTCCCAGTGCATCAGGAGTGCTTGGGATGAACAGTGCCAGAATCAGGAAAGCAGCATTCACAGGCATGCTGCTGTCTTTTCAAAACTGGAATTACTAGAGTCTGAGTTTCAAAATTGATGTCTGACTGTTTTCTTTGTTTTTAATTAATAAAAGATCAATAGAGATTTAGTCTACTGTGTGTTAGTCTCTCTCTCTCTCTCTGTGTGTATGTGTGTAATACAGGGAATAGTGAACTTCTCTTTAACAATAAGCATATGAAGTCATTGTTGGTTGAACAGTGAGTAGTAAAGATGTCTGAATAAATGAAGATATAAATTCCAGTTAGCTGGAAACAACTTGGCAATAAGTTGAAAAGCACATTTTAAAATAAAGCTAATACATATGTCCTTTTCTTTTGGAAATATTAAAAATGTTGGGATATTGATTATAATATATAACCATCTTCCTTACAAACATTAGGATAAGAAGTGGATTCTTTCATTCTCTTATATGAGAAAAAATGAAATATCTACTATCTTCAGAAGTACTAACACACTGAAGACTAGCTGATATATCTTCTGTCCAGTAGAGAGCAGTCACAGTCCACGAAGAGATCTCAGAATTCAGGGCACGACTGAGCTCTGAACCTTATGTTCTAGCTGAGTCTGGACTTTGTAGAACACAACTAAGTATTCCCTCTTGTGTTCAGGATTCCTCTCATATCTGTCCTTTATATTTGTTTACATATGAATTTATATGAACACCCACTTGTATACAAAGACTTGTGACTAGCTTGTGTTCACTTTAAGGTAAGTACTTTAAAAAAATCTGTAGGAACACACATTGTGTAGTAAGAAGAAATTGATAGACACTAATGTCAAGCATGAAGGTGGGGAAAACTTAACATTCCTGGAAAGATGGACATAATTTTCAGTAGGCAGGCAATCTTCACAGTGACCAGCCCCAGTGACTGGAGGACAACATCCTCAAGGAAACACAGTGAAATGTAAGGATGTGTGTGTGTATGTGTGTGTGTGTGTGTGTGTGTGTGTGTGTGTGTGTGTGTGTACATATGTGTTTAGGTATGTATGTGCATTTGCATGTGGTTGCCAGAGGTCAATATCCAGTGCTATTCTTTGAGAGCTGTTCATCTCGTTTTTTGAAATAGGCTTTTACTAGGATTTAGGTTAATCAATCAGACTGAGGTGGCTGGCCAGCTGGCTCCAGGGATTTGCCTGTCTCCACTTCCCCAGTGCTGGGATTACAAACACCTATCACAACATTCAGATTTTTTTAAATTGGAAGTGGGGATTTAACTCAGGTCCTCATACTTTCACAGCAAACCCTTGACCAACTGAGCTATCTTCCCAGCTTTGGAATGTAAAGATTTTTAACTAGCAGGCAAATGAAATTGAAATAAGATTCACAAAGAGAACTTTAGATGACATAATAAAAGAATATGCAGCAAGGGCCATGAATTCAAATGTTATTGCTTGTTTCATATTTCTTTTTCACTGTTCTGAAATGTTTTGTGCTTGCATGAAGTACTATATGGTAATGATTCACACACACACACACACACACACACACACATATAATCTTTGGTGATCACTCTGTGGTAAGTTGCTTTTCCATCTCTTCTAACATTAATAATTTTTATATGTTGAGATCTTTTATTCTCTTCCTGTTATCTTGAAGTATATCCTAGCTTGTTAAAGAAAATTGTTCTTGGAGTGTGGAAGAGAAAGCCAGAACTAATTTCTCCTGCCTATCTGGGTTTTTTCTTTCCCTTTATTCTGTGCCTTCTTAGATTCTAGTGACAAATATTCTACTCTGTTGTCCCATGAAACTGTATTTTGCATCAGTGAGTGAGGATGTGTGGTATTTGTCTTGCCATGCATGCCTCATTACATTTAACACTTCAGTCTTGTTGATAATAGCCATTCTTACTGAGGTGAGACAATATCTCACTGTGGTTCTGACTGTGGTTAATTTCTGTGATGATTAATGATGTCCTTTTTAAATTTACTTGTTGGCCATTTATATATTTCCTTTTGAGAAATATCTATTCCAACCTTTGGCCTATTTTAATTATATTATTTGTTGGGTTTATGTGGAGATTTTTTTTTTGTATTTTATATATTCTGAGTATTGAGTCCTTGCTGTAATTGTGATTTATAAATCTTTTCTACAATTTTATAATCTGTCTCCTAACTGTTGGTTGTCAGAGCTTTTTGTTTGATAGGTTGCCATTTGTTTACTTTTTATTTGCTGCCTGTATTTTGGGGATCCTGCTGGAACAGATCTTTCCCCACTGATACCTTGAAGTGATTTTATGGTTTTTAAGCCAAACATTTAGGTCTTTGATCTATTTTGTGTTGGTTTTTGTGTATGGTGAGAGGTGTGCCTCTGGTTATTTTCTCAGCATACAAATGTGCCGTCTTGTTTTGATTGATCTTTTAATATGCCAGAGGCAAGTAAAGCGTGGGAAGACAGTGTCTAGTTCTATGCTGGAAGGCCCATCTTGCCGTCTTCTTAGTTATCCATGGGCTTCAAATGCTATAATATGAAATCCTTGAGTGTATGAAACTCTGCTTCTGTGTTATAGGATATTCCTGTAAAATAGGACTGAAGGATGAGGTGGCATCAGGAAAATGCACAGGCTGTCCTGATCCTCTGTTTGGTCTTGTTCCCAGAAGTCAGTCTGCAGCTGAATAAATGTAATGGAAAATGAAGAGTAAGACCCACTGGGAAAGTTACAAAGTAAAGAGTGTTCTCAGGCCCTCATAAACAGTCATTTCTATGAATGTGCACTGACAAGAGGTTCATTTGGTACATTAAAATGCTACCTTCTTTTATGTGTTAATGACACACTGATTTATCATCAACCAGGCATAACTTAAGTTGGTTTTACCCAGTGGTGACATTACCAGAAGACAGCCACATTCTTTTTTTTGGCCATCCTCACAACCAAAGTCATACAATTTAATTGGTAGACAAGAGTTAGGTATGTAATTTGTGGCCCGGAAACTGACTGGAGCTCACTATCCCACAGACAGTGGACTTGAATACCAGCCTGTGAGTTCCTCTCTTGCCTTCTGAGCTACTGAGCCTCACAGATTACTGCTGAAATGGTATCATTTCAGTCTATTCATAGATTGTTATAATTTCTTGTAAAGTGCTTGTTTTCACTGAAGTTTAAATTATTGCTGAAGAGTACACAATATGCTTGAGTTAATTTCAGTTTTTCCCTTAACTTCCTAAGGCTTCTCAACAAATGAAATACCTGTTCTGGGCAAATCGATGGTTTTCCACCTATTGTGAAATGTACTTTCAAAATTTATTGGACAGCATTGTTTAGTTAAAAGTAGCTAGTTTACGAATTATAGTTTAGTCACACTTTAGGATGATTGGTTACTCACTTTAGTTTTATGTTGGAAACAATATAGATACATGTCACCACATCTCCTATATTTACACTGGGCTCTGGCCATGTACTATGGTATTTAGAAGTTATACATTTAGAGCTAGGAGACATGCTTCTTAACCTTATCCTGTGACCTACAGGTCTCACACTGTGAACGTATCTTACTATTTATTCTACAAGGAAAAAGACCGTGGAAAACACACATAAAAATAACATCAACTGGGTCCTGAGTATCAGTAGCAGCAAGAGGTTTCCTGGTAGAACTTTGGCCCTCCATCCCCACTCAATGTCTATGAGTCCTTCAACACCCTCTTTTATTTAGATAAAAGAGATTTTCCCTAATGTTATTTGAAATACTAAGCACATATATCAGCAAAAGTTCTCTGGCCACTTTATCCCTTCATGTTGGTATCCTAGGCCATTTCTAGAGATAAACAGTCTGAAGATAAACATGATGAGAGAGTTTAGTAGGTAAGACCTTATTCTGAACCTTGTTGAAGGTTTGGAGGGCTTTGGTGAGATCAACCATCTCAAATGGGATGAGTGCACAGCCTTGATGAGAGGCGACTTGGAAGGAAGATTGGTGAGGGTTCTGGGAATCCGTTATCAGATAAGGCCTACAATCAAAGGTATGGTGAGCTGAGTGGGATTTGTGCATGAGGACATGTGTCATAGTGAGGGGAAACAGGAAAGAGCATTTCACATTCCTGCTCTGTGAGGAGATGAGTTTGCAAAGGAACAATAAATCTAACTGCACGCGTATCGAGGACTATGTCTTGTTCCATAGGATGTTCTTGAGAGATTTTTCAAGTATGGGTTGAAATTCAGGTCAGAGATTGTGTCTAAGTGCAGCTGGAAAGCAGTTCCGCTTTTCTTACCCTCTTTCTTACACTCACACTTGAAAGTCTTTTTTCTTTTTTTCTTTTCTTTCTTTCTTCTTTCTTTCTTTCTTTCTTTCTTTCTTTCTTTCTTTCTTTCTTTCTTTCTTTCTTTTTACTTTGACTACACCAAGGGCTAGGATTTTTAACCATTACCTTTACTTCTATCTCTCACAAAGTTTTGATAACTAGGAAGAGTCCGCTATCTTCCACACCCAAACAAGTGTAAGCCTACATCTGACTCAAGGAGCCATATTCCTATCGCTTTCACAAAGACTATGCTGGCCTATACATCCCAAGAGTTCTTGCAAAATCTCATTACAAGTTTGACTGATTTTATAATTTTCAGAGGGAATAAAATATGGGGAAAAAGTAAAAAGACCAAACCCAAACCAAAGTAGTATTTTACATATTATATAGGCAAAACAAATAATTAAAAGCGATATATATGTGTGTGTGTGTGTGTGTGTGTGTGTGTGTGTGTGTGTGTGTGTTTGCAGCAGGAATTTATGCAGTAATTCAGTTTATAATTCATTTCCTCTGAGAGACTACATTTTGTTCATAAAAGATACAAGTATCCTAAAAAATATTTGATAGTCTCTTCTATGTTCTATGCAGTTCTCTAGGGAAATAATAGAAAAGAGTGGAAACTAAAGCTAATCCCCAATAGTATTCCAGGAAAGGAGACAGGCAAAACACATGTCAACTAATACATGGACAACAGGTTTTAGAAGGTGAAGGCTATGGAAAATATACTAGGAGTTAAAGAGAGAAATCCACGGGAGTCTGCTTAAGGAGTATTAGGGAATTTATTAGGATATAAATTTAGGAAATACACTCATGAACCCAGAACCTGGTAAACAGCTGAAGTCATCCTCTGTTCTGACCGGGAGTGAATCCACCTGGCCTGGCCATTTGAACACACTAGGAAACGGGGTTGGGGGGCTAGGGGGGTGGGGGGAAGGACCTGTGACCCCTCTCCCTTCCTTTTTAAGAGGTCAGCAAGAAGCAACGCCTCCTTCGGACCATATACCCAAGGTCATGGGCAGAGCAAATGCCACTACAAGGAGTTATTTTAAATTAGGGTTTCAGAATATTAGATTCAATTTTGGGAAAGACTGTAAATAAACAAGTAAATTGAAAGTTGTAAATTGAGAGCTGAATAAGAATATGTTAGCAACGTTGAAATTCTAACTGTAAGGAAAGTGCAAAGAGGCCTCCAAGGCAGAGATAAAATTGCTGCTCAAGGTGCGTAAAGGATAATTTGACTGGTTTAATTGGAAGAAAAGTGAGGTGGACAATGTGATGGGAGAGTTTCCTGGAGATAAGTCAGGTAGAGGTCCTTGTGGGCCAACAAGGGTTATCTGGATTTTATTCCTAGTACAGTCGATTTATGCAGAGAAGACGATGCTAATTTTTCACCCTTTGTAATAACATTTTTAGCTGTATCATCTGTGTTTCAATTTTAGAAGGCTCCAAAGCTTCCATATGATAATGTTTCTAGCATAGAAATAAATGTATACACTCTAGTGTGTTGAAATACATAGGTAAGAAAGTGAACTGGGCCCTATTGTTTGTCATGGTCAATGTGAGCTCCTGCTTCACTGTGTAACTGTTTACTCAGTGGGAGATCATTCTCCTCTGCCAGGCCAAACCACACTACAGCACACGGACAAGTCAAGAAGAATGTGCTTTAACTGAACAATGAATTGTTGACAAACTCTTCACATGCATACATTTGAGGCTTAAAATGGATATTTAAAAAACTGTAACATACAAGTGACTGTGGAACAAAATATGCTTTTTAATGTGAGCGTCAGAAACTATAAAATTCCTCAGGATTTCCATTTGATTTCACTTCACTTCGATGAACTCTAGTACAATTTCCATCAAAATACACTCCGCCTTTTAACTAAATAACATTTCTTTTGGGCACTGGGTGGGAGCTGACATCTGACAATATTAATTTGGGGAATAAAGATTTTTGTTTCAAAGCCAAACTGTGTGCAGAGACTGAATTGTCTACTTTTGCAGGTTCCTTTGATGAGGGTGTGTGTGCTCCCGGGCTGCTGAGAGAAGTGCCATATAACTCCTGAGTAGGAAGGCTGTTCTGTGCCCAGTTCTCTGATTTCTCACACTTAGTGAAATCAGGTGAAGGTCAACCCCCTGGAAGACTTCTCTTCATGACTTCTCCAGAACGTTGAGTTTAAAAGATTAAAGAACCAGGCAGCAGTGATGCACACCTTTAATCCCAGCACTCGGGAGGCAGAGGCAGGCGGATCTCTGTGAGTTTGAGGCCAGCCTGGGCTACAGAGTGAGTTCCAGGAAAGGTGCAAAGCTACACAGAGAAAACCTGTCTCGAGAAAAAAAAAAAAGATAAAAAAAAGATAAAAAAAAATGGGCTTGGGATCTTAACATATAGTTTTCAAGAGAAGAAATAAAAATGGCTAAGTACTTTAAAAAAAAAGATTAAAGAAAGAAAGTGACTTTTTAAAAAAACTTCCACCTTATTTTTAGGAGTGAACTCTAGTGAAATACTAAAGATTGAAAGTACACAATAAGGAATACATTGTAAATAATCTTTCCTAAACTTCTCTTCTCTTCTTTCTTCTCTTCTCTTCTCTTCTCTTCTCTTCTCTTCTCTTCTCTTCTCTTCTCTTCTCTTCTCTTCTCTTCTCTTCTCTTCTCTTCTCCTCTCCTCTCCTCTCCTCTCCTCTCCTCTTCCCTCTCTCTCTCTCTCTCTCTCTCTCTCTCTCTCTCTCTCTCTCTCTGTGAATTTTAGTTATTGTTCTCACTGCTGTACCTGACAAAAACAACCATTAATGGGATTTATTTTGTTTTTTTGTTTGAAAATGTGATCCATTGTATCAGGGAAGGCAGGGGGATGGTACTCAGGTAGCATTGCATATAAAGACAGGAGGCAGAAAGGTAGATGCTGGTGCTCACTTGCTTTCTCCTTTTGTCCTTTTTATTCAGTCTAGAAGCCCAGGACATAGAATGGTGCTACCAATATTCAGGGTGGATTTCCCCACCTTGGGTAAACCTCTCTGGAAACAGACTCACAGTTACACTTAATAAAGGCATGTCTCCTGGGTAATTCTAAATCTCATCAAGCCAACAATGAAGATTAACTACCACAAGTCTATCTCTTGCCAACTTGACACCAAAACACACCCATCCTTTTTAAGTTACAGCATCCCATTACTGACCCCCAAAGTCTCATGATCATCTCAGAGTAAAAAAATGCATTCAGTTTACCTATAAAGCTCTACATAGTTTTAATAGTTTCAACACTATTCAAAAACCAAAAATCACTACTAAGATCAGAAAGAAAACTCAACTTGTAAAATAACAAAAAAAAGTCACACACTTCCAATGTACAATGACACAGAATAAGCATTCCTATTATCCAAGCTAGGGCTGGGAAATAATGAGGGAATATTTGACCAAAGCAAGACAGAAACGCAGCAGGGCAACTCACAAACACTGTAGCTCCATGTTTAGTGCTTGGAGCTTGTGGTAGCCTGTATCATCTGGACTCCAGTAGGCTTAGGCAACCCTGCCTCCTTAGTTGTGCAACCTGCCACAAACACAGCCTCTCTCTTGGCTTGGCTTCACTCTATGCTTTCTTTTTACTGCTTCACCCATTCAATGATCCTAGTTTCTGAAACATCTTGCGGTTGTCATGGTAACTTAGAGTTTACCTTCACAACTTTATACAATAGCCTCTTGGGGCCTTCTTTCAGGGAATCCCAATCCTGATAAACATTCCTTGGACTCCATTGTTTTCTGGAACCATGGTACAAGCTTTCATGCCTCCATATCTCTGCTATCCTTGCATTTTGCATGACTGCTCGATTACAGAGACAGTGCTACCAAGTTTTTCTTCCAGCTTGAGATACAGTATTGTCCCGTCTCCTACTTCTATTGTAACCTCTGTGTGCCTTGATAGATAAATCTGGAAAAACACTCCTTTAGGTTGTCACGGAGCAGGGAACATTTTTAGTGGAATTCTCAGTTCAGGCTCTCTCATTTCCAGTAGTTTTGCATTATTGCAAGTTGGAACCTAGGATAGATAGGATTTTGTCCTCAGAGTTCTTCTCCTGTTGTCTTGGGGCAGAGCATGAGGTTCCCCTTAACGCTGATACTTTTTTAAAACATGTATAGCTTTCTTTGTACTTGTTTTCTCTACAACTTCAAATCCAGGTGCCCCTCCTCATCAAAACGCACAGTCTTTCATATACCTCTATTTCTGTTTTCTCTCATTCATGTTATTAAGATCAGTAGGAAATGATCACACTACAGCCTGGATGCTGTACTGTCTTGAAATTTCCTCCAGCAAACAACTGGATTATCCTTGAATTCAGCTTCACTTGGCTAACAACTGGATTATTCTTGAATTCAGCTTCACCTGGCTAACAACTGGATTATCTTTGAATTCAGCTTTACCTTACTAACAATTGGATTATCCTTGAATTTGGCTTCATCTTACTTCTCATGAAACAGACAGAAAACAGCTAGATTCTTCGCTGGAATTCAGCATGAAGGACCTGTAAGACCATTTCCCAATACATACCTTGTAATCAGACTTCATTGCCTGCATTTCTTTCAAAATATTGTCTTCCACACGTCTGTGAGAATGGCTCCTTGAACACGGCTTACATTATACTAGGTTTTTGTGGCCTGCAGCTTAAAACTCTTCTATGTTACTCCCACAAATCAGTCTCAAAGGCCTATGAACGTCATGATGAGGCAGTCAAAGCAACAGCCCTATTCACTACAAAGTTTCTGGATTTGTTGCTTTTCTGGTTGCTGTGACAAAACACCTAAGAACAGCAACCTGAAGAAGAGTTAACTTTGACATGGTTTAAGGGCACAGCCCAGCAAGACAGGGAAGTTACGGCAGTAGGAGGATGAGCTTGCAAGTCCCTCGGCATTAGTAGTCAGGAAGTAGAGAGAGATCGATGCTGCCACTCAGCTCGCTTTTTCTCCTTTCCTTTTTATTCAGTCTAGGGTGTCAGTGCATGGAATGGTGCTGCCTACGATCAAGGTAAGTCCTCTCTTCTCTATTATTAATCTTCTCTGGAAATACCTTCAGACAATCATGGAGGTATATATATGTCCTAGGTAATTCTAAACCTATTCAAGACAACAATGAAGATCAGCTCTTAGAATTATATGGTCAATCTCCATGGATATTGGTTTTATTAAATTACCATATATACTGAATTAACAAACACGAAGTTGTTGATTCTTAGACAAATGTTGGGCTATAGTCTCATAAGGCTTAGTTATAAAACTAGTTAGTCATTCAATGCATAATCTTGTTTTATGTTTGTATGCCTCATGTAAAATATGCTGTTGATTCATGAATAGTGAACTCATGATCAACAGTGTTGAAAGTCCTATTTGAAAGAAGGTGCTCTGATATATGTGTCTATCTCTGTATGGTGCAGTATAGCATTTTTTTCTACTTAGAAGCCATAGATAATATTTTGTCACTACTCATGGATTCTAATTTAAATAGTGAAATCATTTGGAGTCCCCCAAATGCAAAAAACAAACAAACAAAAACACAATCACAAAAAAAAACAGAAAGACAAGAAAAAAAATCAACAACAGCAAACAACCCCCAAAAGAGAGTTGTTTACATTAAGAGCTAAAACAACATTACCAAATAGTATTTTGCAAACCCCACTGGCAGCATAAATATGTAGGGATTTCATTTTCTACTACCTGCATGCCTGTGAATGAGCACCAACTGCCTTCACTGTTGATTTTGGAGTTAAAACAAATCTTTAAAGAGTAGATGAGTTAAAATATAGAGAATCTGAATAATGATGGAAAGCATTTAAAATACACACACACACACACACACACACACACACACACACACACACACACAGTTTTTTGCATCCAGTGAATCCATTAATGGCAGCAGGAAAAAACTTACCATTTTCAAAAAGTAATAATGATAATGATAGTGGCACACACATTCTGAGGCGAGTTTTAATCTGTAAGTGGAAAGTGGCATGTTACTGTCTTTAGCACATATGGAGATTGTCAAATGATTCATGAAGGGGGACCCACACAATGTCTGTTCTTATCAACAAATACTGAGAGCATGCAATCTTTCTCTCTCTCTCTTTTTTTTTTTCTGGGAGAAATTCAGAAATGTCTCAAATAAATTTTATGACAGAAAATAGGAACATATTGATTTTGAATCTTCAGACACAGATGTTGAGAACTGTAACAAATTGAAGAAAACTCATTTGTTTTACTTGGTGGTTATTTCACCTCTTGAAACATGGATATGACTTCATTCTCCATAAATCAATAAATCTTGAGTTGGTGATTTCTTTGTTTTGTAGAAAGGAAATTACATCATAATAGTAGTCTTGGGATAAATAAGATCAGCTCATTTCCTAATGTCAGCATTGAAGCCACAAATTGAATGTCAAGACCCTAAATTGTTATTTTCATTTAATTTTAAAAGTATGGAAAAAATTCAAAATGATTCAAACCAAAAAGAAAAAAACCTAAATCCAGAAAAATATATACTCAGTTATGTTTTCTTTCTTTTTCTTTTTCTTTTTTTTAAATCAGGACAACACATGAGAAAACCCTTAGGAAGAAAGAAGTTGGCAGAAACGTGTTTTTGACTTGTAAAATTGTGGAGTTCAACTAGCATGCTGTTTAATATAGCTATCTCTGCTCTGAAGTTTTCCTAAGTCTCCATTACAGAACACCTATGTTAGTTTGATTTTTCAGAACATACCTTAAGGGATTTTCTTGTGAACAGAAAGGAGTAGTAGAAAGTCCTCGAGCCAGTAGTAGTGATGATGGAATTGATGCAATTCTTCACAGAAGCAGGATAGGTTGGAGAACCAGAAATGTTCCCCCAAAAGGTAAATTCATAAAACATTTAAACACTGCTTATACAAATGTATGTACTTGTTTGTAATGTGCTGGTGAACTCACACATTCTTTCTTTACAGAAAATATATTTATAAACAAAGTTTTGTTCAAAGTAATATTTTACATGAAGACAATGTCAAACAATTATTTTTGTATCTTTTACCTTTATTTTTTAATTTTGTAATATTTATTATAAAAAACTTGCAAATAAATAAAACGCCACACCCCAAAATGAATCAAATCAAATTCTCTCCAGCTCTATGAACTTCTAAGTTAGAATAGGCATCTGGAACAAAGGCACAGAGCTTCACAGTAAATTTTTTTTTTTTGAGACAGGGTTTCTCTGTGTAGTTTTGGTGCCTGTCCTGGATCTTGCTCTGTAGACCAGGCTGGCCTCTATCTGACAGAGATCCACCTGGCTCTGCCTCCCGAGTGCTGGAATTAAAGCATCCAGCCAGGGTCTTTACTCACTGAACTATCTGGCCAGCTTTTATTTGCAATTTGTAAAATGCAAAATAGAAGCTACTTATCTACAGGTAGTTCCTCAAATATTTGGTGTTTAATTTTATTTTAGACAAGTATTTTCTAAGAAAACAATTAAATTGTCTACTTATACTCCTTTTTATCTTTGCAAAATTTTGTTGCCGCAAGACTATAAAAACATAGTTTACTGACCTGAATATTTAAATGATTTCATGCCAAGATATTTTACAACAAATTATTAAATTTCTTTTTTTTTCTTTTTTTTTTTCTTTTTTTTTTTTTTTTTTTTGGTTTTTCGAGACAGGGTTTCTCTGTGTAGCTTTGTGCCTTTCCTGGAACTCACTTGGTAGCCCAGGCTGGCCTCGAACTCACAGAGATCCGCCTGGCTCTGCCTCCCGAGTGCTGGGATTAAAGGCATGCGCCACCACCGCCCGGCTTTAAATTTCTTACACTTTTGAGTTGTCACTATTTAATCTATACAAATTCTCCTCCATTTTTTTGAGGAATAAATTTTGGTATCTTTGACACTAGAAGCTTGATTTTCAATAAATACAATTAATGAAAGCTTTAAATACTATTTTTAAATATTTCATTTATTGAATAAGTAGATTAAATATTGCCAACAAATTTTGAAAAAGTGGTAGACACATAAAGAATTCATTAATAATATATTCCATCTGAAATATAGTATAGTTTCATTGGTTTACAAAATAGTTCTTCAGTGATTTAAAAGTCTGATTAATTAAAAGCAAAACTTAGTGAACGTAATTTTTGTTATTCTGAATATTTTTCATTTTGTACTCAAGAATTTCTTTGTTACAAATTTCCAAGGTACACTCTGAAAATACATGCAAATGCTGTAATTTTTATAAATGCTACCTCTATTTTGATTAAACATTTCATCTTGCTTGTATACAGCAGTGATTTATGCATGCTCTTCAATCAATTCCATGTATATTTTTATTTATTTATAGTAAAAGTATATAGTTCTTGTACCACAATGCATTACTCTGACAAAATTAATGCTAGTATTATCATTGAAAAAATTAATTTTGTTAAGCCTTCTAATTCAATACGTTTCATCAGTTACAAAAATGTTATAAAAATGTCAGATAATTTTCCTTCAATAGGATAAGTTTCCATATGCTCATACATTAGAAAAATGGCTAATTACTAATAGAATTGATACTCAATAACTATGTTTTTGAAAGAAAAAAAATTCTGATTTATCTAAGAGTTTTTCTTCTGCTATGAAGTTGTTAAAAAATTAAGAGCACTTGTTTAATTTCTTTATATGTCCAAAGATTTCAATTTGGAACTTAAAATTCATAAATTTTATTTAGAAGTGAGTGAAAATCATACTTTAGAAAGCTATGTAAAGATATTTTATACAGTTACAAACTTCTGCTATGGTTATCCTTGAAAACACATCACTACTTCTTGGTGTTTTTCCATCTTTTCTTTACAGAAGTTGTAATACTGTGCTTTCACACCAGACAATATCTGTCAATAAATATTTTATTATATGATGTTCATAAAATGTCTTGAGAATATGAATGTCTACTTCCTTTTGTTAAGCTCATTGTTGCAGAATAATTTATTAAAAATAAGTAAATGTTATCAAACTATGAAATAGTTTTAGATTTACACCACACAGTATATGAAGCAACACGGCTAAGCTAAAACATTCCAAATACTCTTTGGTTTATGGAGAAGTAGGCTTGTTTTATTTTTGTGTGTGTGTAGTTAGGTATACATATCCTATAATTATCCTGTGGGTTCCCAATGACAACTGTATAGCAGCCTGAGGAATTCATTCATCCCAAAAATTATTCTGCTAATCATGTCACACCTGATTGACACACCGTATTGAACTTTTTACCATCATTGCCTGAGGTGAGGAGTGAGCAGTACCTCCGTACTCTTACTAAATGCGTTCATCTTCTATGCCAGCCTCCTGAAAACCGCCCTAGAAAGAGAGCTGTTATTTACATAAGAAAATAGATAAAAAGAAGGATGGTGAACAGAGGTAGTCTTGAAGAAACCTGCGTATTCATGTGTATTGTATATACAGCAAGAGAGACCTCACAGAAGTGAGAACCAGTCAATAATAGGATGTATGTTCCCAATAAAGTTACTTCTAATGCAATTGCTAATATAATTTTGTTGTTTTCAATTATTAGACACACACACAGTATAGCTGTTTACCTGCATGTATGTCTGTATACCACTTGCATATCTGAGAGCAGAAGAGTATGATGGATCCCTGGAAACTGAAGCTGTGGACAGTTATGAGTTGCCATATGGGTGCTGGGTATAGAACCTAGGTTCTCTGGAAGATTACCCAGTACTCTTAACCTCTAAGCCATATCTTCAGAGCACTAAAAGCATATTCCTCCAAAAAACAAAAAATGGAAAAAGAAAATCTTTTTTTTTAAATTTGAGCTAGAATTTTTCTAGATTTTTTAAAGTTATCAGCAATTAAATTATTTGTACAAATAACATAAAATGATGATATCTTGGAAACAAAACTGGATACTCAGCACAATGCGGGAAGATTCTTTTTGGAAAGATCACACCTATTTCTTTTCAGAAACAATGTGACACACTAAATTAATAGTAAAAGCAATCATAGCTGCTACTTTTCTATTTTCTTTTTTGTTTATTTTTGAAATTGTAATTTAATTATAATATTTACCTATTTCTTTTTTTTTCTCTTCAAGCCCTCCCATATACCCTTCCCTGCTCTCCTTGAAATCCATGGCCTCTTTTTACGTTAATTATTGTTGCATGAATCTATAAAGTGTATGTACATATATATCTTCATTATAGTATGTTGAGTCCATATAATGTTACTTGTATGTATGTTTCAGGACTGATGGTTTTGTACGGGACAACCAATTGATATGCTTTTCTTTAGGGAGGACCACTGCTATCACTCCCAGAATTCCTTAGTTGCCTATAGTTCTCTGATAAGGATTGAGTACCTCATGGATTCCTCTAACCCCATCCAGTTTGGCATGCTTATTGGTGTTGTGTGGTAACCAACAGCAGCTCACTAATTGTACTTAAGATTCACTGAACAAGAAGGACACCATGCCTGGGACTGGAACCCAGCCAGCTACTCAGTGCTAGTAAAATCATGGCTATTGGAGGAGAATCTACAACCACTAATTTACTAAATCGGCCCAATCCCTAACAACAATCTGTGAACATTTGTCCTTAAACCCATAGATAAGTGCGGTTTTCACCAGTCATCAAGGAAACGTCACTTTGCAATAGACAGAGGCTGTTATAGAAAACCACAACCAATCAAAATGCAGAGTTGGGGAGCCTGGTCCCAAAGGATACATCTATAAAACACTCCCAAACCTAAGACTCAGGGAACATTACAGATAAGGGATGGAAATATTTAAGATATGGAGGATCAAGGACTTTGCTGTGAGATTGTGTCTCCTAGCAACATCATAAGATGTACCCATAAAGTCTCACCAACATGACTGTTCAAAAGCTACTTCTTTTCAAATTGCTTCTTTTTCTGTTAAAGAATGTTTACTATTTGCAGTAAAGACATTAATTTTTTAGTATAATAAATAGTTATTAAGCCAGTGTAAATTAAGGAAATTGAAAACATGATTCATTTTTTTTAAACAAAATGCATTTAATGTTTTTTTGAGAAAATAAGTTCAGAATTTTATAGGACCAAAAATGCTTGGAAGATGTCTTAAATTGTTCCATAGATCACATATTTGATTTCTTCTTTCCTTTAGTGCACCCAAAGTACATAATATTTTCTAAATAACCAAGTAGTAATTTTTAGAATAAATATATAAATAAAAATATTTTAAAGCTCTAGACCAAGGACTGATAAGAAGGGATATAAAACATTAAATTTTGCTTTGTAATATACCCAAAACAATGACAACACACTAGTCTTTTGTAAATTTTTTAAAGAAAAATATTTAGACTTGTTTTTAAATTATGTTTTGGGGAAAGAACTTCATAAATGAGTACTTTGTCAGCATTGTTCCTGTCCTCTTCCTTCTCAAGCTCCTTCCTTTTCCTCCCCTCCTTCCCAGATTCATGTCTTCTTTAATGATCACACACACACACACACACACACACACACACACACACACACACACACCCCACACACACACCATACTGAATCTTTTTAGTATTTCTGGTATGTATATGTTTCTAGAGGTGACCACTTCAAATGGGACAGTGCCTAAGAGAGCTAATCCCTGGAGAAAACTGGTTCTCCTGCTCAGCATCCATTGACTATGTGCAACCCTTCATTTATAGCAGTTGTTCTCAACCTGTGGGTCGAGAACCCTCTGGGGGTAATATCAGATATCCTGCATATCAGATATTTACTTTACAATTCATAACAGTAGCAAAATTACAGTTATGAAGTAGCAACGAAAATAATTACATAGTTGAAGTTCACCACAACATAAGCAACTGTATTAAAGGGTCGTTAACTACTGATCTAGAGGAAAGACCTTGTAGAATTTCTCCCACTCATATTGATATGACAACTGGAGTTGTGATTACAAAGGTCTTGTTCAGGTAGCCATATTGTTGAGAATTTATGGGTGCATTATCCCTTACCTAGAAGGAGATATCCTGGTCTTCTGGATCTTACAAACTCTCTGCCTATTCTTTTGTCATGTTTCCTGAGCACTGAAGATGATCATTTAGGGCGGGCACCCCATGAACTCTTACTGTCTGCATTTTGACTACTTATGGATCTCTGTAGTAGTCTCCAACTCTTGAAAAAATAAACTTCTTTGATGAGAGGTGAAAGCTACCCTTCTCTGTGGCTATAAGGATAAGTATTTAGAATAAAGTTGTAAATTATATTAGTTTAGGGAAATGACAGTATTAGGTTCTCCTCTATCATCTAAATGACTGCAAGTAATTGGTTAGGTTTACAGCACAGGCATGAGTTTCTACCTGTTGAGTGTGTTTTAAGTCTAGTTAGATAGCTGTTGGTTACCTCCAAGATAAAAGTAAAGTGAGAAATCCACGGAGTCTGCTTAAAAGGCAAAGGAATTTATTAGGGGAGAAAAACTCATAGTACAGAACAGAATTGTCACAGGTTCTAGAATGCTGGGGCACAGTCTCATGCTGTTCCAGCTGTCTGAGTCAGTCCTGCATCCAAGCCTACGAAGGAGAGAAGAGAGCTGCATATGTACATCTCAGGTCTTAAGGGGAGCAAGAGGCCATGCCCCAGGGGAATGTACTTCAAGGTCATAAGCAGGTAGAGCAGTTATCTGCTACATCTTTATGGCTGCACTTCAGAGTCTTAGAACAGATATCCACTACATCTCCCCCTTTTGTCTAAATAAGGAAGTTCTAACTTAATATAAAACTATATACAATAGGAATGATTATCATGTATTGACCAAGAGAGGGGAAATGTAATAACTTAAACAAAAATAGAAATACAACCAGCAAGAACAACATTAACAAGAGACACATACTAAAATCCAGAGATATCCAGAATGTAGGTAAATGGCATGTTACAGAGATTACTTCAATAGCTGTCTTATTTTAAAAAATCTAACTTTAGTATCTGAAATGTTCTTAGCTAAGATATGGAGGATTATAACTATAACTATCTAGTATTCAGCTCCATCAAAGACCTGATAAGGAACATGATGTAATACCTGAGAAAACAGAAAATGCAAGCAAGCAATTTCCGAAAAATTGCGAGAATACACAGAGATGGCTGGCAGCCTGGATGGTCACCTAAATTTTCTCAGCACCATTGGGGCATCCATTTTGGCTATAGGCCTAGAATATCTGACATACCATTTTCAGAAGCAGGAATTTTGAAAGACCATCTTACCCTGTCATGGCAAGGTTCAGTAGTCGCTTTTCCTTGGGTCATGCTTGTCTGTAAAGGACAGGATTCATACTCTTAGCAGCTGAGGCAGGGCTGTTCTTTGTCCAGCAGGCCAATTTGTGCCAAGAAGAAGACAAACTTCCAAACAGAGTGTCTTGGAAGCTTAGCATTCTCTCAGGAGCTGATCGATGCTGTCAGAAGCAATCGTGTCTCCTGTCAACAGAATTCTACGTTATCAAAACATTTAAATGCCATATTCTCTAGGTCTATGAAGTGTTTGAAGATTACCTATCCATATGACATGTTTCTGTAAATATGGAAAACCTAACTAATGTAACTATAGATATGACAAGCATGTGTGACTATTAATCTGTAAGTCTTATCTACCTAAACAATCTAAGGACTAAGGCTTCACATAAACAAGGTAAATAGTCTGTAAACAGATGTACAATGACCTCAAAACTGTGACAATATACAAAATATCTTAAATGGAGGTAGAAATGCATAGTGCAATATGATAACAATATCTTATATATGTATCAATTTACAAAATATCCTAAACAAAGGTAGAACATACATACAGTATGGTGAATATAATAATACATTTGTATCAATATACAAAATATTTCAAATAGGAGTAGAGACATGTGTACAATATGACAACTATAGTTTTGAATTTGTATCAATACACAAGTTGTCTCAAGTAGAAGTAGAAAAATAGTTTGCATTTGTATCAATATATAAGAACCCACATCAGTGCAAATTATCTAGGCTATAGTTTGTTAAATTAGTTTACTAGTAGATACAGTAATCTACTTTAATATACTATACCTATTCATTCCCCTTTTTTCTTTTCTAAAAAAGAATCTTGAGTCTAAATTTTATTGTTCCACTCACAACCCTATAACAACTTATCCATAACCCTGAGAAAATTAAAACTTTTGGGAGAGGGGGTGTCATTTTCTTAAAATTTCTTCCTGCTGTTTGGTGGGTGGTGATGACAGTATCTCTGTGGGATCCTATAAAAAAGCAAAGTGGTTAAGTCTCAATAGGACTAGCTGTAGTGTTTGTAGCTAGTCTCAAAGTAGTGGGTAAAATTATCTGAAGTTCTGTCTAGAAGTGTAATATGATGGACCTTCTCATCTTGGAACTATCTTGAAGAGTTTGCAGTCCAAAGCTGATCATTGAGTAGTGGTTTTAGCTTCAACAGCATCATTATGGACCAGGTAAGAGTCGTTGTGGGGCCCCATCTTCCTTCTGGAGACCTCAGAGATTGCTTTTGGAAAAACTCATTTTTCCATTGTGGAAAACTTGAACATTATTAATATCAAAATGGGAAGTTTGGATTTAGGGTGATTGGAGGAATGATTCCCAGAAATCAAGGATAAGCATGGAAAGAAATAGAATCTTGACAACAATGATCCCTCGATTATTGGTTTTCTTTTGTCCCATATCAGTTGGTTCTTCTGATATGAGACAGACTCTCCTAATTTTTCTTTTAGCAATATGCTTGGGTTTAGAGAAGGAGAGAGCCATATTTCAACTCCAAAGCCAGCTTGATTTATAATTGAGTTGGGACCATAATTATTCTAGAGGTAAAGAGATATTGATATTAGACAGTGAGATATTATCCTGTAGAGTATATTGGTACCAATAGGTCCTTCTCTTCTATTGTAGATGTCTAGGTGTCCAAGGCCTTATGATTTCTTGAAGATGTGTACTTCTATTATCCTGTAAAGTCAAAAAACGGAACCCTGCCCCAACCATTATTTGTTGAGTTTTTCTTATAACTTGTAAAATTGTCACATCAGTGGATGAGCTATTACTTCTCATCAAGGGGTTTCTCCTGTTCAAACTGAATTTTTATTAATTTTGTTGGTATCCATAGCTTTTCTTCTGCCAAAACAAAAGCAAAACCCCTTCCCCAGAATAGGACATATCCTGGGTTCCATTCCAAGGTCAACACATCTTTGGAGTCAACTGGTTGGTTTAGCTCAGGAGTTTTGTCTGTCGTCCAATGTCTCTCTGCAGCTGTTGTTCCATTCTCATCAGCACTGAGAAAATTCAAGGTTAATAGAGCATTGTGCAATTTATTTCTAGGGGTCATTGTTACCTCTTTCTGTTTATTTAGCATATCCTTTAAAGTTTGATTAGATCTTTCTATGGCTGCTTGGCCTGTGGGATTGTGTGGTATATCTGTAATTTGCTTTATATTGTAATAAACAAAAACCTGTTTCATCTTATTTGAGACATCTGCTGGAGCATTGTCAATCTTAATTTACACAAGTATTCCCATGATGGCCATAATCTCTAATAGGTGTGCAATTACAGAATCAGCCTCTTCAGATTTCATAGAAGTTGCCCATTGAAATCCCAAACTGGTGCCAATGGTATGGTGTACATAATTAATCTTCCAAATCCTGTGAAATGAAACATATTCATCTGCCAGATTTTATTTTTTTGTATACCTTAAGGATTACTTCCTGCAAGGTGATGGAGTTTGGTTATAGAAGGAATAAGTAGGACTTTTTTTTTTATGATTTCCTTGGCTTCTTGCCAAGTGATGGAAAAGTCAAACCTTTGTTATTTACGTGGTGTTTCGTATGAAATTCTGAGGCTTCTAGCACATTACCTATTAATAACTGATCTATCTTATTGTTATCTTGTGCTAGAAGATCTGGCAGAGCTGTATGGGATCTGATGGGTGTTATATATACAGGATGTTCTCTATTTCTGATGATTCCTGTAATTGCATAAATAGTGGAGTTAATTCTGTATTAGCAGGAATAAATTCAGTAGTTTCAATATGTAAAACAACTCTCTCTGCATATTAAGAGTCAGTAACTATATTGAGAGGTTCTGTGACGTCCATAAGTACCATAAGAATGGCATATAGTTCTGACTTTTGTACAGAATTGTAAGGGCTTTGATCCATTTTATTTAAATCTCCTGATTTATATCCTGCCTTTTCTGATTTATTTGCATCAGTATAGAATATAGGGACTCCAGAGATTGGTTTTTTGTCATACAATGTGAGGAAGGACCCATCCAGTTCTTTTTATGAATTTTATTCTCTTGCTTTTGGGATAACAGTTGTTAATCTCTCCCAACATTTAACTGCAGGCTCTTTGCCAGTATTCATCATCTTTCCATAAAGAGGAAGTTTCCTCATTAGTTAAAGGTACTAAAACTTTTGCTGGGTCCATTTCTGTCAATTGACAAAGTCTTAATTTTCCTTTTAGGATCAAATCAGAGATCTTTTCCATATATATCTTTAATTTTTCATTCAGTTCATATGGTAGAAATTTCTATTCCATTATAATATCTCCCCTCTGCATCAAAATCGCTGTGGAGGAGTGTCTGGAGGGTAATATGACCAGAATGCATTTAAGTTCTGGATTCATATGCTCCACATGTGCATCTCATATTTTCTTTTCTATTAGAGCCAATTCCTTCTCAGCTTCAGCTGATAATTCTCTTGGACTATTTAAGTCCTTGTCCCCTTTTAGGGTATTGGCCAAATTTGCTATTTCATCTCTAGATATTCCAATGATAGTCTGTAAGTTGGAAATGCTTCCTAACAATTTTTGAAAATCATTAAGTGTCCACAATCGATGTCTCCTGAATTGTACCTTTTGGGGGTCTAATTTTTTGTAGATCTATCTTATATCTTAAGTAATTAATAGAGTCTCCTCTTTGTATTTTTTTTGAGAGCACTTTGTAATCCCCAGCAAGGCAAAAGTTTCTTTACTTCTTCAAACATGCTTTCTAAAGTATCTGACTTCAGATCAGCTAGTAAGATATCATCCATATAATGGTAAATTATAGACTGTGGAAATTGTGCACAAATTATTTCCAATGGTTTCTGCATAAAATATTGGCACAGGGTGGGGCTCTTTGTGCCACTATCACATCACTGGGTATGATTTCTTACCTAAATAGTCCTTGCTAATGTTCATAGGCCTTATAGCTCGGTAGGACTATTGATTACCTGCTTCTATGGCAGCTTGCATAGTACCTTCTGATATCATGAAAGCAAGTCAGTCCTTTGAGAGGCATTGATGCTGATTCCAGCTTAATGCTTTAAAGTCCTGTATCTGAAATGTGTGGTATTACCAACAATTGAGTCTTACCTAACCAAGGTGGTTAAAGACCTCTATAATGAAAACCTCTGAAGAAAGAGATCAAAAAGGGCATTAGACCTCATATGCTCATGGACTGGTGGAATTAATATTGTGAAAATAACCATCCTATCCAAAGCAATTTACAACTGATGCAGTGCAAACTAAAATACCCACAGCATTCTTCACAAAAATAGAAAATATTTTAAAACTCACTTAGAACCACAAAAGATCCCAGATATCAAAAACAATGTTGAGCAAAAGGTTCAATACTAGAGGAATTGACAGACCTAATTTCAAGCTACACTACAGAACTACAGTAGTAAAAACAGTATGGTACTGGCACAAAACAAACATGTAGACCAATGGAAACAAAGTATAAAAACAAATTATGAGGACACAAATCACAGGCATCTTGTAATTTGACAAAGCTGCCAAAGATACACATTGAAGGTTTTTATATTTAGAATCTTAAATAAGTGGTGCTAGGGATCCTGGATGTTCCCATGTAGAAGAACGAAACCATATCTATTGCCTCACACCAAAGTCAGCTCCAAATGAACCAAAGACCTCAATGTGAAACCTGAAAATCTAAGACTGCTAGAAGAAAATCCTACTCTGTATGCTACTAGGTACAAGTGCAGGAAAAGACTTGTTGAATAGGACTCCATTTTCTTAGGAATCAAAGCCAATGGTTGACTAATGAGACCTCAAAAACCTAAAAAGCTTCTGTATAGCAAAGGAAATAATGAGTTCAGTGAAGAGGAAACCTACAGAGTGGGGAAGAATCTTTCCATACACACATCAGGTAGAGAATTTATAACCAGAATGTACAAAGAATTAAAAAAAAAACCAAAAGATTAAGAAAACAAACATCCCAGTTTAAAAATAGGCTATGAGGGAGCCAAGGGAGGGAAACAACTAAACTGTTCTACCTTGCTGCAACATCTATGAACCACAGCTATTACCAGCATAGCAAGATATGCATAAGGGTGCAAGAAGTGGCACACACGTATTGGTGGCAACCAACAGCTATCTAATTGGAGTTAACAGGAGGAAAATTATGCCTGGTACTCATATCCTGGTCAGCTTCCCTGAGCCAGTGAGGTCACTGACCTTAGATAGGATCTACCTCATCACTTTCCTAGACCAGGATAGTTCTTAATAAATTCTAAATCTTATCCTTATGCCCAAGACATAAGGTAGCTACCAATCTTCATAAAGAAGCTTATCATTAGAGCAAATGGAAAGTATCACAGAAAATCACAGCTGGACACAATGCAGAGATCAATGGATGCTGGGGAGTCCAGCTTTGGTGTGTGTGTGTGTGTGTGTGTGTGTGTGTGTGTGTGTGTGTGTGTGTGTTTTCAAGGCTGGCTATTTGGTGTTATGCTAGGTTGTCCAAAAGAGTCTGAATCAGCCTGGGATAGAGTTATAGATTTCTGCATATTCATCTGCCTTGAGTTTATTTCAACTATCTTTAGTTTTATGAAATTGTTTTCATTCAATTTACTTTTCTCTTGATCTCATCACTTGGCTCCTTTTCTCCCCACACCTGTCCCTTTCACCTAGTTTATAGCCAGCAATTTTGAGTAAGTTATTGTGATGTTTAGCTTTAGATTTAACATTAAACTTTTCTTATTGGTGAGTCCAGTAAAATAGATTTGAAATATAACATCAAATGTTACTTGGAGGAAATGGATCAATTAATGTTATTGAAGCACATGCTAGAAATATAACCCAATGATGGCTTCTTTGGGCTTAATGAGAAAAACAACCAGTCAATTGGATTTAAGTGAAGTAAAAATTTCAGAATGACACCTCCATAAATTCTGGACTAGTTAGCTGAGGAAAACACATGTGTTAAATTTTCTCTGTTTAGATCTTGGCTGACAAGAATGTGTTGGTATTTAGGAAGGATCAAATCGGCTCCATCTTCTGCCATTAATTAGCTTTCACTTTATATAATTATGAAGACCAATAATGAGCCACTCAGTGAGATTATATACTGAATGAGAAACACGGCTGCATCAGCACTCCAAATTTACTCCTGGGAAAGAGAAGCATGGATAACATTTTTGAGCATATACTAAACTAATACTTTTTTTTATCCATCCTAACACATCTTACAGCACCACTTTTTACAGTATTATTATAACTACTACTCCACAGTTCACACAAAGAGATGCCAGACCCCTTCCTTAAACCCTAGAAGTAGGAAGTAGAGTTAGACTTTCCTGTTTCAGCTTCTATAAACCACTTACCTCCCATTTACTCTATAAGCAGCAAGCTCTGTTATCATGTTTGTGACTAATTATGTGACTACTAACATCAAAAACTCAGGTAAGTTTAATTAAAAACAACTGATGAGATTTTAATGAAGATATGAGAGTGTTCTTAAAAGTCATTGCTGTAATGTTCAGAAAGTAAGGCAGTATTTGTAAAGATGTTGAAAATAACTGTAAAAATGGTACTAAATTGCTCAGGAAAAACGGTCAATTTGTGTGTTTTATATCCTAAACATCTTATTTTACGGTTCTGGGGATCAGAGCTAGAGCTGTGCACATGTTGACATTCTGTCACTATATCCCACCCAGCCCTACTACAGCATTTTATAAACTGACTACAGTGACTTACAAACTGAACAGAGACATATCTCTTGGTGCAGAAAGCTACAATATCTCATGAATAAGGAGTGTTTGTGAGGAAAGCTAGAATATCTCATGAATAAGGAGTGTTTGCTGAAACGTGAATTTGGGCAAGATAGTTTAAGCAAACTGTAGGATTCTGCAGTGGTTACTGAGACTAGCTCACTTACATAAAATGTTCCTCTAGCCAAAGCTGATTTCTTATAAATAATGGGTCAGCCGGGTCTTGGCCAGACTTTTCTGTCCTTGAGTTAATTGATATGATGTAATTGATTTCTTCGCCAGAAGCCAAGATTATTTCCAAGTCAGAACAAAGACTCATGCTCTTTTCCAAAGCAATTTAAATTGTTTTAAGCTTTCTCAGTGTAGTATGAATTGAGAGCTTTGGGTTTCCTAGGTTAGCTTTGTAATTGTCTTCACTTTTACATATAAAATATGTCATTCCTGCATCATAGGCTTTTCATTTCTAAAAACAACAACAACCCCCTTAAAACAAACAAACAAACACAAAACACACACACACAAAAAAACAAAAACTCACAAAAATGAGTTCACTCTCAAATGATCTTTAAAACTATTGAATGAAGAATTGCTGAGGGAGTATTTGTGATACATGTACAGAAGAGAAAGAGGGAAGGTAGTGGTGGCATGGAGAGAAAGAGCTAATGAGATGGAGGATTATTATAAGGGGAGTAGCAGATAGGTTTCAAATCCGGTTTACCTATGAAACTAGGATTTTTTTCCCCCAAAAAACAAACATAATCATTCTACTAAAGTGCCAATTTTCCACAAAATAAAAATATTTTACTAATTTTAACAGCCACCATTAGAATGATGTGGCTTAACATTCACGGAAAATATTGTGTGCAGGGGCAGACAATATGGGAGTCAGTTTTACAACAAAACATTTGATCAGCCAAAGCCCAACTACCTAACGACCCCAAGTTTGTGTGTGTGTGTGTGTGTGTGTGTGTGTGTGTGTGTGTGTGTGTGTATACCTGTGTGGGTGCATGTCCAGGAATGCTTGCAGAGTCCAGAGAAGGATTATTGCATGTATTTTTTAAAGTCACTCTTTGCCTTTATTTTTTTAGGCAGAGTCTCTCAATGTACCTTAATCAGCTCTTGCTAGTTACACAAGGCAGGCAGTCCAGAAACCTCCCAGGGTCTAGCTGGTTATGTCTTCCTATTCTGCAGTTATAAGCACATGCCTAGCTTTTATGTGGGTGCTGGGTATTTCAACTCAAGTCCTCTAGCTTTTATAGCAAGTACTGTCTCTAATTCCGAGTCATCCCCCAAGGCATTAAAAAAAACTCCTTGATGATTGTCCTTCTTACCATCATAGTCAGATTGAACCATAATCAACGAAGCTACCTAAGACTGTTTTCAATGTGACCTGCACCTTGGAGGGTATTCTGTAATAAAAAAAAAATAATAATAATAATAATAATAATAATAATAATAATAATAATACCAGGAAGTGCTTGCAGCATCTGAACCAGAACTCACTTGAGTCTTATTTTCAGGTGTTCAAGAGGCCAATGTAATATGAGGATTATAAGAAATGGAAAAAGTGAAATGTGCCGCAGAGTTTTGGATGGACTTTTGGCATGTGATGGATGAATGGAGACGGGAAGCCAAGGAGCTCTTAAGTGAAAACTGGAACCTCAGCCAGGATCTTGGAAAGCCAATAAGTGAAAACATCAGCATGTTTTGAAAAGATTAAAACAAATCACAGTGTAAAGATAACTGTGGTGATAAGATTTCACTGATAGCCAGTGAGAACACGGGTCAGACATGTTCTGAATGCCCAAATGAAGAGCAAGAAGGGAAATATTTGGAAATACATTATTGTGCATTTGCTATAACACTGTAATTTTGTCATTAATATAAACCTCACTGTTTATCTCCTACAGATCATGATTTCCTTTTCTTATCTATTGTATTGAAGTAAAATCTTTAAAATGCAAATATGCCCCATGTGATCTCTCTGACAGTGACCTGCCTTCCAAGTACTCTCTGGTTAGCCATGACCCAGCCATTCTTCATTGTCTTCCTCCATGCTCATTGTAGAAGACTTGTCTTTGCCCAGCTCTCTGCACATTCTTGTGCACAGCAGTTCATGTATTTTCTGTCATTGACTATTTATTTCTGTATTGTTACTGCACACCATTTGGGATCTCTTTCATGGAATTTCCCTTGATTCTTCCAAAACAAATTATCTCTTCTCCTCTATTTGATTGCAAGATGCTGGTTCCTGGTTATAGCAGTTTTGAAATGATCCTGGCATAGCTCCCCCTGACAGATTTGCGCAGCTGTCAATTTCTTCTATTGGCTGTATTTTGCTTAAAGCATGAATTGCCTTGTTTATCTCTCCAGTCTCGAATTCTTAGCAAGCATGTCTCTCTAATTTTTACTTCATTTGATGTGGGAGATTTTTTTGGTTTAGGGGATGACAATTTAAATTAAAAGAACAAGAAGCAATGGTTACTGTTATGACTTTATTTGTCATGGTATAAGCTCAGCATGAGGCAGAGAATATGCAGACATGATGATGCCAATGTTTCCAAAACTTTACAAGGCAAAATAGGGCATATGTATGCATAATTTTACAGTTATCTTAGCTCTTTATTTGACAACATTTTCTTCAATTAAAAAACTGTAATTTAAAGAAAAGTTGAACATAACAGATTGACAAGAATGTTAGTCTTATGTCTATGTCTACTTTGACTGAATTTGGATAAGCTATTGATTTTTTCAATATTCAGTGTTTGCTGATTTCTAAGTTAGAGCTCAGCTTTGTATCTCTGTGATTTTATTAAATCCTTTATTAATATGCACAGTGATTTAGATTTACATGCATCCTTTTGGTTTATGTATTATAAATACATTCATGTCTGACAGGTAGCCCAGATTAGAAGAGTTTGATGAGTAAAATCAGTTGTGTGAACATCTTGAGACTAACAGTAAGGCCATGCACAACCGTCTTTGAGTAAACAAGTGTTATATCCCATCCTCAAGTCAGTGGCTAATAGATATATTGAGAGTACTCAAAATGGCTGAGGGAAAATGCTTTGGAGCTAGCACCATGGGAAACCTAATCACCCTGTCTTAGCATAGACATCTGTAGCAAAATACCTCAGAATACTTACATAAACAATAGAGATCTGCATTTCATAATCTGACTTTGGACAATTTTCAAACGGCATGGAGAAAAGGAGGGATGTGGGAGCATCCTTAAGACCTTATCTGAACCTACTAACTCCTTATTGATCTACTTGCAAATATTACTACCTTGAGGGCTAGAACTTCAATACATGCATTTTGAGGAGAAACAAACGTTCTATCCATCACTTACCATGATTGCATCCACTGGGTAATTAAAATGATCTCAAGGCCAAGAATCTATAATTAAGCTAAATAAAATTATACCACTTAAGATGTTTTCTGGGATAGCAGGAATCCAGAACTAAGCTGTTGCTGTGCCCACTCCAAGGGCTGCAATAGAGATGGATGAGGCATTGTGATGTTATAGCTAGCCTCTGATAGTAGTGGGATTCTCTACTCCAGGACACAGACAGAAAATCAACAGGCCAGGAATACAGAGGCTACATACAGTCTTGAGACTCTCTCTCCAACCTTCCCCATGAGAGCTAGAAAGACAGAATCTCAAGTCCTCAAATATTCAGAATCAGCAAATATGGAAGAAGAAGGTGGGCACAGAGTCCTACCATTAGCTGGGAAGCAATTGGTAATTAATAGCTGCTGAAAGAGCAAGAGTTAATTTTATTTAAGGGTGTGGTCCATAGAGTCTAATATGCCCCCCAAGAATGGCCACACACTCAAGGGTACATAGACAGCACTAATGGAACTCAATGGATTAAAAAAAAAGGTAAAAATACAAATTAGGTAAGTATGGAATGGGAGAAGGTAGTTCTTGGGGAAGAAGGTAAATGAGGGTATTATCAAAACACAACATATGAAATCATGAAATAATAAATAAAGATTCTTTTAAAATGGTGATTGGCAAAGTAAGAAAAAGTCAAACTTATTTTAAACTAAGTTAAGTAAATTTAATGGATTTTTCTTTGACATAATTCATCTTTTTGGTAGAATTTGGAGATAATTAAAAATAGCATAGAGATAATTTTGGAAAGATTATTTTTTATTTTTATTTAAGTATGTGTGGGGGGTGTGTGGGTGCACGTGTGTTCACGTGCATGTGGATGCCAGAGGAGGGCATTAGATCTTCTGGAGCGGCAGGTACAAGCAGATACTATCTGATATGGATATTGGGAACCTAACTTGGGATCTCTGGAAGAAGCTTTCTTAACTATTGATCAATCTCTCAAGCTCCCGTAGAGATGGCTTTAAGGATTATTCTAGCTTTATTTTTCTATACCATCAAATGGAAATGTAAGGATTTTCAACTATAACTATTTCAAGAAAAAGTGGAAAGAGAAGTGAGCTTTAGCTGTGAATGTTTGTCTTTAGAAGTGGGCTGATGATGAGCATAAATTAAATGAGTTTTTGTGTAATAGAGATACCATGCATGTTTCATCTTGATAGCTGACAGTTCCTTTACTCAGCACTACATAGTTACAGGGAAACATGAGTTTTACAAGACTATTTTTAAAAGAAGGAAAATCCTAGATTTATATCCTTGGGATATGAAAGCTTTTACTGTGGAGGACAAAAGTCTGAATGACTGAAAGATTTTATGTGTCCTTCCTGGACACCCAGAAGTTGTTCCATTTTCTATAGTCTGCATGCAAAATGTTATTTAAAGCCTATATTTTGCTTTAAATATTATACAGTGGTTTCTGTTACACACAAGCCAAATTTAAACAGAACTCTTTATACTTCTAGGCCTGGAAACTGTTTTAGCAAGCTCTATTTCTGTTTCCTCTTCCTGAAAAAGTTGTCTCTGCAGACAGAGGTTTGGCATCTGTCTACCTTCTTTACATATTATGTATTACTGCGGGATCATTGGAAACCTGAAATGCCTTGTGGATGGAAAACATGGGATGGATGAGAATCCCTAGATGTATTCATTGATGTGTTTAATATTTTTCTACACATGATGTTCAAATTTAGAAATGGAGACTTAAAACCAGTTATCATGTGAAGAGTTTGAAATTCTGGGAGATGGCCAAGTATGGGAAAATCAACTCTCTCCTATATCCCCACACATCTGGAAGAAAACATTTGATCCACAACTTCAAGATGGTGTGAGAAGCATGAAAAGAAATGGAGGATCAAAGCATACAACAGATTGTGGCTGGATAAAACACAAAAATGTGGAACATTAGATTTACAAAAGACTCAGAATGTAGCTAGTGCACCAAACACCACACTGGAGAAACTCCTTTTCACTCACTCCCCTTTACTGACTCTGTAAACAAAATAGGAAGGGGAACCAACTGGAAGCAAAGGCAGGAAAGCAAAATTTTGTATCACTGACCTACAGAGCTGCCCCTGTGTGAATCTTGGAAGATAACAGTGCTGTTCTCCCACGCTGTATCATGGCATCATTGCTTGTTGTGCTGGGGCAAAGAATGGAGCTGACGTCAAGAGAATCTTTGCAATGAAGCTACTCTGAAGGAAAGAGTAGACAAATCTGGACAACCACTTCTCCATACTCCAAAGCCTCCTCCATGCACTGAGAACATCAGCCAGGACAACCGAAGAGTCCATAAATTCCCCAGGTAAGCTGATCTAAACTGAAACTCAGCAAGGGAAGCACACTCAAGCTAAGACTGCTGACACAAGGAAGTCTATGTCCTGGAATAATGAGAATATTCAGCTGCACAGCAAATGCAAACTTGGACATAGCTGTAGAAGAGCCATAGACATGGAAATCTGTGCAGTGGGACCACTCAGCACCTGATGAAGACAGGAGATAGTATACAGGATATTACACTGCGTGCTGAGGCCAGGGAAACTCCTATGGTATGACTGGCTTCCTCTGACACCTGGGCGGAAGTTCAACCTCACAGGCAACCTCTTTGGAAGCTACTAAGACACTGTATGCTGATCAATGTGGTCACATAGTTTTAAGCTGTAAGCACAGTTAGGCAGTTTTGTACTAATTTCAACTCCCACTTTAAATAACTAATATTCTAGTACACACAATACCATTCTCATTCTTTTATCCACAGAAGTTATTGAAGTTGAAGAGACAATTGTTTTTTTAATGTAATTATGACTGTATTTTCACAGCAAGCCTATGAAGTAATTGTGGTTGTTTCTTCAGTAATAGTATTTTTTTGGACTGATGCTAGAGATTGTGCGCAATATCTTTAACAGGTACACTGAGGAATTGGCTACTGAACTGTATTAGCAGCACAGAGGCCAGGAATAAATGAACATCAAAAATGTTCCAACTGAAAAAATATATGTGATTAAAAAATTAAACCAATGCTTAAAAACAGAAGTAAAGTCCTTATAAAAAACACAATAAACATAAAAAGGCAAAATTACTGTTATGAAAATAATTATTTCATTGTAGTATATTTCAATGAGAGTAAATTTTATGAAATTCCAAACAAAAATTTCAAAAGAATGCTAATAAGAATGTTTAATAAAAATCAAAGATGACACAAATAAAATCTTGAATGAATTCAAAGATAAATGTGAATAAAAGTCTGATTGAGACAAAAATTTAATGCATAATATGAAAGAAGAATTCAATGAAGATATAAAATTATTTTTAAAATATAAAACAAATTTTAGAAATAAAAAGATCAATAATAAAGCAGTCTGTGTGAAGCCTCACCAATAGAATTGATCATCGGTCATTGATTAAAGACAAGGTAGACAGAGTTGAAGATGCAGACAGTAATAAAATTAAAAAATCAGAAAATATTAATGAAACCATGTGAGATCTATGGAATACCATTAAAACATGCACACACACACACACACACACACACACACACACACACACACACACATACACACTCCCTCTAAATTGAAGCAATTTATGATCACTATTATAGAAGATAATTAAAGGAATCCTACACACCGAAGGGAGAGAAAAACACTTCATCTCTAGAATAATGCTGACTGTACTATTATGAATGATTTTTTGATGTGTTCTTGAGCTTAGATTACAGACATTTCACTGAGAATTTTTAAGTCTATGTTTATTTGGGAAATTGGTTTAACATTTTCTCTACATTGAGTATCAGGATAATATTGTCTTCATAGTAAGACTTTTGGCATACTATCAGTTTTGATATATTGTTTTTATTTTATTTAGTTTTAGAGATTTTTAATTTTCTTAATAATTGCTTCAGTGGCTCACTTATCATGCAATACTGTGATTTTCAATGTTCACGTGTTTATGCAAGTTCTTTAATTTCTCTCTCTGTTGATTTCTGTTTTTATTCTATTGCTATCAGATAGAGTATAAGAAATTATTTGCTTTTTTATATTTGTTGATACTTGTTTTGTGTCCTAATATGTGATATATTTCAGTCAAAGTCCATAGGTTGCTGAGAAGAGTGTGTATTCTTTAATATTTGTATAGAACGATCCATAACCAACTGGTAGGTCCATTTTATCTACAATTGCACTTAATTCTAGTGTTTCTGTTTGCTTTTTGTCTGGTTGCTCTGTCTAATGGTGAGGTGAGAAGAGAACGTTTTAGTCATCCACTATTCCTGTGTTGACATTGATTTGTGCCTTAATATCTAGCAATAGCATTTGTTTTGTGATATTGGCCTACCCTGTGCTATTTTGTATATATTCAGAATAATACTATCCTTTTATTAGTTATTCCCTTAATCATATGAGTGACCCTTTTCATCCACTCTGACTAGATCTGGTTTGAAGTCTATTTTGTCAGATGTCAGAGTAGCAAGGCTTGCTTCCTGCTTCCTTTGGCTTGGAATTCCTTTTTTCTTCTATCATTTCACTCTTTGATAGTGTTGACAACTGTTACTTATCTACTTGTTTTTGAGGCAGCTAAAATAAAAATCTGTATTGTAATCCAACCTACTAGCCTGTGTCTTTTAATGGGGGATTTGAGGCCATTGACATGCAGACAGTGCACATAGGTTCCTGTCATTTTTGTCCCACTAACCTCCAGTTTGCTCCCCACTTCTGTAGCCTCTACTGTGTGTTGTGGGACTCCACATGCTCAGATCCCTTCCCCGCAGTCATCTCTGGCCTCTCCTTTTTTTTTTTTTTTTTTTTTTTTTTTTTGTTTTTTGCTTTTTAGTTTGTCTCACTGTGTAGCCCGGGCTGTCCTGACTAGGACTACAGTCATGAACATCATGTCCGGCCTGCAACTGTACACTTTTACAATAGCTTCTCAAACTTCAAGATTAACAGTCAAAAACTAATTAGACTATGAAATATTGAGATGTAGCTTAAAGGCACATAATTTGTAGAGTTGGTCACTTTTTTGGCAAGTGTAGAAATCATATAATCGGTGAGATATCTTGACATGCTATTGCTATAGAACAATAGTAGGTTTGGCTACATAGTGAGCTTGCTTCTATCAGTTTAGTGGAGCAATTCAACCACACTTTAAAAAATTCATTAAGTTGTTAAGGTTAATAGATTACCAAGGATTTTAATTAAAATACTTTTTCTTGTGTAGATTATTTTAAATAATTAAGAGGCAACAACAAAGCTCAGTTGGTTCTCATTATTCATGGCCATCCTATGAATCTGTTGAAAATTAAACTGTTGAAAAAGTGTTTATTTTTTCTATGGGTGTGTGCATGCATGTATGCACATGTACATGCAAGTACCTGCGGATTCTAGAAGAGGACATCAGATCCCCTGGAGTTGGAGTGACAGGCAGTTGTGTGCTTCTTGGAACAGAGCTTCAGTCCTCTGCAAGAGCTACAGGCACTCATGACTGAGCTATCTTTGCAACTGCAAGTGTGTTTCTCCTTAAAGACACAATTGATATCTATTGTTGACTCACTAACATGAGACACATGGCCATAAGCACTAAACTGGCACCCGAAGCACATCGAGATCACTGTGTGTATTTCCATAGTCATAGCACAGTCATCTTTTTTTCATAACACTAGACAGGACTTCAAGCACTGTGTTTGAGTGCATGTTAAACAGAAAACTAATCAAGGAGAGCAAAGAGTGGGGACAGTGTGGCACTAAGTAGAATGGGACTGAAATCTGGCTTTTTGTAGAAGAGGAGTAAAAACCAGAAGGCAAAGCATGGCTTTCGTCTGCCTCACCTGGAACATATGGTAGATGGCTCCAAATTTTCCCTACTCTGTCATGTGTACTTTGAACAAATGAGTACACTAATACTGAGATACTATTTTGGAGTTAAACATGATTTTAGCAAATGGGTGAATTATCAAGTCTTATTTCCCCAAACAATGAAGACTGACTGCATTAGAGTTAAATGTAGGGTCTCGAATACCACTGGAAACTAAAGGAAAATGTCACTAAGATACTTAAGAAATGCATATAATTGACACTAATGCCAAACTTGCATGATTATAATCGATTAATACATAGTAAAATAAGTTTAACAGTTAAGAACCTGGAATGTCTCTGTAATGTCTCCATTCAGCTTATCTGCTTTACAAAGAAAGGGCATGAGGAAAATGTTTTCTAGAGTGCAATGTCTGAGTTGGGAGTTTTGAGCTATTTTAGATTTCTTCTAGATACTTATCATGAATGTCAATAACAAAGGAGAGAAGACATAGATTATCTTCCTGTCTAGATAAGAATAAAGCGATTTTTAAGTGAAAAATAAAGTGAAAACAAGAAGGATGAATGTTCAGGAAGGAACCATACAAACAATGTACGCCTAAAGCCATCAGTGAGTAACAGGCAAAGGTCACAGTTTCTGGATACAGAAATTAACAAAAAGAGCCTCTGTTTACTAATGACAAGCAAGCTTGGCACTCAGTGCTAAATGTCATAGCCTTTGTTTCCTTTTCCTTCTTGTGCTAGTTTCAACTGGTACAGAATACCATTTGTAGGAAATACCAATGCAGTTGACTAAAAATAGGATTCTGAAAATGTTTAATCATGAATATAAACCTAAAAACATCCGGAACTGTAGCAAACTGAAGTCAGGATCTTGGAAGGACTTACCTTCCTTAGAATTTTCTACACAATTAAATAACGAAACAAAATGTTGTCTTAAGTTATTTTTTTCATAATAGTAAAACTAGTCTATTTACTTGTAAAAGATGGACCAGGAAATTAGTTGTGAAGAAGTCAAAGTACTATTGGATCTGGGCTAAACTTCTTAGTTTCATCTAAAAAGTATTTACTGAGTAATTACAAAGATGCCATTGTTATTATCAAATGCTAATGTGCAGAGATTAAATAACACCCCATCATCACGTCTCATAACTGTGAAGAGGTAGAAGCTGGGCAGCAAGCTAAGAAGTATAATTCCAGAGCCCTTGCCCCACACCTTAGGTGTAAGATGAAGTGCTCTGGCCTGAATGGAAGGAAAGGAAGAAAAAAATAGTTCTGTATTGGTGAGTCATTACTTACAACGCAAAGAGCATGGAAGTTGAAGAAAGAAGGGGAAGTTATGGAGATTTCCCTGATAGCTCACTCCCTACACATATACACAGTGCTCTCATGTTGTCAATACTCCCCACTAGAGTTTCCTCCCATTGATATGTGTTCCTGGACCAATCAAAATCACAGAAGCCATAGTTACTTTAGGTGCTGTGTATCCTATAAGTTCAGACATACGTTTAATGATGTGTTCATCCACTTATTGTTAGATATTTTTCATTTTCCAAAAGATAATTCTGTGCTCTATCATTTTTTAATTCTTCTACCATTCTGCCTTGCCAAACTCTGGCAAAAATCAGTCATTTTCCTTTTCTGGAATGTTGTATAGTTGGAATTACTCAGCATGTTTTCCACCCAGTTTGACTTATTAAAATATTAATTTAAATTTAAGATCTATGTCATTTTAATGCTTCATAGAATAACGTTTTAGTAGTGAATACCTTATTGTCAAGTTGTGGTACGTAGTGATCCATTCATCTGCTGAAGAACACTAGTTGCTTTCATGTTTGGTAATGATAAGTAAAACTGCTAAAATGTCTATGTGTGCAGATTTTTTGTGTATGTATGTGAACACAAGGTTTCAAGTTTTTTTGAGTAAACACCAAGAAGTGTAATTTTTGGATTACATAGCATCAGACCTTCTGAAGCTCATTCTCTTAATCTTAAGTCACTGTAAAAAATGATCTATCACAAAAAATAGTCTATTGCTATGTACAATTGAGTATTTCTTCTCTAATATCCTAGACTTTTTAAAAATGAAACTATCTACTATATCTACTACAGAGTCACAACCTCATCCATGTCCATTCACAACAGTTGGAAACAGACCAGATGTCCATTGATTGATGGATAGATAATGAAAATGTGCTACATTTACACAAAGGAATTTTATTCCACCAAAAAGAAAACAAAATTATGAAAAATTTCTATTAAATAAATGGAACTTGAATAATTTATTCTAAGTGAACTAACTCAGACCCAGAAAGACAAATGCCACACATCCTTAATTATATGTGGATTTTAGCAGAGTCTTTAGTTTTGTCTGCTTAACTTGGAGTAGCTATAGAAGCCAGGAAACTAGAAAAGAGTGCCTAGGTTCAGAGTGAAGAAAGATTGTAAGAGAGGTAAGATAGTAGAACACAGTGGATAAGAAGGAGAAATGTGAATAAGGGGAAGGGAGATATATGTGGGATGGAGATAGATGTAAGGAGTAGGGGACAATGGGAAAGAGGTATATGTAGGAAGGGAAACAAGTGAATGGGTAGGGTAGGTGGTGGAAGAGAGATAATTAACACAGGGTATTTGAAAAGGACACATGGAAACCTTTCAACTTTTTATTCTATTATTTTGTAATATATGTAAAACACACACACACACACACACACACACACACACACACTCCAGTTAGCTTTATTCTACACAGGAAACAATGTTCTTCCCAGAAGACATTAGTTGCCAAATAAAAAGCCCAGTGCCAGGTGTGGGATACCTACACTTACGTTTTTAGTTAAGGATTTCTGAAAACTAACCAGAAAAATGCGAATTATTGTTACTGCTACTGTTGCCTACCAGAAATTAGGGTGAGACCCTATTGCTGAAGACATCACATACTTTGGTCACGTGATATGGAGAAAGCAAGCTAGCACTGACCCTGGAGCTTTCATCTTGGTGGCTAGCTTTCATAGTACCAGAGAGGGATATGTAGGCTACAGAGAGAGACATGTCATTGATAGTTATACCAAGCTATGAATGCTGTCAGCCAAAATAAAGACTGGTCTTGGAAAGATGTGCCCAGGGGTGCAATAGTGGTAGGAATGTTACAAGGGTAATCAGTCTCTTTGTTCTTGGCTTTAAGACTCTTTCCTTAGGGCAAAAATGTATGTCTGCTACCATAAATCTGACCATGAACTCATGGCTTGAGATGTCATAAGTCCTGAACATGAACAGACTACCATAATTTTGCCAAATGAACAAAATATCAAATTTCTCTCTAAACACATGTATTTACATATGGATTAGTGAAGCTTCCATCACTCAACAGAGACTTTTCTTTGTGTAGTGAATGGTAATTAACATAGAAATTCATAACTGAACAAAGTGCAGAGAATAAGAGACTGTGAAATGCTCAGCAATAAATGGGATTTTTGTACCACTTACTCTAATGGCTAATTTTATATCAGCTTGACACAGGCTAGAGTCATCTAAGAGAAGAGAAGAGAACCCAACTGAGAAAATGCCTCCATTAGATTGGCTATAGCCAAGCATATAGAGCTGTTTTTTAATTAGTGTTGATGAGAGAGGGGTCAGCCCATTGTAGGCAATATCATGCCTGGGTAGGTGACCCTGGGTTCTATAAGAAATCAGGCTGAGCAAGCCACGAGGAGCAAGGTAGTAGGCAGCACTCATCCATGGCCTCTGCATTAGCTTCTGCCTCCAGGTTCCTGCTTTGTTTGAGTTCCTGCCCTGATTTCCCTAAGTGTTTTCTGGAAGTAAAAGCTGAAATAAACCATTTACACTCAACTTGCTTTGGTCATGGCATTTCACCACAGCAATAGTAATCCTAACTAGGACATCACCCTCCCACCAGGCACAGAAAGCATCTTGGAAGGAAGAGTGGACAAATTCTAAGAGGCAGAGGTCAGGGAATAGTACCAGGGCTAAACAGTGACTTTGGGACATGATAGGGATGCTATACTCATGACCTCACAGCAGTTGTGGTTGACCACATAAGACCTGTACAAGATCAAGCCAATCAATATTCTGCATGGAGGTGGGATAGTGCTGTGGATGATTGTTTGATAAATAAAACACTGATTGGCCAGTAGCCAGGCAGGAAGTATAGGCGGAACTAGAGAGAGGAAAAAGGAAAGGACAGGAAGGCAGGAGGGGGAGACACCAGCTGCCGTCCAGGGAGCATCATGTAGAGGCAACAGGTAAAGCCACAGAACATGTGGAGACATATAGATTAACAAAATTGGGCTTAGTATAAGAGTAAGATCTAGACAATGGTAGGCCTGAGCTAATGGCTGAGCAGTTTAAATAATATAAGAGTCAGTGTGTTTATTTTGTAAGTGGGCTCCGGGACTGGCTGGGCTTGGTGGGAGCTGGAAAGAAACTCTCCAGCCACAGGATGGGATTCTGGGTGCCCACCTCTGTCTGAGGATATATTAACCATTTATGGCCACTAGATAAAGCAGAGTCAGTCTTTTCCTTAAGGATGTGGTCCTTTGCAGATCAACCATGGTCCAGTGGATGGCCTCATACCTATATGTATATAAGAGCAGTACAAATTGGACTCAGTGACATGTGAAAAATAAAGAGTGGGGAGTAGATATGTTCAAAATGTTTTGTATACAAGCATGAAATTCTTAAAGAATTGATAAAAATATTATTTAAAAAAATAATAGTGTCACATTTGAACCTATTTGGAATCTATACCATTACCATTAGACTATCTTGATGACCAGGTTTTGTTTGAGGATGAGAAAGCAATTGGAGAGTGGTCTGTCTTTTCATAAAAATGGACATGAGATTGATCCTGTTTACTTCCTGAAGTTCTGCTCTTTCAGATGCTCCAAGAGACAGAAGAGATACATAAAAATTAAAAAGCATATGCTGAAATTGTTTAGAGCAGAAGCTACACTATCATCTTATCTGTCTGCTCTTGATTACGTCCACCAGGGTGGAGTTATCACAGTGCTGTTTCAAGAGAGTCAGTGAAATACATGCTCACAGCATTCTTTCAGCAACTCTGCTAGTGAATAATGAGAGTCTTCTTGTTTGTGAGGCCCCAAGAACTTACTTAGCTGGAGCTAAGAGTCTGTCAAAGACATTTTTGATGTTAAAGCCCATGTCTCACTGTGTCTCACTGCTATATTAAAAATGTTCCAAGGATTCCTTGTAAAAAATGGAATGCCATTGTATATTGTACTGCTTTGTGATTATAAACAATGGAAAAACCTCCATCAGATGAATGAGACTCAAAATTATTTGAAAACTGCTAAGCAACAAAGATTTTAAAAACTAAATCTTACCAATGCTACACATGCTAGGAAATACTTCTTTTTTTGTTATAAAAACAAATACTGTGATAGTATTATTTTCACAGTTAAACAGCTTCAAAAATAACTAAAACAACACAAAATAATATAAGAATAATAGAAAACATGTGGGAAATAGGGATGATTTCAATTTTTTTTTTTTTTGGTTTTTCGAGACAGGGTTTCTCTGTGTAGCTTTTGCGCCTTTCCTGGAACTCACTTGGTAGCCCAGGCTGGCCTCAAACTCACAGAGATCTGCCTGCCTCTGCCTCCCGAGTGCTAGGATTAAAGATGTGTGCCACCACTGCGATTTCAATTTTAATCATCACAGAAAGTATAAATGCTCTGAGGAGTTCATATGACACAGAAAGTATGGGGTTTAGAATAATTTTATATTTGATATATTAAAACAATTCATGTCTTTGAGGGATTGTGAATATATGAAACATAGAACTATGATCTTTATTAGCACAGGAACCTATAGACTATAATTGATCTGCATAGTCCAGCCATATATGTCTTCAACTAAAACATTATATTATGATGACATCTTCATAGACACTAAAGAGTTGGCTATAAATAAAACAATGCTCTCTACAAACAATAAATTCCCATGCCTCCATGGATTCTAAAATGTATTTAAATTGTTATGACAATAAACTATCTCCATAAAAGCTGTTTGTAATCAGTTATTAAAAATTTATTTGCACAAAATAAATGGCTAATAAGACCCCAGTTTCTAATTCAGTAAAAATAATTCAATTCTGGATTTCACCATAGTCATAGCACCTACTATGTGAAAGACACTTTTCCAGAGTCATTGGGAGATACAGGGATAGCTAAAACACAACATTAATATGTTTAGGGCTTATTAATTTAGTATATAACAAAGGAGTAAATATTGTAACTGGAGCTTGGTGACAGGGTTAAGAAGTAGTTTTCATGCCATCCTTTGGTTCTTTCTGCTTTCTCAGTCTGGTGCTCTTGTTTGCCAAAATCTTTTTAGATATATCTTTCAAGAATTCCTTTAGCAACTCAAATACCTTATGAAGAAGTAGCTTCTTTAATAAGGGCTGAGCAATATACTGATCTATGAGTATAGCAGTATGTTATTAGGGGTTGTTTTATTACTACATTCACTTAGTACAATCATTGTAATTGGTCTTTCCCTAGGGCCCATGATGACTTATCTAGTTCCAGATTCTTGGCCTCATTAACAGTGTCAGGTGTGGATTCCATCTCATGGAGTAAGTCTTAAATCCAACAACAACAACAACAACAACAACAACAACAACAACAACAAGTGGTTGGTTACTTTCATATATTTGTGCCACTATTGCATCAGTGTATCTTACAGGCAAGTTACTTTTATAGCTTTCATGGTTCACAGCTCGAGGAATGCTTTTCCCCCTCTAGTCACATGAATAATACCTTCTGGTGCTATGAATGCAGTTCATTATGTCTGAAGCTTCTAGTTGAGCTTCAGCTTTATTTCTCCATGTTAGATGACATAAGTATGTGTTATCTCCAGCATAGACTCTTACTATTGGGTCATGGAAGGTAACCAATAGCATTGGCAATATCCTGTAATCTCTGGGGAGGTCTATGTAACCTCTTGGGTCAATGATTCAAGAAGATCTAATCCCTTCCTGGTATTGGGGTTTTGTTTGTGTGGTGGTTTGAATAGGTATGACCCTCAAAGACTCATGTATTTAAATGCTTGGCCCATAGGGAATGCCACTATTAGGAGGTTTGTGAATTTGTTGGAATAGGTGTGGCCTTATTGGAGGAAGCATGTCACTCTGGAGGTGGGCTTTGAGGTCTCATATATGATCAAGCCACACCCAATGTGGTAGTCTCCCTGCTGCCTCTCAGCTCCTTCTCCAGCACCATGTCTGCCTGCTTTCTTACACTACCTTGTTTCCCACAATGATGATAATGGCCTCTACCTCTAAAATTGAAAACCAGCCCTAATTAAATGTTTTCCTTTGTAAGAGTTGACATGGTCATGGTGTCTTTTCACAGCAATAGAAACCCTAACTAAGACATATGATATTTAGTTGAGACAGTCTCCCTCCTTGTATTGTTATTCCATTTAAATTCTGTATTATTAGGAAGCTTCCACAGAAGAGAAAAAACATGAAAAAAAATAAACTCAAAAATGGAATGTAGATACCACTATGAAAATGAAACTTTCAGAAGAAAAAAAAATAATCAAAATTGTTTTGACCTTGTGCTAGGAGGGAGTTTTTAGATATAGCGATTACTGTATTAATACATTGGAAAAACATAATAGATAAAAAAAAGTTTAAACTTCATAGAAATCTCTCTCTTCATTAACTATACTGTAAAAGTGATTGAAATACACGCCATATTCTGGGATAAAATATTTTAAAAACATATATGTGACAAGTGTATAATAAAACTCAATAAACAGCAGGAAAATGAACACAGTGGTTGTAATATGCCTGAAGACTTGCAAGGGCAGTTTATTGGAGAGGACATACTAATGATAAATTAGTACATGAAAGTAATGATCAACATTGTTATGCACTAAGGAACTGCAAATCAAAAACAACGTATGGTGCTGTTGCTGCCTGCTGAGTTTGAGTGAGAAATATCCCCTACAGGCTCATGCAATTGGTGGGTGGTGTTTGTGGAGATTATGGAAGCTTTAGTAGGTCCAGCCTTATTGTTGGAAGGCAAGAATCAGTCTTCAAAGGTGTGTAACTTCATTCATTTCCTGCTTGTGCTCACTGCTTCCTGTGTGAAGATTTGTGATCAGCCAGATTCCTCCTCTAGCTGGGTTCTTTCCCTGCCGTTATTGATTCTAGCTCACTGGAAACAATGCTAAAATAAACTTTTCTTTTATAAGTTGATTTGGGTCTTGGTATTTATTGCAGCAGCAATAACTAATAAATAACTAGAAACTTTTCTATTTTTTTCAAATTATAACTACTAAACCAGAGTAGCTAAAGTTAAAGTAGTAACTACATCAAGTGCTGGAGACCAACTGGATATTTCATGCATTGCTGCTGAAAGTGTAAAATGAAACAGCTACTTGGGAAACATTTTTATCAGTTCTTTATAAAGCTAAACATACACATACCATGTAATCTGGCAATTACACACATGTTCACACTGTTGGAGATCTCTGAAAAGATAAAGTCTTACACATAAGCAGTCTCAGAGATTCTAAACACACACACTATTAAAATTCATGCATGAATGTAGGGTACAAGTTTACACACAAAACCAATTTATTTCTTAATGCTTCCAATGAACAATCTGAAAAGATAGTTAGGAGAACATTCCACATGTAATAGCTCCTGTAAACACAAAGACATGTATGCTGAAAACAACAACATAATTTCTAAAATAAGCTACAGAAAGTTTAAATTAATGGGAAGATATCCACATGCATGGGTATAAAAACATACACTATTAATATGTCAATACCCCTCAGTGTTCTACTAATACAGTACAAGGCCTATAATTCAACAATGATAACCATACAGTCAAATAATCTATTTGCAAAATGAGCAGTACATTTGAACAGATATTTTTCAGAGACAGCCAATAAGAATATGAAAGGAATCCAGCATTCTTATAATTTGGAAAGATAAGTAAAAGCAAAATTAAGATATTTCTTCACATGTACTAGAGTCACAATCACTTAAAAATGAAAAGTAACAAATATTGGTGACATTATGGGAAACTGGAATATGGAGCATTGCCAATGAGCATGTAACATGTTGGGGATCCTATGAAAATACAGCTGTCCCTCAATATTAAAAATAAAAATTAACACATGATCCAGTAGTTTCACACATGAATATATATCCACAGGAACTGAAAGCAGGAACTTAAATATGAGTACATCACTGTTTAAAACAACAGCCTTCATAATAAACCAAAGGTAGGAAAAAATGATTATCAACAGATTACTAGAAAAGCAAAATGTGAAATTTACACAATAGAATTTTGCTCATCCATAAAAAGTTATGAAACTTTGATATATACTATAATATCGATGAATCTTAAGAACATTTTGTTTAAAGAAATAAGCCAAGGGTAGAAGAGCAACCATTAAATGGTTCTTCTTATATGAGGAGTGTAGAATAGTCAGATTTATGATGATGGGATAGGATCAAGGATGCAGAAGCTGGAGCTCTGGAAAAAGATAAGTCATCGCTTAGTATAGCTACAGGTTTAGTTAAATGATGAAAAAGTTAGGGATGGATAGTGTTGATGATCTTGAACCATTGTTAATATATTCAATAACACTAAATTCTACAACAAGGGGGTAAATTAAAATGTTATGTCGTGAAGTTTTTTGTTTGATTGGTTTGAGTCATAGAGCATTTTGTAGACCTGGGGGCCTAGAACCTTCTTTGTAGACCAGGCTGGAGGAATTCACAGAGATCGGCCTGCTTCTGCCTCCAGAGTACTGGGATTAAGGATATGTGTCACTATGCCTGGCTCCTTGTTTTGTGAATTTTAACACAATAAAATACTTTAAAGTAACTTCTTACACAGCTGCAAATTCACTTTTCAAAATAAGTTCTCTTTACTAAATTCGAGCTCATATAAAGAATAATAATAACAGCTTGATGGTACCAGAATTTCTTTCAAAAATACCCTTAATGAAGGAATATACAATTTTTTTCTTTTTCTTTTTTCTTTTTTCAAGATTATAAAGTGAACTTGAAACTTCAAGCACCAGAGGGTAAATTTTAGACTCTGTGTCTGAATGCTATAGAATCTTTCACGCTGTTGATGGGCTGTTATAATTACAGCAAGTCTGCAGGTATGTGAAGTATGCATCTGTGTGCTCTTTCTATGCATTTTGACACAACTGTCAAAAGGAATGTTTACAAAACAATTATTTAAGAAGTAAGAGCTGCATTTTGCCAAACAGAGGAGGATAAAGTTGTAGAACACTTACATATTTTTCAAAATGCCAAACCTCTGAATAACTCTATTGTTACTTGCTGTGGTAGTTTGAATGAAAATGGTCCCATAGGCTCACAGCACAATTAGGAGGTGTGACCTTGCTGGAGTGGGTATGGCTTTGTTGCAGGAAGTGGGTTATTGGGGCGGGCTTTGAGGTCTCAGAAGCTTAAGCCAGTCTAGTGGCTCACAGATCTCTTCATGCTGTCTGCTGGTCCAGATGTAAAACTCAGCTCCTTTTCTAGCACCACGTCTGCTTGCATGCAGCCATGCATCAGCCATGCTTCCTGCCATGATAGACATGGACTAAACCTCTGAAACTGCAAGCCAGCCCCCAATTAAACATTTTACTTTATAAGAGTTTCTGTGGTCATGGTATCTCTTCACAGCAATAGAAACCCTAACTGAGATACTTGGCAGTGATTGCCAAACCTTTTGGGTACAATGAATGATTGGAATTTGCTTGGGTTCTCTTTGGGATTTAAGGCAAATAGTTTTATAACTTAAAATTTTAAGAACTTATAAATAATAACTATAGTATCAATTTTATGACAGCAATAGTTCTATACACTAAAGAATTACAGTTGGGGGCTGGTGAGCTGTAGGTGGTAAGGGCACTTGTTTGCCACCAAGCCTGGCAACCAGTGTCTAATCCCTGAAATCTATGTGGTAGAAGAAGAGAACCACAGAAGTTGTCCTCTGACCCTCAAACAGAGAAGCGCTCTCTCTCTGTTTCTCTCTGTCTCTCTCTGTCTCTCTCTCTCTCTCTCTCTCTCTCACACACACACACACACACACACACACACACTTAAATACGTGTCAGAAAAAAATACCCCAATAGTTGGGACAGACTAAACATGCACTCGTGGAATTACCTTGTACACAAAGGACACTTCTTTCCACTAACCATTAATTAAAGCTTTACAGTAATATTCCAATTATCATTTCCTTCTTGTTCTTAATGGAGCTTTACCCTCTTTACTGCTGGGTTCCTCCCATCTTTCTGAAATCTCCTCTCTGTTCTCTTGTTCTTGTTTGTTTACCTTAGAGATGAACGTTTCCCCACATTTCCACATGCTTTCAATGAGTGACTGTGATGTCATTCAAACCAGATCTCAGCTCCTATTTTTGTGTCCATGCAACTGTCTATGTTTATAGTTATGTTAACCATGCCAACATCACACCAGAATCCACAGGACTACTTGATTCAAAGTTATCTAAAATGTCATGTTTCTAAAAAACCTAGTAATTATCATTATATCCAGAATCATGTATTTCATTATTTGGCCTTAATCTGCCAGAAATCATAATTCACATTATCTATTAGTTTCATTTAATAGAAAGCATCTTAAGGAAAATATCTAAGAGAATGATTACTTTGACCTGTTTATTCTGCCTAGGTACTGGATACCATTTTCACTAAGGAAAAAAATATAGAACATAAACTAGTGTTATCAATAATTACTATAGTAATTGAATTTCAGTAAACCATAACAAACAATAAAACAACATTATTTATATATTCATGTGCCACATATTAAAGACAAAGTCCTTACATGATATTGGTCTTATAAGAGTATATAACCTAGAGACAGGATAATGATGTTTGTGTCAGTATACTCTATTATGTTCACACAATATCAAAATCACCTGAAGACAAGTTTCTTGGAAATGTTTTTTTTTCATTAAGTGATGCATGATTGCATATTTTCAATTTTGAGATAATTCTCTAGATAGTGAATGTTAGTGCCATAGTTATTCTTTCTGGAAAGCTCTTAAGATATGGACCACTAAAACATAATTTGAATTCATCATGATTATGGCAGTAGTTAAAAGTATTTTCTTCTGAATTGAAGGCATCATTTGTACTCTTATATAACCAGTTCTATATTAAATCTTTTCAACCACATCTTAGATAATTCATTGGAATAAATTTATCTGAAAATAGGGAAACAATCTCTAATGGGTTCAAGATATTTCACCAAGAGTCAAAAGCAAGTTATATCAAGGAGTGTCAGTAGGAAAATAAGGTTTCATATGTTACTGATTACCCTTGTTGTGTTTCAACTTATGAAGAAGTTAGAAGGAACTTGTTGAAATGTATGAAATTTTAGTAATACAATTGTTGGTTTATATGGATTTGTTGAAGAGAGTAAGAAAAATTAACACATTAGTAAAAATCGTGAGATTCTAAGCATTGAAAATATATACTTAGAATCATTTTAATAGACTGAAACAAAGCATACACAATTTTTTTTACTGAATTTAGATTTCTATCAACCTATCTAAATCTAGTCACAGTTAATAGTAGCTATCCTTTGAAATGTGTAAGATTATATATGTATATTAATTAAAAAATATAGCCATGTCTTTAGGACAGCTGTAGACGAATTTCGAAAACAAATGCTCATGCTCTGTGCTGGGCACCATCTATGGGGCTCAGTTCAACACCTAGAAAACCACAAAGCAGTGATGGAGACACCAGTTTCAAGCAGAGCTTTTAAAAGTCACACAGTGCTGTGGGATGTTCTGTATGGCAAATGTGTTGCTAATTAGTCAATAAATAAAACACTGATTGGCCATTGGCTAGGCAGGAAGTGTAGGCGGGACAAGGAGGAGAATAAAGCTGGGAAGTGGAAGGCTGAGTCAGAGAGACACTGCCAGCTGCCACGATGACAAACAGCATGTGAAGATGCCGGTAAGCCACGAGCCATGTGGCAAGGTATAGATTAATGGAAATGGATTAATTGAAGCTGTAAGAACAGTTAGCAAGAAGCCTGCCATGGCCATACAGTTTGTAACCAATATAAGTCTCTGTGTTTACTTGGTCGGGTCTGAGGCTGTGGGACTGGCAGGTGACAGAGATTTGTCCTGACTGTGGGCCAGGCAGGAAAACTCTAGCTGCAACGCAGTGCTAAGTTGGCGAAGTAGAGAGAAAGCACGTGAACAAAGTGAAGACACTCTTCAGTCAAGGCAGACTGTGCTCTCCACTGATCTTTGGGAAGCTAGCTACTTTCTAATCCCACAAGTGGGACACACAATCAAAATATTTTATGAGCCATATATTTTGTTAACAACCAGCAAATCTGTAAAAACATTTTATTTCTAGTGAAAATTGCAATAGAATTTTGTGATGTGGGAATTTTCACCAATATTGCAGGGTTTTTTTTTTTTTTTTGTTTGTTTTTTTTTTTGAGACAGAGTGTCTCTGTATAGCTTTGGAGCCTTTCCTGGAACTCACTCTGTAGCCCAGGGTGGCCTTGAACTCACAGAGATCCGCCTAGCTCTGCCTCCCGAGTGCTGGGATTAAAGGCGTGTGCCACCACCGCCTGGCAATAATATTGCAGATTTTGTGAAATCCATGTTGTAACTAGATTGTGTCTAGATATAGAAACCCATTAATCATTGAACAGGGATTGGTTTGTGAACTTAGCATTGTAGAAAGTAACTACATCATCAAAGAATGCTGAAAAGTCAAGAGACAGTCAAGTTAGGACAGCAGCGATCTTGGGCAGAGCAGGGAGGGCAAAGGGTGAAGAAGTGGCCCAGAGCCTGGCAGCAGGAGGGAAGGGTGAAGAGTTTCTCAACAGATATGATCTGGGAGTCCGGGGAAGCCTCCTATGCCTCTGACCAGAACTCTGAGAAAATAACGTTGGCTGCTCAGGGTCTCCCAAGGGAAGTGGTAAAAGGTATAAATTTAATTCTGGTATTGTGTCCAAAAAATTGCCTCACAGAGAATGAGAATACAACACTGGGGGGTAACTCATTGGAAATACAGGAAAGGAAAATAGAAACATATCCCTTTTTCCATGAAGATTCAAACGCTGATCTTATACCTCCCTCCTATTGGAATAATGTACTTAACAGAGAGTTCCATCTCCAGCATAAGAAAGCAGGGGTTAAAAATATCAGTTCAAATCTGAGACAATAAATTGCTAAGTTGTACTTAAAACAATAAAAACTGTTATTGGCAATTTTTAATTTTTTACTGACTTAATAGAATCTAATCCAGTGAAAAAAGTGATGTTTTTGCTAATGCTGTACCATGAGTCTAGAATTCTCATCTTCATTTTCACATGTCTATATCTTCTCCATAATCGTGATCCAGCCTCAGGACACTAATAATCTCCCAGCATTAAGCCTTGTCTTCCTTCCGTGAACTACCATAGTATTTTTTTTAACTTCTTATATAATAACACTTTCTACTACATTTTATGGTTGCTAAAATGTCTTTAGAGCTCTTATAGGAAGGGACATTGATTGATTCTTCCTTTTCTGCATGATGTCTAGAGAGCAGAATGTGTTGACTGAATGGCTGAATCTCCTATGCCCAGAAAAAAAAAAAAAAGGAGCTGGGTTTCTGCAACTCAGCCCTCAACCTCACCACCCTGTGTGAGAAGATTACAGTCTCATGCTGTCTGTTTTTTCCCATTGGATCTGATAACTGGGAAGCAGTTATTCTGTTGGAGAAATTTAACTTACTCCTGATTCACCCTATGAAAACTCTGGTATGAAAAAACGGAAATTTGTAAGACTCATTCAATTTTATGTTCTTCTTGGTGAAATTATTGTTTTCTTAAGCAAAGTCTAAAGGAATAGGTGAGTGGAAAATATTTACAGCACACGTGGAAAACACAGTCTCAGCAAATACCAAGGAGCATTTGCATATGAAATATGAAGAGTAGAAAGAGACAGCAGTGCTGTTGTCACAACGCCACAGAGCACCAAGGCTTCTACGTTATAAGTCATTGAACTCACTTTCTCTCTACCATTCCCCATTCCTTTCAGAAGCATGAAAGCACCTCAATTTTTAATGTAGTAGAGTCACCATACAGAAGAACTGATTCTATCAATTCTACAAATGTCTATTGAACTATTTCTGGTTGGCAGAGTAATCTTTGGCAGTGGCAGAGCCCATAGACACACAAAGCTGACTCTAATAACGCCCAGAATAAATGCCGACACTCACAGAATGTGTGGAAAGTAAAGCTTAGTTTCCCCAAGAGTACAGTAAACCTTCTGATGTGGGAGACAAGTGGATGAATATTCCACTTGACATGCATTGTTTATCAAGGGGAGGTAGGTAGGGATAGAGGTTTTCAGGCTTCTCATTTGGTAGATTGAGACAGAAATCAAGAATACTTCCCCATATTCAGGATTCTCCAAATAAGTGAAGAGCCAAGATCCCTGACAGCAATATTTAATGTATATTTATGCCAATAAAGGAACAATTCTTAGGTTGCACTAGACCTATCCTATGTCCAATATTCATTGTACTATAGAGTGGAAGCATGGGGCTGATTCGAACACTTAGTTTGGCTTGGAATCCCTTTTCATCAGAAAACAAGGATACTCTATGACACTTACTCTAGGTATTTCCATAAGAGTTTGTCCTTTGAAGAAACCAAAGCTGCAGTCAAAGTTACATGATTCTCACAGAAGATGCTTGAATATTTGATATGTTCAAAGATATTCAATTTTGTCTGGGATAAGCTCCATGAAAGCCCGTGCCTATTTGATGTCTGTTTGTACACTGTTAGTTTTCACTTCACTGTGACAAAAACACTTGTCAAAACACCCTAAGGAGAAGAAATTGCTTGTTTTTGACCACAGTTTTCCAGAATTTTGTCCATGGCTTTGGGGGCTTTGGACAGGACATCATGGCCGTTCAAGCATATGGCAGAGAGTCTTTTGTGAAGTGGATGAGCAGCAGAAAGAAGAGAGGCTAGAGGAAAGAGGTAGGGAAAGAGACACCTCTAAGGAATGCCCCTAGTGACCTGTTTACTCCAGACAGCCATACCTCTTACTGTTTCCCAATAACACAGCCACTTTAGGGGAGCAGTGCTGACTAACCCAGAGCCCTCTGAATGCAAGCATGTCCGGAAGCCCTCTCACAGGCTTCTGCAGATATATGCCACAGACCTAGGCATGATTTAATCCAGTCAAGTTGACAGTCAAAATTAACTGTCACTTGGTCTTATCTGGTTTTATCTCCTAATGATTTCTGCTGTTTATGATTTTTTTTTTATTTAAGCACTTTATACGATTGCATTTTCTCTCTTTTACTAAAATACGATTTATTTTTAACTTTAAAGGGATTTTTATTAGAGCTTGAAAGCAGACAACAAATCACACTCACTTTCCTGCTGCCTCACAGGCACGTAACTGACTCGCAGTACCAACTCCCTCTTCCTGTTGTTATTTCACTAACCCCAGCAGCTGTCTCCCGGAAGCTTCTACTGTGCGCCTGCAAGCCCTGACTCCTGGGTCCATAGCTCTTTCCAGTCTTCAGAGTTTGTCCTCATCCGTGGAACCTTTAATTGTTCAACCTGTGGAGCCTTTGGTTTCCTTGTTGAGGGATTGCCAATCATCTCCACTGCTGGGTTTTCGTGTGAGAGCTGGGCAGGCTCGCTGCCTCCAGGTCCACGAATTCTAACACAAGAGCCCTAGTTTGCATTTGATAATTCACATTTATTTGGGAATGTCTCGTTCACAAGGGTGTTTTGTGCTCAGCAAGTAATCAGGATTATTTATTTATTTATTTATTTATTTATTCATTTATTTGTTTGTTCATGAAGAACCTTATAGCTTTTGGCAAACAGTTACATTGTTGTTTAACATTTTGACTGTCAATCTTATCTATCTTTAGAGTAAGAAAAGATCACACTTAAAGCATCAGGATTTCATAAAGACATTAGATGTGCGCATGAGTCCATGGAGAATCATAGAGGACAGTACTACACTGCAAGTGTCACTCAACAAATCAATGTTTTGTTCTGGATTTAGTTTTTGATTTTGTGTGTGTGTGTGTATGTGTGTGCGCGCGCACTCTCGCGTCTGTGTTGTTGTGGTGTTGCTGTGGTGGTGGTGGTTTGCTACCTCGTAAACTAGGCTAGCTGATCAGGGAATTTTCCTGCCTCCAGCTCCCATCGTTAAGCAACCCTGGGATTACAGACACTCACTATCTTGTCCTACTGTATGTTGATTCTGGGGACTCAAATTCAGGTCCCCGAACGTGTCCAGCAAGTGTTTCACCCACTGGCCATCACCCCAGGCCTCCTTTTTCTCCTTACTCTTTAAGCACACATCTTTCCCCTACAAATTAGTTCAATGTCAAACCACATTGTTTCTTCATCAACATGCTTATAAACATGATTAATGGTGGGAGTTCCCTGATGAGATAAAAATAACAATTTTGAATACTTTCTGCATGTGATTTTGGGTTGTTCACTGATAGTTTTAAGATGTAGACTGTAGCAATTTATGGTTTCAATTGGGAATGTGGCTCAGTAACTCAAAACAGGAAGTCTGTACATCTCTTTGAAACTAGTAACATACTCAACCCAGTGAGGTGTCTGATTCATGGAGGCCTGCAGACAGAGAGGGGAGTGATGGTCAGCTCCCTGTTATACTTCTCTCCCAACCATGACAAAGTACTTGACACCAGCAATGTGTGAAAGGAAGGGTCTTTCTGGGGTCACAGTTTGAAGGTTCAGTCTGTCACTGTTGGTCTCGGCAACAGGAATGTGGTGTGGCCGGGTGCCTGGGCTCATTGCATCCACAGTCAAAAAGCAGAAAGAGATGAATACTGGTGTTTGCTGGCTTCCTTCCTTTAAAATTCAGTTCAGGACTTCAGGACACAGAACGGTGATGCTGACAACCAGAGCGTGTCCTCCTACTTCAACTAACTAAATCCGTAGATGTCCCTTAGCTTGCCCAGAGGTTTCCATCTTAGGTAATGGTGTTTAAATATACTCATTTTATCATTCATTAAGAGAGGGATGGTATTTATGTCTTCTAAGTAAAATATATTCAAGGAACAAAGGTAAAGGCGATATATAGAAAACAGAATTCAGAAATATCTGATAATTCTACAGGCATTAATTTTACCAGATAAAATATAACAGAAATAAATTTTAAAATTTTAATTTATGAGTAATATATGAGCATTAGCACTGTAGAAAAAGTTTTAAGAAACAAAATGGAAAAGATCAAATACTTAACCAAACATGAAGCTTTTTCCTTTTAAAACAGAAGGAAATCTGGCAAGAGTGAAAATGGGGACCATTCTCCATGAGAGGAAAGAAATTCTGAACTTTTTATATTTAGTGACGTAGCATTCAATTTTTGTAAAGGGGAAGTTGACAGAAATAAAAGAAAAAAGAAAAAAGCCTCAAAAAAATTCAGAGAAGGAAATTTTGTGCAGCTTTTATGAGGGCTTGGAAAAGAGGTTTATAGATCAGAAAGTTCCACAAATGAACAAGAACATAGAGGAATATAGACGCTTTGTTAAAAATCTTGATTTGTGGATAACAGCACAGATGTTTAAAAGTCTTAAGTAAAGAATCCTAGCTGTAATATGACACGAGAAGTTTGTCTTGAAAAGTGGCATTGATATATACATTAGAATGATATGTATAAATCAGATGAGCTTAGGCACATTGAGATAATTGTAACTACTGATAAATGTTTTCTGCATTGTTTTCCTAGTGAATGGATGCTGTTAAAGGGAAAATATATCTAAAGAGCTGCCAGGATCTAGCTGTGGAGTGCTCTGGCTCGGATGACCTCTGGCTGGGGTGATCTCTGGCTGGAGTTGGCTTTGGCTGGGGTCAGTTTTGGCTGAGGTGACCTCTGGCTTAGGAGGGCTCTGGCTGGGATGGCCTCTGACCGGGAAGGACTCTGACCTGGGTGGTCTCTGTTTACAAAGACCCCTGGAGACAGTGCAGTGTTCAGTTGCCTGTGCAGCACTCTTCAGGCACCACAACTGGCCTTGAGACTTTGTTTGATGTCTTGTAGCTGGAAGATTTCCTGTGTCCCAACCTACCAGTGGTTGGGACAAATCTCTCCCACTCGTGTCCCCCAAGTAAACACACAGAGGCTTATTTTAATTATAACTGCATGGCCATGGCTCAAGCTTTTTAGCTAGCTAGCTCTATATCTTAAATTAGCCCATAACTATTAATCTATATATCGCCACATGTTCCATGGCTTTACCTGCGTCCAATTACATATTGCTCCTTGGGCGCCTTGCTGGTGTCTCTCCTCAGTTCTGTTTTTTCTTCCCAGAAATCTCCTTGTCTTCTTATTAAACCTATACTTCCTGCCTGGCTACTGGCCAATCAGTGTTTTATTTATCAACCAATCAGAGCAACACATTCACAGCATACAGAACACCCCACAAAAATGTCTTACATCGATCAATTCCTAAAACTTCTTCAATAGGTGCTACCTTGGTCAGGCACTTAGAACTTGGTAAACACAATCCTCCAGGCTAACATCAAAGCTGATAAGGAATTACTCTGGTGGGAAGTCAGTTAAAAAACTTTTAGTTCATAGAACTAAATGAGGGAAAAATATTTCAGACAGTGCCCTTTGACTTTGGTGCCCAGGAAATTACTCCTGATATGGCAAAGTGGAAGCAAAAAGTGTTGTTCCTTCTGATGTGATGTGGAAGGGACCTGGCTAGGCTCTGGGGATACAGGTTCAAACATACCTGGCTGCTTGTCGGGGCTTGGTACTTCTGTTATCTTTGAGTCATAGCTATGGTCTTCACAGAACTTGACTATGTCCCCAGAAGCTTCTGCAGAACTTCCCTCCTACTGCCCCATTAAGCCAGGAGGTAGGAGCGAGGCCGTGTTCCTTTTGACCTCACCTAAATGACAAGGAGATAGATCCTTCCATCTTCAATGGTTTCGCAGTGTTCATCACTGGGAACAGTAAGTCAGATATCTATGAGGCCTTCTGCTGAGCGGGGAGCAGGCTCCAAAGACACCTCATCAACAGTAGTTAAAAAGGGAAGCCTTGGCCTCAGCTTTGACAAGAGGGAGAAAAAGGGAAGGGTGTCCTGTGGATGAAATTGTTGGAAATCCATCTAGTACTTGATTTTCACCCGGTGGAATCGAACTCCCAGCCAAGACTGTTGTTCCTGTGGTTAACAGGATTGGAAGCAAAAGGCAAGGTTTGGTTACTGCCAGGAAAGGATTATATGGAGAGGATCAAGGCTGCTTCCTGCTCTCTGGGGACTGCTCATGCTTCAGTCAGTCTCACCTGAGACACATCAAGGTCTGGAAATATTTTGGAGCATCAGAACCAGTTTCCTACAATTCCTGTAGGCAGATAGAGCCGAAGGCTGATTGCCTCCTGCTTGCCTGTGCTTCAGCAGTGGCTTTGCAGGGGGAGCTGGGAGATTGCAGGCACCATGCTTCATAACCAAGCTCTTTGTTATAGAGGAATACTTTCCTATCTGCAGCCAGGCTTTGTAAATACATGAACTGTGGCTACTGGAAGAAGACCCTGCTGTGCAGCTATGTATATTGGGACATTCCAGGCCAGCAAGCCCTAGAAGGTCACCATAAAATGATGCTGTTTTATGGAAGCCTATTTCAGGAGTAGCAACCACACCAGACGCTGTGCTCATGGAATAGATTGAAGGCACTTGGGACTTGGCGTGTGTATGGTTAGCAGTGTTGACTCGAAGATGGATATGGGAACCTCAGCGAAACTGGAGGAGATGTCTTGATACTGCTCTAAAGAACTCTACTGTTTTATTTTCCCAATGCCAGACAGGGAAGTGATTATTTATTGCCAGTGACTCATTTTGTCTGCGTTTTGCTACTACCCTGGATTCCTTTCCTAAAGTATCAGGTTCTCCCAGCCTTTTCCTGATTATAGACCCAAGGGATGAGCAGAGGAAAGAAGGAAGGAAGCAGCCCTGTCTCCTCTGTTCCCCACTCTGTACCCAGCAGTTTCTTCAGACAGCACTCCTCATGCAAACCACGATGACGTGACGACTGGGAAATGATCCCAAGTTGTGAGTTAGGGTCCCCTCCACTTCAGGACCACATGCAACTCAGGAGCTGAGATTACCTGGAATTTTAAAAATCTGTTCAGTTTTTTGTTTGTTTGTATTGAGAAGCCTGTGTTCTAACAATAATCTGCATGCTTTCTATATCTATTCCTGGTTTGTGCTTTCAGTGTGTTTTTATTAATTAGTATATCACCCCCTCTAGGCTTTAGTTTCCTCTTTTGGAATTGCTTCTATTCTTAAATGCTTTGGTTACTACATTGACAAATAAAATCCACCCCTTCATGTGCCGTCTCCACTTCTACTAAAGTTGGTTTTCATTTTACAGTTTAAAGAAGCCTTTACAATCGTAGTTAAGATTTTTATTGTATTTGACTAAACATTTAAATATTTTGTTAACCAAAAACCAGTGATTATAAAAAATAGGCACCTATTTATACAACAAATGTTTTATTTTTAGGATATATACTCTGTGTCTGGGACTGTATTGATTGCTGCAAGGGACGTGGTGTGAGTATTCTTCAGAGTTTAAAATGTGATTCTGCTTCCCACCACTGTATTGACTAGCAGCTGAGATACAATGTAGTACATGGTAAAGCTGTATCTACATGATACTGAGAGGGTATTCTTGGCAGAAGTGTGAAGGGAGGAAGAGGTTCTTAGAGAAGGTAACAAGTCACGTTAAGCCTTTACAAAAATGTATAATATTTTAAAAGAATCTGGAAAATAAACTTCAGACAAGAACAAGTCAGAATCAGGAAAAAACAGGATTTGTCTAGGAGATATTTATACTTTTGCTTATTGTGGTTTGTGGTCAACATGGAACAGAAAGAAAATATAAGTTGGATCTGGATGAAAAACAGCATAGAAACAGAGAACTAAATAACTACATCATAATATACTGTTTAATAATACTATTATGTTTCAATGATGAAAATGCGACCACCTAATACTTTTAAATTGATTACATAATTCTAGCTAAAATAGTTTAATTCCCCAAATTCTACTCTGAGAAAATTGAGGAGGAGAAAGGAGTAAGATTTTTGTGGTATTTTGTTTTACTTTAGGGATTTTGTGTGAGGTCATTTAAATATCAATTCAAATAAATTTTGTAGATAATGCATATTCAACTTGGTCTAAGATCCTAACTTACACAATGTAGGAGGAAGAGAATCCTGTGGCTGAGCATTCTCCATAACAATTTGCTGACATTGGTTAGGACTTGCAAGATACACAGAACATGATCACCAACTGACTCACAAAGCTTTTTGGACCTCAGGTCTAGCAGAAGAACGTGTTTATTTTGTCCACTTTGTAAAAGTGAAAAAGGCACATTTTATCACGTGTTAGTGAATTTGATCATTCAAATTGTATGCTTTGCCTGGTTTACTTGTTAAAACTTCCCAGAAAGGCAAAGATGTTGATGTTTCCCATTGATCTTTCCCTAACACCCCAACTGTCTTAGGGCATGTTTACATATCCATTTGAACAGTCTTTATTTAATATTTTCATGTGCTAAATGAATATCTTAATCACTGCCTGGCCACAGCAAACTCATAAAGGAGTAATCCTAAAAGGAAAAGACCATAGAATTATAAGAAAATGCCTGTAAAAAGAGGCATAATAACTTTTATAAGAACTGATTAATTCTTATTAGCTTCTTATGCCATAATTTAGCAAGATTAATAATTAGATAGAAATATTCACTAATTCACATACACATACATCTGCAACTCCCCACATATTTATACTGCTTTTTATTGAAGAAGTTAATATTTGTTCACTATTTTATTAAACACCTGTTGGATTAATCACTGTACTCAATTTGGATCCCACCTTTTCAGGGTTTTCAGGACCTCCTATAACAGGGTCACCAGTTGGTAAACACACCTTTCATTCATAAGCCTTTTGAAAGACACATTCAAACCATAACAATATTTAGAATGAATAATTAATTTAATATCAAGAAGTCAAATAATCTAAGTAGAAAATGGGCATATTATCTACATTAAGATTCATCAAAGAAAGAGCAATGGTCAACAGGTATATAAAAGTGTGTGATTTCATTAATCAATAGGGAAATAAATTAAAATGAGGAATCACTTTATGATGGCAGAGTGGCTTTCATCAATAATGAATGTTAATCATTGGTAAGTGTGTGTAGAAAAGAGAATCCTTGCACATACTTGGTTGTAATGCAAAGTGCATATCCATTTTGAAAAATAATATGGAAATTCCCAAAATAAATTAAATATAGAACTAACCTATGTTGCAGTAATCCTATTACTTAGTACCTATCCACAGGAATTAATGTATCAAAGATAGATTTGTACTTTATTCAATGTTGCAGTATTATTAGCACAGCATATATTCACAGTTATCCTAACTGTTCATGGTTGTCTTTGTTAGCATTGATATTACTGTCATGAAATACCATGACCTATGTGTGATGAAACAAATCACAATTAGGGGAAAGATGTATTTGTCCCATGCTTCCATATCACTGTTCATTATTGAAGGAAGTTAGGACAGGAAGTTAGGCAGGCAGGAACCAGGAGGCAGGAGCTGATGCAGAGCCCATAGAGGGGCTCTGCTTACTGGATTGGTCCTCATGGCTTCTTCAGACTGCTTTCTTATAGAACCCAGGACTACCAGCCTAAGGGGTGGCCCCATCCACTATGGGCTGACTCATCCCCATTGATCACTAATTAATAAAATGCCCTACAGGCTTACCTGTATCGCAATCTTATGGAGGCGTTTTCTCAATTGAGACTCCTTCTTCTCTGCTGATTCTAGTTTGTGTCAAGTTGATGTAACACTAGCAAGCATAATGGTAAAAATTGTAGATACAATGTCTTAAAAAACAAAGGGAATTGTGGTGATATTTTATTTGTGCGTTAATAAATAAAGCTTGCTTGGAGATCAGGGGGAAAAGGCCAGCCCTTCTAAGTAAACAAAGTCAGGCAGCACACGCCCTTAATCTCTTAGCAGGCAGGATCTCTGTGTGTTCAAGGCCACACTAGGGAACACAGCCAAGCATGGTTATACACACCTTTAATCCCAGTACCAACCATAGAGACCTGGAGGTCTATACAGACAGACAGACAGTGACAGAGCTGTGTAGGAAGAGGAAGTGAGGTAGCTGAGCTAAGAGAGCCAATGAGAGGACAGAAAAGCAAGGCATATAAAGCCTGGGTAGACAGGAAGTCATGCATTTTGGAAGCTGCAGAGTTGGTGAGGTAAGGTTGGCTGGTGGCTTTCCCTATTTCCCTGATCTAAGACTTTCAGCCCTATATTTGGCTCTGTGTTTTTTATTTAATAAGACCATTTTAGAAATTCAGCTACAGGGAATCTTGTCATTTGTGACAACTTGATTTACCTTTAAGGATATTCTATCAAGTATAATAAATCAGGCACACACACAAAATATACCACATGATCTCACATGTAAAATCCAAGAAAATTGAGCACATAGAAACAGAGCAAAAAGGTGGTTATCAGAGAATGTGTTTGGAGGTTGAGGAGCTAGTGGTTAAAAGATATATTTTGATTAGTTATGGTGGATATATATTATACAACATAGTGACTAGTTAATAACTACCGACCATGCCTTTGAAAATTCCAAAGTGCAGATTTTAAATGGTTTTGCCAAAAAAGTATGTGATGTGCATCTATTTTCAAACAACTCAATTTAACTATAAACATACTTACATGAAAAGTGCATACTTTGTCAATAAACAAATCCAATAATTTTGGGGTTGGTATTATATAGAAGTACTGTTGGCTTCTCAGTTGATTCCCTTTGTTACTATTCTAAGTGTAATTATTTATTCTAGCACTGCATAAATTTGTTTTTGTTTAGAACCAATTCTGTCTACAAAAAGTAAGAATATGCCTAGAGACTTCTGCTATTCAGATTTATACGTGACTACTTTTCTTTCCAAAGTGTTTGATTTGCTTCCCATCTTAATGAGACCAGGAGGTTTCAGGATAGGTCCTGACATACTCTGTATATATCATATGCAAAACCTTCATATCTTCCTTTATTATGTATACATTTTTTGTTTCCTTCTCTTGTCTTGTTCTAACTGAGATTTCAAGTATTGTTTTGAGTAAGGGTGGAAAACATGGACACCCTTGTCTCATTCCAAATTTTAATGGGAAGCCCTGAGTCTCTACCCATTTAGTACAATGTTAGGTGCAGGCTTGTCAAAGATGGAAGTTATGATGCCAAGAAATATTCCTTCTTAGACCCAAACATGACTAGGAAAAATGTCAATGTAATGAAGTCTGATAATATTCTGCTATACTCATAGATCTGAGCCTAGCCCAATCATCACCAGAGAGGTTTCATCCAGCAACTGATGGAAACAGATGCAGAGACCCACAGCCAAACATTAGGCTGAACTGGGGAATCCTACAGAAGAAAGGAGGGAAGGATTGTAGGAGTCAGAGGGGTCAAGGACACCACAAGAAAACCCACAGAATCAACTAACCTGGACTCACAGGGGCTCACAGAGACTGAATCAACAACCAGGAACCCTTTATGGGACTGACATAGGCCCTCTGTATATGTTAAATTTGTGTAGCTTGATCTTCTTGTGGGACTCCTAACAGTGAGAGAAGGGGCTTTCTCTGACTCTTTTGCCAGCTTTTGGGACGTATTCCTCATACTGGGTTGCCTTGCCCAGCCTTAAAATGATGAGAGGTACCTAGTCTTACTGCAACTTGATATGTTATGTTTGGTTGATATCCATGGGAGGCTTGCCCTTTTCTGAAAAGAAATAGAGGAGGGGTAGATGGGGGTGGCAGAGAGGAGGTGTGGGGAGAGACTAGGAGGAAAGAAAGGAGAGGAAACTGTGATTGGGATGCAAAAACATAATATAAAGAAATATTCCTTCTATGTATAGTTTGCTTGTCTGTTTATTTTTGAGACAAGTTCTTACCGATGTGACCAAGGATGGCCTTGACTAATGATCTTCCTGCCAATACCTTTTCAGCTGCTAGGATAATGGACATGTACCATCATTCCTGTCTTGTTTGAATATTAATGTTGCTTGATCTTAATATGAATATGTCTGCAGAAAATTTGAAAATAGTTAATCTGCTCTCTGGGGATACGTCTTATTCTATTATGCAAATTCCATTTTAAATTTATATTGAAAATGTGAAGAACGATTCTGTCATTTAGATTTCCAGTGATTCAGAATTGCCTTGAGTGAACTGATGAGTACAGAGATGATGATCTTTACTCATGAATGTAGTTTGCACATTGAATACCTATTCAGACTCATGAGTTAAAGGCTTGGTCCCCAGGTGGTGGCATGAGACAGGAGACCAGACTGTGAAGGCTTCAGTTGTTATCATTGTATTAGCTCATTGATGAGTTTGTAGCTGACTGGGCTCATAGGAGGTAGGCCTTGGAGGAAGAAATCAGTGGAGCTGTGTCTTTGAAATCAGTGTCTTGTCACCCAGATCATTATTTCTCTGTTTCTCAGCCACCAAGATATTCTATTTCATTTGTGTCCCAAAGCAATGAAGCCACCCTGCCATGAACCTCAGTCTTTTAAACTGGGAGCCAAAATAAATCCTTGTTTTTTTAAGTTGCTTTTCACAGGTGTTTTATCACAGAGAGAAATGAAGAGTAACACAGGGAGACTCTCACATAAACGTTTCTAAACTTATATTCTCCTTTTGCCTTCACACTGTGTTCATTAAATGAGTAAGATTATGATACTAGACAATGTGAACTTATGTTCACAATATATATTTGAGGTTAGAAGAACTGTATTCATTGCTATTTTTGCTCAAAGTAGTTTCTATATGGAACTCAAGGACTGACTTCACTCATTTAGAATGTTGAGGTTGAGTATGTTTTAGCCACTTTACCCATTAAGGTAAAGCATGCAGCTTGGGTCATTTAAACTTGAAGAATGATCTCAAATTAGGCTCATAGTGCTATGGGACTCTCAAACCACAAGTAAAACCTTGCAATCATCAATAGCATGTTAAAGATCCAAGATGAAACCTGACCAGGATGTGTTTATCACTGCATAAGAAAAAGATGTAATAGGATTCAAATTATACTGTTCTGTAAGGAGCATCAAACTTGCCAAAGACGACATAAACTCTGAAGATGATTATAACTTAGTGGTTCTTCTGGCCAATTAATCAATGGTAGACAACTTTAAATATTATTCTGTTGGCTTTGGGGAATGAAGGTTAAATTTGAACACAACTGTAAAAACAAGCTCTTAATTTAGCATTTTTTTGGTGAAAAAGCCTATTTCAATGAATTCTGTCTTTGCACACTTTGTAGGACACACTGTGTTCTATGTGTTTTGCTTTACTTAGCTCAATTTCAGGTTTATAATAACTGTTCTGGAAATTAAATATATATATGTATGTATATAATTTCTATATAGTTTTATACTCTCTCTTCCTTTTTGTATTATTTTACATTTGCCTCTATATATGCTGTAATGTCAATAATACATTGTTAAAAATTATGACTTCATATAATTTTGTATTTATTAAATAATATTAGAAAATATGGAAGAATTATGTGTTTATGTCTATTTTTTATTATTTCTGGCTCTACTGATTTTGTATTATGTATTGCATACTATCTGATATCATTTTCATATTGTGATACAACTTTGCTTCTATCTATTTCTTTTGTAATATTAAAATTAAGTGTATCTTAGCCAGGGTTCTACTACTGTGAAGAGACACCATGACCATGGCAACTATTTTAAAGGAAAACATTTAATTGGCACTGGTGTACAGTTCAGAGGTTTAGTTCATTGTCAATATGGTGGGAAGTAGGCAGACATGGTGCTGGAAAGTAGCTGAGAGTTCTACATCCAGATCCAAAGGTAGCAGAGAGACAGAGAGACAGGGTCTAACTTGAGCATTTGAAACCCCTAAGGCCACTCCCAGTGACACACTTCCTCTAATAAGACCACACCTTCTAATCCATGTCAAGTACTGTCACTTCCTAATGACCAAGCATTCAAATATATGAGTCTATGGGGCGGGGGCATTCCTATTCAAACCACCAGAGTATACAATATGTCAGGATGGCATGCTGTCAATGGGTTAATTATTTATATACTAAGTTTTTGATGGAAGAAGGGTTCATTTGGGCTTACAGTTTGAGTGGTGAATCTCACTGTGTTGGCAAAACCTGCAGCTGGTATTCTTCATTTCACATTTTTGTAGATGAGGAAGCAGAGAGTGACCAAGACACGTAACAAGGCTATGGAAACTTAATGCTAGCCGCAATGACCCTCTTCTTCCAGAGAGACTCCACTTAATGTCCTACAACCATCTCAGACAGCACTAGCAACCGGAGACAAATTATCTAGACACAGTGCATTTCATATTCAAACCACAAGATTCTGCTTCTGGCTACAAATCAATGGTTTTGAAGACCAAAAGATAAGAACCAAACCCATTAATAGAACTATTCTGACCTACTTCAGGCATATATACAATAGTCAGTGTGTATACACCTACTTCCAGCCACACCAATCAGAACACATGATGATGTGACACTTCTGAAATGTTTAAAATATTTAAAATCTCAGTGCTACACACTGTTGTTGTGCTTCATCAAGATGGTTATCCATGGTTATCCACTATGCATAAGACAAGAAATATAAATAATAAAAAGAAGAAATTCTACTTTAGTGGTAGAATCAAATATTCCCATAATAGACAAAGAACAGAAATTATGTAGTGTTATCTCAATTATTATCATTAATTCAATGAATGAATTTTATGTGTACAAAAACAATTGGTTTATTTGATTGTGAAGAGAATGTCAACATGTATTTAATCAGCTATAATGACACTAGAAAGTTTTGCACTCACTTTTTTTTTATAATGAAAATAACTATCAAGTCCTAATCTAGAGTTGTCCATCTGCTACAATTGGATCCATTTATAAGGAAGCAGCATGGTTTTGAAGAGTTTTCTTACCACTTTTTGACTTGTTCACTAATACAAATTACCACCATCAGACACCTACACTGGATAAACCAAAATTATTCTTAGCAGGAAGTTTTAGAAAGTATATGTCTTAATTATTGTTTCTCATTATGATATTAAAATGCCTCTCATCAATGTCATTTGTGTATTCTCATAAGAATTATCTCATTTCTTTTTATAATTAAAGGTATTTTTGATGGAAATTATTTGAAGGATTGCCTTGTAATGCTAGAAGCTATAATCAAACTATCTTTCAGTTCTATAAACACTAGAATTTTAATTTTGGCAGAGACTGCAAAGTTCTGGGCAGACAGAGGATTTACTGACTGCCTGTGGACACAAAGTTGTTAAAACCTTCCCATGAAACTCAGCATGTTCTGCCTAACAGGGTTACAGTTATTCATCTTTTGAAATTTTGATGGAATCAGCAGCCAACCAGATTAAAATAACACTAAAATACTGTTACTCCTTGGTTGCTAAGAATTGAGACACACAAACATGTTTTTGAACACAAATCAGATTTTAATGAAAGGTTTTAGACCTAACATTTTGATCACACATCACTTACATGAGTAGCAATTCATCAAAGATGTTCAGAACAAATTTTATGATTTTTAAATTCTTGAGGTAAATTCTGTTTTGCTCAGCTTCATCTGAGCTTTCATTTAGTAAGCATAGTGGACTAAACTCTTTCAGCTGTATTCTCAGGTGCTAAATGTCCATCAATTCTTTCGTTTGGACAAGAACCTCCCCAACCTTAGAGTGACTCTTTTTTTTTTTTTTTTTGCTATACTATATGTATGTTTCTACTCTTGTTTGGGATATTGTACTTATGTAATTCCTTTAAAAATTTAATGTAGAATTAAAAATACAGGTTAGTAGTTAGTCATCTATAGTAATCAAACTTGTAGTTATATTAGATATGTTTTCAAGGTTAAAAAGATATATTTAGATAGGTAGATGATATTCAAACACTTCAAAGACCTACAGAATATGGCATTTAATATAACCTAAGGCTTTTCATGACAGTGAGACTCATCTGCTTCTGACAGCACCAATTTAATTCAAAGGAAGATGGTGGGCCTTGAAGAGCCTCTGTATGGAGTTTGCTTTCTTTAAAGCTAGTCATTTTCCCTTGCCTCAATTGCTGGCTGTATATTGTCCAAACTAGACCAGCAAGATGCAAAAAAAAAAAAAAAATGACTGCCAAACTTTGCCAAGACAAGGTAGGACAGTTCTTAAAAATTCTCCCATTCTCAAGTGTCTGTCAGATATACTAGGTCTGTAGGCCAAAGTTTGATGCCTCAAAATTGCAGGGGAATTTTAGATGACTGTCCAGGCAGCCAGATGTTTCTGTCATTATGTAACATTACACCCTTCTGGGGTCTTTGATAGAGTTAAAGACTAATTAGACTTAAAGATTTCCTTAGTTATGATAAAAGGTAAATTACGTATACTGTCAGCAATCGAGGCAAGGGTAGTTTTTTGGCTGAATGGCTAGCTCTCCCACCCAATCTCTTCCTGCCAGGTTATAGGCCAGTCAGCTCTTTATTAACCAATGAGAGTAATACATATTTACAGTGTACAAAGATTGTTCCACAGCATTCATTATTCTGAGCAAGTGCCTTTACCCTCAATTTAGGTTTTCTCATAATTAGACTTGGGGTTTGGTCTTGAGGACAGTGACTACAGAGATGTTATTCTACTCTCATCTCCCCATGATGGAGGGCCTGTAGCATCAGCATGGCTAACCCATCACTGGTGGAGTTAGCCTCCATCCTGGCTGATGCTTTTGTCAGTATTTATTACTGCAAAGTTGCAAAACATCAAATTTCTATGCTAAATCTTTACATGTTTTATGTATTAGCTAGCTGTCACTCTCTTGTGCTGACCTATTATTTTCAGAATTTTCCTGTCCTAAGAGACTTCTCAATTTGTGAATTCTTGTTTTACTGAAGCATGAGGTTGACACCCTTTCTCACACACCATGTTTATGAGACATGTCCTTCAGTGACATCCTGTTTCCTATATCAAGGCAGCATTTCATGAAGAGATGCCATACAACACCTTGAGGCAACATTGACAAGAACTGTCAATGCCTTAGGACCCCATCTCAACTTTCTCTAATACACAAAGCAGAATATATCGAACCACAGTTAGAATTCCTCTACAGCATTTATTTTCAACAATACATCCTAAAGTTTACAGATGACTTTTGTTAAAAAGCAATCTAAACAAAGTTAAATCAGAACTAGTGACTATGTTGTTTTTGTGCTTCTGTGTACAATACTTTCTCTTGATGAAGGAATGAGTGACTTTGCATCCAGCTCCCATGGGAGTGTGTAATTAATATATGAGAGTCTTGTCTGTTGTGAATTGAAATGGAAAATATTTGAGAATGCTAGATTTTCCCTCTTTTGAACTTTTAGTTTAACTAAAGTTTAAACTTTTAGTTTTTTATGATGCTAACTCAATAGACCTTCACACCTTCATACCATGTTGATGATTTCATCATCAAGTCATTGTTACCAACTAATGCTTTCTACCCTTATGCAATCTCACAGTCAGAATTAGACATATGCATTTCCATTTGCCATTGTCTATGTTGTACATAGATATTCGTGATATATCAGCACATACAACGTTTGTTTCTTTTCCTTTCTTCTTTTTCTTCTTTTTTTTTTTTTTTTACAACATTTAACACATTCTTTTCATCCTGAAATGAAGAGTTTAAAAAAACCTTTACTGAGAATAGTTGTACATATACGAACACTTCCAAAGCAATGTACAGGAAATACCAAGTGTTCTTCCTCATGTGCTCAGAGGTTAATCTGTTATACAACTGCTCAGAGAGGTATACCAGGAAACTGATATTGTTACACTCCACAGAGCATTTTCAGATTTTTTCAGTTACATGGGCATATGTATTGGTAGAAATTTCTTAACATTTGGATAATTCTATTTATTACATCTTTAATAATGAGTAGCACTAAGTATTCTGAAAAACTAAACAACCTCATTGTCTTAATAAAATTATTTATATTTGTATATTAACGCATTCATACAGAGACAGTTTTACTCACACAAATATCCACGTTGGTAGTTTTGGCTATTGGTTGCCTCTGTTTAGTCTTTTGTAGATCTATTCTTCCTAACTTGCAGGTCCATGCTCATTTGAATCCCAGAGCAAAGTCCATTCAGGGGGCAAGTAGGGATGGAATGGAGACATGTGAAAACAAAGCCTGGCTGGCATGGTGGATGTACATCTATGGGTCACACTTCACTGGTCAAGGTTTGAGCACATGGCTACTATAACTTCAAAGGGAGTAGGGACACAGCCCAACTGTAGCATGAATCTTAAAGGTTCTTATTAAAAAAATCAAACCCAAGGCAGGTATTGGGGTGAATACTGGAAAATCAGAGAGACAGAACAAGCCACAGCTTCCTCACCTTGCCAGTTTCTCAGCTGATCCTGTTTCCTCAGACTGGAAGCCTCTGAGTCCTCATCCAGAATGAATCTCAGCTGAACTGTGTTGTTCAAAAGCCTAAAAGCTTAACCAGCCAAATACTTCTAGTTTCTGGTCCTCACGCCTTATATACCTTTCTGCTTTCTACCATCACTCTCCGGGATTAAAGGCATGAGTTACCATGGTTGGCTGTATCCTTGAACAGATGGATTTCTGCCTCTGGAATGCTAGGATTAAAGGCGTGTGCAACCACTGCTTAACTTCTATGTTTAATATTGTGGCTGTTCTGTCTCTGACCCGAGATAAGTTTATTAGGGTGCACAATATTTTGGGGAACACAATACCACCACACCCAACTGTTTATCAATGAGGAAAAGAACATAGATGTTGGATTCTGTCACACTTGGTTTCTTGAGTTTAAGAACCAAATTTTAGACTTTATCATGTCTTATTGAGAACAGTATTTTTAGTGTATTTTTTTCTATTATCTATTTTTAAATTTCTCCTCTCAATTTAGTTATAAAATGATTTCTTTGCCTTTTAACTAAGGTCAAGTATAGTACTTGTTTTGTACCAGCCAACTTAATTATAAATTCTATGTGTTTGTTTTCATTACTTGATATTTTTATTTTTGGTAAATGAATGGGAAAGTAACACATTAATAAATTTTAAAAGACTGAAAGAGTTTATGCCATATTTCAGTTGCAAAAATTTGATATTATTTTCACTTCTTTACTTTTATCTAATGGGCTAAAATTAATAATCAGATTTTTGCTTTGTCTACATGATAAAAATATAATACAACTGAAAAACTTTGTTAATGATCCACATATTAGCCAGGCACAGTGGCTCATGACTATAATCCCAGTACTTGGGAGGTGGAAGCTGGAATTTCTGGAGCTCCAGGACAGCCTTGGATAAATAGGGGGTTTGAGGCTATTGAAGACTCCACGAGACCTGTCTCAAAAAGGCAAAATAACCAGCATCATTTAGATTTTAGGCTACAAAAATGTTAATACAAAAACATTTAGAAATTTAAACATAATTTTACTTTCTTTCATGGGCATAGTCATTATCAATTATTTCCATATGAAATACTGATCATAATAGAAAAATTAATTTTTTATTATATTGTAAGCAGTAATTTTACTCAGAAATATTTGAAAATATATTTCTAACTCAAATTCTAATATTGAGAAAACAAAACAGATTTCTGATGATACCTGATTGATCACTACAGCACTTCTGTAGTTGGAAGATTTCTCCAGTCCCATCAGGCCCCTGCAGTCCCATGGCCCACTTATAAAATAATTGTTCAGAAGCTTACATTAATTATAACTGCTTAGCCATTAGCTCAGGCTTAATACTGACTAGCTCTTACACTTAAATTAACCCACAATTCTTATCTATTTATAGCTATGTGGCTTGGTACCTTTTCTCAGTTTTGCCTTGTCATCTTTCTTCCTCTGTGTCTGGCCTCTAACTCCTGACTCAACTCCTCCTCTTCCTAGAATTCTCCTCGTCTGCTAGCCCTGTCTATACTTCCTGCCTGGCTACTGGCCAGTCAGTGTTTTATTAAACCAGTGTTCAAGGGCATTATCCCACAGCATTTCCCCTTTTCTGTCTAATTAAAAAGAAATGTTTTAACTTTAACATAGTAAAATTGCATATAACACAACAGTTATCAAGCAACAATTACAGTCATAATTGTGGTGATATTTTATTTGTGTTGAAATGTGGTGGTATTTTATTTGTATGTTAATAAATAAAGTTTGCCTGGAGATCAGAGGACATAGCCAGCCATAAATAAAAGTCAGGCAGTGGTAGCACACAGCCTTAATCTGATCCCATGGTAAGCAGAGTCTCTGTGTGTTCAAGGAAACACTAGGGAACAACCAAGCATGGTGACACACGCCTTTAATCTGAGTACCAACCATAGAGACCTGGAGGCCTGTACAGACAGGAAGTGAGGTAGCTGGGCTAAGAGCCAATGAGAAGGCAGAACAGCAAGGCAATAAAGGCACAGGTTAGACAGGAAAAAGCACTCTATTGGGAAGCTACAGCGGTGTGGTGAGCTAAGGTTAGCTGGTGGCTTTCACTATTTCTCTGGTCTCTACAGCTTTCACCCCTGCATTTGGCTCTGTGTTTCTTATTTAATAAGACTGTTTAGAAATTTGTTTACATATAATATCTAGTCTACCTGTATTTGGCAAAATCAAAGAAAATAGTCTATCTACCCTATAATTGAGAGTCTAAAGTTTTATATCTAATTTATCTTTTATCATAACCAAGGAAAATTATAATTATAACTATTTAGTCTTCAACTACATCAGAGACCCCAGAAGGATATAATATTACCTAAGTAAATGGGAAGAACATTGTAAGCAACTTCCAAAAATTCTTGGAAATGACAGAGTCAGCTGCCTGCCTGGACAGTCATCCAAAGTTTCTCTGCAATGTTGGGGCATCATCTTTAGCCTATAGGCTTAGAGTCTCTCAGTCACTTCTCTCTGTGTCCTGTAGAATGTCTGGCAGTTTCCTCTATGAAGCAAGAACCTGAAGGACCATCTTGCCTTGCAAAGTTCAGTGGTCACCTTCCTATGGGTCCTGAATGTCCAGTTTATACAACATTTTGTCAAGCAGTCCAGGCAAAAACAGTTTCTTGCCTAAGTGAATATTTTGTGCCAAGAAGAAGATAAACTCCGTATAGAGTGTCTTTGATGTCCATCCTCCTCTCTGAAGTAAATTGGTGCTGCCTGGAACAGACATGTCTCACTGTCTAGAAAGTCAAAGTTTTTAAAACATTTTAAATGCCATATTCTGTAGGTCTTTGAAGTGTTTGAAGATTGCCTACCTAGTTGAATTATTTCTATATATACATAGAAAACTTAACTAACATGACTATAAGTTTGACTATCATAGAAGACTAATTATTAATCCGTATTTCTTAATTATCCATTACAATTTCAAATGAGCTGCACAAACATAATACCTTAAACAAGAGTAGAAATATACATACAGTATAACAAAATTAACTTTAAATTTGTATCAATAAACTAAAATCTATAGTAATTTAAAACAAGATGCTCTTTAAAAGTAGACTCAATAATCTACCCTTTCATCCTATCATACCTATACACTTCAGTCTCCTAATTTCATCAAATTGTATGACTGTATGCTTAAGTGAGTTCCCCTAGTCCAATATCTGTCTTTTGTCATACAATTTCTGATGAACGTATTGTAACTTGCCTCTGTATAAATCTGTAAAAGAGATTTCAGAAGCCCTAATGATTGCAGCATGCTACGGGAAAGGTCTGAGTGAGTTTAATCACAGTGAGGCTCCTTTCCAAACTGCAATTCTCCCATGAAAATATTTTATAATAGATGAGATAAGAACTTAATTTGAAAATCATTGTTCCATGGAAGTTATTACACCAAAAACATAAATATCAGCTCTACTCTTCAGTAAATTTTAATTATTGTCATTATTTACACTGTAAATTTTGGCTTGATTTGAGCTGTTATGAAGAAAGGAAAGCATAAATCCAAGTAATTAGAACACAAATGGAGGGGTATGTGGCACTGCTTTTGGCAGATTCTAATTGAAAGTTTACACCAGTGTGTTTCTGTGGAACCACTGTCTTCCTGAGAAAAGAATAAAGAAAACTCCGAGTCTGGCTGCTCATGATTTCCTACATGTACACATAATTAAGGGAGACACTCAGTGACTTATCTGTGGGTGAGTTAATACCTGGGGCACGCATGATGTAAAAGACAAATTCCCGCAGCACATCAGGCTTTCCTTCTCTGTTCCAGACATTCACATTCCTTTCTTCCTCCCTTTCATCCTTGTCTGGCATGGTAAGTATAGATGTGAATATGGAAATCATCCATGGAGTGTTCAGGAACAAGCATTTCAAGCTTTTTTCCAGAACAAAATCTTCCCATGTGATTTTTCTATACTCTAATACCATTTTCAAGTTTTTAAAAAACATTTTGTTAATATTCTCCTTCATAGTTTCCATTTTCATGTCAGAAGTTTGCCTGCAAGGATGCTTTAAAGAAAACTTAGGCAGTTCCCAGTCATCTGATATGAATTTGCCATGAGTTAATTTTCGATTAGTAGTTGGCAATGGGTAGCTAGTAAGCTTTGGAACTATCATCTGATCAACCATTTCATGCTATGGAATATATGAGTCTTCAGGTATAAGAAAGTATACTCTGCTACTAGAGTTAATGATGGAGTTTTAGAATGAAAAATTTACAATTTATATTCAAAGTTGACATTTTAAAAACTTTGTCAATTAACAGAAGTTAGTTTGCCTTCCTTTTGTGCTTTCTTTCTGCCCTGCCTGGAATTCTGTTTCCCATGTTCATGATATGTTCAGTAGTTCCAGATTGCTCATCATTTAAGCCTGAGGACACAGTAACTAAGAAGAATAATCTGCTTTTAAAATAACACATACAATGAAGCCAAATAGTAATGGTTTGAGGATTGTTTTCATTTATAAATACCTCAGGCCATGACTACTCTTTAGTAGGACAACACATGGTTCATTGGCTGTTTGTACATTTGGACTCTTGCCACCTGGGAAGAACTAAAAATGATGTTATACCTATCCTGAAATCTACAGGATAAATTTGTTACTTTCCCTCTAATAAAGGGGCAATATAAAAATAAAACCTCAGTTACTTATAAAAAGATTGAGGATGCATCTATTCAAGTTCTTATTTTGTGAACGAATGATAGGGGTAACGTGTGATAATGATGGTCCTTAATACAAGGATTCTGATCTCAGAGGAAACTCTACATGAGCTACATTTTTGATAGAATTATAGAATAAGTTTGGAAAAACATTTGAGATACTACAAGGAAAGGACATAGTCCCACAAAGACAGTGGTGGCACGAAGCAGCCCTTCTGTTTTAGAGCTTCCTTTTCACACTGTGAGTAGAGATATAGTCACAAATGGAAACTTCTATGATGCTTCCTTGCATGGCCAGATACTATTGTGACCTGCATTTCATACTGGCTTATTTATTAAGACACTCTTTTCACTTTCAAAAAGGATTTCAGTAGGGTTGATGAATGACGTCATCTTAGAAAGAGGAAATTTTGAAGCAGTGAGGGTGCTGTTCCTCTGACTCCACCCCCAGCACTGGCGAGGCTGCCTCACTGTTCTTACAACTGTTGAAATTAGCTTTCTAGTTTTAGGTAATAAGACAGTCATAGGCCAGATCAGAGTGGGCTTTATATATCATCCTAAGGAAATTGAACATTTAAGTCTAAATTAGGGATACAAGAAAGAGCTTAAGAGGAAAACTTCATGCTAATATTTTTCTTTTAGGAATAGTATTGTCTTAGGGTTTCAATTGAAGTGAAACCTCAGAAAACTGTCCAGGCAGCCAGATGTCTTTGTCATTTCTGTAGTTTTGGAAGTTGCTTGCTTTGCACTTCCTGTTTACCAAGGTAATAGTTTGTCCTTCTTGAGTCTCTGATGGGGCTGAAGACTAGATAGTTATAGTTTTACAGTTTTCCTTGTTACCAAATTCAGAAAAGAAACTCGCAAAAGAGATGTAAATTTTATAAAGATTGAGAAATGCAAAAGCTTAAGTTGTTTATCTAAGGAAATGTTTTAAGGTCTAAAATGTTATTTTTAGCTTGGTAATACAAATTATGATAGAAAGTGATTCAGATACAAAACTTTGGATTCACTAAGATAGGATAGATAATAGAATATTTTCTCCAAGAATGTGCCAAATAAATATGGACAGGACATTGTGAATATAATTCTTACCTGATAATTGTTCTTATTGTATATAGTTTTACTGGGTTATAGTAAAAACCTTTCCTTTTTATTTAGACAAAAAGGGGAAATGTTGTGGGCATTTGATTATATTGTGAACCCTTAGATTGTGTTAATTAAAGAAAATCAACTTTGGATCAAGATGTGGAACCAACAACTAGTTGACAGGAAGTAGCCATAGAGAGTTAGAGGGAGTCAGGAAACAGAGAAACACACAGGAAGTAGTGAGGAAGGACTTTGAGTTTGGTGGCCTTTTTGGTTTGGGATGACAAAGGAGAAGCTCCTTTTTTTTTCTGGGATGTCAGTTAAGGAGGCAGGTCAGCTGGTTTCTCCTTGGCCTCTCTGAGCTAGCAGGTTTTTCACCCCAGCATCTGACTCCTGAGTCTTTATTGGTGAAATTGTAAGATTTAGATTTAGTTTAAAAACAACAGAAAACATTTAATTGGTGGCATACAGTTTCAGTCCATTATTGTCATGATGGAAAACAAGGTGGTATACAGACAGGCATGGTTCTGGAGAGGGAGCTGAGAGTTCTTCATGCTGATCCACAGGCAACAGAAAGTGAACCGTGACAGCTGGAACATAGGAGATCTCAAAGTTTACCCCCACAATGACACACTTCCTCCAACAAGGCCATATCTACTCCAACAAAGTCACAGCTTCTTCCAAACCTCTACAATTATAGTAGCAATGTGAAAAGTGACTTAGAAGCATATAGGTATGGAGCAGGGCCAGCTGACATCCAGCACTAATGACCAATGGGAAAGTGTGGACTCTTTGCATCTCAATCCAGCAGCCCCTGTTTTTAGTTGATTTCACCTGCCTGACTGGCTGAGAAAGGGCTGGCAGAACAGTGGCTGAGCTTAGCATAGCCTACATGAAGATCCACAGAGTGATGAGAAAATAAAATGGTGTTTGTTTGTAAGCTGTTTAGCTTTGAGTGGTATATATGTGTGTGTATGTATGTATGCATATGTATATGTATATATCAGTAGTTAATTAGAATATGAGTCTAATTTTTTTATGAGAGTCTCTAATAGGTCACACACACACACACACACACACACACACACACACACCAAAAAAGGCCAAAGACTACAAATATGAACAAAGCAAAAATAAACTTAATCAATAGAATGCTGCTATTATTCATGATTCAAAACTCAACAAATTATGTGAAGGTAAACACTTTTATTTCTCATGAAAAATTATACTTTTACAGTTATCGGTTTCATGCTTAAGGGTAAGATGTTATAGGCCTTCTTATTAAAGTCAGGAGTAAGAATAGCTGCCAAATATTACTATTTAATGTTTTTTATTAAGTTAAAGACAATAAAATAATGTATGAACTAGAAACATGAGTTCAGAGCATTTGTTACCATAATTTCTAGATATAATTAACTACTTAGCATTCTAAAAATATCTAAAAATGATTCCAAAGTGAGAAAATAGTCAAATGTAATATATAGTGAACAATGTTTTCTAAGCAAGAATCAATTAGAAAATTTCAAGAAAATAATCTGTATAATGAGATTAAATAAGAAGGAAACCAATAAAAAACTTATGTATGAGTAATTTACCAAAGATTAATATGAAGAAAGCTATAAAACTCTTTGAAATATTGCACAGGTGACAGCTGTCACTGATTTACACAAAAGACTGATGATGTGCTAGATAATTTTAATTGTCAACTTGGTACAACCTAGAATCACCTGGGAATAGAGTCTCAATGAGAGATTGTCTAGATTATATTTGCCTATTGCCATGTCTGTGGAGGACTGTCTTGATTGCCTTAATTGGTGTGGGGACACCCAGTATGAAGGTGGGCATCTCCTCTGCCTAGTTTTGGAGCCTGTAACTGTGTAAGATTAGAGAAAGCATGTAGAATGCTAAGCATGCTTTCATGTTCTACCTGCTCTTTCTTGGGCATGTGACCAGCTGCCTGAAGCTCTTGCTATAGTAATTTCTTTACAATGATGGACTGTAACCTGGAACTGTGAACTGAAATAAACGCTTTCTCCATAAGTTGAATTTGTCAAGGTGTTTTCTTACAGAAATTAGAACAATTATAAATATGTTCCTTCTCAAAGTTTAGTTTGCAATCATTTTTGTAATTCATAAGGTATAAGATACACAAAAATGTGTGAATATAGACAAAAGTCCTAAGAAAGGAAATAAGCAGACCTGTCTTCTCAGATTCTGTAAGATGCAGGAAAGCTAGATGCAATTATGAGTGCTTATGAAAGTACTGATAAACTCACTGGAATAGGAAGCCAACAAACAGATCTTAGCATAAAGTTTCATAACAGATACAAAGTCACAATTCATGAGCAAAGTATTTTGTTTAAAAATGTCTTTACATATTTATCAAAATAAACTTCCCTTAAATCAAATATTAAAGAATTAAAAAATTAAATCTATGTTATTTATTTTGTTTGGCATAAAGAATAATTTTTGAGTAAATGAAGTGGGAAGAAATAGTAACATTCCAATGCAGAGAAAAATTTACAATTCTCTACAAAACATGTTGAAAAAGTAACAGTGTTACATTTATATTTTTAAATGTTTCATGCATGACATTATAAAGAAATTATTATATATAACCTCAGAGAAAATTTGGAAAACCTGCATGGACTGAAAATTGTGAAATACAGAGACCAAATAAGGAAAACTATTTTAACAGATTCTCTGCCTATTAATATATAAAAAGTTCAATGAAACACTGAAAGATCAATTATACATAGAGAAAAAATTCTATATAGAGAAAAAGTGATACAACAAAAATCAACAATGTTCAAAAGCATAATTTATAGTGTTGACTAAATATAAAAAATAAAAATAATAAACATAAAACATAAAAAATAAAAAAAACTCAATCTTGCCAAAATTATGTGAATAAAATTGTTGAAGATACTATTTATCACTTACCAATTGTTAAACTAAAAAGCATTGTGCCTAATATGGGAGTTCCTTTGAAATGGGGACTGAATGAATTTGGGATGAAAGCAAAAATATTTTAAAATCGTCATACCATGCACTTGATCAGTCTCAAAGCCATTTAGCCAACTATTTCTGTGTATTCTGAGGAGGGTTAAACTCCTATCCCGATCAGGAGGTCATCTTTTACGATGCATCATTCCCTCTTGCACAAAAATTCTCTTCTGCTCATATTAGTATCTTTATAAAATTTCAAGTTGCTTTCCATAAGTTTTTTTTTTTTTTTTTTTTTGGTTTTTCGAGACAGGGTTTCTCTGTGTAGCTTTGCGCCTTTCCTGGGACTCACTTGGTAGTCCAGGCTGGCCTCGAACTCACAGAGATCCGCCTGGCTCTGCCTCCCGAGTGCTGGGATTAAAGGCGTGCGCCACCACCGCCCGGCGCTTTCCATAAGTTTTTTCTCAGTTTATATGTTGATCAGGCATTTGAGTATATATTCTTATACCCCAAACAACATTTATTAATAATTTTTATATTTTACCAATGTGCTGGTGAAAAATATTGTTAGGTTAATTTTCACTTTTGGCTATGCATAGAATTAGCTGTTTTTCTTCTTTTGTGGACTGATTTATTATCTTCTTATATAGTCATACTCAATGTTTGAACCATTTGGTGCAAGAGTAGTTGAAAAAAGAGATTTAAATGATCTCTTTTCATCACATGTCTATACAAATTATTTTCATAATAGAAACTGGTCTTGCTTAGAACACACTGTTCTGAATGGAAAGCTCAAGAGTGAAAGAACATACTATGTCGCGTTTTGGCCAAGAATAAATCACTAGACTTAAAAGAGTATGCCTTAGAACAGAAGGGAGTGTGAGGACTGAAGTGGTGGTGTCATGGGTGCATTTACTTCTGTATGCTTGCCCCGGGTGGCTCATTTATTGCCTCATTTTTCCTTTGGTCCCTGCCAACAGGGGACCACACAAGATCTTGAATGCATCTCTTTCTGTAGGATCTTGAGCAAAGCCTAAATTGCTGGGTGGAAGGTTAGTTTGAAACATGAATAATTTCTCTTCCATTGCTTTCTCTCTACTTAAGTTACCATGTGGAATGCCATTCTGGGTAGCTTGGAAATGGTTCTATACTTGTATTATAAAGAGACCTAGATTTTTATGATGGAGAGAAAAAGTAAGAAATGAATTCAGGGATTGGCATAGCTATGTCATCCAAGTAGTTTGGATTTGAGGTTTCCTGAATCATTATCATGCAAAGGATTGGTAATGTGGTATTTTGAGGGCTGTTGACTAAGGGAAATAATTCAAGTTGTCTTGAGTAGGTTACAACCTATCTGCTTTTGTACTCCATCTTGAATGTAGAGGACAAAGTTGGTATTATGGTGTGTTGACAGCTACGTTACTGACACTCAGGGGAAACATCTTAGAAAAACTTTCAGAACCACATTTTAGATGTGAAAAATAACTGGAATATTTACTCAAGGAGAATCAACAGTGAGATTAGACCACATTGTTTTCAATAATTGTCTAATTCCTGAATGCTGCTGTTCTAGAAGGCTTTGAAGCCATATTGGTAACAATAAAAACAGCTTTATCCTGCAGATAGGTCAGTGCTGCAGAAGATGGTGAAGAAACCCGCTGTCCTTTGTGTACTCTAGAAGCTGTTTCTCATCTTGTCTACATAAAAGTAGAATTTGTTGCCTAGATCATGTCTGACACAGAGGTTAGACTCAAGTGAAAGATTGAACATTTAAATGAGAAGGAACACCAAATGAAAACTACAAGATACTATTAACAAGTGGCAAACATGGTACTATGAGATATAGACTTAAAAATATTCTTTATGAAATAACTGCTTCAGATGTCACAAATGACAGGTTGAGTCTCAGTCTCTTATAGGAAAAATTATCATGAACTATCTGCACATGGTTGTGCTTTTAATTTGAAATTTTAATTTTTAAGATGCTAGAATATGTTATCTGTATACCTTCATATAAGAAATGTTTTGGCCCTTTACTTTGCATATATTTTGTATCATTTTCTTTGAAAATATGAACTTATCCCTGTTATAGAAAAACATAAAAATAAGAATTTTCACAAATAGCCTGATATTCTAATGTTTTTAAGGGAGATTGGTACTACCTGAATCAAGAGAAAATGGTTCATGCACCTCAAGAAGGTGCCACATAAGGAGTTAGAAGGTGGTAACTCTCAGTTTCACTTAGAGTTATAACAAATAATAATTTATAGGAACAGATTTTTCACTTCTCCATAAGATTTCTGTAATTGTCTCCTTGGCTGCGGGAGAATCACAGTTCAACAACAAGGTGACACACATGTTTGTGATCCATGTTTGTGCCAAGAGTTTTGACAAATTATGTGTATATTCTAATATGTGACAACCTAGAAGTACAACCGTGGGTTTCAAACCCCAGCTTTTCCTTGTGAGATTCTCCTGTAACCAGCAAATGAGCAACAACGCTCAGGACAACAGACAAGGTAAGAATATTAGTTTCCTTATGTGTAGAGATTAGATAATAACACTTGGCACAGAAAACTGTACAATGTTAGTCACTGGAGATTTTAGTATTATGTTTAGCTGTAAAACTGCAGATATTACAATTTATTGTAATGAACTCAAAAATAAAAGATTGCACAGCTAGATTAAGGTAGCCACCCAAACACAGCCCTGATGATACCAAAAGAGCAGCTGATTCTCAATTTCTAAGAGGATAAATTAGCATTAAGTAGTCATATATTTTAGTACTTTTAATTTGAAAATTACCCTCTTAATCTATTGAATTCATTTTAAGCTGTCATTTAACCTGAAAACATTTTAATTTTATTTTTCTGGCTCCTAGAAACACAAGACCTTTATTTTTCTTGAGCCAATAAACACATTGTTTTAAAGTTACATGAATGCTTGAAATGGCATATAATTTCTTTTGACTTGGAATTTTATGGGTCTACAAGCCTGTTGAATCCCAGTAGAGTCCTGTTTCTCTCAAGTATCAGAAAAAGAAAATAATTGTCAGTCACTCGGGTGCTTAAATGCTATGAAAATATAAACTTCTTTAGAAAATACATTTCATTATACAGAAAGCACAAACATTAACAAACAAACCATTTTTTTTTGCCTATGTCTTTGGACTAAAATCATATATCTATTGGCAGAATATTTCACTTAAAATGCTCCCTCTGGGGTACAAAGGTTCAAAGAGAAAAATCAGACCAAGAATATATTTACAGGAGCAGCGTATATGTCACACTGATTTCAAAGTATGAGTGACAGCCAGGTTTTGCCCTATTTCAGCAGCCTCATATGCAAATGTCCTCTTCTTGCATGACACCTAATTGTAGTTTCCTTTTACTCAACACCTGCCCACTCTTAGAGCGACATTCGAGTCTCTTGAGAGAAATGAGGTTAACAGAAGGTGAAGAATTTCTCTAGATTACACAGAGCAATAGACAGGCATTCTTCAGTCACGGAAAACGAACAATCCATAAGTTTAAAAATGGGCTGTAGGTATCTGGCAGCTAGGACACACACGGAACTTTGCGAATCAGAGAATTCTTGAGAGATGGACGATTCCTCTGCACCCACTCCTCTGTTGTCATTTGACAGCACTGAAAAGAGAGAGATGAAAGGAAACATGAAATAAGAGTTTATTGATTATTAGAATTTGAGAAGCAGAAGTAAATTACCTATGAAAGCAGATTAACAACTAAATTTTTTCTCAGTATTTGTCTCTTCTTTTGGTGAATTCTTCTAATGATCAAGAATGGGAATCCTTTTGCTAAATATAGTGTTGTGTTAAGTCTAGTGCCTTTTTGCGGGCACACACAGTTTTAAAGTCTACAGAAGCACCCATCTAGAAATGACATTGCTTAGTCACTGCTTTATAACCTATCACTTTAAGAGAGCTGGAATCCATCTGGGGTGGATCCTAAATGCAAAGGTTACTGCCTGAGTTGTGGTTTAAATTTTCAGGGAAGATCATCCATATCACCTTCCTAGAGGTAACATGGGCCAACACCTAGAATACTATCTATAAGGGAAGCCAAGGGCTCACAGAGATAGTGTATCAAAAAAGGAGACAACAGTAAATAAACTCCAAAGCAGAACAAAAAGGAAGGCAGAGAGGCTAGTCAGAGCAGGCCTCTGAGGACCAGAAGAATAATCTGGGGTAAAGAGGGCAAAGGGCTTGGATTCATGAGAATCCAATGCTTCATGAGAGCATGATTAGTGTTGGCTTTGTGGCCATGGTGTAGAGTGGTGAGACGCATCTATGGGATTTCTATTTTATCACATAAAAATGTGTACTTCTTGAGCAAAGAACAGGTCTTCATATTCTACCAGCTCCAAATGTAAATGTTAGGTAACCATCTAGGAATTGCAAAGTTTGTCATAAACGTCTTTCTGCACCAAATTTGATTATATCTTATAGTGTGAGAATATGTATTTTATTAGAATCAGTACAAAGAACAATCTAAAAGCCCATCAATTTTGAAAAAGAAAGTGGAAAGCTCTGAAGGAAAAATCTGTTATTTCCCTTAATCCCCTAATGGTAAGTTTTAAAGAGGCTCTCAGACGTTGATCGGAACCATCTGACAGTGGTAAGTGGGTCAAGGCTTAACTGCCCCACTTTGCTGTCAGTCCACACAGTGGAGCATGTGAATGAGTAATCCTGGGGGCTGGGGGCTCACTTTTAGAGTTCTTAAAAGACTCACCATAGACATGGAGACAAGAACAGCTGGTCCTTTCATATCCGGAAGGATCTGCTCCAACAGATACAATAATGGGGGCCTTGTGATCGCCGAAGAACAAGTGCGAATCAAGCAGGAAGAGGATTTTCCTCCTTCTGTAAAGTCCTCTCTGGTTATTTAAGTGAGTTCTTCTGACTATGATTCAGGGTTTTCTGGTGTTTTATTTAGAAATACCAGATGTTAGACTATCAGCAGCCATGGAAGAATGTGGGTGACTTTTACAGTGGAACAGAAGAATTCTATCGAGAAAATGGATAAGCACTTGCTTAATAAAACTAGATAATTAAAAGCAGAGAAAATTTAACACCTTATTAGAATGAAATAAGATCATGCAATAAAAGCTGTTTATTTGGTAAGCATATAAAATTCCAAGTAGCAATAGGCTGACTATAATTTTCCATACCCGTGTTAGATCTTTCTGATGAGTGCAAATACATGCTAGATGGGTCTTAGTCAAATCGGAATGGTAGATTTGTCCCTCTTGAGACTCTGCTTAGCATAATATATCTGAAGCCTGGTATGTATGCATTATTTTAAATTACTACTAACATTGAGCTTTGTAGCGTTAAGGTTTTTCTTTTCCTAAGTGCGTATTTTATTATAATTTTTGTACTTTCTTGGACACATATAAAATCCATCCATCCACACAACTACATAAATCCATGAAATATTTTGTGTCAGTAAAAAGGATATGGAAAGGGCATTGCCATCTGTGCACAGGGTTTTAGACATGCTCTGCCAGGTTAACTGGGATTTTATATACGTATAGGTCTAAAAGCCCACAGGGATTTTTAATTTATAGTCAATTATGTGTCTAGTACCCATCAGCTAGCATTACTCTGGCAGTTAGTGTGTGGTGTTTTCATAAGCGAGCCTTGAAGGAAGAAGCACACTTCAGGGACTGGATCCTTGGCAAGGTGTAGTAATTAAAGGACAGCTCATGAACCCTCCATCAGCTGCTATTTCACTGCTCTCTGAGCTGGACTGAGTGCCTACCTCCTTATCTGACTTACTTGTAACTGGAGTACCTCTCATGAACGATGTTTGTGTGTCTAAATAAGATAAACCGGATGTGGTGGTTTGAATAGGAATAGTCCCCATAAGCTCATATATTAAAGTGCATAGTCACCATGGAGTGGAACTACTTGAAAGGATTAAAAGGATTAGAAGGTGTGGTCTTGGAGGAAGTGTGTCATTGGTGGGGGGCTTTGAAGTTACAGAAGCCCTTGTAAGACCCAGTATCTCTCTATCTTGGCCTGTGGGTCAGGATGTAGCTCTCAGCTACTGTTCGAGAGCCATGCTTGCCACCATGTGCCTTGCTGCAATTACAATGGACTAACCCTCTGAAACTATAAGCAAGCTCCCAATTAAATGCTCTCTTTCATCAGAGTTGCTGTAGTCATGGTGTTTCTTCACAGCAAAAGAACAGCGGCTATTGGCCAGGGCTAAGGGGTTGGGGAGTGGGGAGAAGGTGGTCCAAGAATTCAGATTTACAGTTGTAAGAATACTAAGGTCTGGAAAGATTAAAGCATGTGGCTATGGTTAATAATGTGGCACACACACACACACACACACACACACACACACAGGGGAGGAAATTTGCATGGTGAATGGCTTATTAGTTTGATTATGGGAATCATTCCATATTATGCATGTGTACATGTGTATTAAATCAATCTCTAAACCTTCAGTATATATAATTTTTAAAGATTTTAATTTTTCTTGTTTTTAGTTGTATGTGACTGTGTGTGTGTGTACACACATCTACACACATGTTAGCTGAAAGTACTCTTGAAGGTCAGAGACAATGTGTCCCCTGGCATGGGAGTGAACTATCCAACTGGGAACTGAACTTGGATCTTCAGGATGAGCAGTATATATTCTTAACCACTAAGAAATCTATGTGGCCTGAGTACATATAATTTTTACTTGTCAGTTACATATTAATTAATCTGAAGGACCTGTGTCCACAGCCTTAAACTTTGTCAGTATGGCAGAGAGAGGATGGTTGAAGAACCATTTATCTATCTATCTATTTATTTGTTTATTTATTATTTATTTATGGTTTTATTATTTTTATAATGTTTGGCAGAGGAATTCTGTGGAAATATTGCCTAGAATGTGGATTTTTGTATGTTTTAGTGTAGCTAGAGTTTTCCTGCCTGGCCCACAGTCAGGACAAATCTCTCTCACCTGCCAGTCCCACAACCGCTCAGACCCGACCAAGTAAACACAGAGACTTATATTGCTTACAAACTGTATGGCCGTACCAGGCTTCTTGCTAACTGTTCTTATATCTTAAATTAATCCATTTCTATAAATCTATACCTTGCCACGTGGCTCATGGCTTACCGACATCTTCACATGCTGCTTGTCATGGCGTCTGGCAGTGTCTCTGACTCAGCCTTCCACTTCCCAGAATTCTTCTCCTCCTTGTCCTGCCTATACTTCCTCCTGCCTGACTACTGGACAATCATTGTTTTATTTACTAACCAATCAGAGCAACACATTTGCTATACAGAACATCCCACAGCATTTTAGGTCTATAAACAATGAACATACAGTAGTCAGAATATATGAGCATATTTATGATCATCAATATGATATTAACCACATATTTACCTGTATTATCAGAATAACAAAGAATAGTTTTCATTCTATATGTGAAGCAGAATTTGGAGACTAAGAGTGTAAACTTGACCTTGTGTTGCCACAAAACAGGCAGAAACCAGTATTTCAGATTATGTCATTTTTATATGCCATGCAGCAAACAGAAGACAAAATTCATCTTAAAGAATAGTTGTCTCCTGAAACTCATCCTCATTTTTATCCAAGAAGCATGCCTAGAACTATGTAAAATACCAGATATGATTGTTTTTATAAGAGTTCAAAAACATATCTGGATATGAGCTATCAAGAGTAATGGTTTTCTTCTTCCACTCTGAATAATCCCAGGAGTACCACATCACTTAAGGAAACCTATTCTGCCCACTTCTTGTGTATTCTGAGTGTTCCTGAGTGAATAATTGTAGAGGAGTATGTTGCAGGATATTTGATCACATTGTGACCCCAAGATGGTGTTATTTACTAGAAAAACCTGTTTCTAGTTGTGGTGTGGCTCAGCCCTAGCACACACCTTTAATCCAAGAGCTTTCTGCTTAAATATTGTAAATAGTATTAAACAAAGTCAGGTTGAGAGATGGAGCAAGAAAAGTTGACAGGAAAAAAACATAGAGAGTAAGAGAGAGTCAGGAGGATGGATAGACAGACACACAGGAAGTAGAAGGGAGGGACTTTCAGTTTGAGACAGCATAGGAGAGAGCTCTTTCTGGGCTGCAGCAGAGAAGGTCAGCCAGGTGCTTTCTCAGCCTCTCTGAGTTAGGAGGTTTTTATCCCAGCATCTTGATCCCAAGTCTTTATTGGTAAAATCAAGTGATTGCAATTTTGATAAAAATAATATTTGGTGCTCCAATGATTGGCGTAACCACACAGAGAAATCACACCAGCTGCAGATGAACTGAGAAGATGTAAAATTTGGTAAGATACCTGGGAAGTCCTTAAGGAGAGAGTTAAGTAATATTAAAAGGGAAAAAAATCTTTCCCACGTTAAAGATGGGAAATATCACAATTCAGGGTATTTGTTGCTACTTTAGATGGCTTGAAAATAAAGGCAGAAAATGAAAAAAAAATAAATGACTTAACTGAAATTGACATAATATTAATTATAATTACTATCAATCTGGTAATTCATATTTTATCCTTCCTTAATAACCATAGTGTTTTTTGTGCCAAACATCAAAAGTGGTTTGATAATTGTGCTAGATATGAAAAGTGAATTGATAAGATAAAAGCCTTAGAAAGACTTATAAATAAAAATAAGAAAAATACTCTGACACAGACAGAGGAATTTAGAAGAGAACCTATCACCCCACCACATGATGAAAAGTTCTAAGAAAACCAACCTTAGTTTATCTAGTTACTATGCAAGAACTACCAGCATATGCTAGGCATCCCCAAGGTTATAAAGAGGTTAAATAGAATCCTATAGAAATATTTGATTTGAGGAGATTTAAGGAAGTAGTACTTTCATATGGTATGCATTCATCCTATGTGAAGCATATATTAAATTCATGGACTATTTAGAACATAGTATTCCCCAAGATTGGAAAGATTTGGCAAAAGCAATATTGGAAACTGATCCTCAGTTATAATGGTGAACATGCTGGATAGAGAAAGCTGGGCCATAGAAAAACAAAGTAGGGCTAGAGGTATTAATATTCCTCAGTATCACTATCCAGGTAAAAGTCAATATGCTAAGTTATAAAGGCAGCTTGAATTATATGATCACACCTTGGGGCTATGTCATTTAGCAGCTTTAAATGCTTTGGACAAGATTGAAGAATCAGGAAAGAGGTCTGAATCACTTACTAAAATTATACAAAGCCCAAAAGGAGCCTTCACTGATTTTTTGCAAAGACTGACTTAAGCTGTAAATAGAATAGTATCAGATCCAGAAGTCAGACAAATTGAATCTTTGGCTTTTGAAAATGCTAATTTAGAATGAAAAATGGTGACTAGGCCTTGAAAGGCAAAATCAACACCAATAGATGAATGGATTAGAGATATGGCTGATATTGGATCTCATGCTGAAAAGTAATTTCAAAGGGTTTTAAGAAAAAAAATCAAAAGGTCAATGTTATAATTGTGTTAAGCAAGGTCATTTGAAAAGGGATTCTAGGCAAGGTGTTCCTTAGAAACTATGTTTGTTTGTTTGTTTTTTTTTTTTTTTTTTTTTTCTAGAGATAGTCCAAACAGAAGGTCCCAGTCTTTCGGAGTATTCATAGGGTGCGGCAAAGGCCTCATCAGACTAACGAATGCAGATCAACTAGGGACAGGCAAGGTAACCCCCTGCCATTGGGAAACACCCTAAGGGGCCTCCCACACACCCCAGTATCAAATTTGATTCAACCATTCCTATCAGCATCAGGAAAAGTCATCAACAGAGCAATCAAAATCCCAAAACAACACCTGGTTAAAAACAAGCAATTTTAATGCCTGTTGTTAAAAACAACACTGCTATGAATGTAATAAAGGACAGAGTAACTTCAGTAGATAAAACAAAAAATTCAGAAGAGACTAGAAGAACAAATTTTTTGTCTAACAGCTATAAATGATCAGAGATCAAAGCTAAAATATAAATAAATGGCATTGAAGATTTAGTAGACACAGGAACAGATGTAATAATTTCACTGAAATCTTGGCATCCAGATTTGCCTTTTCAGGCAGTAAATATTCAGCTTCTAGGAATTAGAATTTACCTCAGATAAAACAAAGTGCAAGATACAAAGGGTGTATAGGAACACAAAGACAAATAGGAAAATCAAAGCCAGATATGGCTAATATAGCCATGAATCTATGGGGATGTGATTTGTTGCAGCAATGAAAAACACAGATTAACATTCCTCCAATATCATAAACAACCATAAAATAAAAAATGCTTCTGAGAAAAGTTGTTAAAAGTTATTCTCAAGAATAGTCACAGATCATTCAGGTTGTACATAAGCAGGACACAACAGCTATTGGTCTTTCAAAGATACCAACCACCATACCTTTAAAATGGTTAACTGACAAATTTGTGTGGGTGAAACAATGACCTTTGACATCAGAAAAATTACAGGCACTGGAACAGCTGGTACAGGAGCACATAAATGCTCAACATATTGAAGAATTGACATGTCCTTGGAATTCTCCTATATTTGTCATTAAAAAGAAATCTGGAAAATGGAGAATGTTAACAAATTTAAGAGCAATAAATAAGATGATTCAGCCAATGGGCTCTTTACAGCCTGGAATTCCCTTGCCTTTTTATTACCTAAGGGATGGTCTATTATAGTGATCGATTTAAAAGACTGCTTTTTTAAAAACTATACCTTTACAAGAATAGGATAAAGAAAAATTTGCCTTCACAGTACCTATTTATAATAGTGTTCAATCTGTTAAAAGATATCAGTGGAAAGTTCTTCCAGAAGGTATGTGGACAAAACTCAGAAACAGCTACTAATTGGTATGTTTGCAGACTAGAAAAATCACATACCATATTTACAGATTATTATAAAAATCCACTACAGGCTTACTAGAAAGGCAGCTAATTTCCAATGGGTATGGAAAAAAAGAGTAACTTTTGTGACTGCCAGTAGCTCTTCTCTGTGCATGCAACCCTGACCAATATTTCTATGATGATATTACCAGATGATACCCTAATTATGAATATAATATTTATTGGTGAATTAGCAACTGAAGTTTCTTCATAAAGCAAAAAAGAGGTCACCAACATTTACCTGTTGGCTTCTATTTCAAATGCTTTCCATATACAGAAAATAAATATTTTCTCTTTGAGAAACAAGTCTGGACATTTTATGAGGCATGGAAAACTTTATATTCAGTCATTGCAGACTATCTTATGGTCTTAAGGGTACCCTTACAATGATGGATTGGTTCCATTCAAAGGTAGAGTCCTTCACAGGTTTAGCCATGGAAGGAAAGGTATACAAAGGAACTAGTACCTATCTGAATTCCTTCTTGACCAAGATGTGGTAGCAAAGGGGTATGTGCTTTCTTGCACTGAGGAAATACTTCAGTTACCCATAATCCCCATCCCTAAACCATTCACAACCCCCACAAAAGAGGCACCTATTGAACTGTGGGGATCAATAGAATGTTCATGACATTTGGCTAATGCAAGGTTTACTGATGGTTCATCAACCACTGATGGAACAAAACCTGGAAATGGAAAGCATCAGCCTATAGACCAGAAGCTAATACTGAGGAAGGAACCACAAATTTATCAAAGCACTATATGACAAAAAACTAGTAAAGCAAAAGGAAAATCTCTATCTTCTCCAATTCATGCTGAGTGTGCCACCATCTTGCCCAAGTGGCTGCCCCTTCCTGCTGGACCTGATGTTAACCTGATGTTAACTGCTGTGTTCTACCTAGCCAGGATTGCCACTAAGATGACAACATCACCCAAATATTGGCTTTGGACTATGAACTACTCTGGACATTCAAATTAAGTTCATATGAGACTGACACAAACATTTTACAGAACTTTGAACTCTAAAATACTTACCCTAATGCTGACAAATACAACCAAGCTGGACATTGTAGAAAGCCTGGTAGAAATAGTTTTATTGTAAATAGTTTTACTGTGTTAGAGTTAAAACTTTTCCTTTTTATTTAGGCAAAAATGGGGAAATGTTGCAGAATATTTGATTACACTGTGACCTCTTAGATGGCATTATTTACTGTAAAAACCTGTTTCTAGTGATGTGGCTCAGCCCTAGCACATACCTTTAATTCAAAAACTTTCTACTTGAATACTGTAAACAGTATTAAATAAAGTCAGGTTAAGAGAAGGAGCAAGCAATCAGTTGACAAAACAAAAACAAAAACAAAACAGAGAGGAAGAGAGTCAGTAGGATGGATAGAGGGAGGGACTTTCAATTTGATGAACTTTTGTTTCAGACAGCATAGGAGAGAGCTCCTTCTGAAATGTCAGCAGGGGGGGAAGGTCAGTCAGGTGCTTTCTCTGCCTCTCTGAGCTAGGAAGTTTTTACCCCAGCATCTGGCTCCCAAGTCTTTATTGGTAAAATCAAACGAATGAGATTTTGATAAAACAACAGGAGTGTCTTAGTGTTCCATTGCTGTGAGGAGATATCATGACCATGACAACTCTTATAAAAGAAAGTATTTAACTGGGGCTTGCTTACAGTTTCTGAGGTTTAGTCCATTTTTTTTTTTTTCAGGGAGCATAGCAGTACACAGGCAGACACTGTGCTGGTGAAGTAGCTGAGAATTCTACATCTGGATCTGCAGGCAGCAGGAAGAGAAAGACACTGGGACCTGGCTTGTGCTTTTGAATCCACAAACTCACCCACACTTCCAATAAGGCCACACCTCCTAATCCTTTTAAATAGTGCCACTCCCTGTTGACTAATTATTCAAATATATGAGCCAATGGGGGCTGTTCTTATTCAAACCACCACAGGGAGGGATAAATAGCTTTTTAAGATTATTTGATGATGATGATGATGATGATGATGATGATGATTATGTTTACACTTATGCTAATGTGTTTGTGTATAACTATGTGTATGTGAGTGCAGATGACTAAAGAGGTCAGAAGAATTGCACTTCCTGTATCTGGAGTTACAGGTGGTTGTAAGAAACCTGATGATGTTGAGCCTGTAAACTCATCTTGAGATCTCTGCAGGAAAGGTATACTTTAAAGTTTTTAAAGTTATTCTTTTAGTTTTGTGTTTGTGTTTTTGACTGCATATATATATGAACTACTTGAATGCAGTATACACAGAGGCTAGAAGAGAGTGGCAGATTCCCTGGAGCTGGAGTTACAGATGCTTCTGAGCTGCCATGTATGTGCTGGGAATAGAACCCAGGTCTTCTGGAAGCGCAGCTAGTACTCTTACCTCCTCCAGCTTGAAGAATCATACACTTTTAACCAATAGCTACTTTATCCAGCCTCAGAAATAGCATTTTAATGTCAGGCAAGGCACCTGTGCCTGTTCCATTTTCCAGGCATCCTTTTCTAGCAGCTTTCCAGCAATTTTACGCATTCTCCAACAATCACACACAATGTAGATCAATTTTTGATCCCACCAATTATATATTATAGTCAAAATTATATTACATATGTGAATAATTAGAAAATTGTAATTGCTTGGTGCTGTTGTTGCATGCCTTTAATCTCAGCAGTCAGGAAGCAGAGCCAGGTGAATCTCTTTGAGTTTGAAGACAGCCTAGGCTACAGAGCGAGATCCAGAACAGGCACCAAAACTACACAGAGAAACTCTGTCTTGAAAAACAAAACAACAACAACAACAAAAAGACAATTGTAATCAAGATTTTAGTACACAGTTTAAATGTTTCCAATACAGAATATGAAATATGTATATGATATATAGTTATTGTAATCTGCTCTGATGATTATACATGTATATGTACATATTACAATTACTTACTTACTGTTCCAATGAATAAAATAACATAAGAGTAATATCGAAAAAATTAGAAACAAGAGTGTTCTAAAACCCAGACCTAAAAATGCTCTAGGTATTTGTAAACCTTTGAAAAGTTTAAATTGAGACCTACTTGTCTCTCTTGCCAATTTTGCTTAATATCTATTTTATTTGGATACAAATATAGCTATTTTCTGCCTGGGTTCCATTTGCTTGTAATGATTTTCCATCTTCTTACTTTCAGCCTGTGTCTGTTCAGTAAGATGTGTTTCTTGTAAGCAGCAAACAGTTGGATTTATATTTTAGTAATGCTAACCAACCTGTCTTTCAACTAGAGAATAAAGAATAGACCATTTAATCCAGGAAACAACTGAAAACCATATACTAATTGGGCCATTTCATAGTTATGTAATATTTGACTCTTTGCTAACTCTTAGTTACTCAGTGGATTCATCCTTCTGTTGCTGTCATGGTTGTTTTCATTTTTCTTTCACTTTGTGGAATTTCTTCAATATATCCTGCAATGTTGGCTTAGTGGTCATGAATTCTTTTAGTTTTTACAGCTTTTGGAAGATCTTTATTTATTCTTTAACTCTAAGGTGTAACACTGATGGATTTATTAATTCTGAATTAAACATTTTTAATATTAGGGCTTAAAATACATGTTTTGATGGTCTCTGTCTATAATATTTCTGCTAAGGAATACATTACTATTCTAATGGGATTGTCTTTCTAATGAGGTGCGCTTGTCATCAATAGTTACAGACTTTTGTCATGAAACTATAAAAAATTATTTATATAATTCTTTATTATTACATAATAAATAATATAATAATATAATATCATTATTATATTTTATAGAAAGATTATTTTCTGGTTATATCCATTCGGTGTTCCAAATGTCTCTTATACTTAAATGACCACATTTGGTACAAGACTTGGAACATTTTTTGAACTATTTTAATTGACAGGTCTTCTAGTGATTTGGTCTGTACCTTGATGCCATCTTCTACAGCAAAAATGTATACATATGGTATCCTAATTATGTCCCAGAGATCTTCCCATTCATAATTCATTTTTTTTTAAATTTTACTATTGTAAAATTTAAGTGTCAGCAACACTTAACATATCTGCCTTCTTAAATTTTCAAGTACAAACACTATGCTATTCAGTGGATCCATAGGGCTTTTCATACTGCATATTTAAAACTTCATTTGTTAAACAGAAACTTCCCATTTTCTTTTTCTTCCTGCCCCTGGAAACTACCACTCTTCTTTTGGCCTGTTTTCTTTTTGATTATTTTGTATACCTCAAAAGTGGCATCATGTGGTATTTGTCCTTCTGTGACTGGCAATTTCATTCAGGTTCAAGTAATCTGAGGGACATACATAATTGTCACATTTGGCAGATTTCCTTATTTTAAGGAGATATAATATTCTATTACATACATAAACTACATGTTCTTTACTTATAAATTTCTGGGCTTTTCATTTATTTCCATATATTAACTATTAAGAAGCATCATACAATGAGTATGGAAACACAAACATCTGCTTGAGATACTAATATGTCCCTTAATGTATAAAATATATTCTCACAAGTTGAGCTGCTGAGTCATATTCTAGCTCTGTTTAAACTTTTTTTGTTAAATATGTAATATCTATCGTTATTCCTAATTGTTATGCCATTTTACATCTCGCCAACAGTCTAAAAATGTTCCAATTTATCTAGAAACTTGCTCAAATTATGATTTACTTAAAAAATAAATTAACATATGGGTTTTCAGATATCACCATGACATGGCATTTTCAAGCCAAATATGTATTAGTAGGGTCTCCTTCTTCCTCATCTCCCCTACCAAGAAGGAGTAAGATGGCATGGGGTAGGGGAGATGAGGAATATATCCATCCTTCTTTTCTTAAGTACCTAATGTTTGGCTGTATTAGATAAATCAAGTACTTTGTGCCAACAGGGGTAGAAAGATGGACTTGGTGCCTTTCAATCTGAAGAATGAGTCAACAAAGGGATTGTGATTTTGAAATTGTTACTGGCAATGGTATGTTGGATCTGACTATTTGTCTGTGAGGATGTTGTTAAATACTGAGGAATATTAAAAATTGGTGGTTAGACAGTCGGTAACTTGAAAGCATCAGTGACAAAAATATTTATGCTACAGGAGTCTGCAATCATTCTGAATCAGTTTGAGATTGCTTCTCAACTTGAAGATCTCTATTCTATAATCATCTCTTTAAACAGTTATTGTTTCAAAACATGAAAACAGAATTACATTACAATATTATTTTAATACTGATAATGTGAATAAAGTGATTTAAGTAGCATTTATAGGTGAAAAACCCGTGGCTTAAAACTTGAAATTCTCGCTCATATAAACCCTCCTCATTCTCGCTAATTGGACTCCCAGAGATCCACCCGGGGCCTAGCCATGGATCTCTGCATCCAGATCCCTCAGTAGTTGGATGGGGTTTCTAGCATGACAATTAGGGTGTTTGGCCATCCCATCACCAGAGTAGGTCAGTTCGGGCTGAATCTCGACCATTGCCAGCAGTCTGTTGTGGGGGTATCTTTGTGGATTTCTGTGGGCCTCTCTAGCACTTTGCTTCTTCCTATTCTCATGTGGTCTTTATTTACCATCGTCTCCTATTCCTTGTTCTCCCTCTCTGTTGTTGATCCAGCTGGGATCTCCTGCTCCCCCAAGCTCTCTTTCCCTCGACCCTCGTCCTTCATTACCCCCATTCATGTCCAGGCTGTTCATGTAGATCTCTTCCATTTCTCTGTCATTGGGCGATCCCTGTGTCTTTCTTGGGGTCCTGTTTTCCAGGTAGCCTGCCTGGTGATGTGAGTAGCAGTCCAGTCATCCTTGTTCCACATCTAGTATCCTGCTATGAGTGAGTACATACCATGTTTGTCTTTCTGAGTCTGGGTTACCTCACTCAGGATGATTTTTTCTAGATCCATCCATTTGTCTGCAAACCTCATGATGTCATTGTTTTTCTCTGCTGAGTGGTATTCCATTGTGTATATGTACCACATTTTGTTTATCCATTCTTCAGTTGAAGGGCATCTAGGTTGTTTCCATGTTCTGGCTATTACAAACAATGCTGATATGAATATAGCTGAACAAGTGCTCTTGTGGTGTGGTTGAGCATTCCTTGGGTATATGCCCAAAAGTGGTATAGCTGGATCTTGGGGGAGATGGATTCCCAATTTTCTAAGAAAGCACCATATTGATTTCCAAAGTGGTTGTACAAGCTTGCATTCCCACCAGCAGTGGAGGAGAGTTCTCCTAGCTCCATATCCTTTCCAGCATAAGGTGTCTTCAGTGTTTTTGATCTTAGCCATTCTGACAGGCATAAGGTGGTATCTCAGAGTTGTTTTGATTTGCATTTCCCTGATGATTAGGGATGTTGAGCAATTCCTTAAATGTCTTTTCAGCCATTTGAGTTTCCTCTGTTGAGAATTCTCTATTTAGTTCTATAGCCCATTTCTTCATTGGATTGTTGGGCATTTTGATGTCTAATTTCTTGAGTTCCTTATATATTCTGGATATCAGTCTTCTGTCAGATGTGGGGTTGGTGAAGATTTTTCCCATTCTGTAGGCTGCCGCTTTGCCTTGTTGACCATATCCTTTGCTCTATAAAAGCTTCTCAGTTTCAAGAGGTCCCATTGATTGATTGTTTCTCTTAGTGTCTGTGCTACTGGTGTTCTATTTAGGAAGTGATCTCCTATGCCAATGCGTTCAAGACTACTTCCTACTTTCTCTTCTAGCAGGTTCAGAGTAGCTAGATTTATGTTGAGGTCCTTGATCCACTTGGACTTAAGTTTTGTGCACAGTGATAGATATGGATCTATTTGCAACCTTCTACATGTTGATATCCAGTTATGCCAGCACCATTTGTTGAAGATGCTTTCTTTTTTCCATTGTGCACTTTTGGCTTCTTTGTCAAAAATTATATGTTCATAGGTGTGTGGATTAATGTCAGGGTCTTCAATTCGATTCCATTGGTCCACATGTCAGTTTTTATGCCAGTACCAAGCTGTTTTTATTACTGTAGCTCTATAGTAGAGCTTGAAGTCAGGGATTGCGATGCCTCCAGAGGTTGTGTTATTGTACAGGATTCTTTTGGCTATCCTGGGTTTTTTGTTTTTCCATATGAAGTTGAGTATTATTCCTTCCAAGTCTGTGAAGAATTGTGTTGGTATTTTGATGGGGATTGCATTGAATGCATGTACTTCTTTATGCCAGAAGAGGGCATCAGATCCCACTAGAGATGTTTGTGAACCACCATTTAGTTGCTGGGAATTGAACAATGGTCCTCTGGAAGAGCAGCCAATGCTCTTAACTGCTGAGCCATCTCTCCAGCCCAGCTACTAAATTCTTTAATCTAATGATGATGCTAATGTGTGTGTGTGTGTGTGTGTGTGTGTGTGTGTGTGTGTGTGTGTGTGTATGTGTGTGTGTGTGTGTGTGTGTGTGTGTGTGTGTGTGTGTTTGTGAATGTCTATGTGTGTTATGTACACGTACGCAGAGAGTAGGGGGCCAAAGATCAATTTTTGGATTTCTTGCTCTCTATCTTACTTTTTGTGACAGTTTATTTTTACTGAGTCTAGAACTTCTCAATGCAGCTAGGCAGGCTCATCAGAAGTTATGTGGATCCTCCTGTCTCTATGCAGATATTCTGTGGTTACAAATGTTTATGACCACACCCAACTTTTTATGTAGGTACTAGAGGGCTGAACTTAAGTCCTCCTGCTTATATGTCAATAACTTTAACCACTGAGCCAACTCCTCAGCTACCTAATACTATCTTTAAAATATTTCTTTAGATTTACTTATTTAGTGTGCACAAATATTTTGTCTGCATGCATATATGTGCACCATGTGCAGGCCATGTTCCTGCAGAGATTAGAAGGCATCAGATTTCTTGGAAATGGAGTCACAGATTTTTGTGAGCAATCTATCATGTAGTCATTGGAACTAACCTGTGGTCCTTTGCAGGAAGAGTAAATTCTCTTAACCACAGAGCCATTTCTCCAGACCTCTAGCTGTATCTTAATAAGCATTCTGTTGGCATGCCTACCTTTGAATATGTTAAAGAGTATGTAAACATTGATGAAATAATCTCAGACAGTTTTGCTCTTGTAATTTACTTCAAAGAATCTTGACTTGCAATGGCCTTCAACAAAAAGCATTAAAATGTATTATTACAAAATTTCTTATCTAATCTTTACAACTTGTGCTATAATGTTAACAATTTTTGTTAGCTCTCAGAAAATAAGAGTTACAATGAATATGAAGGGCTTAAGGCTATCATTGAGAATATAAGAATAATTTAAAAATACTAATGATAACTATGATTGACATATTTGTACCACACAGCAGGAACTCTTTTATGCTATGAATATTATAAAGATGTAAATCCTTTGATAAGGGATGTGACACAATATATGATTTAACATAAATATTTCTAAAGCCATACTGATGTGTGAATTAGAAGACAGTTTTTGGAAACACACTTTAGTCTGGGTACAGTGAATCCCAGGATGGCTGTAAGGAGTGCTCTCCACCTCTTACTAGCACTCACATTTCCACTCCAGTTCTGACTGACTGTGGTGAAATCTTCTGTCACCACTGATGTTAAAATAACAAGTGTGCAATCAAGCCTCCTATCTGTGAGAAACATCTAATCAACACAGAAAAATGTTGATATAGAGACAGCTTACAATATAGACTACAAAATACCATGTGTTACTCAAGGGCTGTTGTGAGACTTTTCCTCTGAGATGTGAATAATGTCTGTTTGCTCCAGAGTCCCGTGGATAGACTAAAGAAACAATTTCATCTAAGTCCAGCCTGGTGAACAAATGAGTTTAGGGAATTAATTACAATAATAGGGACAAAGGTTACTAATAAGAGTATGGGTGACCCCAAACAGCTGCACTGCAGAAATGTTCTACTCCACCATGGGTGGGGAACTCCAAAACCAGAACAAATGGAGTCACCTCTTCACTTAATCCTTTACCTCCTACACATTCTAGCACTTTCCAATATTATCAAGATCACAGGCAGCTGGGGCAGGGATACATGTATCTTGTTTGTTGGAAGCAGACTAGAATGAGGCTGTGACCTCAGGAGAGTGTCTGATAACCCTTCTTCCACTCTTCCTAGAGAAAGTTAATAGGCCTTTAGTTAATAAGCTAATAAGTTAATAGTTAATAATTATAGAAGGATTTTACACAAGTAATCAAAGCTGGTCTGATTTAAAAATGTTAATGATGACCATGCACATCATAACTCAATGACTCCATTTTGCAACTATAAACTTTACCTGTTTTTTTTAGTTGTTGTTGTTGTTTTGTCATACTAACAGGAAGCAAACTTCCGGTATCCTCAGGACCAATTACTTATTTACAGCCTTTTAGCTTGATATTGAAAGGACGTTTTGCTCTTAAAATTTACAAGGAAGATGGCCATCATAATAATGCTACCATTGTAGCTTTTTAGGAAACTATAAATAAGGATATTTATGTGAAATACACTGATTTAAATCTTGAAAGCTAATTTAAACCTCATGAATAATACTATAATGTAAGAATATATCTTAGATACTATGCATTTCAGATAGAAACATTTGGTCTGTGGAGAAAAATATTTTTAAACTATTTTAGTTCTAGAATATTACTTAGTATTTGGTAAATACTGAGAAAGGTTATAATAAACACCAGTCAAATTTAGGACACCAGAAAGCTGGTCTCTAGATTGAATGACCTTTCCTCCATTTTCAGTAAATATTCCTCAAGATGGATGATGGTAGGCTCTCAATTAGCTCACTGATTATAAACAAATGTAGTAGAGGGAAGCTTCCAGAGAAATGTTTGTGTACCATAGAATTCTGTACTACATTTTCTAATAAATTAAAGCAAATTTTGTCATTATAGAGATAATAAACAACATGTAGAAAAATATGAGCACTTCAAATGCAGTGTGACAAACGTCCTATAGGCAAGTGCATGTTGTAGAAGGTCATGGTATAGATGAAGAATAACTTGAAGACTGGCTCCATGAGGCCTGTCATTCTCTATCTACTATAAGAAGAGATAAACTAAAGGAAATAGTTCATTTCTATGAAAATATAATTTGGGAACAAATCTGTTCACCTTTAAAAACCATACCTCTATAATGTGCCCCTCTGAAGCAAGCAGAGGGCAGGATAGGAGGCAGAGACAGTCCAGCATCAATGTTGCTATCATTAATGTCTAGAACCAACTATGGTAAGATTTCTGCCTTCAGTTTGTCATGGACAATGTTGTGGGATAATCTTTTTGTACACTGTGAAGATATGTCTCTGAAGAGGAATCTTCTGATTGGTTTAATAAAGAGATGAATGGTCAATAGCTAGGCAGGAGAGGATATGTGGTGCTTTTGGGAAGAGAGAGGAACTTTGAGGAAGAATCTGAGAGGCAGGGAATTAATCAATGAGACATGAGGGAAGTCAGATTACAGTGTAAGACAAATTGCTAAATGGTCTTATTAATAAAAAACCTGGACCCAGATATTGGGGTGAAAACCAAGAGATCAGAGGAATAAGACAATCCACAGCCAACCTCAACTTACTGACTCCTCAGCCTCCAAAGAGACATACTTCCTGTATATCCATGCCTATATGCCTTTCTGTCCCTGCCCTCTTACTTCCTCTCCTTGCCTAGCTACATCACTTCCTGTCTGTTTGTACAGACTTCCACACTTTATGGTTAACTAGTGTTGGAATTAAAGGTGTGTGCCACCATGCCTGGCTCTGTCCCCAGTGTGGCCTTGAACTCACAGAGATCTGGATGGATCTCTGCCTCCCAAATGCTAGGATTAAAGGTGTGTACTATCATTGCCTGACTTCTATGTTTACTATAGTAGCTGGCTTTTCCCTCTGATCCTCAGATAAGCTTTATTGGGGTACAAAGATAAAATATCACCACATTTTCCCTTTTTTGTCTGCTATAAAAAAGTTATAACTAATATAAGAAAAACTATATAAAATAAGTACAATAGCTATATACAATATATACAAGCAATAAATACATCAACAATGTCTAGTCCATTTGCATTTGACAAATTCAGAGAAAATATTCCATTATTTATCATATTTTGGTGAGTTCAAAATGTACCTAATTCACTTTCTATCCTAACTTGTATTACCAACCGAAAATTCTTTTGAAGTCTTTCAAACTTATACACTTTACACCTCTTTAATGAGTTTTCTTTCTGAATTTGTTAGCAAGGAAAACTCTAACTACTAATCTTTTACTCCCTCAGAGACCCAAGAAGGAAATAATATTACCTAGTAAAACAGGAAGTGCAAACAAGCGACTTCCAAAAAAATTGAATTATGACAGAAACAGCTGGCTGCCTGGACAGTCACCTGAGGTTTCTCTGCAACTTTGGGGTATCCTCCTTTGTTGGATGCCTACAGGCTTAGCATATCTGACAGACTCATCTGTGAAGCAGAATTTTCTAAAGAGCCTTCCTATATTGTCTTGGCAAGGATCGGCAGTCCTTTGTTTTGTGTCCTGCTTGTCCATTTTGGACAGTATACTGTCAGCAGTCAATAGAAAGGCACTTTCTTGCTCAGTGGCTAATTTTGCCACAGTGAAAGTTAACTCCACATGGAGTTTCTTCAATGTCCATCATCTCCTCTGAAGTGGATTGTTGCTGCCAGAAGCAGACATGTCTCATAGTCATAAAAAAAAGAAAAAAAACTATGTTATTAAAACATCTTAAATGCCATATTCTGTAGATCTCTGAAGTGTTTGAAGATGACTTGTCTATCTAAAATGTATCTCTGCTTCACCTTGAAAACATACCTAATATGACTACAAGTTCGATTGTAATAACTAACTGCTAACTTTCATTTCTTTATGTCCCAATTAGTTGGTAACAATAACTTTCAAGGATTAGAAAATTGCATTATATTGTTAAATTAACTGTATAGGTACAATATCTTGAACAAGATTAGAAATATATGTACTATATTTTCTAACAAGATCAATTTCAAATTTGTATCAATATACATAATTTGTATAAATTTGTATATAATATACAAAAATCCAATCCAATGTATAATATTTTAAAACTAGTAGTTGCCTTCTAAAAGTAGATTCAAGTATCTACCTTTTAATCTCATCCTATATCCATGTTCTCTTTTTTCCTTTTAGAGTAGTTCCAATAATCTACCCTTTATCCATCATTTCTATATTTTTTTCTTTTTTTGAGTAGATTCAATAATCTACCTCTTATCTATATCCTCTTTTTTTCAAACAAGAACCTTAAATCTTATCTCCTTTGTTTAGCCTTTTTTCTGACCATTACCAATAACAACTTGTAATCAACCATCCTAAACAATGACAATTATGCAAAACCCATTGAATGACCAAAAACACCCACCCCACCTCTTGGGAATGTGGGCATTATGTTCTTAAAATTACTTACTCTGTCTGGGGGCAAAGGCATCTTTAGGGGATCCTGAAAAGAAAAATTTTGAGTTAATTGTCAAGTCCTGGGAGAGATAGCTGTACCATTTGTTGTCCAGTCTCTGCATAATGCCAAAATGCCAGGCTTATCTCAAGTCCTTGCTTGAGTAGTCTGTGAGGCTGAATCATCTCAGCTAGCCATCTTGAAATTGTCCTGAGCAGTTTGTAGTTCAAAGCTGATCTTTGGGTGATGTTTGTCAGTTTAGTGGTATTTTCATCTTCCTGATGGAATCATCATTGTGGGGCCTCATTATCTTTCTGGAGACTTCAAATTTGCTGTTAGGTGTGGTCATGATTCCCTGAAGAAAACTGATAGAGACTCAAACACAAAAACATGTACAGGTAGCTAGATGAAGCCTTTTTTCTAGAATTAGTTAGTTCTCTATATGACCATTGACATCATGGCAAAAGTTTAAAAAAGAATATATGTATAAATCTTATAAATTTTGATATAAAATTCATACCTTAAGAAAAAATTTAAAGTGATATTTTAACCAAAGAATTATGAGATTAGTGGCAATAGAATAGTCTCTTAATTTTGTTTGTTTCTGCTGTCCCATATCAGGTGGCTCTTCTGACATGATACAGAGATTTTTGCATTTTCTTTTAACAAGCATGCTTGGGTTTAGAGAAGGAGAGAGCCACACTCCAACTCTAAAATCAGCTTTAATTTTTAATTGAACTGAACTACATAAAGACCATTTGTGTTAAGTATCTGTAGAGAACAGCAGAAACATTTAGGGAAGACTTATAAAATTTTATATGTGATATATCAGTAGACCAATTTACTCTTTTTCTTGGGACATTATTTTCTGGATGATTTGTCCTTTATCTTCAGATGTCTTATTTGTCCAGTGTTCTTCAGATTCCTTAGCTGGATGCCTTCATTTTCCTGAGGGACAAAAACAAAAACCCTTCCCCAACATTAACTTTGGGGATGTTCCCTTTTGGCAAGTTATATCTGATTAAATGAAAAGCATTTGTTAGTGGTATAAGTTAGTTTAAATTGAATGGTCATGCTGGTTGATGAACTTTCACCTCTTCTAATAAAGCAGTCTCTCTTGTTCAAATCAAATCTTCGTCAGTTTTGTTGGTATCCATAGCTTTTCTTCTCCTCTAGAAACAAAAGCAAAACCTTGTCCCCAACAAAGCATATTCTGGTTTTCATTCTGAAGTCACCACATCTTTAAAATATTCAGGCTAATTTAATTCTGTAGTTTACTTTTCTATTATCCAATATCTCTTTGCAGCTGTTGTTCCTTACTCATTAGCATTGAGAAAATTCAAAGTTAAAAGAGCATTATAGCATAATAGCGTATGCATAATAGCATAATCTATTTCTGGGGGTTTTTGTTACCCCTTTCTGTTTATTTAGCATATCCTTTAAATTTTGATTTGCTCTTTCTATGATTGCTTGGCCTGTAGGATTATGTGGTATACCTGTAATATGCTTTATATTGTAATAAGCAAAAAACTGTTTCATTTTACCAGAGACATATGCTGGAGCATTGTCAGTTTTAATTTGTGCAGGTATACCCATGATAGCCATAACTTTTTAGCAAATATGTGATTACAGAATCAGCTTTTTCAGAACTCAGAGCAGTTGCCCATTGAAATCCTGAAAAGTATCAATGGTGTAATGTACATATTTCAATTTTCCAAATTCTGCGAAGTGAAACATACATCTGCCAGATTTAATTCCTCTGAGTACCCTTTGGGTTACAACCTGATGGTAGTTGAGTTTGATTATAAAAAGAACAAATAGGACATTTCCTTATAATTTCCTTGGCTTGTTGCCAGGTTATGGAAAAATCCTTTTTAAAACCCTTACTATTGACATGATTTTTTAAAATGGAATTCTGAGGCCTCCAGCACGTTTACTATCAATAGTTTATTGATCTCCTCATTAACTTGTGCTAGAGGTCCTAGCAGACCCATATGGAATCGGATGTGAGTTATATATAAGGGATGATTTCTATTCCTAATTATATTTTGTAACGGAATATATAATGAAGCCAATTCTGACTCATCAGGGATAAATTCTGCTGATTCAATATGTGAAATCACTCTTTCAGCATACTGAGTGTCAGTAACTATGTTCAGAGGTTCTAAAAAGTTTATCATTACACCAGAATAGCATGTAATTCCAATTTTTGAACTGAATTATAAGGACTTTGAACCACTTTACTTAAATTTTCTGATTTGTAACCTGCCTTTCCTTGTTTGTTTGCATCTGTATACAATGTAGAGGCTCCAGATATTGGTGTTTCCCATACAATTCGAGGTAGGATCCAGGTAGCTCTCTTTATAAGTTGAATTCTATCACTTTTAGGATATTTGTTGTTAATCTCTCCCCCCAAAAAATTACTGCAAGCTCTTTGCCAAGGTTCACTTTCTGCCCATAACTGGTCAATTTAATCATTAGTTAAAGGTACTACAATTTCTGTTGGGTCTATTCCTACCAATTGATGAAGTCTTGATATTCCTTTTAAAATCAATTCTGAGATCTTTTCTACATAAGTTTTTAATTTTTTAACTCTGTTTATTTGGTAGAAATATGGAGGAAAGGTAACAAGCCATGTGGCAGAATGTAGATTAATATAAGCAGGTTAATTTAAGTTATAAGAGCTACTTGGGAACAAGCCTAAGCTGGGACCAAGCTTTTATGATGAATAAGAAATCTCCATGTCATTATTTGGGAGCTGGCACTTCAAAGAAAGTCTGACTACACTTGATGTCCAACATGAGGCTCGAAAACTTCCCAGAGCTGGGGTAGGTAAATGTGGCTCCTGACTGGTGAACATGGGCATGAGCCTCGGCTCTTACATAAAGAAAAAAAAGTGGTTGTAGCTCAAAACCAGTGCGTTAGCCTGCTGGACTGACCCTAGAGGGGGCAGAGCCAGCCACCAGCACCATGTGATAAGCAGAGCCATCTGGCAGGTGGCCTGGCCATTTAAAGTTTGGCTCACACAATCAGAACAGGCTGCAGGTGTGCAAAAGGCAAGATCTAGACCAAAAATACCTCTGGACAGGTACAGTGTGCTGAAAAATGTGCTTAGATGCTGAAGAAAGAAAGAAAATGGGTATAGGCAGTCACAAAAATTAGAAATAGCTAAAAAAAAAAACCAAAAAACAAAATGTAGTCTTTAAAGAAAGAGTCAAGTAATATAAAAAGAATAAGTCATGTATGGATGAGAACTACACAAGATCTCTGGACCCTATAGAGTGCTTTCTTAACTTTAAATTTTTTAAATGCCAATGAACAAAAAGCAATAGCTACTGAGAGACATTGATTGTGGAAAAAACTGCTAAATTAAATCATTCTATGTATTTTAAGGATGTTTTAACTTCAGAATGGAAGTCAGGAAATGTGCTGCAACCTCTTCAGAGGTATTTTTGGTCTGAAGGCCTCTACATCAGCTCCTGCCTCCAGGTTTTTCACTGTTTTGTTCCTGTCCTGACTTCTTTAAATGATGATCAGTGATATGGAACTGTAAGTCAAATAAACCCTTTCCTCCCCAAGTTGCTTTGGTCATGTAACATGAATCTTAAAGGGTTTTATTAATTAAAAAAAAAATAACCGTGGGAGCCAGGTATTGGGGGTAAATTCTGAAAGATCAGAGAGACAGAACAAGCCACAGCTAACCTCACCTTGCTGACTTCTCAGCTGATCCTGTTTCCTCAAACTGGAAGCCTCTGAGTCCTCAAAGGAATGGATCTCAGGTGAACTGCTGCTAAAAGCCTAAAAGCTTAAAAGCCTAAAAAGCCTCTAGTTCCTGGTCCTCATGCCTTATATACCTTTCTGCTTCCTGCCATCACCTCCTGGGATTAAAGGCATGTATATTTCCCAAGCAAGACATGAGATCTCAAGTGCTGGGATTAAAACTGTGTGTCACCATGACTGGCTCTTTCCAGTGTGGCCTTGAACTCACAGAGATCCGGATGGATCTCTGAGTCTGGAATGCTAGGATTAAAAGCATGTACTACCACTTTCTGGCCTCTTTGTCTATCTAGTGGCTGTTCTGTTCTCTGACCCAAGATAAGTTTATTAGGGTGCACAATATATCAACCACACATGGTATTTCATCACAACAATAGTATCCCTAACTAAGAGTCAATATCCTTCCTTCTAACTTTTAATAATGTACAGTAAATTGTTATTATCTACATTCACCCTCCGCAATGACATGCTCATCACTACATTTTCCACCTTATTTACTTATATTGAATCAGATAACTGGCTATGATTTGTATTTATATATAACTTGTTTTTGACGGAACTTTGTTTCTCTGTAATTTGAGCAGCATTGGTCTGATGATATCATAACATTTGATAACACAAAAGCTCTCAGTAGAAATGAAGATTAAATGAAAACTAAAGAAGTTAAATAGTGCACAAACTACATCATTGTACTAAAATATGGTGTATCATGCTGAAATAGCTGAGAATTTCCTGCCAACCAAGGCAGACCCTGGCAAATGGTGCATAGCCAGAAAGGTTTTGTATGCTCAAAGATTCACTGGACTGGAAAGTTTGTGTGACCTTTAACACTGGGTTTCAGCTTGTTGTGAAAAGCCGTGTAAAGTGATCTTCTGCACCCCAGATTTTCACAATGTTTGTCGAATATGATTTGAACATTGGCCCATTCTAATGCTCCTTAGTCATCCACAGCTATCAGCAGACTAAACAATCAAGTAGTGAATGTCATTAACATGAAGAAGAGCTTCTGAATGAAAGCAGTTTTGAATTTGTGGCTTACTAACTAAACTGGACATTTGGAAATTACCCATAAAGGTCAATTTACCATCGGCTTTGAAATCTGCATATAATTAATTAAGAGCCTGTTAAACATGTGTGATTTTTCTATGATATATATTTTTTTTACAAAATACCATGATGGGTTTACACCAGGGTTGGAAAAACTGCATGCCACACATTTTACCTCCTGTTGTACCTTCTGTTTTTGTAAATAAAATTTATTGGAATATAGGTTCTCACATTCATTTCTTTATTATTTATGGTTACATTTTTCCTACAACAATAAAACTGCATATTTGCTACAGAAATAATGCAATCTGATAAATCTAAAATATTTATAGTCTTGCACTTTATAGGAAAAGTTGGTCAGCTCCTGCTTTACTCATTGTTACTGATCATACAGACAGATTTGGGAGTTACATACATTTATTATCTGCCATGGTTTGCCATAGAAAATATCCATGCTGCTTCTATCTCAGTCCTATAAAAAGTTGTTATTCTCATTAATTATATAAGAGATGAGAGGACTGGAAATTTAAGTGTTACTCATAAAGACAGTGAGCCTGCATGTAGCCTCAGGTTTAGCCCATGAGATTCCTATTCTTCCTATTCAATTCACATCTTTCCAGTAAGTCCATAGTCCTCCTCTTTCAGGCAACTCTTAGGATTTGAAGCTATTAGAAGGAGCACCCATGAAACAAGTTAAGTGTTATAGCTACCTGGATATAAAGTTGATACATAACTTTATACATTATATTTCTATTGAAGTCTATATTTTATCCAAACACACAGAAGTGCCCTGGCATAGTTTGTTTTTAAATTTTTGCATAAGCCTTGATTTGGCCATTACAATATTTACTCATTAATCAGTGAGGGTTTTTGCTTGTTTGTTTGTTTGTTTTTGGCAAACTATGTACACCAGTGAGTGTCTACTCTTCATGTCTTCATGTTTAAATAAGAAATGGAAGACTTGGAACATCAATAGGTTATCACTGGAACATGTGTGCTCAGTCCTGTTTGACCACTTTGACCCTCTAAGTGTTCTGAAAAGAGAAAAAATTTTATAGAAAGAAGATAGGCAGAAGAGTCTGATGTGGCTTTTGGTGGAGGATTTTCTTGTTCTTAGGGATCCATACTCTGAGTAATATGATCCAGAAGACTGGTCACAAATGACCCAATGTCAAGGTAGCCCCTTGTGACCTGGCTGATTGTTTCTCTCTTGAAGCAGGAATGCCATGGCTATTCTTCAAGTAATTTCTCAATCCTTCTAGGGATTATTAAGCAAATATCTAGACATGATCTTTCACTTCCAGTCAAGAACTATAGCCTTAACTCAGAATTTTCCCTCCTGGGCTGTTGACACAGCAGGTAGTTTTTTGTTTGTTTGTTTTTTGGGTGGATTGCTTGTTTGTTTGCAAAAATTTAAGAGTGTTTCAAGAATACACATCAAATTAACTAACAGACCTTCCTACCCAATAAAGTGAATTGATTCCATTCTGGTGATTTCAAACACTGAATGATTCTCTGGAGATTGATTCAGTCCTCAGTGCAGAAGAACAGAGAAGGCAAGGACATATCACTACACTGTCACTACGCAGTAGAATTTCAAAGGAAAATAATATTTTTAAATGTTTTAAAAGATATATAGTCCAAATCCTTAATTTTACCGACTATTAAGTGAAGACTCGCCTTTCTGCCTGTTGATTCAGGGATTGTCATTCACCTGACCATGGTGGAAAGTACCCCAGACATCCCTGGTAAGATGCCAGGATCTCCTGCTCATCTAAGGACTCTAGAATCTTCACATGATGCAAGTTAAGAGCATATTTTGATTTACCAAGGATACTTAAGACCCTCAATAACAAAATGATGTTGAAAGAGCTACAATTATCATGTCCTTCGAGGTATATGACTCATAACTTAAACATACTCTGTTTTTACCCTCCCCCAAATAACTTTAGTAGTGATGAGAAAAGGAATTAATTGTGGAAATTTGACATTAAAATATTTTAATAAAATATTAAAAATATAAATATGTTGAATAAATAATCATATAAACCAGTTATTAAATTATGAGTTTTTCCCCCCTAGTTGTAAAGTCTATCTCAGGAAGCAATTTTTATCTGCCAATTAAAAAAACTTATACAAACAATGTTTTGTATGAAAACTGATTCTTCATCTTTCTTCACTTGTCCCTCCACCCCAAGCACTCTTGCCTCTCCCTGCCCCTGGTCCCTTTGTGTCCCCACCCTGCCTGGAACTGTTGCTTCTGAAGCATGAAAAGGAGAGGCTGAGATCAAGGGGTTTCTGAAACTATTGAGTTTCTATGCCGGAGTGGAAACAGTGGCATGAGTTCAAATACTCAATGATACATTCAGTATTACATCGACAGAACTCAAGGGCCTATTTTCACTAATGAAAAGCACAGACCTCTTAAGTACGTATTTCTTCATTTGGTTTCATTCCTTACAGCAAGTTCTCTTTTTCCCCTCCAATATCTAAATATGCACAGAGTGTCTAGCCAAACTTTGACACCCCACATCCGCATTCATTCAACAAATTAAGCCATTGTGGACACTCTCATACTCATACTCATCATTTATATGTCCTTATGGTATTGTGTTTGATTGTGGAAAATATTATCTGCACATTATTCCAGTTACTTTGGCAAAACGAACTCTTCTTAATAGTATTCTATTTCACACACTATGTGAGACCAAGAGACTTGCAGACTTTTTTCCCCATCCTCCCTGAGTCATCTTGTCTGGCATTTCAAAATACATTCCAAGGCAAGACAGGAGACTAACCACAACAGTAGTGGAGACAATTTCTGAGAGGAAATGCTTTTATTTGAGGGAAGGAGAAAAAAAAAAAGGAGATAGAGAGATGCAAATCAGCCATGTCAGGGTCAAAGACAATATGGAATACTGGTTACTCTTTGTCCTATCCTTGTGTAACTCTTCTGGCAACTCAGTGAGTGGGATAGTTGAAGAGAGTGATATAGAGATGTGAAGAAAAGGAATGACAAGGAGATACTTAGGTCCTGATTTCCATGTTGGTCTGTCTTGTTCCAACAGGGTTCCATTCTGGTGTAGACTAGGGAGACTTTGAACTTGATTGCTTTGTCCACCGAAGACAGCACGTGAGTTTCCAGATGTGAGCTTCAGTCTTTGATAGTGAAAACAAATACTCTATGTAAGGTTTTCCTACTGTGTTAGTACACTTTCCTCTCTAAATTTATCTTCATATGTGGAGAGCAGTTTTCTGCTTGAAAGAAAGCACACAAAAGCTCAGAATGAGTTCCACATCATCAGCCTTGAAGGTCACGATGCCTTGAACTCCAAAGAGTGGGGTTTGGAAGAAGAGAGAAAGTAATTTATCGCCTTATATGGAATGTTCAGTGCTGGCAGCTTCAGGCCACTCAGTCATAGTAATAGAATGTAGTTACTTTGTAATAGTTTCCCAAACGTAAGAAATCTGGGTCTGAAGGTCTCGGTAGCAATAGGATATACTCATGTAGATAGGCAGAAAAGAAGTGAAGATGTTGCATGCTGAATTGTAAACTGTACTGAATTTTCTTATAGAGTCGTGTGCTGCAGCTGTGTAACACTGTGCCCATCAGTGATAGATGGCATATAGGATGGGAGCCCCATAAAATCATAGTGGAACTGAAAAAACGCTATTGCCTAAAGCCACCACAGCCAGTCATTACCTTTGTAAGTGTCATCATATGATGCACACAAACATTGTGCTGTCAGTCATGGAAAAGCACAGCAGTGCAATTATGCACAGTATGCTTTACTTGGTAATGACTGACTTACTCATTCATGTGTTTCTATAGTATAGTCTTCTTGTCATTTCAAAGGGGATTCCTAGTAGCTTAAGAAGAAGTTTACTGTAGAACAATATGCTTTATTACATTAACAGCACCTTGAGACTCCCCAGGATTACCATGCCTCTAAGCATTTTCTGCCATGAGGACTAAATAAAAGAATTGATAGAGCATAAAGATTAGTTGTGAAACATATGTATCTACTATACTCCAGTTCACTGTAGTGTTGACTGAAGTTTCTCCATCTTGCTTGGTCCTGCCTTGGCTGCAGCTGTTTTTATAAAATAATCACTCAGAGGCTTAATGTTAATTACAAATTATTTAATCTATGGCTCAGAATTATTGCTAGCTAGCTCTTACATCTTAAATTAATCCATTTCTATTAATCTATATTTTACCATGAGGCTGTGGCATTACCAGTCTGCTAGCATCTTGTTCCTTGGGCAGCTGGAAGGTATCTCCCAGACCCTGCCCTTCTCCTGTATCTCTGCTTGGATTCCCTGCCTGGCTCTTATCCCTTCATACCATAGGCCAACACAGCTTTATTTATTAACCAATGGAAGCAACATATATTCACAGCATACAGAAAGACCATCCCACAGCACTATAGGTTTAATGATAGATTTAAAATATCAAGCTCTTTGACAGCCATCTTAGTGACAAATGTGTGAATGACAGAGTATCTTAGCTAGGATTATCATTTCTGTGATGAAGCACCATGACCAGAAGCAACTTCAGGAGGAGAGGGTTGTTTGGCTTCCATATCCTGAATTACAGGTGTGCTGGATATGTTTATGTCAACTTAACACACACTAAAGTCAGCTGAGAAGAAGTAACCTCAATTGAGAAAATGCCTCCAGAAGGTTCATTCTTAAGTTATTTCTGCCCTGCTTGAGTTTCTGTTCTGATTTCCTTGGATAATGAATAGTGCTGTGGACGTTTAGTCCAAATAAATCCTTTCCTCACCAAGTTGTTTTGATCATTGTCTTTCATCACAGAAATAGAAACCCCAAGACAACAATGATTCATTGAGAAATGCCAAGGCAGAAACTCACACAGGATAGGAATCCATAGGCAGAACCTGATACAGAGGCCATAAAGGGATGCTGCTTCCCAGCTTGCTCCTCATGGCTTGCTCTGCCTGCTTTCTTATAGAACCTAGGATCACCACCCTAGAGGTAGCACTACTCACAATGGGCTGGGTCCTCCCCAGTCAGTCATCAATTAAGAAAATGCCCTACAGGTCTGCCTACCAGATACTATGAAAGCATTTTCTCCACTGAGGTTCCCTTCCTCTCACATGACTTCAGCTTGTTTCAAGTTTACATAAAACTAGTCAGAACATAAATCATGGCACAAATCCTCCTGTTGAAACTACATTGGTCAGCCTTTCCTGAATCCCAGCAACTGTAATACAGTCACATATCATTTAGTGATGGGGACACCTTCTGATTAATGCATCATTGGGTGATTTTGTGCATGGTGTGTCATCATCATAGAATACTACATACTTCTGGTATGTGGAAGACACACAGACACAGAGTACACACACACACACACACACACACACACACACACACACACATTCTAGCCAGTTGCTCTTTTTGTGTGTGTGTGTGTGTTTTTTGAGACAGGGTTTCTCTGTGTAGCATTGTGCCTTTCCTGGAACTCACTTGGTAGCCCAGGCTGGCCTTGAACTCATAGAGATCTGCCTGGCTCTGCCTCCCAAGTGCTGGGATTAAAGGCGTGCACCACCACCGCCCAGTCTTAGGTTGTGATAAACATGTAAATACAAGAAAAATCAAACACTAGAGAAAATGATTAAAAATAAATAACAACAGGGGCTGGAGGGATGGCTCAGAGGTTAAGAACACCGACTGCTCTTCCGGAGGTCATGAGTTCAATTCCCAGCACCCACATGGTGGCTCACAACCATCTGTAATGAGATCTGGCCCCCTCTTCTGTATACATAATAAATAAATAAATCTTAAAAAAAAAAAAACAACAAAAACTAGGTAAACACAAGATGTAGAGGAATGTTGTTAACTTTGTTTAAATGAGTTCCCAACATTCAAACAATCTTGTGGGCAGCACTTAATTGCTCAGCACAGAACTCAACATTACCATTGGCTGTTCTGATTCATATATAAAGTTTGGAGACTCTTGGATAGAAGGAATAAGCCAGAAAGGTCAGAATGAAATCATTTTATAGGGTAATTGGCAAGTTACCAGCACCTTGGCAGTAGTTTAGGGAAGGAAAGAGACCCGTGTTCGTTTGTTAGCACCTACTATGTATCTATGACATTAGGCTATTAGTTTTGTCATAACTTTTATGATGCTTAGGTGCAATTATCTACACTTTACAAATGAAAAAGCAAATACTGTTAATTTGTTAAAATAACAGTGCTAGCAAATATTCCAGTTGCCTATTCCAGTTCCAAAGCTCACACTCTGCATCACTGCAGTTTATACCCACACTAGCTTCTTCATGTATGAGTCATCTTCTGTCAGTTTTTTCCCCCTGAGGAATTCCTTGAGGAACAATGAGCTGTGAAAATAAGCATCTGTTAGAAAAAAAAAAGGCCAGAAACTTTAAGACCTTGGAAATTTCATTTTCCTGGCCTACCCTCCCTTCCCAGTTGTCTACGAATGGTTTTAGGCTGTAGAAGAAGAACATATGCCATGGCCTAACCCATAGCACAAAGGGACAATTTCCAGATAAATCAAAATGGACAGATTCATGTTGGCTTTAGAACCTCATTGGATGATGCATGACTGTAACCCTACCTGGGATACCTAAGCCCATTGAGCCTACACATAAAATAAAATACTCATTAGCAATGGCTTCTAAGTGACTGGTCAATTATGGTCTCTGTCAGTTTTGTCACTTGCTCTGTGAAAATACTAATAGTTTCTCACTTGGATTCTTGGTGTTGCCTCTTAATAGGGCTTCTTTTGTATATTCTTTTCCCTCCAGATTCATTCTCTATACTGGATTGAACATAATCTTTCAAAAAAAGTGACTTTATAAATAACTCTCTTGCTGTAGATGCTTCAGGATTAATCTGAATCCTTTTATACATCTATAAAGTACTTTATGAGTAGCCACATGTCTACCATCCCTTCAACCTTGATGGAAGGGAATAACAAATGAAGCCTAGGTTAATTTTGAACAATAAAGGACAAAAGCAAGTTAAAGTAATTAGTATATATTTTTTTCTTGGCACTCTTAAAATCTTGAGTCATCATCTTCTTCTTGATTTTTTTTTTCAACACACATTGTCTATGAACCGCTGATAAAGAGGGAATATGTGGGATCTAAGGGTGAGACAAAGTCTACCTAAAGAGACAGATGATTTCTCTCTGGAGAGAATGTCAACAAGTAAACACGGACCCCATGAACAGACAGGACAGCAGAAAAGGAAAGTTAACAAGCCAAAGAGTCTCTGAAACACAGAGAGAAGGTGGCTTGCGTTTGCTGTCTTATGTAGAGTAGTGAGGAACAGAAACGAAGCCCTGTTTTTGCTGTCCGTGTCACTATCATGTCTGTGAACGGGGCTTATGTTTACTTGTTGGCATTCGCTCATTAGAGAAATAGTATTTAAATTTAGGCAGACTTTATCTCACTTTCTATTTTTCTGCTTCACTACAATCAGCAAGCTCTAGCTTCCTCTCATTGCTGCAAACTGTTGCCATCAAATATTCAATTAAAGTAGGATCCAAAGAAATGGTGTAAGAAATGGTTCTACAGCCTTTTCCTCTACAGGGTTCTTCCTGTTGCCAGGGGAGAACATCTTTCCTAGATGCCCACTTGAAGTTTTTTTCATGTATGGCAAGCAGGATAAGTTCACATTTGTTATAGAGGCCTGTTTGCTTATACTTCCCAAGCATGGATCTTAACACCTAGCCTAGGCTGTGACACATAATTCTTGCTGCAAGAAATGAACTCTTAGTACATCTTATTCTATTTTTGCAACAGACTGTGATGCTGAAGAATGGGAGTTTCATGAAAATGCCACCCCTTTCAGAAACAAAGGAGTTCTGACCAGAAACAATCAAAAGAATTTCTGAGCTGTATTGTGATCCAGTTTGTGTCAGAGACTAGGAAGATAATCCAGTTTTTACTTTAGAGTTTCCAAATCAAAGAAATCACAAATCCCAGAAAGGTTGAAATTAAGTTCACACTATCTAAAGTCATGGAATTTGAACATACTTTGAATATTTCCTACACCCCGGTTTTGGTTCATTAATAATGATCTTTTCTAAAAAAATCTTTTCTGGATTCTATTGACCTGAGAGAGGGAGAATCAGCATTGTTCAAGGATGAGTTCCCTGATAGGTTATACAATCTCAAGCAGACATGCATACGTGTGTATGTGTGTGTGTGTGTGTGTGTGTGTGTGTGTGTGTGTATAACAATAATTAAAGAGGAGGTTGTGAATTTAGAGAAATTAAGGGGAGGCATAGAAGAGTGTCAATGAAAGAGAGATTGGTGGTAATGATGTTGATACAGTACTTATATGTGAAGTTGTCAAAAATATTAAACTGGAAAACAAAGGAATCTAATGAAGCATAGGATTTTAAAGATATACAAAATCCAGGGGTTGATTGATGGCTCAGCATTTAAAAGTGCTTGCTGTTCACTTGTGAGGATAAGAGGTAAGATTTCAGCTCCCACATCAGAAGGCTTGTAAGCACAATTAATTCCTGCTCCAAGGGATTCAACACTCTCTTTTAGTCTCCACCGGCATCTGTAGGTACATACTCTTACACAGACATAGAAATATATGCATACATACATACATACATAAACATACACATAATGACATAAAGTAAATGTTTAAAAGTGGCCTGGTGGTCTTCAGAATAATTGCCAAAAATTTATAAAGCAATTTTGAACAGTTGTCTTTAAATGCATGTTGTACATTTTTGACATAAGTATAAAGTTTCAACAATTTAAAATAAATTGTAAATGTTCAAAAGTGATATAAATTGTAAATCTCATTTAGGGCTGAGCATCACAAAGTCTCTTGTTGTCTGATCAATGGTCGGTTGCGGGTTTCCGTGTTAGTTACCATCTACTGAAGAAAAAGCTTCTCAGATGAGGGTTTAAGAGTCACTTCTGTGATGATTGTAATACGTTTCTCCTCCAGTAGCCACTCCCAGCACTATGGACCTCAGCCAATATGGGTGAAGTGTCCACTTGAATACCAGCTAGATGTCTCCATGTTCTATGAAATAAGTATGGCGTCTTTAGCAATAGAGTCTTAATATCATGTTATATAGGGTAACCAATAACACAGGTAATATCTGCAATTATTTGGGAGTTTCTGAGATCCATTTGGAAAATTAAAAATAGGCAATTCATTCCTGGTACTGGGGGTTTATTTGGTAGGATATGGGATATTGTTTCCCCAATTATATGATAATTTCATGTGAACTAGTTTTAGGAAGCTTCTGCACTAGTTACTTTTCATATGTCTTTTCAAAAGGCCTTTAGTGTAAGTTACCTCTCCCCATATTTCCCCATTTACCCTGACTCTACCCATTTAATTCTCTTGTTATGATTTCACTTTTATCCCTCAATAAAATTGTGTTCTATTTCTCCTTATTTGGGAGACAACCCCCCAGTCTCTTACTAGCTACCAAACATTTGTGAGTATCTCAAGTGAAATACATATATCAAAAACATAAAAGATGATATCCATATAGGAGAGAAATATTCAATGTTTGTCCTTCTGTGTCTGAGTTACCAAAGTATGGTTGTTTGTAGCATGAATCTTAAAGGTCTTATTAAAAATCAAATCCAGAGCCAGGTATTGGAGTGAACGCTGAAAGACCAGAGAGACAGACACAAGCCATAGATGACCTCACCTTGCCAACTTCTCATCTGATCCTGTTTCCTCAAACTGGAAGCTTCTGTGTCCTTATCCAAATAGATCTCAGTTGAAATGCTGCTAGAAGCCTAAAGATTAACCAGGCTAGTTCCCAATCCTCATACCTTATATACCTTTCTGCTTCCTGCCATCACTTCCTGAGATTAAAGGTGTGTGTCACCATGCCTGGCTGTTTCCAGTGTGGCTTTGAATTCACAGAGATCCAGACAGATCTCTGCCTTTGGAATGCTAGGATTAAAGGTATGTGTGGCACCATTTTTTGGCCTCTATATCTAGTGGCTGCTATGTTCTCTGACCCCAGATAAGTTTATTAGGGTGCACAATATTTAGGGGGAACACAATATCACCACAGTTGTTTTTTACTCAATCCATTTACCTACAAATTTCATAATTGCATTCTTTTTAAAGCTGAATAGTATTCCATTGTGTAAATGTCCCATATTCATTATCCATTGATCAGCTGATAGACATCTAAACTATTTGTATTTTGGCTATTATGAGTAGAGCAGCAATGAACATGGATGAACAAATAGCTTTGCCATACGATGTATAGTCTTTTGGGTCCGTGCCCGAGTGGTATAGATCTATTTTCATTTTTTTGGTGGGAAGACCTCCACACTGATTCTATCATGGCTATGTCAGTTTATACTCTCATCAGCAATGAATATGTATTCCCCTTTCTCCACATCCTAACCAGCATCTATTGTCATTTTTTAAAAAATTAATCTTGGCCATTCTAACTGGAGTTGGATGAAATCTCAAAGTAGTTTGAATTTGAATTTCCATGATGGATAACATTCTATTTTTCCTTTATTTAAAATAGTTTTTTCATAAAATACGTTCTGGTTATAGTTCCCCTCCCTCAACTCCTCCCAGATTCTCCTTACCTCTCCTTCCATTCAAATGCCCATACTTTCTCTTGGTAGAAAAAAGGCATCTAAAGAATAGTAATAAAACAAAATAAGGTAAAACAAACTGGAATAGGACAAAACAAACAGAAGAAAAAGACTCAAAGAAAAAAAGCACAAGAAACGCATAGACACACATGTTCATATATGCAGAAATCCCACAAAAACACAAAACAAGAAATCACTACACACACACACACACACACACACACACACACACACACACACACACACACAGGACCTTAATGTAATAAAAATGATGCCCTGAAAAAGTAATGTGAGAGGGGAACCTCAAAATACTACTGAGTTCATTTTGTGGTGACTATCTACTACTACAAGTTACCAATTGAAGACAGTTTTGGGGTTAGGGTTGGGGGCTATGTCCACTTTCCCCCTCAGCACTGAGAAAGCATCCATCTGACCCAGACCCATACAGGCTTGTGCATGCAGCCATAGTCTCTGTGAGTTTATATTGTGCTGTGTTTAGAAGGCCTTATTTCCTTGGTGCTTGGTGTCCTCCTTACCCTCTGAATTGTTTTCTTTTATTGAAAATAGATTCTTTGAGCCCTTCTTGTGTTCAAGGTGCCCATGTCCTGTTTCCCAGTGCTGGCATTGAAGATGTTGCACCTCTCCTCAACAGCCAAGCCTTCCAATCTCAAGAACCCACGGGTCTTCTTTGACATGGACAATAGCCAGGAGTGAGTTGGCAGAATCATTTTAGAATTGCTTGCACATATTGTTCCTAAAACTGTAGAAAATTTTCATGCATTGTATACAGGAGAAAGGGCACTGGATCCACAACTGGGAAACCTCTCCATGTATAAAGGATGCACTTTCGACCGAATTATTAAGAAATTCATGATTCAGGGTGGACAAATCAGAAGGGCATGGGTGGAGAAAGTATTTGTAATGAAAAGTTTGAAGATGAAAATTTTCATTAGTAGCCTGATCTGGAGGGTTTGCTGAACATGGCAAATGCAGGCTCCAATACAAATGATTCTCAGGTCTTTGTCACAATGATTCCAACTCTAACTTTGGATGGGAAATGTAGTATTTAGACAAGTAGTTAAAGGACCAGGTGTGGCATGGATTCTTGAAAATATAGAAGTGAAAAACCTGCCAAACTGTTGTCACTGACTGTGGAGATTTGAAAGAAGGTGATGACTGAGGACATTCCCCAAAGATGGCTCTGGTGACAGTCATCCAAACTTCCTCAAGGATGCAGATATAGGTTTAAAAGATGTAGATACAATTTTATTAGTAACAGAAGACTTAAAAATATTGGAACTACCTTTTTCAAATCTTAGAGTTGGGAGATAGTTATTAAAAATACCCAAAGGTTTTAACATACATGGGTAGTTCAAAGGCTGTTATTGACAAAGCAGATAAATCCAAACTGCAACCTATAGCCTTAAGCTGTGTACTGAATATTGATGCTTGCAACTGAAGATGTCAAATTGGCACGGAGCAACTGGCAGTTGTTTGGAGGCTCTTGAAATGGACCTGTCAAATACCATAGCACTATACCACAAAACGCAAGGATGGCAAAGATGAAAAGAATATGACCCAGCATTGGTCACAGGAGACAAATCTATCTAGGCAGAATTGTTTAAAGTTAAACAAATGATAAGAGCACAGAAAGATAAAGAGAAGGTAGCGTATGCAAAAATATTTGCTTAATAAGGAATAAACTTTGCTTAAATACTACATGTTGATTATATAAAGAATATGTTACTGTCTACATATGATCCCTGGTGTATTTCCTTTGATTCTTCATCATCATTGTTTACATAGAAGCACTAATGTAGGTTCCTTCTTAATAAAGTGTTATGGAGTATAAAAAAAAGAAAGAAAAGGAAAATAGATTCTTTTCTCATACAACAAACATATCCTGATTGTAGTTTCATCTCCTTTTACTCCTCTCAGTTCCTCCCCACCTCCGTCCCCTCTGGATCCATTCTCTTTCATCTCTTGTTATAAAATAACAGGTTTCTAAGAGATAACAATTAAACACGACAAAACAAAATATAATAAGATGAAACAAAAACTATCATATCAAGTTGGACATGACAACTCAACAGGAGGAAATAGGTCCTAAGAGCAGGCAGAAGAGTCAGAGACCCACTCGTTCTCACAGTCAGGTGTCCCATAAAAACACTAAGCTAATAGGTATAATATATATGCAGAGGACTTGGTGTAGATCTTTGTAGGACCTGTGTTTGTTGCTTCATTCTCTGCATGCTCATATGAGCCTTGCTTAGTAAATTCAGAGGGCCTTGTTCTCCTGGTGTCCCCTATCCCCTCTGGCTTTTACAATATTTTCACCTCTGCTTCTGGGGGATTCTCTGAGCTCTAAGGGGTGGGATTTGATGGAGACTTTCTATTTAGAGTCTCTCTCTTCAGCATAATTTCTGGTTGTGGGTCTCTCAATCTGTTCCCATCTGCTGCCAGAGGAAGTCTCTCTGATGATGACTGCATAAGGCACTGATCTATAAGTATAGCAGAATATCAGTATGAGTCATTTTATTAATTTTTTTTTTGTTTTACACCAGTAGTACTTGGTTTTACTTTAGGTTTCTGGGCTATCTAGTCTTTTGTTCTTGGTTATCAAAGCAGTTTCTGATATCAGTTCCCGCTCATGCAGCCTTAACTCAAACCAGATATTTGTTGACTACTTCCACAAGTTCTATACCACCATTGCCTTAGCATAGTTTGCAGACACGACAGATTGTAGGCTAAGATTTTGTGGGTGTGTTGGTGTCCACGTTTCTCTTTCAGTAGCCTGCAGAGTACCTTCCTGCACCAAAGAGACTAGAGGGTAGGGATAGGGATGAGGGTTCCATGTAGGCACCAGTCCACTTCTCCATGTTCAATGAGTTGTGTGGATATTGTTCTCAGCGATGGGGACCTGCTGTCAGTTTGGGGAGAGCAATCTTTTGTCTTAGCAACAGCCTGGGTTATTTGGGGATTTCCATGGGACCCCCTTGACCAACAACTCAGTTTAATGCAACCCAGTCCCACCACTGGAAGTCTTGCATGATGACAAGAGATGGCCAGTTGAGACTATATATCCCCCATTACCTAGGAGTCCTCATTAGGATTGTCTTAATAGATTCCAGGAAGTTTCCACTGCACTAGATTTCCACATCACCCTCCAATTGCTCTCCAATTCCATCTATCTCTCCCAACACTCTATCCCTCCACTATATCCCCTCCCCAACATCTGATGCCCTGCTCCTACATCCTACAGCCCCCTAGTCTGCTCCTAAAATGTATTCTATTTCCCCCTCCCAGGGAGATCCCTGCATCTCCTCTAGACCCCTCACAGTTTTTTTTTCATTTTTCTTTATTAAGAAATTTTCTACTCACTTCATGTACTACCCACAGATCCCCCTCCTCCCTCTTCCCATCTCCCCCAGCCCTCTCTCCCAAGCCACCCTGCATCCCCACAAACCCCCAAATCAAGGACTCCCATGGGGAGTCAGCAGAACCCAGCACACTGAGCCTAGGCAGGTCCAAGCCCCTTCCCACTGCACCAAGGTGTCACACCACAGGCACCAGATTCCCAGAAACCTGCCCATGCACCAGGTACAGATCCCAATCCCCCTGCCTGGGTGCTCCCCCAAACAGTTTGAGCCAAACAACCATCTTCCATATCCAGAGGGCCTAGTCCAGTCCCATGGGGGCTCCATAGCCATCAGTCCACAGTTCATGGGCTTCCATTAGTGTGGCTGTAGACTCCTCACCTTTACTTAACCTCTTTGGGTTATGAATTGCAGCTTGGTTATCATTTACATAATGGCTAATATACACTTATAAGTGAATACATACCATATTTGTCTTTCTAGGTCTGGGTTACCTCACTCAGGATGACTTTTTCTAGTTCTATCCATTTGTTTGAAAATTTCATGATGACTAACATCAATAACACAAGTGACAGTTCATGCTAGCAAGGATGTTGAGCAAGTGGAATACTCCTCCATTGCTAGTGTGAGTGCAAACTTGTATAGCCACTATGGAAATCAAGATGGAAGTTCCTCAGGAAGATGGGTGTCAATCTACTTCAAAACCCAGCTATACCACTCTTGAGCATATATCTAAAGGATGATACATTCTGCCACAAGAACACTTACTCAATCATGTTCATTGTGGCTTTATTCTTAATAGCCAGAAACTGGAAACAACCTAGATATACCTCAATAGAAGGCAAGATAAAGAAAATATAGTATATTTACACAGTGGAGTATTATGAAGTTGTTAAATGATGGCATTTTTAAGTGTTTCTCAGCCATTTGTGATTGTTCATTTAAAAACTTTCTGTTAAGTTCTATGACCCACTTTTAAAATAAGCTATTTTTGATGTTCTTTGTTTGTTTAGTTCTTTGTATATTCTACAGACTAATCCTCTGTCAGATGTACAGTTAAAAAGATGTTTCCCATTCTGTAGACTGCTGTGGGATGTTCTGTATGGCAAATGTGTTGCTAATTAGTCGATAAATAAAACACTGATTGGCCATTGGCTAGGCAGGAAGTGTAGGCGGGACAAGGAGGAAAATAAAGCTGGGAAGTGGAAGGCTGAGTCAGAGAGACACTGCCAGCCGCCACGATGAGAAACAGCTTGTGAAGATGCCGGTAAGCCACGAGTCATGTGGCAAGGTATAGATTTATAGAAGTGGATTAATTTAAGCTATAGGAACAGTTAGCAAGAAGCCTGCCACGGCCATACAGTTTGAAAGCAACATAAGTCTCTATGTTTACTTGGTCGGGTCTGAGCGGCTGTGGGTCTGGCAGGTGATAGAGATTTGTCCTGACTGTGGGCCAGGCAGGAAAACTCTAGCTACAGTAGACTGTTTCTTCACTTGGTTAATGGTGGTCTTTTGTAGATGTAACGGTCTTATTAAATAAGAAACACAGAGCCAAATGCAGTGTTAAAAGCCCAAGAGGTCAGAGCAGTAGCTAAGAGCTGAGACTAAAACCGCCTTCTTATCACCTGCTGCCACTGTCCTTCCCCTAAGAAAGAGACCTACTTCCTGTGTATCTGTCTTGTTATTGACTTTCTGTTCTGCCTTCTCATTGGTTGTAAACCCAACCGCATGACCTCCTCGTTACTGCCTGTCTATACAGACCTCCAGGTCTTCTATGGTTGGTATTGAGATTAAAGGCGTGTGTCTCCATGCTGGTGGTGTCCTTGAACACACAGAGATCTGCCTGTCATGTGATCGGGATTAAGGGCTTGTGCTAACACTGCCAGACTTCTGCTATGGCTTGCTATTAGCTCTGACCCCCAGGCAACTTTATTTATTAACATACAAATAAAATCACATTTTAGCACAAATAAAATATCACCATAGTCTTTGCTGGTCATTCATCTTTTAGTCTCATGAGTTCCCATTTATTGTCGGTATTTATGTCTGTGCTATCAAAGTTTTGTTCAGAATGGCCTTCCTTGTGCCACTGAGTTCCAGTGTATATTCTGTTTTCTGTTCTATTGGATTATGGGGTATCTCACCTTGGATTGAGGTTCTTGATCCATTTGAAGTTGAGTTTTGTGCAGAATGAATTATAAGGATTGAGTTACAGTATTCTACATGCAGTCATCCAGTTTGTTCAGCAACATTTGTTGAAGATACTATACTCTCTTCGCTCCATTGTATATTTTTTGTCTTCTTTTTAAAAATATTGGTGTCTGGAAGTGTGTAAACTTACGTTATGGCATTCAATTCTATTCTATTGAACAGTTTTGTCTGTTTTATGCCAATGTCATGTGGATTTTTATCACTATAGCTATATGATCTATCTTGAAATCTGGAATGGTAATATAGTGGTAAGTTTCTCTGGTCCTGCCCGGCCCTGTGGTTTCCACCTAGCCACACAGTCCTCACTCAGAGGCTTAATATTATTTACAAACTGTATGGCCTATGGCAGGCTTCTTGCTAGTTAGCTCTTTCATCTTAAATTAACCCATTTCTGTTGATCTATGTTTTGCTATATGGCAATGGTATTGCCGATCTGTTGGCATCTTGCTGTTCCTTGGGCCGTGGTTAGGTGTCTCTCTCTACTCTCCTTTTTTTCTCTCTATATCTCTGCTTGGATTTCCTGCCTGCCTCTAAGCTGCCTGCCATAGGCCAAAAACAGCTTTATTTATTAGCCAATGGGAGCAACACATATTCACAGCATATAGAAAGACATCCCACAGCATGGTAACCCCCCCGTCAATGTTCTCTTGCCTCAGGATTGTTTTGGCTATCCAGGGTCTTTTGTGGTTACATATGAAGTTAAAGATTATCTTTCAATTTCTGTTTTAAAAAGGTGTTGGGATTTTAAATTGTGTTGCAACATTGAATCTGCAGATTGTTCTAGTTGGGATGTTCATTTTCACAATCTTAATTCTACCAATCTAGGAGCATAGGAGGTTTTTTTTATCTTTCGATGTTTTCTGCAATTCTTTCTTCAAGTCTTTTACTTCTTTAGTTAGAGTTATTCCGAGAGGCCACTGTGGAAGATATTGTTTCTACAATTTCTCACTCGGTATATCTATTTGTGTATTTGTATACAGGAATGCTACTGATTTTTGTTTGCTAACTGTATACTCTGCTATTTTGCTAAATGTATTTATTAGATGTAGAAATTTCCTGGTGGATTCTTTAGGGTTTTAGATGTATAAAATCACATTGTTGGGAAACTGGAAACTATTGGTCTGTCAAAATTTTTTACACACAGCGGAGGTGTTCCTTTTGTCAGCATTCTGTGAACAAAGGTATTAACATGATCTAATCAATAACTTATGACTGTTCTTTATTTAAAGGAACTAAATTTTATACAATTACACAGTGTATTCATAAATATTTTGGGAAATATAAATGTTAATAATGTTAGAAAAATGTTTTGTCAAAAGTTTTTTACATATATAAAATGTCAAATTTTCCAAAGGAACTCTGATAATTTATTTTTACATTTTATTTGTGTGTGTGTGTGTGTGTGTGTGTGTGTGAGAGAGAAAGAGAGAGAGAGAGAGAGAGAGAGAGAGAGAGAGAGAGGTGGAGATCAGAGGACAATTAGTAGAATTGGATTCTCTTCTTCCACTGTTTGTGTTTTGAAAATTAAACTCAGATCCTCAAGCTTTGTGGCAGGCACCTGTACCTTCTGTTCTCTCTCACTGCACCCTGGAGATTTATTTAATATTTCATCTCTTCACATAAAACCCATCTTAATTCTGAGTTTAGAACTGTAAGACAGCTAAGAAGCTTGGTGAGAGCAGATAAGTGCAAGTGGTAAAGATCTGTGCCTTGTCCAAAATCTGTGACCCAGATGGAACTGGGAGCTGTTTCTCTACTGTTTGCTTGCCTTGCCCACATGTGGCCCTCCCTCCAGAAGGCTGCATTCTTTCAAGGTGATTTGAGGACAAAATCAGTGAGGCCAAGAATAAAATGTCTCAGTCCTTTAGGAATTCTGAGTATTTATACAAATGACACAATCCCAAATGACTAAAATCAAAACTTAACCCTAAAGAAATCTGTAGAGGAAAACAAGATACTCTTCCTTGGATTCAATCAATATTTTTTAAATATCTCCTTATTTGTAGCCAAATGGTTTTGACATTCTCCACTCCCTCCTTCATGCAACCAGTGAATTGTGTTTCAGGAATTGTGATAAGTGTGTGGAACAACTTTCTTTTCTGAAGTGGAAAATGAGCCTTTGGGGAAGGAATTATGAAAAACAAGAGTCATGCTTGAACATAGAGTCCCTATATGATTTGAGGGGCCCAAGTTGAAACCTAAGGATCTTTGTCAAAATAATTAAGAATCTCCTAACCCAATGAAAGAAGAATAAGGCCAGAAGCAACAAAATCAAAGATGAACATGGAAACCAATGAAATTCCAAAATTTGTTTTTTGGAAATTCTTAAAACCTTAAAACCATACGTTAAAAACACACTCTATTAAATTGGAAAATACAAAATATATGGATGATTTCTAGATTAATATGTCTTACCAGAGTTAAATCATAAAGAGATAAATATTTTAAACAGATCTATACCAAATGAAGAAACTGACACAGTAATTAAAAAGTCTCCCAAATAAAAGGAGCTCAGGCCCAGACAAATTTATTGCAGGATTCTACCAGCTCATCAAAGAAGAATTCATATCAACACTTCTCGGATCATTCCATAAACTTGAGAAGGAAGGAAAGCCCCCAAAACTCCTTTTAGAAATCTAGTATTATCCTGATACCCAAAAAACATTCAAAGGAAATAATAAAACAATCTCACTGATGAACCTAGACACAAAAATTCTCAGTAGAATATCTGCAGTCAAAATATAAGTGCATGTCAAAAATCATTCTTATTGACCAAATTGGTTTCATTCTAGAGAATCAAGGATGATTCAGCATTATAAATAAGAATATAATTCATCATATAGATGGACTTAAGGAAAAAAAAACATACAATCATTTCAATGGATGAAGTAAAGAATTTGATGAAATTCAATATCCCTATGACAAAAGTCCTGAAGAGACTAGGAATAAAACCAATCGTCCAATAAAGGCAATATGTAATAAACCTATATTTAATACTGTGCTAAGTGGAGAGAAACTCAAAGCTTTCACACTAAGATCAGGATCAAGACAAAAATGTCCAATTTTTCCACATCTGTTTAATGTAGTGCTTGGTCTTATCTAGAGAAATAGGACTAGATAAGAAAGTAAAATGGATTACATAGAAAAGAAAGAAAGAAATGTGTCCCTATGTGAAGATGATGTGATTCTATATGTAAAAGATGCTAAAGACGGGTTAGAAAACTCCTGGAACTAATATACACTTTCAGCAAAGTGACAGTACACAAAATTAATATACTAGCATCAGTAGCCTTCCTATATACTAATGACAAACATACAGAGAAAGAAATCAGGGAAACAAAACCATTTGCAGTAGCCAAAACCAGTGACACAATAACAACAACAAAAAAAACAAATTCGAAAACAAAACCCTTGAGATAAACCTAAATAAGAAATGATGGGGAAATCTACAGAGACAACTGAACCAAGTTAATGGGAACTCATGAACCTTAGACCAACAGCTGTGGAACCTACATGGGACCCCACTAGACCTTCTGCATACGGGAAAGAGATGTGTGGCTTGGTCTGTTTGAGGGTGCCCTGGCAGTGGAATCAGGATCTATCTCTGGTACATGGGCTGGCTTTCTGGAGCCAATTACCTATGGTCTGATGCCTTGCTCACCCTTGATGCGGGGTGGGGAGGGACTTGGACCTGCCTCAACTGAATGTACCAGGCTTTGCTGACTCCCCATGGGAGGCCTTACCCTTTTGGAGGAGGGGATGGTGGGGAAAAGGCTGTGGGGGTGCGGGAGGAGGGATGAAAGTGAGATCTGTAGTTGGTATGTAAAGTGAATACATTTTTTTTTAAATAAAAAAAGAAAAGAAAAATTTAAACAATAAAAACTTTAAATCTTTTTTGTCTTCTTCTTCCATGAGGTTTCCTGAGCTCTGAGGGAAAGGATTTGATGGAGACATCCCAATTAGGGTTTGATGTTTTTTGGTAATGGCCAACCAAGGCACTGAACTATGACTATAGCAGCAGTATATCATTAGGAGTCATTTTTATCACTACTTTGTTTTTTTAGGCCAGTATTATTTGGTTTTACCTTAGGTCTCTGGGATATCTAGTCTCTGGTTCTTGGTCAACCAAACACTATCACTGTCATCTCATCGAGTAAGGCATAAGTCAAATCAGATATTGGTTAGTTACTCTCACAATTTTTGTGCCAACATTGTTCTAGTATGTTTTGTAAGCAGGGCACCACTGTAGAGCAAAAGTTTTTGTGGATGGCTCGGTGTTTAGAGTTCTTTTTTTGTAGCGTGCAGAGCACCTTCCTGTACCAAAGACACTAGCACATAGTAGTAAAGGTTCTATGTAGGCACCAACTCAACTTCTCCATGTTCAATGAGTTGTGTAGGTATGCTGACCTTCACTAAAAGGATTCTTAAAGAAAAGGAAGATCACTTCTCTTCTTACATTTACTCTTACATATTTTTAAAATTATCTTGTTTTATATATGAAATCCAAGTAACCCAAACCATGTATATATTCAGCAAAATATGGACATGAAGCGCCATTTTTTAAACTTTTTATATCTACTTAAAAATGCCCCCAAAAGCAAGATCAAATATTAAACAAATTCTGAATCCATCAGGTACTTCTTGACCATGGGCCTGATCCTAGACAGGGTTTCCTTTACTGTGGCCTCTATTCCTGGTCATTCACTGAAGGGGTTCATGCCACGTTCCTTTTAACCTACTTGCTATTTCTTCCTAAGACTTGGCAGCCAGGATTTGGCTTGCCTGGATGCCTAAGGGCATTGGAAAGACTGCCATTTGGAAGCCAAATAGGAATGTGAAAGGAAGGTTTTGGTTATTCTCTGGTCACACTAGGTGTAACCATTTCGAACATAAGCAGGTCCCTTGTTGGGAAGGAAGGGAGAAACAAGAGCATGTTGTTACCCTCTACAAACCTAATATGTGTAATCTAATTAACCCTATGAATGACCGTCTCATGCTGCAAACAGAACTTGGATATTTCAAGTGGGCCAGAAAGAATTCTTACTTCATCAGATTAAATGTTTTTCAAACTGTGTAAATAATAATAATTTAAAAAACAAAACAAAAACAAAAAATATTTTAAGTAGAACAAAAGGAAAAATACATATTTTTTGTAATTCCCATCTTTGGAACATTGTAAAACTTTGATTTTCATTCACACAACTTTAATGATTTCTCTTAGGAAATCATTAAAGCTGTAAATGCTTGCTTTAAAAAGTTTCTATGTGTGAGATGACACTACTAAAGTAAGCTAAGGTAAATAAAACATACTTGACCTTGAAGCCTCTCAAAATTGCTTCTATTTATTCTGCTCAAATGTCTGAAATCTAAATATAAATCTTTCTGAAATCTAAAGGGTAGAATTATTTTTTAAAGGAAATCAATGTACATGGGAAAATATATAAAGGAATGAAGATAATTTGTCCTAGAAATGTCTTTCTATAAAATTACCAATCAGAAACAGATTTAGCAATCAACCGCTAATGGAAAAGCTAATAAAGTAAACAGGTACTATACACACTGTTGTGGAAATACAAAAGATTTAGTTGTGTTTTTTTTTTTATGGAAACATACATTAGTTCTATGACTGTTATTTGCTAATCTTCACATCTTATACTTTATTTGAGTCTTATAACGAAGTTTTCATTTGGGTCAAGAGTAGCTAACTATTGATACAAATTTTACTGGAATTGTTTTCATTATTCAACTTCAGTATTACTCTTTATAACATAACTTTTAGTTCACTTTTAAAAATTCAGTCTACTAGGAGGTGGAGAGACTGTGCATCAGTTGAGTGCCTACTTTTGTTCCAGAGTACTTAAGTTTATTTCCCAGGCTCACAACTGCCTAAAACTCCAGTCTTAGTCTCAGGGTATCTGAGATCTCCATGGGCACCTATAGTCACATGCAGATACCCATACATAGACACCCACACATGCACATAATTAAAAATGATACACACATATCTTTTAAAAATAGTTTACTAACCAAATTGCTGTATGTTGTATACTTTTAATGAATAAGTCACCATGTGGGTAAACATATACAAGATTTAGTCTTATGTAACAAAGAAAAAAACTAACATACAATATAAAACCATGAGATTTTTTTAAAGTTTAAATGCTCATTCAGTGAGTGTCAGATACTCAAAGAATACATATACATATGAAGTTATCACATGAGTTAATGAAGATGAGGTATCTACAGTTAAAGATGTACAATGTGCATGTTTTATAATTTACCTGCCAAGACAGATGAATCTGAAAATTTAACACTTATAAAATCAACACGCAGGGGACCCTTAGCTCCCATTCTCAGATGGCATATATGAATGAGTTGGAGAGAAAGCAGCCTTATTCAGAGGAGGAAAGGTATATCCTACACCCAGGTTATACAAGGGGCTGTCTACTTACAAACAGGCAGGATCACTCAATAACAGCTTGGCATCCATATTCTGTTTACAATCTCTGCCTTAAGTTACTGACTTTCTGTAGAAATTTTGGAGGGATGCTTGAGACCTGAGGTCCCAGAGAAGATAGAAATACACGGTAAAAAGTTTCACAGAATAAGGAGAGGGGTGTAGCATGGACCAAACACCAGCAGGGACATTTATTAAGAATAAGGGAAATCCAGTTAGCTGTATGTCAGTGCTCAGTATAGCAGTCAAAGGATCTTGGGGAGGGAATCCTTTCACTCCTATTATAACCTGACCCTAATTTGTCAGCCTTGCTGTTTCTCAGGCAGGACATGCCTTTTTAGGATATACTTAAACAGTGAAAGTATTAGTCCTCTAAGAATTCTCCTCCCGGGTAATCTATCCATAGCAGACTTGATCTTTCTGACATTGTTAGAGACCAGTGGTCAGAATCACTGTAGAGAAAGGTGCACAGGCAAATGGAAGAAAATAAAAACAAAAACAAGACTAAAAACAAAACACCTATATTTTTATGTGGCTGCTTCTGTAAACCTTTTGGATAAATGGGTATCAAGTATTTCTGCTCTAAAATTGAAGAAGTGTTTTTGTAGATTATATGAAGTTAAGAACACTGTAACTTATATCCTGACTTTTTGTTTATTTAAAGTACATAAAGAGATGATGAGACATGGGAAAATGGAATATATGTGAGTAGTGTTAAGTGAGCTTAACTATTTACACTTCTCTTAAAGTTTATTACATTAACTAAATAAAATATTAATTTCCATGAAACTGAGGGATTGATCAGAGTAAAGAAAACAAAAACACAAAATGCTCCTTATTTTGTGTAGAGAGGCCAGTCCTTGCTGAACAGAACACATCAAAGCATCCCAAAGAATGTATAAAGACACTGATTGCTATTAAACTTACCCAGATTTGGAATTATGTCAATCTACAAAAATGAATTGCTTCACTTTCATGGTAGTTCACTTGCCATGTGTAATTGCAGGGACTATAATGTCGTACTAATTGACATTAGTCTTTGTGGAAAAATGTTCAGTGTTCACTTTGGAATGTCCTACGTCTCCTCCTCTTGAAACTTCATCTGGTCCCAATTACCAGCTGCTCCTAATTTGATTCAGTGGCAAAGAACAAGCTGGCTTCTGTGCTTAAGCTGAAGCAAGTCTTCTCCATCAGGCCTACGTCTTGAGCTGTCCCTTTTCTGTTAGCTGAAGCTAATAGAAAACATTATATAACTCGAACAACTTTATGACATTTTATTTAAAGTACAGAGAGAGGAATTTAAGTAACACATATCTAATGTCTTAGTTTGTTCATTTAAATAAAGCTTTATACGACTTTCTAGCTAAAGCACAAGTAAAAGTTTCCACACTACTGCTCATCATTTTAGTTTATCACTTATTTAGAATTATTATTGCAAAGTGATTGAATTTGTTCATTTATAATAGATTAGGTATATTTTTGGAAGCTTCCCTCCAGTGCTGACAACCCCTACCTTCTTCAGTTTTATTTATCCAGCATGTAAAAGTTGTTTGTACATGCCCAGAGTTGTGTTAAGCACTGGGTTGTAATATATGACTGTCAGTTTTGACTTTCCTAATTGTGTAGGTCATTAGAAAAGGCAGATGTTAACTTTCATGTGAAAACCCAGAAGCCAGTTTTTAGAGTTTAATTTTTTTAAGTGTGTGCTGCTATGCTGTACCCACAGTGTCCTTGGGTACTAGTCAAAACAAAACTGGGTGTGATCAGCCCTGGCTGTACTCACCACAAACACTAAGATGTGGCATGATTCTCCCCAGGCAAATATTCTGGTTCCTCATCTAGTTTTTCCATCCAGACAAAAGGCCATCTATCCAACCTAAGGCAGGGGTTGACAACCCTTGGCTTATAGGACAGATTGGGTATATTTCAGATATAGTCTGTGAGCTAAACTGGTTGGTTTCACTCTTGTCAATGATTCAGACAAAAAACATCAAATGAAGAGTATATTGTAACTCCGAAAGAGTGTATGAAAATGAAGCATCAATACCTGTTAACAAATTTGACCTGAGTTTTCTGAGTTTGTTAGCATTGGCACACATTATCCAGTCATGCTCAGGATGCTGCCACATTAAGGGCAAATGCCTCATCATTCCAAAGGCAGATGGATCTCTGAGTTTGAGACTAGCCTGGTGTACAGAGCAAATTCTAGGACAGCCACATCTACACAGAGAAACCCTGTCTCAGGAAAAAAGATATATATACATATACATATATACATATACATATACATATACATACACACACACACACACACATATATATATATATATATATATATATATATATATATATATATATATATATATATAAAATATCATATTCTGGTCACAGTTTTCACTTGCACTTCCCAAACTCTTACCAGATCTTGTCCATTTGCCCAAATCCACATTATTACTTTCTCTTTCATTAGAATATAAACAGGCAACATAAAAATAATAATACAAAACAAAACAAATAGGAATAAGATAAAACAAACAGAAGAAGAAAAAAATCAAAGAAAAAGCACAAGAATCATATATATTCACACACACATTGGCATACACATATCTCATAAAAACACAAAATTGGAAACCATAGTGTATAAGTTAAAGATCGGTAAGGTAAAGAAAAATGCCCAGGCAAAGCATTATGAGACAAAGTACCTCTAAAGATACCATTGAACTTTTTTTTTTTCTGTTGGCCATCTAATGCTGGGCATGGGGCCTTTCCTTAATTGTGGTTTGTATACCCAGTAAGACTCTGTTGGAGAAAACTGATTTTTCTGAGTGGCGGCCAATTGAAGAGAGCTTTTGGTTTATGGATGGAGGCTTGTGTTCACTTCCCCTCTCAGGGCTAGGACCCCATCTGGCTTAGACCTATGCAGGTCTGTGCATGCTGCCATAGTCTATGAGTTCATGTGCATGTCAGCTCTGTTGTGTCTATCCAAACTTGTTTCCTTGGTTGTTTCCATCCCCACTGCTCTTAAAATCTTCCTGCCTCAGTGTCTGCAAAAGTTCCTTATATATTCTTTTTTTTTTAAATTGGAAATAGATTCTCCTCTCATACTACACATCCTGACCAGTTTCCCTTCCCACAAAACACCAAGTTAACAATCACAACCTACAAGCAGAGGACCTGGTGCAGACCCATGCTTGCCATGCCCGTCTCTGTGAGCCCTGCTTAGTTGATTCAGTGGCTTGTGTTCTCCTGGTGTCCTCCATTCCCTCTGAATTCTAGAACTCTTCTGCTTCCTCTTCTGCAGGATTCCCTGAGCTCTGAGCAGAAGGACGTGAGGGCCTTAACCCCCTCTCTTCACATAATGTCTGACTGTGGGTTTCTGTACCTGCTCCCATTTGCTGCTGGAGGAGCCTCTCTGATGACATCTGGATAAGGCACCCATCTATGAGTATAACAGAATATCATTAGGAATCATTGCATTGATTTTTTTTTAAAGACAAATAGTTTCTGTGTTTGGTTCTACCCCAGGTCTCTGGGCTATCCAGTCTCCAGTTTCAGCTATCCAAGCATTGTTGGATGTGAGCTTTCTCATGGGGAGGGGGCCTCAAGTTAAATCAGACATTGGTTGGCCAGTCCCACAAGTTCTGCATCACCATTGCCCCAGCACATGTTACAGGCTGGACAAATTGTTGGCCAAAGGTTTTGTGGCTGGGTTGGTGTTCAGGTTTCTCTTTCAGTACCCTGCAGAGTACCTTCCTGCACCAAATAGACTAAAACATAGGGAAGAAGGCTCCATGCAGGGACTAGCTCAACCTCTCCATCTTCAATGAGCTGTGCCAATGTTTTCCTCAGCAATGCCTCATCCCCTGTTAGTTTATCAAGGGCAATCCTCTATTCGAGCATCAGCCTTGGTTGTTTGGGGACTCTCACAGGACCCCCTTAGAGGCCAACAACTCAACCAAATACAACCCAATCCCACCACTGGAAGCCTTGCCTGGTTACAAGAAATGGCCAGCTGGAACTCCATATGTCCTCCATTACTAGGGGTCCTCACTAGGATCACCTCATAGATTCCAGGAAGTTTTTTTAAATATGAGAATTCTGTTAAGTTTGGTAGACATCTGAAATTTCTTACCTATTAAGATTTACCTATCAAATTACATAATTCTTAAATGACCTTGTTTACAGGCTTACTTTATAGCATTTTTTACTGTTATTTCTTTTTTTTAATTCTCTCATACGATACATCCTGACCAGAGCCTCCCTTCCTCCCCTCCGCCCAGGTCCTCCAACCTCCCCTTGCTTCCAGACCTACTCCTCCTCCATTTCCCTTGAGAAAAGAGCAGGCCTCCTGGTGAGATCAACTGAACATGGTATAACAAAATGCAATACTATACATATTTTTTAGTTATTCATTTTTTTAAAGATAAGCTAGTTCTTGCTATGCAGTCCAGGTGGGCATTAACTCCCAAATAATGGGAGTATAGGTACAGAGCACTAAGTCGGGCCTCCTCTAAAATTCCCATACTTTAAGAATTCCTTGGGGATGAAAAGTTTGCATGCTGTACTTAACTCTTACTTCCTGCACTTACTAAAAAATTATCTAATTATCCCATGTTCTTACCAAAATTCTCCCAAATCTGATGTGGGTAATTGACCTATCATAGCAGAGCATCTTATCTGAATTGATTTTTTTTGTCTTTAATATTTATCGTCAGACAACACATATTACCGGTCATTCAACATTTTACATTTTAATTTTTTTCTTAGGTCAAAAATCACTGGCAATACTTTTTTTCTCACATGGTATTAAAATGATGATTTTTAAGTATAATGATAATTTTATTTAGCACTTTTAATCCCAGATAATATTACCACATGCCAAATGCTTCTAAAGCATTTTTATTAGATACTTAATTCTGAAAAATAAGATTTCATCATGAAGCAATATAGTTTTGGGCCAAGGGAAAATTATTATATTTAACCTAATTCTTTGAAGAATTTCCAAATGCTTTCAGTACCTTCAAAGACACTTCTCCATTTGTTATTAATCTTGAATACAGTCACATATTTAAATAATACATGGGAGCAACCGGCATCCAGTATTTTGCTGATGTGGAAAGGAAAATGTTGAGCTATAAAAGTGTTTTTCAAAAGATTAAGAGGCAAAGTCACAGGTCTTGGTATTTTTCTCAGTGCAGACACTCAGCAGGGGCTGGGTAGAGGCCTGTTGAAACTCAAGCTTAATTCTAAGATGAACTGGAGGAATCGCTGTGTAACACTGGGCATGTTATTTAACCTCCCTGACACACATTTAAGTATAAAATGAAAATGATAAGATTGTGCACTAGGTAAATATGTAATAAGTAAAATTTGGGATTTGCAGTTTATAATATTTAAAGCTCTTGACTATATGGCCAACACAAAGGGAACAGTCCACCTTATTTATGCTCTCTTCTTCCTTTTATCTCTGTGTTCTCCTCTGTCTTTCTACGGATTGCTAGTCTCCTGTCATGTGTCATTGTTTGTTGTTATTAGGGACTATCAGCACCACTAGAAACACTTGGTATGTAAATCAGTAAAAAAAGCTATGCCAAACCTCTCCTGCAACCCTTTCTAAGCTTCTTTTACAAACAACTTCGATGTTTGTGTGGAATTATAAGTGAAATGTTTGTCATGTTTTTTATCAGTGAACTCCCTTCATGGCAGGCTACCTTCAATTTACAAGAGGAACAAAGTGGGCTTTCTGTGAGCTAGTATGTATAAAAAATGATTAAATTGTGGTTTAAATATTTGAAGAAGGAAGGCCTACATACAACTAGTTAACCAAAATATTTTATATGGGAATCCATTACTACTCAGGAAGACACTGGAAAACAAAGGCAAGATCAAAAAAAAAATTCTGAGCAACAGTTTAAGCATATGCATTATGTATTAGTATGTAACTATACTCAAAATGATGGCAAACAATCAAAAAACCTGGCTGACCCAAGGACTAAGATCCACAGATTATCAACCCACCTGTCAGGATGATTGGCACTGTGACTTTATACTTTATTGTACTGGAACTATAACTTCCAGCAAATATCTTAGAAAACCAGTGCCAACATGCTAAAAGGCAGAGCTGTGATCTGTGCTCTGACAGGAAGTTTCTGAGATGGTGATGGGCAGGGAAAATGGTGGTCCATATTGGTGAGGGAGGCTGATCATCTCTGGAGTAGGATTGATGCCAGCATGCAACAGGGAAGGAAATTGAAACCCAAGAATTTATTTGCTTTCCTTAGAGTCTGTGGTTAATCAGCATCAAATGTGGATCTTAGGGAATCTTCTTGTGCTAAACCTGGGCCCAGACCAAGCGGATACAGAGCACAACACTTTGACCATCTTGACCAGAACCGCAAAAGACAGGAAATTTCTCAGAAATAGATGTTCTCAACTGACTTCCAAACCTTAGGTATGTCCTCTTAGGTAAGTGTTAGGAAAAATACGATGCCTCTGGAACCAGCTTCCAAGCCACAGAAAGCTTCATAGGATCTAGTTGTCTGCTCCTTGAAGCTTTGAAAAATACATTTTCTTTGTCTTTGTGTTTCTCAGGAACTTCATATTCAAACTCTCTAGACAGCAACATTAGATACTCCAGTAGTTTCTTGAAGTTTTTATATCATATAATGTAAGTAATAACAGCCTTGCTCAGTTCCAGTGTTCAATATCTTTTTAAATGGCTTTTAATCACCAGCATTATCTTTCTACAGCAGGCTACTGAAGCTAAATTTAATTTTATGAGTAACTATAAAGTCAGTTAGATTCAACAGGTATTTATTCACTACCTAATATTTTCCATATATTGAAAAGAATGAAGTATGCTTTGTTCACAGCCTCTGCTCAACAAAGCGTTACAGTTAAAAAAAACAAATTCTTGAGTAAAGGTTTTCAGTATTGTATAGTATGGTTCAACTAAAAAGCAGGGAGAGACGGGTGAGATGCTTAGTTCCTTTACTCTAATATGGAGAAAGCTCCATGAAGAAGTTTTCATACTGTTGGCTTTTATCAACCTGTGCCGATAGATGTGTCTGTGAGACTTGGGATCTGAGGACCTAAAAGAATGGAGCAGATTACAGTCTAATGCTGTAGACAATCTTCCTAGTTTCAGTGTACTTTTATACATGAAATAATAAAGAAAGCAATGATCCAAGGAGATTTGTTTGAGTTTAGAAAAACGTGATCAGAAAAACATGTAAATAAGTGCCAGTGAGCACATACTAAATATTGACAGAGTAGCCCTCTCCCAGAACTTTCTCAGGATAGACCAACTTAAACACAGTGCCTGGTACATACTACAGATTATATCTGGGAAAGCACAAAAACAAGGCTGAAGCCATGTCCAGATTCAGGGTACATTGGCCAGATTGGGTTCTATAGCTATGTTCTGATATCCAACAAGAATAAACATGTCTTATAAATTAAATGTAAACGTTCAACACAGGAGGCATGAAACCATGTCCATGAGCAATCAAGGAACAAAACGCACCCAGGGTAAAAAGCCCTCTGCCTTTTTTTTCCCCAGGAGTCTCTCTCACAGTTCCCCAAAGCATTGTGCACCATACATTATTCTTTTGATGGTGTTCCAACACCCTACTTTTAAATTTCAGTAGACATAAACTTATTCAGCACATATTTGCCATAATATATGAAATTGCTTAGTCTGTACGCTCTACGGTGTACAGCAAAGATGGGAAGGGTAAGAGAATGCTGAGGAGAATGACCAGGGAGGATCACAGAGGGATTCTCTGATGCCACACCAAGGAACCTGAGTTTATAGACACTATTAAAAGAAAGTTACATGGCTCACACCTTCACCTGAAATGGCTTTCCTAGACTGTGATGGAGTGCGATGTAAAGAGGAAAGAACTAGAGAGCGACACAATTGGAGGCTGTTGCAGCCTAGACATGAGGCGAACTGATGGCAGGAAAGAAGATGGAAAGAGTAAGATGTGAGAAATATTTGGGAATTAAAATTCCTGGATTGATAGATTATACTTGACACTACTGATGGAGACTGAAAGTCTAGGGCTAGATTCCAAGTGGAGAAACAGAGAGTTGATACCCAGGCATCAGGTTGTAATACAAGAAAAGATTTGAGGACTCGGATATAGACAAGCAATAAATGTGTTGGAAATGTACGTGCATAGCAAACACTATTCACAATTTGGGATGTTTGCTTTTATCAATATTGTAATTTATACATAAGTTCATGTCTATTTAAAATGATTTCTTCTGCCTTTCATTTGAGATATCATTTCTTTAAGAACTATTTCCTGAGCCATCAATGAAGAAAGTGTGCTATGGATGTATCCGTTGGGACTGGACTCCCTATAATCTGTCGATTTCTGCATTCTATGACAATCTGCAAAAGGAGGCTTCTCTGATAAGGAGTGGAAGTCACACTTATCTTTGGGTGTACGGATATGATCTATAATTTAGCAAGGAATTAAATTGGTCTAGCAAAATGGCAGTAATAGCTTCTTTTCTTAGGTCCATGACCTCACCAGCCCTAAAAGGCTGGTTAAGGTTCCAAGACCAGGCATGGTTTCCCTCCTTTTGAGTGAACCTTAAGTCCAATAAGACGGCTGGTGGTTGCCACCAATATGTGAGTACCACTTGTTGCACTTTTTAAAATAGGAAACCCCATTTAATACAATCCATATATTCACATCATGTCTAATCTATGCTTAAGCAGAAATTTATAGTGCATGATTGTGCATTCTTTGCCTTTTCCAGTAGGAAAATGAGAAGTTTCCACTTTCCAACTTAACCTTCCATATTATCAATCTTCTTGGAAGAAAACAGAATGTTTCTTTTTAATGGAGAGAACAAACAATGGAAGCCCAAAGGTAAATGGAAACTGAGCAGCGAGAGTCCATAAATGATGTCCTAGAGCTGAGAGGCATCAGAGGCAGTTAGGCTCCAGACCCCATTGCTTAGGACCTTGGCTGTGAGGCTCCTTGATGGAATAACTGGTTGCACTTTTATTCATAACTTGCCATGCTGATGCTTGTAATGGCTCACAGGTATTGCAGCTGGATAGGACTGCTTAATTTCTTCTCTTCCATAGAACCATGAATAGTTTTTCTAGAAACATGGAAGCTAGAATACAGGAAAGGGGCTTTCAGGTCAGATCCAACTTGAATGACCCAAGTCTTATATTCTAAGTGTGTGGTGTCTTTAACAATACCGCCAACACTCAACACCTGAGAGGAAAATAAGGACTACACTTATGATCTATGTTGTTTGGGAGTCGCTTGGACTCTGCTGATCAGTCATTTTAAAGGAAGTTTTTCATGTCTGGTACTAGCGGTTTTGTTAGTCTATGTGGAGAACATTGTCAGCTCAAGAGGCTTAATTTCCATATATATACATATATATATATATGTATATATATATATGTATATATATATAAAAATTACATGTATTGTGTAAAATTTTAGGTGACCATAAGATAATATCATTCCTTGAGGCTTTCTCAAACAACTTCAGTGTCATTTGTTCCTTGTTCTTCCTTCTCCTTCAAAAGATATATGTACACCACAGCTCCTGCATCTGTGGATCAGGGAACACTGAGGAAGATGGGGGAGAAAGTTTGTATGAACCAGAATACAAGGTAGTCTACTGTGAAACAATCTTTCCTTAAAAAAAAAATGGCTGCATGAACAAGACTGGATCAATGGCAATACAACAGACAAGTTAACAAGGAAGGGAAAAATTTCATGAATTCCCACACCTAGAAAAAGAACCAAAGGCAGCTTATGACAGCTGGAAGAGAGATAATTTGACTCTCCCAAGGATGAGCTACCTTATTGATTGTCCAATTCAGTGGTCAACCCTGAAACCATGAACATACAAACAACAAAGACAGACTCAGCAGGTTGTCTTTATATATTTGTGAATATACACATAATAATAATAATTAAAGAAAAAGAGGCTATCAACTTGATGGTTCCTGGAAATAGATGTAATTCTATTTTAATTATTTTTTAAACTTGCAAAAGAAAGAATTATCTCATATCATACTAAAGATTCTTTTAAAAACTTGAGTTTTTAGATTCATTCATTTTACTTTCTGTAAATGAGTGTTTTGATTGCATGTATGTATGTGCACTACATGTGTGCTTGGTGCCCAAAGATGTCAGAAAAGGGCGCCTGATCCGGTGGAGCTGGAGTTACTGTGGATGTTTGTGAGCCACTGTGTGGATGCTGAAGATGACCTGCCTCTTCTGCCAGAGCAACAAGTGCTCTTAACCGCTGATCCACTTCTTCAGCCTTAAAAAGTATTTTTGAATGATTGCAAAATATTTCAGTCCACAATTTACCATTTTTTACATCCATTTAGTAAAACACTGTTTTAAATGGATAAGAACTACTTGTAAAATTGTTATTTATTAGTCAATATATAGTGACTTCATTGAATCCTTCTTAAAGATTTTCTTGGAGTGAATTAGCTCATCAAAATATTCTACATGGCTACAGCGGGACTCTGTCTAAACAAACAAACAAACAGATAGACAGACAGACAGACAAAAACATAAATGCTCCAAAGTTGCATTTCTTTCAATCAGATATTTCTTTCAGTAGTAAGTTGTTCAAAGGAATCTATCAAATACATGTTGAGATAAAAATATACAACATTTTTCTATTGTTTTATTCAAAATATCAAAATTTGCCATTTGTACTAACACCATAGAAACATTGCACTCTTTTTAGACTAGGCTTTGGAGTTAAAAAGTGTGTGTGTGTGTGTGTGTGTGTGTGTGTGTGTGTGTGTGTGTGTGTGTGTAGGCTTATATGTGCATATGTGTCTCATTAAAGAAACACATACGATTTGCACTCAGGTTTTTTTCTTTTCTCTTGAGCTATGACTTAGAGGTTCTAAGTCTGCAGATAAAAATTTCATTTCACCAGAGCTGACCTTAAGCAAATTCATACTGTCAATCACAAAGAAGTTCCCTGGTGTTTTTAAAAATAATAAATGAAAGAAAAGGAATGAATATAACCAAGTATTTATAATACTGACTTATTAGTTCACATAATCAAGAATTTATTATCCATTCAGACTTAATATTTCTGTTGCCATTGAATTTCTTCTCTTTTTCCATCTTTTCAAAAGAGAATTTCAGTATACATTTTTGCCTTTGGCTTCATCTTTTGAGAGCTCATGAAAAATGATACATAGGTGGTTTATACTCAGTGCCAGAGTCAACACTCTTTCTTTTCCCAAAAAGCTGAGGACATGAATATGTTTCTTCTTCTCATAAGGACTTACTCAAGTATTTATATGTCCTGTAATATTTGGCACTGGTAATATTGTTCCTTCATATTTGGGGATATTTTTACTTAAAATAACATATTTCACAACTAAAAGCAAAGTGTCTTTAAAGGAATGAGTACAACTTTGTTTCCAATTATTTTCCTTCTTGTCACAGTGGAAATGCATTTGGAAGCATCTTGTGCATGTGCCCTAGTTCCTTCAAGCAGAAATCCTAGTACTTCAAGGGAAACATTATGGTGTATTCAGGACCTTGTAGTCCTCCTGATTCATGAAGTCCAATTCAAAGAATGGTCTTCTTCCACACAGTCTGCCTTTAATCACTTGGATGTTAAAATTTATAACAGAAAATAGACTGTTACCAGTAGACATGTCAGGTAATTTTATGCAAAGAAGGAAAGAGACAGAATGAGAGAGGGAAGAAGTGAGAGAGAGAGAGAAAGAGAGAGAGAGAGAGAGAGAGAGAGAGAGAGAGAGAGAGAGAGAGAGAATATAGAATTTTTAGTTACTCAAAGACAATGCTTTGAAGTAAAGCAGAACACTTCATCTTTCTAGAAGTCTCAGTAAATATTTGATGTTTTGTGACCAAGACATTTTTATGCAAAGATGCTGCTCAATAGAAAAGATGCTGTTCATTTTTTGTTACATGGTATTTTCTGAACACCAAGTTAGTTCCAAGCATTTGAAATGAGGTTCTAGAAAGAACTTTTCATGCAGACATATTAACATGATTGGAGCACGTTCAGACTGTATTTTTAAAATAATATTTTTACTACAAAATGACAACCACAAGACAATGAAAACAAGTGAATTTTCTTTAATTACTGTGAATCAAATATGTGAAGAAGATTGATTACTTAGAACCAGAGTAAGGTATGTGGGGATTGCACAAATCTCATTGTTGTGTCTATGAGATCATGCATTGTTGATATACACTGAAATATCATGACATTCAGTCTAATGACTGAGAAGGCTATTAAGTAACTAATGAACACGAAGTATATTAAGTGTATATAACCATGAATCAAGTCCACAATAAGATTTCATTAGACTACTAAGGTCAGCATGCAACTGAAAACTATCAGATTATTTCTGGAATTTTCTGTTAAAATATTTTTCAATAGCTGAATCACTGATAACTGAACAGAAGAAAAAGAAATAAAAGTCAAGAAAACTAATATATCTTAAAACATTTCTTTTTCCAAGAGAACAATTTGTGTGTCTTCTTAGTCAATATTGTATAAGCATCATCTTGGAGTCATTTATTAAAGAAAATGAATCAATTATTTATGAAACAACCAATAGGACAGATTATTTTATCAGTTGCTTTTCTCTTTGCTCTTATCAAATACCTGACCAGAAGCAACTGGAGGAAGATACTCACAGTTTTGTCTTACAGTTTGAGTGGATACAACCCATCATAGCAGAGGAAACCTAGCAGGAGGAGCATGAGGCTACCAGCAGTACTGCTTCACAGAGAGCTGAGATTCATGTTGCTGCTCAGCTCTATTTCTCTTTTCTTGAGAGTGGGACCCAGAGCCATCAGCTGGCGCCACCTGGAATCAGGGTGTGACTTCATTCCTTATGTAGACATTTCTGTAAATATCCTACAGACACACCCAGGGATTTTCCAGAGATTGTAATTTCCTCAAATTAACAGTGCATAGTAGTCATCACAATTATGTTGTAAATAATGGTGGTCATCTTCTGAGAAAGATAAAAGAAACTTATTTACAACTGTTTCAGGCTTTACATTGAAATTTTACACTGATTTGAAGTTAATTTTTGTGCAGGGTAATAGCTAAGGTTCTCATTTCATTCTTTTACATGTGGATATGCAATATTTCAGCACCATTTGTTGAAAATGCTGTCTCCAGTGTATTTTTTGGAATTTTTGTCAAATATCAGATGGCTGTAGTTATGTGTGCTTATGTTTGGGTGTTTTACTTTGTTTCATTGATAAACATGTCTGTTTTTGTTCTAGTACCATACTGTGTTATTGCTGTATGTGTTAGTTACTGTTCTGTGAAGAGAAGAGACACCATGGCCAATTGTTAGGAAATAAAGCATTTAATTAGGGGCTTGCTTACAGTTTCAGAGGTTTAGTCCATCATCATCATGGTGGGGGCATGGTAGCATGGAGGCAGACATTGGAGTAGCAGTTAAGAGCTACATCCTGATCTGTAGGCAGAGAGCGGGGGGGGGGGTGGTGGTGGTGGTGGGGACTGGCATGAGTTTTTTGAAAACTCAAAGCTTACCCTCAGAGACACACTTCCTCCAACAAGGCCACACCTCCAGATCATTCTAATCTTATCAATGAGTTCCACTCTCTGGTGACTAAGCATTCAAATAGTGAGCCCATGGGTGGCATTCTTATTCAAACCACCACAATAAAGCTCTTCTGGATAGTTTATGTCAACTTGACACAAACTAAAGTCATCTGAGAGGAAGTAACCTCAATTAAGAAAATGCCTCTATAAGATGGGGCCATTGGGTATTTTCTTAATTAGTGATTGATGGAAGAGGGCCCAGCCCATTGTGGATGGTGTCATCCCTGGGTTGGTGGTCCTGGGTTCTATAAGAAGGCAAGATGAGCAAGCCAGTAATTAGCACTCCTGCATGACCTCTGTCTCTATCAGCTCCTGCTGCCAGGTTCCTGCCTTGTTTGAGTTCCTGCCATAACTTCCTGTAATGATGAAGCATGATATGGAAGTGTAAGTCAAGTAGACCCTTTTCTCCCCAACTTTCTTTTGGTCATGGTGTTCATCATACCTATAGAAACCCTAACTAAGACAATAGTTTAGTCTTACAATATACCTTGAAATCCCTCTGGCTTTCTTCGTTTTGCCCAGGATTGCTTTAAATATCTAGGACCTTCTGTGGTTCCAAAAGATTGTAGAATATTTTATTCTTTCTGTGGAAAATGTTGTATGATTTTAATTGGGATTGTACTGAATCTGTAAGTTGCTTTCTGTAGAATGTTCATTTTCATAATATTAATCTACCAACCTATACCCATCAATATTGGAGACCTTTCCATCCATTAATGTCTTCCTCAATTTCTTTCTTCAGAGATTTAAAGTTTTCATTATTGAAGTTTTCACCTCCTTGATTAGGTTTATTCCTAAATATGTTATTTTCTGTGAGGCTATTTTGAATAGAAGTGTGTTCATGTTCTCTTTATGTGTTTGGTTTTGGTGTATAGAAAAGCTACAGATAATTGTAAGCTGATTTTGTATACTACTGTATTTCTGAAATTATTCATCAGTTCTAGAAGAACAGGTAGAATTCCTGGTAGAAAAACTAAAATGATTCTCTGTACCTAAAGAAAACAATCAGTCAAATGAAGAGGAAGTCCACAGTGTGGTAGAGCATCTTTACCAGCTATACATCTGACAGAGAACTAATATCTAGAATATATAAAGAACTCAAAAACAAAGAGTCAAGAAAACTAATGACTCACTCAAAAAATGGCTATGGATCTGAACAGATCATTCTCAAAAGAAAAAAATGCTTAAGAGTTATCTCAAAAAGTATTAATTATCCTTATCAGTTATGGAAATGCAAGTTTAACCAGCTTTGAGATTTCAACTTAATGACTCCAGTTGGAATGGTTAAATTAAATAGGATAATCTACAACATGTGCTGTTGGTGAGGACACAGGGAAAGTGGAACCCTCATTCACTGTTGATAGGATTGCAAACTGAAGTTGCCATTTGGGAAATAAGTGTAGCAAATTCTCAAAAAGCTATCAGTAAATCTGCCATGTGACCTAGATATACTATTCCTTGTAATAAGCCTAAAGGACACAGCATCCTACACCATAGATACTTGCTCAGCCATGTTCAAGATACATTGCATGAATTTTTAAAAAAATCATAAAATATTAAATAATTAATACAAACAAATGGCAGATTTACAATTTAAATCATAAGATTTGCAGGTAAATAGATAGAATTAGAAAATATTTTATTGGGTGAGGTAGCCTAGACCCAGATGATAATGTTATATGTTGTCTCTCATCTGTGGTTCCTGGTTTCAAATATTCAGAAGTAACCACAGAAACCAGGATAGTGAAAAATAGACATGGGGTCAGGGGTCTTTAGAGAGGAGAACAGTAGGACACAAGTGATACAAAGAGGAAAATATTAAAAACGAGGTGAAAATCTTTAATTAGAGGGGGGGAAGGAGGACAATACAGAATGTGAGAGAAGGAGGAGGGATAAATAATGTATGAAAGATGTTTGAAAAAAATCATAGAGGGAATCATATTATTTTATATTTGCCTAAAATCACAAGTAATATATGTATATACACAGCTATATATGTATATATAGCTTAAATCAATTTGAGATGATAATGTTTTCCAACAGAACCATAGACTACCTAATAAAAGTTTTTAGCACCAGACAATGTCCCCTTGGGTGAGGCTTCCAAATACAAGACCAGATAAGAGCAGGAAGGTAACACCACAGAATTGGCACTCACAGTCACCTATCAGAAATGGCTGGGGAAGCCTTGAAACCATCAGCTTGAATTCCCAATTGAGAGTTCTGGGCAGAGAAACCTCTGTTTGAGTTGCTGGTCAGATGAGTCCAAGAAACTCCCCACTGTAGGCTGTCTCGGTTGTCCTTGGCCACCTCCAAGAAGTTAAAGGTATGCCCCTATTGCAGAAGACAACACATATTGTGCACACAGGGCAGGGAGGAATCCATCTAGAACTGACCCCAAAGCTTTCTCCCAGAAGACTAGTTTTCATAGTACTAGAAGGTGCATTGCAAGCTGCAGGAAAAAAAGCATTAATAGTTTTGACAGATGTGAGGCCTTCTAGCCACAGTAATGGCCAACAGGGCAAGATATCTTTAACTGTACAATAGTGGCACTCATATTTTGATGGTAACTAATAGATCTCTAATTAGATTTAAGTCCCGCACAACAGGTGGGAAATCATGCCTAGTACTACCAACATAGTCAGCTGCTCTTGGCTAGTGAGGTCATGGATCTTAGAGAAGAACTCATTACTGCCACTTTTGTAAACCAGAGTAATTCCTAACTGCATTCTAAATGCTTAGGTTTATACCTACAGATAGATAAATGTAGCTCTTACTCCTCATCCAAGAAGTTTGTTTTTGCAGAAGATGGAGACCACTAAAGAAAGCCAAATGTGGTCAAAATACAGAGAACAACTGAATGCATGGTGTCAAACCTCATTACGTACATCTACAACACAACCCTTGTACCCAAGGCTCAAAAAATGTGTAAATGGGGACAGAAAGATTGTAAGAACCAGGGAACTCAGAGATTCTATCTTCTAGGTATGACAGAGTAACTACATCCACAGACTCTCAATAATATGTCTGCCTAAACAAGATCTGAACAGTGATAGACATGTCAACATCCATGGGGGAAATCTCATGGGGCCCTGACCCTGGATGAAGAGCTAGAGACAACTAAAACCTGCTGAGAAAGAGAGAATTAGTTTTCCCCAGGGATCAATCCCTTAATTGATACAACAAACAATGCACTCATTAGGTTATATATACATTTATTATTACATATATGTAATAATAATAAAGAAAGAATAAGAGGCCATGGGTTTGAGAAGAGGCAGTAGGAGCATAGGAGGGAAGGGAGGGAGGAAGAATATTATACCTATATTAAATTAAATACATAATATTAAAACAAAAATAATCTATGCTGATAATATTAAAGGAGTGATTGTGTCAATGATAACTCAAATGTAAGGATGCAAAAAATCTCTCCCACTTAAAAAAGAATCTCTCCATGACACATTGGCCTCACTCCTGTCTCTTACTATCTACATTTGTTACTCTTTACATTAATCATTATAAGCTCTTTGAAAAGAATAGGAGAAGACAATAGGCAAATGGTAAGGGATGTTTACAGTGTGCTAAGGAGTTTGAACCACACTAAGGTAATAAAAAGATTGTTATCAGGTAAGTCCCAACATCCAAGCAATTCTTTAAAGTAAATTGTTACGAAAGCAAAGTAGATGAGGAGAAAGGAATAATAGGACTGTGGGTTAAACAACCAAGAGACTCAGCTTACTACTTATCACTGTGGTAAAATACCCAGCAGGAGTTTGTAACTGTTACTTCTCACATGTTAGTGAATCAGACAGCATAGTAAGACAAGAATAGAGGCAGGTATGACCTACAAAGGCCTGATCCTAGTGACCTATATCAACCATCAAGACCCTCATTTCCTAAGATTCTGTCACCTCCCAAAGTAGTGCCATCAACTGAGAACCAAGTGCTCAAAACGAAAGCCTACAGGAGACACTCCAGTTTGAAATCATAACTGACACTTTGACTTATACATGTGTAGGTAATAAAGATCAAGGCTATGCTGATGGCAATGGAAATGAAAAGGTAGGAAAGGAAATAGAATAGGAGTGATGAAGAGAGATAGAATTGTCAGGGGCAGATGTTTGTTGTGAAAGAATCATTATGGTCAAAGAAGGGTGAATGTCCAGAAGGGAGGAGGAATTCAAAACTTGAAATACTTCACTGTAATAGAATTTTTACTATGAACCATCCACTGATTCAACCCAAAATAGAACATGTCACTGTTTTTCTTTGTTTATGTTGAATGCCTGCTGTATCCCAGAGATTGTATTATGTGCTATTGTAGTATTGACATGAATTGAGTCAGTTCATGTTACTCACCCAGAGAAAGCATCATTGAGAGACATAATGGCACCTCTTTACCTCTGTGGAAGAATCATGCTTCTGCTTTTGTTAGGGCATGTGCCTGCATTTTCTTCAAGTACAGACAGCTCACACTGTGTTCTTCCACCTTATGATTGGTCCAAGATAAATAATGTAGCATTCATGGGGATCAATATAAGCCTGAGACCTCATTCTTAGTGTTTTGTTTCAGCACATATAGAAACAGATATTCTTTCTTGCATGGTGGGAACCTAGAAGTGGGAAGCACTTGCAATGTGGCAGCCACTTTACCACCATGAAGTCATCCTTGTCTGAGAATGAAGCATAATTCTCTGCAACAAGTCAGAGTCAGAACCAAGGGTTATGAAAGCAAACCATGTCCTGATGATATAGTTTGAACTTGGTCATTTAAATTCTATCTGACCAAAGCTTTATTCCTAAACTTGGTTAAGTAAGGCAATAAATTCTATTTTGGGTCAAGCCAGTTTGGTTTGGATTTTTATGCACTTATAATCAAAAGTAATCCCATCATAGCAACTATGTCGCAAAAGAAAAGTCTTCTTTCTCCAGACAGCAGATAATTTTGAAATAAGTTTCCTGTAAATGTTTTATTGCAAAACTATGGTATATCACAAAATTTAAAGCATCTGACATCTGAAAAGGATGGCATGTCTGTGGAAATACTAAACAACTATCTATGGAAAATTATAGTACCTTCCAATCTGTTTTAAATCATGATATAAAGTTTACAGCTGTATACATTTCAATTACCAGAAACTTGAGAAGTCTGTTCTTTAAACCATTGCTAACTTTAATTATTTCAACTTTGAGATAGCACAAGCATTAGTAAGTGATTATTTTACTTAAAAAGTAATTGTAGTTAACTGTTAATTCCAGGTGAAAAATGTTTTTAAAATTATGTACATTTGTTTGTGAGAATATTTCTTTTATCTGAGAAGATGACCACACAGACCACTGAAATTATGTCCTGAAATCAGTAAATACTGCCTGATGTTTGACTAACTTTGTATCATTACTCATGGGCATGCATTTACAGTCTGTATGTGAAGTTGTGAAAGCACTCTTGTGATCTTAGCAACTCCTTGGCACTGCTTAATGGACATTGTTTAAATTTAACATGAACTTCTATTTTAGGAGTAAGTCAGACTTTCAGGCTCAAATAATTGTTCTATGCTCTTCTAGCCTATAATACTGTCCCACCATCCAGGTATCATAACTTATATAATCTTAACTGTATGTCACTTGAGCAACAATAGGTACTCCATGCCACTTCTACTTTCTACATTAATGTTGGAAATTGGAGACGATTCTGGTACATGGTTACAGGGCAAGAATCTATGGTTCTAGAGATTTATTTTCCTATTGAGTATCTATAAGCACCAAATCTTCTACTATTCCTGTTTTTCACACATCACTCAAGTATTTACACAGCTTTTGTCATAGCCTTATATCCACAACGGAACAGAAATTGTACTATTTAATAGTGATTAAAGATATTAAAAATAAAAACAGAAACCTGCTACTATAGAAGCTTCCACATATCTATTTATCTACTTGGGCTGTTCTTGGCTAGCAAGGTCATGTAGAACGCTAAACATTGCATCAAGCTTGTAACGATCTAGAAGCTGGGGGAAGTGCTAGGAGTTATGCAAGCTACTGGAGGAGAAAAGCAATCATTAATCATACCAGCTGTGAACTCTGCAATCTACAATAATACTGATCTGGCAAGATATGTCTACTGGTATACTCCTATATCATAATTGTTTTCATGATGGAAAAGCATTGTTTAAAACAGCATTGGTGCTAATTCATATGAGGAGGTTTAGAAGAATTGAACTGGAACACAATTCATGTATTGGTAGCTGTATAACAACTCTCCCTTTAACCATTCTATTGTCTATCAGGAATACTCACTCCTAGAAGATAAGGGGAAAATAGGCTGAGAGCAATTCTCTAAAAAACAGTGAACCATGAGAGACAATGAAGCATGATATGAGAATCTTGGTATAATGGCAATTTATTCCCTGCAGATTAATCTCTCTGACTCCCTCTGCCAAGAGGCTGATTTTTATCTTTGGACTCTTAACGGCCTTCTTGGCTGGGTCACTGAACTGGAAGCAGAGGAGCATTAGTAGACTTTTACTCATTTTTTTTTCTGGAATGAAATTGGGAGGTCTGTATTCATTCACATCAGAAAAAATGTTCCCTTTAAGTTCGCCTGTCTTAACCCTTCAAAACAAGCCAGACTGCATGACTGCACAACACTTTAAAAGGGACTGGTTGACTTACAGTAGCTCACATGTTGTCAAAATTCAACCAAACACACATTTTTTAATGTACACATAAATTTAGTGAGTGTTACAAGTATAAGGTGAGATTTCCATCCAGTTTCTTGATCCCTGATCCCTGGATTATGAGATTTGTGGGAAAGCTGGGATTTCAGACTGTTAACTTAGATCAGAAAACTACATGAACATGGCTGCGAAGAGCAGATGTTAGCAGAGCTTATGTTTTCTCCACTTCATGTGAGCTCCAACAGGCCCATCATTCATTCACTTAGTCAACAACCCTATACTTGCTTCTCTTCTGTAAGCCAACCATCCTGAAGATCCTGAATAAAACACTGGGTTAATTTATATCTAATTGTTATCTCCTTCCAATTACACAACTATTTATAAACTTTGAATTGAACTAAAAACCATATTAGTTTATTCATGTCAACATTTTTTTAATCTTGTGTCCCTGGCTGTCTGTCATCTGTCTGTCTGTCATCTGTCTGTCTGTCTGTCAGATCTATAATTATAATACATGATTTACTTTTGGGCTTCATGATAGCTGCTGTTGTTAGCTTGATAGCATCTACAATCACCAGGGAGATAAGCCACTGGTCATTCCTGTGACTGATTGCTTCAACTGAGGTAGGAAGACCTACCCACTGTGGGTGCTGCTATTCTCTAGGTGGATGAATCTAGCAGCTGCTTCAAGCTCCTGTTGCCTTGACTTCTCTGCCACGACAGAGCTGGAAGTGTGAGCTAAAATAAGCCTTTTCTTCTTCAAGTTGCTTTTGTCCATGTATTTTATTATAACAACAGGAAAAGAAACTAAGACATGTTCCTTTCTTTCTCATGAAATAGATAAAGATTATTTTGAGAAAGTAAAAAAGATTTGTTCCCAGAGCTCTGTGAGGACTGATGCTGTGTTGCATCATTTTAATCAGCAGAGCAGCAATTTGCAAATAAAGGATTTGCTTGACCTTTGGATAGAACCACCTTGATCATTCATCATAGTACCTCTTTACATACCACTGACGACTTTCAACTCAATTTACCATATTCTCTCGTCAATTATCTAACCAGGAGCCAGATGTGGAGGCATGTTGTGGTTTGAATGTGAAATGGCTCCCATAGGCTCATATGTTTGAACACTTGGTCCCCAGGGATAGTGCTGCTTGAGAATGTATCAGACTTGACAATGTGTGCCTGCTTTCCAGCTACTCAAGAGAAAAGGTGGGGAGGAACTTTCGTGCCCAAGAGACCAAGACCAGACTGAGCAACACAGTGAGACACAGTCCAAAGAACAAAAAATTAAAACTACAATAAATTTCAATGATACTTTGGTTAACCATTTCTTTCCAACACAGATCACTAAACATAATCGCTTAAAATGGCAATAAAATAAAAAATGAGATTAGCCCTTTCCTCCTTTTTAGCCACTCATGACTTTGTGCTCTACTAGGCAACTTCTCTGCACTGTATTCAGTATCCGGGACCATTCATCGAGGGCTTTTAATCTTCAGGGTTATGTGTGTGACTCCTGGGACTCAGTATCTGAACTTCGTAGAGCACAGCAGCTGTGTTTTAGATAGGAAAAAACAGAAGTAGCCTGTTTCTTAAGGCCTGACCTTAGAAATCATAAAACAATACTTCTATCATACCCTATGACAAGAAGGCTAGGAAAATAGCTTCAACCACTTGATGTAAGAGACTGTATAAGGTATGGGCAGGATCATTGGTATATGTAACTAGAAACCACTTACTACCAATAATTAAATGTTAGTTATCATGTTTCTAACACCACATTTACCATGTCACCTGTGTCTATACTCACATGCTCAAGCTCCCTGGGTTATTATTGATAACTGGTCTCACACTCTTTTTTTTTTTTTTTTTTTTTGGTTTTTCGAGACAGGGTTTCTCTGTGTAGTTTTGCGCCTTTCCTGGAACTCACTTGGTAGTCCAGGCTGGCCTTGAACTCACAGAGATCCGCCTGGCTCTGCCTCCCGAGTGCTGGGATTATAGGCGTGCGCCACCACTGCCCGGCTGGTCTCACACTCTTTTAACTTAGAATCTATCCACTTTCACTTGCCCAAGATCATTCATTTTTCTCTTCTTTACACCACTATTTTTCCATCTTCATTGTGTAACTGCATACACACATAATATATATATATATATATATATATATATATATATATATATATTCCTCTCTTCTTCAAAAACAGGTAAAGAAATTGATTATCCAATACTAGTGGTTGGATGTGAAATCATATATATGTAAGTATCTTTATTTAAGAATATATATACACATGTATGTAACAACAACTAAAGAAATAGAGGTTATGACTTTAAGAGAGAGTAAAGAGGTACACAGGAGGGTTGGAGTGATGAAAATAGGAGGAAATATATTGATATATTAATTTAAAATTTTAAGTGTAATATTAAAAACATACGTATAAACAAAAGTTCCTATCCTGAAACTATTCTATCTCTTGGACGCTTTACATTTTTCTGTACCACTTTACAGTTAAAGCCCTCGAAAATTATTTATGTGTACTATTTTTAAGTCTTTTGAACATACCATCTTTCACCTAGACAAGATTTCTATTTCTATGGCTCATCGAAATATCCCTTCGCCCTATCACCACATCCTCTGTTCTTCAATGCAGAATCTAACTCTGCTTTTACCTTTCTGCACCTGTCAGGACCTGGAAGTTCTTGTCTTTCTGCACCTGTCAGGACCTGGAAGCTTGTTCGACAGGACTAGAAGAATGGCTTCCTACTACTTCTCACCAGAAACTTTCCTTTGTAACTGTTGGCTGCAAAGACAATATACTCAGCTGATTCTCCCTTGCCTTTGCAGGGACTCTCCATTTTCCTCCCCGTTTTCTCAATGTGGACTGCAAGGTCCAGCCCTCAGTTCTGTTTTGATCTTTATTTACACTCACTTTTCACAATCTTAAAACTTTCTATATTCTGAAACTCCAGTACTACTTCTAATTTCAACCCAAACTCTGCTGTACCTAATGGCCCACTTGACATCACCACTTGGAGATTAAATCATAATCCCAAGCTAACATGTCCCAAAATGAACTGCTAATCTTACCCCAAATGTTCCTCCCACAGATTTCCCATCCCCAAAAATGATATCTCCATCTTTCCAGTGTCTCTGGCCAAAACCTTAGCATTATCTCAGGCTCCCAATGACTCTAAATACTTGCTGATTTTTGTCCTCACTTTCCACTGGAGCATCCTCTAGTGTACTCATTATCTGAGTTCTTACCAACATCTCTTACTTAGATTATTCTAACACCCACTCTTATTTCCTTGGTGGTCTGTTCTCACCACAGTGGACACCAGGAGTGAAGAATATTTTAAATGTAAGCCAAATTATCTCAATCATTTATTTAAAACCTTGAAGTAACTTCTGATTCACTTGGAATAAAAGTATATGTCCTCATACTGAACCTCCCCCAAGTGACCTATAGTCTGCTCTCATCTAATACATTCTGTGCCTGTAATCTTATCCTTCACTGTAGCTGGAATTTTCGTGCCTGACCCACGGTCAGGACAAATCTCTGTCAACCGCCAGTCCCACAGCCGCTCAGACCCAACCAAGTAAACACAGAGACTTATATTGGTTATAAACTGTACGGCCGTGGCAGGCTTCTTGCTAACTGTTCTTATATCTTAAATTAATCCATTTCTATAAATCTATACCTTGCCACGTGGCTCGTGGCTTACCAGCATCTTCACATGCTGCTTGTCATGGCAGCGGCTGGCAGTGTCTCCCTGACTCAGCCTTCCACTTCCCAGAATTCTCCTCTCTCCTTGTCCCGCCTATACTTCCTGCCTGGCCACTGGCCAATCAGTGTTTATTTACTAACCAATCAGAGCAACACATTTGCCATACAGAACATCCCACAGCACTTCACTGTCCTGACACTGTTCACCCCAGCTACCCTGAAGTCCTGTCTGTGCCTGCCATCTGTGCACATTCTCGGGTCACATGTTTTTTAAAAGAGCCTTTAAAAACCTATATATCCCTTCTGTCCACCATTCTCTTCCATCCTGTCCTCAAGGACAAAGTTTTGATCTGACTGTCCATTTGTTTACTGCATGTGTCATCTCAACTCTGTAATCTCTGTGATTGCAGGAGATTTTGTGAGTGTTGATTATCAGTAGTAGCATATATCCTAAGGACTCTGTAAATATGTGTTGAATTAGTGACTCCCATTTTCTCTCTCTCTCTGTTTCTTTTTCTTCCCAGAATAGTTATCTCTCTATTCCTTTGAGTTGCATTTATTTTGTGACAAGCAGTGTTATCTACTTGTCTTTAGACATTTCCTGTGATCACAATTTTGAATGAGGAGGGGTTGTGATGCTTTTGAGGTTCTACATTGGTATCATTTAGCACTAGCGCCTGTCTTTCTCTTGTGTTCCTCTTCTTTTCAAATGCCAAAAGACAGAGATAGTCACTCCCTTTTCTTCTAAATCCCCAGCTTCTCATCCTTCCCTGTTTATTCTTGAACATTCAAGTCCGTCCATATATGCTACCATCATCATGTGCCCCACCCTGCCAGATTGTGACAAGAAGCAGCACCTTAGACAGCTATGGCAGATCTCTCCTCATGCAGTAGAATACTCTTAGATTTGTCCTTAGGATTTGGGGATTTCTGGCATGATGTTAGGCCTTGATGTAGATCTTGCTATTACTTCAGCCCCAATCTACGTGTGCTCTGTGCATAAAGCTTTGTTTTTGTGCATACTTTCTAATTTGGTCCATTATCTGCCTTTGGTGTTTGCTACTGTCTGGAGCAAAGTGTTGCCCTGTTTTGACAGCATCTGCACATTCCTCTCTAAAAACTCAACATTTGAGCAATGGTGATAGCTTCTGGACATATTAAGAAATGCTGAAAAACTGGAGCTTCTCAGATGCATTGTGGTGGATTTTTTGTTTACTTTATTTTGTTTTTTTTTTATTTGTATGTGTGTTTAACATGTTTTGTTTTGGAATTTTGTTAACATTGTATTATCTTGTAATTCTGGTGTATTATTGATGTCTTTTTAAAATAAGAACGTTTTATGTTTTGCAATTCAAATTATCTGGTAAGTGCTCTTACAGTGTTGTTATTGTTAACTTGGTAGCGTGTTTCTAATTAAGGGTAAGGTTAGGAATTTGAATGTTCGTTGCTATTGTAAATTAGGGCTATTTTATTGCACTTATATGTGACATTTGGGACAGCATATTTCGCAGTTGGAGAATCTTAAGGCAAATTTATTTAGCATCTGTCTTAGTTTATTTTCCTGTAGCTCTGATAAAATACCGTGACAAAAGCAACTTAAGAGACAAAGGGCTTACTTTGGTTCACAGTTGAAAGTATAGTCCATCATGCTGGGGAAGCCGAGGCAGCAAGAACTTGAAGTAGATGCTCACTTTACACCCACAATGGGAAATCAGAGGGTAATTAATATAAAAGTGAATGTGAATGTGAGCTGCTTGATCATCTGACTCTATTTGTATAGCTCATTATGTCAGCCAGGGAATGGTGCCACCCACAATGGGTAAGTCTTGACACTTCAATGAAGATAGTCAAGAAAACTCCTACAGGCATGCCCAGAGGACCAGGTGTCAAGTTATTCTAGATTCCGTCAAGGTGATAAATGGCACTATCAGAGTATCATGATATCTTTTCTAGTTCCACACTTCAAGAAAATTACAATTAATTTATCATGATTAAAATAGATATCGTTATGTTGTCTCTGACTATATTTCTTCATTATATTTGTTATTTAAGATAGTCTGTTCATAAAAAGTCTTTGCACTTGTATTTGTCAGTGTGTTACACACACCTTATTCATGTTACTCTATCAGCTCCCTGGAATGCTGCATATTATATCTATACAAGACCTATACCTTAAATCAGAAATTATCATTACAGATGACATAATGGGGACTGTAATTGGTATAAAATCTCTTTTCCTCATTAGTGTTTTCTTTCATCAATGTTTCCACTACATTTTTTTTCATGGAGTCATTGGTTCTGTGCTCTGAGGGAAACCCAAGAAGAAGGCTTCTTTGAGATAGCTCATAAAAAATTTAACTAGCATGAATATGCTTCCCTGAAGTTGAAAGCTTCTCTGACTTTGTATGACAATATGCAAACAATACAAATTAGTAGAAGAAAAGCAGCTAGATTCCGAGGCTTGTACTTGCCCTTCACCAAAGGTTATTAGGGATTATTTAGTACTGTTGAACATAAACTCATAAGCAAAATGCCCAGAATAGAAATAGGGCTGTGAGGAGAGCAAGCCAACTAAGGAAACATTGAATTCCCACATTAAAATCTTAGCACCAATCTATGAGCACTGTTTGTTAAGTATGTACACAAGGCCTGAGAGGAAGACTCATGACAGGAAGCAGCCCCGGATAGGGCAAACATAAAAGAAAACAAGAAAAAGCAGCACACTTACTCTGCCTTCACTGAGTGGCAAAGGTGCTTCTTTTTTTTTTTTTTTTTTTTTTTTTTTTTTTTTTTTTGGTTTTTCGAGACAGGGTTTCTCTGTGTAGCTTTGCGCCTTTCCTGGGACTCACTTGGTAGCCCAGGCTGGCCTCGAACTCACAGAGATCCGCCTGGCTCTGCCTCCCGAGTGCTGGGATTAAAGGCGTGCGCCACCACCGCCCGGCCAAAGGTGCTTCTTTTTAGTGTGTGTCACTTAACCATGGAGCCAGATGTCCAAAGCTTGTGGAGCTGGAGAAGGCTGCAGACCCGGGGTTAAAGCTAGCCAAGGAGATATAAACAAAAACTAAGTATTTAAGTGTAACTGTTCAGTATTCTACTGTTGCCATTCTGTTAAGCAGACAGATGTGAGGAAGCTGTTGATACCAAGGTAACAACATTTACAAAACCCTTTTGCTTCTCATGACCTTCTGTATTAATCAATTGGCAGCATGAAATCAAGTCACCTACACACATGATCCACCCCTTCTCACAGTTCTACTGATGTGGTAAACCTCTGTTCTCCAAAGGCTACACAATATCATACACAATTAATCAGTCATACTTTAATTACTCTGTCAGTGCGAAAGTAGTCATTTTGCATCGTTCAATATAACTTTGGTTTAGGGAGGATATGTGGAAGGTTTCTTTTGGAGGACATGTACAAAGGTAGGATTTAAGAACGACGTTTGTTTTAAGATTTTAAGGAAAACTGTTAAAAAATTACAATATAATGATCAACTGACGCATCATTTTGTCTGAATCAGTAGATGTGCAGGAGCACTGGTTCCTGTCTTCCAAAGCTGCAGACCCTTGGTGTCACCCTCGTTGCCTGCATGTGCATCTGCTGAGCCAGCATGCTCTGCCACTTCGACTCAACACGGTCCTCCATATCCAGGCATTAAGTCACTACACTGGACACGCACCGCTGGAATGCTGTGACCTACATACAGTGTATGTGGTTTACATTTTCAGTAACTGGGAGGCAATTTAATTGTCTGACTCAATTACAGTAAGTGAGAGCCAGACTGCCAACTCTTCATTCACCTCATTGTAAACGGACCCCTCAAAGTCAAGCCAGCTTCGTGATGGAGAAGCTGGGTCAGCAAAGCTGCCAGGGAAGCATGAATGTTCCAGTCTTTATTTTGAGTGAGCTGTTGGTTTTCCTTGATTCTTTGTTTCCAGCTCTGGCTTTTTAAAACTGGTCAAACTCTAGGACCCAGAGTGCAATTGAGTTTGACTCACTACAGAGTAGGGATCCTATTTTGGGCAACTGTTCCTTACGGTAAAGCCAAAAAGAAATACTGCCCAGCTGTAGGAACCATGCTCTAGCTGTTTTGTCCTGTTGCTTGCTTTATTAAGTTGAAAAGCATGTTTTCTATATGGAACTCACATGCTTTGATTCTACGCTTGTCTCAATCTCAGCTACAGGGGATTTGCTTGGACTCCTGAGACTAGACCATTTGACATCCTCTTTAGTCCTTTGCAGACTGGTTTGCCAAGTGACTCCTTTGACTTGCCAAATCTGGCTTCTGACCAAAGAGTGCAAAACAGGCCTAGCCAGCGACCTGTCAATCATAAAGAAGCATCCCAGTATCCATGGAGAAAAAAACCAGTCTCACTCACACTCTCTGTGCCTAATGAACCAAGGGAATGTGCTCATTTTTTTATTTGGACCTAGCCAAGCAGTAGGTGTTAGATTTTTAAGTCTTTTCATCTTTGGAAATTATGGTAGGAGATAATGGAAGGAATTTTAGGCAAGGTTAATGATTGAGCCTGCCAGTTACCGTGATAAGTCTTTGAAAAATGCAGGCAAAGTAATTCTAGTAAGAACAGGAAAATATAGTGAGAGGACATCCGGGATTTTATTCATTGGCACTAAAAGCAACTAATATTTATAGTTACTATAAAAACTCCAACAGCTTGATATAGGTAGACAGCCATTGACACTTTTTAGACTCTGTAATAACCACAATAGAAACCTTTTTATCCCATAAGCTAAGCTTAATTCAGCAAAAGAAAGGCTCAGAGTGCAACAGACAAGGTTAAAAGAGGAAGATCTGACCTGAAGTCATGCTTTTTTTTTTTTTTAATTTGGTAAAAGACACGAGATATAATTTACCTTCTGAATTCTTTCTTTTGAAAATATTTTAATTTTTTATTTATGTATATGTGTGTCTATCTGTATGTATATATGTACACCACATGCATGTCTGCTGCCTGTAGAGGCCAGAAGAGGTCATTGGATCCTCTGGAACTGGAGTTTCATGTTTGTGAGCCGCAACCATGTGGTTGAGGTGAACTGAACTGGGCTCCTCTGCAAGAGCAGCCATGCTCCTAACCACTGAGCCATCACAGACTCACCTTGAGTATTTCTAATTATTAACCACTGAGCTATCACAGATCAACCTTTATTATTTTTAAAGATGAATCTAAACACCATTAACCACATTCACTTTTTCCTTCTCTGAATATGATATTATATGTTACATGCTCCAGCCTACATTTTACAGTCTGTGGAAGACTTTGGTGTCCCATAAACTTGACTTGTTCACATATCAGTAGACTGACACATCAGTTAACAAAATAAATTTCCATTGCCACTAAGAGCATTATATCAAAATCATGTTTGTAAATGCTTTTTTGGGAGGTCACTTAGAAGGGAGTTCTCAGAACCCCGTGGATGCTTTGTTTCTAAATTCATGGTTACTCATTTGAAGAAACTGTGACACAATGTGTGACTTTCCTGGTGAGGAAGAAATGAAATTCCACAACCTGGTTTCCTGTATGTCTGTGTGTCAAAATCCTTAGTGTTTTATTGACTCTGTCTGGTCAGATGGGTCGGGACATGCTTATGACACACAAGAACTATCCAAGAGTCCATTTGCTTACACTGATGTGAATTGGCTTTTCTCTGAGAGGCAGGGAGCAATAGTTTCAATACACTAGAATCCAGGCAGCATACATCTAAAGAATCTGTAGACCATCTCATCGCACAGGCCTAGACAAAGGCAGCATAGCTTCCAAGGAGGAAGAAATTTAATATCAGCATTTTTCAGGTTCTGAAAAGTCACAGTTGGATTCTATGGTAAAGAACATTTCATCAGCTTTTCTGTGACCACAGCATAATTTCTGGGACTTCTTTTCTGGTTCCTGCAGACCTCTGCTTCCCTGGCCACTTCCTCTCAGGAATTCCTTCTTCCTATGAGACCTGCTCTGAGTACAAAGAATATAATCATTCCCATAAAATATTCCCCAGTATGGGAAATTTATCTAAAAATCCCCATTTAAAATGAGTGAGTATAAGGCCTTATAAACTTGAAACACAACTTCAAACTTAATTTCTAGAAATTTGGGAAGGCAATGAAGAAAAATGGAGGCAGTTCAAAGTAAAAAAAAAAAAAGTTCATACAAAGTTCTTGAAGGGTGATGTCTCTCTGCTTTATTGAAATTTACAGAGTTACAAAAGCCAACATTGGATACCTTATGGGCCTGTTCTGTCTGTTCCTCACTTCTCCAAGACTTTTTATCACAAAAGCATGTCAACTCTAGCAAATGCCTCTTACTGTTTATTGAGATGATTGTGTGATTTCTACCTTTAAGTATAGTTCTATTGTGTATTGTGTTTTTATTGGTTTGCTTGTATCAGATCAACCCTCCATCCCTGGGATAAAATGAAGTTGATCATATTATATGTTCTTCTTAATGTGTTGCTAAGTTTGGATTGCAAGTATTTTGTTGAGAATATTTGAATCCATGCTCATCATGGAAATTAGTCAGTAATTTGTGTGTGTATGTGTTTGTAAGTTTTGCTATAAAAGTAATACTGGATTTGTTGAATAAATTTAGTGTTATAGAATATGAGTCAAAGATGTGTTACATTTGTTTATGCTATGGGACATTTGTTTAATGATGCAAAAGTGCATTGCATTCTTTTATGTTGCATTTGTTTAACTCTGTGAAGCTGTGTTATTTTGCCTGTCTAAAACACGATTGACCTAATAAAGAGCTGAACGGCCAATAGCAAGGTAGGAGAAAGGATAGGCAGGGCTGGCAGGCAGAGAGAATAAATAGGAGGAGAAATCTTGGAGAAAGAGATTGAGGAACAAGAAAAGGAGAGGAGGACATCAGGGCCCAGCCACCCAGATACACAGCCAGACATGGAGTAAGACATAAAGATATACAGACATAGAGAAAGGTAAAAATCCTCAGAGGCAAAAGGTAGATGGAATAATTTAAGAAAAGTTGGCTAGAAATAAGCCAAGTGAAGACTGGACATTCATAAGTAAGAATATGTCTCTCTGTTTATTTATTTGGGAGCTGGTTGATGGGCCCTCCAAAAAAGCCAAAAGATTAAAAACAACTACAATTTAGTAGTAATCATTCACCTGTTTTGTGGATCAGTTTGAAAAGTGTTGGTATTAGATCTTTGCAAAAACTATTTCTTTGTATTTATTTATTCTGGAGCACCCCCCACAGTCCATGTTTGGAGACCAGAGGACAACCTGTAGGAGATAGTTCCCTTGTTCCACCATGTGAGTCCTGAGCCTTGGATCAAGCTCAGGCCTTTGGGCTTGATAGCAAGTTCCTTTACCTGCTGCACCACTGCACCAGAGCTTTCTTAACAGTTTAATAGAACTCCACAGTGAGCTCATCTCACACTGGGCTGTTTCTCTGCGGAGAAATTTTTCACTTCTTCAATTGTATTGCTTGCTATGATCTGTTTGCTCATATCTTCTGGCCTTAATTTTAGTAGGTCATACCCACTTAGAAATTTACTCATTCCTTCTACATTTTGTAATAAGATTTTTGGAATATAAGTCTTCAAAATATTCCTTAAATCTTCTGAATTTCATTGGAACGTTTTGTAACAACTTCCTTTTTAATTCTAAATTTATTTATTTAAATTTTTCTTTCTTTCATTAGCTTTCCTAGAAGTACTTCAACTTTGTTTATATTTTCAAAGAATCAACTCTTGAAGTGATTCTACGTATCATTTTAAATTTTCTATTTCATTAATTTCAACTCTAATGTTTATTATTTCTTGATATTTGCTGTGTTTGTGATTGGCTTCTTGCTTTTTAAAAAAGAGCCTTAAAGTGTTTTATTAAGTTAGCTTACTTATTTGATATTCTCTGATTTTTTTTTTTTTTTTTTTTAGTGTGAGCACATATCAATATGAACTTTCCTCTTAGGACTACATTCCAGTAGACATGGCTAAGCATGCTATCATTTATTTCTAAGAATTTTAATTTTTTTATTTCTGATTTCTTCTATGACCAACTGTTTCAAAATGTACACTTAAGTCTCCAGATATTTGTGCAATTTCTAAAGTTTTTCTTGTTGTCTATGTCTAGTTTTATTCCATTTTGGTCTAATGTGAATTATCTTAATTTTTTCTATTTGTTAATACTTACTTTGTGGTTTGTGATGTGGTTTGTGATGCGCTTACTTTAATTTTAGAGAAAGCTTCATGGGGTGCTGAAAAAATGTGCATTCCCTATCTGTTCAATAGAATATTCTGTAGATATCTGTCAAAGCTAGTTGAACTATGGTGTAATTTAACTCCGAAGGATCTTTTCTGGTTTTTAGTTTGGAAGACTTGATTGTGTTACTGTGATATGAAGTTTCCCATTATTAATATGTTAGATCCTACATGATCTTTTATGACTTTTAGTGTTTGTTCTATGAAATTGATAGCTCCACTATTTAGTATGTAAGTGTTTACAATGATTCTTTCTTTTCCAATTTAAATTTTTAATTTTTTTAATTTTATAATTAATTTAATTTTACATATCAGCCATGGATTCCCCTGTCCTCTCTCCTCCCACCCCACACCCCACCCTCCCCCCAACCCCACCCTCCCCCCCAATCCACCCCCCATTCCCACCTCCTCCAAGGCAAGGACTCTCCTGGGGATTCAGCTCAGCCTAGTAGATTCAGTTGAGGCAGGTCCAGTCCCCTCCTCCCTTCACCCAGGCTGAGCAAAGTGTCCCAGCATAGGTCCTAGGTTCCAAAAAGCCATCTCATGCACTAAGGACAGGTCCCAGTCCCACTGCCTGGGGGCCTCCTAAATAGTTCAAGCTAATTGACTGTCTCACTTATCCAGAGGGCCTGGTCCAGTTCCATGGGGGCTCCTCAGCTATTGGTTCATAGTTCATGTGTTTCCACTAGTTTGGCTATTTGTCCCTGTGCTTTTTCCAATCATGGTCTCAATATCTCTTGCTCATATAAGGAAGTCAGATACACCCATGAAAACACAGGCAATAGATAATACCACAGCAGTAATTTAAATTTTTTAAAAATGTGAGTGTACAGCAGTTTTGCCTACATGTGTGTCTGTGCAGCATGTGTATACAGTGCCCACAGAGGCCAGAAGAGGGCATTTTGGATCCCCTGAGACTGTAATTAAGGAGGTTTGAAGTTGCCATGTGGGTGCGGGATGTGGCACCTGGGTCCTCTGGAGAAGCAGCTAGTGCTCTAAACCACGGACCCATTGCTACAGTCCATGTTATATCTTCTTCATGAGTTATCTCTTTATCAATAAGTCTACTTTAACAGATAAAACAATTATACTTGCTTGTTGATGACTTCCATTTGCTTGTTAGATGACCCCATCCTTTGACAGTCAAGCATTTCAAATCTTTGCTATCTGTGTACAGTTTTAGAGGTAATAGGTCATTGGTTTTATATGGAAGGGGATGTACTTCGAACACGGAAAGAAGAAAATTGAACACACTTCCATTTGTTTTCCTTAAGAAGAGCTTTGACATCTATCATGACAAAGTACAGAGTTCTCCAGGACTTGATAAATTTAGAAAGTTATGAAACTTTAGAAATTCCATCTTCTTCATTTATGTAAAATACAGACTTCCCTAAGTTGACTGTACATTTCATGTTCTACTTACATTTTCTACTGATTCATTACATGGAAATCTAAAGTTATCTTACTTCCTTTTGGGAAAGGTATGCAATCATCAATCTATTATGTCTTAATATAAAACAAAGTTTATTATTCAAAGTTTCAAAGCATATCCTGTGTTTAAATTCTACAATCTGTCTTTAAAACAAACAGTATTTTACTATAATCAAAAGTCATATTTAAGATAAATATTACTCTGTAACATAATCAATTTTAATTTCTTAAACTTATTTTTCCTATTGTCACTTGTTCTTGTTTTAAACAATTTCCTAGTCTTTCTCAGCCCCCAAAACATATTCCTGGAGCTCAAGAGATGACTCAGCAGTTAAGAGCATGTACTGCTCTTGTGAAGTACCCGAGTTTGGTCCCTAGTACCAATCTCAGGGAGTTCATAACCACCTGTAGCTGTAGCTCCAGGACATCCAAAGCTCTCTTCCTGACTCCATGGGCCCCATGTTCATGTGCACATACCTACACATAGACACTCACATATGTGCATAATTAAATTAAAAAGAAAGTCTAAAATATTGCATTCCCTAGTATGTTCCAAAATCCAATTACAATTTTAGTGGGTTTCCCTCTAATGTGCTATACATTTCTTGCGCATCCCTTTTCATTCACAAGCGAATCCAGCTGTTGAATGAGAGAACAAAGATGCATTGTAACATCCATGATGTGGATCTAATTAGAGACGAATTAAAAATACTATTTTTGAAAATGAAACAACTTTTCAAGAGTTTTTTCTTTCATTTGTAATACAATTTATGTAATGAGTTATTTTTTTGTAAATTATTTGGAATTGCAAGTTATAAAAAGCTCCACGTCACTTTTTGCACGTACTAAAAATGTTAATGTTGCCATCAGAATTGAGCACAGCCTTTGAGGCTTTTTAGTCAGTAGAAGTTAATGCAAACAGATGAGAATCTTTCAGATAATATCTAAGTTTATAAAAGATCTGTAATTGTTGAATTGTTACTAAAGTGGCTATTATACTCTGTTAAAAAGCTATAAGTGAATTTGAGGCTTAGAAATGAGCATACACTTAAGTAGTTTATAAAAAAATTACTGCAGAAATACAAACATGAAAAACTACTTAAGTGGGATCTTTGGATCACAGAGAGTACATGGGATAGGCAGTCTAATATAAACAACCTTTTTCTTTTTCCATTAGTAGCAATGTTGCATAGGATTTTGCTTTTATTTTCTATAATAACAAAGGATCAGACATGGTGCTTGCATATCCTAAGAAAGTGCTCTATCACTGTGCTGTATCCACAGCCATGGAAAGAGATAACAGGAAATAGGTACAGCTGGTGTTGGCAAAGTGGCAAGCTCTGATCCTTGGAACATCTAGTCGGTTATTATGCAAAAAATCCAATATTTACACATTTATTCGTATGTTTTTCCTTACATAAATAAACCAGGATGTATGTAACTTAAAAGTTCTCCAGTTACCACAATCAATTTAAATTAATAATGCAAATAATTTACATTGCAAACTATAGGCAGCCCTCTTCTGAATTTTTGATATTTGTGTAATACATATGTGAAATAATAGTTACTACAATGTTCAGAAATGATGACATATAAATTCATGTAAAATACATACATGTTTACAAGTATAAAACAAATGTGATATGCATATGTCAATACATAAATATAAATAATGTGATAATATTATAGCTAGGTATTTTATTGTGGTAACAAGAACTCCTTAAACGCCAAGCATGCTAATGAGTGTTTTGTTTTTATTTTATCACTTCCTCGTAAGAACACTAAAAAAAAATATGAGTAGGTTAATGACTGAGTAGGCAGCTCTTAAAAGAAGAAACACAAACATCTAACAAATTTTAAAAGATGTTCAACATCCTTAACCATCAGAGAAATATAAATTCAAGTTACTTTGAGATTGCATCTCATTCCAGTTGGCAGGGTCAACATCAAGCAAAAAATAAAGTGGATGTGGACATGGAGAAAGAGGAACACTTTGTACACTGATGGTGGGAAAGTAAAGTGGTATAAACACTATAGAGATTTGTGTGGAGCTTCCATGGAAAGAAAAAGAAAGACGCAAAGGACTCTAAGAAAAAAAAAGATGCAAAGAACTCTAAGGACAGATACAAAGGACTCTAAGGACAGATTCAAAGGACTCTAAGAAGGACAGATGCAAAGGATTCTAAGAATGACAGATGCAAAGACTCTCAGCTATCACAGCAGGAAGGCACTTGTGATCCATGTTTATAGCTCTACTAATCACAACAGCTAACAAATAAAACAGTCTAGATGCCTACAACAGGTGAATTAGTAAGAGAAATGAAATATATGTGTGTGTATATACATATGCGTGTGTGTGTGTGTGTGTGTGTGTGTGTGTGTGTGTATACATACAATAGAATTTTATTCTGTCAAAAAATGATCACAACATTTGCAGGTGGATGGAACTGAAAATTATTATAATAAATAAAATAAGCCAGACGTAGAAAGATGAATACTGTGTGCTTTCTCTCAGAACCATGAGAAAGGAGAAGAGATCATAAGAAGGGGTGCAGGGAAGAGGTGATAAAGTGCAAGTGCTATTAAAGCACATGGGAGCAGCAAGGCTGGAAGGAAAGGGATGGAGAGTTGAGGGGGAAGATCAATAGGAACAAAGAATGCATGAAAACACTCTGACAGAACCATTGCCTTGTGAGCCAATATTCAGAATTAATAAAAGTAAAGAAAAAAATCTAAAAAAAATATTGTTCGTTGTATGGAAGAAATCATTGAAGTTCCTCAAATTTAATTAACTTCTTTCAACCAAAAAGAGAGTAAGAAGAGCAAGAACGTGAGAGTGCATCGTGACTTTGGCATCTGTACACTAAGACACTAAGCATGATGTCAATCTGCAGTAAATGTGACAGGATTGAGAAACATCTAGGGGACACCATCCTGGCATGTCCTTGCAGGTGTCTCCAAAGGTGTGATTAATCCAAGGAGGAAGAGTCATCCCACATGTGAGTGGTGCCATTCCACGGCTTAGAGTCTTAGGTTAAATAACAAAGTAACATGGAGGAAGCCAGCAGAACTTCAGCATTCATCTCTCTCAGCTTTATGAAGACAACTGCAGAGTGGTCAGCTGCCTTACATACTTGCCTGCTCCATACTTCTTCTCCTGGGATGGACTGTATCACAGCAAACTGTGTGTATGTTCCCTTATTGAAACTCATAGTGTTAAGACTGACGAAAGGCATGAAATTACACCATATAGAAAGAATACACATGTTGTATATATAACATACATGTATTATTTATATATATATACCACATATCATATATATTAAGCAGTTTACTTAATTTTGAAGGACACTGCACCAAGAGAAGTTACCCAGACTTGGAAATAAAAGTGTTTCAATATCTCTATCATATGTAGAATTGTCTTTATAACTAAAGCTCAATTTACAGAGCTAGTACAACAGTCATAACTACAGGTGAAGGGAAAGTGGAGAGAGGAAATGGGGGCCTATATCTCAAGGCACACCAAAGAGTACATTTATGAAGTGAATAAGGTTAGAAACATCATACTGAGTGTGAGACCTAAGATTAATAAAATTGTGTCAGGGATTTTGGTTAAATAAATAAAAATGTATTTCTATAAGTCGACAGATGTTAACCTGTTTCACTATGGTACTATTTTCTGTCTGCATCCTATATCACCATTTTGTCAAATTAAATTGTATATAATAAAATGGGCTTCAAAATAGAATTCCACAGTCTCTATTTCCCAAAAGATTTTTTTTTACAATAATTCACTTTTGAGAATTTTCAAAAAGACATCCCATTGCAAGTATCTACTGAGCAAAACATTCAAAACATTGGACATTTTTCAAGGAATAGAAATTTAGTGATCCATACAGGCATGCTTTTCCTGTAAATGGCACATTTTGGCTCAGTGCTCTGCCATGCATCAGAGCTGGGCAGGCTCAAGCACAAATCTCTGAGCCATTCGATGGTTATTTTAGCAGGAGGCAGCAGCACTTGAGCAGAGTGAGGCCAGGTATTTAGACAAATGGGTGATGGCTTCTGTGAACAGCGGAAGGAAGACAAAATTCAGGTGCCTCCTCTGGGAGAATGTCACGGTACATAAGTCACATGCACATATATGAGCTGTTGCATAGAATGATGGAACTGGAAGGCATCAAAAATAGTATCCCATCCAACTCCTCCATTTTGTACTAGATCTTGACTCAAAACCATAGAGGTGATCAAAAGAGAGTTAGAGGAGACAGTGAGATAAAGAAACTCAAACACAGTTTCCTAGCCCCGAACATCAACTAAGAAGTATTTATTTTTCATTGCCAGGTGTGAAACTGGTTTATTTGAAGTGACTGTCGTTTAAGGAAACACTGGGTTCATATGACTGACTGAAGTACCCACAGCCATAAGGAGCAATCTTCTCTCTCCCTCTTGCAGTGATGATGTCTCTCTGCTGACTCTGCATCATTAGGCTTCCCGATACAGCAAGATGCTGGTAACAGCTTTGGCTGTAGCATTCTCCTGGAAGAGGGATGACAGAGAACCATCTCAGTTCATCTCATGCTGCGACAACTGAAGCACAGACTTGATACTTTACCAAGAATGTAGGCTTGACCTGGATAACTATCCTGGAGACTGGATAGGCCCAAAGCATGGCCTGACACCTATCTGGTTCTCTATGATGGCCTTCCCTCTACTGAGTTCCGAGGCAGTGTGTGGCATGCATTGTTGGGGAATCATTTCACTTACTTGAGTTTTTCTTTACTAATAGAATCAGAAGGGCTCCACACTTAGGTCTCATGTAATCCTAATAGCCCATCAAAGGCTTTCATCCCAAATTAACGTGTGACTTTGGGGATAATTTTTCCACATGAGTTCAAGAAAGTGTTTCACAAAAATTCAGATCATAGTACAAACCTTTCTTTCCTTAAATAATCCCAAGGTAAAACGTTGCCCTGACCTTTCCTAGCTAAAGCTGAGTTTGTCTGTACCTCAAAAATATGTTCAATGCCAAGGTGGTGAGTATACCAATTGAGACAGAGTGTAGATCCCCTTCAATGACATCATGTTAAGTTTGGAACAGGGATTTTGGGGATATTTCAAAAGGAGAAAGATAAGTGAGTAGAAGGTGATAAACAACTGTAAACCCCAATGTTAGACAGAGTAGACATAACTAGCAATATTCAAAGGACATGAACGATTCTATAGTACTGGATGGTGATATTTCAAACTTCGTCCTAAGAGGCTCTTCAGGTTAGTTATATTTCTATCGATCATTTGAATGAAAAAGAAAATATATTTTAACAGCAGTGACTGAAAAGCCAAAGGGTGATACAAATTTTTAAGAAGAGCAAAATCAGACAGTGTTACCGTATGTACAGAAAGTGGTGTGAGCTTGATTTTCCCATATCTTACTGTAGCAAATATTTTCTTCTTTTTTTATTTTATAACTTAATTTAATTTTACATATCAGCCACGGATTCCCTTGTCCTCCCCCCTTCCACCCCCACCCCCACTCTTGCCTTCCCCAGAGCCCACCCCCCCATTCCCATCTCCTTCAGGGCAAAGACTCCCCTGGGGATTGAGTTCAACCTAGTAGATTCAGTCCAGGCAGGTCCAGTCCCCTCCTCCCAGGCTGAGCCAAGTGTCCCTGCATAAGCCCCAGGTTCCAAACAACCAGCTCATGCACTGAGGACAGGTCCTGGTCCCACTGCCTGGATGCTGCATGCCACATTCCTTCCACTCTCCACATCCACTACTCTGCAGTCTCCTGCTTAACTATGTTTTTACACTTACACATAGCAACACCTTTTAACTTATTTGTATACATTTACTATTTTTATGGTTTAGTTCTATTATTTGATGGTTTGTTGTGTTCCCTAGTAGAAGCTCTCTGTCTACTCTATTTTTATTAAAGGACTCTTCACATTTACTGATCCGGACACACTCCTTTCTCTGTGCAGCCTTGGCCACCAGTTAGTTCTGCCCCTCAGTGGGTGTCTAAATACCAGCTTTGGGCAATGTACTCATGCTTTTCACTGCATGTGCCAGCACAGCCATTCAAGTGGTTGTGCAGTGTGAATTCTCTCAACAATACCATCTGCTCACCAGTGCTTTTCTCCCTTGGCAACCAATAGTCCTGCTTTGTTCTTATGTCTCTGGAACACAAGGACCAGCATGACAAGATAGCCCCAAAAGTGCAACAACAGCATTTACAACTTGGTAATAACCCACAGCAGTCTAATTGAACTTAAGCCTCATTCAATATGAGGGAACTCATTCCTGGTACTGTAAATGTAGTCACGTAATTATGGTTCATGAGGTCATCCTTGATACCTAGAAAAGAACCTACTACTGCTACTTCCCTAAAAAAGTATAATCTTTAATTCCATTTGAAACAGTTACCTTTATTCCTATAGAAGAGTGTAGCTCTCACCTCTATCAAAGAAACTTCTTTTTGGAGTAGGCAGAGCCATAACAGAAATATACAACTAGTTAAAATACAATTATCAACTGACCATGAAGTACCATACCCAGCCCCAATTTATACATATGTAACACAACTCTTACACCCAAGGCTCAGGAAACATCACAAAAGATAGAGCAGAAATATTGCAAGACCCAGGGAATCACTAACTTTGCTGTGAGATTGTGATTTCTTACATCAATAAAATTGCACCCATGAAATCTCAACCTTATGGTTTCCCCAGCAAGATTTAAGCAATGACAATACCAGCTGACATGCCAATGTGGATAGGAGGTGTTTCAAAGTGTCCCACTAATAGATGAATTACTATAAGCAATTAATAACTGCTGAGAGGCAGATAATAATCAGTCTTCACAGGGGTTGAGCCCTCTAATTGTTTATCCAAGAGCAAGTGGTCAGGCCTAAAAAACGTATACATATAAGCATCACTAAGTGGACTTAGCAGGTTATATTTATTATGTATGTGCATGCATACATGTAGCAATAATAATTAAAGAAAAATAGAAAAAGATGGTGGAAGAAGTGTGGGTAGATCTGGAAGGAATTAGGGGAAGGAGCTGAGTAAGGGATGAATATGATCAAAACATTGCATGAAATTCTCAAAGAATTAATGATATCACATTAGGAAATCAACAGAAATTCCACAGGAAAACCAAATACAATGAAAACAATCAATATATAACAGAAGGCGATCTTATTATGTCCTTTATGACCTTAAAAAAATAACAAACATGGCTGACAAAAAAATAGTCAATGAAATGATTCCTAATGATATTCTGCTCTACTCATAGATTGTTGCCTGGCCCAATTGTCATCAAAGTGGCTTCACCCAGCAATTGATGGAAACAGATGCAGAAACCCACAGCCGAACACTAGGCAGACTCCATGGAATCCTGTGAAAGGGGGAGGGAAGGATTGTGCTATATATGTGTAGTTTGATCTTCTTGTGGGACTCCTAACAGTGGGAGTAGGGGCTGTTTCTGACTCTGTTACTTGCTTTTAGAACCTTTTCCTCCTACTGGGTTGCCTTGTCCAGCCTCAGTAGGAGAAGAGGTGCCTAGTCTTACTGTAACTTGATATACCATAGCTGACTAATATACATGGGAGGAATGCCTTTTTCTGAAGAGAAGGGGAGAGGAGTGGATGGGGGGTGGGAAGAGGAGAAGTTGAGGGGAGAGACTGGGAGAAGAGGAAGGACAGGGGAAACAGTGATTGGTCTGAATAATTAATTAATTAATTAAAATCAATAAGTACATAACAAAATTTAAGTTTAGGTAAAATTTAAGTAAAATTTACCTACTTCATTATATTCGGAACTGGTAGTCAACTCATCCTATACAAGTTAAAAAAAATTTAAGTTTTATACTTTCAATAACCTGTTTCTACTTTGATGGCCTGTCAGAGATTAGCATCTCTGTGCAGGACATTTATCTGAAGATACACCATGCTTTAATTCCCTGTTCTGTCATATACATTTGAATGTAGTGATGTGCATCTTTACAATTGTGTGAGAGACAAGGTCCAGATCTTACACATGTACTCATCTTTCTGTGTAGGTATGTAGTTATGATCATCAATAATTGTGTTCATGTTTATAAGAATGATCACAGCATTATTTATTAAATATTTACAAAAGAACAGGGGAAGAGAATCAATGGGAATCAGCAATAACATTAAACCAAATGTCCCCAACACTGACAGGCCATTTAAACTTAATGTTTGATTTACTTAGGAATTTATTCAGTCTTGGCCAAATAAAATTCAGGTTGATCCCTGTCACCCAGAGAAATGTTGTCAAATAGTCCCACCAATATCATACCTAAAGTATTTTTTTTTCGGTTTTTCGAGACAGGGTTTCTCTGTGTAGCTTTGCACCTTTCCTGGAACTCACTTGGTAGCCCAGGCTGGCCTCGAACTCACAGAGATCCGCCTGGCTCTGCCTCCCGAGTGCTGGGATTAAAGGCGTGTGCCACCATCGCCCGGCAAGTATTTTTTATATACACAAATATGTCCTTTCTGTTTGACTAGTCTAGCCTAATTAATATTTTATTTGATAATTCATACCCAAAGAAAGTTCATTTAGTCTTTCAGCGAATATCTTCAAGCAGTTACAAATATGAAATCCTAAGTTATCAATCTTCTCTGGAAAAGAACATCTTTATAGGCCACGAGGTTCACTGATTATTTGCCTGGTAATTGAGAAACTAATATATTTTCTAAATGGGACTACCATATTCTTAGACCCAGAGAATGTACCTTTGAATACAAGGCCAGCTGGATACAATGTGATTCCTTAAAAATATGTTGGGATGTTTCGATTTAGAAATATGCTGGTAGATGAATAAGTTTTACAGTATGCATTATTTATATTCTTGTTGGCCAAACCAAAAAAAAAATTTAATAATAGTGGTTGCAGTTTAGCATATGGTATTTAGAGTCTTTGTTTCTATTCATGTTCAATACCAGCCTATTTTTACATGGATCATCCATTAGAAGTGTAAACTAGTGTTGAGTGGAATTAATGCAAGAAGTTAAGGTCAACACTATGAACATTGATCCAGCTCCTCTCATGTGTGTCTTTATGGTTACATCATCATGATGTATTGTAGTGGCCAAAGAGGGCAGCAACCTTATAAAACTAAAAACCTTTAACCTCTTTAAAATTACTTTCATATACTTATATGAGTTATGTGTTACAAGAACCCATTATATCAGAAACAATGGACTGTTACTTTGTTACTTTAAGGATAAACTATGTTATCATGATTTTTAAAAGATTTATTTATTTTTATATCATGTGCATGCTTGCATATTTGAGCATATGCTTGTGGCTGTCCAAAGAGGCCAGAAGAAGGCATCCAATCACTTGGAGTTGTAGTTACAGGTGGTGTGAACCACTCAACATGGGTGCTGAGAACTGAACTCCAGTCCTCTCCGCACTGAGCTATCTCTCCACCCACCGCCAACATTATAATTAAGGCCCTCTGGATAGGTGAGACAGTTGTTTAGCTTGAACTGGTTAGGGGGGCCCAGGCAATGGGATTGGGACCATCCCTTGTGCATGAGCAGGCTTTTTGGAGCCTAGTGCCTAAGGTGGGACACCTTGTGCACCCTTGGTGCAGGGAGGAGGGCCATGGACCTGCCTCAACTGAATGTACCAGGCTCCCCATGGGAGACCTTGCCTTGGGTGGGAATGGGGAGTGGGTTGTGGGAGAAAACTGGGGCATAGGAGAAGGGAGAAGAGGGGATCTGTGGTTGGAAGGTAAAATGAATAGAAAATTTCTTAATAATAAAAATAAAAAAAAATATCAATCTATATATGTAATGAACTAAGAATAGTGCATATATATTTTCTTAGGAAATAAAATATTCAAATCTTTAAATACATAGTCATCAGAGAGGCTTCATCTAACTACTGATGGAAACAGATGCAGAGACCCACAGTCAAGCATCAGGCCAAGCTCAGGAAATCCTGGTGAAGAGAGGGAGGAAGGATTGTAGGAGCCAGAGGGGTCAAGGACATCACAAGAAAACCCACAGAATCAACTAACCTGGGCTCATAGTGGCTCACAGTGAATGAACCAACAACCAGAGAGCCTCCATGGGACTGACCTGGGCACTCTGCATCTGCTTATATGTGACAGTTGTATACCTTGGTCTTCTTGTGTGACTCCTAACAGTAGGAGTCTCTGACTTTTTGCTGGCTTTTGGGACCCTACTCCTCATACTGGGCCACCTTGCCCAGCCTCAATACAAGGCAAGGTGCCTAGCCTAACTACAACTTGGTAATGCCATGCTTTGTCGATATCCATGGGAGGCTTGCCCTTTTCTGAATAGAAGTGGGGGAGTGGATGGCGGGCACAGAAGGGAGGTGGGGAGAGGGAATGAGAAGAGAGGAGGGAGGGGAAACTGCAGTTGGGTTGTAAAATTAATTAATTGAAAAATCTTTAAATGCTAAATTTACATTAAATATATTTATTTTGATACATTTGTCCAAAACTACTTATGATCTTTATACTCTGCAGAGAATAAACATGGATTGTATGTGGCTTCTGGCTCTCTTTGTGTCTCCCATCACCAGGTAATGAGCATTTTCAGTTTTGTGGACTGTCACCTTCTTCAATTTGTTTGGTTCTTCCTTTATCCCTCTTCTTTTCTACCACTCTACATCCCTCCTCTCCTCACTCTCTCTTTCTTTAAAATTTATATATTTATTTATATATGTTTGTGTTCATGAACTGCTATGGCACACATGAGGAGTTCAGAGGACAATTTTCAAAGTCAGTTTTCTCTTTCTACCATGTGGGTTATTAGAATTGGACTCAGTTTTTCAAGCTTCAGGACAAGCACCTTTTCTAACAAAACCATTTCACTGGAACATCTCTAGTTATTTGTTATTTTTATTAATTCTCTGTGGATTTCACATCACACATCCCAATCTCATTCACCTCCCCATCCCTTCATATCTACCCTATGCCTTTGCAACCTTCCACTCAAAATAAAAGAAAAGAAAAAGGGAAAAAAATCTCATCATGGAAGCTGTAGTGTGATACAGTGAGTCTTTATGTCTTTACTTGCAAGTGTTCATTGCAATGAATCATTGGTCTGGTTTGAGGCCTCTCACTTCTGCTAGGCCCTCACTGGGACACCTCATGGATACCCTATTGTTGTCCTGTGTCATGGGACATCCTGCAGCTTTGGATCTGTGGGTCTGGTCCCTTCATGTGCTCCAGCAGATCATGATGGGGTAGATGTTGGGATGGACCAACTCAGCCCTGGTTCAGGGTCTGGGTGGTAGCTGGGTTGGTCAGCCTGCCAGCTCTCCCTCATCCTCATTACCAGAGTGAGCTCTCTAGCACTACCCTGGATAACTCACCCAGTGCAGCAGACAGCAAGGTTGGTTCCTTTGCTCTCATGCCTTTGGGGTTGGCTCATCTACACCTAAACCACCAGGGCCAGCTCTACTGTGATGCCCAGGTGATGTGCAGGGGCCACTCTCCCACATGCTGCAGCTGGTCAGGGGCAGGACAAGTTCTTCCACGCTCATGCCCCCAAGGCCTGCTCTCCTGCCTGCCCTACTGCGGGTGGTAAGGGATAAGGGAGGAGGGCATCTTCCCCTCACACATGCCACCACCTCGAAGACAAGAGAGGTAAGGGTTAGCTCTTCCACTGTCATGCCCCCAAGGGGCTACTTATCAATGCCTCCACCAACAGGGTCAGGTCTACTATGCTACCCAGGCTAGGTACAAGATCTGCTTTCCTGAGTGCTTCAGCCAGTGAGAGGCAAAGCAGTTCTCCTGCTCTCTTTTTCCCAGGGCCAACTTCCCCACCTCATCAGGCAGCAAAGAGAAAGGGGAAAGGGGTGAGGGAGGGCATCACTCCCTCACCCATGCCACCACATAACAGACATTAGTGAGGCCAATTCTCCCAAGCTCATGTTCTCAAGGCAGGTTCACCTGTGCCTTGTTGACAGGGTCAGCTCTACTCTGCTGCCCAGGTGAGGTGCAGGGCCTGCTCTCCCGAGTGCTGCAGCCGATGAGGGGAGGAGCCACCTCTGTGCAGCCCTATTCTCTTGGCCTTCAGTGGTAATGGGAGCCATAGACATCAACACAGACCACAGCTGCAGCCGGGCCATGGACCCAAACACAGCCCTCGGCAGCAGCCTATACCCAGATGTCACCATGGCCCAGGGTGGCAAGCAGACCACCCACCTCAGCCCCCTCCTCACCACCTTCATTTCTTCAGATCTGCCTCTCTCCACAGGACATGAACCATTCTCCCCCCCCCTTATCCCACCTTAGATTTGCTCACCACAATGGAGCCCACCACTCAGGGCAGGCCTCTTATTCTCTCCTTCTTATCTAGATCTTTTAATACAAGAAAACTTACATACATGACTTAAACTTGATTACAAAGCCAAGAGACTTGAGGGGAGAATAATTACATTAGGGTCAGGAAATAATGATCATGGTTACACAATAGGCAAAAATCCATCTCACAGACTAATTTTGTAAAATCTGCCATATAGTGCTTACATATTTAAAATGAAGAAAGACTCAAAATAATAATTGATATAAACCAGTTAATAGCTACAGAGTAAAATTAACAAAAACTCTCCCAGATTTCTAAAAGTATGCTGAAATCTTCACTTCATATCCCAGGTAGCTGTACTGTGTAGACGAAATTCTAAATGGTTTTATTAAATAAGAAACACAGAGCCAAATACAATTAAAAGCCCAAGAGGTCAGAGCACTAGCAAATAGCCTTTAGCTTACCACTTGCTCTCGTTGCTTCCCCAGAGAGAGAGAGATCTTCTTCCTGTGTGACTATCTTTTTATTGCCTTTCTGTTCTGCTCTCTCATTGGCTCTAAACCCAACCATATGATTTCCTCATCACTGCTTGTCTATATAGACCTCCAGGTCTCTATGGTTGGTACTGGGACTAAAGGTTCGGTCACTATGCTTGGCTATATTCTTGACCACACAGAGATGCTGCTTGCCATGTGATTGGATTAAGGGCATGTGCCACCACCGCTGGGCTTCTGCTAAATGGCTTGCTTTTAGCTCTGATCCCCAGGTAACTTTATTTATTAACATACAAATAAAAATCACATTTCAGCACAAATAAAATATCACCATAGCACTATCTCCTGTTCAAATGTGAACAATCAACCCTACCCAAATAAGAAGTGACAGGAAGGTCTCTCTACAGAATTTCCTGTCTCAACATGTTTCTTGTTTCATGATACCCTGCCTCTCTTACTTCCACAGCCAATGGAAGAAAAGGGCAAAAATTTATAACATATTTCATTATAAAATTAATCTTGGCTCTTAGAGCTACTGGGCATATTCCAAATGGCTATCAAACTGTCCTTCTGGTAGTGGAGGAATGTGTCCCCTGAACATGACCTTTAATGCCACTGTGTGTATGGCATGATAAGTTCTTCTACTTCACAGAAACCATGGGCTCTGTTTTAGATTTTCTCTCCATTTTTTCCTCTTTTTGAGTCTTTCTCTCTTCATTTTAAACGTGTACACACTCTTTGGAAGGTTTTACAAAGACGGGCTTGAGATGATTTTTGCCTGTTGCATGATTATGGCTGTCATTTCCTGACCCTAATGTAAGTCATAGCTTGTTCAACTGTACATTGCTACTCCAGACCCCTGAATTTCAAGAGGACCCCAAACAACAATACTTTCATAAGAATTCTTTGCCAGTGGCAAAATTGCCAACCAGGGCATTGACTTAAAGTGACTAATTTCATAACAATGAAATCTACCAATGATTAAAATTTAAAAGATAAATAATTCTTTGTTTTATTTTTTTCCAAAAATGACAGTAGAAATGGGTGCCTGTTGCAAAGATAACCTCTTTATCATACCACTAACTTGGAATGCAGATACTGGGAGGGAGAAAGCTTTTACATGGGTTTCTGCAAAGCGTCTTTATATTCCATCTCATGGGCAGATGCAGTAGCAATGGGGTGAAATGCAAACGAAGCTGGGAACCTCTTTGCTCTCCAGTCGTAGCCAGTCATAGCCCCAGACAATGAAGTCCTCCCATATTTGGTGACGAATGTGATTTATAGCTTACCAAATGTTAATGCAAAATGTAGAAAGAAAACTATTTCTAAGACAAAAGTACAATCTATTTTAATAATCTTTGCCTGCTTTCCCACCATTTATATTCAAGTCCAGACAGTGTTTCCTTGTTTGATCTGATTCCAAGCATGTGAAACACTTGTGATTAATCCATATCATTCGGTTATTCATCTTAACTCTTAGTAGTCGCCGTTCCTTTCCCACCGATTTACTGTGCCTGTTGCAATCATGCACTCTCACTAAGTTTCTCCCTGCACAACAGCCAAGTTAACTCTGCTTCCTACTCTGTCTCTACTTGCTGCCATGGAATTCAGTGGATGAAGAAGTCAAGGCTGAGAAAGGATTCAGAAGTCAGTGTAGGGCACATCTCACAATCAATAGCAGACTTGAGGGGGTCATTGTTTGGAGAAGGTTTGAAAACTCAGAGAAGAAAAAAGTAGACAAAAGCAAAGAACCTAGGCAAAAGCCAAGAACTAAAGAGAATGAAAAACTGAGATGAGAGGCTGGAATGATGTCTCGGTGACTAAGAGCCTTACTGCTCTTGCAGAGGACCTAGGTTCGGTTCCACATCAGACAGCTGCTGTCTGAGCTTCAGTCCTCAGTCCTCCAGCACCTGCAGATACCCACACCCAGATGTGCATACCCTACACATTCATGCATATAAATATAAAATAATAAAAGTCAATGTTTACAGGTCAGAAGTGAGGGCTGAGAAGAGTTGTCATGGGCTCTTCTCCCTTGATAGCCCTACCAGTGACTTATAGGGAGCAACACTTCTGACCTTCCTTTTCCTATTAAGCCTTTAAACATTGTGAAAAATAAGTATTATGGTCTTGTAAAGTATGAAGAACGCTGCATTATTTGTCCTAAGTTTTGAAAAAAATTGTATAAAAAGACTTTCCTTTTTAAAGAAAGGGATACCATTAAAGTCAAATTATTTACTAAACTTATATACATTCACAATAATTTGTACACTAGAAAACTGTAACTAAAAGTAAGAGAGAATATAACTGACTAGGACCAAAAACTGGTGTATTTGAAGTTGAGTGAGTCAACATTTGCTCTTCAATGGGAAGTTTTCTCACAAAACAGCAACTTTGTAATCAGTTCCAAATCTAAACTCTTAGATACTGAGGCAGGAACACCCTGTACCAATTAGATTAAAATATGGATAGTCACATACATACACGCATCTGTACACACATGAAACACCAGCTTTTGCTTTAGAAACTGAATTAAGGGTTTTATTGTTCTGTTACCATGTGAACACATATAAACATATTTCTCTAATTGTGTCAGTTGCTTTACATAAGCTATTGCTTTACACTCACTGGAGATCTAGATTTCAAAGCTCTCAGTACATGCAAGAATAGAGTGAATGGACACAATGACTGGGCATGGTGTTTTGGAAAGAGAATATTCAATGAAAAAAAAATAAGCACCAAACTAAGTCTCAACAATTCACCATTTTATAGAGGATACAGTGAAAATAAAATTACTCAGAAATTCAGGGTCGGGCTTAGTATGTTTGTTTGTGCATGGGTGCCCGTGTGTGTGTGTGTGTGTGTGTGTGTGTGTGTGTGTGTGTGTGTGTGTTGGTTGGTTTTGGTTTTTGTTTCTTGCTTGTTTGATCAAGGGTCTCACTATGTAGACAAGGCTGGCCTCAAACTCATTGAGCTACTCCTGCCTTTACATCTAGTGTGGAGGAGTGCTGGGAACAAAGTGCATGCCACTGCCCAGTCTACTCAGTAAGTGCTAAAAGGATTAGCCTAAGAATCAGCAGGGACATTGAGTGTGTTCATTAGCAATTACCACAACACAAGCATTTTAAAGCTCATTATAAACTACTTTCATCATTTGCCAATGCTCTGAACTTTAATCAACAACTTGTAGTAGTACCTTTATTTGCAGGTGATGTCCCCACAAAGGCTCATGTGATGAGAGGAGCTTGACCCTTGCTTTGGGCTTGTGGCACTATCAGAAGGAAGTGGAAACTTTAGGAGGTAAACTCTACTTGGAAGTTCTAGGTCACTGGGAGTACTCTTGAAGGGTATGAGTCTCTACTCATCCTCTTTCTCCCTCCTTCTCTCTCTCTCTGACAAAATGTTCTACCTTGCCACTACCCTAGAAACCACAGAGCTATGTGTTCAGAATCTCTGAAACTGAGCCAAAGCAATCCTTTCTTCCTTTGATTTTCTCAGGTCTTTATCACAGTGACTAAAAGTTGACTCAATGAAGCATTCAAATATAAGAATATTTCCCCTTACAGTTGATCTGAAAGTTGTCTTTAATTTAATGTAAAACACTGGCAATTCTACATTAATTGTAAACATATACATATTCACCTGATGGAGAAGTGAGTTAGGAAAAATGCACTCAATTGTAACAGTGACTGATTCTTTTCTCCTACAACCACGTCCTTCTCCTGGAAGAATGGCGATTCCAGAATTTTATATGGAAACACAGTTCCCAGAATAGACTACATTGTCTGACTTCCTAGTATCTTCACATTACCATCTGGCCAACATCTGGCCAGGGGAGTAGAAATGTACGAAATTCCCAGGATATTTCTTTAGATGGGTGGGGTTCGTGCTGTGCTTCTCATGTAGACATGAAGCATTGAAGTCTCAGTGTGGAGTACACACTTAACTCACGATGGAAGAAAGAAGAGCTGTGTGCATCCAACTGTGACCTCTATGATAGAGCTGAAACTTCCAGAGAAACCAGAGCTACAACATCCTGTCCCCTGGATAAAGGCTCCAGGGACACTGAATCATGTAACCCCTTGATAGTCTGTGATGCTGGAGGAGTTCTTTAATTTCTCTGAGCCACTAGTTATTTTTTATAATAAATATTAAGAGAAACTTCAATTAAATGAAATTACACATAATTACCTGATCTAATACGATTCTTAGAAGACTATGTATATTACTGTTTCCTCAGATCTTCTGTCAACCATTCCAGAAGAAAGCTCATCACATTGCTCTTCTGACAAGTATTAATCTATCACACAGAAACTTGGCCACTGATTTAGAAGCTAGTTAACATTTACCAAATATGCTTTGAAGATAAATCATCTTGATGTGCTCTGCCTCACATCTAGAATGAACAGAATGGCCATGTGGAGAAGGTATGTTGATCCAAGCATCTCATAATCATTCCTTTATCTGTGGTATTGTTGAATGCGTTATACAGCTACACAGTATATTCAAACACTGTACTCCTCTAACAAATGATACCATGTGGACTTCCTATCCAATGGCTTTCACAGTGAGGCTGAGTCTATCATTCAGAGGTAGTTATTAAAAACAAGTTGATAAAGCTACATTTTATTATTTTCTCATTGAAATATAAATTGGTAGAAAACTGGAAAGAGAGGTACTGCAGTCTACACAGAAGCAGGCATTTTTCTAAGAGCAGCATGGAGAAAAAATACACTATCCTGATTTTATCATTTAAAGTAGAAAGTTTTATAACAAAAGCTTTCTAAATTTTTGACATGATTTTGGGGTTACAGCTCAGGGATGGAGTACCTACCTTTCCCCCAGCTGTTTGGAGTGTTGCTTTTCTGAAGCTGTTCCCACCAGACTTCCTCAGAATGTTCCCTGGAGACTCTGGCCCACCTTTCCTCCATGCTTTCTGCTATCTTGGGTCCTCTTCAAAAATGCCAAACTGTTTTCTTAGTAAAGTTGTCAAAAGTAAATTTGCTAGTCAACTTTATGATAGATTTTTTAATAATAAGAGTCTGGATGTGAGTTCTTGTCTCCAGTGTCCTGACAGTAAATGACTGTTACAGTACAATGTCTTACCGTAGGACAAAGCCTGTATTCTATGCAATGTCACAGCCTAGTGCAGTAATTCACATATAGTTACCAGGTATTTTCTGTCACAATTACTCCCTGGAAGGGAATAAAAATGGGAAAGCTGCTAAGATATCTCCTAATATTCTATGTCAGTGTTTATCACATTTACCTCAGTATGGCACATCCAGGTTGGCTACTAAATTCTGAGAATAAAATGACTCATTTTGCACATTTTAGGTTTTTCCTGGATCTTCCTACAAAAGAAAGACATAATTCAGTAACTCTATTATTACATTAGAAAACAGCTTAGCAGTTACAGTCATCATTAAAGTACACATGTGTCTGTGTATGTGTGTATGTGTGTATGTGCGTTTCATAGCCTATAATTTAGGTTGCTACTGTGGGAAACAAAAACATACATACTAATGTATATTATCTTATTTTGAATTAGCCTTTTAACATAATTTTGTATATTACAGGTAAGATGTCTATCAAAAAAATGTTTCACATCAATGTGAGTATAATAATAAGCTAAATATATAGCTTTTGTCCCATTATGACAGTAATGACTTGAGTATGTCAGGTACAGTGGCTCATATCTCTATTCTCATGTTAGGATATTGAGGCAGGAGGATCAAGAATTCAAGATTGGCCAGGTAGTGGTGGTGCACACCTTTAATACTAGCACTCAGGGGGCAGAGGCAGGCAGATCTCTGTGAGTTTGAGGCCAGCCTGGTCTACAGAGCGAGATCCAGAACAGGCACCAAAACTACACGGAGAAACCCTGTCTCAAACATGTATGAATCAATATTTGCACTGCGCATGTAAACACAGATGGTATACGTACAGGTGCACAGATAACATTTTTCCTGGTTTCCTTTTTGTCACCAGCCTTTTCTCATCGTCTAGATGTGTAATGGGTTGCTCCTGAGCTAAGTGGCTGTGAGCCACCTCTGTGTGACTTACATTCTTTTTCTTGGATTTGCCCACTGCTCAACCACTTTCTCAGAGAGTGCTTTTCCATTAAATTGCTCAGAATACTGCAACCAAGTTTACCACGTGGCTGCATGAAACTGTTTTTGTCACTTTTCCTTTCTTGCTTCTTCCTCATTTTGCTAGATTTGAATCCCAGAGACATTCTGAGGCCCTTTTGCTTATTCTACCTTTATCATTGCTCAGTGGTGTCACAAGGTTTAGCATTCCTGGTTTTAAATTTTCTCTTTGAAGTTTGTAGGCATCACCTTCACCTTCCAGCTCTCTGCATTCTGTGCAGTGAGGGAGCCAGCATTCCTGATGTAATTAATGTAAGCTTGTCAGAAAAGAAGACATCTGCTTCCAGCTCCCACCAATACAGGGGTTTCAGCACTGGTCTTGTAAACTCACATCTTTTCTATATTTTCATTTTTTCTTTCTAAGCTATTTGTTCCCCTGAGCCCTTCCACTTTCATTATTGAAGCTGGTGTGTGACATTTGTAATCTCAGTGAAGTCCTGCTTACTGTCTGATAGGTATTTTATATTCAATTGTCTAGAAGCTAGTTCTGGGGCACTCTGACCTGCAAGAGATGTAGCTTTTTTTCTTTTTCATTCCAAGAAGGGAGTGACCTGCTAAAATCCAACATTATGAACATTCTATTACTAAGAAAGAGAAGTATGATGTAGTTGGCCACTACAGGCTCCTAATGCAATCTCCAGACAACTAGCTTAATATCAGATAAAATGGTACTTTACTTTTTCATCTCTGTGACTAAATGTCTGACAGGAACAACTTAGAGGATGGAGAAATTTAGTTTGGCTCATGATTTCACAGACTTCAGTCCATACTTACTTGGTCCCATGTTCACAGGCATAATACCATAGTACCAGATCAGTACTAGTACTAGAGCATTACAAGATCCATGGGCTGAGTATATACTTCAAAAGGCCACCCTTAGTGACTTACTTTTTCCAGCTGGCCCATGTCCCAAAGGTTCCATAGTTCTCAAAACAGTTTCACATGCTGAGTACCAGGTGTTTAAAAAAAAAGAGTTTGTAAAAGTAAGGCATAGATCAGATTCAAAACACAATAAATGCCAATGAAATTAAGACATTATCTATCTGTTTTCTTTTTATCTAAATGCTTTCTTAGTATGAAATAGAATAAATGGTGAATAGTAATAACCAGAGAAAATTGGTGTATACAGAATGATTACTTGAGAACAGTTTTGAACAAAATATCACTCTGATTTCTAAATTCACAATTAAGCTTCACTCATAGTTGATCAATCTAATTTTGACCTTTTTTTCTCTTTTGAGAAAGGGTCATAGGTATTTCAACCTGACTTCAAACTCCCTATGTAGCCAAGGATGACCTTGAACTCCTTATCCTCCTGCTTCTATGGTCCTAGAATCGCAGGCAATTGCCACCTGGATTTCATGCTGTTGTACTCAGGGTGTCAGGCATGCAAGACAAACACTCCAACAATTAAGCTACATTCTGGGTCCCTCATACCTTTTAAAGTATGTAAAATACCATAGTAAGACTAAATTGCCACCAGAAGTCTTATTTTTCACTTAAAGATTATCGTAGAGTGTTTGAGTAACTTTGTCCACTTACAGAGGCCTGGATTATTTGTTACAGAAAGAGTGACACCCTTTGGCTACTCTGATTTTAGGAAGACACACTTGTGGGGCTGAAGAGGGGAGGATAAGTTTTGACTTTATCGACATCCACCCTCATCCACATGGCCATGGATGTCACAGTTCCTTCATCCTCATTACCCACGAATTTTTTTCAGATTGCATTTCCATCCTTTATTTGGTCAGCAAAGCTAAAGCAGTAGAAATCTTAAAATAATTTGTATTTGGCCGGGCGGTGGTGGCACACGCCTTTAATCCCAGCACTCGGGAGGCAGAGCCAGGCGGATCTCTGTGAGTTCGAGGCCAGCCTGGACTACCAAGTGAGTTCCAGGAAAGGCGCAAAGCTACACAGAGAAACCCTGTCTCGAAAAACCAAAAAAAAAAAAAAAAAATTTGTATTTACTTGACTATTTGCTGTAGGACAATGAAACCACCCTTTTGCTATAGAAATCAAACATCTGAAGACAGAAAACATCGCTGGAAGGTCCAAGAAGAAGCACCATTGGAAATCTCTCTGAATGTGAAACTCACTTTGAAATATTAAGAGATTTCCTAATGATTCCAGTTGCTTCAACTCCATTGAGTTAATGCTAATATTTCTAGCCATGAGAGTATTTAAGTTAGAAAAGAATTATTGAGCCGGGCGGTGGTGGCGCACGCCTTTAATCCCAGCACTCGGGAGGCAGAGCCAGGCGGATCTCTGTGAGTTGGAGGCTGGCTTGGGCTACCAAGTGAGTTCCAGGAAAGGCGCAAAGCTACACAGAGAAACCCTGTCTCGAAAAAACCAAAAAAAAAAAAAAAAAAAAAGAAAAGAATTATTGAAAACTAAAACTTACAGAAACTTAAAAGGAAATTGATTAGAATGCTCTCAGTAGGTTTCTTCTTACACTCATTAGATTAGCCAAGATCAATAAAACAAGTGACAGCTCATGCTGGCAAAGATGTGGAATAAGGGGACACTCATCCATTGCTGATGGGAGTCCAAGCTTATAGAGCTAGTACATAAATCAATATGATGGTTCCTCAAAATCCAGGTATAGCACTCTTGGGCATATAATCAAAGAATGCTTTATCCTACCACGGAGAAAGTTGCTCAACCATGTTCACTGCTGCTCTATGCATAATAGCCAGAACTGGAAACAATTTACATGTTATTCAACCAAGGAATGGATTAAGAAAATGTGGTCCATGTACACAATGGAATGTAACTAAGCAGTTTAAACAATGAAATCATTAAATCTACAGGTAAATGGATGAAACTAGAAAAAAAACATCCTAAGTGAGATAAACCAAACCAGGAAAGACAAATATGGTACATATGCACTTATATGTGGTTATTAGCTGTTAGGTCAATGATAACCAAGCTACAATCCATAGAACCACAAAAATTAGGTATAAAATAAGGTACTGGGACAGGCAGATAAATCTCCCTAAGAAAGGGAAATAGAACAGATAGTTTTGAGTGGATTTGGGGGAATGGGGACTGGAATGGGAAGATCAAGTGTGGAAGGGGAGGGGAAAGAGGGACAAGGGAGGGAAGACAGGGATAAACAGCTAAAATTAAGGGGCATTTGAGAGGCAGAAGCTTTCTAAAGTATATACATAATGAAGGCGACCCTAATGGAGTCCGTAAATAATGGGGGAGATGGAGTCTCAGCTGGCCATCTCTTGTCACCAAATGAAACTTTCTGTATAGGAACTGGGTTATATCCAATTGAGTTGTTGGCTTAAGGGGTCCTGTGGGAACTCCCAAACAATCAAGTTGTTGTAAAGGCTGTAGGTTGACCTCTACAAACTGACAATAAGGCCCTATTGTTGAAGACAACACCTACACAGATAAAGGAACATGAAGAAGTCAAGTTGGTGCCTACATAAAGCCTTCACCCCTATTTGTAAGCATTTTTGGTACAGGAAGGTACTCTGCCCACTACCAAAGGAGAAACATAAACACCAACCCAGCCACAAACCCTTTGAACTATAATAGCGTACTGTCTGCAAGATATGCTAGGGTAATGGTGCCACAAACTTTGTGGGAGTGACTAATCAATATCTGATTTCACTAAGGTTAATTCCATGAGATGCAACTCATATTCAAAACTACTTGGGTGACCAAAATCAAAGACTAGATAGTCAAGGAATCTAGGGTGAAACCAAATACTACTTGTCTAAAAAATAAAGAAAACTTGTAGTGATAAAAAGACTTCTAATGATATTCTGTTGTACTTATAGGTCAATGCCTTGTTCAGCCTTCATCAGAGAAGCTTTCTCCTACAGTAGATGGGAAAAATACAGAGAACCATAGCCAGACATTACACAGAGAGTGAGAGACTTTGGAACACTTGACCCTCAATGGGATGTCTCCATCAAATCCTTCCCCTCAGAGCCCAGAGATGAAAAGGATGTTAAGAGCCAGAGGTGGTGGAGAACACTAATAAAATAAATCTAAATTTGACCTCTAAATCAACATGATCAAAGCTCATATGAACTCACAGAGCCTGTCACAGAAACTGAAGCAGCAAGCACAGGGCCTACACAGGTCCGACCAGGTCCTCTGCATATATATTATGGCTTCCATTTTAGTGTGTTACTCAGTTCCTGAGGGAGAGGGAAAAGAGGGATGAGGAAGGAATACAGTGAGAGACAGCTAAAATTAAGGGCCATTTGAGTGGTAGCATGAAAACTTAATACAGTAGAAGATTTCTAAAATGCATACACAGATGAAGGCATTCTAGATGAAATCATCAAATAACTGAGGAGACAGAGCCCCCATGGGGCATCTCTTTTTACCAAATGAAGCTTCCAGTACCAGGGATGGGTTATGCCTAATTGAGTTGTTGGCTGAAGAGGTCCCAAAGGAATTTCCAAACAAACTAGTCTGTTGGCAGGGCTGTAGGTTGCCTGCCAGAAACTGATGGTAAGGCCCTATTGCTGAAGATGAGACCTACACAACTCATTGAACACGGAGAAGTTGAGCTGGTGCCTATCCACAACATTCACCCCTATAAGACAGTGTTCTTGGAACTGGAATCAGACTTATAGGTGATTGTGAGTCACCTAACATGGGTGCTGGGATTGGGTGCTGGGTTTCAAACTTAAGTCCCCTGGAAGAACAATCCACACTCTGTTAACACATTAAGCCATCTCGCCCATCCATAATGAAGTATTGTTTTTCTTTAAAACAAAGTACAAATGTAAAAATTAAAAATGGCAAAGTACCTGGAAAAAATATTTTATTTTTCTCCTGTGAGGAAGAGTAAGAATTATTGGGCTAGAGCCGGGCAGTGGTGGCGCACGCCTTTAATCCCAGCACTTGGGAGGCAGAGCCAGGCGGATCTCTGTGAGTTCGAGGCCAGCCTGGGCTACCAAGGGAGTTCCAGGAGAGGCGCAAAGCTACCTAGAGAAACTCTGTCTCAAAAAACCAAAAAAAAAAAAAAAAAAAAAGAAAGAAAGAAAGAATTATTGGGCTAGAAAGGGTTAAAATACAAAATTTCCTGCAAATAAAAGTGTAGAGAGGGGTGTGGTAGGAGAACAAAAGTTGGATAAAAGAGAAAAACAATCAGAAAACACTTTTTTCCTGCACATTATTTTAAAAATAAATTGGTGTCACCATGAGTATTTTCTAGAAATTAATATAAAACATTTTGCTGTGACTTAATATCTGTAGAGACAAAGAATATGATATAAACGGAACTCTAACACCTTTCCAAACTTCGAAGCTCAAAAGAAATTTTCGCAATCATTTTAAAATAAATCATTCAATTAGCAGCTTCCTTTTTCTTCTCCCCTTCCACCTGGGTGCAATAGAATTTTTTGGCTTTAGACTCAGGTTCTTGTAATCCCACATTTCTGGAATGAACGAACCATGTCGGGTTGAGCCACATGGACCATAAATCTTTCACCTTTAAAAATAAAATGAAGCATGGCCCTTAGCTCCTCTCCATAAACTTAAAACTTGATTATTTCTGGAAATCACCAATACTGGCTTTAATTGTGATGCCAGAAACAACAGCTTCCAGTGTCATGAACACTCTACTCAGTTTCACTGCTCCTCCTGATGGATTCCGATGTCTCAGAAAGATTGAGCAGATCTATATGTCTGCATTTCTGTGTCTTTCATATTTGCATCATTCCATCTGTAAGGAGATAGATGAGAACTTTAATACACAATGGCATCTACACAGACATACTTTAAATGCATGTGAGAGCTATAATGTTGCAAATATCCAGTGCTGTACTAACTGAGGCAGGCAAATGGAAGTTTAGTAACCTCCAACTATCTGGTTTGCCTTATACGGCTACACAACTTCTAGCAATGAACTTGGCAGCCTAGCTCCTTTACCTATGTATACCACGCACACACACCCGTCTCTGAAGGATATGCCTAGCAACCTCAGACCCCCACCTACATCAGGCTAACAGAAACTCCTCACTGAACAATGAGGTGGTTCTCCTTCCCTGCCAACAGTCAAACTGAAACAGTTTTTATTTAGATATATTCCCAATATAGTCAATACAAGGAATGGAAAGGCTGATACAGCCTGGAGTGGTTTGGGGTACATGCTCCCTAATATAAAATTGTGTCCTGAAGTGAACTTTCAGGGAAAATCCCTGTTTACCATCTTATGCCTATGCATAATTGGGCATGCATAGGATTAAGACTAATGCATTATGGGAAAGGATATCCACTGTAGAAAAATGTGATTATTTGACCTAATCTATCAATCAAAACATCAAACTACCCTCACTGTGCCTCTTAGCAACTTTGCAAACTCTTTCCTTTGAACTCCATAAGAGAAAACCCTAAACAATGATCAGTACTCTTGATTATCTACATTCAAGTGGTCCTCAGCTCCCTTAGAATGTATTCTGATTTTTACTATTGCTTTGCTTTAAATAAAGTTTTCTTGCTACTTTTGAATAAGAGGCCACTAACTTGGGAATATCCCATGCAGACCTCAACTACAAGCAACAAAACTTTATGAACAGAATTTCTAATGTTTATAATTTGAGAGAAAGAACACAAGTTTAAAATATAACAACAACAAATATAAAATAAGCATTAAGGACATTTTTTACATTTTATTGAGCGTAGATATTTTATTTCATGTAATATATACTAATTATGGGCCCCTCTCCCTCTCCCTCTACTCCTATCAGTTCCTCCCTTCTTCCCCTCGAATCCTGATCTACCCCCTTTCTGTTTCTCATCAGAAACAAGAGTTCTAATATAAAACAAAAACCAGCACATTGGACTAGGACAAAACAAACCAACAGAAGGAAAAGAGCCCAAGAGAAGGCACAAGAAACAGATATAGACACAGAGACCAATTTGTTTGCACAATAAAAAACACTAAACTGGAAGCCATAAAATATACACAAAGGACCTGTGGGGTAAAAAGAGAGAAGAAAAAACATACAAATAACTAAAAACAAATGAGATAATTCTTTAAAGGAAAAGCCTGGAGCTGACCTTATGAGATGAGGCCCCTCCAAAGATGCTATTGAATGTGTTTTCTGTTGGTATGCTACCTCAGTCTCTCTCAGTTCATATGAGTTATGTTCATTTTGATTTAGAAGACCTTGTTTCCTTGGAGTCTTCCATCTCCTCTGGCTCTTACACTCTGCTTCTTCTTCCATGGGGTTCCCTGACCCCTGCAGAGAGGGATTTGATGGAGACATCCCATTTAGTGCTGAGTGTTCTAAGGTCTCTCTCTTTGCACATGGTCTGGCTGTGGGTCTCTGTATTTTTTCCATATGCTGCAGGAGGAATCTTCTCTGATGATGGCTGAGCAAATCACAGATTTATGAGTATAGTAGAATATCATTAGGAGTCATTTTATCACTACAATTTTTTTCTTCTTTTCTTTCTTTTTTTTTTTTTTTAGACCAGTAGTATTTGGTTTTACCTTGGGTCTCTGGGCTATCTAGTCTTTAATTCTTGGTTATCCAAGCAGTGTCAGGTATGGGTTCCATCTCGTGGGGTGTGCCTTAAGTTAAATCAGGTATTGGATAGTTACTCCACATGCTTTGTGGCACCATCACCCTAGCATATCTTTCAGGCAGTACACCATTGTAGATCAATGTGACTGGCTTGGTGCCATGTTGGAACATGGTCCAAGAATGGAGTCATGTGAAGAACCTCTGAGTGTTTGTGAGAAAACTCCAAGAAACCAAAACAAAAGTCTTGTGACCTCAGTTTATTTAAAAACACATAATTGTTCTTGGATTATGCTTTTTTTGTATACCACCCGCCCCCAAGTATAGCAGAGAGGAGTGAGTTTACTTCAGATTATTCATTACAATTGTTATTTGTTTATATGCCTCTACGGCAAACCATGTTTTGGTAGCATGTGGCTTGCCCACCACGTGACTTGCCATTGTGACTGTACACTTCACTCATGTGACTCTTTTAAACCTTCAGAGCATAAATTGTCAGATGCTCTGAATAAAGTTGGCTATTGCATGAGACTTTAGTCTTTCTCATTTATCGCTGCATTCTCCCAGGTCCCATCCCCTCTAGAGCAGTAAACAGTGTCATGATTTAATTTTTTAATGGCTCACTGATATTCCATTGTGTAAATGTACCACATTTTCTTTATCCATTCATCCATTGATGAAGAACTAGGTCTTTCTAATTTCTAGCTATTATTAATAGAGCAGCAATAAACATGGTAGTGTGTCTCTGTGGTAGAATGAAGTGCCCTTTGGGCATATGCCCAAGAGTGGAATAGCTGGATCTTGAGATAGATGCACTCCAATCTTTCTGAGGAATTGCTACACTGATATCCATAGTGGCTGTACAAATTTGCACTCCCATCAGCAATGGATAAGTGTTCTCCTTACCCCACACCTTCCCCAGCATTTGAAGTTAATTTGCTTTATTTTATGTATATGAGTGCTTTGTCTACACGTATGTCTGTGCCCCATGTGTGTGTGCCTATTGCCAGTGGAGGTCAGAAGACACTGAATCTCTAAGAACTGGAGTTATACATGATTGTGAGGCATAATGTGGGTGCTGGGAATTGAATATTAGTCCTCAGCAAGAACAAGGGCTCTTAACTGATGATCTCTTCTAGTTCCCATTTTTCACATCCTTTACTACTTGTTAATGGTCCCTGTAAGGATTATGTCCTTATTATGTCACCAGCCTGCGATGGTGTCCCAGCCTAAAAAGCAAGTGTTCCCTCTCTGTGCCCTCTCTTTCTGTACTCTCTCTCCTTCCGTATTCTCTTCCCTCCGCATGGTCTCTCTGTGTCTGTGTCTGTGTCTGTGTCTGTGTCTGTGTCTGTCTGTCTGCCTGTCTGTCTGTCTCTCTCTCTCTCTCTCTCTCCCTCCTTCCCTCCCTCTCTCTCCCAATAAAGCTCTAGAAAGGTAACCATGGCTCGTGATTCTTCCGCCACCACAACATCCGTCGGCATGGCCCCTGCGGGTGGCGGCCAGCCACGAGTGCTGCCACTTAACCAACAGCCCCCTCATTTTGATCCATCTAAAATAAGCAAAGAAAGGAAAGAAAGACACTGACACAATCCTGCTGCTACTTACAGAAGACTGATTAGCGGGATAGAGGTGGACATTTCAATCTCCCCAAGGACAAAGTGTATGCTGTCTCCCTGGACTAGTGTTTAACTTCTGAGAGCCATCAATATCAGCCCGCAAGAACCATCTGCAAGAATCACTTTGCCTTATTATACTGACGTTAGGGTTAGCGGGAAGGGTGCCTAAGGAGACCTGTTTTCTTAGAAAGGAGAGAAACCTAAAACAACCAGCTTGAGTTTTCCACCACTCTGATCCTGGTGGTGGTGATGGTAGAGTTACCTGTTCCAGGGTGATGGTGAAGGCTGACAGCTCGGTGGCAGCACCCTCCAATTCTTTCAGAGTTTGTCTTGGTTTATACTAACTGTAAGGAGTCAGTGGTCCTCAGAAGGAATTCCAGAGGAGCTTTCCTCCCCACTCCCCAAATTGTTGCTGCCTAGAGGTCTTGATTAGGTTTACTTTAGCCAATTAAAGAGTTAAAGTCAGGAAAAAGTCTCCAGCCAGTGGGCAGCAGCAGGTAACAAGCTATTAGAAGTGAAAAACTGCTCACAGAGAAAGAGCCCCTAAGGAGCAGAGGCAGGATCAAATCCATTTCCCACCCCCATGGGAGTCGGGAACAGTTTTAAGCATTTTGGTGGCCTGGCGTAGGATTCTCCTCCCCTCATTTTGGATTGGTCAGCTTAGACAAAGAGTGGGAATCCCATAGGTCCACAGCTTCAGGTAAACATATTCAGAGCTGGCCTTGAAAATACAAGACCAGTCTGAAGGAAGCAGTCAGAAAGGGAGCCCTGATACTGGGTTAAAAGTTTATTAAGCCCTTGACTCAGGTCAGGAGGAGGAGAAAGAAGCTGAACGTTTTGTTACTTATCTGTGACTCATATCCCTCTCTGTTTGTCAGGCATCTGTCTGGCTCCTAGTCCTTAAGACGACCCTCTCTGGAAAAGCTTTCAGGAAACCTGAAAGGGAAGGATACAGCTTTTACAACTCTTGCCACTAGTGTGTGATTCCTGATGCTGCTGCTATCTTTGAATCATTCATGTTCTTTAAGTAACTCTTTATCCATGTTCCTGTAGAAAACCCAAATAAACGCGTTGGTCTACCAAGTCTAGCTTGGGTGGAAGTGTTTATTTGGCCTATCAGTGCCTGATCTGGGTTCAACAGATGTTTGGTCACATCCCCCAGAAGGCCACATGGTGGTGGCAAAGGCAGATAATGCCAGTGTTTCCACATCAGCCTTGTGAACGTTTGCTGCAGAAGTTCTGTGTCCTCAAAGATATACATTAAGCCATCCAATCATCTTTTAACGGTCTGTTACAAACCTTAGGTTCCTCTGGAATGAGTATTTTCAGTTACTCATAAAAAGGTGGGAAACTGTATCTGTGGCTGTATGCCATATATTTACTGAAATTATTATTAGAGATGGGAAGGATTCTAAAAATATCCTAATGAAAGTATCTTATTTCAACTCTAGTTTCATTTAATGTACTGAAATAAAACACCCTGACCAAAAGCAACTTAGGGGAGGAAAGGATTTATTTTAGATTGCATGTTGCAGTCCTTCATTGAAGGAACTAAGCCAAGAGCTTGAAGGCAGCCTTGCTTGCTTATCCAGACAGCATTACATCTGATCAAAGAACCCACTTCATAGCCAAAGAAGAACCTATGGAATACACTGCCAGCAAGCTAGGTCTCAAGCTGGTTTTTATTCAGCTGACTTTCTTGTAAAGTTCCAAACTACATATCTAGGGATGGTACAGCCTACAGTGAGATGGTCTCTCCTCCAATAATTACAAACACTCTCCCACAGATGGGCTCATAGGCCAACCTGATTTAGGCGGTCTTTCAATTGAGACTCTTCTGTCCTATGACTCTAGGCTGTGTTGAGTGGATAGTTAAAGCTAATTAGAACATTTCCCCCATGATTCTTTAGAAAACAGCATTAACATATAGACAAAATAATATGGTCAAGTATCATAAATTCTCAATGAAAGTTTACTTAGAAGCCATGAATATAATCCATAAGAAAAAAATCTGAATGCCTTCACAGTTTTAAGGCATCAAAATTACTCATGAAAAAATTAAGTCCGTTCTCTTTACTTTTTTCCTATTTCAATGGTTCTTGAAACTGGATTTTTTTTCCTGCACAATTTCAAGAAGTATTTAGTACTGGAGAGAAAACAGGAAGAAAGTGGTGGTGTGGGAATTTTCATAAAATGGAAAAGATGGTTTAATACTCCACATTTCCTTTTCTTTTCCCTCCCTCTCTTCCTTCCCTCCTTCTTTCCTTCTCTCCTTTTTCTCCCTTCCTCCCTCCCTCCCTCCCTCCCTCCCTCTCTCTCTCCCTTCCTTCCTTCCTTCTTTCTTTCCTTCCTATTAATTAACTTGTTTCTGAAAAGAAGCTGGTCATTGAATCATTCACAGTTGCAGAGAGTTGTTTCAAATTTAATCCTTCAGTTTTTAAGATGAATCTCACAATGAATGATCAGGTTTTAAATTGTGGTAGTTTGAATGAAAATGGCTCCTATAGGCTCATAGAGAGTGGCCCTATCAGGAAGTGTGGCCTTATTAGAGTGGGTGTAGCCTTCTTGGAGGAAGTGTGTCACTAGGGATGGGCTTTGAGGTTTCAAATGCTGAAGCCAGGCCCAGGGTCACTTTCTCTTCCTACTGCCTGAAGATCCAGATATATACTAAGCTACTTCTCTAGCACCATGTCTGCCTGTGTGTCACCATGCTTCCTGTCATGATGATAATGGAGTAACCTTTGAACTATAAACCAGCTCCAACTAAATGTTTTCCTTTATAACAGTTACTGTGGTCATGGTGTCACTTCATAGCAATCAAACCCCAACTAAGATATGAATAAAACATAGTTATTAATCTGTTTAAATTTATATAACCACATGAAAGCTTGATTAAATGGTCTTATGTCCACCATGCTTATTTTTCTCTCAAGAAGTTGGAATAATATAGGGAATAATACATAGAAAATTCAAAGTGGAGAAAGTTTATCCAGGATTTTATACCAGAGTTTTCAGGATATTTTAAATCTAACTGAACTGTTTTTGTCATCAACGCTATTTCCTTAAAAATAATGAAAATGTGGATAACTCATGCAGACAAACATTTCTTTTTAATCATGCCATATGTTTTTATAATAAGAAATGGTTCACTTCAGATACAGCCATCTCAAATACACAAAAGCATTTCCTAGAGTATTTGCCATGGGCGACCTATTCTCAACATTGCTGCTTACTTATGATTGATTAATTTTTTCCTCCATCTATTCCATCTACTTTATATTTCATCAGATACACAACTGTTGCATGAGAAAAATGTTTTAAATCATTAAGAGTATCAACCTATTACATCCGCCTTTCTGACGTCCACAATTAGGAGCAGAAAGTGGGAACATTTGGCAACATCTTTAAATGCTCAGAATTATCCGCTTCCACTCTAACATGTCTATTGGAGTCATCCCTGTGCAGTTCATGCTTAGGCAGCCATGTTGGTGGGACTTCAGGGGTTCAGCTTTCCTGACATTTCTAGGAGACATTCTATTACAGCAGACATCCTATTCTTCTGGTCCTTACAACTTTCTGTCCTTCTTCCACAGTGTTTCGTGAGCCTTAGGTGCATGACTTTTGTTATAGATAGATCGTTTTGGAACTGGGTCTCCATAAGATCACTTGTTCTCCACACTTCGATTTTGTGAGGCCTTGACAATAGACAAAGAACTACAGATAAGGAAGAAATGCCAAGAAAGGGAGAAAATATTCTTCCCCAGGGAAGAGTCCTCCAGTTGATTTATACGATACCAAGGGGTAAGGCTTGAATCGTATCTAGACTTGTACTTTTATATAGGCTGAACGTGTTGTATTTATATATTTAGGAATATATACAAAAGATACTAGAAGCTGCAAGTCTGAGAGAGAGAGCAGGGTGAGGTACTGGATGGGTTGCAAGGAGGAAAGAGAAAGGAGGAAATGATGTAATATTTTAACTTCAAATAAAAAATCAAAACGAAATACCTCCACTAAGACACGAAAAACGCTCAGAATTATATCCCCATGTTTTACTAGTTATTCTAACATTGAACTTTATTTTACAACAAATATCATTTTCAAATTCTTCACCCATTCATTTAGAAATACACAAATCTGATATATGCCTTAGACAACCTTGGTTCTAAAATTGTAATTTAAAAGGTTTAGAGGACGTCACAAGCGTAAGTTTCTGTGAAGTTGTAAAATTTTGTGTTTCGTAAGGAACTTACACTAAGTCTGTTGAACAAAATGAAGTGTTCACTGGAGTGACTCTGTAGCGTTTCTGCCACCAGACACTGTGAACATGCTATTTCCCATGCAAAACCTATAAGCTGAGGAACTTTCTTGGAAAAAAAGTTGGCTTTTTGATTCTGATAATAATCTAGAGAGTAAAAATTATGATGTAAATTAAAATTTATTTATTTTCAGAATGAACTTTATATATGTTTTGATCATTTTTGGATTTTAGTTCACCCCCTCTTCCATATACACCCACTTTGTGCCCCAACCTTTCTTAAAATACTACAAGATCATTTTTGTGCTGTCCAAATATTCTTGCATATCTGAGCTTCCGCTGAAGAGTGGTCAGTTTACCAGGGGCTACACTTTTAGAGAGAACTGTCTCTCCTCCCAGCATCTAACCATTGGCAATAGCTCCATGGATTGGGGTGGGACTGTATGCTCAAATCCCCTCTCCATGCTGAGATTTGGCCTGACTTGGTCTTATCCTGACAGGTTTTATTCATGCTGTCACAACCAATGTGAGTTCGTGTGCAGTTTCTAAATGTAATTGAATCTTCTCTGTAAGGGAGACAAGGGTTAGTCAGTCCTTGTAAAGACAACCATATTTTAAACAGAGGAATTCCGTCTATAACCATGAGACTTCCAACACCAGTCACCAAGACAAGGGAAATCTTGAAAGGGTAATATTGACTTGGACTCAGCCTGCTGGATCCTGGGAGGCCAGGCCCATTTGTACCCAGCAGTCTCCAGCTTTGGGTATTATAATAAGTGTGTGGTTCTCAACTTCACTAACCATGCACAAAAATGTCACTTTTCCACAGCTTCTTCAGCAAAATAAGCTATGAAATTTGGTGCTCCCAACTTTTGCTTGAAGTGGTAAATAGTATCTTAGTGTACTTTTCAAATTCATCTTTTTATGATGGAGTTTCAATTTCTTTTCCAAATGATTGAAATATTCATATTTTCAATGAAGTGGTTATTTTTTCCTTTTCTCAGTTTTCTTTTTTTTCTCATTTTTCCCTTAAATATTTTAGAGTAAGTGTATTTACAACCTTTTCATGAAATAATATTTTTATTTAATTACCATGATTTTATTACATGGTGAGTGTTGATCAGCAACTGTATAAGGCTCTGGAGAATCTGCCCAGTGATTTAATTTTGCTTGTTACATGAAGTTGTTGATTCAAAAAACCTGCAGTGATACATGGGAAAGTTTAGAGTTATTTACTGGTCATCATCAAAAGTCCATATCTCTGTAAGAAAACCAGTTTCAATAAAATAATCCCATAAGATAAATTTAATATAAGACATTGATTTTGATCAAGATAGTTTGACTTCCCCTTCATCACCGCTATCATAGTGACAGCATGACAGTCACATCACACTATATGTAGGTACAGCTTCACTCTTGGGAGTTCTCCAGCTGATGACTAGAAGTCCCAGCCTCACGTCATGTTGAGAAACTGTTTTCTCCAATTTTGGTTTCAAAACTTTCCAGAAGGAGGAAAAGGATGGGTAATCTTCAACAAGAATTCTGGTAAGACTGAAATGTGTACAACTTCTTCTAAACACACCCCAAGGCCATAAGAGTGCCAAGGAGGCCCACAGATAGTCTTCCTATTTGCCTTGAGAAATGAAAATGAAATGAATTTTTTTTATGGACATGTAGTATTGCCCTTGTCAATAAGCAGTTGATTGGAACAAGATCTCTTTATGGTTATAACATTATTTCCTGTGGTGGTATTGTGTTCCCCAAAATATTGTACACCCTAATAAACTTATCTGGGGTCAGAGACAGAACAGCCACTAGATACAAAGGCTAGAAAATGGTGGCACTCGTACCTTTAATCCTAGCACTCCAGAGGTAGAAATCCCTCTGGATCTCTGTGAGTTCAAGGCCACATTGGAAATGGCCAGGCATGGTGACACACGCCTTTAATCCCAGAAAGCGAGCCTTTAATCCCAGGGAGTGGTGGTAGAAAGCAGAAAGGTATATAAGGTGTGAGGATCAGAAACTAGCATTTGGCTGGTTAAGCTTTCAGGCTTCTCAGCAGTTCAGCTGAGAGCCATTCGGATATGAGGACACAGAGGCTTCCAGTCTGAGGAAACAAGATCAGCTGAGAAGTTGGCCAGGTGAGGTAGCTGTGGCTTGTTCTGTCTCTCTGATCTTCCAGTGTTTACCCCAATACCTGGCTTCAAGTTTGTTCTTTATTAATAAGAACTTTTAAGATTCATGCTACAACTTCCATTGGCTTTCATGAAGTAAGAATGAAAGACATGCAACATAATCTTTGTAGGTATTTCCCAAATAATTATAAATTAAAAAATGGAAAATGTCCTGGACTTATCCTGGGTGCATGAAATCGCTTTTTGGAACACATTCCCTAGGGTGGAATACCTTGTTCAGCCTTGACATGGGGCGGTGGGAGGTGGAGTAGAGGGGAGGGAGGAGGAGGGACTTGGTCTTGCCTCAACTTAGTATGCTAGACTTTGTTAACTCCTCAAGTGAGGCCTCACGCTCTCTGCGGAGTGGATGGGGGGTTAGGTGGGGAGAGGTGGGGGGCAGGAGAAGGGGAGGGAGGAGGAACTGGGATTGGTATGCAAAATTTAAAAAATCTTTTAAAAAATAAATAAAAAATGGAAAAAGAAAAAAATTACAATGTACTTTTATCACAGTCTCCACATCTGACTACATTTTGTTCATTTTTGAAGGAATGAGTATCAAGTCATCTCCCCATTGTTCAGAAGTGACATAAGGTTCTGTGCTCCAAATGGGATGTAGCTGTTTCCAGTTAATATATAGTGTCAGACTTTATGAGTTTGAGCTGTGCTTTATTCAGTAATCTCCATCTGTTTAAGAGTATTACTAATATCTATCTTCATTTTTAAATCATAATTTCCATTTGTGGAAATAATCATTGATTTACTTATCTGTTGCTACACCCATCCTAAAATGTGTGACTAGAAAGCCAAAGAGAACGCCAGAGGTTTGCAGGGTTTGGATGACATTTATCAGAGTTGATGTCAAGGTGCCCCTAAACAAGGGGGCCTCCTTCATGACAACCCAGAGCAATAGGCCGGCTGGCAGCAGGAGGAATACCATGACTCTTTCTCCAAATACTTCCCCTTGGTTTCACATTAAATGAGTCAGTTTGTACATTACATGGTTTTACATCACTATAAAGGTCTCAAAAAAAGATTCCTCAAACTTATTATTGAATACTTCACCTTGTGAACATATGCTCTTCTTCCGAAAACCTCAAGTCCATCTGTGTTTTCTGGACGCTTCTCCAACATTTTTTGTTGGACCTTCTTTTAGGACTAACATCCCCCAAATAATAACGTGGAGACTTACTATTAACTATGAAAGCTTGGCCTTTAGCTTATGCTTGTTCCCAGCTAGTTCTTATGACTTAACTTGCTTCTTTTAGTTTACATTCTGCGAAATGGTTCTTTATCTCTCTTCCATTCTCCGACTCCCTCAATGTCTTGCTGGCATCTCTTCCACACCTAGATTCATTTTCAATTCCTCTCTCTTCCTGGGAAGCTCACCTATTCTCTCCTGCCTAGCTATTGACCATTCAGTTCTCTATTGAACGAATCAAAAAGTGCATTTCACACAGTGTTGATGGGGGATATCTTTCTGCATGCTGTGAATATGTGTTGCTCTGATTGGTTGATAAATAAAATGCTCATTGGCCAATAGCCCAGCAGGAATTATAGGCAGAGCAAGCAGAGAGAATTCTGGGAAGAGGAAGGCTGAGTCAGGAGACACCAGGCAGACACATAATAATTAATAACTCATAGACAGTCTGATTTCCTTCCCATCTATGTCCTTTACCCTCAGGCCAGATATTTCTGAAGCAGATCCCCTATGCCATATTATTTCATATACACATATACACGCTCATGTATATTTTTATGGGCATGTGTATCTATATAACTGTAGCACAAATCTTAGAAGGTCTTATTAATAAGATCAAACCTGAAGCCAGGTTTTGGGGTGAATGCTGGAAGATCAGAGAAGCAGAACAAGCCACAGCTACCTCAACTCGTCAGTTCCTTAGCTGATCCTGTTTCCTCAGACTGGAAGCCTCTGAGTCCTTATCCAAATGAATCTCAGCTGAACTGCTTCTCAAAAGCCTGAATGCTTAATCAGCCAAAAGCTTCTAGTTCCTGGTCTTCACACCTTATATACCATTAAGCTTTCTGCCATCACTCCCTGGGATTAGAGGCTCACTTTCTGGGATTAAAGATGTGAGTCACCATGCTTGGCTGTATCCTTGAACACACAAAGATCCAGGTAGATCTCTGCCTCTGGAATGCTAGGATTAAAGGCGTGAGTGCCACCATTTTCTAGCCTCTGTATCTAGTGGCTGTTCTGTTCTCTGACCCCAGATAAGTTTATTAGGGTGCACAATACTTTGGGGAACACAATACCACCACATTTCCCCTTTTTTGTCTAAAATTTTAAAAAGCTTATAACTAATACAAGAAAAATTATATCCAATAAGTATATACAATATGTATAGTCAAGAATTACATTAACGATGTCTAGTCCATTAACATTTGACAGATTCAGACAAAAAACTCCATTATATATATTAACAATGTCCAGTCCAGTAACATTTGATAAACTCAGACAAAAAATTTTATTACTTATCCTATTTAAAACAAGTAGTTCCTTTTTAAAAGTGGATTCAATAATCTCCCTTTTTATCTTATATCTATATTCTCTCTTTTCTTTTCATATTAGATTCAATAATCTACCTTTTGTCATTTTTATATCTGCCCCTTTTTCTTTTTAGAGTAGATTCAATGATCTACCCATTTATCCTATTATTTCTTTATCTTTTTTCTCAGTAGAGTCAATGATCTACCTCATATCTATATTCTCTTTTTTTCCTTTTTTTAAAAAAATAAAACCTCTGAATCTAATCTCCATGTTCAGCTTTTTTTTCTGACCATTAACAATTAACAACTTGTAACTAACCATTGTAAACAATGAAAATATCCAAAACTCATTAAACGAACAAAAACCTCCCTTCCCACCTCTTGGGAATGTGAGCATCGTTTTCTTAAAATTACTTGCTGCTTTCTGGGGGTGAAGACATCTTTAGCGGATCCTGAAAAGAAAATTTTTGGTTTAATTGTCAAGTCCTGTATCATTTGTCCAGTTGCTGCATAATGAGAAAGTCCAGGGCTTGTTTCAAGTCCTTGTTCAAGTAGCCTGTCAGGCTGGATCATCTCAGCTAGCCATCTCAAAATTGTCCTGAGTAGTTTGTAGTCCAGATTTGATCTTTCTGTGGTGTTAATCAGCTTAATGGCTTTACCATAGCCCATGTGGAATCATCTTTGTGGGCTCCTGTCATTTTTGAATATTTCAATGTTGCTGTTAGGTGTGGTCATGGTTCCCTGCAGATTTTTTTTGTGTGTGTGCCTCCTCTGTGGTTTGAAGCAATCACAGTCTGATAAATGTCTGTCTCTTGGAACCATGAATGTTCTTCCCTAGAGGAGAAAATCTTCACAGCAATTTCTCCCCACCATTTGTCTTGCCAAAATTTTCCAAACTGACCTTGTAACACGATGGTCCTGGCAATTCTTCTCTGAACATGCAGCAGTAAACCCTTTGTCCCAGGTAGCAGCATCACCGCAGTCACCAACACAATGAGAAGCAGCCAGCAACTTGGAGCAGCAGCCACTGCCTCCATGGTGCCACCACTGTTTGTGGCTCGGCCCTGGCCGAAGCTTTTCCTAGGTTGGCCTCAAACTTGGGATCCTCCTGCCTCTGCTTTCTTCAGTAAATCCAACCAGTGTGCCACGACAACTGGTTGAGTGTAGCTTGGGTCTGAGCTGGGGCCCGCAAAGCCACAGGCAAGAGGCTTTTTCATGAATTCATATCACGAACAATGGGCACCAGATGTAGCATGAATCTTAAAGAGTCTTATTAATAAAAACAAACCTGGAACCAGGTATTGGGGTGAATGCTAGAAGATCAGAGAACAGAACAGCCACTAGATACAGAGGCTAGAAAATGGTGGCACTCACGCCTTTAATCCTAGCGTTTCAGAGGCAGAAATCCATCTGGATCTCTGTGAGTTCAAGGCCACACTGGAAACAGCCAGGCATGGTGACACATGCCTTTAATCCCAGAAAGTGAGCCTTTAATCCCAGGAATTGAGGCCAGAAAGCAGAAAGGTATATAAGGTGTGAAAACCAGGAACTAGGCTGGTTAAGCATTCAGGCTTTCGAGAAGCAGTTCAGCTGAGATTCATCTGGATGAGGACTCAGAGGCTTCCAGTCTGAGGAAACAGGATCAGCCAAGGAACTGACGAGTTGAGGAAGCTGTGGCTTGTTCTGCTTCTCTGATCTTCCAGCATTCATCCCCAAACCTGGCTCCAGGTTTGTTTTTATTAATAAGACTCTTTAAGATTCATGCTACATACAACATCACATACTTCAGTTTGTTCCATGTATAGCCACAGTGTTATATAGCTAAAGAAAAGGAAGAATATGTGTGAGAGGTAAGCTGACCCCCACCTGACCCTTACTCTAGGTATACCATAGGCTATACCTACTTCCTATTTCTCTCTTCCTACTCAGAGTATAAGATGAAGGCCACCTTATTTGAATGTAATTCTTCAATAAAAGAGGATAAATATATCCACATCATCTCCATGTGAATGGGGAGAAATGTTTCCACATTTCACTTAAAAATGACTCAAAACTCTCAATGCTTGCAGATTTGAATACACCCTCCTGTTAGAAGTTCCTTGAACTCTGTGCTTTAGGAAGCCTTTCCTGAGGAAAAGAAAATTCAGAATTCACCTGATAATGGCAATCTTGCAGAATCCTAATTCGTAGTTGAGGTCCACTCCCTATGTATTGCGAAGTTTAACAAGTAAACACATGGACCCTATCTGTTTACCCAGAACAATTATTTGTTGCTTAATTGAAATTTAAATTTACTAATAACATGCATTTTGTGTGACATTCCTACTTGCTGATGTTCAAGAATCAAGTCACTCAAGTGCACTTCAGACAGTTTTTGTTACAAAGTCTCGAATGGAAACTCAGGAAGTTCCTTTCTAGTCATCCATCTTTCCAAATCACCCTTAAAATGCCCATGATGGCCAGGTAAATATCACCAAGATCCTTGTGAGTTACTATTTATGACAACTTCCCTGTCCTGCAATCAAAATTATCTAGACTGTTCAGAATCTGACAGTGAGATTTGGTTTCATCTTTTGCTGATTTTAGCACTAAGATCTTTATTTATAGCTTATTTTTATAATCCATAATAATTGTTTCAATTTTGAAAATCAGATAAAAATTTCACCAGACACCCTAGAAACTGAAAAAGTGTGTCTTTGCAGTTGAGATTTAATTTTCTTCAATTTATGACATCACTTGAGCCATGTTGAACAGTGATGGCAGTGTGATGAACCTTGACTCACAGTTTTCTCCTCTGAGGTTCATTGTCTGTGTCATGTGCTTGTTATCTTGGTCCATGAAGTAGGAGCTGAGCCTCCTAGCTCATACATTCAGGGGTCAACTGTTTACAAATTGTTTGCCAGAGGGCTCAAAAGAAGGGATGCAGGTGATAGATTAAATGCATTACTATATATAATTTGCTGGTGCATCAATGATGAAAACACCTCAAGAAGTAATACCTGGAAATAGATACGATAGTTTATGAAAAATTAACCTCAGAGACTTGGAAGGTTTGATGCTTATGATATTTTCCGATCTCTAAGTCAAGGTATATGAAACTAATTACTGAACTACAGAGACAGATTTAATAAACTTACCTCAGTCCAGCTTCAATAGCCCAGAAACCTGAGAAAACTTCAGGAGCTGATTTCTCAGAACTTTCATGACCTCTTGGAACTTCCCATTAGAGAAAAGTCAAGCTTAGGAAATGCCAACTTTTCATGATAAATAGACTCCTTCAGTAGCGTCAGAATAGTCTGACATTTTTATTTCAAAAGGCCCAAATGTTCTTCAGGGTTTTACAATTACTTTCATAGACTTGGAGACTATTCTCACTTCTGAAGGTTCATACTCTGGGTGTACTGAAAGATACATTAAAAGTCTTTCTCCCTCTTTAGCAGAGCCTTCTGTTGAATGGAAATATGATATTATGCCAAGGTGATTTCTTTGCTGTGTCCAAAGTAGGACTTGGAATCCACCCAAATCCATAAGGTCTTACAGAGTGACTGTTGTTGAAATTCTCAGTTAACATTTAGCTTTACAACCTTATTGAAACTTTAGCTAATACCGGCTGCCTTCTCTCACTTCTCACCTCAAACTGTTCAACTCCTACAGCAGAGAACATTGCCACTTTTCTAGAAAAAGTCTCTCAGACTTGCCTTTAAGCTACAAAGTATACCAAGGATGTGATCTCTCCAGCAACTCTTAGAACTCGGGAGCTGAGAGCTGAAACATGCCTCAGGATGTATGAAATGCAAACTAGAATTTCCTTTGAGTCCTTCAATGTCAGGTGTGTGCCAGCTTATTCGAGTTTACTGCTGTCATTGGATCTCCTTGACCAGTGCTTGAGCTATTCAGTCTCCAATTATTTTTGAAGATTTAAATTATTTCTTCTAAATAGTATTCAATCATAATTAGTGATAATACCTTTGCAGAAAATATTTTAATATAGTAATGAACAAATAGGAAACTACAATGAAACAGTCTGAGCTTGTATCCTGCATTTGTTAGAAAGTAGCCAGAGAAAATAATATTGCCCAATATATTCCTATCAAATGAACCACAAATTCATGGATAGCAGAAATGAGAAGTGGGCTTAATCTTTTCCTAACTGTATATGGGATTAATTTTAATTTTCTTAATAATTAAATTTCAATTGTTTCTTATTTTAAAAGCATACTTATATCTAGGCAGTGGTGGCACATGCCTTTAATCCCAGCACTCAGGAGGCAGAGCCAGGCAGATCTCTGTGAGCTGGAGGCCAGCCTGGATTACAGAGTGAGTTCCAGGAAAGGCACCAAAGCTACACAGAGAAACCCTGTCTCAAAAAACAAAAAAAGCATGTTTATATTAAGATATTCATTCCATAAATGCATAAATATTCTATAAACCGATATCTTGATTGATTCACTAAGAAACACCCAATACTACCACCAATGCTACTTGCTTGCTTATGGCATAAGGAAAAGCACAGTATCTTTGTCTCCAACATATGATTCTTCAAAGATAACAAGACTTGAATGCAGTTTTTAAAAGTTCTTAACAATTATATGCTAAAAAAGTTTTACTCATAAAATAATTTGCCAACATAATGAAATGATACTATATGAGCCATAAAATGTACATGTCATCAGAGAACAAAGAATATATATGTTTCACTTGTACAACTGAATAGAGGAGAGGGTACTGAAAGCAGCAGCTTGATGAATCTGCACGATAACAGTGCACTTACACTGATCAAGTCAGCCCAGAAAGTTGAGAAAGGCATCTTGTCTTTTACAAGCCATGTAGCCTACCTCTTTTCTGAAAGCTACTTAAGGATGATAATGCCTCCCTTAAGAGCCATATCCTATCTAACAAGACCCCCAGTACCAAGCAAGAGAAACTTCCTTGACAGCTGTTGGCAGGGGAGACCAAAATGCTCCTATAACAACTTGGTCTATTGCTCTTGCCCTTGGTTGCCTATTAGAGTTTGTAAGTTCCTGTTGCTAATGATGCCACACACTTCAGCACAGGAATTGCAGGATTCAAGCTGAATCTGACCTGAATGATTCCTCCCTGAGGACCAGCTTTCACAGTACCAGAAAGTGATATTCAAGCTGCCAAGGAAGAAAAGCAAAACGGGCTTACTCAGTTTATGACAACTATGAACAGCAACAATGACCAGCATGACAAGAATTCTTTCAAGTTGCAATAGTGATACATTTATCTTGTTGGTTACCAACAGCTCTGTTATTGGATTCAAGGCCTACTTATTAGGTGAAAATCATGCCTCATACTCAGCCAACTACCTGGAGCTAGTGAGGTCATGAATCTTAGAGGGGAACTTACTACCTCCGTTTTACTAGGCAAGTATAATTCCTAACTGCATTCCAAACACGTATCCTAATACCCACAGATAAGTGCAGCTCTCTCTCCACATCAAACAAGCTTGTATTTTCTTTTTGTGGCAGATATACACCATTCTAGAAAGCTACATGCAGTCAAATGGTAAGAAAAACTGTACATGGGTTGTCTAGTCCCAACTGATATATCCACAACACAGCCCCTATACTCAAGACTCAGAAAACATCATAAAAGATGGGCCTTAAAGACTGTATGAACCAGAAGACTAGAAAGTCTACTGGGAGATAGTGTCTTCTAGATATGCAAGGGAAGATGCACCCATGTAATTTCAATAATTGTGACTGCTTAAAGACCTGAACAATGAAAATAATAATTGAAGATATATAAGTTATAAATTCGAGAGGAAACAGGGGCCAGGGAGACATGGGAGGGGGTGGAAGGAGGACAGATAGGAAGGAAATCATGTAATTATATTTTAATTAAATAAAAAGAAATGAATTGATTCAAATATTTTTAACGCAGGTTTTCTTATTATCTGGGTATGGTTGAACCAACAGATTGGTGATGACTGCCACTGCACAGGTAGTTTACTAATGATTGTTATTCACATGTCCCAAGAGGGAGAGGCATACTCAACCACAAGTTCCCCAAAGGGAGGCCCAGGATACATCAAGAAGCAGAAGGGGAGGGAGAGCATATGGAGAAAAGCCTTTAGTGCAGGATCCTTAGGAGAGAATAGGTGGGGCAAGGCAAACAGGTGTAGAAATTGCCTTACTTAACTATTTTAGGAGTAGTGTGAGAACAAGAATAGCTTCTACTTGTCTAGTTTCTGATTGCAGGATGATTAGAATGGGATTAGTGGCCATGAATGTAAGAGTAAAACAGAGGAAATGATAAGGGTATAGAATCTGAGTTATCTTCATGGTGTAAGAAAGGCACACTTAGTCCTTTTCATTTTTCATGAATTGGCTGGTGACAGGAAGGGCTGTCTCTTCATATGGCCCCAGATGTCAAAACATCATAAATAAGCAGATATTATTAATGCAAATAAAGGGTCCCTGAGGAGAAGTCAATAACAATCACAAACATTCTCATGCTTCTGGTTCTGCATAAAGATATTTGAGTCTTATTTCACTAAAGAAGGAATAAATCATCCTGGAAGGAATGCTTTTGTTTGTCACTCTGCAAGGGTCCAGGATGTCCAACAGCTATCAGCCTCTGAGAAATTTTCTGTTTGAAAATGTTCTCCGTGCCTGCTGTACATATCTGATACAGACCTGATTTGGGTGGTATGGGCTCATAATTAAAGTGAATATTTGGGAATTAATTTAGAACGTAATAGAGTGTATTACCTAGTGAGCTCCCTCAAGGAAGAACCTCTGTTTTAGCTACTGTGGAATCCCACTGTACCTTGAAGACTGCTTTTGTTAAATATTGAGGGGATGCTTCTTAACTCTTGAACTGCCATCCAAAGCACTTTCAAGAAAGTAATAGGAATACAATAAGGACTGACTCTATTGGCTGTTTCAGCTGTTTGTGAGATGCCAGAGGGAGAGGTGTGTGACTAACTAGTTATAAGGCTTGGGGCTCATGAAATGGAAGTCTCAAAAAAATGAATCATGGGAGATACCACAAAGAAGAATGTGGAAGACATTCTCTAGGCAGTGGTCTTGTGAATGAACCACACTGAGTCTAATGAACCATGATGCTGATGGAGCTCTATGGGGTATGGAATTTAGATTGTTTTGTGAACATGGAGGCTCTGAGCACTGCATAGCACTGAGTAGATATTACCAAAACGTATTAGAGTAGAACAGAAGAGTGAGCAGTTAGAAGAATAGGGGAAACATTTTCTTTGAAAAACTTGATGAGCTGTTTTGCTTTGTTTTTCACTAAGTGTATCTTATAGTAACATACTTAAACATTCCCACTCCTTCAGTAACGCAATGTTTCCATCTAGGAAAAAATAATATCAATACTATGGTTTACATAGAAATATCCCAAAAAGGAGAGCCATCTTGTGTAAATAGAAGAGGAGGAGGAGTTTCCTTCTTGTCAATGATGCTGCTAGAAATAAGACTGAGAGGGACCAAATAGAAAAATAGTACTAATGTGGGTTTCCAAAAACTATGAATTGAAGACATAAAAATGCCAAATATACTCATTATGAGTGGAAGAAAATAATCTTTTCTGGTGGGGGAGGCAATAAATGATATGTTTTGTTTTGCTTTGTTGTTATTAGTCTATTTTGTTTGTTTGATTTTGAGACAGGGTCTCACTGTGTATCCCTGGCTGGCTGAAACTCACTATACAGACAGCTAAATTTTGACTCACAGAGTCCCATCTGCCACTGGTTCTCAGGTGCTGGAATTAAAGGCATATGCCATGATGCCCAACAAACAATGTTTTTAAGTTAATGCTCCAAATAATGCATGTGGGTTGTTTGGGCACCCACTGCAGTTGTCTGTCTTCACCACATGTTTAACTTCTTTCAATTTATGTATCATAACATATCCACATGGAGAACTTCTTTCCTCCACACTTCTTTCTATAAGGTTTTTTTTTTTTGAGTTTCATTTTTAACTTTCTGTGGCATCTCCCATTCACTTTTTTTTGCCATTTTCCAATGTTTTATGTATGTTTCTTGCTATATATGTTCTATATGAGTCTCATACATTCTTTCATTGTTCACCCAATACCACACACACACACACACACACACACACACACACACACAAACAAACAAAATATTGGTTATACCAGTTTTTTCATTGGTCTTTTAATTGGTGCCTTCTTTTCCTTTCCTGTTAGACTGTGTACTCTGAGGTCTAGATCACTGTCTAATGTAGTCACTGCTTTATCTCCAGCACTGGTATTGTATCAGATACAAAGGAGATGTTCAATAGATCTTGAGCAAAACAGATAATTAATATACTCAAGTGCTGGAGCAGCTTTTGATTGTGGGTGAAATCACTGATACAAGTTTTTCATATTACCAAGGACACAATCAGTGTAAGGAACGGTTGATTATGTTGAAAGTAACATACTTTCCTAACTGCATCAGTTGCGTGTAAAAGCAATAAACAATTCTCAAGAAGAATCCTGAGCAAATACTTTGGTTGTCCAAGAATGGGGAGGAGCTGCCCACCAGAGTTTTAGCGGAGAGCGGTGACTGTCTTTTTCCACGAAGAGTGAGCCAACTCTGCAAAGGCCTATGAGTTCTGTCGTTGATTCTGTTATTCTGATTCTTGAAATTGTATTTTCATGACAAGTGTCTGAGACTATATAAGTCAGAGGAGGGTAAAAACCTAAACGATTCCAGGTGTAGACTACAACCATATAGTCAATTGTTAAACCTGCTTGAAATCTTGCAAAACCCTTAGCTTTCTTAACACAAAGATGAAGTGTTTATTTCTTTGTGCCAATTTTAGTGCATGTTAGTTTGCTTGGCATGATTTCAAGGCTCCTTGTGAGAGTGAGCAGATATTTCCTTGTTTAACATTAGTTCAAGAAGCTCTATTTACAAGTAGTTATTTGTTATTGAATTCACTACCAAGTTGTTTCTTCTTTAAGATTGGTGAACTCAAAATGTGGTCATCTTGTTGCACATCTCAGATGCCTATTCCACTTCAAAAATCCACTCAACTTAATTTTTCTTGCTTTATTGAAATAAAATGAACATGTCGTTAAAGTTACCGGTTTTAGGTGTACCAACTCAGTGAGTTTTGAAAACTGTATACTTTCATAGGCTTGTATTTCTTGTGCCAGTTATAGGTGGTGTCCTCTCTACAATACAACCCAGTTTTCTTCCAGTCACTGAAGTTTTCCTCTTTCTAGTAGCATCTTATAACAGTTTGAATACGGCATCTTTCCCTTAGTCTAATGAATTTTAAATTCATATATGCCTGGTGTACAATTATTTTGGTTCCACTTTATTAGAATTAGAATGCAACTCTTATGGAAACACATCCAAGTCTGTTTATATTTGATTGCTATGACTGCTATGGGAACAATCATATGAAATATACTTGTGGATATGTTTTTTAGTTATCCTAAGTGAGTACTTATAAGTGGAACTTTGGGCCTAGGGATGTATTAACTTTCTGCTAGTGCCTTTGCTTGGTATGTCTGAGGCACCGGGTTCAAACCCCAGAACTTAAAAAAAAAAAAAAGATAAGTTAAGTAGAGAGGCATTGCTTGGTTTTATGATATGCATATTTCCTAAGTGACTGTGGTATTTTTCCTTCCTGCCAGACATGTATGAGAATTCCACCTAAAAGGACAGAAAGGTATCACAACACAAAAGACATTAGGTTAGTGTCTGATGAAGAAAGAAACAGCAAGTAAATTTTTGTAACTTGTTATTTATGGGCATGGGGATATGGCTCAACAGTTAAGAGCACTGCTGTTCTTGCAGGGGACTTGGTTTTGGTTCCCAGCACCCATACTGTGGCTTACAACCACCTACAATTCCGGTTCAAGGGGATCCACTGGATGCTACATGCATGTAAGCCAGCAAAACACACAAGCACACACACATACAGACACAGAGACATACTCACACAGACACATGTATACATACACATATACAGACACACAAAGACATATATACACATGTACATACACAGACACACAAAGACAATCACAGACACACATACACAGATACACACCCACGCATACACACAGAAACACAGACACATAGACAGACACACATGCAGACTCAACATATGCATATGAAGGCACACATAATATAAATAAAAACAATTATTTAAAAGAAATCTGTGAATTATGAGTCTCTATGGGTTGATTTTTAATCCTGATTATGGGTCATATTTTCCTGAATTAAAATTCCTGCATTATTTATGTTTTCCCGAATTCACACAAACAGTTATAACAGCTAAGTAATGAAGAACATGGGTACAATACAAATTATGTGAATTTCACTTTGCTCATCATGAGGTTTGGTTGTATTCCTTTAAAGAGTATCAAAGTTTGTTTGATACGTTATGACTTGCTGATAGCTTTGCTAAAGTGGACACATACCTATCTTCAGACCAAGACCAACATAAATCACTTCAATGACCTGGAAACTGTGACTTCTGTTCTGTTCTCATTTATGAAAACTGAAAGTATTCCCAGATCTGTTTTGATTCCTGCTTCTGTATTTTTATCTGATTTTTCCCCCTCTAGACGTTGTTAATTTTCTGTTGCATATGTTAAGGGTAAATACTCAGCCAATGACTCAGATCCCCCACCCCACCCCAATCTCTTCACATAGATCTCTGAAAGTTTTGTATATACAGTTTTCTCCTCTAGATTTCACAAGTTAGAGCTATTTTGGCTCCTCAGACCTCCAATCCGTGGGTCCTGTTTATATTTCTCCTAGCTCTCTGTCACCTGGGATGTACCTACTTTCAGTAAACTGAGGCAACTAAAGAATTTACTTCATTAGTTTTTTTCTCCTCATGGTAATTCATGGTCTTGCTGTTTGTATTGAAGTCCTGAATAATGGTGATTTTTGTGTGTGTGTGAGAGAGGAGGGTGTTGGGTGGGTATCTGATTTCCTAGTTGCTTATGAAAGTCAATAAGCCTGGTTGCTGTTACCTCACTCAAAATCACAAGTGGAGGTTCTTTCATTTCACTATTGGGTAAAAACAAATAAATAATAAATAAATAAAAACACCCTTCAGTTATGAAATAATGTAGTGGGCTCACAGCAATAATCAATATGAAAGAGTAACATCTTCATTGTTATATAATATGATTTTCTGATTTTTCACTGAATAGTTCTTAGAGCAGATTTTTTTTTAAAAAAATCTTCATTTATTTGTTAACATTTCTTGATAAAGTAATATCGAAGCATTTTCTGTTTGTTTTGGGGGTATATTTCAATCTTCAACCTTCATCTCTTTCCAGATATTTTAGTTGATACACTTTGGATGGTTGTAATTTTAATATGCAACTGCGTTTTTTTATCTTATATACAATCCTCTTTATTAACCCATGTACAGTAGTCAAATTTACCATAAATTTTAACATTTAAAAATGGAATGCAACTCTAGAATAAATGAAAAAAATACCATTTTGCTCATGCTGACCTTGCTTTTCTTAATTACTTCCATGACATTTTTTTTCTGTTTAAGCATAATTCTCTACAATCATATTTCTGAATTTTCCTTGATTTTATTTAATATATTTCCTTTGGGCCCTCTGAACATTAGCTTTGAAGCTGTTGCTTGCAGAGTTCCACTGATGAGTGGCTTTGGAGGAGGATTGTACAAACTGCTCATCAAAAAGTCTTTTAGGTTGATTGCTTTTCAAGAAGAGGGGCTTCTGAGCTGTGCTGAACTTTCAGTATCATTAACTATAGATGGAGCCTGTAGAATGAGAGTTCTGATGACTGGCAAAAGCAAGTTTGGGACCAAAACCATGAAAGCAAGGAAGGTCAGAGGTCAAAGACTGAAATTTGAAGTTTCTATTCTTCTGTTATGTGTATCTTAGAATCTCTAAGATATTAGTTGTGGATAACTACATAAGAATATAATTCAAGTATTATTTAGAAGTTTTACACTGCCATATACTCAAATAAGGGATATATATATTTTAGGAATACCTTTATTCAAAGTGCAATACCACTTACTACATTGTTAAATGGAAATTAACTCCAAAATTCAATGATTTGGTAATTGTTTAAAGTATATCAAGTAAAAATACTGATCAGAAGACAAAGTACAGAAAACTCAAGTGTGCACAGAATCTTGATTTAAGACAGATTTGTTTTTAAAAATCAGCAAGTCAAATACAAAAGGCTGCACATACTTCACGGTGCAATTAACTTCCATATAAAACAGAATAAAGTTAGAAACTCACCCCATGATATACACAAAGTAATTCTAGGTTTATTGCATTAGAAACATAGTAATCAAAACTGCAAAGCATGTTTACAAGTTGGAAGACAGCTTTATGATTTGGGAACAGAAGAGAATTAGCAAAAACACACACAAGTACATGCATGCATGTGCATGCACATGCATACACATGTATACACACACACACACACACAGCGTGAAGCATGAAGAAACATTCAATTAGTTATTTTTAACTAAATTACAGTTTAAAGAACTAAACAACAAAAGATAACATTTAAAGTTTAGACTGAGAAGGTCAATAGACCTAAAGTAGATATGCAGCTCACTAATATCAAAAAAGGAAAAAACATTAAAGTTAAATAAGCATTGTTTTAAAAACTCTAAAAATATAATATACATAAAAAAACAAAACATTTTATGATATGAAATTCTAGTGCAAAACAGAAATGTCATTACACTGGAAATTAAAAGGTCAGATGTTTTAATTGTTGTAAACAAGGTCATCTGAAAAGGGATGGTAGGCAAGGCATTTCTAGCAATAATGTTTTTTTTTTCTAAAGACAATCCAAACAAGACCCCAGCCTTCTAGAGTATGCAGAAGGTATGGCAAAGGCCAGAATTAGACTAGTAAATACAGATCAACAAGAGACAGGCAAGGTAAACTTTTGCCATTGGGAAATGCCTCAGGGGCACACAACTGACTGAATTCCCTTGTCTTCTTTGATACCTAAGGATAGTCTGTTATAGTGATTGATTTAAAAGACTGCTTTTTTACTATATCTTTACAAGATCAGGATAGAGAAAAATTTGCCTTCACAGTGCCTACTTCTAATAATTCCCAGCCTGTTAAAAGGTATCAGTGAAAAGTTCTTCCACTAAGGCTGTTAAACAGCCCCACTGTGTGTCAATATTTTGTATAACAGCCATTAGAAATAATAAACAATTTCCTCAATCTATAATTTACCATTATGTGGATGATATCTTACAAGCTGATTCAGACATAGTTGCCTTAGAAAAAGTGTTTGATAAAGTAAAAAGAATTTTTTGCCTTGCTGTAGATTAAAAATTGCTCCTGAAAAATACAAAGATGAGATACTATTAATTACCTAGGATATAAGATAGATTTACAAAAATTTTAATCACAGAAAGTACAAATCAGGAGAGATCAATTACAAACTTTCCATGATTTTCAAAAGCTGCTGGAAAATATTGACTGGCTATGGCCCAAAATTGCATTAACAACTCAAGAACTAAGTAATATATTTCAAACCTTACAAGGTGATAAGAACTTTAATAGTACAAGAAAATTGTCAGCTGAGGCTGAGAGAGAATTGACTTTGGTATCAAAGAAATTATGTGATGCACATGTGAATTGCTTGGATCCAGAGCTTGATTGTATTCTGATTATTTTACCTTCAATGCAATCTCCCAAAGGAAAATTGAAACTTTGTCAATTAACAGGAATAGACCCAGCAGAAACTGTAGTACCTTTTACTAATGTTGAAATTGATTCATTATGGGCAGAAAATGATCATTGACAAAGAGATTGCAGTATTTTTTTTGGAGAGATTAGCAACAAATATCCCAAAAGAAAGTGACTTCAGTTTATAAAAATAACTAATTGGATCCTTCCTTACATGGTATGAGGAACATCAATTTCTGGAGCCCTTATATTTTATACTGATGCAAATACATCAGGAAAGGCAGGTTATAAGCCAGGAAAAATAAGTAAAGTGGCTCAAAGCCCTTATGATTTCATTTAAAAGTCAGAATTATATGTTATTCTCATGGTTATATTAGATTTTCCAGAATCTCTTAATATAGTTACTGACTCTCAACATATAGAAAGGGTTGTTTTACATATTGAAACTGCTGGACGTATTTCAGATGATTCAGAATTAACTTTGTTATTTATTCAACTGCAACAAATAATCAGAAATAGAAATCATCCCTTGTATATAACACATATCAGATCCCACATGGGTCTACCATGCCCTCTAGCACAAGGTAATGATGAAATTGATCAGTTATTGGTAGGAAATGTGCCATAAGACTCAGAATTTCATAAGAAATACCATATTAATACCAAATGTTTAAAGAAAGATTTTTCTATCACTTGTTAACAAGCCAAGGAAATTATAACAAAATGTCCTACTTGTTCTTTATATAACCAAATTCACTACCTGCAGGATGCAACTCAAAAGGTACTCAAAGAAATGAAATTTGGCAAATGGATGTGTTTCATTTTGTGGAGTTTGGAAAATTAAAAGTATGTGCACCATACCATAGATACATATTCAGGATTTCAATGGGCAACTGTTTTGAGTCTGAAAAGGGTGATTCTGTAATTACACATTTATTAGAAGTCATGGTCATTATGGGAATATCCATATGAATTAAGTCATCTATAACAATAAAAATTACAGTCATGTTAGGTATGTTTTCAAGGTCAACCAGAGATATATTTTAGATAGACTGATGGTCAAATACTTCAGAGATCTACAGTATATGGCATCTAAGATGTTTTAATAACATGAGGCTTTTCATGACAGTTAGATATGCCTGCTCCTGGCAGCATCAATATACTTCAGAGAAGATGGTGGGCATCAAAGAACCTCCCTATGGAATTTGCTTTCATTTGTGGCAAAGCTAGCCACTGGGTAAGTAACTGCCCTTGCCTCACCTGCTGACAGTATGCTGTCCAAATGGGACAGGCAGGACACAAAAGAAAGTGACTGCCTAACTTTGCCAAGACAAGGTAGGAGAGTCCTTCCAAACTTCTGCTTCACAGAAAAGTCTGTCAGATATTCTAGGCCTGTAGGCCAAAGATAAATGCCCCAACACTGCAGAGGAACTTTGGGTGACTGCTAAGGCAACCAGATGCCTCTGTCATTTCTGTAGTTTGGCATTTTGTTTACTCCATACTTCCTGTTTACTCATGTAATATTTTATCCTTCTTAGGTCTCTAATGGGGTTGAAGTCTAGATAGTTATACAATTTTCTTTGTTACCAAATTCAGAAAAGAAACTCACAAAAGAGATGTAAAGTTTATAATGTTGAGAGACATAAAAGCTTAAGTTGTTTATCTAAGAAAGTGTCTTAAGGTCTAAAAAGATATTTTTAGGTTGGTAATACAAGTTATGATAGAAAGTGATTTATATATAAAACTCTGGACTCATGAAGATAGAATAGATAATAGAGTAATTTCTCTGAACTTGCCAAATACAAGTAGATTGGAAATTGTAAATATAGTCCTTACCAGATAATTTTTCTTATTGTATATAGTTTTACTGTGTTAAAGTTAAAACATTTCCTTTTTATTTAGACAATACATGATAATTGTTTTTAGTGTATATAGTTTTACTGTGTTAGAGTTAAAATCTTTCTTCTTTATTTAGACAAAAGGGGGAAAATTGTGGAATATTTGATTGCACGGTGACACTCTGAGACTGTTAATAAAGTTAAATCTTGAATCAAGGATAAAGTCCATGACAACCAGACCAGAATTAGCCATAAAGATTTTGGAGGGCCAGATAGAGAGGTACAGGAAGAGATAAGGAGGGGCTTAGAGATTCACAGCCTTTTTGATCTGGGAAGGTGGCAAGAGAGGGTCAGCTAAATGTTTCTCTACTGTTTTCTTGATCTATAATGTTTGCTCCCCAATTACTGACTCCCAAGTTTCTATTAGTAATAAATGCTGGTAAATTAGTAAATGCTTCAGTATATGATACAAAGGTGCACTTCAATGAGATGGGAGATAGCATACAGGTGTTATGAAGTAGGAACTAGGGATAATGGAGCAAGAAGTGTTAAGAGGGGTGGAGTGTGGAAGGACTTCATAGAGGAGTAGGTATCTAAAGAGATAATTAACAATGAAGATCTTTGAAAAAGACATATGGAAGCCTACTACTGTAGGAGTTTTCTGTACATATATTCTGTGCCATCCTATGATAGAAGTATATAATTTGCATTTGATGTTATATGGGGCTACAGACAGATTTGAGTCTCATAGACATTGGAGTTTTAAACTGTTGAGACTGCTAAAGGCAATGGGGACCATGGAAATTGAAATTAAAGTGTTTTGCACTATGAAAATGTGTCTTAGTTACTTTTCTAATACACTTAAAACACCATGAGTAAGGCAACCTGTAAAAGAAAGGTTCTAATTGGGCTTACAGTTGCAGATGGTTAGAGTCCATGAAGGTGGAGTGAAGGCTTGATGGCATGAAATGCTGAGAGCTCACATCTTGAACCACCATCAGGGGACCCAAAGAGTCTGAGAATGTCTTGAGTGTTTTGAAATCTCAAAGCCTGCCTCCAGTGACATTCTTCCACCTGCAGGGTCCTATCTCCTAATCCTCCTCGAACAACCATCAATTGGGAACAAGTATTCGAGTGTCCTAGATGTATGAAGGACATCTCTTCCAAATCACAGCATATGGCTATGAGTCTATAGAAGTGGAATTTAGTGTGTTAAATGAGAAATATCTCGCATAGGTAACTGAACACTTAATCTCCAGTTGGTAGCACAGTTTGGGGTGTTTATGAAATTTTTGTGAGGCACTTGCTAGACAAAGTAAGTCACTGAAAGTAAGGCTTTGAAAGTATACAATCTTGCTCCACTTCCAGCTCATTCTCAGTGTCTCCTGTGTACGGCAGAAAATTTAATCTCCAAGCTTTCTATTCCTACTGCTGTGCCTTTTGCTTGCTGCCATGCTTCCCCCACCATTATAGACTCTTCCCCACTAAACCCAAATAAACAATGAACCAACAAACCAACAAACCAACCAACCAACCAACCAACCAACCAACAACAATAAACCCAAATAAATCTTTCCTTCTATAAATTGCCTTCATCATGGTGTTTTATTACAACAACAAAAATAGATAATACAACCAGATTTATAGTACCAGACATGCATTCCATTCCATGGAGTCAGCCTTAGATCCAATCAAGAAGCCTTTGGTTAGTCCTAGAACAATCATGCTACAATTTCACCTGTAAGTCTATTGTAGCTTGCAGATAAGTATTGCAGCCTTTGAGGTATACAGTTAGTTTTTTTAGTATGGATTGGTTTTCTTTTGTAACAGCTGCATAGCACCTTATGACACTATGGACAATTGTCATGAGGGAGGAAGTTTCTAGCTCAGTTCCAGTTTTATTTCTTTGTGTTATGTATCCAAAGTGTGAATTGATTTCAGCAACAGGATCATACCTAGTTCTGACGGACAACCAACAGTGGTGGCAGTGTCCTCCACTGTTTTGGGTTTTCTAAAGGCTCCCTGATCAACAGCTTATAGGAATGTATACCATACTTGTCTCTGGGACTTTGGGTTAGTAACCAAACCAAAGGTTAGGTTTGGTTAGGTTTCTTGGAACAGCATCTTTTTTATTGATTAAATTTATTCTTTGCCAATTTTATACATATATATTGATTGCATTCTGTTTACACTGTCCTCACAATTTTTTCAATCTTCTTTCCACTCCTGTAACCCACCTCTCCTCCCTACAGGTCTTCTTCTATTCATGTTTTTTGTTTGTTTGTTTTGTGACCCACTGGTTTTTACCAGGACCATGTATGTTGCCCTGGGCTTGAACTATCAACTAGAGCCTGTTGGACTCACCATTTGGTATATAACTTAAGGCAATGACTATCCCTCCTCCAGAACCCACCAGTTGCCAATAGTTCATCAGTGATATAAGACCTAATGAATTCCTCCCTGATCCATGATTGGCTATTGACTGCCCTAGTCTTGAATAGGCCCAGTGGAAGTAACGGCAGCTGTGTAAGATCATGTTTGTAGGAGTTTCCCATGTCCTGAAGATAGCATTTCACATCCCTTCTTTGTAGTGATACTTTATCACTGAAATGTGGTGATATTTTATTTGTATGTTAATAAATAAAGTTTGCCTGAGGATCAGAGATCAGAGGACACAGCCAGCCATAAACAAAAGTCAGGCAGTGGTAGCACATGCCCTTAATCTGATCACATGGCAAGCAGAGTCTCTGTGTATTCAAGGACACACTAGGGAACAGCCAAGTGTGGTGACCCACACCTTTAATCCCAGTACCAACCTTAGAAACCTGGAGGTCTGTACAGATAGGCAGTGACAAGCAAGTGAGGTAGCTGGGCTAAGAGCCCATGAGAAGGCAGAACAGCAAGGCAATAAAGGCACAGGTTAGATAGGAAGAAGTTCTCTCTTCGGAAACTACGGCAGTGTGATGAGTTAAGGCTAGCTGGTGTCTCTCACTATTTCCTTGATCTCTAAGGCTTTCACCCCTATATTTGGCTCTGTGTTTCTTATTTAATAAGACCATTTAGAAATTCATCTACACTTCTTCCTGTCTTTTTACATGGATCTTTCATTCTTCCTGTATCCCCTTTCACAGTATTTCCTGAACCTTACAAGGGATAATATGAATGTCCTTTTCAGGGTTGAGTAGTCAACTGTCATTTACTCTAAGCACCTTGAGCAGAAACAAGTCTGCATTTACTGCAATTAGTTGCAGAGAGAAGCTTTTCTGATTAAGGATGAGAGTAGCATTTGTCATTAGGTATAATTATTAATATTTAGACTACATTTTGACACTGTGGCAATTTAGCTAAACAACGGAGTATAGACTGACTTCCATACGAAGGTCTAGGACCTCCCAAGCTACTGTGTTTTTAAATCATGCTTGCACTACAAGACATGTATAATCTTCTACAGAAAGGACCTCACATCCAATGCAGAAGATATCTTAGTTGGGGTTTCTATTACTGTGATAGAACACTATGACCAAAAACAATTTGGAGAGTAAAGGGTTTATTTTAGCTTACAGCTGTAGCCCAGCATAAGGGGAAGTCATGACAGGAACTCAAGACAGGAACTTGGAGTCATTCATTTTCTCAATAGGGTTCTTGGCATGCAAAGACATGAAGTTTTATTAGTAGTAGCTAAACTCTGGACATAACCAAGTATCCATAGGCAGGTGAGCATATAAACTGTGATATCCAGTGCCTGGAAATCTACTAAGCAACATAAAGCAATGAATTGTTCATACATGTAATACCACAAGTGATTCTAAAGCAAGAGTGGAGGTGGGAAGCATGGCACTGACGCATGAGGAAGCTTTGGGACATAATAGCTTTATCCATTATCTTACTTTAAGTTTGCCTCATGGGTTGATTTACATATCTAAACTTTGCTATCTATCCTTTTTAAGCATGCACAGTTTGTTATAATCGATTTACCTTCAATAAAGTTATTTTAAATTAATCAAATCTTTGCATTGTACTCACTTAGCGCTCTTTGCTCAACTACTAAAAAGGTGAAAAAGAAGAAAAGAGCAAAATGAATTGAAACAGAGACCACAAGCTCTCTACATCTCTTTTATCTCTTTCTCATTCTCAGGTACAATATTACCATTATAAAGAAAGGCATCCTCTTTTATTTTATTTTTTTTTTAAGATAAGATTTCTCTTTGTTACCTTGGCTGTCCCGGAACTAACTTTGTAGACCAGCGTGGCCTTGAACTCAGAAATCCACTTGCCTTTGCCTGCCAAGTGCTAGGATTAAAGCCATAGACTACCACACCTGGGTATAAGGAGTACATTCTTACCTCTCTCTTTTAAACTTTAATATGAAAATAGTTCCATTAAGGTTCAATTTGGACAATAATGTATCATAAAATTCTCAATTTTTATGCTGGCTATGAGAAGAACATTATGAAAACATTAGTTTTCATAGAAAACATAATAAATTTTATTGCTGGCAGAGCATATAATTAAAAGCTTAAAATAATATCACAGCGAGTCATTAATTTCATATGTCAGGTCATACAGTGGGAAATTATTAATTTGTTTTTCAGTTGGATGATTAAAATGGCAGGATATTAAAGAACAGCATAGGGTGAAGTAGGCCCACAGAAGCATTATGGGATTGTTATGAATTATCTGAACACTATTGGCACAATTCTAGTAGGCCCAGGGAGTGTAGGGAGACTATAGAGAGAAAAATCTGTGGAGGGAAAATCTGTCAACCCCCAGCAGCATGGAGAAGTAGCAGCTTTAAAAGCCACTGAGTGATCTTAACACGTGTTGGACTCCAGATGAAGTGTTTACCTATATTGTTTTATTATTGATAAAAACTGGGGAGTCAGATATTGGGGTGCAAACCTGATAGATCAAGAAAACAGCCAAGAAACAATGAGCTGATTCTTTCTCTCCACCTTCCCAGATCAAAAAGATCAGAATTTCTCTAAGCCCTTCCTTATGTCTTCCTGTACCTCTCTATCTGTCACTCCAGAATCTCTATGGCTAATTCTGGTCAGCTAGTCATGGATTCCACCCTTGATTCAAGGTTTAACTTTATTAATCTCAGAGTGTCACTGTGCAGTCAAATATCCTGCGATAATACCCTGACTAATTTCTTGTCTTCTATGGGTACTTGATTTAAACCTAGATATCAAAAGATTCAAAGTTAATATTGACATATGAAACAAAATATGGCTGTTTGCATTTGAGGTTCTAGGTTACCTTGCTCAGAATTCTGAAATAATAATTATTATTTCAAATTCTACCTATAAACCTGCAAATCTCATTACTTTTTACATCTGAGTAATACCACATTGTGTAAATATATCACATTTTCATTATCCATTCATCAGTTGATTGACATCTAGGCTGTTTCCATTTCCTGGTTATTTAACTAGAGCAGTAATGAACATGGATGAGAAAGTATCTCTATAGTAGGATGTAGAGTCTTTCAGAAATATGCTAAAGAGAATATAGCTGAATTGTAATATAGATCTTTTTCTAGCCTTTTAAAGAACCTACACGTAGATTTCCATAGTGGCTGTACCAGTTTACACTCCTATTGACAATGACTAAGTGTCCACCTTTCCCTACATCTACACTGGCATCTCTTGTCATTAGTGTTCTTGCATTTAACCTTTCTTTCTGGGGTAAGATGAAACATCAATGTTGTCTTAATTTGCATATACCCAATGGCTAAGAATTCCATAAATTAAACAATGTATATGTATCTCTTGGTCATTTATATTTATTTCTTCTTCTGAGAACTCTCTGCTTAGATACAGGCTCCAGTTCTTAGTTTATGTTTCCTTGGTGTTTACTTTTTTGAGTTCTTTATATATCCTAGACACTAACATTCTGTGATATATAGCTGGTAATGATTTTATCCCGGATCTGTACTGTCTCTTCATTAGATTGAAGGTGTCCTTTGTTGTACAGATGTTTTCTTTTTATTTCATGAGGTCTAGGATTTTAATTGTTGGTCTTAGTGTCTTCTTTACTGAGGTCCTATTGAGAAAGCCCCTTCCAGTGCCTGTAAGTTGAAGTGCATCCCCTACTTTCTTCTCTAACATATTCAGGATATTGGGTTTCATGATAAGGCCTTTGATTTGCTTGGAGGTGAGATTTGTGCTGGGTGAGAGGTCAGGATCCAGCTGTATTCTTTCACATCTGGCTTTTCAGTTTGACAAGCACCACTTGTTGAAGATGCTGTCTTTTTGCCAGTGTGCCTGTTTTGGCATCTTTGTTAGATTTCAGGTGTCTGTAGAAGCACAAGCTTGTCTTTGGGTCCTCTGCAATGAGTCTTTCTCTGTCCTGACAGCCAGCTCCCAAATAACAACATGGAGACTTATTATTCATTATGAAAGCTTGGCCTTAGCTTAAGCTTGTCCCACTAGCTCTTATAACTTATATGTTATTCCCTATAATCCTTCAGTTCTTCAGGACTTTTATCAAGAAGGGATATTGGATTTTATAAAAAAAAAAAAAAGGCCTGTCTGCATCTAATGAGTTGATTATTAGGCTTCTATCCTTAATCTATGATTTATGAATGTGGTAGATTATGCTCTCAACTATATATTTGAGCTTCCCCTGCATCTCTGGGATGATGCCAGCTAGATAGTAGTGGATAATCTTTTGATATGATCTTGAATTTGGTTTCCAAGTGTTTTATTGAGAAATTCACACCTATACTTACCAGGTAAACTATCTTCATATCCATAGATTCGTGCATATCTCATCCTTCATCAGAAACCTTTATTTTTGCAGTAGATGGTGATTAATTTAGAGACCCAGAACTGGCCAGTGTCTAGAGAATGAGAGACTGTGGATTGCTCAGCTCTATATAAGATATTTATAATACTTGCTCTCCAAGAATCTGGGATTGTTTTGGAAGAGAGAACTGAAATATTGTAACAACCAGGAGTTGTGGATGTCTGCAGCTGGACATGACAGGACCCTTGGACACCCGAACACATAGGGTCTCTGAATGCATGCATAAGAGCTGCAGCAGACCAGATCATGGATAAGGAGGGGACTTACAAATTCCTAATCCCCACTGAAGAGCTATTTGCTGTTCGAATCTTAGATTGTCCTTTAATAAAAAACCAAGAGCCTGATATTGGGGTGAAGGCTGAAAGATCAGAGAAGCAAAGCAGCCAGCCACTAGTTCTTACCTCTACAAAATCCTCTGCCTAAAAAGAGTGAATTCCTGTTTCCTCACACCTTATATACCTTTCTCTGCCCTGCCATATTACTTCCTGGGATTAAAGGTGTGTGTGCTTCCCAAGCAAAGGCATGAAATCTCAAATGCTGGGATTAAAGGTATGTGCCACCACTGCCCAGCTCTGTTTCTAATCTAGTGGCTGGCTCTGTCCTCTGATCCTCAGGCAAGTTTATTAGGGCACACAATATATCACCACAGCTATTGACAATTGATAACCACATAAAAGTGGGCACATGAAGTTTGGAGGGATATGTGGTGAAAGGGCAAGGAAAAGAATTGGAAGAAAGGAAATGGAGGGGGAACTTGATAACACATTATTATATACATGTATGAAAGTGTAAAATAATAAAAATTTTAAAAAATAAGCATGCCTTTAATAGAATTATGAATGGTTTAATTTTAAAAAATAGAAAAAATAATCCCAAAACTTCATAATTTCCTGTTAAGCATAAGACATATATTTATAAAAAACTAAATTGCACTCATTTGGATAGCTACTTCTGGTAAAATTTAATGAGGATTTGACTACTAATAGTATCATATATTTCAACCATATTGGCTTTGTGCCTTATTACATACATTGCACTCCAGGACTGGGTGCCACTGTGAGTCATCTAGATTTCCTCTTCTGGACCAAGGCTCTCACTTCTCAAGGTACTGGTAGTGTTGTCTGCTGCTGCTGTTGCTGCTGCTCACTCAAGAACCTCTTTTGAGATTGATCTAGAACACAAGCAACTAATCACTGCAGGCAATCATCCCCTCATTGGGAACAACCATTGTTTTAACCTCCTCTGTCAGATGGGGACAGTTATGAAGACTCATTCCTGTTCCCAAGAGCCTTGTGGAATGACTAAGCGTTTGCTATATTTGAATCACAGTTCAACTTCTTTCTACCCCTTGCCTGCTTCTCTCTTGCTCCCTAAGAGGGACCTTCCTAAGTTACTATGTGATGACCTTCTTGAACACAAACCTCAATGTCTGTGCCTGCCTTCTTGGAAACCAACTGATGCCTATTTTATGTTCCAAGAGAAAATATAATACTGGAAAACAAATGACTGTGAGCAAGCATTTTTCCAAAATATTTGCATCTGGTATTCTGTGTTTCCCAAGTGTAAAACAAAAGTTAGGATGTTTCAATCTTTTATTTCGCTAGTGGTTACATAGTTTGGACACTCCCTTGGCAGGTATTAAAACTATGTAAATCAATTGGACATGACTTTAGAAACTCCTTGCCCACAATGTATATGCCAAAACAAACACTCTACCATTCCTTAAACTGAACTAATAAATAATCTAATGAGACAGTAAACACTGTCATATGATGGAAAACTCAAATCTATAGCTAATTAAATTAATAATACTTCCCTTTACTTCTGTGCTCCATAACACAGAATTTGGGATGAAAAATTTGTAGTCTTACACTTAATTTTTCAAAATTCAAATTGCATTTGTTGGCAAGAAGCCTACTGTCTCACTTTGAGTCTGTACAGGAATCCAAAAAGATGTTAAATTGCATCTTTAGGATTTCCTTTATTTCATGCCTAGTACTGTAACCATGGTCAAAACCAATGGCTTAAGAATTCATAAGTCAAAAAAAAAAAGAAGTCATAAGACTGCATGAATAGATATTGAATTTTATCCTAAATTTATTTATTTTTATATCCATAGCTCTGTGCTCCTTGAAACCTTGATCAGAGAAGCTTCTTATTTCAGTGAGTAATAGATAAAGAAGAGATGCACCAGTATTCAAAGGGCTAAAGGTAAGCCACTGTAGGTAGATAGGACATCTATATCAAAAGGATGGGGAGGTGTTGTGAACTGTTCTTCTCTGGATATGGCATGACTATTGCATAAATGAACTCACAGAAGGGGAATGACCCAAACAAGAACAAACAATTCAATTAAATAGAAACAAAGAGAATAATATAAAAAATCAATGGAACAAAGTTAGTTCTTTCAGAAAAATTACAAGATAGACAAAGCCCTATCCAAACTAACTAAAAGGTAGAGAGAGGGCATCCAAATTAACAAAATCAAAAACAAAAAGGGGGCATAACAACAGACACTTGGGAAATCCAAATAATCATTAAGTCATACTTTAAAAATCAAGTCCATAAATGTCCAAATCCTTGCCCAAGACCATCAGCTTGATGCAAAATTGTCTTATATCCTGGCAAGATTTAATACTTTAATCCAGTGAGATGGCCTGTTTCTCCTGGCAACTCAGAGGCAACAAAATGAGCAGGGGTCAGCTGGATAGTTTGAAGAGGAGCCTTAGAAATAGGTTAAACAAAGCTGGTAATTCTCTGAAGAGTGTTTAATAAAGAGACTACAGTTTGAAGTTAAAAAAAATCGTATGCCACAAAATTGGAATATCTAAAGGAAATGGATAATTTTCTCAATAGATATCACTTATCAAAGTTAAAGCAAGATCAGATAAACAATTTAAAAAAACCTATATAGAAACAGTCATTAAAAGTCTGCCCCCCAAAAAAAAGTCCAGGACCAGATGGCTTTAATACAGAATTATTCCAGATTTTCAAAGAATAGCTAACACCAGTACTCCTCAAATTATTGCACAAAGTAGAAACAGAAGAAACGTTGCCACATTCATTTTATGAGGCCACAGTCACCCTGATATACAAGCTACACAAAAAGATTCAACAAAGAAAGAGAATTACAGACGTATTTTCTTCATGAACATTGATTAAAAAAAATACTCAATAAAATACTCATAAAATACTCACAAAATGAATCCAAGAACACATAAAAAAGATCATCTGCTATGACGAAGTAGGCTTTATCCCAGAAATGCAGTGATAGTTCAACACACAAAAATTAGTCAATGTAATCTACCATATAAATAAACTGAACTAAGAAAAAAAAAAAACCAAACCCACATGATTATTACATTACCTGCCGAAAAAGTCTTTGACAAAATCCAACACCCTTTCAAAATAAAAGTCTTGGAGAGATTAGTGTTAACATGGACATACCTAATCTTAATAAAAGCAACAATATACAGCAAGTTGATGGCCAATATCAAATTAAATGGAGAGAAACTCAAAGCAATCCCACTAAAATCAGGAATATGACAAGGCTGTTCACTCTCTCCTTATCTATTCAATATACTACTCTAAGTTCTAGTAGGAGAAATAAGACAACTGAAGGAGATCAAGGTGATGCAAATTGGAAAGAATGAAGTCAAAGTATTTTTATTTGGATGTTATATGATAATATACATAAGGAGCCACAAAAATTCCACCAGAGAATTCCTACAGCTGATAACCACCTTTAGTGAAGTAGCTGGATACAATATTAACTCAAAAAAATTAGTAGCCCTTCTATACATAAATGACAAACTGGCTGAGAAAGAAATCAGGGAAACAACATCCTTCTCAACAGTCACAAATAATATAAAATACCTTGGGGTAATTCTAACAAAGCAAGTGAAAGACTTACATGGCAAAACATTCATGTCTTTGAAAATGGAAATTGAAGAAGATATCAGAAGATGGAAAGATCTCCCATGTTGAAGAATCGATAGGATAAATGTAGTAAAAATGGCCATGTTACCAAGAGCATTCTACAGATTCAATGCAATCCCCATCAAAATTATAGCACAATTCTTTATTCTTCAAATGCCAATACTTAACTTCAAACGTAAAAACAAAAAATCTTGGCTAGCTTAAACAATCCTGTACAATAAAAGAACATCCAGAATTATCACCATCCCTGATTTCAAGCTGTACTGCAGAGCTACAGTGATAAAAACTTATTGGCATAAAAACAGACAAGCTGATCAATGGCATCGAATCAAAGACCTAGATGTAAATCCACATATGTATGGACATCTGATGTGTTTTTTTTTATAAAGAAGCCAGAAATCAACAATAGAAAAAAAGAAAGCATCTTCAACAAATGCTGCTGATGTAACTGGATGTAGGCATGTGGAAGAATGCAAATAGATCCATTATCTAACACTTTGCACAAAACTCAAGTCCAAGTTGATCAAAGACCTCAACATAAAACTAGATATACTGAACCCAATAGAAGAGAAAGTAGGGAATAGCTTTGAACACATTGGCACAGGAGACAATTTTCTGAACAGGCACTAAGAACAACAATCAGCAAATAGGACCTCCTAAAACTGAGAAGCTTCTATAAGGCAAAGAATATTGTTAATAGGACAAAACAGCAACCTGAAGAATGGAAAAACATTTTCACCAACTTCACATCTGACAGAGGGCTAATATCCAAAATATATAAAGAACTCATGAAACTAGACATCAACAAATCAAATAACCCAATTAAAACTGGTGTGTAGATCTAAATAGAAAATTCTTTTTTTTTTGTTTCCAGCCGAATGCCGTTTATTGAAAGAGGGAGGAAACCTTAAATACAGGCTTACAGCACAATGGCGGATCCCCAGAGGGCAGAAGTTTGCTACATTATTGCATCTAAGCTGTTTACACCAAATGCAGGATACAGGAACAAAGAACCTCCGGTAGAACGTTAGGTGAGAAGGAAACCAGCAGGAAATCTGAATAGGGTGGACAACAGGTCAAGAAAATTCTCAACAGAGGAATCTCAAATGACTGAAAAACATTTAAAGAAATATTCAATATCTTTATTTATCAGGGAAATGCAAATCAAAAAGACTTTGAGATTCCATCTTACATCTGCCAGATTGGCTAAGATCAAAAACATAAGTGACAGCTCATGTTGGTGAGTCTATGGAGCCAGAACATTGATCCATTGCTGGTGGGAGTGCAAACTTGTACAATCACTATGGAAATCAATAAGGAAATTCCTTAGAAAACTGTGATCTACCTCATGACCCAGCTATACCACTCTTGGGCATGTACCCAAAGGACACTCTCTCCTATCACAAGAACACTTGCTCAACTCTGTTCATAGCAGCTTTATTCATAATAGCCAGAAACTGGAAACAACCTAGATGTCCCTCAACTAAAGAATGGATAAAGAAAAGGTGGTACATTTAAACAATGGAGTAATAGCTGTTAAAAAGAATGAAATTTGCAGGCAAATAGATGGAACTAGAAAAGATCATCCTGAGTCAGGTAACCTGGACTCAGAAAGAATAAACATGGTATATACTCGCTTATAAGTGGACATTAGCTGTCAAGTAAAGGATAATCATGCTACAATCCACAGACTCATATAGACCAAATAACAGGAGGGCTCAAGAGGGGAACCATGAATCTCCTAGGGAAGAGAAAATAGAATAGATTTTACAGGTGGACTAGGGGCAGGTGGGGATGGAAAAGGGAGGGATCAGATGAGTGGAAGGATGGAGGGAGAGAATAATTGGAGAGATAACTGGAATTGAGGGCCATTTGGGGGGGTCTGTATAGAAAACTTGTGCAGTGAAAACTCCATAGAATCTGTGAGTGTGATCCTAGAAAAGTCTCCTCTTAAATGGAGGATATTAAGCCCAAACTGGACATCTTTTACCACTAGGAAAGGCTCCCAGCAGTGAGATTAGGACATCAACCCAGCCACAGAACCTTCACTTACACTCTATCTCGCCTATAAGATTGCTGGGGTAATGGTGGCCCAGAACTTGTGAGAGTGGCCAACCAATAAGGTCTAACTTGAGGTCCACACCACTAGAGGTATCTCATGCCTGACACTACCTGGATGGCCATGAACCAGAGGCAGGACGGCCCAGAGATGCAGGATAGAACTAAACACGGGTGACCAAAAAATAGTCAACAAACTAATGATATTCTGCTGTACTTGTAGATCAGTGCCTAGCCCAAGTTTCATCAGAGAGGCATCACCCAGCAACTGATGGGAGCAGAAGCAGAGATGCACAGCCAAACACTAGGTGCTAGGTGGAAGAAGGGACACCCCACAGTAGAGGAGGAAGGATTTTGTGAGCCAGAGACATGGAGGACACCATGAGAATACGGCCCACAGAATCAACTAATTTGGGCTCAAAGGGCTCACAGAGACTGAAGTGACAGACATAGACTTTGTATGGGTCTGAGCTAGATCCTCTGCATATACATAATGGTTGTGTAGCTTGGCATTCTTGTCAGTCTCCCAATAGTGAGAGTGGGTAGCGTACTTGCCTGCTCTTGGGACCTGTGGTGAATTGAATGTAACTGGTCCCCATAATCTCATAGGGAATGGCACTATTAGGAGGTATGGCTTTGTTGGAGTGGATATGACCTTGTTGGAGGAAGTGTGTCACTTTTGGAGGTGAGTTTTGAGGTTTCCTATGCTCAGGATACTGCACTATGTCTCAGTCTATTTCCTATTGCCTGCAAGATGTAGGACTCTCATCTACTTCTCCAGCACCATGTCTACCTGCACATCACAGTGCTTCCCACTATGAAGATAATGGACTAAACCTTTGAATTATAAGCGAACCACCCCAATTAAATGTTTGTTTGTTTGTTTGTTTTTTGTAAGAGTTGCCATAGTCTTGGTGTCCCTTCACAGCAATAGAAACGCTAACTATACAGGACCTTTTTCTTTCCGCTGGGTTGCCTCATCCACCCTTGATAAGAGGATTTGTAGTCTTGTATCTTGTTAAGCCATGTTCAATAAGTTCCAGGCTGGATTTGGGAGGGGCTCCCAAGCTCCTATACCTAGCAGAGGAACTATTGGCAATTGATGGATACTGAGGAGAAGAAGAGTCCATTTTCTTTAGAGGTGTGTCCACTGGTAGATTCTCCATGCTCTAGTAGATGAACCCATTCTCCATGCCCAAATAAACAGTAGTAATTGAACTCAGTGGGTTACAAAATTGAACATATAAATAATTATACAAGGAGGGCATGAAATAGGGAAGGAGGTGTGGCTAAGGGTCCTGAGGTGGAGTTGGGAGGGTAAGGGTAGATATTACTATGATACATTGTGTAAGTTTGTGAACTTTTCAAGAATAAATAAAAAGTAAAACCAAAAAAGTTTGAGAGAAATAGGATAAAAGATAACTCCGCAATATTTATGAGAGCTGCATATGTATTCCTGTATTACTTTTAGCATTTTTTTGTATTTATGAATATTTTCATAAAAATAGATTACTCGCCCTTATAATCCAGAGTAAATCAAATCTTATTTTTTGTTTTTGCTTTTGTTTTTTTGTTTGTTTGTTTGTTTGTTTGCTCATTTTTGTCTGTTTGAGCATCCACTGTTGTATGGAAGAGATAAGTTTCTGTTTTTCATAAGGTGATTTATTCGATGATAAGTTCAACCTGAATTCCTTCCAAGATCCTGCTCATTAGTGCTGGCTTAGCCATGTGCATAGTCAATGAGCGAAGTGGCCCTGGCATGGACAAGTGGCCATGTCACTTGCAGCACTTCAGTGCAGGTCTCCATACTGATGCCTCTGGACTGTGACTTTGTGTAGGAATCCTTCCAAGTAGGGTGAGCTTCTGTTTAGAATGAGATCCAGGTTTTGTATTCAGCAACATTTTTGCTTTCCTTCACTTTCACTTGCTTTTTCTTCCTCCTTAGCAGTCCTCCCTTTGCATGCCTGGGTAACAGGTTACTTTTCTCCTTGTATCCACTTATATATTCTAGAAATATTCAGGAAATGTACATGTGTGCAAACATCAAATAAATGATAACACATATTCAGCTCTACTTTTGAGTACTTAAGGATCGATATTTACACTTACCTGGAATTTAGCCCACACTTGAGAAAAAGGGAAGAGAAGAATTGTTAAGAATCATCCAGTACATCTATTCACTCACATGAGTCTCTTGGAGTCACTAACTCCACATCCTAACTCAGAAATACTTCTACCTAATTTTAGGTGATTTTATTAAGCCACATAATCTGGATTCCATGTTCTCCGGATCATATCAAATTGGGTGAATTGAGTGTCAAAAGGAAGAAAGTAATAATAATTAACAACCATAAGGCTTGGTACAGGAGACTATGCTGAAGTTCTATTAAAATTAAGTACAGTATTTTTTGAGATAGAACCTCACATAACCCAGGCTGGTCTCAAAGTTACTATGTAGCTGAGAATGATTTTGAATTTCTGGTCTTCCTCCCTCTACAACATCTGCACTACGGTGTCTGACTTTATGTGGTGGCAGAGATGAAAACCATGACTTTGTGCATGCACCAAGTGAACCATGTATCTCCAGCCCCCAAAATAGAAACTTAAAAAGAACAATAAACGGTGTTGGGGGTCACTTGCTACAAAGACTAGTTTTTTAAAACCTTAATAAACTTTAAAGAGTTTCCATATTGCTGCACATGTGAAAACGATGTCCTAAAGGCTAAAATGAGCGACATAAAGACAGTGACTAACGAATCAAAATCTAAATAACACGCTTGAGAGCTTTTTTTTTTTTTTAAATTTCAACCAAAATGACAGAATTAAAACATATATTCAAAGCTGTCACTACAATCGAGGTCTAAAATGTCACTTCTGTGCCTGCTATTTTTCTGGCTTCCAATTTCCATATCCACAGCCTCCATTCGGTGCTGTGGGTAGGGAGGGAAAGCTAACAGCCCGAGAAGAAAGTATCAAACATTTGTGTTAATGAAACACTGCCCTTTTGAGCTTTAAAACAAAACGCATCAAGACTATTCATGTGAATGTGTTGTAAATTCTGGTATCTTCCTTTCACTTCCACATAAAAAGTAATTTTGTAAGTTCTGAGTCAGGGATTCTGAGTATTACTGTGCAGTTTGCTAATAACACCCCAACTTTTCATTCTCACTCAGTGTATTGCAGTGTCCAGCAAATTTACAAATTATAGTTGTTTAGTTAAGCAAATAAAAAAAATATAAAACTAAAATATCTATTTTATTTTCTTAAAAATAGTCAATTAAGGTTTAAACATTTGTTTCTCACCAAATAAAGTCAAAGTTTTAAAGTAATCTCTTAGAAATACAAATTTACATCTCATTATAGATGAGTATCAGAATATGTATTATTAATTTATTTATTTTTGGTTTTTCGAGACAGGGTTTCTCTGTGTAGCTTTGCACCTTTCCTGGATCTCGCTCTGTAGCCCAGGCTGGCCTCGAACTCACAAAGATCCACGTGCCTCTGCCTCCTGAGTGCTGGCATTAAAGGCGTGCGCCACTACCGCCCGGCCAGAATATATATTATACTTTGAGATGTCAACTAATGATTTACAAAATCATTCCACCTGGAGGACCTATCCAAGCTACATTTAAATTCACTCTTGCCCCATCCTTCTGAAATATCTGACTACAGTTAGTATTACATGTCATTCAATTCGCAACTATTTATTGAGAGTCCTCTCTTTTCCAGGAACTGTCATGGATATTAAAAGATAGCAATAAGTAAAACTTTTTGTGCACATGTACTTTGTTTCCCCATCTACTTATTTTTTCCAAATAAATAAATGATACATGTAGTACAAAGAATCTGACTGCTACTGGAATGCACATAAAAACCCAAGGTTCTTAAACAGTAAGTGTGTTCTTCCTACCTGTGCAACTTACACTCTTGGCATTTGAAGATTCAAATTGGATTTATCTATAATTGATACCTATTTTCATTTATCGAATCATTTCAATACACACTGTGCCCATCAATGCTTTGCAAGCATCTTACCTCTGAGTGAGACACATTTTCTCCCTTTATTTCTTTTACATCTTTTTATGTGTATGCAGCTCCATCCTCTTCTATGGAATGGAATGTAGTTGTTTCCAAAATGAATCTGTTATTTTGATATTCCCTGTACCATTATGATCTGTATCCAAGCCCATTTATTATCACTGCTCTTATATCATTTGTTGTTATAACTATTGTCTCTTGAGAGAGCAATCCAAGTCTTGCCTTCTATTTTACCTCCTGACCATTATGTTTGGCACACAGCAAGTCCTACAGAAACTTACAGGGAATTGCATTAAATGATGTTCCAAATGGTTTTCAGATCATTGAAGTTTCACTTAGCTTGAATCCACAAAGAAATTTAACTAAGGAAATATCCTTGCTAGTCTTCCAACAGAATATGACTGTGATCAATTTGAAACAAATAGAAATCTCTGTATCATGTGCTATTTTTAAACATTTAAAACCATTAAACTGATTCTTGCTTGAAAGTCTTGCTAAGAAAATATTGTAATTCTGTGAAGTGTATCATACATATAAACTAACACCATTTGGAGTAAGGTTGTTAGAGATTGCTTGTAATTCTATACACCCAGAAAGCAAGCTAGACCAGAGAGACAATGTTTCCAGTAGCATCACGCTTTATTACTAATTTTATTGAAAAGTTGCTTTTGAAGAAATGAATAAAGAATGAATGCTCTGAAGCTGTGAATGCTGATGGTGCATGTACTTCTGTGGGGATCTAGTTGTGTAGTCCACAAAACACCAAGTGAACTTCAACCCCCAGGCCTTTCATATGGCATGTTGATTAGCTGTTTTCTAACTCTGCCCAAATTGCTCATTTTATGGACAGACCATCTTGAATTGCACACCAAAATGAATTTCAGTAGACTCTGGTGATCCACAGATCAAAGCAAAAGCACCATGGGTGAGATAGTGAGAATTCAGGGATAAACATCACCAGGCAACTCCAGTCACTTAAGGCCATATGATGAATTAGTGAGGACCAGCTAAACTGCTATTACTATAAAAAGTATGCCTAGAGTGACAGGAAACCCCCAATAGAACATATGCCAGGGCACAATGTCTGCTGTTCTAATTGCTTTGACAATAAATCTTAATGTTTTCCAGAGATTTGGATGGACATTATAAGCAAGCATGTTTATCATAATTTGATTACATTTGTTAAATTAAAAACAGATAAAAAGTCATGTATTGGTAACTAAAGATCCTGGCATCTATAGAAATTCCAGACTATATTAGTCCCATTTAGCTCTTTTTGAGTTGAAATAAGGAAAAGATTACATATTCTATGAGATCATCGCACATGAACTTTTTTACTTTGTCATTCTCTTGCTGGTATTGAATTTGTTCTATTTTCTTCTCTAAAAACCTTTAAGATGCTATGCTTTGCCCAGACTACAAAATTAATCCTCCACTAGACACTTCAGTGCTTGACACTTTTGGATTAGAGAATGTCATTTTCATAATTTGTAATCTGATTTATTCAGATTATTTATTTAGCACACCACAGACCATTCAGCACATGTTATTGAAACTATCCTCTTGTTGGTGTCCAAACATAGTAAAAGACTAATTTTTAAATATGGGAAAAACATAAAACCAATACTATAGTTAGCAGAGTGTGAAAGTCAGCACATGTGGCTGCAATGAACCACCTGCCTGTCAGAGGAAATGCAGGTAGGTTATGGCCAGTGTGCTACCTTGAACCAACACCTCTTAAGCGTTCTTTTCTTCTAAGAGAATCCTGTCATTACAGATGCCCTACATCAAATGGATGAAAGCAGAGCCCCTCTAAAGGAACAAGTGTTTATGAGGCTGGGTTCTTTCCGCTGAGGTCCCAACTCACCCCCAAATGTCCTCTGAGGAGCGTCTGAGCTCTCGGCTCCTAAAAACACCTTGTGGAAAACATTCCTTCAATGCATTCCTTAGAGAATTAATTAAAATTTAGTACATGCCAGGTGTGCTGGCAATCTAAAGGTCAAGCTACATAGATTGTGTATTTAACCCATAACACATGTAAACAATGAGATTCAAAGGGATGAATTACTACGTCTACACATAATGCACATGAGTTGGTATAATTTAAATTTCTATCCAACTAAGCCCATGCCAAGGCCTACTTTTTTCTTTATTTATCTCGTGTATCTCCTAGGAATACTGAAACGGGCAGGACGAAGCATCAACTCCGTGATCAGACATGTTAAGAACATGTCTTTATGTACTTTAGGAATGCCATTCTTCAGGAGAAGAACACTAAGGAAGGTAGCTGGAGTTGAGGGATTGCTTCATTATGTTCTAGAGAGGCTTACCAAGTATTTATATTTCTTTAGCCAAAAACCTGAAGTATCTGAAATGTGTTGGGCCCGGAACAGTAGTGTTGTGGGCTTAACTCAGGAAGGAAGATGTTTAACAATGGTTTCTAGGTCTGGATGTACATTAATATCCCCAGAGGCACCCTTCAAATATGAAGATACCTGAGCCCCAAGGATTCTAACTGCATAGGTGAGACTTTAAAATGTGACTTACTGGTACTCATGGGGCAAGTTTAAATGACAGATACAACTTTTATTGGGCTGTACTGAAACAGAGATTAGAAGGCATGGGTGTGGCTATAAAGAATACAGGGGACATTCAAAAGCATCTTCCTGCCATTGTTACAAAATGTGTCAAAAATAAGCTAGGTGGTGGTGGTGCACGCCTTTAATCCCAGCACTCAGGAGGCAGAGCCAGGCGGATCTCTGTGAGTTCAAGGCCAGCCTGGGCTAGGAAAGGCACCAAAACTACTCAGAAAAACCCTCTCTAGAAAAAAAAAGTGTCAAAAATAGATTTACTTAATAAAGATATTTGGGTGATTTCTTCAATATGAACCTTATGACTATAGTACTGACAAACTTTTAAACTCTTACAAAAAGTTTCTATCATAAACTTCTAGGTTTTTAATCTAATCAAGGAAAAACAGGAAACTTAAAGCCATTGAATTTTCAATTAAAATTGTTGACTTTCACTCTAGGTTTATCTAAGTTTCAGTTTTTCTAATATGAGAATAGAAAAAATAATAGGAAATAAAAAGCTTTAATAATAAAAGCATTTTACAGAAAAACTGATATTTTAAAAATTATTACTTACTCTAAGCAGCTGTTAGCACACACACACACACACACACACACACAATCTTGATCTTATTTTTCTAGCAGCAATATTGGATGATAATAAATATTCTGTTTAACTAGAAATAATAAACTGCCAAACATTAATGAAAATAATAATATCCTATTCTAAGTAAACTTATATGAATGGGTTTTTTTACACTACATGGAATCTATGGAAGAAAAGGAGAAATGTCTCATAGATTTAAGTAAACAGACTCTATTAGTGAATATGATATGAAAAATAACATGAACTGAAAATAAATGTTATAAACACAAATAAAATTACATCATTTGGAATAATAATGCTCTCCCCAAAAGCCATAGGCCATTTAACAAAAACCCCAGTGCCAAAAGTGAGAAGCTTCCCTTTGAGCAATTGGTCAGGGACGTTCAAGGGACACTCTAAACAATCTAAGCTATCCTCCTTGCAATTGGTTGCCTTCCAGAACTTGAAGGTAAGACCCTATTACTGAAGATACCATACACTTCCAACATGGGACTTGCAGCATGGGACTTGGAGGAATAGCACTGGAATTACCTGAAGCCTACTCCCTGAGGACTTGTTCTCATGGTATCAGCAGGCACTATGCAAGATGCCCAGGGAGAAAAGCAATTAAAAATCTTTCCAAGTTGTAAAGCCTATGAACCACAATGATGTCCAGCATGGTAAGATATCCTCAAAGGTACAATAGTAGCACTTACATATCAGGATAGCCAAGAACTACCTAGATGGACTTAAGGCTTACTCAATAAGAGGGAATTTATGCCTGGTACTGTAAGCCTTGCCAACTGTCTCTGGCTGGTGATGATATAGACCCTAGAGGAGAACCAATTACTGCCATGGACCAGTGTAACTTTCAACTACATTCTAAAACCTTAGCCTTATATCCACATATAAGTGTAGTTCTCATCATTTGTCAAAGTACCTTGGTTTTGGTACAGACAGAGATCATTACAGAAATCTATAAATGGCCAAAATGCAGACAATTGACTTTAGGGTGTCTATCTGGGATGCTCAATTGATACAATACAACACAACACTTATACCTACGGCTCAGAGAACATTATGGGAGACAAGAAAGAAAGATTGTAATAGCCAGAAGAGAAGGGAATTTGCTGCAAGATTGGAGATTGTGTCTTCTATATATGATAGGGAGCTGTTCCCATGAAATCATAACAGTATGGTCAGCTAAATAAGACCTATATGATAACAACATTAGCTGACATTCCGGCATGGACAGGGGACATATCATCAAGCCACACCCCTGGATGAAGAGCTAAAAAAAATTAATAGCTGCTGAGAGAGGGAGAATCCTGTCTTTCTAGAAATGAGCTCTTTCTTAGGGTTATCATTGCTGTGATGAAATACCATGATCAAAATCAACTTGAGGAGGAAAGGGTTTATTTCACTCACAGCTCCATATAACAGTTCATCATCAAAAGTAGTGAGGGTAGAAACCTGAAGGTAAGAGCTAATGCAGAAGCCATGGGGAAGTGCTTCTTACTGGCTTGCTCTCCCTGGCTTACTCAGCCTGCTTTCTTATGGAATCCAAGACCACCAGTCCAGGAATGGCACCACCCACAATGGACTGGGATTTCCCCTTAAATCACTAAGAAAACGTTTTACAGGCTTGTCTACTGCCCCATCCTATGGAGGCATTTTCTCAATTGAGGCTCCCTCCTCTCTGATAACTCTAGCTTATGTCAAGTCAATGTAAGACTAGCCAGCACAACCCCTAGATTGAGTATTCAATTCCAAGTGATCATCCCGAAATACATATATGAGAAACATTAAAAGGACCTAGCAGGTTGTGTTTATATTTACATCATTATTATTACAAACACACATATATGTAGCTGGAGAATTTTTCTCCAGCTCCCACCGCCAAGTCCCGGAGCCCACTTATAAAATAAAACACACAGAGTCTTACATTATTTAAACTGCTTGGCCATTAGCTCAGGCCTATCATTGTCTAGCTCTCACTCTTATATTCAGCCCATTTCTATTAATCTTTACTTTGCCACGTGGCTCGTGGCTTACCGGTACTTTACATCTTCCTTGTCTTCAAGGTGGCTCCAGCTGGTCTCCCTTTCCTTCCTCCTTCCCCAATTCTCCTCTCTCCTTGTCCCACCTATACTTCCTGCCTGATCACTGGCCAATCAGTGCTTTATTTATATAGAGCGATATCCACAACACTTCCCCTTTTTTTCTTTTTTAAAAAGGAAGGTTTTAACTTTAACATAGTAATATTACATATAACAAAATAATTATTGAGTAAGAATTATAGTTACAATATAAAAGAAGATATCTATCTTATATTTGTGAGTTTAAGGTTTTATATCTAACTTATCTTTTATCATAACTAAGGAAAATTGTAAGTATCTAGTCTTTAACCACATCAAAGACCTCAGAAGGATATAATACAAAGGAATGGTTATCAAATATTGTCCAGGAATAATGAGGGATAATGACCTAGATAAGATGGAACTACAACCAATGCAAACAATATCAAGCAAGAACACATACTAAAATCCAGAGAAGTATAGAGCATAGGTAAATGGCATGTTACAAAGATCGTTCCAAAAGTTGTCCTATCCTAAAGAACCTGAATCTAATACTTAATATGTTTTATCTACTAAGTTGTAACTAAAACTGCTAGTCTTCAATCCCATCAAAGACCTGAGAAGGAATATAATGGTACCTGAGAAATGGGAGAAGGATGAAAGCAACTTTCAGGAGTCTTGTAGGGTAGACAGAGTCAGCCTGGACAGTCATTCAAAGTTCTCTTGTAAAGTTGGGGCATCAGTGTTCAGCCCACAGGCCTAGAGTCTCTCATTTACTTTTTTTTTGTGTCCTGTAGAATGTCTTGTAGTTTTCTCTGTAAATCAGGAACCTGAAGGACCATTTTGTCAAGCAAAGTTCAGTGGTTACCTTCCTATGGGTCCTGTATGTCAAGTTGATCAAGAAGTCCAGGCAAGAATAGTTTCTTGTCCAAATGGCTATTTTTGTCAAGGTGAAGATAAACTCCATATGGAGTGTCTTTGATGCCCATACTCTTCTCTGAAGTAAATTGGTGCTGTCAAGAGCAGACATGTCTCACTGTCCAGAAAGTCTAAATTTTTAAAACATTTTAAATGCCATATTCTGTAGGTCTTTGAAGTGTTTGAAGACTACCTATCTATCTGAAATATATCTATGTATACCTAGAAGACTTAACTAACATGGCTATAAATATGATTATCATAGATGACTATTAATCTATTTTTTAATTATCCATTACAATTTTAAATGAGTTACATAAACATAATACCTCACACAAGAATAGAAATATATATATACAGTATAACAAAATTAAGTTTAAATTTGTACCAATAAACTAAAATCTATAGCAATGTAAAACATTTTAAACAAGTTGTTACTCTTTAAAAGTAGGTTCATTAATCTACCCTTTTATCCTATCATATCTAAACTATCCCCCCCATTTTTTTAGAAAGAGATTGTATTTATAATCAACCTGTTTTAAATAAAAATATTGGTTTTTCTCTGTCCCATACCAGAGGGCTCTTCTGATTTGGGACACAAGAATCTCTTAACCATTTTTTTAAGCAATATGTCTGAGTTTAGAGGGGGAGTGAGCCAATTCCATCTCTAAAGCCAGCTTGGTATATTTGGGAATTTGGGCGTAGCTTTTCTTACTACTTCCTGCTGGAGGGGGGCGCTGTATCTCATGAGGACACAAAGAAAATTTTAGGATTATGGAGTAGTCCATGAGGGTGTATCATCTGAGCCAGTTGCCTGAAACTGTTCCGGATGTTGGATCATCTGGGCCATGGTGTCACTGGAGACCTTTCAGGGGGTCTTGGCTGGTCAAACCTGATGTATCTTAATCTGGAACAAATCCATAGCCTCTGGCTTTCTGTGGAAACAAAAGCAGAACCTCTTTTCCAAAGTAACATATCCTTACATCCAAATTTTGAAGTCAAGGTACCTTTAAAATTTACATTTTGGCATAACTGAACAGCTTTTACAATCAAATGTTTTTCTTCAGTTATGAATATCAAAGACAACATAATCCAGATTCTCTGTGTGATAGCCATCTTTACGTGGCTTATTACATTTATTGTTTCTTTAAAGACTTTACTTTTAAAAACTATTTGTTTATATAACTATATATATTTCTTTTTATCTCTTTTTGAAGCCTACGTACATTTTTACATACATTGGAAACTATTTCATCTGAATCAGTCTTATTGTGAACCTATTGTTTTGAACTGCAGCCTTCTAAGCCTGAAACGGTGCTGTGGCTGTTGGCTCTGCCCACTTTAGCTTCCCAACATGGCAGTTCCACCAGCTCTGGGAGCCATCAAGTCTCACAAATAGTGGGTCTACACTTTTATCAAAGCAACGTGTAGTCCAGAAACCTCTCTCTCTCTTTTTTTTTTAAATACTAGTAAAGACTAAATCTACCACACAGCGTAATGTGCCGCTGGCACAGGTCTCATTCCCGCCATACTGCAGGTCAAGTGCACACGCCAGGAACCCGCCATTAGCTCAAACCCGCATTTTGTGGCATCAAGCTGCCCATATGAGACATGAAGCAGGAACCTGGTTTTGGCTCTGTTTAGAATTGGTTATTAAATATTGTTAGGTTTAAGGTGGAAACTCGAGCCGTTGGGCGCCATTTGTAGCTGGAGAATTTTTCTCCAGCTCCCACCGCCAAATCCCGCCAGTCCCGGAGCCCACTTATAAAATAAACACACAGAGTCTTACATTATTTAAACTGCTTGGCCATTAGCTCAGGCCTATCATTGTCTAGCTCTCACTCTTATATTCAGCCCATTTCTATTAATCTTTACTTTGCCACGTGGCTCGTGGCTTACCGGTACTTTACATCTTCCTTGTCTTCAAGGTGGCTCCAGCTGGTCTCCCTTTCCTTCCTCCTTCCCCAATTCTCCTCTCTCCTTGTCCCGCCTATACTTCCTGCCTGGTCACTGACCAATCAGTGCTTTATTTATATAGAGCGATATGCACAGCACATATATGTAACAATAATAAAGAACAAGAGGTCATTAGTTTGAGAGCATGAAATAGAAATAATATGAATACAGGACTCATGCATGCAATATGTAAAAGGTAATAAAATTAATGTTAAAATGAAGAATGAACTTCCTAGCACTTAACCATCTACAGTGATAAGACTAATTTCTAACCGTAACAATCAGGATGTCCACAAAAATTCCCCAGTTAAATTCAAATAGTCAATGAAGCTTAGTCATATAGTTATTTTATATAATTTAAGCCATAATTTCATCATTATTTTCATCAATAATACCAGCAAATCGCAATTAAAGAATTGGAACATGCCAGGACAAGGTACACATCAAACACACATGAGTAAAATACTTGCTGTATAATCATAAAGATCCAAGTTCAGGTCTTAGCACCCTCATAAAAGTTGGGTGCAAAAACACTTGTCTGTTATCCCAGCACCAGAAGAGGGTGGAGGATGGGAGCAAAGATAAATGGAGCCTGTGGAATTGCTGGCCAGCTAGGCTAGCAGGAATTGCAAGGTCTATGTTCAGTAAGAGAACTTATATTAAAATATAACATGAAAAATGGTAGAGAAACACCCAGCATCAACCTGTTTTGTGTGCATGGTGTATGTACCTGGGTGATAAACACACACACACACACACACACACACACACACACACACACACACTGAGAGATATACAATATAATTTTTATGTTTAATATTCTTTGTTACAGGAACTTTTACCCTGCCTCACTTAGACCACTGGCATACTATCATAGCAAATAACAAAGCACGCTCGGCTTTTGGACTCAGCTCTGCTGCCTTGGACATGCAATATCTTCTCTGAATTTCACTTTCCTCGTCACTAACAAGAGCATAAGGTAACCGTTGGCCAAGGTATCATTTGTTCAGCAGCGATTTTATCTTAGTAGAGAGGTATATAAAATGTCTGTTAAGTGTGAGGCCTTTATTGTGCATTGACTTATTAGACATATTTATAATAGTTATAAGTGCTCAATTGCATCTTTAACTGTCCTCATAGAATCAAGATTATAAATGTATCAGGGCTGACAAATTTGTGTTAGATAACCAGTTAGGAGATTCATCTCCAGAAGAGTCTAATTCTTTTCTCAGCAATAATTAGTTACCTGGTTTTCTGTTGTTGTTGTTGTTGTTATTGTTGTTTGTTTGCTTTTCCCCAGGGGCAGTACCTGGTGACATTTGGGGTAGGGGCTGAAGGGAGAACAGGAAAGAGGGAAAATGCTGCAATTATATTTTAATTAAAAACATATTTTAAAAAGTAAAAGTAATACAAGATATAGTAAAAGGGAAAGGAGCTATTTGTTAAGAGTATTAATGTGAAAAAGCAATAGAGGAAACGGAGCCCCTAATATAACAAATTATGGGCCTAGAGAGATGGCTCAGCGGCTAAGAGAACTGACAGCTCTTCCAGAGGACCCAGGTTTGGTCCCCAGTACCCACGTGGCAGCTCACAGCTGTCTGTAATTCCAAGATCTGAAATACATGCAGACAAAACACCAATGCACATAAAGTAAAAATTATAAAGTAAAAAATGCAACAAATTGTATAGTTAATTTGTGATTGATTAAACACTTCCGTTTAAATTAGTTTTTACAGTTCATATTCAGGATCCTCCACCACCACCCCCGACACACACATAATCCAATTGAGCTTTAATTCTAGGTCAGAAATATAGGCAATTATTTTTAGAGTAGAAATTCATTTACATTTTCATCTGTTTATGAAGTTTTGGAGACCCCAAACATCTAACTAAGGTTGATAATTTTCTTTTAAGATTTCTTCAATCGTTTGGTTTTATAGGTGAACACACAAAAAAATAGAAAAACCAAGTCTTGACCATGGAAGGGCCATGTTGAGCCACAAAGCATGTTTGGGATGCCCCAGCTTATGCTGCCTTCCTGGTACAATGAACTCAGCAGTAACTGTCCAGATGGACTCAGTTTCCACCTGATCCTTAACCAATGTGTCCTCTTCTGACTTATTCTACAAACACATATGTTTCCTGTTTGTAGTTGGATGTCAGTTCACATACTACTGGAACATTGTGTTTACTGTTACGCAACTAAACTGGAAAAGGCCTACTGTCGGGAATGGAGTGGGGCCTAAAGACCATCAAAGAAATCAGACACTCCTTAATGACAGTGTGCATTTAGCTATTCAAACAAGAATGTCTTGATTTTGTTTATATTAGAATTAATATTTGGAAACGAATATCTTCATTTTACTCTATATTTAAATTTTTTATGCTACAATTTTAACTTGTCTGTAAGTATATTAACACCTAACAAAGCTGTAGAGTGTCTTGTGTTGTTTTGAAAGGACATCTTCATATATGCACATATATACACACAAATATCCAGTAATTACAAAGATACTTGCTGAAAACATTTATTTGTAACTTTATTTTGTTTTAGGCAGAATAATTCACACTGAAGTGTGTCACCACGAACAGCCGTGTCACTTCTGTTCAGAATCAGGATAGTTTAAATTGGATGGAATTCCCTGGAAATTCTCCCTCCTTTCATTTTAAAAGAATGAAAGAATGTTCTCTGTTCCATTCCATGGAGTCATCAGCTTTCCAGTGAAAGATCAATAGAAGGGGGGAAACTGAGTGAGCAAAGGAGGATCTATGAGTCCTCGCTTAAGGATTCCTCTCAACACTTTTGGTTCAAATATACTCAGACCCCTTTTTAAATTTTAATTTAAAATTTTGAGAATTCAATAAATGAATACACCGTATTTATTATCATTTCCATCCTGCCTCCTTCCCCTTACAACTCCTCCCTCATCCACAATGAATCTATAATATTTATTGTTACACACATACATATGCATCCACATACAAATATACACACAAAAATACATACATATACTATTAAATCCAATTTATGTTATATATATATATATATATATATACATATATATGTATATATAAATGTTCTTAAGGCTGACTACTTATGATTGTGGGGGCTCATATCTAGAGAAAACTGATTCTTCATCCATCAGCAGTCATTGACTAACTGGAGTTCTTTTTTTTTTTTTTTTAAATTTTTATTTTGCAATGCAATTAAGTTCTACATACAGGCACAGATTCCCTTGTTCTCCCCCCTCCCGTCCCCCTCACCTTCCCCCCAGCCCGCCCCCCATTCCAATCTCCTCCAGGGCAAAACCTTCCTCACAGACTGAGATCAACCTGGTAGACTCAGTCCAGGTAGGTCCAGTCCCCTCCTCCCAGGCCGAGCCAAGGGACCCTGCATAGGCCCCAGGTTTCAAACAGCCGCCTCATGCAATGAGCACAGGACCCAGTGCCACTGCCTGGATGCCTCCCAAACAGATCAGGCCAATCAACTGTCTCACCCACTCAGAGGGCCTGATCCAGTTGGTGACCTCTCAGCCATTGGTTCATATTTCATGTGTTTCCGTTTGTTTGGCTATTTGTCTCTGTGCTTTATCCGACCTTGGTCTCAACAATTCTCTCTCATATAAACCCTCCTCATTCTCGCTAATTGGACTCCCAGAGATCCACCTGGGGCCTAGTCATGGATCTCTGCATCTGGTGATGGGATGGCCAAACACCCTAATTGTCGTGCTAGAAACCTCATCTAACTGGAGTTCTTAATCTATTTGGGTATCGTCTTATGAAATTTCTCCATCCGTGCTGGAATGTTGACTGGTATGGTCTTGTCCGGGCAACCATATTGCTGGGAGTTCACGGTTACAACAACATTGTTGTTCTTCTGGCTCTTACATCTGTCCACCCCTCATCTATGACGTTTCTGATCCTTAGTCATAGACACTGTGTTGTAAATAGCACAACTGGAGCTGGATACCCCACACTCACTTATTCTCTACATTTTGACCAGTTGTAAATCTCTGTAATATTCTCCATGTGCTGCCAAAGAAGCTTACTTGATAAAGAGTGAAAGCTGAACTTATCTATCAGTATAAGCATATATGTTTAGAATACATTTGGAAGTTGTATTAATTTAACAAAATGATGGTAGTATGTTCTCCTCCATGATCTATGACCTATTCTGCCATGGGGAGTTGGATAGAATTACAGTATGAGGTATGAACTCCTTCCTGTTGATCAGGCCTTGTGTCCAACTAGATAGGTGTCTAGATATCACTATTATATCATTGGTGATATCATGACAAGCTGATCATTGTGTTTTACATATGGTTAAGGCATTAACAATTTTTTTCTCTTGGCACCTTGCATAGCATCTTCTGATACTATGAGAGTTATCCTTCAGGAAGCTGGCTTCCAGGTCAGTACCACCTCGACTCCTCCAAGCCCTGTGACTCAAGTGTGTGGTGTCTTCAGAAATAGGATGTTATCTTCAGGTTATGTAAAATCACCAAGGGCAATGGCAATAAACTTTATTGTTTTAGGGTCTTTTGGACTCACCGATCAGCAACTCAAAGAAAGGTATACCTTGCCTGGCACTAGGGTTTTTGTTAGCCTATGGCTACTGTGGAGAGCATTACCACCCCAAGAGGAATAACTCCATTTAATAGATATCAATATATAAAAAATAATACTTAATATTTGTATATAATATATTTAAGTATACATAAAATAATAGGTTTCCCTGTGATTTTTCCAAACATCCTTGGTGTTATTTATGGCTCCTCTCTCTCTCTCTCTCTCTCTCTCTCTCTCTCTCTCTCTCTCTCTCTCTCTCTCATTTTTTCCTAGTCCCTACTTAATTCCTCCCCAGTTTATTTCCATTTTTAAGGCACAAAATACATTTTTCATATTTAACACATGTTAATTCTGACAAAACTGAAGTTGTTATTTACAGCTGCCCCAGAACAAACACTAAATTTGTCAAACAGCAGCAGACCAAAGATTCAATCTCTGGAGTGTCCTCAGCTTGATTTTGCAAATAGTTACATGGTTCTGCCCTGGAGAATCTGTCACTCACACCAGTGGAAATTCGACCTGCATGCCTACGCATGGTTGACAGCCCTAATTTGAAGTCTCCTTGGCAAAACATACTTGTTTATTCCAGTTTTTTTCTCATTGTTCTGCTAATTAGTTTTCTTAAGTCTAGCATAAGAAATTTCAGCTTTTATATTTTTTAAAGCATGGCTGTATATAGTGTTACGAAATTATAGATCAATTTTATTTTCTGCACATTATTAACCACATACATTACTCACAAAATGTGGTCAATAATTTAAATTAACCTTCTCTCTTAAAGTTCATCATTGTGTAGGGCATTCCTGTAAAATATAAAAATTAGCAAACATGTAATCTAGACCAATGGGAAGACAAAGATGTCATTAAAATAAACATAAAACAAATTTTTAGTTTAAAGATATCACTGATTTTTTTCTATAGGCTCCAACTAAATGTAGTTCTTTTGCTTTGAAAGGAAGGAAGGGAGGGAGGGAGGGAGAGAGAGAGAGAAGGAGGGAAGGGGGAGGGAGGGAGGGAGGGAAGGAAGCAATGAAGGAAAGAAGGAAGGAAATAATTGTGAAGTCATTATTTAATCATCTCAGCTGGAAAAGCCAACTCAGACTTCAACGAGATCATTGAGTATAGTCAAATTAATCAATGAATCAGTCATTCAAAAGTTTCCATGGGATTCATGAAGTTATTAATAACAATTTAAAAAGAGGGTTTGAAGTTGGGATGGAGATGGGTGGGCACTAGGGGGAGCTGGATGGATATGATCCACTTACATCATATAAATATATAAAACTTTTGAAGAATAACAAAGTATTTTTAATAGTTGCTAGTCTAATCATGAACGCAGTGGCTCAGGTTACCTGACATGGGATGAAAGCAGCTGAAATCCCAGGGTAGGTAAGGTAGATGCTCTCTGGGGATCACACCATACTGAGGAGACATAGGAAGTGCATGGTGACTGAGTAAGAGATTATCATTCTTTATTGAGGACATGGCCATTAGTAGATTTCCCATGCTTCTGTGAATGGCCCCATACTCATGCACAAATTGCACTATACTAACTGGACTCAACAGAACATTAAAAAAGAAAAATACATGCAATTTGGAACAGGGCATGATGGCAGAACATAGGGAAAGTTGGAGGAGAAAATAAGACGTAGATATGATCATACCATATTGTGTACATGTATGAAATTCTCAAAAACTAAAAAAAACAATTTTTTCTCTTCTAATTTATTTTATTTTATTTTTTATTGAAGGAAAAGTCATTTTCCTACAATATATTCTGATCACAGTTTCCCTTCCTTCTCCTCTCAGATCAACCCCATCTCCTTACCCTTATAACTCTTTGCTTTCTTTCTCTCTTTTAAGAAATCAGACAAATAAAGAAGACAAACACACACAAGGATAAAACAGAAAGAACAAAATACAAAACAAAACAAAAAGAAACTAAGAAAAAGCATGAGAAATGTATACATATACACAAACAAAAACAATAAAAACTCAAAATTGTAAAGCATAATATTTTGCTTGTATATTACACTTCACAATTTTCGGGGGAGGAAGCTCAAACAAAGCAATAGGAAACTAAAAAAAAGTCTCCAAAAATATCTTTGAGTTTGTTTTGTGTTGGCCATCTACTACTCCTGGGCATGGGGCCTGCTCTTAAGTGTGGTTTGTATAATCAGTGAGATTCCCTTGGAGAAATTAATTTTTCCTGTGCCAGTGGTTGTTAATTGGAAATAGCTTCTTGGTTGAGGATGAGAGCTCCTGTCCACTTCCCCATCTGAGCACTGGGACCATCTGGATTCAATCTGTGCAGGCCCTATGTATGCTGCCACATTCTCTGTGAGTTCGTATGTACATCAGTCCTCTTATATCTGGGAGATGGTCTTCCATCTCCTCTGGCTCTTACAATCTTTCTGCCTCCTCTCTGCATAGCTCCTTGAGCCCCAAGGGGAGAGATTTAATGAAGACATCCAATTTGTAACTGATGGTTCCAAGGTCTCTCATTCTCTGCGCATTGCCCAGTTGTAGGTCTTTGTACTAGCTCCCATTTACTGCGGGAGGAAGCTTCTGTGATGATGACTGAGTGAGACACTGATCTTTGGGTAGCAGAATGTCATTGGAAATTTATTTTATTGCTATATTCCTTTAGCAGAACAATAGTATTTGGTTTTCTCCTAAGCCCATGTCCTACCTAGTCTCATGTTATTGGCCACATGAACATTGACAAGCATGGGTTCCATCTCGGAGTGGTCTTTAAATTCAGTCAGATAGAGGTTGGTTTCTCCCACAACATTTGTTCCACTGTTGCACCAATGTATCACGCAGGCAGGTCACCATTGTAGATCAAAGAGTTTACAGCAGGATTGGTGTTTGCCATTCTCCTTTGGTATCATGCAGAGTACTTCCAGTATCACAAACACTAGTCAGTAGGGGTAAAGGCTCTGGTTAGGGACCAGCTTAAATTCTCCTTGTGCAATGAGGTATGAGTGTTGTCTTCATTAACAGGGCCTTATCATCAGTTCTTGGAGAGCAATGAATAGTTTTGGCAATAGCCTGAGTAGTTTGAGGTTTTCCATAGGATACATGATAATAGAGGTGATTATGAGGAGGAGGATGCATAATGATGTGGTTGGTGATGGGCATTGTTGCAGTTTTGCATTTGAAAGTCTGTTGAAGTCTTGGTCCGCAGGTGGTGGTATATTTGAAGGATAGTGGATACTTCAGGAAATGATGTTTGCATACAGAAGCTAAGAACTGATGATACTGAGGGGTATGTTAGGATTGTGACCATTTCAGTTCTTGCTGTTTGCTTTCTTCTGTCTGTCACAATGTGAGTAGTTTTACTTCACTACAAGTTTTGACCGTAACTTAGCTTAGACCTCGCCACATCCTAAATGCAATCAAATCACATGACGATGCCCAGAATCTATGAAATTATGAACCAAAATAAATTTTTCTTCCTTACAGATTATTTTAAGTATTTCACTACAGTGATCAAAAACTAACATATACACTCTGTCTACAGAATCACTTTTTAAATATTATCATGGATTAATCTCCTCAATGGCTTGTGGAAGATTCAGACATGATGTATATTTCTAATTGAATAAGAGAATTTGGTGAGGTAGTAGTTTTTGGTTAAACCTTTAATCCCAGCACTCGGGAGGCAGAGCCAAGTGGATCTCTGTGAGTTCGAGGCCAGCCTGGGCTACCAAGTGAGTTCCAGGAAAAAGACGCAAAGCTACACAGAAAAACCCTGTCTCAAAAAAACCAAAAAGAAAACAACAACAACAACAACTTATAATTGATACATCTTAAGTGTACATATTCATGGCTTTCTATTTGGATATCAGCATGAAAGGAAAAGACAGATAAAATAATTTTAAAATGAAGAACTATGGCTATCAGGCTTAAGTAGTGTGTGTGTGTGTGTGTGTGTGTGTGTGTGTGTGTGTGTGTGTGTGTATGTGTGTGTGTGTGTGTGTGCACTATGCATTATTTCAACTGTACTCCATCTAGGAAAATAGACATCAGCCCAAATTATTGACTAAAAATTGATAAACTCAAGCATTTAACAGCACATTGAGAAACTCCCAAACACATTTTCTGTAACTTTCTTGTTTAATCATTCAAAAATAGTAGCACAAGATTAATCAAATGGCAAGAGTCTGGCAAAAGCATCCGAAGAACTGTACTTATGACTTTTCAAAGTGTCGCTGAACTCAAGAGGGCAAGCAAAGTAAAACATGTTTATGTTAAAGTTTCATAGAAATTGATTCATCTTCACTAAGAAAACTGGCCTTTGTTTCCAAAAATGGAAAGAACACAGTTGTGTAGGTAGGCTAGTAACTATATACTAATCAATCCTAACAATTCCTTATTCAGGAAATTTTATGAGGCCACATTCTCTCTGTCTGTCCCAAAGATGGTATCTTTAGATAACTGCTACGTGGGACACCAATTCTACTTCAAGGTGAGAGTTAGAACCCCACCAAAAGGTGGGGAGAGTAGTTAGCAGTGGTGAAGCGTAGTTTTACTTTGTATCACAGTAGTTACAGTGACTCTGGGAAGGAAAACTGGATTAGTAGGAGGTGTTGAGATTGCTAGCAACACATAGCAGACCTTGCAGAAGCAACTGTGTTTGACTTGTTAGGGCATTGCTAATTGTAAACACTGCCTTAAGGTTCTGAATTTGTAATAATGAGAAGAGTGACATCATTAAGGACTAATATGAAGGATTCAAGCATGTAAGAACACAACTTCAGGGAGTAATGGCATGAGCCACTTTGAGATATAAATTCATTTTAATAAAAAGTTTGAGAATGTAATATGTTCTCATTGTAAAAATTCATGTAGGTAATAATAAATTATTCACTCAGTCAAATTGACATGATTGTTTTGATTCAGAAAAATGTATTTGTACAAATAATTACAATAAAAATCAGAATGTGCACAGGTTTCTAGATGTACTGTTTTTCTAGGTATCATGTCACCATTTAATTGTTTCAAATGCTTTTCTTCATATGCATGTGATATACAAAGTGACCTTTAGAATTATGCATGCATGAAGCAATCTGGATTGGTATTTCTTCAGAGGAAAATTTTTGTTTACACTTTGTAAGGGTTTGACATTTGAAGTAATAAATTTTCTGTACTGAAAAAGTGAAATCGTACACATGTCCTTGCTGTTACTTCTCAGTTTCATAAAAACAAAATCTTTGCTCCTGGTAAGTCCAAGTGGAAGGTGAGATGTTGATAGAGGCTGATAACCACTTAGATGACTCTAATTGTACTTTGTAGTATATAACTTTGTTCTCCCTTGGTTTCATTTCAATCCAGATATTATGACCTTCCCAAATTCAGAAGAATATTCTCCATTATTGCTTCATCTCAGAACTGTAGTTTTCAGCACATGTTTCCCTCTGGAAATGAATCACCCAATGATGCTCAAGGACCTTACAAACTAAGGCAATCTGGCGTCATAGCCAGTGGTGCCAGCAAACACAAAGATCTTCCAAGCCACAGTATGTTGGCTTCCTATTTGATTAACAAGGGCAATATCAAATCTAAGCATATAAGGTCAATTTGTTTTGTTTGTTTTTTGTTTTTTTTGAGACAGGGTTTTTCTGTGTAGTTTTGGCGCCTGTCCTGGATCTCACTCTGTAGACCAGGCTGGCCTCAAACTCACAGAGATCCACCTGTCTTTGCCTGAGTGCTGGGATTAAAGGCATGCGCCACCACCACCTGGCTTTATAAGGTCAATGTTAAAGGCAAAGATTTCCTTTTATGTTTATCACTAGCAAAATGGTCAAATGCAAATATGATTGAAATGAGACTTACTCTATTTGGGAAGTAGATTCTCATTTCCTTTTTTTTTTTTTTTTTCAGAAAACTGAAAGAGCCAACTGGAGAGGTTCATTTCAAGGTCAAGTAGAAACCTAGTGCAAGGGAAAGTCCCAGTTGTCTACAAGGATGACCCCAGCTAAGACTCCTAGTAAAAGAGGATACATAGCCTGAACTGGCCACCTCCTTTGAACAGATTGGTGCCTAGCCCAATAATCATCAGAGAGGCTCATCCAGCAACTGATAGAAACAGATGTAGAGACCCACAGTCAAAGATTAGGCAGAGCTTATGGAATCCTGCTAAAGAGAGGGAGGAAGGATAGTGGGAGCCAGAGGGGTCAAGGATAGCACAAGAAAACCCACAGAAACAACTAACTTAGCTCTTAGGAACCCATAGAGTCTGAACCAACAACCAAGTAGCCGGCATGAGATTTACCTAGGCCCTCTGCATATATGTGACAGTTGTGTAGCTTGGTCCTCTTGTGGGCTCCTAAAGGTGGGAGCAGAGGCTGTCATGGACTCTTCCACTTGCTTTTGTGACCCTATTCCTCATACTGGGTTGCCACGCCTAGGTTTAATATGAGGCTTAGTCTTACTACAACTTGATGACTTGATATGCCATGTTTTGTTGCTATCCATAGGAGACCTGCCTTTTCTGAATAGAAATGGAGGAAGAATGGATGGTGGAAGGGAAGAGGGAAGGTGGGGAACAGTGACTGGGAGGAGAGGGAGGAAAAGAAACTATGGTCAGGATGAAAAGGAGGAGAAGGAGGAGGAGGAAGAGAAGACAGTTAATGTAGGGTACTTTTTATTTCTTATCAGAAACAGAGAATGGTACCCTACTTGAAAATAGGCAAGAACATGAACCTAACTGACTGACCATTTTGGTGTGAGAGTGCTATGAAGCCACACCCTATATGCCACATAGGTAACTAGATGCTCTACCCAGAAAACATTTCTGGAAAGGGTCTAAGTAACAGCAAATTTTCCAGCAAACTATGAGAACAGTGGTGATAAAAGAAACTGCACATTTCAGGATCTCTGCCTTGGAATATTCATGCTGCTGTCTTCACCTACCAACAGCTCACACCCCTTCTCAGTGGATTTAATTCAAAAGAAAAGGCTGATGGAGACTTCCTCCACCCTGTAGTGCACTCTCAACTGACCATGGAAAGAATTTAGCCTCCTTATTACCATTTTTTCTATAACTTTCAATGGATTCATTGACTTCATGTCAGTAAACTTTCAATTACATAAGGTTTGACCGAACTAGAAAAATTTGTCTTCCTTATATGATATTCATATATAAAAAAATCTGCAAAAACTTTACTTCTAAGGAATAAAGAATGTTCTTGGCAATGGATTTAACTCACTCATTGAACCCCACCCTGCTTTATAAGCAATGTCTAATCATTAAGTGGGTTTATTTTTTGTCATTAAAAATATTTAACACCTACCAAGGATCTGATTTCAATTTTTAAAGACATTATGGTTTTTTTCTCTTTGAATATTTTCAAGTAATTTAAATAAATAGAAATATAAAGTGATTTCATCACCTCACGAAGACTTTCATGAGTTGTAATATATGTATAAAAACCCTAGGAGAGTCTCAGATACACAAGAAACAAGTCCATATGGCTTTCTATTTTTAAACATTCATGACCATTTCATCTCTGTCATGTGACTATGTAGACCCTAGTATACATATGAGCTATTGTCTTTGCTTTTGTGAAATACACTTCTCTATGTTGCCAAGACAAATCTAAAATTCTAGGAGCAAATGGCCTCCATGTCTTAGTCTTCCAGGAGAAGCCATGCTGTATCTGGATTCAACAAGTATTTTTGTCATTTTACAGGCAGACACTAAGAACAGAAACATGAGACATGATGGGTGGCTCAATGTACTGATTTTAAACATGTCAAGCAATCAGTGGAAATGGTGTAAGATGTATGACATGGCTTCAAAAGCTGTGTCATGTGGTGTGCTTTCTGCTTGTTGCTTGTGGGGGACTCGCCAGATACAATACAATCAAATACAATAAAAGCAGCTGAATGTTCCTGAGTCTGTCATACTGTGAGGAATCCCAAAGTAGTCTAAGCAAGAGACCATATAAGAGAGACATGTGCCTGTTGCATTTCCAATGGATGCCAGACCCTGCTCCAGCTTCACTCTCCATCTCATCTAAAAGCAACTGACTTATGGAAACAAGCCCAACACAGCCAGGAAATCATTGCCCAAGTTATTGGCCCACAGAGTCCAAGAAATTGATTAGGGGATTACAAATTCTATCAATAATTTATTTCACAGAAATAAACAACGGAGATATCCAGGTGAGCTTGTACACTTTGGTTTGTCTACCATGAACAAGTCACCTCAGAATCAGGAACTCTTTTTGGCTTTAGGCTACAGTGGTGGCCACTAACAGTGATGTCCCAAGAAAGTCTTCAGAGACAAAAATTTGAGAGAATAACTTAAGTGGTAATGAGTGTTTAAAAATGCCTTCCTCCAAATTCCTTTATTCCTGAATTTTTACTGGGACTCTATACAGACTTCTGGTAGAATTCTGGGTACAGAGCTTGAATTAAGCTCCATGCTTATTTTTTTTTTAAAAAAAAGTATTAGCTTTCTTTATGACTATAACAATAAAATGCAGTTAAACTGCCTCAAGTCACTGAGGCTTTTGATGGACTTGGGTTTAAATTCTGACTCAACTGTTCAACTGTTTATTAGTTATTTGGCCATAAACAAGCTGTGAAGGGCTGATTTCATCTAACTGTTCAAAATGGAATTTGAAAAACCAAGAGTCAACCAAGTTTTAAACTAAATTAGTAAGCCTAAGTTTAAAGTGGATGCAGGAATGTGGGATTTTAAGAGGGTTGGAATGGAGGATGACGTTAAGCTAATGAGGATTTTACGTTACTCAGCTACCCAGGAGTTAGCAACATCATTGTGCATTTAAATTCTTTAATTATAACTCTAGTTTGTGTCTCTTAGTCATAATGAGAAAAATTCAGTAAATACATGGGTTGTTTCAGTAGCTGTAGGGGCCTTCCACAAATGAAGAAATCTAATTAATCTGATCTGGATAAAAAATCCAGTTGCAAAGAATTGGTTTTGATCTGATTTACTAATTACTAGTTAATAGTTTAACTAGTGTGTATAAAAGTTTAATGTCTGCACCACCACTAACTCACAATGTAATTCCTGGTCCCAACCTCAAGTGCACCAAATCTGAATGTCTAGAAAAGAGGGTTCTGCATTTTCAGACACTTCCTGGATTGAAAGCTATTATGGAGGCCAAGGTGATGGGCAGCTATGCCAGTAAAAATGTGCCAGACTAATTTCATCTTATGCACTCATTGCCACTGGTATTTCTCATTTGTATCTTGATGGCATTCTTCTAGACTAGTCATCTTTCCTTAAGTTCCCAACCCCTCCTCTTTCCAACCTCACATTTTGCCTACCAGAAGCCAAATGTATGGAGAATGTTGGAGTCATTCCATTGTCTTTTGAGTCCCATTTTAATATATTCTCATTCTGGCTGAATACAGCTCATCCATTTCCATGTGATTTTGCTATATGCCGAAGGCTGAGGCTTGTTATTTGAAAGTCTCTCTGTTTTTCACTTTCTTCTGCTAGAAAATATTGTTCCAAAATGGGATATCTCCATCAAATTTCTCCCCCTAGGGCTCAGGGAACTCTGTGAAAAAGGAGGAAGAAAGATTTTAAGAGTCAATGGCAGGGAAGATAGCAAGGAAACAAGGCCTTCTAGCTACAATAGGACTGATGCACATAGGAACTCACAGAGACTGTGGCAGCAAGCACGTGACCTGCACAGGTCTAAGCCACATGTGACCTGTACAGGTCTAAGCCAGACTGGATTCCAGTGCTGAGAGGGGAAGTGGACACAAGCTCCAATCCCTAATGCAGAAACTATCCCCCAAATGATAACCTCTCACAAGGGAAAATTTAGATTTCTCCAAGGGAGTGTCACTGGGTATACAAACCCCACATAAAGGCAGCCCCCATACCCAGCAGTAGATGCCCCACACAAAATGGTATTTTTGGAGTCTTTTTATTGTTGTTTCATAATAATTTTTCTGGGCAGTATTTTTACCTGTAAGGTATTTTGCTTCTGTATTATTGCTTTAGTTTTATGTTTTTATAGATTTTGTGTGTGCAAATGTGTGTGTCCCATGTCTATATGTATTTCTTGTGCTTTTTCTTTGGTTCTTTGTAGTGGGTAGCCATTCCAGCTTTGGTCTGAAAGTTCCAACCCCTACTGAGGCTTTGGTAACTATCATGCCTACAAGGCAGGGCCAAGAGAGGGCCCTGAAGACCCAAGATCGGATGTGCTGCCCTCTCTTGTTTGCTGGACCCTGGACGCTAGAGGTAGACCAAGGACAGTTCTCCAGAGAACACCACCGGACTGCGCTGCATCTTTCCCAGAACCCTCAACCTACCTATCCTTTCATTTGTAAGTTACACCACTAAATAAATCTCCCTTTTAACTATGTGGAATGGCCTTAATAATTTCACCAATGGTTCTTTCCATTTGTTTTGTTCTATTCTGGATTGTTTGCTTTTTTTATATCATTATTCAGATACCTGTAGTTTGTTTTGTTTTGTTTTTCTAATGAGAGAAAAAGAGGGTGTGAATTTGGATGGGTGAGGAGGTGGGGAGGATCTGGAAAAAGTTAGAGGAGAGAAAAATATAATGAAAATATATTGTATAAATATTATATTTTCAATATGTATGTGTAAGTGTGTGTGTGTGTGTGTGTGTGTGTGTGTGTGTGTGTGTGTTAGAATCTACTAAAATCTAGAACTAAGATCAGAGTTATTCATTGGGTCACAAAGATTCCTCATAATTGGTCACTATGTTCTCTTTCTCCTTCTACTTATGTTATATGGGTTGCAAGCATCATATGCACAGCTCCATGGACTTTCTAGCTTTTCTATACTGAGTGTGGATGATAGGCCATGACTGCTTCACTCTGCTTCTTGGCTACAGCATCTTCTCTCCCATCCCATTTCTTTGATTATTAAAATCCCGCCACTATTGACAATCCCACAAAACGTAAGACCATATCCACATAAAGACATACGTGACTGTCCTTACCCACTTGAACACATCACATCTAATCTGCTTAAGGATGGTTTCCCAATAAAGGAAGACATTAATTTTGTTCACCAAAGGAGCTATAACAATGACAGCCATGAATATTTTTCAGAATAGATGTTCTGCATGATTCTGATGACTTTTTCCAGATGAAACATTTTCTGCATTTTGACTGGTTAGCAAAAGTCTAAATTGCAGATTTTCATAAATGCTTCTAGGCTTTAGTTTGTAAATACTAACTAGTCTATATGACTGCCATACATACATACACTGAGTGTGCTTACTGCAGTGGACAGTGGAGTCAAAGCAAGAATCGGAATTCTCTGACTCACTTAGACCTGTGGTATGACCTAGTTGATTATGCTGCTCCTAGAATAAAATAGGAAGACTACTACATTTGTATTTAATAATATCATAGAGATTGGATTTGAGTACTAAATCAGTTTGCCAACCTGAGCCTGAGATTGAGCAAAAATGTCCAACCAATCTGACCCTCAATTTGCTCAATTTCAAGGTAGATTTGATGCATAGTCCACAAGAAATAAGAAATGAATAGCAAATATTGAGCATAATGTCATGGAAACAATTGCCATATCACAAAATCTAATATATTTTCAGTTAAGTGGTACAAATTGAATTTATACACTATTTATTTATAATTTTTACTTATTTGTGATAATATAATCAATAATAATTAGTTCAGGTGGTATTTTAGATATATTATCATAGTTAATTGTATGGGATCATAATATATCCAGACATTTGTTATATTTACTTAATAGAGGAGCCAATTGGGCCAAGCTACTGTATGTAGGCTTGATTAAATGCCTCTGAATTATAATCCCACCCACATGAAAAATTACAAGTACATAAAGTTAGATAGGGCAGAATTTATTTATATGGGTTTACTAAACAGATTTCACTTTAAGTTTGCACAGATAATTAGAAAGAACCCTAACCATTGAGTGATTGGCAGAACATGGAGCCCCCAGAAACAGCTGTAATTGTCAGACTTGCCTTGGTTTTGTGTAGAAGAATGAATTTGTACACTTGTTTGTAACCTGAATGTTATAACAGATGTTTTATATAAGGCCTATTCACTCATATTGAGATGTTTCAGAAACATAGCTTCGGAAATGACTGTGAGAAGTAAACTACTGCTGAGTGCCCCCAGCATCCTCAAACAGCTCTACGACAGCTTTTTCTTATAGGCCAGCCATTACAGTAGGGGATGAATTGGGAAACATAAATGTAATTGGAGTAACTGGGCCCTAGGGTGGCATGGATCCAGAAGTTACATGTAATCACCAAAGTCAGAGTGAGCATGCCCACTGCAATGGACAGTAAAGTCAAAGCAAGAATCAGAATACTCTGACTCACTCAGACCTCCTGTGGGATGACCTAGTTGATTATGCTGCTCCTAGAATAAAATAGGGAGACTACTGCATTTTTATTTAAATTGTATAACCTGTGAATTTTGGGGTCAATTGAATAAAACCCTAATGTGAATCATAAAACAGATTGAGCTGGCTACCAGGCCCAGAAGGGTTTGAAAGAAGGGAGGTGGGATCCCTGTAAAAGGGGTCTCAGTATACTGCCCCAAATTTATGCCACTAATCTTTCTCCCAGCCTTCCCCAAAGAAACATATGGTCTTTTACTAGAGAAACTGTATACTGGGAAAAGGAAACATTTTAGTATTCTAGGAGCTACTGGACACTGCCTTTGCACTGAACCAACTCGACTAATGATCTAGACAGGAAAAGGCTTGTGGAATTCAGGTGATCAATCATTTTAAGCCATGTCCATTGCACAGTGAGCACGTTGTTCCTACACTACATTTCCGTAGTTATCACACCAGGTCCAAAATGCATAATTAGGACAGATACACTCAGAACCCAGCTGAATCCTCAAACTAGACCCTGAACAGTATGAAAAAGTTCAAGTGACAAGTGCTAGAACTGCTTCTTCCTAGGAAAATAGCACACCCAACACAATACTGAATTCCTGGAGTGATTGCAGAGGTTAGCATCACCATCCATGACTTGAAAGCCACATAGATGGTGGTTTTCACCAATCATTTTTTAAAAATTGTTTATTTATTTATTTATTTATTTATTCATTTATTTATTGGGTGTGTGGGTGTGGGTGTGTGGGTGTGTGGATGTGTGGGTGGTTTAAAGCAAACCGGATTTATTTCTTGTTCATATTTCCCAAGGTGATTTACAGATTTAATGAAATCTCAAAATTTCATGGACAGTCTTCATAGAGCAGAAAAACACTCCTACAATTCAAATGGAAACACAAAAGGTCACAAATAGCAGTAAGGCACTTGCAGACTGGGTAAGGAAATTAGATGAACAATCAGCAAAAACAAAATAGGTGTCATAAAAAAACCCATTTGTGTGAAGGCTAATTCAAATTATTTCAATAGTTTTAGAAACTAAAATAAAGCTATTATATAATCCAGCTATATCACTTCTGTATATTTTTCAAAAATACAAGTAATTATACCACAGAAATATCTCTACCCTCTTGTTTATTGCAGCACTATCCACAATTTCTTGAATTAACTTGGCTACTTGAGTTTTGCAGAAGACAGATGGGTCTGGAGAAGAGCCGTGGATTATCATTAATTTAACCAAGTGATGACTGTGATTACAGCTTCTGTGTCTGAAGAATTTATTTCTTGAACAAAGTAACTCATCTTCTGGTACCTGATATGCAGCTACATATATTGAAAACTCTGTTTTCACCATACTTAAAAAAAATGCCCATCAGAAGCAGCTTCTTCCAGCTTCCACAGCCAGCAATATGCCATCACTGTCTTACTATGGAGAAGACTCCTCTGCATCATGTCATAATTTAGTTGACAGGCGTCTTGGCTGATTTTTATTTCCATAAGACAGAACTTTGGTCCACAGCACTGATGATGGTACAGTGATTTATTGGACCTAGAGAGTGAGAAATAACACCTACTCTAGCCTTAATGAAAAGATACTTGCTAGAGGATGAGAAATAAACAACAGTTCAGGAGCCTTCTCCTTTGGTAAAGTTCAGCAGTACAGGGCATGGGAAGATACCCCCACTGTTGTAACTGCTCTCCTATAACCAAGGACTGTGGTGATATTGTGTTCCCCAAAATATTGTGCACCCTAATAAACTTATCTGGGGTCAGAGAACACAACAGCCACTAGATATAGAGGCCAGAAAATAGTGGCACACATGCCTTTAATCCTAGCATTCCAGAGGCAGAGATCCTCTGGATCTGTGTGATTTTAAAGCCACACTGGAAACAGCCAGGCATGGTGACTCACACCTTTAATCCCACGAAGTGAGTCTTTAATCCCAGGAAGCAGAAAGGTATATAACACGTGAAAAACAGGAACAGCCTTGTTAAGCTTTTAGGCTTTAGAGCAGCAGTTCAGCTGAGATCTATTTGGATGAGGACACAGAAGCTTCCAGTCTGAGGAAACAGGATCAGCTGAGGAACTGGCGAGGTGAGGAAGCTGTGGCTGGTTCTGTCTCTCTGATCATTCAGCATGCACCCAATACCTGGCTCCGGGTTTTATTTTCATTAATAAGAACTTTTAAGATTCATGCTACATCAGGACAAAACACAAAGCTTAATGTGTTTTGAGGGGTTGAGAATAAACAAATTCCTCATTTTTGTATGTAACTAGAAAGATTGCTGGCTTGGATTGAACACCAGATAAGAAGAAACTATGCAACAAATCCAGGCTGTTGGGAAAATTACTCTGCCATGTGATCCAGCAAATGCAAGGTATCTGCATTGTCAGTGGCAAAATAGATGCTGTATTGAGTCTTTGGCAGATAGTCATAAGTGAATCGGATCACAGGCTCTTTAAATTTTGGAGCAAATTCCTTATCCTCAGCAGATAACTACTTCCATTTTGAGTTGCAGCTTTGGCCCTGCCAATGAGCATTAGTGAGGACTGAATGCTTAACCAAGAGTCACCAAGTTGGCTTGAATTTTCTTTGATGACCTGGAGATTATGTGACCCAAAATTCCATGAAAATTGGCTTGCACAGTAGGGCTCTGTTTTCACATTGAAGTGATATGCATGTGAACAATCCTGAGAAGGACATAAAAGCACAACTAAACGATCTGAAGTAGTGAACCAAAGGCTAATGGTTCCTGCTTCTTCCACGCTGCTTTGTCTCAAATTCTGGGCTGATTACAATGTGAGAGTTCCCTATGGTCAGCTGACAGAGAAGCAGGCAATTTTATCCTGATTCTACACAATATACCAAAAACACCCAAAAGTCAATAACCACAGCACTATAGCCTCTTTCTGAGGCATCTTTGAAGGACAGGATGAAATCAAATCCTCCCCCTAGACATCAAGCACTGAACCTGGTAGTTTACTGTTTTGAGAATAAGGTATGTACAAATGTTCACAGTACTTTGCACATTTGGGAATGTGATGTACAAATTCATGGTCTGTAGCCAATGTTTTGGCTAGGTGGCCAGGAACTTGAAAGAAATGGGGAAACCTACAGAGACAATCAAACCAAGCTAGTGGGAACTCATGAACTTTAGACCAACAGCTGTGGAGCCTCTGTAGGACTGGACTAGGCCCTCTGCATAAGCAAGACAATTGTGTAGCTTGATCTGCTTAAGGGGCCCCCTGGAAGTAGGATCAAGATCCATCCCTGGTGCTTGAGTTGGCTTTTTGGGGCCCATTACCTATGATGGGACACCTTGCACAGCCTTGATGCAGGGGGAAGGGCCTGGACCTGCCTCTACTGAATGTACCAGACTCTGCTGACTCCCTATAGGAGGCCTTACCTTTTCAGAGGAGGCAATAAGGGGGCAGGTTGTAGGGAGAAGACTTAGGGGAACAGGAGGAAAGACAGGGGGTCTGTGATTGGTATATAAAATGAATAAAACATTTCTTAGTTAAAAAAATTTTAAAAATGCTTTTGATCAGAATAAAAAAAAGAAAATTGATTAAAAAGCAATTTGAAGAAGAAACATGGAGGTAGATCCCACTGATTAGGTACAAGTCATGAAGATACCTGCCTGTATTATCAGAAAGTCACTGAAGCAGAGAATAGCTTAACAATACCGATGATATGCTGAAGTGTTCTGTGGCTATTTTTCAGCCTTTTTAAATGATTGCTCCTGTCATTGGTTAATGGGTGTATAAATACAGTGACCTATAGTTTAGGTGTGGGAATTATGCAAGCTGGACACTCACTCACCAATGCTGATGGGGTTAATGCCACTGCAGGGTACCAAGTTCACCGATAACAGAGATCAATGTACTACACACTTGATATGGCACCATACCTAGAGTGATCATTTCGTTCCTTAGTGGAAAGTTGACTTATTGGACCACATCTGTCAAAGAAAGTGTTTCATATTTCCTGAAGTAAACATTTCCTGAAATGAAATGAATTTCCTGAAATTTATTCTGGATTCTGATTTGCCTTTCCTGCAGATAACCTTACGCCCAAGTACCACCTATAGACAAATTATTAAGAATCATGGTTGCTACATTGTTTTTTCTGATCAAAGCATTTAATTCATAACAAAGTTGTGCTCAGAGAACTCATTTTCCCATGCTCTATACCATTCTGAAGCAGTAAGTTTAATAGGACAGTGGATTGTCCTTTTGCATATTCCAATATAGTGCCAGCTAAGTGGCAATACATTGCAAGACTAGGATAAGAGTCTTATCCTAGGTTGTATATGCTTGAATGAGCATCTTTTATGTGGTGCTGTTCTGAATCTATAATTCATTGACTCAGGAATCAAAAAGCAGAAATGGAAATAGCTTTTCTCACTACCACACATAGTAGCCCACTATCAGACAAAATTTTTCCTTATGACATTATACAGTGCTGGGTGACAGCACTGAGTTTTTAAGGGAAAAATGCTTCTACCAGGACACATAATGGTCATTTTTCTTAACAGGAAATCAAGGTTGATACTTGGTCACTCATGACTCCGAATCAACATACAACAAACTGTCAGTGGAAAATTGGATGGTGACTCCACAGGGGAGTTAGACTATATCTGAAGCATAGGGGGTCCCCAAAGATGTAGCATTATCATGCCCTGTGATTGGAGTCAATTAAAAAAACACAGCAAATTTAGCCTGAATTAATATTGGTTTAGCTTCTTATGAGTGAAAATGTGGTCTCTCTAATAGAAAAAGAACTATGTCACTTGGTGTCCTTAGTACAGGAAAAAAGGAGTCTAGATTATGGAACAGAAGAAGGGAATTATAAATACAAGCTATAGCTATGTGACCAATTACAGAAATGAAGGCTATTGTTATAAACTTTTGCACCATGTCCCACAATGATGATAATGGACTAAACCTCTGAACTATAAGCAAGCCACTCCAATTAAATGTTTTCATTTATAAGAGTTGCCATAGTCATGATATCTCTTCACAAAAATAGAACCCTAATTAACACAGCATGTATTAACTTTATATCATTATATTTAAGTATTGTTAATTTTACATGATATTTAAGTTATAAAGTATTGAGGGAAAGATTAAACATCACTCAAATATTTTCATCCTCTGAGTGAGGAGCTAGTAAATTTTAATTCTATATAGAATAGCTATAAAATGTGAAGTGGAATTATAGCCTCATTACTATATTTATATAGATTTTGCTGGGGTATATAAACTCTGCTGGAAAAAAACAAAAACAAAAAAACAAAAAACAAAGACACGAGAGAAAGAAAATACCAGGAAAGATTTAGAAGGAAACATGTGGAAGGAAGACACCAGGCAAAGACTAGAAGGAAAACATCAAGAAAGACAAAAGGGAAACACCGAGACAGAAGAACAGAACAGAAAACGAACAGAGTAGAACAAGCAACAGGAAGAATAATTAAACGAAGAACTAAGCTTTGACCCTCAGATAAGTCCTTGGGTGTCTGTTTGTCTGTCCAGTAGTTCACCTGCGCTGCATCTCTTCTTCAGTTTCTCTGACCTGCTGATGGCTTGTCCTTCATCAGCACCCTAGGTGAGATCCTGACATGTTGGAGATATGTGTGAGGTGTGTGTGTGTGTGTGTGTGTGTGTGTGTGTGTGTTGTGTGTACATGTATGTTTTTCCCTTTTTCACCGGTCCCAGAGAGTTAAGTTTCATGCTCCTCCCCAGCCCCAGAAAATTAAGTTTTACTCCCTCAGATAGAAAAGTCAAGTTGAGTGATTTGATCACCAAGTCCATGGATCCCCTCAATCCCCTAAGCTGCTGAAAGGCTGGTCCTCATGGCAGCAATAGTCTGATATCTCATAGCACTTTCAGAAGTATTTGTGACTATCAATCAAAAACACAAAAGATTAGAACTTTAAGCAGTAATATAAGTTGAAGTGAGTAAGTTTAAGTTTTAGGAAGGAATACAGCTACAAAATAATGTATTGCACAATTAATAAGGTTCACTAACTGCTACATGGAAGCCATCCAGGATGAGTTAGGGAAAATCACAGACTTTCAAGACTTTTCTTCCTCTAATATGTAGACTCCTCAAACTCTTTAAAAATTCAAGACATTTCCTACAGAATCACCCTTATCAACAAGACCACGGGCTGACAACAGTTTAAATGGTAAAAAATGGGGTGTGGGTGGCATAATGACTGTATTTTTGAGAAACAGGCAGCCTTTCTCTCAAAATATCATTCCTTATAATCACACATAAAAATCCTGGACTGTGATAGGATAGATTGTGATGTATGGATAGTGGAGAAAAGGGTGCATGAATTAATTGGTAAATTTTGTATCTTTGTGATGTTTAAGTATTATCTATTTTTTATTCAATTTCCTAGTTCCTACAACTTTTAGGACCCAAAATGAAGATTTCTGACAAAACAAAACAAAAAAATTACTAAAGATTTTAGCGAGATATCTTTCTTTACTTTTATTTATTCATTCATATTGCAGCAAATAATATAGTCACCACATGGCAAGAAAGTTATGAGAAATATTAAACATTTGGAGCACAGAAATACTTCAGAGAAATACAAAACTGAAGCTTCCCACACTTCCCTAAATTACAAGATTTCCAACTGCAGGAAAATATAACTGCTGTAAGAAGGGCACAACTAAAGCTAACTCAAATTTCCCCAGCTCCTGACATCAATAGTGTATTTTTATGAATATATATATATATATATATATATATATTTTTTTTTTGTTTTTCGAGACAGGGTTTCTCTGTGTAGCTTTGCGCCTCTCCTGGAACTCACTTGGTAGCCCAGGCTGGCCTCGAACTCACAGAAATCCGCCTGGCTCTGCCTCCCGAGTGCTGGGATTAAAGGCGTGCGCCACCACCGCCCGGCAAATATATTTTTATTATAGCAACAAATATCTGTCATAATGAGATCTGCAAATATATACAGAAGTATTACATTTACATCCACATGGAGCAATATTTACATTGAAAGCTATCCTTTGGATGTTAGAATATGAAGTACAGCTTAAGATTTACAAGGGAAGAAAATATACGAGAAAGGAATAGAGGCAACAAAGACTTCTGGGTAAAATGCCTGTCTGTAAGCCAGAGGGGGAGAGTCAGAAAGAGAAAAGGTAAACTTTATCCTAAATGGAGAAACAAAAGAGAAGTTTCCCAGATAGAACCACAATAACAGTGAAGAGATACCAGGACAGAGTAGGAAAACATAATAAATAAAAAGGGGGGTGATGTACAAGAAATAAGCACCATGTAAACTTGGCCTTGGTCCCCTGGTGAGTGGGAGAAAAATCACAGCCGTCAAAGATAGAGCTAATGAAAGATGGACATGCACAGCCTCAGGACCAGATCACAATGTTCACAAGCATCAAATTTATTACAGTATTTGGTTAAACAATGACTCCTCCAGCAGACTGGTCAGTAATGGAGAAAAATCCCATTTTTCCATCCGTATGATTCAGAAGGTAGTGGCCAGGTGCCATTTTGAGAGAGAATCTATTGTTTAAAACTGAGCCGCTCACAACCCTGAGATCAGGGAACATCCACAGCTTAGGGAGGGAGCCTCAGTTTAGACTACTATAGTCATTATGATGCACAGTGATAGAACCAGTTGACATGCGCGGTTACTAGTTTCTGCTAGGGTCATCTGGAAAGAGGGAACTTCAATTGAGAAAACGCCTCTACCAAACTGGCCTATATGAAAATCTGTAGGGCATTTTCTTGATTAGTGATTGATACAGGAGGGCCCCACCCGGGGGAGGCACCACCCACAGTGGCCCCATAGTCTTGAATTGCATAAGAAAGCAAGCTGAATAAGCCATGAGGAGCAGGCCAGTAAGCAGCATTCCTCCATGGCTTCTCCTTCAGTGGAGGCATCCAGGCTCCTGCTTTGAGTATCTCCTCTTAATTTCCCTCAATGGTAGACAGTGACTTGATAGATAGATAGATAGATAGATAGATAGATAGATAGATAGATAGAAAGCAGAAATAAACCTGTTCCTTCCCAAGTTGTTTCTGGTTATGGTGTTTTATCACAGCAATAGAAACCCTAACTAAGAAAATATGCCAACATAAATGGGGAAAATCTTAGGAGACTGTATGTACCCTTTCATGAAGAGCTACAGACAGTTCATGGCTTCTGAGTAAAGGAGAATCAGTCTTCTCTGGGGACGAGCTCCTTGATTGGTTACCAGTGTTCAGCCCTAAATTGATAGGCATATTAACGACACTAAACGGATTCCTCATCAGGCTGTATTTAGATCCACATACAGATATATGTAATAATTAAGAAGAGGTCATGATTTCAAGAGGAGTAGGGGGACACAGAAGTAGTAGTAGGGGAAAGAGAGAGATGTGGAAATGTTGTAAATACCATAGTCAAATATGAAATTCTCAAAAAAATTTAATTAAAGAAAGAAAAATTAGGTAAGTTTTTAGGGAGGAAAGCTATTCTTTTAGTGGTGTACCCTCTGATGAGTTGCCAGTAAATTATCCCCACTAATGCTCATACAAGCAACCATAATTAAACTCAAAAGATCACAAAAAGTGATGTGAAATTAAAAAGAATTTGGAAACGAGAAAAAGATTTCAGTGGGAGACAGAGGAGCGTGAGAGAAGGCAATATTGTATGAAAATGACTAAAATGTCATCATACTCATACCTGACTTTGTTAAAGTATTTTTTTAAAGATGAACAGCTGATATAGGGCAGAGAGAATCATTCTGAGCAGGTGTGGTAACACAGGTGTACATTCAGCACTGAGAAAGTGGAGACAAGAGGATTAGGATCCCAGCCTTGGCTACAATGGAAGTCTGGGATCAACCGAAGATACACAAGATCATGTCTCAAAAACAATACAAAAAAAAAAAAAATAGAAACCCATTCTGGCTATTTGGAAGTTGATGGATTTGTGGGATACGAATAAAATCAATGAGTCTAGTTAGAAGGTAACTATATTAGTAAGAGTAATTAATAATTTTACCTGATAGATGCATGCTACTAGCAAAGTCATCAATTTCACCGAGCTGTGACCCTTGAAAGAGATAGCAACAACAGTCACGCAATAGTGTTACAAATGTTATGGAGCATAACAAACCACATTCTGATTGGCTATAAGGCTTACTCAATGAAATGGAACCCATACTTGGCACTGTTAGTGGGGACAATAACCTGTGACCAGATAGTTCGTAGGCCATGAGGTAGAATCTAATACTATTATTCTGCCAAAAGTACATAGTATTAAAATTACTCCTATTGCTATACCCATAGATCAACCACATCAAAGATGCCTCTCCTTGGAGTAGTTGGCAACTAACATAGAGACCCACAACTGGTCAGTGTGATGATTATAAGAAACGGTGGGGTGTTCAGCCCTACATGGAATATACCTATCACACCCTACCCCCAATTGGAAATCATTGTAGGGAATGGAGAAGAAAGGTAGTAAGAGCAGGAGGCAGCAGATAACTTTAAGAAAACAGTTCTTTCCAGACATCTAGGGCAGTCGCACCTGTGAACTCAGTGATTGTGACAACGTACACAAGCTCAAGTCATAAGACTTCCCAGCATGGAGTGGGGACAGTGGCCACAAAATTCCACCACTTGCTGAGGAGATGGTGACATCTGATAGGTGTTGGGAGAGGGAGAATCAGTTTTTGTTTTGTTTTGTTTTGTTTTTAAATTGGCATGACAGCTAGTAGGTTGATCGCACTTCCGGGAAGGTCCCATTCTCAAGCATAGCAGGACAACACAAATTAGATTTGATGGGTTTAGAAAGAAGATGAAGAAGGAGGAGGAAAAGAAGGCTTGAATTTAGGTGGGTAAAGGTGAGAAGGTAAAGAGGTTGGATCTGGAAGGAGTTGAGGGAAGGAGGAAAATATGGTCAAAATACATTGTATGAAATTCTCAAAGAATTGATAAAAATATAAAAATGAAATGAACTTACTATCTTTCCTATCAGTTGCAGCCTGATGAGCCTTAGGAAAAGAAGTTTTATCATCTATTGAAAGATAATTGAAGGTGCTAGGGAGATGAGATGATACAGTGGATAAAAGCATTTGCTCTATAAGCATAAGGACTTGAGTTCAAATCTCTAGCACGTATGTAAAAAAACAGGCATGGTTGTGTGTGTATGATTAGCGCTGGTATCGTAGATGTGGGGTGAAGACAGGAGAATCCCCCAAAATTCCCTGCCCATCCAAGCTTATCCAAAACAGCAAGGTTCTAGTTCAGTGAGAGACCCTGTCTCAAGGCAATAAAATGGAGGGCAATAGCAGATGTCCTGCTCTGGTCTGTGGTGATATATTATGTGCCCTAATAAACTTGCCTGAGGATCAGAGGACAGAGCCAGGCACTAGATTAGACATAGAGGTCAGGCAATGATGGCACACACCCTTAATCCTATCACTCGAGAGACAGAGGTGAGTTTAAGGCCACACTGGAAACAGAGCCAGCCAGTTGTGGCACACACCTTTACTGGGAAGCACACATGCCTTTAATTCCAGGAAGTGGTGTCTGGGCAGAGAAAAGTGTATAAGGCATGAGGAAACAGGAGCTCACTCTCTTTAGGCTGAGGATTTCATACAGGTAAGAACTAGTGTCTGGCTGCTCTGCTTCTCTGATCTTTCAGTTTTCACCCTGATATCTGGCTCTGGGTTTTTTATTAAAAGACCATCTAAGAGTCAAACAACATCTGGCACCCAATATGCCATCTGTGTGCATGCCCACAGGTGCATGTACCTGCACACTCAAATTATCCAACACACAAACACACACACACACACACACACACACACACACACACACACAGAGAGAGAGAGAGAGAGAGAGAGAGAGAGAGAGAGAGAGAGAGAGAGATAATTAAGTGAAAGATAATCAAAGAAGAAAATTAAAATAAGGAAAATAGAGTTTACAGTAGGTCTGCCTCATTGGCCTCTGTGTAAAATACTTGACTGAAACTTAAGAATAAGATGTGTTAATTTTTTTACAACAATTATAACAAAAAGTGATATTTAAACAGTCTAGTAACTATAAAAATTAGTGAGAGAGAGAGAAAGAATATTATATTTTTATTACTCTACATTCTATAGAGAAAAGAACATTTTGTTCCTGATATGCATTTTAGAATCATCTTGACAATCATTCTACCATGGGCAATGTACCAATATTTAAACATTTTATGGTCTTCAATACTCTCTAAAAGAAAACAGATTCCTTTAAACCATTATGCCCTGTGAGAGTTTAGCCCTTTCACAGTCTCTTGTTTGACTCTGGATGTAGTTAAACAAAGATAAGGAAAAACAGGATTTAGGAAGACTAATCTGATACACTCACTACAGCCAAACCAGATGGTTCTTTAAGTGGTCCACTATTAAGTGATGTTATTCACATGCCTAACATCTGCCTTTGGCTTCTCATGACTTTAGAATAAAGACAGATCCCTTTGCATACTCTAGCTGCTCTACAAGACACAGGCCCTGGCAATGCCATCTACTGAAGCCTGGTTCACTGGAGACCTACTGCTTCTCTTTAACAATCGGTCAGTCTTGTCACATAACTGTCATACAGTTTAGGACAGTTACCTTGTATTTTCACATTTCTTTCCTTTTATATTATCTTTTCTTTTTTGTTTTCCTTAACATGGTGTTCAGAATCAAACCCAGATTCCTGCATATATTCTAGCATTCAGCCACATTTGTAAGCCATGTAACTTCTTCCTGTATTTCAGGTTTGGACCAAGTACACCTCTTCAAAGATACCTTTCCTATAACTCTACTAGCATATTGTCTCTCCCATATCTTCCTATATATTGCACCATCTACTTTTAGTTTCTTTACAACACTGAAAATTATTTGAAAATATTACAATGGTGATTATTGGTCAACTGGTTTCTATCTCGGCCTGTGATCTCTATATTGCTCCTTCATGCACCTTTGGGTCTGAATTATCTCCATGTCTTATAGGCTTATTCCAGATTTGGCTGACAGACTCAGCAGAAGTTTTCAGATAACTGGGAGGGAAGATTATGTTATATTATAATAGATTAGATTAGATTAGAAAATATTGTATTAGACATAGACAAAGTCTAAGGAGATGAAGTGATGACATTTAAAACTGAGGAACCATAGCAGTTACTCAGAAGAACAGTAGCATGTGGCTTAATTCTTCTTCTTGGTTACTGTGAGCTAAATAAGACAGAGGCAGTTAAATGTAGAAGGGGAAATTTGAGCCAGGTCTTAAGGAAGGAAAGGATAAAGTCAATAGTAAAGACTGGATAATGTATGTCAGATGGAGGCAAAAAAGTTGGCCAAGGCAGAGCATGAGCCAAACGTTCCAACAGCCAACATTGAGAAGACAACCACTTCAAAGACTGCCAGGATGGATTTGGCCAACTTATGAGTTGAATGCCATTTTGTTGATTATCCTATAAATTGTTCTTTGCTTTTGCAAATAATTGTCTGAAAATGACCCATATCGAACTTAACACATAAACATACTATGTAAGAATCTTTGAGGCTGAACTCAGGGAATCTGGCTTTGAATCCAGTTCATCAGATCATTCTTATTTTAGAACAAATAAATATAGAGTAATCATTTTAAAACTTTATTTGCAAGGAATCAACTATCTTGTATTGAAGCTTTACATAAAAAAATAGAACAAAATCTTAATTGAATGGTGTGTGTGTGTGTGTGAGTGTGTAGAACACTCACAGTTCTCAGCTATATGAAAACTATTGCTATGGAGAAGCTACATAGGAGTGTTATAATAACAATGACAGATTTTTATATAATCAGATCATGAAGGTGTAAAACAGAGTTGAAAGAAGTAGACAGATATGAGGTTTAATTTGTGACAGGTATACCAAACATTAATTTATCATCTCAAAACCAAATGTACAAGAGCCACATGACCTTATTTTCTTGTCAATTAAATCTTACTTTGATGGCCCTTGAGTATCTGTTCAGTAATAAGTCCAATCTGAATTATCTTTGAGTATTATTTTGCAAACCCATCCCAAAGATGAAAGAAGGTCCTAGAATCTAAAACACAGTGAACAGCATAGAAAAAAAAATGCTCAGATTTTGGTCTTCTCTTGGACATGTCCCATGATCCCTTTGATGTATAGTGGCTCTGAGTCAATGAAAATGGCCGAATACAGACTTGGGGAAAACTTCTTCACTAAATCTTATTTTAATGCCACTCTTTTTTTTTCTTACTCCAATTGTTCCAACTGAAAGCTTTTTCAATTAACTTCCATCACCTTTTGCTGTGGAATGGTCTGTATGTCAAATTGCTCCGATTGGTCAATAAATAAAACACTGATTGGCCAGTGGCCAGGCAAAAAGTATAGGCAGGACTAACAGAGAGGAGAATTGAGAGAACAGGAAGCTGGGAGGAGACACTGCCAGCCACCGCCATGACAAGTAGCATGTGAAGACGCCGGTAAGCCACGAGCCACGTGGCAAGGTATAGATTTATAGAAATAGATTAATTTAAGATATGAGAACAGTTAGCAAGAAGCCTGCCATGGTCATACAGTTTGTAAGCAATATAAGTCTCTGTGTTTACTTGGTTGGGTCTGAGTGGCTGTGGGACTGGCGGGTAACAGAGATTTGTCCTGACTGTGGGCCAGGCAGGAAAACTCTAGCTGCAAACTTTGATAGCCTCTTAATTTATGGAGCATTATTTATTAATTTTTCTCTTCTTTTAATTGACTATCTTCTTTCTTTTCAGCAATATGAAATGACTCTGGGTCAGCTTGTATTTTTCTCATCAGAGTCATAAAACCAGCCATTTCTTTAAGAAATTCTACCTCTCATTGTTAAACACCAAATAAAAACATCACACACCAAAACTAACCAGACCACATTTTTATAATTAAGGTTATTTTAAAAATAATCAGAAAAAGGAAACAAAAATGATTGTAGTAATATTTTTGTCTTCTATAGCACATTAAAATAACTCTGGATGTGATAGTAGCCATGCATAAATGCTCTGTAGCTGTTTGTGGCTAGTAGCTAATATAATGAAAACAGTTTCAGGGAAACTAAGATCATGTTCCAAGAGATATATAAGATGAATATTATTATTGAGTAGGTAGGAGACTCTCAGGATTTTCTCTTCATTTAAATTTCCTCTCTAAACTCCTACTCTCTGGTGAAATAGAAGCATAATAATATTTGAGATTTTTTAAATCAAAGTAAAAAGAAAGCTTTTACATTTTGCACTATTACATTTAAACCAATAAGCATTTTAAATCATTTTATTCTCTTTTATATGGATTTTATTTATTAGTTTATTTTATTATAAAATTATTAAAGAAGAGTCTGGGCAAGATTATGGTAGTGATATAAGCTTAAATCTTCTCCAATCTCCCCTCACAAAATATAAAGTGTCTAAGATAGTAAAACCAAAACACACAATATCTACAGGGAAATCGAGTGACCAGATGCCTGGGATGACTCCAGTGTGTAAGTGAAGTTGAGTCATATCTATTTGGCATATTCCATGTACAGAAGAACATGAGCGGAGACCAGCCTTTCTGTAAGTTCTCAGACCTGCAGAACATCAAAGTCAGCAAATCGGTTTCAAAACAACATCTGAAACAAAAGCAGACTTTTGAAGCTTCTAAGTCACAGGCAAGTACACACTCTTACAAACCTAAACAACTGAAACTGCATTCTAAACCTGGATTCAGGAGAAAGTGCTACCAACAAAGTCATAGTGAACAGGAAGGCACACACACTCATACTCACTCACACACACACATTTCCTTCATGATATCTACATACATATCCTCCTCCATCATCTACGTGTGTGTACACTGATGTGCATGTACCATACACATATCACACACAAACATAATTCACACATAAAAATATTAAAAGTAAAATGAAAACAATAGCAACAGAGAAAAAGAGATAAGAAAATAATATCATAATTTATATACATAATAATAATAATAATACATACTGAGAGCCTGTGAGATGGCTCAGTGAGTAAAAAACACTTGCTGTTCAAACCTGATATCCTGAGTTCTGTCCCCAGAACTCATAGTAGAAGAAAAAATCAACTCATAAGAAATGTCTCTTAACCTCCACATGTGTACTGTGACATGCACGTGCCTGTACACACAACCACCACCACCACCACCACCATATACACTCACTAACACATAAAATTAAAAATTAATTAATAATGAAAGACAAAGATGACCCAGTACTTATGTATCAGATATCCTTGAATATAAAAGTTAAATCAGTAAGGTAATAAATATATTAAAACTTAAGGCAGATTTGTAAATTAGTTTAATATCCTGAAACTATATATTTAAATACCATGAAATGGCCTGAGGAGAATAAGCCCTGTGCAATCATGTAATATTCTAGTAAAACTACTGAACTGAGAGAAAGAATAATTTGCCAATGAAACAAAATCCAGCACTGTGCTATATATTAAGACAACTCAAACAAAAAAAGTTTAGAATGATTAAAATAATATAATGAATAAACACTTATATGTGTATAGAAGCCTAAATAAAAATTAGAAATTTGAACAAATGAATACAACCAGAGTACGAAAAAAGACAATGAACAGTATTGTCTAGTAGTGCCAAGATGTACCTCTTAAAAAGCACATAATCACTGATACCAATACACTCAATAATAGCAGTGTAATTTCCAGAAAGCATAAAGTAGATGCGATTTATTTTAATTAAAATATAATTACACCATTTTCTCTCTTCCCTCTTCTCCAAATCCTCCCATGTACCTCCTCTCCAAATTCATGCCTGCTTTTCTTAACTATTATTGTTACCAAATATTTTAATATGCATTCACAATTGAAATTAGGCAAAAGCAAGAAAATATTAATAAGAATACAGAGAATTGAAAGAATGTGGTCAATAAGAAAAAGCCAAACTTTGAAGGCAGAAAGTATAGCTTCTTTTCAGGCTACTCTGAAGGTTGTTAAAAACTCATATTTTCTGCACCCCACAATCCCAATATACAAAAATGCAGATTTTGTTAGAAAAAGTAAAATGGAGAGCTAATGAGCCAAAATATATTGGTTAGATAATGATAAAATTCCTCAGGGAAGATGTCACAGTGTTAAGTGACTATGGCAAGTGCATGGCCTATTCACCATGGCTGATCATGCCTTCCATCATAGTCTTAAACTGTCAGTAATTTGTACCTACTTATTCTATCAATGTCCAGCTAGAATGGTAGACTCCTCCATTTTTCCTTGCATTTCTCTATTTTAACATCATCCCCAGGGCTGCATTTTAAGTGTATTTACATTTAGAATTGTGTAGCTTCTCTGAGAAAGCCACTTTGATTTTAAGTTTCATGTCTTCTTTATCCTCAATTTTCTTACTCTAAAGTCCACTTCATCTGAAATTAATGTAACTGCCCTGGTTATGTTACTTTCCTTGCTCTCGTACCCCACTTCAAGTGTCCAACATTTTTAAAAATCACTACTTTTGTCCCAGCATATCTTTGCAGGCAGCGAAAATTGTAGGTCAGAGATTATGTGGCTGGTTTGGAGTCCCTATCCCTCCACTGGAAGTCTTGCTTGGCCACAGAAGATGGTTGGTTCAGGCTCTACCTCTCCTATTGCTAGGAGTCATAGCTAGGGTCACCCTCATAGATTCCTGGGAGTTTTCATTGCACTAAGTTTCTAGCTCATCTCAGAGGTGCCTCTGATTTCAGTTGTCTTTCCCAGTACTCTCCCTCCATCCTTCCCCTACCTGACCCTTCCTGTTCTCATGCCCACCCCCTAGCTCATACCTCTCCCCCATCCCCTTGTAATGTCTATTCTATTTCCACCTCCACAGTGAGATTCATGTGTCCCCTCTTGAGCCTTCCTGGTTACTTAGCTTCTTTGGGTCTGGGGACTGTAGCATGATAATCCTTTATTTTTCAACTAATATTCACCTATAAGTGAATACATACCATATTTGTAGATCTGGGTTGCCTAAATCAGGAATGCCTCATCCAACCTTAATAGGACAGGTGGCACCTAGTCTTACTGCAACTTGATATGCTATGGCTGACTGATACACATGGAAGGACTGCACTTTTCTGAAGAGCAACAAGGAGTGGGTGGCAGGGAGAGGGGAGGTTGGAGGAGGAACTGTGATCAGGCTGGGAAAATTTAATTAATTAATTAATTAATTAATTTAAAAAAATCACTGCTTTAATCTTCCCTTAAACTTACAAGACATTTTGTGGCATACACCTTTCTCTCTGCAGCTACTTATCACTCTCTGTGTTCTGGGTAAGTTGTCTTCCCTGAAGCTCTTCTTCTCTACTGAATGAAAGTCATTTTATTGTGTTTGGGTTTGCCTGGGTTTTCATTGTTGTGGGATGCAGGAGATGCTTAACTGGATACATCTCTGACATGAAATCAGAACCCTGTAAACCTATTTTAATTTCTAAGTTTATCAACTGGAGGGATTTAATTTGTGGTCTAGGAATATAAATTAGGCAAGGAGCAATATTGTCTTAATAGATCCAACCTTTCTGTCTTTTAACCTACGTTAAAGGTACCAACATCCTGCTTTGGGGCCTTCTGGTACAGTCTCTACATGATTGGAACCTATTGTCTGTATTATCTACCCTTTCATGACCTGGGTGGTACATAATTTACAAGAAGGAGGCTCTTGGTCTTACACTGTCCATCATCTCTCATTCTCATCATTAGCAGACTGAGTTTTGGGGAGATTTTTCTTTCTGTTTGTGGATTGCCATATACACGCTGTAAGAATTGAAACTGTGAGAATCTCAGAGGTAATGCCATCCAACTTCATTTTAGATGAGAAAGGGAGATCAAGAGAATCTAAATGATTAAGTTTACAGAAAGAATTGTTCAATTAATGATGAAGCAGCTGCCTTATAGAGTGTAGATAATCAGATGGCAGACAGCCCTCAAAATGATGAGTACCATTTGTATCTCAAAACACACGTTCAATGAATTAGCATGAGCAAGAAGACAAGGGTTGAGGCATAAGATATGTGAATGCCTACTGTAGCTGCTGACCCCATGGTGAAAGTGTTACCAAAACTTATCTGCATGTTTATAGACCTCATGCTTGCTTGGCCTAACATTTCTTCCATTCTAAAAATAAGTCTTTAGAGTCAAGCTTATTTTCTGGTCACATATGTAGAAATTTTAAGAACACACCCTAGACCATTGCATGTAATTTTTGCAGAGTACAATATGTTATGACATCAATACCTCATAGCTTTAGAATCTTTAAACACTCCATTTTGAATATTTCAATATGGTCTAAAGGTGGTTGCAATCATGACTTCATAAGTTAGTGGTTATTCTAGCAATTCCCTGATTTTTCCTGGCTTCTTCATGTCTTTATTTCCCTCTCAATATATTTTCTCCTGGGATTTTTATACATTTTCAGAATAAAATAAGTGAAAATGGTTCAACTTCCTAACGTTCCCACTCATGTCTTTTGGTTATAATAACATGCATAGTTAGTGGAAATTGATTGTTTATATGAACTTTGTACCAGCATATATAGCTTATGAAATGTTACCCCAACACATATGGCTGGTGAAGAGTGATTATTAGCACCAAAACAAAGAAAACAAAGCTCATCTAAATGATCATTTTTCAGACACTTTTATCTATGAGTTGCTTTTGCTTTCTTGCTACATTTTATACCACTTTGCCTTGAAACTAGCAAAGTAGTCAGAAGACACACTAAGCAATAGGTGATAAGGCTTTCCAGAGCTGGATGTGGGGTTCTGTTGTGGTGGCACAGTTCAGTGGCAGACCCCAGACTCTTCACCATTCAGTTGGCGCCTCACCTTTATGTGAGGCACCAGCCACATTCTTGTCTAAATGCTGCAAGATGTGAGTAAACGCAATGATTTGGGAGTGCAAGTCATAGACTAGAAGGTTTTCATTTGTACGGAGCCCATTTTTAAGAGAATTCTTCCATGAAGGATTTCAATATTTAGTTCTGGGGGCCTGGGCAAATTTTGAGGGTGTATTATGCAAAAGTCTTTAAATAAATCTTACAAAATTCAGTCATCTGGTTTTTTACACAGTGTTGACAGTTTAGATCTTTTGAAACTTCTGGCTGGTGAAGTGACTTTATTCATCCAAATGTTTGGCCTTGTGTGAGTTCAAATTTGGTTAGTTTTGTCTTTATATTGAATACATTTAATACAAAGAGTGAGATTTCCACTGATGACTATAATTAACTACTTTAATGATTAATAAAAATCAAGGTTGCCTAGCTTTAGCAATTAATGAGTAACGTGGGCACCACTGTTCATTTTCACTGAGTCCCAGAAGTATATGAATATGAAGAGGTAGTGGAGTTACTATTTCCTTTTCACTGTTGCAATGTCTTCATAACAGATTTGTGAATCTATCTTCAACCACTCATTCAGTGTTTCTTTTTTCAGTACTGGAATTGAATTCATGGCCTTATGGATTCTAGACAAGTCCTCTACCATTGAGCTATATCCCTGGCCTGGGTTTATTTTTCTGATAGAAAGGAAGTAAAAGAGCATTGAGTGGTCATATCCTTTTATATTATTTGTGGAAATGTGATGCATCACAATAAAAATGCTATCTGTGTTGTATCCTTTTTCTTGTATGTGTTCTTGATCATTACAAACTGATTTATCCTGAATGAGGAGAGGGAATAGATACCCAGAAGTGATACAGTGTGCCATCTGATTTCCCATCTCTGGATATGTTAAATAACTGAAACAGAGAGCAGGAATGCATGCGCAGATACCCAGTCTAACTTTCAAAAAGCCACTGTGCAGGCAGCCAAGTCCCAACACGTCCCAAACTATCAAGGAGAAGTGACCAGCTTAGTCAGATGAGGAGGGAGTCTGTAGGCATTCCTGGACCTCCTTCACTTCCTGAATGGTGTATGTGTTCTAGCAGGAGAGCCAGAGGGCTTCCAGTGACCCAAACTGACTGCAAAACTACATAGAGTGTACAGTATGTCTGAGAGGAACTAAAGGGAAACTGATTCCTTAGAGGAAAGATGGCTTATCCTTCAGAAGCAAGGGACATCAGCATCATCTGCTACAAATTCTGGAAGGCCATCCCCTACCGGCAAGGGCTATCAACCCAGATCCCAGGGAACCCTAGGCAGCATACATGTAAGGCATAGGTCAAATGCCATCATTTCCCCCACATCAATAAGGCACTTACACCACACTCTTTGTCCACTTTTACTTAGGCAAAGAGATTATACTGAGATTGCATATTCCAGTAAAACAATATGTAAGTACTGCTGCAGCAGAGATGATTTTTAAATGAACAACAACACAGCATATTCTCCTCTACAGGCCCGGACTATAATAAACACACAAGTACATACATACATACCATACATACATACCAAGCATATACATACGTGCATAAATACAAACCCCAACAACTATTGTAAATTACCAAATGAAATAGGACAATCTTAAAAGTCACACAATATTCTATTAACAGAATAGGTAAGCTTTCCATTATCAATGTGAATATTAATAGCATAGTAAAATGTATGGTGTCTTGGAATTGCAATGGGAAATCAATTACAAATAGTAATAATAGAAGAGGGTAATTTTGTAATACTAGTCAGGTAGTTGAATGACTAATGACCACAGGTTTATAACATGTCTTACTAGTTCCATTTTAAAATATGCTTCTCTCAGACTAAAAAGTATCCTGAAGTTTTTGTGTTCTTGATTTGAATTTAATGGACTAAAATTATTTGAGAACGATGTGCATGACTGATATTCTGCTTCTTGGGAAATATGATATTTAATGTTTCTCAGTAGAAAAAAAATGACTTCCTGAAAGAGTAGCTCAGAGGAAGCATGGCAGTTGCATTCTTGAACTTGAAATGTATATTAGAAGGTTTAGATAATGGTGATCAGATTCATTTGTGTCAACTCTTTTAGATGCATAAGTTTTGGAAACTAAGAACAACTATTTTTGGACTGAGTTGTACATTGTAGCTATTTCCTGAAAGAATTTTCTATCTCTCATCTCCTTGAGTTACTTCTGAGGCTTGTAGACTCAGTATCTACGGTCTCCAAGGACCTGCATGTAAGTATGTTTAATAAAGCATTTACTTGCAGAAGCAAAATCCTTAAAGCAATCTGAATAGCCATCAATACAGGAAAGAATGATGAATTGTTATGTATAGGCACTGTCTTAGGTAGGGTTTCTACTGCTGTGAAGAGACAATGACAGTGGCAATTCTTATAAAGGAAAGACATTTAATTGGGATGGTTTACATTTTTCAGAGGTTTATTCCATTATCATCATGGTGTGACATGATGGCATGCAGGCAGACATGGTGCTGGAGATGGAGCTGAGATTCCTTCATCTTGACTTGCAGGCAACAGGAAGTGGTCTGTCTCACTGGATGTAGCTTGAGCATAAGAGAGCTCAAAGTCCACTCCCATGGTGACACACTTCCTCCAACAAGGCCACACCTACTCCAACAAAGCCACTTCTAATAGTGCCACTCCCTATGGAGGTCATTTTCTTTCAAACAATCACAGCCACTAAATATGAAGTTAGACCCCATGTAAAAACAATGGAAAGGGCTGGCTACAAAGATGGCTTAGTTGGTGAAGTGTGGATAGCATAAGCTAGAGAATCATCACCCATGTGTAAAGTCAGACACAGAAAAGCATGACTGTAAGCTCAGTGCTAGGGAGGCAGAGACAGGGGAGTCTCTGAGATTTGCTCACCAGCAGCCTAGCCAAATCATCGATATACTGTCTCAAAAGTGAAAGACTGGCCGGGCGGTGGTGGCGCACGTCTTTAATTCCAGCTCTCGGGAGGCAGAGCCAGGCGGATCTCTGTGAGTTCGAGGCCAGCCTGGACTACCAAGTGAGTCCCAGGAAAGGCGCAAAGCTACACAGAAAAACCCTGTCTCGAAAAAAACCAAAAAAAAAAAAAAAAAAAAAGTCAAAGACTGGAAGAAGGGGCAATGCAAAAGGCTGAAGGGAGAAATGGAAGTGAGAAATGATGTGTTCTTTTTTTTATTTTATAATTTAATTTAATTTTACATATCAGCCACAGATTCCCTTGTTCTCTCCCCTCCCGCCCCCCCCTCCCCCCACCTTTCCCCCAGCCCACCCCCGTTCCCACCTCCTCCAGGGCAAAGCCTCCCCCGCGGACTGAGATCAACCTGGTAGATTCAGTCCAGGCAGGTCCAGTTCCCTCCTCCCAGGCTGAGCCAAGTGTCCCTGTATAAGCCCCAGGTTTCAAACAGCCAGCTCATGTACTGAGTACAAGACCCAGTCCCACTGCCTGGATGCCTCCCAAACATATCAAGCTAATCAACGGTCTCACTTATCCAGAGGGCCTGATCCAGTTGGGGGCTCCTCAGCTATTGGTTCATAGTTCATGTGTTTCCATTCGTTTGGCTACTTGTCCCTGTGCCTTTTCCAATCTTGGTCTCAACAGTTCTCGCTCATACAAACCCTCCTCTTTCTTGCCAATTAGACTCCTGGAGCTCCACCTGGGGCCTGGCCATGGATCTCTGCATCCGGTTCCCTCAGTCATTGGATGGGATTTCTAGCACAACAATTAGGGTGTTTGGCCATCCTATCACCAGAGTAGGTCAGTTTGGGCTGTCTCTCGACCATTGCCAGTAGTCTATTGTGGGGGTATCTTTGTGGATTTCCATGGGCCTCTCTAGCATTTTGCTTCTTCAGCATTGTTTGTAATAGCCAGAACCTGGAAACAACCTAGATGCCCTTCAACTGAAGAATGGATAAATAAAATGTGATACATATACACAATGGAATACTACTCAGCAGAGAAAAACAATGACATCATGAGGTTTGCAGGCAAATGGATAGATCTAGAAAAAATCATCCTGAGTGAGGTAACCCAGACTCAGAAAGACAAATATGGTATGTACTCACTCATAGGAGGATACTAGATGTAACTGACTAGACTGCTACTCACAACTCCAGAGAGGCTACCTAGAAAACAGGACCCTAAGAAAGACACAGGGATCGCCCAATGACAGAGAAATGGAGGAGATCTACGTGAACAACATGGATGTGAGTGGGGGTAATGAAGGGCGAGGGTCGAGGGAAAGAGAGCTTGGGGGAGCGGGAGATCCCAGCTGGATCAAGAACAGAGAGGGAGAACAAGGAATAAAAGACCATGATAAATGAAGACCACATGAGAAATGATGTGTTCTAATCTCAAAAAAAGAAATGTGTTTTTTTTAAAAAAAACTAATGTGAAAAGCATGTGAATATGTGCATGAATGTATGTGTGCACGCGTGCACACACACACACACACTCATGCACCTGAACACACACTTGAGAAAAGATTCCCTTTCTTTTTTTTTAAATGTTAGTGAATTGTTTGATTTAATTTCCTGAATTACAGTTCCAACAAATTGTTCATTAATCATCCATTTTTATCAACATTTCTTATTGTTATCATTTTGTTTGTTTGTTTGTTTGTTTTGTTTTACTATTTTGAGGGGCCCCGCAACCCAGCTCCCAAATAATTCACACAAATAGAGGAGTCATTCTTACATGTAAATGCCTGGCCATAGCTTGTATTGTCTCTTGCCAGCTTTTCTTAACCTAAATTAGCCCGTCTACCTTTTGCCTCTGGGCTTTTATTACCTTTTCTTACTTCTGTATATCTTACTTTCACTCTTACTCCATGGCTGGCTGTGTGGCAGGGTGCAATAAATAATTTCAACAGACAAATGGATGATTTTTTTCCAGAGAATTGTATTTTAGTTTCACTCTTTAGTCCAATAATTTTTCTATTTTTTAAATTTCATCTCAACTTTTAGGTTTGCCAATTTCTGCTTTTTTCTTTACTTAAAGTTTTCTTTTCTTTATTTTCAATATGTTTTCAAAATATCTTATTAAAGCAGCTTCTAGTCTAGGACTGGGGCAGTCAAAACACAAGATATGTATAGAGTGTCTTATAATACAAAAAAACTACTAAAAATGATGTTATCTGTCAAATAGGAATAGGGATAAATCAACAATTCAAATAGTCTAAACATGAGGTAGTTTGAGTACCCAAATGAACAATAGAACTATAAGCCAAGGCATAAAAAAATACATTGAACTGCATTGATACAAATTTTATTTCAATTAATAAATAGGAATAAATAGAAAAAATAAAACACACATTTTTTTTCTTACAGAAAACCTCCAGATACTGTAAATATGGACTATTTTCTTCAGGAGTGGAGCTAAACATCCATGTCCTCTAGCGAAATGGACTAGCTGGCTTAATTCCTGGGAACAAAGAATGAGAAATTAGTAACATAGCAAAGGAGTACATAGGCAAACACTCCTCTAACCAAGTGATCAAGACCAATATCATAAATATTTTTCTGGATATCGTCCCTGCTCTGTGTGTGAGAAAGAGATTTTTCTTTTGTAATTTTCTCCCAAAGCTCACAAACCCAGTCAAATATTGAGAGAAAAAACAAACAAACAAACAACAAAAACACCAGGCAAAACTAACTTGGGACATTGTCTCCAAAGCAGCTAATACGTGTCAAAATGTCAAGGTCTCAAAAAGCAGACTTAGAAACTGCGGCAAACCGGAGGATAAGGACACATCATCCCACAGTGAATGGGATGTGGTGAAAAGGGCTGTGGGCGTTAGTGAGAAACAGACAGAAATGTTTGTGCTGGTGTTTATAATAGCACTGTTGTAAACTCCTTCATATGATAGAAACTGACTTTCTCATCGATTTCCTTTGTACCCAAATTATTTGTTAAAAATACTTTAAAATGTATTATGCTTTAACTAATTTTTTTGTGGGGGAGGTTTGTCAAAACAGAGTTTCTCTGTGTGTCTCTGGCTGTCCTATGTCCTGGAATTCGTTTTGTACACCAGGCTGGACTTGAACACAAAAAGATCTACCTGTCTCTGCCTCCTAAGTGCTGGGATTAAAGGTATGTGCCACTACTGCCTGGCTGTTTAAATGATTTAAGATATAATATATTTTAATTATTAATATATATGGTATTTTGTTGTATTGATCCTGGCAATGGACTTTCCAAGATATTGAGTCACCAGCTTGCGATTGTGTTAGAGTACTGGGTACTGAACTAGGGCCTCTTGCAGGCACAAAACTGTAGCTCATGTCTCTTTTCCCTCTTAAATTTGAGTTGGGCAAATATCTATTCGGATCTTGAACTGGAAATTCTCCCGCTTCAACCTCTCATTATTGGTAGCTGAGATTATAGGCGAGTACCACCATGCGATATGAGCCATTTCTGTAAGTTACTTGCTTGCTTATAGTTTAGAGCATTCAGTATGTGAAGAATGTTGTGCTAGGTTCTTGAAAAAAAAAAAAGACAACCATCTTGTTATACCCACAATGGATAGACTCAAAGTATAGCTATACATAGCAGAAAGGGACTATAAATTTTATAAGAACATAACAAATATATGGACTTGCTGTGGGATGTTCTGTATGGCAAATGTGTTGCTGATTGGTCAATAAATAAATCACTGGTTGGCCAGTGGCCAGACAGGAAGTATAGGCAGGATAAGGAGGAGAATAAAGCTGGGAAGTGGAAGGCTGAGTCAGAGAGACACTGCCAGCCGCCACGATGACAAACAGCATGTGAAGATCCTGGTAAGCCACGAGCCATGTGGCAAGGTATAGATTTATAGAAATGGATTAATTTAAGCTGTAAGAATAGTTAGCAAGAAGCCTGCCATGGCCATACAGTTTGTAACCAATATAAGTCTCTGTGTTACTTGGTTGGGTCTGAGCGGCTGTGGGACTGGCAGGTGAGAGAGATTTGCCCTGACTGTGGGCCAGGCAGGAAAACTCTAGCTACACAGACTCTAAGAGATGCATGCAATAGCTGAGTTTTCTGAACATAAGCTTTTAATTAACCATTTAAAGTACTTTAAACTTTTAAATTTTTTGCCCAGGCAATTATTTCTCTCAAAACTCAGCTCAAAGTAAATTATATAATCCCATTGTACTTGAATATCCAATATTTTTCACTTCACAGTTTAGCTATTTCAAAATAATATGTTCTTCCATTTCCAATCCTAGGGACTTTTCCAGGAAGTAAACACTGAGGAAACCTGCATCCTGCTTTAGTGGGAGCAATGGAGCCCTAATGGCTGCCCTGCTCACATCAGCTTTACATGATGGTTTTGGAGTGTATCTCTTCAAGTGTTTTTAAATGAAATATATAGGATAAAATGGAATAGAATAGGAACAACTATAATAAGTCTAATGAAATAAGGATAAATAGTGCCTTTTGCTATTTTCACATTTAACATAATATGTAAGTCAATGAGTATAGGCATGAATTTATGAAAATCTGGTGTAAAATTTGTGTGTGAATTTCAAAAATTCAAATCCTCTGCTCCATATGGAGGTTCGCAGGGATGTCACATGACCAAAGTGACCTACATACCTCCTTTTTTTTTAAAGGAAATGTAAAATTAAGCAACTTGAGAGTAAAGAAAACAGTATGTTTGAGAGTCAGAAAGTGCATTGTGAAGGCAGTGAGATTTAGAAGATCTTATTGTTACACGGAGGAATTCCTCTAGGTAATACTAGTCCAAGTGGCTGGAAAGATCGATGTTTACTAGAAACCAGAATTCAGTGTTTACCACATGATTACCAAAGTATTCAGGGATACTGAACCCAGATGTTCAGATTTAATAAACATGGAATATGATTCATAATCAAATAATGACACTGAAACATTTCTGAAACATATATTTCTGAAACACAATGCAGGATTCCCTGATCTTGCCTAATGTTTGACTTTGGATCTTTGCATCTATTTCCACCAGTTGCTAGATGAAGCCTCTCTGATAACTATTGAGCTAGGCATCAATATCTGAGTATAGCAGAATATTGTTAGGCATCATTACAATGACATTTTTTTTCTTCAGTCATGTTTGGTTCTATCCTAGGTCTCTGGGACATTCAGCCTCTGGATCTTGACACTCCAGGCAGTGTCAGGGGTGGTCTCACTCTCATGACATGGGTCTCAGTCTGGACCAGTCATTGGTTGGCCACTCCCACAATCTCTGTGTCAACCTTATCAGCACATTCTATAGGCAGGACAGACTGTAGGTCAAAGGTTATGTGACTGGGTTGGTGTCCCAATACCCTAATATCGTATTCAAGTTGTAGATTTACAGTTAAAGAATAAATCCATACTTGTCCTAAAGTCTTACAAGAATACATTATGAGCAGTCCACTACCTTATACCCAGGTCCTACTCCCCAGATTTTATTGATATATTCCCTTCGTCAGTTACTCTTTTTCGGACCTTTTCTGTTCTTCCACATTCATTCAGTGGAGTTTGTGGAAGGTTTTCTGAAAATGTGTGCGTGTCTTCAATATGAAATTTGGAAGTCTGATTTTCTTTGTAATTCTTCACGGTGGCTAACATTGTGATCTCCCCAAAAGGACAAATTAGTAAGCAAAATTAAATGTTATTGAGCACATAGAGGCAAATAGTTGCTCTGGAAAAACAAAAAGAAATTGAGAAATACCCATTGGTAAGTCTGTTTTAAGTGATTACCAAATACCTGTGGTCTGGATCCAGTGCGTTCTGTGTCCTTGTAGCTCTTTAAACCATGTGTGAACAAACAGTCCAAATTGCTTGTACATCTCAAGCCCACAAGAAGACCAAGCCCATGTGTGTGAACTAGTGGCAGCTGCAGATTTTTCAAAGTAAGGTCTCTCTGCTGTACTATGCAGTGAAATCAAGTATGTATTTTTGATCTACTTTCTTAATTAGAAAAATATTCAGGATTTTTCCTGATGGGCCTTTTCATGGTAAGGAATTATAACTTCCTTTTAATTATTGGCAGATTTAGAGACATAGCAGCATGAAATGTTGTTTAAATGCCTGCTTTGGGACAGTTCTTACTTACCAAAAGGTATTTTTCAAATAATCAAATGGCTATCTTGTTTTAAAATTATAAATCATTTTCATTATTAAATAGATAATTCTACATATGCTCAACAAAACCTCTTATTCAATCTATAAAGTTACTCACGTAAACATTTGTACTTTACTAGTTTTGAAAGCCAATAAGTAATTATTACTTATTTTCTCAACAGATATTAAATACAGTCATATGCCACATAACACTACATAGTGGCAGACTCCATGCATGATGCTGATCCCATGAGACTGTAATGGAGCTGGAAAGGTCGAATTGCCTGGTAACACTGTAGCAATAATAACATCACAGAGCAAGATACATTATTCATGTGCAGGACTGATAATTGTATTAAATGCAGTTAATATAGTTGTGTACAGAAAAGAATAATTGATAATGACAGTAAATAACTGGGCAGCAAGTTTGTGCATTTACTATCACATTTTTACTCTTTATTTTAGAGCATGATCCTTTTGCTTACAAAAAGCTTCCTCACCCCAAAACAAGATGCCATGCTCTATGACAATGGGTTCGTGTCTCTGTTCATCAAGACTCTTAACTGCATCATTTTCTACTGTGCTTGATTTAGTCCAATGGCATTCTGTTCATTGTACCCTTGCAGCAGGTCTATACTATAAGTATCTATAGACACATCCATAGATACAAACAGATACACAGAGAGAGAGAGAGAGAGAGAGAGAGAGAGAGAGAGAGAGAGAGCACCAAAGTGTGAGACGTGCATTCCTACTGTGAAACAGTCATTTTCTGAATTTTTCTTCTTCACATGGTCTTTCATCCTCAAATGTGCATACAGCAGTTTCTGGTGCTTTTCCTTATTGTTTTGAGGACACTAATCCTATCACAGGAGGGGTTCCTTTTTATGACCTTGAGCAACCTCACTGAGTCTTTAAAGGCCCTATTTCCAAATACAGTCCTCATGATTAAGATATCAACATAAGAATTTGTGGAGATATATGTCAGCCCATATCAGAAAAAAAATCATCTAGCTAATACCCAGTGGCTGTATATCTGTGACGCATATTTAATTCCCCAGGGGGAAGTTCTGAAAGAATTAAAGCTGGAGTTAGACAAGAACATAAAGTCTTAATTTTTATTCAACTTTGCTTGACCAAAAATAAGCAAATAAATGAACATTTTTTTTTTACCTTTTTAGAGCTTTATTAGGAGAGAGAGAGAGAGAAAGAGAGAGAGAGGGGGGAGAAGGAGAGAGGGGGAGAGAGAGAGGACAGATGGAAGGAAGGAGCAGAAAGGAAAAAGAGTGAACATAATTTTTAAAAAGAGATATTATTGCAATGTACCTGTATACTGACTCTCTGAATGCCTCACACTTAAGAAATGTCCTTTCTAAGAAGAGGTAACCTTGTCTGTTGCAATGTTTTTTTTAATGAGACACTAAAAACAGTTCAGAAAAATCAGTTGCATCTGAGGAAGGTGTAACCTCAGCCCCTTCCCACAGATTATAAGAGATTATCTCTGTGAGAAATGTGCATAAACTATCTTAACAGTAAGCACACTTTCCCTAGGAATTTGCTATATTACTAGAAACTATGTTGATATGGAAATATAGGATATAGATATGATAGGATAAAAGGGTAGATTATTGAATCTACTTTTAAAGAGCAACTTGTTTAAAATGTTTTACATTGCTATAGATTTTAGTTTATTGATATAAATTTAAAGTTAATTTTGTCATACTGTATATATATTTCTACTCTTGTTTAAGGTATTATGTTTTTGCAGTTCACTTGAAATTGCTATGGATAATTAAGAAATACAGATTAATAATTAGTCTTCTATGTTAGCCAAACTTATAGTCATGTAAGGTAAGTTTTCTAGGTATACATAGATATATTTCAATTAGGTAGGTAATCTTCAAACACATCAAAGACCTACAGACTATAGCATTTAAAATGTTGTAAAAACCTAGACTTTCTGAACAATGAGACATGTCTGCTCCTGGCAGCACTGATTTACTTCAAAGAGAAAGACAGACGGGCATTGAAGACTCTCCATATGGAGTTTATCTTCTTCTTGACAAAAATAGCCATTTGAGCAAGAAACTGTTCTTGCCTGGAATGCTAGACAAAATGTTGTATTGACTGGACATGTAGGACCCACAGGAAGATGACCACTGAACTTTGCAAAGTGAGATGGTCCTTTAGGTTCCTGCTTCGCAGAAGAAACTGCCAGACATTCGAAGAAGCAACTGAGAGATTCTAGGCCTGTGGGCTGAAGATGGATGTCCCAACATTATAGAGGAACTTTGGATGATTGTCCAGGCAGACAGCTGTCTCTGTCATTCTAGCTTTTTGGAAGTTGCTTACAGTGCTCTTCCTGTTTACTTAGCTAATATTATATCCTTCTGAGGTCTTTGATGTAGTTGAAGACTAGATAGTTATAATTATAGTTTTCCTTGGTTATGATAAGTGATAAGTTAGATATGAAACCTTGGATTCACAAATATAGGATAAATAAAATATTTTCTTTGAATTTGCCAAATATAAGTGGACTAGATATTGTAACTGTGATTCTTGCTTGATAATTGTTTTATTATATGTAATTTTACTTTGTGAAAGTTTAAAACATTTCTTTTTGAAAAAAAGAAAAGAGGAAGTGCTGTGGAAGTCTTTCTGTATGCTGTGAAGATGTGTTACTCTGATTGGTTGACAAATAAAGCCGTTTGGCTTATGGCAAGGCAGCTTAGAGGCAGGCAGGAAATCCAAACAGATGAGAGAGAAAGTCAGACAGCAGAGGAGATGCTGCTAGCTGTCGCCATGAGAAGCAAGATGCAAACATACTGGTCACAAGCCACATGCCAAAGTTTAGATTTATAGAAATGGGTTAATTTAAGATATAAGAGCTAGTTAGCAAGAAGCCTACCATGGCTATAGTTTAAAAATAATATAAGCCTGGGTGTGTTTACTTCAGTCTGAGTGGCTGTGGGACCAGGAAAACTTTCAGCTACACTATGTAAATAGTTTCCTCTGTTTAGAAAACTTAAAAATTAACTTACATGTGTCTTCCATATTTTTCAGAGAAAATATTAACAAATTGCACAGAATCATCTCAACCATCTACATGACCATGGATTTCTTTTAAATTCTGCCTCAATTTACAACTATGCTTTCTGATTTGCATGAGTTTCCATTTTATTTAAAGTGTAACATTAGTTAACAGGCCACTCTATGGGTTTGCTTTCAGCGATAGAAGTCTGGTCACACAAAATACCAATTTGTCATTATGTTTGGAAAACTTAAGGACTAAAGCCCAGTGTATAAATATTATGAAAAAAATATTTCCCTGGAAATTACAAAATAGTCTCATGAGATAATTATATTACATAAAAGTGAGGAGTGTGTCTCACAGACAGGGAGGGGACCTGGAGAGTACATGAGTAAGTGCCAGGAATGGAGATGAGGGAGCCTGCTCAGAAGAAACCAGCATATACCCCTTATCAATTTATTTGTTAATCAAAGTCCCCAGGTACAGATCTACTTTACCTCTAATTTCACAACAGAACCTCAGCATCAGCATGTGATGCTGTTTTGGTGAATACCGAAGTTTGTCAGAATGTCAAAATTCAGAAGACAACAGCATAGAGAGAAATCGTCTCTGAGGTGCCCGTCACTGGTTTTTTGTTCTGGGCACCTCTTAGTTTTCCCCTTCTTCATAAATATACACGTGTGTCCATCATGGAAACAAATTTTACCTTGATTTCTAATGTTTAAAAGCTTGGTGCCAAGGATTCATTCAGAAATCTGCATCAATCATATGGTTAGGGTCTGGCTTTGGTTCTAGATCAGAGAGGGAATGAGTTGGCATCACCTTTGCAGTTGGGTATCACCATCTAGAGACACTTCTGTGTCTGATCATCAGCCAGGACCCACAAGTCTGTCCCATCCTGGCTGGCCAGTGCCTTGTTTTGATTGATTGTTTATACCATAACATGTACTTAGATTGGAGTCTTAGCGTTCTGAGCCTTAGCAGTCAGTGACCCCAGATCTTGGCAGGTTTTATAATCCTTGGCTTCTGGTAGTAGCCATGGCAGCAGCAGATTGCAAGAAGCAATAGCAGGCTCTTGTATAACCCTTAGCCCTACAGTAACAAATGCAACAGCTCTCAGGCCTAGGAGGTTAGTATCCTCAGCCTTTGACAGTGGTTAATTCTATAGCTTTGGGGCATAAGGTGTTAGGATCCACAGCTGCTGGAGCTTAGAGTTCTTGGAACCCTTCTAGTGACCAGGGCTTGAACTTCTCCCCTAGCTCTTTGTAGCCTCCATCTTCTTCTTCTCTCACCACTTAATTCTGTTGCCTCTAATGTGTCTGGTACTCTTTTATCCCCTGATTTGGCCCTGGCCACTATCTGGAGCAATTTAGCTCCTTATCGTCATCACTGCTGCTGGGTTCACAGATGATGTCTCCTCCTCTACAGCTGCAACCTCTGCCATTTGTGCCCCTGTCACTGATGCCCTTGTCTTCTTTCTTCGTGTTACCAGTGGGGAGTGGATGAAGTTCCAAACAAATGTCTGTTACAGACATGGAAATGGACATGTCAAAGACATCAGTGTCTCAGACCTATGAGATGGCAAATTGGTCCCTGGGTCAGGCTCAAGGAATGGGCAAAGCCTTCCTCTGATTAGAGTGGGGTTGTTGACACTGTGTGTAAAACCTAGCAATCACAACTTTCTCCTTCAGGATGACTACAACCTGAGACTACTCCCATACAGAGGTCTCTGACCAATGCCTGCTAACTCCTCCTCCTTCATAAAGAATACACTGAGTCTCTGGGTTACATAGCAAAGGTTTGAAGAAGGATTTCTCCATCACTTGGGAACAAGCTAAGGATATTGTGAAAAAAATGTCCTACTTGTTCCGTCTATAACCAAACTCTATTACCTGCAGGGAGCAAGCCAAAAGGTATACAAAGAAATGAAATTTGGCAGATGGATGTGTTTTATTTTGCAGAATTTGGAAGATTAAAGTATGTACACCATACCATTGACACCTATTCAGGATTTCAGTGGGCAACTCCTATGAGTTCTGAAAAGGCTGATTCTGTGATTATACACCTATTAGAAGTTATGGCCATCATGGGAATACCTGTACAAATTAAGACAGACAATGCCCCAGCATATGTCTCCAATAAAATGAGACAGTTCTTTGCTTATTACAATATAAAGCATGTTACAGGTATACCACACAAACCTACAGGCCAAGCAGTCATAGAAAAATCCAATCGAACTTTAAAGGATATGGTAAATAAACAGCAACAGGTAACAATGACTCCTAGAAACAGATTGCATAATGCTTTATTAACCTTGAATTTTCTCAGTGCTGATGAGAAAGGAACAACAGCTGTGGGGAGACATTGGACGACAGACAAAACTCCTGAGCTAAACCAACCAGTTTATTTCAAGGATGTGCTGACCTCAAAATGGAAACCTGGATATGTTCTACGTTGGGGAAGGGGTTTTGCTTTTGTTTCTGCAGGAGAAGAAAAGCTATGGATATCAACAAAATTAATAAAAATTTGATTAGAACAGGAGAAACCCCTTGATGAGGAGAAGTAAAAGCTCATCCACCAGTATGACATCTCTATAAGTTGTAAGAAAAATTTAACAATCAAAGGATGGGGTAGGGTTCTGTTTTTGTCTTTCCAAGGTAATGGAAATATCCATCTTCCAGAAATCATAAGGCCTTGGATATCCGGATGTTTACAGCAGAAAGAAAGAATCTATTAGTACCAATCTACACAGGGTAAAATCTCACTGTCTAACATCTATATCTCTATCAATCTAGAATAGTTGTGGTTCCAATTCAATTATAAACCAAGCTGGCTTTGGAGATGGAATTGGCTCACTCCTTCTCTAAACCCAAGCATATTGATAAAAGAAAAGGTTGAGAGATTCTTCAGTCCCATATCAGAAGAGCCCTCTGGTGTGGGACAGAAGGAAACCAATAAAAAGGAACCATTGTCTTCAAGATTCTAATTCTCTCCATGCTTACTCTTGATCTCTCGGAATTCTTTCTTACATGTTATGTCATCTTTAAGTCCAAACTTTCCATTTTGATAACAAATAAGTTTTTCCAATAGCAATCTCTGAAGTCTCCAGAAGGAAGATGGGGCCCCAATGACAACAACTCTCCCCAATCCAGAATGATGCCCTGGTTGGTAATCATCATCATACTACACTTCTTACCAGAATTTCAGACAATCTTACCCATTACTCTAAGACTTGCTGCAGAACCTACAGTTAGTCTAACTGAGCTTTAACTATCTGAGCTTTCTCACAGTACCCAACAGAGATACCATCACCCCCGATACAGCAGGAAGCAATTCTAAGAAAATGATGCCCCTTCTCCCTAAGGTTTCATATTTCTCAGGGTTATGGATGATGGTTATAGGGTTGGGGGTGGAAGAAAATATTAAACTCAGTATTCTCCTTAAGAAAAGAAAAAGTGTCTCAAAAAAAAGAAAAGAAGAAATGGAATGGATAGGTATAAAATATTATGGTAGATTATTGTATATACTAGTAAACAAATGTAGTAAAATAGCAACCTTAGATAATTTGCACTGTAATTTGCACTGTTATGGATTCTTATATGTTGATACAAATGTAAACTATTTTTATATTCGTGTTTAAGATAATTTGTATATTGATACAAATACAGAACTATATTTGTTATAATGTACATATTTTTCCATTCTTATTTGAAATATTTTTATATTAATACAAATGTAAATTTATATCTGTCATACTTTATGTATGTTCTACTATTTAGGATATTCTGTATATTGATATATATTTAAGATTATTGTCATATTGCATTTTGCACTATACATTCCTACCTCTGTTATAAATATCTTGTGTATTTGTCACAATTTTGAAGTCATCGTTCTTTACCATACACTTGCTTATAGACTGTTTACCTTGTTTACATGAAGCCTTAGTCCTTAGGTTATTTCGGTAGATAAGACTTATAGATTTATAGTCACCTATGCTTGTCATCTCTATAGTTACGTTAGTTAGGTTATCCAGATTTACAAATAGGTCGGATGGACAGGTAATCTTCAAACACTTCATAGACCTAGAGAATATGGCATTTAAATAACTTAGAATTCTATTGACGTGAGACACAATTGCTCCTGGCAGCACCAATTTGATCCCGAGAGAATGTTGGGCTTCTAAGACATTTCCATTTGGAAGTTTGTCTTCTTGGCACAAAATGGCCTATTGGGCAAAGAACTGCCCTTGCCTCGACTGCTGATAGTATGAGTGCTGTCCTTCTGGACAAGCGGGACACAAGGAAAAGTGACTTCTGAACTCTGCCGAGACAGGGTAAGATGGTCTCTCAGAATTCCTGCTTCTGAAAATGGTCTGTCCAATACTCTAGGCCTGTAGCCAATTTGAATGCACCAACAATGCTGAGAAACATTAGGTGACTGTCCAGGCTGCCAGCTGTCTCTGTCTATTCTTGTAAGACTCCTGAAAGTTGCTTGCATCCATCTTCAATTTCTCAGGTATCAATATATTCTTTCTCAGGTCTTTGATGAGATTGAAGACTAGCAGTTATAGTTACAACTTAGTATATATATATATATATATATATAATATCTTAGATAGAACTTATTAAGTATTAGATTTAGGTTCTTTAGGATAGGACACCTTTTGGAATGATCTTTGTAACATGCCATTTACCTATGCTCCAGACTTCTCTGGATTTTAGTATGTGTCTCTTGTTTGATATTGTTCGAGTTGGTTATAGTTCCATCTTATCTAGGTCATTATCCCTTATTACTCCTGGACAATATTTGATAATCATTCCTATTGTATATAGTCTTGTATTAGGATAGAACCTTCTTATTTAGACAAAAGGGGGAGGTGTAGCGGGTAGCTGTTCCAGCTTTGACCTGGAAGTGCCACCCCCTTTGAGGCTTTGGTAACTGTCACGCCTACAAGGTGGGGCAGAGACAGGACCCTGAAGACCTGAGATCCAGATAGGCAGCTCTCTTGGTTCCTAGACCCTGGACGCTAGAGGTAGACTGAGCAGAGTTCTCCAGAGAACACCGCCGGACTGTGCTGTCTTCCCTACACCTTGCAACTTACCTATCCCTTCATTTGTAAGTTATACCACTAAATAAACCTCCCTTTTAACTACATGGAGTGGCCTTAATAATTTCACCAATAGGTGCTCTCCTCCACAGTCAGCTCACCTACCAGACTGCAGCTTCTCTGCATGTGTTTCTACAATACCTGTCCTTTCTTTGTTCCCATTTCACCCTAGTCAAGTTTCTGGCACCAAGCTGAACAGGACACAGCATTTACCAGTTCAGTCTACCTTACTAATGAACCAAAGGCCCTTAATTTAGAAAATGCCACATAGGAATGGATTTTGAGAAGAAACTGTCAGCTCTTAGATTCAGGGTCTTACCCATGTCTTCTGAGAGGCTTTTCCTATGAAGTGTTTCCCTGTGCAATCTTGGCTTAAGGATTTCTGTTGCCTAAGAAAATGAGTCACCAGTAGATGAAAAGCCAGTGAATATACAGAAACCAAGTTGAGGAGGGAGTCCATACAGTTAAAAATAGGATGCTGGCATTTGCATATTTGGCTTTCTTACTAGTACCACTAATTATTGGGTCATTAAACTACATAAACCTAAAAAACGTCATTTGGTAAAACCACTCAGTTTTCACTTAAATGACAAATGGAAGAGTTTATATGCATTCTAAAAACCACAAGTGTATGGGAGGATTATGTTAAAGGAAGATGTGTACTAGTTTCTGTAGGTAAAAATAATTCAAATAAGGGTTACAAGTCAGGCGGGTTTAAAGCCCGCTCCTGCCTATAGTCAGTATCTCAACTGAACAAAGTGGATGAGATGTTAGCAGTAAATGTTACCAGAGCCAGAAAACCAGTGTCTGGAGTGGGAAGAGAGCTGGTAAACGGAAAGCAGCCCTTTCCTCCTCCACAGAAAGAAGTAACAGAGGAGCTGGGAGTTCATGCTATCTATGTAGAATTTTGCTTTCAAAATGAATTTAGTTTATAGGGTCTGCTGTGAATACAGGAGCACAAGCTGATAAACAGCAATAGAAAGCAGATTTGCTAGGAAAGAAGGAGAGGGAAGAAAGGGGTAGAGGGAAGGAGTGATGAAGGGAAGGAGGGGAAAAGAGAGAGAGGGAGGGAGGGAGAAAAGGAGAGAGAAAGACAGATTTGATTTTGGTTCCAAATTTCAGATTGTTTTATAAAAGTAATAAGTTCAATAAAAATTTTGTGTTCCATCTGTCCATAACTATATTATCACAGATACAGTCTGAAGTAAAACAAATTTATTATATTATTTTAGCTCAGTCTAGGAATATTGATTTGGGTCTATGAAAAACTTTAAACTTCTTTTTTTTAATACTTTTTATTTAAACATATTTTTCATTTTACATACCATTCCCAGTTCCCCCTACCTCCCTTTCTCCTACCCACCTCACCTCTCACCCCCATCCCATCCTCTATTCACTCCTCAGAGCATGTGAGGCCTCCCTTGAGTAGTCAACAAAGTCTAGCATACCAAGTTGAGGGAGGGCCTAGCCCCTTCCCCCACTTAGGTATTTCTATTAACAAATGTTTTGCTCACTGATAAAAGATTTGAACTTCATTAAACTCCGGTTGTTCAGTATTTGAAAAATTCCAAATAAACCAGAGTAAAAGTGTGAACATGTTTCAGAAACCCTGTGACAACATAAAACACCCCAGCAACTGAGTCATTTTGGTAAACAACATATTTCAACCAGAAAAAAAAAAAAAGGAGCAGATGCAAAAGGAAAAAGAGGATGGTTGGAAACCATCACATGCTACTATACAAGTCATCACATATCACTACAAAAGTCACATTAAAAACCAGCTCCTTCCATTCAGTAAATGCTTAGTGATGAACATAAACTTTTTTATAAATTTCTTAAAGGGCATTGGATGATGGTTTTTAAACAGGTAAGGATTTGAATCTTTCTGCCACTTCTTCAAGAAAACAAAATTCCTCAACACAACAGGGCAGTTGCACAAATAAACTCAAAGTGATTGTGACAACTTGTACAAGACTTGTGCAAACTCAGGCCAGACAAAATCCCAGCATGGGAGCCAGGAGGTAGGGCCTGGAATCCCACCGCTGTCTGAGGAGGTATTGGCATTTGTTAGCTTCTGGGAAGCAGGGGAGTCACCTTTCTTAAATGACTGAACATCTGTTAGATCTAGTACACACCATGGCCGGCTTGGTGGTGGGAGCGGAGGTGGTGGGGGTGACACCAGGGTGGGTAGGCAGGTGAAGGTTGGAGGGATATGGGAGAAAAGTTGAGGGGATGAATATGACCAAAACCATTGTACGAATTCTCAAAGAATTAATAAAAAAGTCATTTTTAAAATGTAAGGATTTGAGACTGGTTAGTCTCTTAGACATCTGTAGGAGTTTATACTACACAGTAAAGGATGGTAACTAAACAGAAGCCCATAGAAAAAAGGTACAGGTTCTTTGTTTTTTGTTTGGGGACATTGTTTTGTGGGTTTAGTTTTTGTTTTTGAAACAAGGTCTCACTATGAATTTACCATGTAGAACAAGTTGGCTTCAAACTCACAGAGATCCTCCTGCCTCAGCTTCCCAAGTGTTGGGATTAGAGGTATGCCACCAGGCTTCTAAAACAGAATCGTATGTACATTTGACTCAAACAACTCATTTATTATGTCACAATTCTGGGGCTAAAAGTCTGAGCTGGAGTGTTAGTATTACCTTTTTTTTTTTTTTAACATTTGTTACTCTCTTTGCATTTGTGTGGTATTCTCCTTGCATATCATCATATCTACAAGTTGATCTTCTCTTTTAAGTATTCTAATAATATTGTGTTGGGGCCCACCTGAATTATGTTATTTTAACTTGACAAAGACCCCATTTGGCTGGGTGGTGGTGGCACTCGCCTTTGATCCCAGCACTCGGGAGGCAGAGGCAGGCGGATCTCTGTGAGTTCAAGCCCAGCCTAGGCTACAGCGTGAGTTCCAGGAAAGGTGCAAAGCTACACAGAGAAACCCTGTCTCAAAAAAACAAAACAAAACAAAACAAAAAAACCTTGACAAAGACCTCATTTGCAAATAGTGTTAATTCTGAGGTACTGGGCTCTAGATGCTCAGAGCTTCTGGCTCTAAGGACAAGATTCAACCCATAGCCATCAGAAAACTCAATAATCATGAGAACAAATGTTGGAGTATATGCTTAAGTGGCAAATACAGCCTAGGCCATTTTTCCCTACCTTTTTTAGAAGCAGCACATCTTTCCAACAAGTGGTATAAGATATCTGCATCCAGAATGAGACATAATTTAAAAATGCTAAAATGAAACAAAAAGCACATCCACACAGACACACACAGATGCACACCCATACAGACACACACTCACAAACACACACAGATGCATACCCACCCACACACAGGCACACACACACAGACACACACACACATAGATGCACACCCACACAGACACACACAGATGCACACCCATACAGACACACACTCACAAACACACACAGATGCATACCCACACAGACACAGGCACACACACAGACACACACACACAGACACACACACACATAGATGCACACCCACACAGACACACACAGATGCACACGCACACAGATGACACACACACATACAGACACACACAGATGCACACCCACACAGACACACACACAGATGCACACCCACACAGACACACACAGATGCACTCACACACAGACACACACACACACACACACAAACACACAGATGCACACACAGACATACAAAATGAATAAACAAACATGGAGTCGATTTTTTTGATGGCCAACTAAACTATCCTGTAAACACACACACACACACACAGAGAGAGAGAGAGAGAGAGAGAGAGAGAGAGAGAGAGAGAGAGAGAGAGAGAGAGAAGAGAGAGAGAGAGGAATACAGAGACAGAGACACAGATACAGAAAGAATTGTGTGTGTGTGTGTGTGTGTGTGTGTGTGTGTGTGTGTGTGTGTGTGTGTGTGTGTTTGTGAGTCTGTACTTGTTTTGGGGGTGGACCACAGAGGCTGCTATGCTCACTGTGCAGAAAGTCAGTGATAGTCCACCAGTGCAGTATTTCCATAGCAAACCATCAAAGTACAATCAGACAGCAATTCTGTATGAGGAACTGAGAATAAAGTCAGAAGACATGGGAGGGAAAAGGGAGAAACCTGCAGTTAATCAAGCTGATACTTTTCTCCTGCATACGTGCCTAACTTTCAGAAATGGTAGAGAAGTTAGAGATCTAGTCTTATTTAACTGTGACCAACAACAGCAAAAAACAGTCCTATAAAATTTACTTCCAACAAAATTATATGTATACACACACACACACACACACACACACACACACACACACACAGTATGATATTCTTACTGTTCCATTGGACACAAGCCTTTTTTTCTTTTTTTCCATGATGAAAATGAAGTATATTGGGCCTTAAGAGGCAGAAGGGTAGCCCAGTAATGGTGACCCATGCCTTTAATCCCAGCACTGGGGAGACAAAGACAGGCAGATCTCTATGAGTTCAAGACCATCCTGGTCTACAGAGCTAGTTCCAGGACAGCCAAACTGTTTCAAAAACTCAGGAAGAAAAGTGATAGTGTGTTTTGAATGTATAACATATAGGAAATAAAAGAGTAACTCATCAGAGATGGAGATCACCCCGTGTGTCTGACCAACATGAGAAATTCCTTCAGTTTGATGAACCGGTCAAAGATGTTTCTAAAAAGCCCATCTGAAGATATGGAATGGGAATTTGGTTTTTAGAGCTACCATTCATTTGCTTATTTCAAATGCAATTGACAGTCATGTTGATTTTAATTCCCTCCACAATGCCTTGGTGATTCATAACAACGAGGTGCTTTTTTGTTTGTTTGTTTGTTTGTTGTTTTTGTTTCTTGCAAACACTAAAATTAATCATTGACCTTTCTTAATTTTTTTAATCTTTTTATATCATCATATAATTTCATCATTTCCCCTTCCCTGTCTTTCCTCAAACCCCTCATTCTGCCACCTTACTTCTTTCAAATTCATAACCTCTTTTTTTCTGTAATTATTGTCACATATATATATATATATATATATATGTATATATTGTTATATATGTCTAAGAACATAAATACAACCTGCTCAGTCTGTATGGTACTTGTATGTATATGTTTTCCGGGTTGGCCATTTGGTATTGGACAACCATTTGGTGTGCTCTTCCCTGAGAGGGCTATTTCTCCCGCTCTCAGCCTTCCTTGGTTGCCTGTAGTTCTTTGTGTAGGGTTGAAGCCTCATGAGCTTCTCCCACCTTCGAAATCCATCCATATTAACAGATCTATTACTGTTGACCTTGTCGAAGCCATGTATAGGCAGTCATGTTGGTGAGACTTTTTAGGTGTACCTTCTGACATTCCTAGGAGACAAAATCTTAAAGAAAATTCCTTACTCTGCTGGTTCTTATAATCTTTCTATCTCCTCTCCCTTGATGATCCCTGAGCCTCAAGTGCAGAAGCTGTATTCTAGATGTATTAGTTGGGACTGGGTTCTACCACCTTGCATTTCTATTGGTTGTGATTTTTTTTGTAAAGGTCTCTGTCTTCTGCAAACAAAATTTCCTTGATGAGAGATGAGAACTACACTTATCTGTGGATATGAGGACAAATATTTAGGATGTAGTTAGGGATTATGCTGGTTTAGTAAAGTGATGAGTGTAGGTTCTCCTCCAAGATCCAGGACTTCACTAGTCCTAGGGAGTTGGCTAGGTTTCAAGTAGGAGGCACGATTTCCCTCTTAATGAGCAAGTCTTAAATCTAATTAAAGAGCTATTGGTTACCACCAAGGTATGCATGCCACTACTGCACTCTTAACATTATGGCATCATGGTCACTGTTGTGATTCATAGGCAGCATAGCTGGGTAGGACCGTTGATTGCTTCTCTCTTTTGAAAACCTGAGTGGTACCTTCTCATATCATGGAAGTTAGTCCTTATGGAGGAAGCTTTCAGGTCAGTAACACCCCATCGGAGGGGGGTGTGGGGAGGGAGGGCTGGACCCTTGTATGAAGTGCATGGTGTCTTCAGCAATAGAGACCTACCTTCTACCTCTAGGGGCAAGCACGGGTGATACCTAGACTAATGTTTTGAGAGTCTGTTGGACAGCACTGGCCAAACAACTCAAAAGAGGGCTTCTTGTGCCTGATATTGCAACATCTTAGGGAGTCTTTGCTCCTGGAGGGAGCATTGTTGGTCCAGATGGGGGATTTATGCACTCACCTATGTGTGTTTTGGGTAGTTTTAGGTAGATAGTTAATAGTGTGATTCCTTATGAATCGTTCGGACGTCCTTGCTGGTATTTTATCCTCTTTCTTTTGCACTTATATCCCTCTCTAATCAGAGAGCTCCCATTTTTTTCCATTTCCCCCTTCAGATCACCTGTACCCTACTATTTCCCACTTTATTATCCCCCCTCACCACCCCTGCAATGTCTCTTTTACTTTCCTGGTTTCTGTATTTACTCCAGACTATATATTGCGTTATTTCTTTAGGCAGGTTCCTCAGAAACAGTTTGAAAGTACTTGAGGGAACTGACTTGGTGACTTGAAATTTAATATTACTGGGAACTAATCAAACTACAAATTTGTTCCTCATATTTTCTGTTAGTCCACACCCAAACCTATGATGACTCCACTATGCTCAATAACGAGAGGTTATTGAGCTAGTCATATCTGTCTATAAGTTGTACGGTTTTTAGAGACTACAAATATCTACTGTTTCAAATGCATCACATGGTTGATAGACAAGTGTTGAATGGTTTGAGCAAATGTCATGGTTGTACTCTTAATAGGCACCTGGCACTGCACAATTAAAAGCCACCCATTTCAGAAACACTACTTAAGGACATTCAGTTAGATGAATGTGTTTTCATCACATAAAAGTGGAGTTGGCCCTCAACGCCTGCACACATTCTCCTTTCAATTGCTCGAAGCTACAAAGGAATTTTCTGACAAACCTAGATACAAGTTCAGAGGCAGCATATTTTTTCTTTTGTTTCATAGTGTAATTTAAGAATTTGATAAATATTTGAGACTTAAAAGCATCTATTTGCATGCATTCATGAGTTGAATAACACTTGAAAAAATTCCTTAATTTACCCAACTCTCACAATTTCCCAAATCATATCACAATAAATTTATATCATAGTTTAAATTGTTGGTAAGTGAAGATAAAGTCGCTTCTCTTCGATGGACCGTGAATCAGATATTAAATCCTCAAGCAGATAATAACAAAGCTCTCATCTCCTAACTCTGCTCAGGAAAATATTTCATATCTGGAATATTATATTTTCATTTTTCTTATGCAAGCTTATAGCATCAATTCAGACACAATTTTAGCATTTAAAATTTTTAGACCAATTACTACTTTCTGTCTTGTCTATAAGAATTTTACCTACCAAAAGGTATAAGTCCAAAGTCCTTACTTAAACTCAATTGGGTCACAAGACAGTCCCATAACACAATCCCCCATGTCACCAGTTGACCTCCAGTTGACCTATCTGCTGGGCTCACACAATCCTATCTGCTGGGCTCACACAGCAGTGCTTGTTAATTCACCAGCATTTCCCATTTATGGTGATATGTGTATTTCCCATCTTCTGGTATGATGTGGTGTCAGACTTCTGCTTGATTCCTACTTACTGATCATCTGCTGCTGTGCTGGGGACAGCCTCAGAGTCCTGATCCAAATGGAACCATCCATGGGGCTGTGATGCCTGGAAACTAGGTTGATGGGTGTACACAGGGATAGGCTACTCATATTTTGACCAAAAAAGCATTAATAAATTCAATGTGTATTCCACAATGTTCTTTTCTAAAAATAGGTAAGTCATATTCTACGTCTCGGTAGAAAGTCTGAAATTCCAAATCAGGGTGTGAAATTTTCCACTTCTTAAGTTATAGGGTCACATATTTTCCCAAACGATTCACAAGAAGATGGCATCATAACAAGAGTTTTTACTACAGTGAAATATGCTAGTGAACTTCAAATAACTTCAAGACCAAACAGATCCCTATCAAAATATAAGGAAGAAATAATATATACATATGAATTAAATATGTGAAATATTTAAAGTTAAATATATTGCATTCTTCTCAGTTTTATCTTACCAAAATTGAAAAGAGCTTGATGGTTGATGATGTAAACTTTAGTCCACACAATAATTGTTTTGCTATAGTATATACATTATTACATATTTATGTACTTGATATAATTAATATTCTGAATATTCATACCATTGTATACATATATACATAAGCTTTTTCATGGAGCAAGTATCTTCAAACCAAAAATATGAGGTTATCTACAGCTATATTTTAAGTATATTCTACAATTTATATCAATAGATATGTTGACAAAGAATGATGACTTAATATTCTTTCCAGCTAAGATTTTTTAAATGATTTTCAAAATTCCATTCTCTCTGTCTCTGTCTCTGTCTCTGTCTCTCTCCCTCTGTCTGTCTGTCTCTCTCTGTCTGTCTGTCTGTCTCTGTGTGTGTGTGTGTGTGTCTGTCTCTCTGTCTGCCTGTCTGTCTCTCTCTCTCTCTCTCTCTCTCTCTCTCTCTCTCTCTCTCTCTCTCTCTCTCTCTCTGTCTAGCCACTACAAAGCCTTTTAAATCTCATGATTCTAGAACTAATGTGCTCAGAAAATCAAGAGGATAGTCTTTAAATATTGAGTAGGAGCAAACAGAAAACATTGTCACAGCTGTTAAAAAAATCAACCTCATAATTCCATAAGATGTATTGTACATATATTTGGTGACAAGATCATCTACATCTCCAGACACTAACAGGAAACATTGTTAAGAGACAGATATATTTTTCTTAGGTACTTAATCTTTTGTTGATCCAGAATATCATATCTAATCTCCAAAGAAATGTAAGAACAAGTTTGTATGTATTTGCATTAGAAGTTGTAAATCAGTCATGAGTGGACATGTGGAACACTGTCCAGACAACTATGTCTCTAGACTACTGTGTCTCCAGTATGATGATGTATAGAAAACAGTCTGCTGTAAATTTACCTAGTAAATATCTCTGTTATTAAAATTCAGATTTAAAGTGCAGATTTAAAAATTGAATGTAAAAATTGTCATTAGGTAAATAACATACTAAACTTCTCTGTGGTTAACGTTTCATTTGTCCAACACCCTAAATTTGTTAAGTTTTAAGTTTAGCATCTGGATGAAATTATCCTAAAATAGTATCACAATCCTGAGATCAGCAAATTTTAGTTTTGCCCACAGCTCTTTTTTTGTGGAAAAAAAAAGAAGAAGAAAAATGGTCACTGGAATGTATTTTTCCATTAGATCTAGTTCATTTAAAAAGCAATGAGATAATAATGAAATATAACTAAACAGATAAGTAAAATTACAATCTACTATGACAGAAGATTGATTTCTTTTGCATGGAAATTAAGCACTGCTGATTTTGCTATGTATCTATCATACTTTGATGCATGACTGCTTGCTGTGGCTGTGTGGTTCATGCTCAGCCAAAAAAACTTGAGTTATGACCAAAATCTTTTTTGCTTCCCTCAACTGCTCTTTAATTTATATTGTATCGATACAAAAACAGACTATTTTTCTAATCGCTAGTAAGGAATAGGTGATTTTTCTAATCATGTATGTGGTAATGAAGAAGCCCCAATATTAGAAGCAAATAATGAAATAAGAAAATATAGACAGGAATGTGTGCTTATACTCAGGTTGAAGAAGATCTCACAATTCACACAAGATGTACTGAAGAATATGAGAAATATAATTTGATTCAAATTGCAGGAAGATCTTGGAATCTGAGAATCCAAGAAAAAGTGTTGAAATGTCCCACAAATGATTCTAAATATTTTAGGCACAAGCTTTGGAGACTAGATAGTGATAAAATGATGGAATATTAATAACCTACAGGATATTTCTTCTACTCACTGATCATTACTGAGGGTTGTAAGAGATTCCAACAGGCTACATAGTACCACATTTCTTCTGATCTTAACTTACTAATTGTCTTAGTTAGGGTTTCTATTGCTGTGAAGAGAAGCCATGACTATGGCAACTCTTATAAAAGAAAACATTTAATTGAGACTGACTTATACTTTTAGAGGTTTAGTCCATTATCATCATGGAGGGAAGCATGGCGGTATGTAGGTAAACATGGTGTTGGAGAAGGGGCTGAGAGTTCTACATCAGGATCAATAGGCAGCAGGAAGTAAATGCTACACTGAGCATGGCTGGCTTGAGCATCTGAGATATCAAAGCCCACCCCAGTCAACACATTTTCTACAAGAAGGTGTGTAAGTATGAACCCTTATAGGCCTACAGGGCCATTATTATTCAAACTACCACATTAACTAAAAGGTGAGGGTGGATCTTTGTAGAAGTGAGAAAGACGTAGCCATATGGTTTGGACGAGAATACCCCCCATAGGCTCATATATTTGAATGCTTGGTCCTTAGTTGGTAGAAGTGTTTGGGAAGGATTAGGAGGTGTGGTCTTATTGGAGATAGTGTAACACTAGGGATGGAGTCTGATGTTTCAAAAGAATCCTATCATTCCCATTCTCTCTCTCTCTCTCTCTCTCTCTCTCTCTCTCTCTCTCTCTCTCTCTCTGCCTCTCTCTCTCTGTCTCTCTCTCTCTCTCTCTCTCTCTCTGTGTCTCTCTCTCTGTCTCTCTGTCTCTGTCTCTGTCTCTCTCTCTGTCTCTCTGTCTTGTGGTGGTATTTTAACGCCTTTAATCCCAGCACTGTCTCTCTGTCTCTCTCTCTCATGTTTAGAGATCAAGATATAAACCTTCAGCTACTGTTCCATTGTCATGCCTGCATGCCTGCTTCAATGCTCCCTGCCAAGATTTTCATGGACTCTAACCCTTCAAAACCGTAGATCCCGAGGAAACCCATTGTCTGATAAATTGGTGTCTTATCACAGTCACAGAAAAGTACAAGACAATTCCCCAAGACAAATCTGCAATTTCAGATCAAAGATAGTTTTAAGGGGAGAGTAAAACACAAACAAAAAATATGATACAAAACATAACCTTTTTTCTAAACTGATCCTTCTTTTAAATTTTGTATCACACTTATTTGTTTTAGGGACAATAACTTATGAGAATCAGTTTTCTCCAGTAAGTCCAGTAGACCCAACATTGGTTGTCATTGCTGACAACAAACTCCTTTATCTACCAAGGCACCTAGCCTATCCAGCTCTAAACTGGCTTTTTAATAGGGCACTGGCTTACCCAGAAGCAAAGCGACAAAGGAAAAACTGAAGGGCACAGCTTGCTGACACTGGACCTTAACACAATAGTCTGAATCGACTTAGAGAAAATGTAGGCAAAGAAATGAAACATGACTTAACAAAAACTGAGCTTGAAGCTAACCACAGTATCATATTAGCACTGTTAACTGCTGAAGAAAATGCAAAGCATCAACTTCTAACTCTGAAGCTCTATGACTATGTGTTATCCTGCACTTATATGCACACAATAAAGTTTAAAAATACACTTGCAATCACATTCTGCAGTAAGGGCCAGGTATGGAAACCATTCACTCAAGATGAATGGAGAGAAAATACTGCAATCTAAAACTTTGACAAGAACAATAGGTATACAAAAAATTAAAAAGAAACTGAATATTAGAAGATGACACTTTGAGTAAATAGCTATATAAAACAGAAAAAATTAGAATGTCTGCGTACCTTCACCAAATATTGAAAAGTCATTAACAGTATGAAACAAGTCAAAAGATGTATGAATTTTACATACCAAACACAATCAAAGAAAATATATGGAGAAAAATAAGACCAGTAGATCATTTGTAATCTGTCAGAGCCATTAATACACAAGATATTCTTTTCTTTTTGGTTGTTCTAGACAAGGTTTCTCTGTGTAACTTTGGAGCCTGTCCTGGAACTCACTTTGTAGACCAGGCTGGCCTCGAACTCACAGAGATTCACCTGCCTCTGCCTCCTGAGTGCTATACAAGATATTCTAGTAGTTCTGTGGAAAAACAACTTCAAAAAATTCTATGAAAAATGGACAGCAATAAAAATATTGGAATAATAAGAGGACAGCCAAACTGTGGAGGATGACAAATGTGATTAACATGAAGACAGGATTTTGTGGGTTTGCTATGTTTGTTTACATCACATTTGTTACAAACGTGCGCTAATGTTTTATCACAGCGATGAAAAAAATGTACTAGTCTACACGCACCAAGACGGAAAGATGGTAGGGGATGTTACAGAAAGTTCTAGCCATACAATAAACCTAAAATGTTCCTTTTTGGAATGTTCTAAATCTACTTACTCCAGTGACTCACAAGAAAAAAATTTAGGACTCTTAATATCATCCCACTGCAGCAAAGACTTACCACAGGGACAGAATGAGGTTTAACGGCAGAAAAGCACCTGTGGGTTCTGGAGCTGTTAATGGGAGGGATTTCTATACCTGTTCTCTCCTCTGGCATGCAGAACACATATGTGCCCTGGGAAAATGCAGCAGCATGTGAAACATTATGTCCAAAAATGCCGGCTTGAGACTGATAGGTCAGGACCATTACTGGGAATGTTCACATAAGCACAATTCACTAAAAAATACAACTCTAGACTCCAAACAGAAAGAAGTGTTCTCAATAACTGACAGTGTTGGAATAAGCAGCACTAACATAGCAAAACATCCTCACCATTTAGTGACAAAAGCTACGTTAACCTGTACCAGCCAGGGGTCAACTCTGTAAGCAAGCCCTTCTAAAGATGGTAGCCTTCGCCCTACCTCAGTACATTACACTTCAGTTCCACTCCAAACTTTACATTCAAAAATAGTCTTCTTTTTTTCATTGACAATGTTCTAAGTATGTGTAATACGTTTCTATAAATTAAATAATGGATTAAATCATCAGTGTGTGTACAAGAAAGCATGGTAGATAGGTAGATATCCCCTGTATAAAACCTGCCTTGTGGCTGGAGAGATGGCTCAGCAGTTACACACCTTCTGCTCCTGCAGAGGGCTCAAGTTCAGTTCCTAACACTCATGTTGGACAGTTCACAACTGCCTGTTTTTACAGCTCTAGGAGATCTGACACCCTTTTCTGATCCCCCTAGACACCCCCAAACCCATGCATGTAATCACACAGAGACATACATATACACATACAAATAAAATTAAAATATTTTAGAAAGCAAATCTGTTTTTTTTTCCTCCACTAAAACATTTATGGGGAAATGTCTCTATAAATTCAGTGTAAACTGTCCCCCTGATATAGTTTGATTTTGGTGTTATGCCTTCTCAAGTTAAATCATTTTTCTAGAATATTTTCACTCAGTTCTAAGGGAAACTTGAGGTCATTCTCTTCCTGGTGTCATGGGTGATAAGGTATAAAAGTTGGAATCATTGGCAGCCAACAGGTGTGTGCTGTGGATTAATTAGTTTTGCAAAGAAGTAAAAGAAAGATCAACAACAGAAAAAAATGGTGTTATGTGAATCCAGCACTTGGTATGAAATGTGGCCTAGCCCAGTTGCAAGCTTGCCCTTTTCATTTTCGGTAATTCATAAAAATTCAGTATTTTCACAAATTTTGAAAGTAATCTATTTTCTTTTGCTCACTTTAAATTTTTTTCTTTCCACAAACATTATTTTTATGAGTTCTTTGAGAGTTTCAAATGATGTACAATGTGTTCTGATCATATTCACCCTCTCTCCAACTCTCCAAGATCAATCCGCACTTCCCTACCCAACCAACTTTGTGTCCTGTTTTTAAAACCTTCAAAACAATTTATGTTGTCAAATATTATTGGATGTGTGCTTTCTACTGGAGCAGAGTCAGCTTCTCAGGGGAGTCGCTCCTAGAGAAAATGATCTTTCCCTCTTCCAGCAGTTAACAATTGCCAATGGCTGCTCAGCCTGAGTTGATGTCCTTCCCAGCTCTCAGCTTGAGCTGATGTCCTTCTCCAGCTCCTCAGCTGGAGCTGATATCCTTTCCCATGATGGGGTCTGGTTTGTCTTGGAGTTGTCCTAGTTATATGGATGTGACAACATCCTTGTCACTGGGAGTTCATAGGTGCAACTGGCCTGCTCTATCCGTATGTTTCCGTGTCGCCATCTGTCACTTCTGGCTGTTGCGCTCTTTCTGCCGCTTCTACTGCAATGATCTCTCAGCCTGGAGAGAGGGTGTGGGGTATGTTCCATTTGGGACTGAGCATTCTTTAGTATCTTCTTCTCTGTACTTTGTCCAGTTGTGGGTTACTGCGGTAAATCACCACCCACTACAAGTAGAAACTCCGCGGAGGAGGGGTTTAAGAGATGTGGGGATAAGCCATTAGGGTCTTTCTAAAGAATAGTTATAACACAATGGTATTAAAAGTATAATGAAATATGAAGGGTTAAAATGGTTTGATGAGCTAAGGAAGGATAGAGGAGGGCATACTGAAGGGGAAAAAAAGACTGAAGACCATTGAAAATGTCATATGGAAACCTGTGTGTGTGTGTGTGTGTGTGTGTGTGTGTGTGTGTGTATGTACATACATAAAAACATATTTTGTAAGCTTTTATAGATTTATTTTTATTATCTTATTTTATTTAGATTTGTGGGGGCCTGAGTGTATTTATGGGCACTACAAGTTGGCTGGTAACTACAAAGGCCTGAAGAAGGAGTCAAATACTCTGAAACTAAAGTTACAGGCAGGTGTGAGCCAACTCGTGTGGGTGCTAAAAACTGAACCCTAGTCCTCTACAAGAGCAGTACATGTTCTTAGCCACTGAGCCCTATCTACATCCTCTCCTTTGTTCTTATAGCATTTTACAGTGACTTTCAGTAATTTCAAAATGTGGATAATTTCTAAACATATTATGAAAACAAATCATTTCTATTGCATATACTTTGAGTTTTATTTTTAGCTATTTGTGTTCCCTTCTTTTTTATTATACAAAAATATTTAATTGGGATGACTCACTTACAGTTCAGAGGTTCAGTCCATTGTCATCATGACAGAGAGCATGGTAGCATGCAGGTAGATGTGGTGCTGGAGCAGCAGAGAGTGCTATATCTTGCAGGTTTCAGGAAGTCTACTGAAACACTGGGTGGTAGCTTGAGCATTGGAAACTTCAAAGCCAGCCACCACAGTGACACACTTTCTCCAACAAAGCCATACCACTCCAACAAAGCCACACCTCCTAATAGTGCCACTCCCTATGAGATTATGGGAGCCAATTGCAAACTACCACATTCCACTCCGTAGCTCCCATAAGATTATAACAATTTCATTGTGTAAAATGCACGTAGTCCAACTTTAAAAGTCCCCATAGTCTATCACAGTCTCAACAATGTTTTGAAGTCCAAAGTTCAAAGTTTTTTTCTCATATTCATGTAGTCTCTTAACTGTAATCACTTGTAAATTCAAAATCAAAAAGCAGCTCACATACTTCCAACATATAACGGCATAGGATATACATTATCCTTCCAAAACACAGGGAAGGGAGCAGAGCAAGGGAATACTGGACCAAAGCAAGACAGAAAACCAGCTGGGAAAATTCCAAACTCTGTACCTTCATGTCTGATGTCAAAATGCTCTCCAACTCCATTCAACTTTTATGACTGCAACAAACTTCTTTCTCTTCGGCTGGTTCCACTCCTGTTAGCAGCTCTTGTTGGGAGGTATCCCACAACTCTGGCATCTCTAACATCTTGGGTTCTCCAAGGCAATCCAGGCTTCAACCTCACAGCTTTACAAAATGGCCTGTCTACTAGGCCTTCATTCAGGGACACCCTTGACACATGCCTGCCCTCGGCAACTTTCCTTAATCTTGGGGGCAAATTCTATAACCTAAGAGATATTCCACTTATTCTCTAGCTTAAATTTTTCATTTGTAAAAATAAAGGCATTAAAACCAAATTAATGGATCATACCTGTAATCTCAGTACTCAGGAGACTGAGGCAGGGGCACTGTAAAATCCAAGCCATCCTGGACTACATAGTAAGAAACTGTATCTATGGCAACAACAACAGCAATGATGAGAATAAGTAAAGAAGTTAGACGTTGTTTACAGTTCCTAATTTGGCACTGGGGACCAAATGGAGAGGTTTTTCATTTGTGCAGACACCAGGCTACAGACTTGTTTTTTCTCTGTCAAGTGTTAAAGTTTCCTACTCCACAGCTGAACTTGCAGCGTTTTGTGACTCTCAAGCCTATACTGACATACAGCACAGCAGCAAAAGTTATTTCTAAATTGGATTGGAGCTGGATATAGGTCACGGGTAGAAATGTACTCAGCGGTCACAAGACCTGGGGTTCAATCCATAGTACCAAAGAGAAAAAGAAACTGAACTGAAGATATATAATAACATATATGATCTAATTGATCTATATTTCAAATGCCATAAATAGGCTAAATAACAGATTTGTTTTTAAAATATTTTAATTTATTCTTTGACAGCTTCACATACATATATAGTGAACTGTGGTCATATCCAGCCCCTCACCACCTCTTGTTCCACTCTCTCCTGCCCAAGTCCTTCTTCCAAAAAGCCCTTTCTTACTTTCATGCCTTTTAAAAACATCTTTTTATCCTAAAGACTAAAAGTCAAAACAGTATTTGAGACAAAGAAAAATACTAATCGACATGTAAACACCACCAGTGAAGGGACAAAAATATTTTGTAGTTTTTAAAGAAAATCTTACTGTACAAAAGCAAGAGTCTTTTACAGAAAATAATACTGAGCAGTCATGTATGAAGAACTCACGGATTGTTTGCAAATGTCTATTTTGTCTTTTAAAACATTTCTCAAAGACAACAAAGCTTTTCCAGCAGAGCCTTCCAGAACTCTAGCTTAGAAGATAGCCTGTGAAGTTCAAAACACCAAAGAGCCAGAGCTTTCTCCTCCCTCCCAAGAGAGGGAACCAGAGAGACAGGTCTGCCTCCCAGTCTCCCACAAAACCCAAATGGTGAACTAAAACTTTCATTTCCTGATTGTTTTTCCTCATTAGCTGAGCCCAACATTAGCAGAGCCTTCACCATAGAAAAAGACAGTGCGAGCTTCAAGGCCAAAGAGAACTGTCTTGCCTTCTGCACATGTGGCAATGAAACATATTCAAACATAAAAGTGCAGATGTAATAAATATTCAAGAGACATAGTACAAAGAGAGTAAGATAAAGCCCAGGAGCCGCTGTATAGCAAAGGACACAAGTCGGTATTCAGAATTCAGGCTATCCAGCGTATTGCTGTGACTGTACCATGTCATACAGCCTCATCTTCTGTATTTTTTAAATGAAGTACAGGGTACCAGAAACAGTTGTAAGAATGAACAGTATTTACCCATACATGGAGGATATTGTAATCTGTAAAACAGGGCACTAAAGAGAAGAAAGTAACTTGTTCAAATCTTTCTCAGCAGTAAGTTTCAGAATCAATTTTTAAAAACCACAATTTGACATTTTTTAATGGACGTTTCTCAAAAAAAAAAAAAAAGAATCTTGAAGTTTATTTTGGCATCAGCGAGCACAGACACCAAGAACTAAGCTACTGGTGCTTTAAGTAGTTATTCTAACAGTGTTCGTCTCTTTCTGTCTAGTCACATGGCCACAGCATACACTTTGAAAGCTGTATGCATCATCTTGCCAACTGAAAGAGTCTTAGAAACAGCAGGCAAAGGCAAGCTCAGCAGAGAAGAATCCACCCAAGTGCAACAGTGCAGAATCCACCTCCCTCTCTCTGTGCTCCCAGAGAGACATATTTGAACACCTCTATCATTAGAGAGAAGCAAGGGCCTCAAAATCCATGACCACAGGGACGTGCAGTTCATCTCTTGTATAAATGGCTTCCAAACCACTGCCTTTCCACTTTTTATGAGTTCATAATTCTTGCTCCTTTCTGGTGTTTGAAAATTATGTGCAGATGTTCTGGTTATCTACTGGTATGTCAGCAATTATTCCAAGAAATAGTGGCTAAAAAGAACAACAATCATTTCATTTTTTTTTCTCAGTTTCTGTGGATCAGGAATTCAGGAAGAATTTGCATAAGAGGTTCTTTACCAACCTCTTATACAGTCACAGGATGATGCTGTTTGGACCTGGTTCAGATGACTGCCTAGGTAGTTTATAAACAGAGTCTCAGGATTACGCATAAAGTGTCCACATTGGGTAGCTCGAGCTTTCCATCTGCATGGCCCTAAGAAAACTAAACTTTTCACAGGGAGTTAATTGTGTCCACACTCTATGTAACAAACTTCACCAAGTGGCATCTAACAAGGAAAATCGTTCTTTTGTTCATGACTGATTTTAAGTTGTGTGATATTTACTTCAAACAGAGTTGGCCTGGAGAATTTCCCTTTAAGGTGGATGCATATGTAGATGATATATTAGCATGGAATGCAAAACTCAGAACTGTGGGATCTGGGTCTGTATGCCAGCCTTTTCATGGTGTTCTTAGGCTTCCTGGTAACACGGTAATGTCATATGTCTAGCATCTAAGAACTAGTGTCTTTTAAGCAGAGAATTTTGTGTCTTTTTTTTCCCCAATCTTGTAAGTCATGTTGTACTCTGATAGTATATAATGCATGCTAGAAAAAGGAACAAAGCTTTACCTCTTGAGGGCAGGATGACATTGGGAATGTTGGTAAGGACATCTTGAAAAACATATTTTGCAGTATATTAGAACTAGAAATTTATCTGGAATCCTTGAGGCTGCATATATTTCAGCATTCAAATTTCTTGATTTTGGACAGATAGTACAGTATGTGCAATGTTTCCTCTGCAAACTTCTAAGGAAACTCAGAAAAACAACACTAATTAGCAAATTAAATGCTGAGTAAAGTAAAAAAAATTACAAAGAAGTGACTGGGAGAAGAGACAAATAACACTAAGGATCTTTGATAAAGCCTCAAGGAATCATAGTATTATATGTACATACATATATATGTATATATACATACATATATATAATGTCAATTGGACTAACAGTGTTTCCCAAAGAGCTCTTGGTCAAGGTAGTATAAGTGACTTCCCAAAACAATGTAGTCTATTTCTGTTGCCCTTGGTTGCCTCTCAGAGGTTGAAGGTGAGTCCTTATTGCTGAAGGCACACACACACACACACACACACACACACACACACACTCACACACTCACACACTTTGGACATAGGAGTCTGAAGATTTGAACAAAATCTGACCTGAAAGCCTTATTCCTGCAATCTAACTTTCATAGCATCAAAAGGTGCTGTACAAGCTGCCAGGGAAGGGAAGCATTCAATAGTACCATCCAGCTGTGATACCTATGAACCACAACAATGATCAGCAAGGCAAGACACATCTAAGGGGGCAATAATGGCACTTGTATCTTGGCTGTAGTCAACAACTGTCTAATTAGACTTAAGATCCAGTCAACAAGAGGAAAATCATACCTAGCACTAGAAACCTAGTCAGCTTCCCATGGCTAGTGAAGTCATGGATACTATAGGAGAACACACTACCAACACTTTATTCACTTGATGTGCATAATTCCTAACTGCTTTCTAAATTTTACCCTCATGCCTGCAGAGAAGTATAGCTTTCGTCCTTCATCAAAGAAGCTTCCCTTTGCAGGAGAAAGAAACCATTACAGAAAATTACAACTGGTCATAATGCAGAGATAAACTGATTGTAGGTGGTCTAGCCCCAGTGGAAACATCAACAACACCACTCCTGACCGTAAGGCTCAGGGAACATCATAAAAGAGGAAACAGAAAGATTGTAAGAGCTAGTGGACCAGAAAGTGAGATAGATTGTGGCTGCTAAAAATGGCAGGAAGCTATATGTACAATAACAATTGTATGGCTGTCTAAACAAGACCTAAACAGTGACACTATGAGTAGATATGCTAATTTGGAAGTGGGAAATCTCACCGGGGGGGTCCTACCCCTAGAGAAAGAATGTCAGGAAACTAGTAACTGCTGAGAGAGGGAGAATTAATCTCTCCTAGAAGACCAGTAACTGGTTTTCTAATACCAAGTGATCAGCTCTAAAATCACATACGCACACAAGCAATACCAAACAGACTCAGAAAGTTGTATTTATGTATGCACATGAATATATGTCTATATGTGAGTGTGTGTATGTGTGTGATAATAAAGAAGAGGGGCAATGATTTAATATTAAAATCATTTATTAAGAAATTCTCTTAACTACAAAAGCAGAATAAATTTATTAATATTTTCCCCAAAGACTCGTGTTAAAATCCCATATTATAATATTGTACAGTATTTTTCGATCAACTAAAAAAGAATCATTAAATTTTAAAATGTAGAGATATTTTACATAGTTAATCCAGCCTGACTTTATCCATAGGCAACACTCAAGGCTACTGGTTTGCTAAGGCAGGTTTCTGCTAGTGTGATTGACAGCTTTCACACTTCATTTTTCTCAATGAATTCATTTAAAGTGAGTCAGATAAACTCCTTTCTCTACAGAGGGTAGAAGCTGTGTGTTTCTGAACATGAAAAAAAAATGTTCATCGCTTTAGTTCAATAACAGATTTCTAACATCTCTTAAATAAAATAATTGTTAGTAATCTGCATGGGTTTCCTGGTAACAAAGTGATTTCTCAGGTGGTATCATTGACTTTGCTATGTAATGGTTACAGAAATAAGAGCTAGATAAAATACTTAATGTTGAAAATGCAAACAAGATAACATGAAACACTGTTTTCTAAAATGAGTTGGTAAAAGTTTATTTATATAGTTTGAATCTTACATGTTGCAGTAGAAATCTAAAAACAAACCAAATGACATTTGCGTGATGTTTGTCAGATCTCAGTTAATCACGTTTCCAAGCCACCATGCCTAACACCCCATGTCACGCTCTTTAGGAGGTGAACATACTACTTGACCCTCATTTTAACAAAATGTGCCTGCATTCAAAGCTTCAATTAGTCTATACTTCAGCATTCTTTCAGAAATATTTCTACACTCTGATAATAAATTATAAGTAATGTATCCACTTCCTAAAATCTGTTTCCTCCTTTGCTCACTACTTCAGAAAGAGAGGAAAAAATAGACCTAATACTTTTCATATTAACCTCAGCTATGTCTGCAAGGATATAACATAATGTGATTTTATTTCAAGGATTTTCTTTTTCCTTTTGGAATGTGGAACATTAGGTTATGCTTCAGTTTTGTCCAGACTTAAACACCCTTCTCTGTTTTATATGTCTTGCAGGACCCACAGAGTCTGAGAATGTTACACAGGAGCCCTTCCACGTCTGGGAATGTAACGTAGAACATATTATATCTATTTTTAAATCTTCAAAATTCTTGTAATAGCTGAAAGCTGGAAACCGTACTTAAATTATCTCACTGTTGGACATCACCTAACGAAGATTACTCTCTCCTCATGTTGTTTTCTTGGACCCTGCTCCTACGATACTGTCATAGACCACAATCACCTCCACATTCATTCTGCAACCACTCCCTGCCACAGAATCTGAACTAAATGACAGCCTAGTAGCAGGAAGGAAGCAGAATGGTTTTGTTCATTTAAACAGATCTTAAATTTTGTTTCATGGGATTATAATTACATCATTTTCCCCTTCTGTATCCTCCCTCAAGAGCCTGCCATGCCCTACTCTTGCTGTCTTTCAAATCCATGGCTTCCTTTTTTAAATTGTTATTACATACGTATATATGCTTGTGTGTGTGTGTGTGTGTGCACGTGTGCACGCTCATGTGCGAGTGTATGTATTCCTAAATACATAGATACAACCTAAACAGTCTATATAATGTTACTTGTATGAATGTATTTTCATGGCTGACCATCTGGTATTGGGTAATCAACTAGTGTGCCTTTCCCTAGAGAAGACTGTTTCTCCATCTCTCAGTATTCCTTAGTTGCTGTAGATTTGTGTGGGACTGAGACCTCCTGGGCTTCCCATTGTTCACTTTAGCATGGCTGTTATTGCCGCCCTTGTTCAGCTCATGTTTAGGCAGTTACACTGGTGAAACTTAATGGGTGAAGCTCCATAGGCAAAACTCAAGACCACTGGTTTGCTAAGGCAGGTTTTCTAGGAAAACACAATCTCACAATAAATTTCCTGATCCTCTGATTCTTACAACTTCTTCTGCCTCTCTTCCACAATGATCCCTGAGCCTTATGTGTGAAAGTTGTATTGTATTGTTGATGTATCCTTTGGGACTGGACACCACAAATCTGAATTGTATTTTATTGTGGTTTCCTGTAATGGTTTCTGTCTGTTATAAAGAAACGTTTCCTTGATGAGTAGCAAAGTCTACATTTACTGTGGGTACGAGGACAGATATTCAGATGTAGTTAGGGATTGTGATGGAATAGTAAAGAGGCAGCTGTAGATCTCCTCCAAGATTCCTGACTTCACTGGCCCTGGGTAATTGGCTAGGTTTCCAGTACTAGGCATTATTAACCTCTCGTTGAGCTGGTTTTAAGTCCAATTAGAGAAAAGTTGGTTACTGCCAAGATATACATACCACTACTGCATTCTTAGGGTTATCACACCATACTGATCATTATTGTGAATTGTGCATAGCTGGGTAGAACTATTGGTTTCTTCTCTCCTTTATAAGTTTGAGTGCTGCCTTCTGGTATCATGAAAGCTAGTTCTCAGGGAGAGGCTTTTAGGTGAGTTCTAGCTAGCTCAGGAATCCCGGGCCCTTATCTAAATAGTTTCTTCAACAATAGGAATTTACCCTCCACCTCTGAAGAGCAATAGCAATAGCCTTGCTTTTGGAGTCTCTTGGACAATCCTGACCAACAAGATAAAAGATGGTTTCTCATGCATGGTGTCACAGTTTGTTGCATGTTCTTTGAGGAAGCATTGGCAGCCCAGATGGGAAATTTTTGTTTAAACTATATGTGTATTTTTGTACAGCAACTTACATGTATAATAGGTATTTTTAGGTAGAGAGTTAATAGTATGATTTGTTATGTCTTTTTCAAACATTTTTTTTGTTATTTTATCCCTTTGTCTCCTTCTGTGTTTATTCCCCTCTTCAAACCTAATAAGCTCCCCTGGAGTTTTCCATTTAACCCAACTAATTTCTTTTATCATACTATTCTACCTCTATTGCTCTCCCAATCCCTCACCCTGGCAATGGCCTCTTTTTACTTTCCTGGTTTCTGAAGTTGCTTCAGGATACATAAGGAGATTTGGATGGAGCATCAGATGAGAGAGAACATGCAACATGTGTTGTTCTGGGTCTTGGTTAGCTTACTTGCTATGATCTTACTAGTTCCACCCATTTGTCTGCAAAGTTCGTGACTTCATGTTTTCTTACACCTAGTAGTATGTCATAATGTATGTGTGCTACATTTTCATTAGCCATCCATCATTTGAAGGACATTTAAGCTGTTTCTATTACCTAGAATTTGTGAAAACAACAGCAGTGAACATGTCTGAGCAAGTATCTCTGTAGTAGGATATGGAGTCTTTTGGTAATATGCAAAAGAATGGTATAGCTGGGCCATATGATAGCCTTATTTTTCAGTGGCTTTTCCAGGAATTTTCCATCCTGATTTCCAGAGTGGCTGGACCAATTTGCAATCCCACCAAGAGTTAATGAGGCTTCTCTTTTCCCTACATTCCCTCCAGTATTTATTGCCAGTTTTCCTGATCTTTGCCATTCTGACTAGGATAAAATGAAATCCCACAGTTGTTTTGATTTATGTTTCCCTAATGCTAAGGATGCTGAACAGTTTTTACATATTTCTTAGCGATTTTTTTCCTTTGAGAACTCTCTTTTTAAGTCTCAGGCCCATTTTTTTGAATTGATCGTTTGTTTTATCAACTCGTTGTTTTGTTTTTTAGTTCTTTATATATTCTGGATAATAATCCTCTGCCAGATGTATGACTGACAGATTCTCTCCCATTCTGTGGGCTTCCTCTACACTCAATTGATTCTTCAGCTGTGGAGAAGCTTTTCAAGTTTTATTAAATTCCACTAGTAAGTTGTTGGCTTTAATTCTTGGGCAAATGGAGACCTGTTCAGAAAGTATTTTCTTACACTTTTATCATAGTGTACTGCTTAGGTTTTCTTCAGTGTTTCAGGATTCACATTTAAGTCAATGGTCTACTTTGAGGTAGTTTTTGTACAGGGTGATAGACAGAGACTGGTTTCATTCTTCTGCGAGTGGATATCCAGTTTTCCCAGGATGCTTTCTTTTTTCTGAAGTATGTTAAATGGCTTGTTATGCATACTCATGTTTGAGTATTCAATTTTGTTCCATTGGTCTGAACGTCTGTTTTGTGCCAGTATATTATTTCCACTACTATGGCTCTGTAATATATCTTGAGATTTGGAATGGTAATTTCTTCAGCATTGTTCTTTTTTTGCTCAAAATTATTTAAGCTATATGGGGTCTTTTGTGGTTCCTTATTAATTTTAAGATGGTTTTGTTTTTCTGTGAAGAATGAGGTAGAAATTTTGATTGAGATTGCTTTGAATATGTACATAGCTTTTGGCAAAATTGTCGTTTTCACAATATTGATTCTAACAATCCATGAGTATGGGATGTCTTTCCATTTTCTAGTATTTTCCTCTAGCTCTTTCTTCAGAGGCTTAAAGTTTTCTTTTCATAAAGCCTTCACTTACTTTATTTATTTCTTTGAGGCTGTTGTGAATGGGAGTGTGTCCATGGTCTCTTTGTGTGTTTGTTGATGGTGTATAGAAAAGTTATTGATTTGGGAAATTGACTCTGTATCCTGTCACATTGCTGAGTTTATCATTTCAGAAGTTTTCTGGTAGAATTTTTGAGATCTCTAATGTGCAATATCATATCATCTACAAATAGAGATTTTTTTTTTTACTTCTTCCTTCTTTATTTGCATCCCTTTCATTTCCTTCTCTTGCTTTATTGCTCCAGCTCATGCTTTGAGCAAAATAATGAAAGGGAATTGGGGCAGTGGACAGCGTTTTCTCATTCCTAATTCCAGTGGGATTGCTTCATTATTCTGCACCCAAGATGATACTGACTGTGGATTTCTAAGGTATAGATTTTATTATGTTTAGTATGTTCCCTCTAATCCTACATTCTCTAGGACTTTTTTTTATCATGAAGGCATGTTGAATTTTTTTCAGAGACTTTTTCTACATCTATCAATATGATTATGTGATTTTTCTCTCTAAGTCCATTCATTGTCTATTACATGTACTGATGTGCATATGTTGGAACATCCCTGCATTTTGGATACAGCCAACTTGGTCATGGTGGATAATCTTTTTGATGTACTATGTATTCTGTTTAGATCATCTCAGAAGGTCTGATAGAATTCTGCTGTGAATCCATCTGACCGTGGACTTTTTAGTTGGAAGGCTTTTCATTCCTTTCCAATCACTCATTTGTTATGGGTCTGATTAAGATGTTAAAATTTTCTTTGTTTAATTTTTGTGATTTGGCTGAATCTATAAATTCATTCATTTCTTTTATGTTTTCCAACTTAATGGAGTACAGGTTTTTAAAATATTCTTTGATAATATTCTAAATTTCTTTTGTGTCTGTTTTAATGTTTCCCTATTTGTTTCTGATTCTGTTAATTAGTGCCCTCTTTCTTTCTTCTAGTTTGTTGGACCAAGGGCCTATGAATCTTGTTTATCTTCTCAAAAAAAACCAGCTCTTGGATTAGTTATTTCTTTATATTGTTTGATTAGTTTCTATCTCATTAATTTCCACTCTGCATTTTATTATTTCTTATCATTAACTGGGCTTGGGTTTGGTATCTTATTGTTTTTCTAAGTTTTTAAGCCATTTATTTGTGTTCTTTCTGATATATTAATGTAGCATTTACAGTTATAAATTTCTGTGTTAGGACTTCTTTCAGTGTGTTCCAGAGGTTTTCCTGTATTGTGTTTTCATTTTCACTTAGTTGAAGAAATTTTTTCCTTTCTTGATTTCTTCTTTAACCCATTCATCATTCAATAATGAGTTGTTTGAATGCCTTGAATTCATGTATCTACTAGAGATTTGTTTGTTGTCAATTTTAAGTTACATTGCATTGTAGTTAGATGGGATATATGGAATTACCTCAGTCTTTTAAAATTTGTGAAGGTGTGTTTTGTGTTCCAGGATGTGATCTATTTTAGAGAAGCTTCAGTGTGCTGATGAGTACAGTGTATATTCTTAGGAGTTTGGGTGAAAATATACTGTCAAAATCTATTAAGTCCATTCGATGTATGATGTCTCTTAATTCTCATGTTTCTCTATTTATTTTTGTCCAGATGGCCTGTCTATTGGAGAAAGTGGGATATTTAAATCACTTACTAATAATAGATTAATGTAAATTTGTGTCTTTAAATTCAAAGTAATGGAATAGTATTTTTGTAAATTTGAAGAAAGCCTAAAAGATAGACTAGAAAAGAAGATTGGCAGGCTCCCCTGGGTCAGGAGAACTTTCAGCCTCATGCTTGAGGAGTCTTCTGAATGTCTTTCATACATGAAGTATAACCTCAACATTTTATAACCATCCTTGCTCCAGCTGCATTCCCTACAGGCCCTTTCACTTGGGTTTCAGCTTGGTGGTACATGTTTTCACTGAAGAACTCCCTCAGGAAAGCTTTGTGTTCACCACCTTTCCTATCTAAGGTCCTGTGATCAATAAAAAGATTGGAAAGGTGGCCTTGTGCCTTCCTTCTTTAAAGGGATCACGGTTTTGTGTGGATGACATACATACCAATAGAAGGAGAAAGAGGTTGGGCTGGGAACACATTCAAAGTAATCTGGAAACCCAGAAGGCGTGATATTCTAACCTGAAAATTAAACTGACATTTTCAAGAGAGAGATGCTGTGTAGCTGCTGATGACAAAAAGGATAGGGAATAAAAATGGTGATTTCAGGTAAAAGAAACAGTATAAAGGCACTGGGCAAAGCCTAGTGGGAACAGATTAACAGTATCAGTAACAACAATGAATGGAAACAAATAAAATCAAGGTACTAGATGGGCCTGGGAATATAATATGGAACAATGTCATGCAGGGTCTTCTCATTCTTTAGAGTGTGGGTTTAATCAACAGGCTAACGATGCCATCCAGCCAGTGCATGATTTAAGCAGAGCAGAGGGAGAAATGAATCTACAGGAGGAGTCTCAAGGAGCAGTAGGCTGATAAATCAGAGCTCTTATCTAGAGCAGCAGTCATGAAAATGAAAAGGGGGGATTTGAAGGACATTAAGTGTTGAATGGTCTGAGAGAGATGTACGGTGAAGAAAGAGAAATAAATTTTGTTTTGGTGAAAGTGTTCCTCCTTTACCTAAGCTATACCCAGGAAAAAGTGATAATGATTGTATGGTCGTATAGTAGTAATGTAGTGTGGGAAAGATCTTTACACCAGGAAATAGTTCCCAAACAAGGCTCAGATGTCACCTAAATATTCAAAAGGTGAAGAGAGCTCAAGTATGACGAAAGCTAACCCACAGACACTTCCCTGGGACCTTTACTGAAGAAGGGAATTGCTCAAGCTTATTTAATAGAGAAACCCAGGAGCATACTCAACCAGACTATGGTCTTCCAAAGAGGAATAAAGCACACTCCGCCCTCACGGACTCAGTCTAGGAGGACGGTTGCATGTGAACAATCTAAGTTGCAAAGACTCAGCTGGTGGTTATTTACATCATAGTTTGTGTTCCATAGGAAACACTAATGCAGAAGGGACACAGAATTATTTAAAAGAAAGAATGCCACAGAAAGCTCTGCAGAGGAAAGGTAACGTGAAAGCAAAATAGAGGAAGAAAAGTTCATGAGGTCTCAACATTACACAAAGAACCACAGGCAGCTGAGGAAAGCTGGGAGTGAAAAAAGGCAAGAATTCCCAGGGGAAGAGCACACCAATTGTTTGCCCAGGGCCAAATGGTCAGCCCTGAAAAGATACATACAGGTAACATTATATGGACTCAGCAGGTTGTATTTAGGAATAAATATGTATATACAAATAGTATATGCATGCAATGACAATTAATGAAAAAGAGGCCATGAATTTGAAGGAGATCAGGGAGGGGTCTATGGGAGGTTTTGGAGACAGAAGAGAGAACAGAAAAATGTTGCAATTAAATTACAATCTCAAAAGTAAACAATAACAACAAAAGTAGAGGAGAAAAATGAGGAAAGTACCAAAGTACAGATCTGTAGAATTCTGTGTCTGGGATCCTACATAGCTTAGCAATGCTAAGTCACAGACCAGACCACGGAAGGAATGGCTGAAATGACAAGACATGGACTTAGTGTGCATGTTTATTTATCTAAGGCTTTCGTTTTTAAGTAATAATGAACTCAATTAAACCAACTCTCAACATCAGCACTATCAATGTTGTGGGACAACTGATTCTTGTTATGTTAAAAGCTGTTCACCTATAGGATGTTTATTCATTACCAGAATTGGTTTTTACCCCCTAGATGTAACCAGCAATGTCTCCAGAAACTGTCAAACACATCTACAGAGCAAATATCCTTGTTGAAAACTACAGGCTTGATGCTTCAAATAGCATATAGACGTCAATAATTAAAACGCCCATGTCTTTTCTATTTTATAGGCATTCTATATTATGTGTTTGTCATAATTATATTATTATTTAAATCAGTAATTGATAGAATAATAATTTTCTAAAGTACAAAATCAGATTAACTTATCTTTTTCCTCAACCCTGACTATAACTATGTTATTAAATTTAACAGATTTTTATGCCTTACTTTCACTTTTTTAGTTCTATTATACTATGTCCCAATTAGTATTTCTATTGTAATAAAACACCATGACCAAAAGCAACTTGAGGAAAAAAGGATTTGTTTGGCTTACATTTCCACACCACTGCTTATCATAGAAGGAAGTCAGGACAAGAGCCCAAACAGGGCAGGAATCTAGAGGCAGGAGCTGATGCAGAGGCCATGGAGGAGTGCTGCTTACTGGCTTCCTCTCCAAGGCTTGCTCAACCTGCTTTCTTATAGAACCCAGGATCACTAGCCCAGGTGTGGCACCCACAATGGGCTAAGCACTCCCTAATCAATCACCAATTAAGAAACTGCCCTACAATGTAGGGCCTACAGACTTGCCTACAGCCCAATCTTAAGTCTTTTTTTTTTTTTTTTTTTTTTTTTTTTTGGTTTTTCGAGACAGGGTTTCTCTGTGTAGCTTTGCGCCTTTCCTGGAACTCACTTTGGACCAGGCTGGCCTCGAACTCACAGAGATCCACCTGCCTCTGCCTCCCGAGTGCTGGGATTAAAGGCGTGCGCCACCACCGCCTGGCCAAAATGTGTAGTCCAGGCTGGCCTCGAACTCATGATCCTCCTGCCTCTGCCTCCTTCAGCAAATCCTACCGGTGCGCGCCACCACAACCGGCTACAGCCCAATCTTAAGAAGGCATTTTCTTAATTGATGCTCCTTTCTCACTTATGACTCTAACTTATGTGAAGTTGACATAAAAAGCCAGGACACACTGGAAAACTGAAGAGGAAGGAGGGAAGGAGGCCATCTTGACTGACACATTGTTTTTCTCTCTCTTTTCAGAAGCTCATTAAGATTCCAAAAATGTGATTTCCTTTTGCACTGCAGCTGATGTTCTATGGACGTCTGTGGTTACATTAGCAATAAAAACATCCTGGAATGCTCTGAGCAATGCTAAGGCCTCCCAGGCTCAGTATCCTGCACATCACTTGCCGTAATACAGCCAGGTCACCAGTAAATACTTCCCATTCCCATGATTCAAGATTTTCAACACATTTAAGCCTAGGAGTGTTAGCATCCTTTCATCTCACAAATCTTAAAGCTGTTTATTCCAAGAAGAGCCAAAGGAAAACCCCTCTGCATTTCAACTACCTCATTAGACACTAATTAGTAAATGTTTCATTTTAAAAATTATGAATCACCCTGCAAGTCATAAAATAATTGTGTAAGGAAACAACGACCTTTAAGTTTGAAGAAAGGAATGGAATCCTAGATGTCGCAAAGACCACACTGAGCCAATTTTGTTCTAATTCTCTTTGCATCATAGAGTGTTATTCACTTCTGGGTTGCAACAAAGAAGTTGAGTGTATTTATGGGTCAATGTTAACACAGACAGAAAAATGCAACTGCAGAGAAGCAGGACCCATGATAACTGCAATCACAAGTGCATCTCACTGGAAGAAGCCCATGAACCAGAAAGACCTCCTGTCCAGGCAGAAGAAATGAAGGCAGACTGCAAAGCATTTCTATGTGGATACGTAGCTTCCTCCTGCAAAGAACTGTCTGTACCAACTGACTCTGGGCTTTCCCCATCATTGCTGTCTGCCCCTTTTACAGTATGTGTCTGGAGCAACACTGCAAGCTCACACAAGATTAATGTCTTTCAGCCTGGTGCTTATTGCTAGTACGAAAGACATTGATAGAGTCCAGTTGAAGAGAGAGAAGCGGAATCCTATGAGCAAAGGACATTAAAATCATGATGGGGAAACCTACAGGGACAACCAAACCAAACTAGTGGGAACTCATGAACTTTAGACCAACAGCTGTGGAGACTCCATGGGACTGGACTAGGCCCTCTGCATAAGCGAGGCAGTTGTGTAGCTTGATCTGCTTAAGGGGCCGCCTGGCAGTAGGATCAGGATCCATCCCCAGTGCATGAGCTGGCTTTTTGGACCCCACTACCTGTGGTAGGGCACCACAAACAGCCTTGATGCAGGGGGAGGGGCTTGGACCTGCCTCTACTGAATGCACTAGGCTCTGTGGACTCCCTGTGGGAGACCTTGCCTTGTTGAAGGAGGGAATGGGGGCAGGGGGTTGGGGGGGAGGAGGCGAGACAGGAGGGAGGAGAGGGGGGCTGTGATAAGTATGTAAGATGAATTTTAAAAAATCCTGAAAAATTTGAAAGAAAAGTAAAACTAAGAAAAAGATTAATGTCTTTTCTGTTGACCTTACATGCTGTCGAAAGCACGTAGCAATTCTTGAACAGAAATAAAGGATTTATAGCTTCCTCCTAGTAATTTGGGTTCACATTTGGGACCTTGAGGCCAGAGAGCATCACTTGTCACTGTCCCAAAAATTTGTTCTGTCTCCATTCCTCTTTCTTGCCCTCATGAAACCCTGCCCTCCCTAATGGAAAGTCCTTCAATGCTACTACTGCCTGGGGAAAATTTGGCCAGGTATGGAGAAGCTGAGGGAAACCATGGAGGAATCAGAAAGGGAAAGAGGGGGAGGGAGGGGTTAGTGAACTTAAAACCGGGTGCCAAACAGTTAAGTGGCCTGCCTAGCCATTCTAAATGTCTTTTTTCTAAATCTCAAAGAGGACGTCCTAGATTAACATAAGGCGGACGTAATAGGTTAATTAGTTGCCATTTCTTTTGAGCCGGTGCTTGTAGCTCAGATGTTGCAAATGGTAAGATAAATCAGTCTGGAAGACTGCCAGCAAACAGGCACTGCTAGAGAAGGTTGGAAATAGGAAGTGAATGCCACAGCCAGGCCTGCATGGAGGAACTGTAGTCCTCTCCTGCGACCCCAGCACTGGATGCACTGGTGCCATTACAGTTACGTTATGATTTCCGGAATCGTTCTATCCTGATAATTGCTACATTGTACATACCTGTCAAGAGCAAAGAGAGAAAAGTTTTCCTCTCTGTAAGGAATGAAACAAAATGTACTCTTTGGTCTCTGGGAATTTCCAGAATCTAGGCACAGCCATGCATTGACAAAACCAGACAAAGCAATGACATCGACATCACCGTGTTGTCCCCAAATGCAAGGTATTTCAAAACATTTCAGGAAAAGCAAGTATTAACAGAAACTGTCTAATAAACTTATAATGGAATTTTATTTTCTTTTGTAGCTAATGATATAGATTTTCTTTCAATCCAGTGTTTGACTTTGTTTTTTCTACAACTGTAACTTGTCTCCACTTGTCAAACACCAGATACTAAGAAGAGAAATATACCTGCCAATATCATGGTTATAAAACTGTATCTAACCACCTTGATTTTTAACAGAATTAGCAGATTTTCTCTTAGGTTTTGTGAACTATTACTACCCTTTTTCTTTGTTTTTGCCCCCTTGAAATACTGATTTGGAAGAGCTGTTCATGTCACAAAGCAAATAAATTATGTGACTGTCTCATGACTTTGGGATTGTCTTTTCATGTTACATTTCCACGTTCTATGGTACATTTGTTTGCCATACACGTTTTAAAAATATATAGTAAATTGCATACATTCTAATCAGGAAGACATATTTAAAATCCTTTATAATTTCCCTGATTTCTTTTTTAGACCATTTGTTGTTTGTATATGGTTTGTATATACTGATTTTTGTGAGTTAATTTTGTATCCAACTACTCTAATGAGTGTGTTCTTCAGCTGTGGGAGTTCCCTGGTGGAATTTTTAGGGTCCTTATGTATACTGTCATAAAAACTGCAATAAAGATACATTGACTTCTTCCTTTCCAATTTGTATCCCCTTGATCTCCTTATGTTGTCTTATTGCTCTAGCTAGAACTTCGAGTACTATATTGAATAGATATGGAGAGAGTGGACAGCCTTGTCTTGTTCTGATTTTAGTGGAATCCCTTTGAGTTTCTCTTCATTCACCAGGCAGGCTGCCTGGAAAACAGGACCCCAAGAAAGACACAGGGATCGCCCAATGACAGAGAAATGGATTGAGATCTACATGAACAGCCTGGACATGAGTGGGGGTAGTGAAGGGCGAGGGTCGAGGGAAAGAGAGCTTGGGTGAGTGGGAGATCCCAGCTGGATCAACAACAGAGAGGGAGAACAAAGAATAGGAGACCATGGTAAATGAAGACCACATGAGAATAGGAAGAAACAAAGTGCTAGAGAGGCCCACAGAAATCCACAAAGACACCCCCACAATAGACTGCTGGCAATGGTCGAGAGACAGTCCGAACTGACCTACTCTGGTGATGGGATGGCCAAACACCCTAATTGTCGTGCTAGAAACCTCATCCAACTACTGAGGGATCTGGATGCAGAGACCCATGACTAGGCCCCAGGTGGATCTCTGGGAGTCCAATTAGTGAGAATGAGGAGGGTTTATATGAGCGAGAATTGTTGTGACCAAGGTCGGATTAAGCACAGAGACAAATAGCCGAACGAACGGAAACACATGAAATATGAACCAATGGCTGAGGGGTCACCAACTGGATCAGGCCCTCTGAGTGGGTGAGACAGTTGATTGGCCTGATCTGTTTGGGAGGCATCCAGGCAGTGGCACCGGGTCCGGTGCTCATTGCATGAGTTGGCTGTTTGAAACCTGGGGCCTATGCAGGGTCCCTTGGCTCGGCCTGGGAGGAGGGGACTGGACCTGCCTGGACTGAGTCCACCAGGTTGATCTCAGTCTGTGGGGATGGCTTTGCCCTGGAGGAGATTGGAATCGGGGGCAGGCTGGGGGTAGGGTGAGGGGGGCGGGAGGGGGGAGAACAAGGGAATCTGTGGCTGATATGTGGAACTGAATTGTATTGCAAAATAAAATAATTTTAAAAAAAATTTGATGTTGGCTGTTGGCTTGCTGTATATTGCTTTTATTATGTTTAGGTATGTTCCTTGTATTCCTGATCTTTCCAAGACCTTTATCATGAAGAGCTGTTGGATTTTGTCAAAGGCTTTTTCAGCATCTAATGAGATGATTGTGTGGCTTCTTCCTTTCAGTTTGTTTATATGGTGTATTACATTGACATATTTTTGTATGTTGAATCATCTTGAATCTCTGAGATGAAGCCTACTTAATCATGGTAGATGAATTTTTTGATGTGTTCTTGGATTTGCCAGAATAAAATACTTGGTTTGTCAGGTTTTGGTTTTTGTTGTTGTTGTTGTTGTTGATTTTTTAGTGTTTCTGTATCTATGTTCATACTGGAAAATGGTCTGTAAATCTCTTTTTTTGTTGGATCTTTATGTAGTTTGGGTATCAGGGTAAGTGTGGCCTCATTTCTGAAATTTTATATCATGCTCAGAAATTCATGTTCTAATTATTTGTATTACTTTTTGCAAAATTTTTCAAATATTTGTGTGTGTGTGTGTGTGTGTGTGTGTGTGTGTGTGTGTGTGTGTAAAATCTATCTGGAATGAAGTTCAATTTTATAAAGAATGTAACTTTAATTTTCTATTATTTTCTATAAATTTCTAGCATAATAATATTCTATTATTTCTATTATTATTATAACCTAGGTATAGTAAAACCTTTTTGTTCTCATGTGAAATATGAAATGTGGGCTGCTGGGAATGATGGCTTAATGGCTAAGTGGGTAAAGCTACAAACTCAGTCACCTGAGTTTGATCTTCTAAATGTGAAGATGTAAGGACCCCATAAAATTACTCTCAGCCCTCTACAGGTGCACCATGGCATAAACACACACACACACACACACACACACACACACACATATATATATATATATATATACCATGAACATAAATACATATACACAATAATTTATCTTTTAAAAGTACAAAATGCCATCATTACCACATAAAATTTCTGTTATGACTACTCAATTTGGTCTTACAGCTCAGTCTTTCTTTTATGTGACAACATCATTCTATTAATAGATTTGATAAACTTTCCTGAGTGCCCACTCTGTGCTAATTGCTATTGTTCCATTTTCAGACCTGGAGATACATCACTGTGAACTGCTTTTAAATAAGCATAATAGTAATTAAGAAGGCAGAGGAAGAAGAGAAAGGAAAGGAAGTCAGCCTGACATGTTTCCTTAATTTAACATTCTATTGCAGCCAAGGAGATAAATAAAATATGGTGAATGGTAATCACTGTAAAGGAAAAGCAAAGCCAAGTGGTAGATGCACTTCAGGCATGACCTTTTTAATTGGCCGGTTAACAAAGGCTATACTCACAAAGGAGCATCAATAAAACAAATATCCAAAGAAGATGAGGGAGCAAATCCTTGGCTATTTTGGGGAGAAAAAACAAGCCACAAGTGATTGCATGTTTGAGGGACTGTAAAGAAAACAACATGGCCAGAGACAAGGGAGCAGGGGGACCCAAGAGGAAAGGGTCTGAGGTTAGAAGAGTGCAAAAGGAACTGACTCATTGTGGCAGGAAGCCTCCAGAAGGCTTTAAAGAACAAAATTAGACAAGTGGATCTATATATTTAAGACTACCATGATAAATACGTTAAGAATAGTTACACAGAATTAAGATACAGCAGTAAAAGCTGTTTCTGTACGGCTCTTATTTTAATACATTAATTGCCTTCCAGACTCTCTTCTCCCTGCATGATCCACTGCCTTTCATACTCTTCTATCCCTCTGAAATCCTTTTTCTTTTATAACAATAAAACTGGTCCTATCTCCCACCTTTTAGACCTGGACAATAGAGATGAAGACAGTAAGAAGTGATAGACATATTAAGAATAGATTTGAAAGCAAATCAATGGGGTCAGCCATATGGTTGTAACGGGGCCCAGGGCGGGGGAGGGGAGCATGGGTTATTGTGCTATATTTGATCCACTAACTGAGCAAAAAGAATTACTATTAAGTGGACTGAGATTACAGAAAAGGCAGGTTTGGAGGAAAATGTCAAGATTGCTAAGAATGTTGTCTATTCCACATCTGTACCACAAATGGACAAATTAAAAGTTAGAACTATTTTTGCTGCAATGACTATGATATTCATTAAGATTATTACAAGCATTCCAGTGTCCTTTCCAAGCATCTGGTAGGATAATGCTTCCACATTCAGTTGAAGTTAGGTGTGGCCAAGTTGTTCTCTGTAGCCAGTGTGTTAGTTACCAGTAACTCCTATTATCTCAAGCCCTGTCAACTGAATTCAGGAACAACTAGGAAGACTGTGATTGATGTTGAGAACGAATGACAATTTGAAGAACCGTTGCTTGGAGTGACTTGGAAGGAAGATAATAAATAATTTTTAGGTTACATGTATAAAATCAGAAATCCTTGTGACCACTGTTTCCTTGATCTTATTTGCTTAATTTATAAGACATTTTGAGAAAGGTGGATTTGAGAAAATGTCTAGATTCAGCCAGACATAAAAGCAAATAAAATGAAATAGTGACTCCTCCACTTCAAAATTCCACTAATTTTCTTTTTTCATCCTGTAAAAGAAAACACCAAAGGTGCCCCACAATGAGAGAGGCCAATTTTAACTCAACAAGGATAAAGTTAAGAGTATAAATTTCAAACCCAAATTTAATAGTTCCAATTGGATTAAAGAGAATGGAGCAGATTCAACTAAAGCCTTAATGCCCATTTATTTCTTTCCATTGAAAAACAGTGATTTAGGAGGGGGAAAAAAGCCTGGTCAATTCTTAATTATCACAAGGTGGAGACAGGTCAAATACAGATATTTAATTCGTATGTCTAAAAATGAAACATGTGTAGTTCTTGGGGCACACAACTGAATGTAGTGTAGCAGATACTATACCTTGCTATTTTAAACATCTGATTGCTTAAGCAAGTGCATACCTGAACTGTAAAAGGTCAATGGCATAGACTTGTCTTAGTGATCCAACTTTCCACAGCTGTAAAGAATGATAAAATTGCTTAGCACTCAGGAGCAGACCAATTTTCTAGTTTCTGCTTTAGATTAGATTATTTGTCTTTTATGTTATGAGAACTGCAGACTAAGAAGAGCCATGCCCAGATGTGAATACATGACTGTAGAGTTTCCCTGGAAAGACGCTGGACTTGGGATTACATACATAAAATGACTGAGCAGAACTTTTTTTAAAAAGGAATTTGGGGATTAGAATGGGTCAAGTTTTCTTTAGGGCTGCTCTCAAGTATCCTAATTCTCCTTCACAACAATAAAGGAAGCATACTTCCCCAATCCATCTGAGGGCAACTGGATATATTGCACATTTGTGCCAAGAAACAAAGATGACTAGTGCCACTTTAGATGACAGTTTAGAAAAGTTATTTCCCACACCTCTTTGCTGTCACCCCATCATTATGAAACTACATGACAAAATGGATCCCCTACTGCCCTTGATTCTCACTGTGATGTGCAGATCTCTCTCTCTCTCTCTCTCTCTCTCTCTCTCTCTCTCTCTCTCTCTCTCTCTTTCTCTCTCTCCTCCTCTCAACTGTGTTGAATACATGAAGTGAGCAAAAAGCAAATGCTTCCTGTTTCTCTGAGATTACATAGTTGTACATTCCATATAACTTCTCTTATCCTGATTCATGGTACAATTATTAGTAAGTGGAATTCTCTCATAAGCCCCAAAAGCTAGTAGGGCATGGTACTTGGCATGAAGAGGTACAAAGTACCAGATCTACACTCTACATCAAGTCACTGACAACAAGAACAACACACAGTCTTATTGCTTGAGCAGATTTGGAATGCAGGAAGGCTGACTGCTGACTGATGACACTGTATGGAAATCTACAAACATTTGAAAGAGCTGGAGCTTCAGCCAGATCTCTCATGTCAGAAAATGTGGGACTGAAGAGACCCAGATGGCTCTCTGAAGGACACACCTGCCCCTGTACATCATCATTGCTGTAAGAGCTGCAAAGCCAAATTACAGAAAAGATGACGATTGACAATGGTAACTAGCAATGAAACTGAAGTGTTCTCCCTCTTCTGCTCCATGTCTCATCTCACTGAAGGGACAATATCACAATACGAAGGAGGAATGGAGTTATCCTGGAGGACTGTCCAGGCACCTATGTAGGATTAAAAGCCATACAGGAGCAGATAGCACCCATTCCTCATTCCAGAGTCACTGGGGAAGGTAGGGGCTGAGACTTTAATTGGCAAGATTAGTCTCGAAATGAACTCACTTTAAATAATCAAAAGTGAACAGAATTTTAATCCATCCAAGATGTTAAGATACAAGAAAGAAGAATTTATTGGAGCATGCTTTCAGCCCATGGCTGGGGAAAAACAGAATGGTTTCGTATTCACTCCCACCGAGTTCCAACTGTTCAAGAAACTAGTTACAGCTGTGACCCTGTTAGAAAACTGTTTACAAAGATGAATGCAAACTCTGTAAAGATAAATGTGAGAAATTCAACGAATGTGACAAAACGAGGTTTGAAAGAATACACAGTAGGTATTAAATATCTTGTGAAAGCATTCAATAAGGCTCAAATTTTGGGGAAAATGAAGAAAAGGCAGGCAGTCTTAGTTTGCCCATTCTCTATCTTTACTAAAGCAACATCGAAAATGGAGACTCACAGCAGTTGACTTTTAAACTTCCTACCCTTGACCTTGAATTTCCCAAAGGAAAACCTCTTTTTAAATAAGAAGCATGCACAGAGAATAGGATGCCAAAGTCCTGGAGTGCGAAAACACTTCATTGATCCAACACCTAAACACACTACTCAAGGCACCAGTAGGCAGTGGTAAAAAGCTGTGCTCCTTTAGATATAAAAATAAATGATCGATAAATGAGTTTATTTTCTAAGAATAACATTTACATCTTAAAAAGGAGACATTGGAATTGTGGCTTAGAGACACTACTAAAAGGCTTAGGAAGGTGGAGTGTGGCTCACAGTGTGGCTCAGACCCAAATCTTCAAAGTCTTTATGTTCTCCGAGCCATTAGTGTGTTTGTAACTTTAAATAAAAACCTCAAATGATCAAAATAGCCTTCTGGATGTGGCTGAACATTAAAGAGTATGGCAGCTACCAGAATAATTACCAAGAAGCCAATGGAAAAGAGCTTTGTATCTGTAGACTGTAACAATGGACTCACCTGGGGGGTGGGGCAGACCATGACATACATGGAACACACAGCATGTGTGACAAGAGCATGTTCTCATGAATTGGATCAATGCCTTCACAAGAAGCTAAAGAGACCAGAGTTCTTCCTCTACTATATGAAGATGCTTTGTGAACACAGCTGTCTCTGAACCAGGAAACATGACCTCACCAGACACTGAATCTGCCAGCCACTTGATCTTAGACTTCCCTGGCACCAGACCGCGAGAAATAAATCCCTGTTGTTTACGTACCACTCAAAGATTGTTTGTTATAGCAGCACAAACTGACCTTTATAATGTCTCTTTAAAACATGTACAGCCGGGCAATTGGCTTTGTTCTCAGATCACCGGACTGATCATTGGCTCCTCCTACATCTTTCAACTATTGATGCTAAGAAAGGAAAGAGCAGAGTAAGAAATATTGCATATTGAAGGGAGCAGTGACAAATGGGTGAATATGAAGATAAACCAAGGTCTCTATGAGCTAGAGTGGACAAGACTGTTAGAGCAGCTGGAAGCACAACGTTGTCAGCTTTCCACCGAGCTTCTTGGAAAAGCTTTCAGAAAACCTAGTGTCAACTCCTTTCCAAAGGCCCCACATGCACATGGAAAGATGAGAGCAAGGGAGCTCATATCCACAAAAGGGCACCCAGCATGCTGCCTACCACATGACCGGTTAGACAATACACAACACTTTGAGAATTTGCTGGAAGAATCCTGAGCCCACAGTGAAACTGCAGAACAAAAGGAGTCAGACACCTGTAGGAAGCTTTATTCATGAGGAAAATGGGGATGTTTGCAGCAGGGTGCGCTTATGAATGTGAAATCAGATGTGTGAAAGGTAGGCCTAGGGAGCATTGAAAATCACAAGTAAGTTAGGGAAATAAACTGGTTCCTCAAGAAAGTAGTCTTGTATCCTCTAAGGGAAGGGGTTAAACTCAGAATTCCCCAGAAATGGACCATACATGGAAGAGAGACTGGCTGTGATCTGGAAGATCAGCCTCTCTTGGTCATAGGAAATGCCTTCAAGGCTCACAGCCTGGATGCCCCTGAATACAAGGTCTATAAATACAGAAACGGGCTAACAACATGAAATGGAGGTTCAGTGAAACAAACGACATTATGTGTCTGTGGGGAAAGTGAACAAAACTGTTCAGAGATTATGGCTGGAAGGTCAGCTCCAAATTTTGTACAGAATTACATCCTTTAAGAATTCCTTTGGGATAAGGATAAATTCCCACAATGTCATGAAGCTAAAGGCAATATGGGCAGTCAACCAGTGCAAAGGAAATAGCTCTGAGGGTCCAGGCCCACACTTTCAAAGCTCATGGAAGATTGCGTTACTCTCAGAGAAGCAGAACCAAGGCTGAATTTTCTCCCACTAGACCCTGGAGCCTAGAAGCCAAGTTAAATTAGAGTAAAACAAAATACTAAGCGATGCCATCTATGTCTGTATCTGAGCTTCACAAAGCAAATTTTAGCCTGCATAAACATGTATATTACATAAATATGTCTCTAATCAGAGGCTGCTCTTTGATATGAAAATACTTCTGTAGCATTTAGAAGTGTATATACGAAAGAGCCAAAAAAAATCTCAGCATGATTTTATGTCTAAAAATTCTAGTCATTAACAACTAGACTAGTTGGCTTACAATGTCAACCAAAAGAGGTGAACAAGAACAGACTTCTTCAAATAAATACTATTGTGGCTGATCAATTTGCGAATAATTGGTCTTGTCACTCATAACCCTATCATTGAAGTATCATGCTTATACTTTCTGATGAATCTAAAGATTTTCAGCCTCAGCCACAACTCTGATATCCGTGCGTTCAGTGACTGGCTGAACATTACCCCCCGATGTTCACAAATCAGAGTCACCATATGCAAATCTCCATCTCCACTTCTGTTCTATACCTTAGCCATTTCCTAAGCAGGAACTCTGGGAATCACCGTTGGTACTATCTTACCACTTATTGGTCCTAAAGTATCTGTCCAAAGAATTGCCCCCTCTGCAATAAAATAGATTTCAAATCCTATCACTTGTCAACAGTTCTGTTGCCTTTATCTCTAGACACTAGGCTCAATGACCATCTGCCTTATCTGAATTTCCTCTCCAGTAACTCCCCAATGTTTGTTCCCACTTCACCCCCAACATCACCTCTTCTTTTAATTTCTTCTTTGCTGTTTCCCTTTCACTTCCCCCTTCATCCTCTTAGTTTGTACTTAATATAACAGAAGAAGTTCCTCATGTCCAGAGATACCTGTCCTTCCTGACCTAGACCAACTCCACCAATACTATCTTCTCTGTGGATCCCAGTGCATTCCCTCTGCAACACTTGCCAGACTTGGTCTGATCATTCATATTATTTTCCCATTTTGTTCTGACTCCTGTACCGTCCATTTCACTGTAGTGTTAACAGAGTACTCGTCAAGTATTTGTTCTATGAGATGATACCTCTCTTGTAGGATAATGCTGCATCGGAATTTAGAAGTTATATATTCCAATCTATGCATTTAGGGGGAAAAGAAATTAATAGACCTTCGGTGCCTCACTATAAATCATGCAACAAGCCATCCAGCAGATAGGGAGGTTTTATCCTTAACTATTAAGTGTTCTTGCAGTATCACCACAGACATTAATCTGATACTCAAAACTTTCTTTGCCTGTTCCCTCAGGGCTGACTTTGACGCCCAATAAACAACAAAAGGCACTGATTGCTTGGGGCTTTTAGCTGATGGAAATGACCTCCTGAGGTGAAATATTAGTTACTGAACAGTGTTTATAAAATTCATTAATAATTGGGATTTCAGATGCTTGTTTCCTCCAGGAAAGTAGTTTATCTTACTCTTTAAACCCAGAAAACTATTTTCCAGAGTGTGATGACATAGTCCTACATGAGGAAAAAGCACCTAACAGGAAGAGGTGAAGGCTGACAGCAGCCTCAGTGCTAGGTCACCTTGCAAAGTTGATGACAATTGTCAGTGAAAACAGGGGTGTCCATGACTTACTTAAAAGTTCTGCTAAATTGTGTTTAATATAATAGTAAAATGTTTATTTTCAAAGACTTAAATTTTCTCTCAATTTTTCAGTTCTGGAGAATCATGTGATGATTTTTTTGATACTATCCCCATATTTCTTCTTGGTCTTCAGCTTCAGTGTCAACTATCAGGTTTCCAGTTGTTTATAAATATCTCTGAAAGACAACTATTTAGTTTCTTCTTACTTTTGTAAAACTTGTTTTTTTTTCTTGTTTGTTTTTTTTTTGTTTGTTTGTTTGGTTTTTTTTGGTTATTCGAGACAGGGTTTCTCTGTGTAGCTTTGCGCCTTTCCTGGAGCTCACTTGGTAGCCCAGGCTGGCCTCGAACTCACAGAGATCCGCCTGGCTCTGCCTCCCGAGTGCTGGGATTAAAGGCGTGTGCCACCACCGCCCGGCGAAAACTTGTTTTTTTTTTCAACAGTTACTATTTATTTATTTATTTATTTATTTATTTATTTATTCTTCTTGAGATACAGTCTTTCACTGAACCTGGAGCTTACCAGTTTGGCTGAGCTGACTGGCAAGCAAGCCCCAAGGATCCCCTTGTCTCCACATGTTCAGTGCTGGCATTGCAGGTGCCTGACTTTTCGCACGTATGCTGCAAACAGAGTTCAGGTCCTCATGCTTGCTGAGAGGCACTTTACCTGCTGAGCAATCTCCCTAGCCTTTGGCATTTGCCCTTGCTTTAAACAAAAGTTGAGCTTTGATACAGAACTCTTTTTCCAAGGAAATATTAGTAAATTATAAATATCAATTGCACTATATTCTGAAAATAATTAATAATGTCAAAAACTGATGGTTTATTGCAAAGCAAATTTATAGACATTAGATGTTTAAGCAGGAGCAAAAATGTTGTATTATGTTCTAAGAATATTATATATGTCACAATTATATACCAATATATGACATAATTATTTACATAGTTTTAACATAAAAATATACACATATGTGCAGTAACTATACACATTTAGATGTTCACTAGGCAAGTCTACATCTACAAATCCCCAATAAAATAACATTTATTCATGAAACACTCTGAAATTAATCTAACTTAAAGTTGAAAGGGTAGCATTGGTAGGTACTGGAGTGTTGTAACAAGAAGGACATTCCTCAACAAATGAGAAAGATTATGTAAAGAGGAGATTGCCTATTTTATAAAAGAGAAGAAACAGGAAAATTTGAAGTTGGGCAGAGGGCATCAAACATGATTTTCTTTTCTCAGGAGACCCTGTGGATGTTCTTCAGCACATGCCTTGCAGAATCCCCACATGGGAAACTCCTGTGGACCACTTACTTAACATCCCGATACAACCCCTAAGAGTAGAAAGACCCACAAAGATTCATGAGCATGCTGCTACTGGTGTCACGACATCAAAGGAACTAAAAAGGAATCCAGCTGCTAGGATTTGAATCAGGAGAAGAAACCACTGCAGTTTGTTTATGGAACCACAGATGGCTAAGGGCATAGAGCCTCCCAGGGCAGGCGTGCCAGGAGAAACACTGGCAGGACCCAGGTGCACCTTCCTAGCATGTCCTTCCAGTTTGAAAGTGTCCTACTTTCACCATTGAACAATATTTGATGCTTCTCATTTATGACTTGTATACAGACTTTGGCAATAAAACTTTGAACAAGAAAACATCTGGAAAAAGAAAAAAGCAGTTCACCTAGCAGGAGGTCAGGCCACACAGTGACCTTCCAGAACCCTCAAAGGAATTACAGAAGCTTAGGAATGGCCAAACATGGAACAACTGCCAAACATGACAAACACATAATTCAAAAAGCATGATCAAATTTGAAGTTTAAAAAAAAAAATCAGATAAAAGAGATCCATCCATTCATAAACATGTATACTATAAGTTAAAATGAGTCTATGAAAATAATTTATTCAGGAACGACTTGAACAAAATTACATGACTGTTCATAGGACATACAACTGAATACATAGTGTAATTTTTATAATTCTATTTTTAATTATAACTTATTTAAAGTGCACCTAAAATTATATTAAAAACACAAAACAATACATAACTAACCACATTCTACTTCTGTCATGTGGTAGCCTGATAAATCAAGGAAAAAAGAAAAGATGCAGATAAACATTCTTCAAATTTTCTGTGTTTACTCAACTTTCTAATTAGAGATAAGAATCTGGTTACCAAATGAAGATGGCACCTCTGCTCATATATACATTACTGAACACATCAGAGGTGTTGACCACTACAGCTAGAAGGAAAGATGATCATCTATCAAAATGTCAAACACAGCATTTGGTTTCTAAACTTGTGTGTCTGTTTCTTTTCCAGCTTCAATCTATATAAACCAAGGGGAAATGTAATATTTAACATACTCCTGGGCCTCCTCATGCTTTAATTTTACATTAACAAAAGACTCAAATGAGCGTTTGTTTAATTTTGTTAGTACTAATGTTACTGAACACGTTGATAATATGTCTGCCTGACAATTTGGAAAACTAGACACTTAAAAATTAGCCTTGGAAAAATCATATAACAATGAATAAGCATTAAGATATTAATTTCCAAGCTGATTTCCAAAAATTCTGAAAATTCCCACTCTTCAGGAACTCCTGTAGTGTGTGTGTGTGTGTGTGTGTGTGTGTGTGTGTGTGTGTATGATTTTGTTTTCTTTCTTTTTTTTTGACACAAGGTCATACTGTGTAGCCTTGGCTAGTCTGAATTTTTTATGTAGATCAGGCTAACTTCAAACTCATGGAAATCTGATTGTCTCTGCCTCCCAAGTGATGGGATTAAAAGTATGCACTACCATGCCTAAGTTTTTCTTTTGATATTACATAAAAATAAGGTTATTCATTCTCATGGTCTATTCTGTGATATCAAACGTTTGGGTAAAGAGAGAATAGTTCATCTTATTTTCTGGGCATTCCCCACTGTTCTTCAGTCTTCTCACTGCCAGACTTTCACTTCTAATGGCTTCTCATCCTTTTCTAAATCCAGCCAGGACCTGATAAGGCAAAGACTCTCGATGCATGTTCCAGACCACTGGCACTAGCATAGCTCAACCAAGGAGTCAGTAAGAAGCCTTGAAGTCTTTTGAGCTTATCAGTTGGATCCACATCTGTGAGAAAGGTAGAATAAGAAACTTGAGCTGTCATTTGTAATCCAAGGAATGCACCAGTAACCAAAAACAAAGTGGTCTCTCCCATTTAGCAAAGGGCTGGACTCGGAAGAACTGTTTTCTCTGCTGAGCCTCTAGTTGCTCGTCTGAAACAGAGCTGTGACCATCAGGTTATATGAGCATTAACGTAGACTATATGTAATAGGGATTATCACAGAGCAAGGTTTATAAGTGTTTGGCAAATGCTACGTGTTTTAGGAATTCTGTCTTCTCTTGTTGCCTTTCAGAACCCTGTGGCTGAAGACACTACATGCTTCAGACATAGGACTTAGAAAAATGGAGCTAGTACTGACCTGGAAGAATCTTCCCTAAGGACTGGATCTCATAGCATCCAACAGTACTATGCCAGCTACCAAATGAGAAAAACAAGTAAAAGTCCTTCCCACTAGTAAAGCCTTTGAATCACAACAATGACCACCATGGCAACATATCCCTAAGAGTGCAAAAGTGGCACTTGTATCTTGGAGACAGCCAACAATCACTTAATTGGACTTAAGGTTCACTCAAAAGGAAAGAATCCATGCCTAATACTATAAACCTAGCCAACAACTTGTATCTGGTCAGGTCATAGACCCTAGAGGAGAACTTTCTACTACATATTCTTAAATCAGTATAATTGCCAGATAAATATTCTAAATATTTATCCTTCTACCCACATACAAGTGTAGAGCTTACCCCTTACCAATGTGTCTTCTTTTGGCAGTAGACAGAGCCCATCACAGAAATACACAAAAGGCCAAATTGCCAAGAACAACTGAACACACCATGCCCATCCACAACCAACACTTTTATAGCACAACCCCTGCACCTAAGGCTTGGGGAACTTCACAGAAGAGGGGCAGACAGATTGTAAGAGCCAGAAGACCAGGCCACCTGCTGTGAGATGGTATCTTCTATATATGCCAGGGAGCTACACCCATTCAATCTCAACAATATGTTCACCTAATACAAAAATCAGCAGCCTTCTTATATACAAACAATAGACATTCTGAGAAAGAAATTAGGGAAACAGTAGCTTTCACACAATTCTCAACAATATCTTCAGATAACTCTAACTAAGCAAGTAAAAGACTTGTCTAATAAAAACTTTAAGACACTGATTTAAAAAATCGGAGACACTAGAAGAAGGAAAGATCTCCCTTGCTCATGGTTCAGTAGGACTAATGCTGTGAAAATGGCCATCGTACCAAAAACAATCTACAGATTCAATGTAATTCCCATCACGCTTCCAACAGAATTCTTCACAGAAATTTAAAAAAAAATCAACTTCATAAGGACATGAACACATATACACATACAACAACAACAACAAAAGACAACCAGGTGTGCTGGCTAGTTTTATGTCAACTAGACACAGTGAGAGTCGTCAGAGAAAAGGCAATCTCAGTTGAGAAAATGCTTCCGTAAGATTGGGCTGCAGGCAGGCCTGTAGGGCCTCTGCCACTTTCTTCCTTCTCCTCCTCCTCCTCCTCTTCCTCCTCCTCCTCCTTCCCCTCCTTCTCCTCTTTCTCCACTTCCTCCTCCTCCTCCTCCTCAATCTCCATCTCCATTTCCGTCTCTGTCTCCTTTTCCTTCTTCTGCTTCTTTTATGGATTTTCAAGATAGGATTTCTCTGTGTAACAGCCCTGGTCTTCCTGGAATTCTTTTTGTAGACCAGGCTGGCCTTGAACTCACAGAGATTCACCTGCCTCTACCTCCTGAGTGTTGAAATTAAAGGCATGTACCACCATCACCCTGTCTGTGACTGATGTGGGGAGGGCCCAGCCCACTGTGTGTGGTAACACACTTAAGCAGGTGGTCCTGGGTTATATAAGAAAGAAGGCTCCACAAGCCATGAGGAGCAAGCCAGTAGGCAGCACTTCTCCATGGCCTTTGCATCAGCTCCTGCCTCCAGGTTTCTGTTCTGTTTGAGTTCCTTATCCTGCCTCTCTTCAATGATGAACTATGAAGTGGAAGTGGAAGCCAAATAAATACGTTCCTCCTGTGATGGTTTGAATAGAAATGGCTCCCATAGACTCGGGTGTGTGAATGCTTGGCCCATAGGGAGTGGCACTATTAAGAGGTGTGGCCATGTTGGAAGCAAGCTTTAAGGTCTTATATGCTCAAGCTATGCCCCTTGTGGCACACAGTCTCCTTCTGCTGCCTGGCCAGCAGATCAAAATGTACATCTCTCAGCTCCTTCTCCAGCACCATTTCTGCCTGCATGCCACCATGTTTTCCACCATGACAATAATGGACTAAAATTCTAAAACTCTAAGCCTGATCCAATCAAATGTTTTCCTTTATAAGTGTTGCCATGGTCATGGTGTCTCTTCACAGCAATAGAAACTCTAACTAAGACACCTCCCCAACTTGCTTTTGCTCATGGTGTTTCATCACAGCAATAGTAATCCTGAAGACACCAGAATAGATAACATCCCTGAAAATTTAAAAAAAAAATACTAAAGATATTGCCATCCCTGATTTCAAGTTGTACTATAGAGATAGGATAATAAAAACAGGATGTCATGGCAGAAAAACAGACATATTGGTCAATGGGATAGAACTGAAAACCCAGACATAAATTCACATAACTTTGGACACCTGATATTTTGTCAGAAAAAGGCCAAAAATACATAGTGATAAAAAAAAAAAGACTGCATCTTCAGAAAATTGTGCAAGATGCAAGAGTAAAAGTGAATCTGTATCATTCTACACAAAACTCAACTCCAAATTGATCAAGGACTTCAATATAATACCAGATAGCCAAAATGTGGTAGAAGAGAAAGTAGTCACTAGACCTGAACTCATTATTAGAGCCAAGGACTTTCTGAATAGGATACCGACAGTGGAAAATGGAAAATCATTTTTCTACAATAGACTGTCACTAGAGATATCAACCACACTCCAGGGCACAACCCACACATAAAAGTAGTTGGTCAGCATACACAAATTCTACAACTTTTGTGCAGCTTTTATATTGTTGACTTTTATGCAGCTTTTATATTGTTTTCTTTTATGTTTATGTCTTACTTGTTTTGTTTCTAGTTTGTTTTGACTTCGGTTTTGTGAGGGTTTCTGCTGTTTCTGAGAGAAAGCATGAAGTCACGTGGGTAAGGAGGTGGGAGTAGTTGGGATAAGGGAAGAATATAATTAAAAATACTGTGTGGATATTTTAGCCGGGCGGTGGTGGTGCACGCCTTTAATTCCAGCACTCGGGAGGCAGAGCCAGGCGGATCTCTGTGAGTTCGAGGCCAGCCTGGGCTACCAAGTGAGTTCCAGGAAAGGCGCAAAAGCTACACAGAGAAACCCTATCTCGAAAAACCAAACAAAACAAAAAAAAACAAAAAACAAAAAACAAAAACAAAAACAAAATACTGTGTGGATATTTTAAGTAAACAAGAATGAAGAGGTGAGAAAATGAGGAAGTTGGCTGAGTACCAGAAAAAGAAAGGAAGGGAGGGAGGGAGGGAGGGAATGAGGCAAACAGGTGGAGAACAGAGGGAGGAAGAAAACTCTGGTTGTTTGAGCCTTTAAGCCCACAGAGGAAGCAATTGCTAACTGGATCACTTAGAACCAGACTTTGAAGTGCCAGTGAGCATCAGGGAATCCAGTGGCTGGAAGGATCTTGCTGGAAGTTGTTTAATTAGAATTACCTGTTTGTCTTGAACTTAGAGGAGAGGAGGGTCAGCAAGAAAAAAAAATGGTTAATAATCCTAAATTTCACATGCAGGGCCTGATTTTTACCAAGTATTCCATTTTCTGTATAGTATCTTTCATAATTACACCAATTTCATAAGGTGGTTGTACCAATCCTATTTTACTTGCCCAACCTGGTAAATAACAGAGTTGAAACTTAATCCCAGGATGTGTAACTAAAACCTCAAACTAGCTTTTGCAAGTGTTGCCTTTGCGTCATGCCTAAGGAAGAAAAGGCAAAGGGGATAGGCTTCTGGGAAAAACTGGAGAAAACGCAACAAAAAGCAACCGAAATTAGTGATTTGTTGAAGGTAAAGCAAAAATAATCAAAGTTGGCATACATATTTCGTATCTGAGGGATGAGAAAATGCTGATGAAATTAACATAAGAAATGTAAGAAAGGGGATGATTTTAGAGGGCAGCACAAATGGTTATTTGCTGCCAATTAGTTTCAAGTGATGGAGGATGCTGGTGATTTCGAGCATGGATTCTAGCTATAGTTCATTCAACTGGACTCAATATTGCACCACAACCCAAGATAAAATGTCTATGAAAATCCAACAAGGGTCTCAAAACCCTTTCCTTTCCCATATTTTCCTATAAGTTTACTTAAAAATGTAAAGTATAATAAAATTAGTATCACTCAAAAGAGCTCCATCTTTGTGGCTCAACAGAGTAGGTTTTTTTTTCAACCAACCAAGACTTTCCTGCCTTCTAATGCCAATTTGGGCCCAAATACCATTTTTTCCTAACAACTTCAAGTGCGAAAACATATGCTTTCCTCTACCCGCATCTGGTCCGTAACACATCCTGTAAAATTCCATCCTTTTGCAGAAGACTTGCCACTTTAGAACAATATGCATCTTAAAATAAAGACTCAAAGGCTCAAGGAAAACAGTGGATTCCTAATGTAAATATGTCATAAAGCCAAAGGTTTGAGAAAATGTGTTCTGTAACTTGGTCTTTTTGAAGGAGTGTTGGGTGAGTTATTGCTTGCTTTTTCCATGTTAAAAAAATATAAGGTTTGTGCAAATGAGCAGGGCTTGGCCCTCCAGGAAAGACATATAAACATTAATCTTCCAGTACAGTGTGAAAAGCTAAAACATCTACACAGATGTAAAGGGTTTAGATACACTTTAACTCCAAATCCAAGGTATGTCTCCCTTTGGAAGAAAGAACTAGAAGTTCTTACACCTCGTGAGCTGTTATTCCTAATATGAATATGACTCCAAAATAGATAACTCTCTCCTGCTCTGTGGCTAAAAGCTAGATGTCAAAATGAACTGCCGCCATGCCATTTCTGTATGTACCCCAAACCTCCAAAAAATTTCAGTGATCGCAATGAGCATAAATATCTCACAATCTACCCAAACCTGAAGTGATGATGGCAGTTAGGAGGATGAAAATTGTTATTTTAGTTCAAGTAGTTTAATTACAGATTTAAATATATGGATATATGTATGTTTGTTTATTTATTTATTTATTTATTTATTTATTTATATTCTGGATCCACAAATTCTAAGGAATAGTTTTCATCTTTTGAATGAAATAGAAGAGGAATATTCTCTTATTAATTACAGTAGACTAAATAGGACTTAAAAGTACAAATGGAAGAGAAAGACAACAGAAAACATACAACCAGCTGCAGAAGTTCATTCTAATAAGAGTGTCTGACACTGCACAACGTACTTCAAGAAGCGATGATAATAGAAAATATGTTTTTTCCCCTGCACTCATCTGGCCATGTTTGGCTGGTCTCCTCTGCATTTCTGTAGTACTTTCACCTTGGTTAGTTGGTCCCTCCTATGTTTCTTAGTGTGTCTAGTGATAAGTATCCTGTGGGGATGCCTGTGTGAGCAGGTCACATTTACAAGACCAGCCAGGATGTAAAAGTTCAAGACATAAGCAGCTTTTCCAAAAGACAGTAATATCTGTAACAAGAATCCTAAAGCACGGTTCACTAAAGAAACAATTAGCTCAAAATCAACAAACAATTTCGATGATATTGTTTTGTTTGGGTTTGTTTATACCTGGAAGGAATGAACTTTGATTAACATTACTAGATTATATATAAAGAACAGACACAAGGTTAGAAAAGATCAAATTCTGACCATAGAGAAACAACTGGCTGAATCATGTTGTCCTAATGAAATATTATACAGGTATCAATGGTAATTATAAATCCTAAACCCATTATGATTTATTCATTCTTAAATAAGAACACAGCACTTACTACACTTACAGAAAACTGTGGACAAAAGCAACTAAAAGCCAGTATATCACATTAAAATTATGTTTCATAATTACATATGGCTTTTATTTTAAAACTGAAAACTGATTTTCACATTGTTCTATAAATATTGAAAGAATTCTCAGAAATTATCTGTATGATCATCTATCTAAAATTCAGAATGAAGCTGGGCATAATGGCACACACCTTTAATCCCAGCACTCAGGAGGCAGAGGCATGTTGATCTCTATAAGTTCATGGCCAGTGTTACATAGTGAGTTCCAGGGAAGCAGAACTACATAATTAGATCCTGTTTCAAAATAACCAAAAGAAAAAATCAGAATGAAATTATCATTTATTGTAACTGAAGAAGAGAAAGGGGAATATTTTGCTAGGTTCAAGACTGATACAGTAACGAATTAGTTGTCCAACTCACATAAGTGACTTCATCTTTCTGTGACTTGGTTCTCTCCTCCATCAGATGAAAACACTATGTCTTAGTTAGTTTCTTCTTGCTGTGATAAAACACCATTACCAAACTCAACTTAAGGAGGAAGGGGTTTATTTCATTACAGTTTGTAGTCCATCATCCGGGGCAATTGGACAGGAACTCAAGGATGGAACCTAGAGGCAAGAACTGACACAGAGGCTATGGAGGAGTACTAGTTACTAGGTGCTTCCCATGGCTTCCTTAGCCTGCTTTCTTACACCATCCAAGACCTGCTCAAAGATGGAACCACCCACAATGGACTGGGTCCTCTTACATCAATCATTAAGCGAGATAGTACTCCACAGACTTTCCTACAGGTCAATCCCAAGGAGGTATTTTCTAAATTAAGATTCCTTCTTCCCAGATATGTTTAAATTTGTTCAAAGTTGGCAAAAAAAACAACCAGCACACACTAATAGCATGAACTTCTCATGATCATTATAAAGATTCAATATTCCATTAAAAGCTTTAGTAGACTACCCAGAACTAATGGACTTTCACTAAATGCCATTATAGCTATTGTACAGAACATGAAGCTCATATGTATGTGTGTGTATGTTGCATATGTGTGTGGATATGCTAAAGCACCCATTCATGACCATCACATGTTCTCAGTAAATGAAAACTATCATACAACACACGTAACAGTGGACATAAGACATACCACATGCCAACAATTCTGTGAACAGTGAACAGCATCTGTAGCATACTAAAAATCCTTCACTACAGCTTTTTGTCCTTACAGAAATTCTGAGATTTAGAGATAATTAAACTGGTTTTACAAAATAGGAATTGGAAGTTCTCTGAGCTAAAATAACCTTCTAAGGTTGCAGATGCTAAATGGCACACCGAGACAAGAAGGAGATTAGAAGACAGCAAAAACCAAGCTCTTGACTGCTAGCCTTACTGCTCTCAATGAATCTGAAATGGAGTTACATTTAGTTCTTATTTCAGCCTTGTGGATGCCTCATCTGTCTGGTGACACTCAATAAAATAGCGTGGAGGACTTAACTACTCACTTGTCCACTTGCAGTCCTAAAACCCTACGGCAGAGGCCCTGTCTTCTCAGGAGGATTCTGGATCCTCTTCAACTCAGCCGCCTTCAGCAAAGCCTGCTGTACCACCTTAATTTTGGGAAATGGAGATGAAGGGTAATGACATCATCCCACTGGTATTGAAGGACAATTCCCTAGTAAAGTGAACAAAGAAAACCTCCACTGTAAATAAGTTGATTTATCCAGTTATCTGTACTCTAATTGCAACTCTTCTGTCTTAAGGTGTTAGTTGAATTTTGGACCTTAAAGAAAAGGGTTTAAACATCCAGTACTTCCAAGATTGTTTTTCTCCCTGGAACCCTTTGTTCAGAGAGCTCCAGTTAATTCCTCAGTGTTCCTCAGAGCCCATTCTGGGAGTGCTGATGTAGCGGAAAAGACCACCAGCTGGCAACCCGTGCCCCCCACACACAGTGTGATCTTAGGCAGCTGCTGCCGGCTTTCCTCCCATAAAACCCAGAAGCTGCGGTCTAGCATGCTATAGTGGCTCAGAATACTTTCCCTGTCAACTTTGTGGAAAAACTTACCGTCGTGATTAGTTCACAGTGCAGTGTGGCTCTCAGTGTCATCCTTCCAGGTGGCGAAAAACTGGCTGACAAAGGAGCACATATTATAAGATTGTTCTCAACAGCATACAAGAAGGATGTAAGAATTATCAAGCTAATAACAGAAGAGAGGTCTCAGAGAAACTGTCCTGATGCTAGGCAACACACAAAAGTGATCCCAGGTGGTCTTACTGTGGCACTTCTCGGGTTGCTTAACCAGCCTTACCTTCTCCATCCTTCTCCTATTCCTTTGCACTAACCAAGACAATCTGCAATATTACCAGTGCTCATCACATCTGTAAGGCCTATATGGATTATATAGTACTATATTGGTCAAAACGCTTGGTAATCTAGACAATGCTAGTAGTTCACTGTGTGAATTGTTCAGAAAACTATGCAAAATAAACGTATTTGAGAGACCTCAGTCACTACTTATGAGGGGCGGAAAAATCTGGGGATTCTATGTAAAATACTTTTGAACACTTCCAGAGAACTAGGGATTGTAATGATGCTAAGGTTGCTTCTAGCATCTTTGGCCAAAGTAACAAAGGGAAAGGATAAATCATAAATTGATTTCCCAGCTCCAAGTGTGCATAAATGGTCTCAAGGATTATGTAATGGTTAGTGTTGATTGCCAACCTGACAGACTCTAGAACAACCTGAGACAACCCTCTGGAACATACCTGTAAGGGACTATCTAGATTAAGATTAGCCTTCAAATATGTCTGTGAGGGATTATCTTGCTTACATTATTTGATGAGAGACCCTTTGTGATGCCTAAAACCCAAGATGCCAGGCACTCTCGGGAGGGATTTTCTTAGTAAGACTATTTGAAACGGGAAGACCCACCTTAAATCTGGTATTGGTGAAATTATTAAGGCCATTCCACGTAGTTAAAAGGAGATTTATTTAATGGCGTAACTTACAAATTAAGGGATAGGTAGGTCGCGGGGTCTGGGGAAGGTGTATCACAGTCCAGCGGTGTTCTCTGGAGCTCTGTTTTGTCCACCTCCACCATCCAGGGTCCTGGAACTGAGTGAGTGTCTGCCGATCCAGATCTCAGGTCCCCAGGCACCTCCCTTGGCTCCGCCTTGTAGGTGTGACAGTTGCCGAAGTCTCAATGGGGGTTGGAACTTCCAGAACAAAGCTGGAATGGCTACCCACTACAATCTGGGACACCACTTCTGGTGGCAGCCTAGTAGGACATGGTAGAAGGAAACTTTGCTTTTTGCCTGCTGGCAAGTTTGTCTATCCTGTTGCTATGACTAGGATTAAGTTCAACTTCTTCAAGATTTCAGTGTAGATTGAAATCCAGCAACTGGGTGCAAGCTGGAGCCATCACCTCTACATTCTAGTCTTTTGGGGCATGGAAAGTTCTTTGCAGGCTGCAGAAAGAGAAACCTGGACACCAACCCAGCCTCAAAACTCTCCACCTACAATCTGTCCTTCTAAAAAGATGTGCTGGGCAATGGTGGTGCAGAACTTGTGGGAGTGACTAAGCTTAATCCAGATAATTTCTTAAAGAAGTGTCCAGAAGTTTGTCTCAGGTTACTCTAAAGTCTGTCAGGTTGGCAATACTAACTTGCAGGGTTTAACTTGAAGCCCATGCCAAGAGAGGGAACCCATGCCCTACACTGCCTGGATGGCCAGAAACTGGAGACTAGATAGCCCAGAGATCCAGGGTAGAACCAAACATGACTGGCAACAACAATAAAAAAAATCAATGAATGATTCCTAATGATATTCTGCTATACTCATAGATTGATGTCCTGCCTAGTCATCATTAGAGAGGCTTCCTCCAGCAGCAGATGGAAGTGGGTGCAGAGACCCACAGACAGACATTATGTGGAGAGAGAGTCTAAATTGAGGTCTCCATATGGTCTCTCCCCTCAGAGCCCAGGAAACCCCTTGGAAGAAGGGGAGGAAAGACTGTAGAAATTAGAGGGGATGGAGAACACCAGGAGAACATGGCCCACTGAATCGTCTAAGTAAAGCTTGCTCATATGGGCTCATAGAGACTGAAGCAGCAACTATGGAGCCTGCATGGGTCTGTACGAGGTCCTCTACATATGTGTTATAGCTGTCAGCTTGGTCTTTTTGTGGGGCTCCTAATAGTGAGAGTGTGTGTGTCTCTAACTGTTTTGCTTGCTCTTGGGACTCTTTTTTGTCCTATTGGGTTGCCTTGTCCAGCCTCAACCTGAGGGCTTTTGTCTTATCTTGTTTTGTCATGATTGGTTATAGTCTGTAGAAGTAACCATCTTATTCAATAAAAAACACAGAACCAATGCAAAGAAGAATGCCAAGAGGTCAGAGCTAAGAGCTAAAAACCTTATCCTTCCTCTCGTGGTGGTCCTACCTCTCCAAAAGAGACCTACTTCCTGTGTGTCTGTCTTTATAAAGACTTTCTGTTCTGCCTTCTCATTGGTTGTAAACCCAACCACATGACTGCCTTGTCACTGCCTTTCTGTACAGACCTCCAGGTCTTCTGTGGTTGGTATTGAGAATAAAGGCATGTGTCTCCATGCTGGCTGTATCTTTGAACGTTCAGAGATCTACCTAGCTCTGCCTACCAAGTTCTGGGATTAAAGGCATGCACCACCAAAGCCCAGCTTTCACTATGGCTTGCTAATAGCTCTGACTCCCAGGCAACTTTATTTATTAACATACAAATAAAATCACATTTCAGTACAAATAAAATATCACCATAATAGTCTCTTGGAGACCTACTCTTTTCTGAAGGGATATGGAAGGGGAGTGGATCTGGGGTAGAGGGGAAGGGGGAGCTAGGATGAGTGGAGAGAAAGGAAAATATGGTTGGGGTGTTGAGAGAATAATCTATTTTCAATAAGAAAATGGAAAAAATATCAGAGCCACAAAATTTTAATATACATACTTTTCACCATTTAGTTAGCTTTAAAAAATATTCATTCATGTCAAAAAAGAAGGAAAGAACAGATTAAAAAAAAACAGCAGCTCCCCAGGAGTCTCCAGAACCCTGGCACCAGACAGTAACCATGGAGACATGGAGCCTTGTAGACCAAAAAACAACTGGATTCTAGGCCTTTCTGTCTTGAGACAGCCATTATTGGACTATCTGAACCACATTCTGTTAGAGAGATATCTGCTAGTTATAAGTAACAGAGGATTGATATCTAGAATATTTAAAACTCAGTAATAACAAAATCAAATGGATTCATGAAAATAGCAGATGGTTCTCAAAAGATGAAATACAAATGGCAAAAAAAACATGAAAGAAATATTCAAGCCCACTATCAGAGACATGCAAATTTCAAATGCAGACATTTCACCTTATCGTGGTCAGAACTGTAGTCATTGAGAAAGGAAAAAGAACAAATTCTAGAGAAGACATGAACAAAGGAACTATTCTGCACTGCTGGTGGGAATGTCAACTAGTCCCACCACAGTGGAAGTCAGTTAAAGGGTCTTCAAAATACTAAAAATATATCTAATACATGACCATGAGGAATGGAAGGTAAGAAGTGTATGAGGGAGTTATACTCAATGTATAGTATATGCTTATATAAAAATGTCCTTGTGTAGCACAGCACAATGTGCAATGGATACATACAATGAAAAATTAAAAACCAAATAAAATTAACTCAGTACCCATTTAATAAGTCTATCCTGAAAGCCATTGATGACATATATAGTTGTCATTCTTATTACATTTAGTAGCATGTGTGTGTGTGTGTTCTTCTGGAATGATAAAATCCATCAATCATAGCTACTGCAATTGTACTCAGAAGGAAACTCGGTGCTAAGATCTGAAGATATAAAGATTATGGAGCCACAATGAGTGTTAGCATTTAATTATACAGTAAAAGAATATGATCATAAATTTTGCTTGACATATAGAAGCACACGTCATTATGAAATCTCTAGGACACACTAGCTCAGTGTTCATATGCACAGCAGAAGGTGTGGAGTAAAAAAAGCCTGCTTTCCTTATCTTGTTCAGAAACTATAATGACCATCCATGTTGATATAGGGTTCAGTGAGATATCAATGCCAAAAAAAGGCATCTTAATACCAGCATAAGTATGCCATGCCTTTCTCAAGGTGCCAGTGTTGATCATGTCATCCATGCTTTGTACCTCCTGGATTTCTGTAGTCATCTAACTTTGCTCAGTCTCTTTGGAAACATCATATAGCTCATTCATTTCAGAATGTATTTCTTACATGAAAAGAAGGACCAAAAAAGAACAAGACAGAATCATACATAACATAGCGCAGTGTTTTCCATGTAGTAGAATATTATAAAAATCACACAGAGAATTTCACTTCATCTCATTTTTATAGTGTCTTTAAGTGTTAAAATATTTAATCTGTTAAAGTATTTCAGATGAAGAATTTAAATATGTTTTGCCCTTCCTGATGCATGTTTTATGTGGAATCTGTTCATTTCTGGATTTCTCATTTGAAGAGTTGGTGAATTTAGCAAGTAAATTTGGTTTCTTGAATCTCCTCCTCATTTCATTTAATTACATAAAAAAGTCAGATGGAAAAAGAGATCACTGCATAAAAAGACCAAATATCTATAATAAAAATTAATCAAATTAAAAATCACTCCACTGGAGAGTATATAATACTTTTCACCAAGCTCAAACAAAAGATCTAGTTATAAAATTTTAGACAAATAACCTTTGAATCAATTGAACGAAATTCATCTTCATAAAAACCAAATCCAGTTGAAAACAAAGACCCAAACTCTGAAGCCCAGAATAACAGCAGCTGCTGCCATGTGGGAGTGCCACCTTTCTCCTTCTGAGAGGTGGTTTGACCACCCACTATCAGACCTCATGCATGTCAGTCCAGCAAGCTCCTTTAAAACTGAAACGGAGAAAAAAAGATAATGCATTTTATTAAGTTCTATGAATTTTGAGAATTCCAATTTTTTCATTATCATAGAATTCAATCAGTTTCTGAGTTTGTTAAGACAAGGATAAATGTATGCAGGAAAAAAAGGGGCATTAAGAGATGAACCATTAACTAAACAATACATAACTCGTGAATAGGAGAATAATTCAATATTTCCTTGTTATTATAACTTTCTACATTCATTCCATCTTCATATAACTATTGTATTTATAATGTTTTAAATGAAAGACAGATATCTTGTTGTGCACAAAACATTTTAAAAAATACACAGCACCAGAAATTTAGTGTTCATTCTTCAAATTTCCAAAGTTCAGAAAATAGAAGTACCATTAATTATTTTGATTAGATAGAAAACCTTGGATTTTATGTGCTTGCTTCATACAGTATTTTCAATCCACCAACCAACTCCATTGGCCCTACCCTCAGAATTTGGGATTGCCAGGTCTCACTTGTTCTACCGTATCAGTCTGGTTTGGATCACTGTACCATCACATGGGCTCTTGCATGCACTGCTCACCAGGTGGCTCTTGTTCCAGCTCTCCAAAGCCAAGTTTTTGCATCACAACTACATTGCACTCTTAAACTACAAGTCATTTATGGCAAACTGCTGCTCAGAAAACCTGCTTACAGTACACCAAGAGCAAAGTCTAGCCTCCCTATCACCACAGACTCTGCCCCCAGTTCTTTTTTCCAGTCAGTATTCCCATCACTCTCCCCTACTCCTTTTTGGCCCTTCTCTTCATCAAATTACCTCACTATCCTTCCAGTAAATATGCTTCTATTAGTTTCTGGGGCTATCATATCTACATACTACAGAATAATTCTGAGCAAGAATGTATTTATGAGTTTGTGAGGTTAGAATTATAAGATCAAGGGATTTGAAGTTTTGCTTTCTTCTAAAGACTCTTTGGTTTGCAGATGGCTGCTTTTTTATATCTTCAAGTTGTCGTCTGCTCCTATGTCTGTAACAGGTGTACTTTAAAAAATTAAGAACAGTCATCATATTTGATTAGGGACCATCTACATTCATTTACTTTGCCTTAATGACCCCCTTCAAGACCTTGTACCCAAGCACACTCACCTGAACTTGAGAGGCCATAATCCAGTCCAAAACAATGTTCTTTCCTCTGTTTAAATGGTCATTTACTAAGAGCTAATATAGTTCAGCCTCTATGTGGTCCCGCGATGTCATCTCCTCAAACAGCCCAATGTCTCCAGCAGTTTGCAACAGCACCCATTTTCTCTTTACTCTGTGTTTAGTTTTCTTCAAGCAACTCATCAATTTGTCGTACCTTAAGATACATATTTCAAAAGTTTTTATTGTTTGCTCATCCCACATCCAGCACAGAATTGCTTGTGTACACACACACACACACACACACACACACACACACACACACGCACATGTTTTATAAGAGTAGGGTTTCTGTGTCTTATGTATTGATGTAACTAATGTGCAGAATTTTACTAGCAATACTGTAGGAGGCCAAAAATTTTACTTAATCAATGAATAATATCTCATAAATTTTGCAAAGAAATACCTGTGAGGTTTTTCCAACTGCAAGGAAACACCAAGTAAAAAGATAGATAATCACTTACATAGACTGTGAGCAAACATGAACATGGAAATATGTTAGTACCAGATGTGGTTGCTGATGGCCATTTACTAATGGCTAGGTAAGAAAGACTTTAATGTCCATGTTTTTCCATGACAGTAGAGCTAATTAGTTATGTATTATTACAACTACTTGTTCTCCATTAAGAACTATTTTCTTCCCCCACAGAGCTGAGATGCATGCCATAGACGGATTAAGCGCTACTAGAATCTAGCACACCAGGTGATGTCAAACATCATGCACAGGGCAGTCTCCCACAGCAAAGTATCATTCAGCCTAAAATACCAATAGTGCCAACCCTGAAAAGCTCTGCTCTGAGAATACTGTGATCAAAATAGCAGAGAATCTTTCACTAATTCAACCCATGATGTTTTTTGCATAAATGGTGCGTCTTATACTACAAAATACACCTTTAAAAACAAACTCTATGCTTGGGCATCCCAGACAAAATTACAAAATTACAAATTCCTGTTAATAAAAATTAAATTTTATTTTCTATTTCTTTTATAATTTTATGCATGAAAAAAATGTATTTTGGTCATTGTCACCCAAAATCACCCTCTGTCACCCCCCACACACTCATGCCAAGCTCCTTCTCGCCAACAACTGTCCCTCCTACTCTCGTGCCTTTTGGGTTTGTCTGTATCAGTTGTGACCCACTGAGTTCAATTAGTTGCTTATGTGAGCATGAATGGTGGGTCATTGGCTGGAGCGCAGGCAACTTAGCCATGGTTACACCACTGGAGAATATTCCTTCTCCTCCCACAGCAACCATTAGCTACCCACAGCTCTTCAGAAAGATGTGGGGCCTGATAAGCCCTCCCCACCCATGATGGAATGGCATTGGTCCCCATCTTAGATAGGTAACCACAGCCTGCTCTGAGGTAGGGGTATGTGGATTTTAGACATTCTTGGGGTTTTAGGAGAGGTTGCTTGTTTGTTTATTTTTGACAGTTTCTTCTTTAATAGCCCAAGTTGTTCTAGAACAACTCAGCGTTCTCCTTCCTCGTCCTCTGGACTTCTGGGAATGCAGCCTGAGCCACCCAGCCAGGAGCAACTTGGTCTTAAGCGTTTCCTTTGTGCTCATTCTCCTTTATACCCCACTTTCTTTCTATCTTTGTGGGCTCACAAATGCCATAACATCCATATTAACCCCATAATCCAGGTTCCCAGCTGTCACTGGATACAGTTCTGAGTTCTGTCCTCTTCTTGCCTCGGCCTCAGGTTGTCCAACACGCCTTGTCACTAACATCAACAGCTCAAAATACCAGAAATCCATGAGCGAAACAGGAAAGGAGTATTAGGGGAAAACCCTAGACTTTTGTATTTAATTTTCTTCCTTTTTTAGTACATTTTAATTAAAATATAACTGATTTCTCTGTCCTTCTCCTCCCTTCAACTGCTCCAATGTCCTCCCGACTCTCAAAGTGAAACCCTCTTTTTCTTTAATAATTATTGACCACTTCGTATTTTGTGACAATTTGGGGCTTGTCCTGAGAGAAGCTGATTCATTTCTATTTCACCAGGATGAGACTAGGGGATGACCTGGCCAAGGTTCGGATTGAAAGAAATGTAACGTTTTGTTGAACCTCCTACTTCAACATGCCCCAATCTAAGATCGGCCAACTCTACTCCAGCTCATAAGCAAATTTGGAAATATACAAGAAACTGTTCAGGGTGCTGAGTGCTTGTTTGTAAGTCCTTTTTAATAGTACATTGACAAATTACTGTTTTCACAGGAACCAAGAAGTGTCTTGACATTTCAAAGCCATGCTTATGATGAAACAATTTAAGAAAGGTGAAACGTGCAACAGAAGAGATCACTCAATATACAAATAATAATCCTCTAAAATGTGATGACTACCCCCCCAGAAAGCTAAAAATAAATAAATAAAAATAAAACCTCTTCTCATAGAAGCATAAAAACCTGAAGATACTGAATCAAAGTTATAGAGTCTAGGGGATTAAATTAGGCTACATATGGAAGAATTTTATCACGTCTTGGCAAAGTAAATACTGAGTCACCAATTGTGTTTCTGATTATTAGGAATGTATAGACAGAGATAAAAAATTGCTTCTCAGGGATTCAGCAGAAGGACTTCCTGTTCAGGGTATAAAGGAAGAGTGGCCTGATTTCTAGTCTATCATTCTAAAAGATCATGTAATTAAGTAAACACTTTCATAAAAACAAAAGTAAGCATCTTAGCTTGAACTCATAATAAAAATGTCTCTTCTGCCATATAAACATAGTTTATTTTAGACATTATAGTTGCAATACATAAAAATTTTAGTACAAAATACTTCTCTAAATATCTCTTTTGATTTTTATTTCTTAGATATATTTTTCATGCAGGGCTAAAATTCTCTTTAACCTATTTCTTATCTAAGAGTTATTAAATAATAATATAAGAAATCAATTAATTAGATTCTAAGAAATATGCCCCCAAGTTCTAGCTTCTAATGACTCCATCATCTCTTCAGTTTAGAAGACTGTAGTTCTCACCAAGAATGATAGCCTAGGCCTGGAATCACAGGACTCAGAAGGCTGAGACAGGAGCATTGAGTTACAGGCCAGCCTGAGCTACAGAGGAAGAGCCTGCTTTATCAAATAACAAGAACAGGTGTAGGCCTTATTTTTCTCATGGTTAAAATTAGAGTTTGAACTAGCAACCCTAATATTTCTCTTGGTTGTTAATTTTTTCTTTTTTTAATTAAGAAATTTTCTGTTCATTTTACATACCAACCACAGGTGCCCCTCTTGCCCCTCAGCCTTCCCTCCCCAACCCTCTCCCCATCCCCACCTCCTCCAAGGCAAGGTCTCCCATGGGGATTCAGCAGAGCCTGGTACATTCGGTTGACATCACCAAGTGCCTGTGTAAGTCACCTACGTAAATCCTGGAGACTTCTAAGAGCTGGGAACTGAGGAGGGTCAGAAAATTAAAGAAGTGTCCAGATCCCTGCCTCCTCCCCTTCCTGGAATTTCATGTTTTACTACTGACATTTAAAGGCTTAGAGTATCTTGGTGTTCAAATCCAATCAATATGAAATGTCACATATCTTCAGGGTTAATCATTCATACTGTTTTCCATGATGAAATCAGAAAGATAGCTGTGTATGAATAATGGCAAAAGACGTAAGCCCATATCATGTTTGTTCTTTTCCTTGTAGTCCACTTTCCAGAAGACCCAATGTTCTGCATCAGTTAAGAGCTGGATTTATTTGCCAAAGGAAGAAACCATTCTGAAATTTCTATGGAAGATTAAAATGTCAAGCCACAGTGCTGATTAATATCGGTTGGAGTACTGATTGGTGTTTCACAGTTGGGTTTCCTCAGTGCCACACTGATGTAACTAAAACCACAAGACGGCCTAAGTCAGCACTGTAAGTCATAGGGAAGATTCTGTCCTCCCTTCTTCACTAAAGAGAGGTGGTTTGCTTTAGTCAAAATAATTTTCCAACCTCAATTCCTCTGCGTAGAATGTGACTACTGTCTCTCTAAAAAGTCTTTGATATTGCCTCTATACTACCTGAAAACTACAGATCAAGTTAGAGTTTCAACAAGAATACATACCTTTACTTAGCAACTTTTTCTCTACTTCATAATGAAATGAGCTCATGGATCATCTTTTCCTTTTCTGCATTACGAAAGCCCCTGAATGTTATTTAAAACAATATAATGTTAAACTTTGTCTATGACAACACATTGACCTTTAGACAACAGCCACAATTACCAATCTATATTTTGTCATCCATGTTACTGGAGATTGAGAATTCATACTCTTTTTTAGGGTGTGCTGCAAGGAAAGCATGTCCCTCTCACTGAAGAAGGCTGCACCAGATCATGAAATCCCAGGATGATGTGACCTCCGATTTAGTTCACCAATGAGGAAGCCCAGCAATGAAGCATTTATCTAATTATTCTTAATCAATAAAACCTCAGGAATTAGATATCAGGGTAAGGACCTGAATGATCAGAGAAGCAGCGGAGAAGCAACCAGTGACCTCCTCTCTCATTCTTGTTCCTCAGTCCAAAAGGGCCAGAGAATCTTTCTAAGTCAGCCACATACTACTATTTCCTGTGTCTCTCTATATGTCCTTGGTCCTCAAAAACCTCTATGGCTAATTTCGATCAGCTAGTAGCTAACTCCACCCTCTGATTCGAAATAAACTTTATTGTCAGACTCAGGAGTGTCAGAGTGCTATCAAAATATCCCACAACACAGCAAGGTATAGGAAATGGATTAGCATGAGATGGTGGCATATACCCCCTGCCTGTGTCCTACAAAGTTTTCTTTAGGCCATCTGTGACTTTCCACCAAAGTCACTGGAGACAAAGACATCTCCAGCTCTCTTCTCCAAGGTCTTGTTACAGCTTCTTCTTCTTTTCTGTCCCTTTGAAAGACATGTGATATCAGTTCCCTGAGCTTGCCTGCAGTACTGGGTTGGTTGGTTTGTTTTTCTGTTTTCCTACTCTTTGTTAAATAGAATATTGTAAAACCCTCCTGAACTTGCCCTTGTCTGAGTGCACCTTTTAAAAATAGATCTTGTGAGACAGTTAAGCAAGGTTCAATGTAGATATGAGCTCCTCAAAGAAGTGGTTTTTGGGTTTACCTTTTCTCTTTCTTTCTTTCTTTCTTTCTTTCTTTCTTTCTTTCTTTCTTTCTCTTCTTCTTCTTCTTCTTCTTCTTCTTCTTCTTCTTCTTCTTCTCTTCTCCTTTTTCTCCTTCTCCTCCTCCTTTCTCCTACTCCTTCTCCTTCTTCTTTTACTTCTTTTGGTTTTTTGAGACAGGATTTATTGGTATTCTAGCTCTGACTGTCCTGGAACTCACTCTGTAGACCAGGCTGGCCTCTAACACACTGAGATCCACCTGCCTCGGCGTCTTGAGTGCTGGGATCAAAAGCATGTGCCGGCCCAGGACTTCCCTTCTGAAGCACAGGTGAGTGCCCTAGCTTGCCCCCGACCCCATTCCTGGGCACCAGCCACTCCGGGGAAGACCTGCCCAACTTGGGCCCAGGTTCTGGACCCCGGGCAGGTGCCCTTCTACCCCAACCGGGAAGGATCCCCTTCTCCAAGACCCCTGGCAGACCCTGCAGTCTCCACGCCCTGCCCCCACGCCCATCTGCCTGAGCCTCAAGCCTCTTCCTGAGACTTAGAGGCCGGCCCCCAGCTCCCATCTTGCCCAGGACTTCCCTTCTGAAGCACAGGTGAGTGCCCTAGCTTGCCCCCGACCCCATCCCTGGGCACCAGCCACTCCGGGGAAGACCTGCCCAACTTGGGCCCAGGTTCTGGACCCCGGGCAGGTGCCCTTCTACCCCAACCGGGAAGGATCCCCTTCTCCAAGACCCCTGGCAGACCCTGCAGTCTCCACGCCCTGCCCCCACGCCCATCTGCCTGAGCCCCAAGCCTCTTCCTGAGACTTAGAGGCCGGCCCCCAGCTCCCATCTTGCCCAGGACTTCCCTTCTGAAGCACAGGTGAGTGCCCTAGCTTGCCCCCGACCCCATCCCTGGGCACCAGCCACTCCGGGGAAGACCTGCCCAACTTGGGCCCAGGTTCTGGACCCCGGGCAGGTGCCCTTCTACCCCAACCGGGAAGGATCCCCTTCTCCAAGACCCCTGGCAGACCCTGCAGTCTCCACGCCCTGCCCCCACGCCCATCTGCCTGAGCCCCAAGCCTCTTCCTGAGACTTAGAGGCCGGCCCCCAGCTCCCATCTTGCCCAGGACTTCCCTTCTGAAGCACAGGTGAGTGCCCTAGCTTGCCCCCGACCCCATCCCTGGGCACCAGCCACTCCGGGGAAGACCTGCCCAACTTGGGCCCAGGTTCTGGACCCCGGGCAGGTGCCCTTCTACCCCAACCGGGAAGGATCCCCTTCTCCAAGACCCCTGGCAGACCCTGCAGTCTCCACGCCCTGCCCCCACGCCCATCTGCCTGAGCCCCAAGCCTCTGCCTGAGACTTAGAGGCCAGGCCCCCCAGCTCCCATCTTGCCCAGGACTTCCCTTCTGAAGCACAGGTGAGTGCCCTAGCTTGCCCCCGACCCCATCCCTGGGCACCAGCCACTCCGGGGAAGACCTGCCCAACTTGGGCCCAGGTTCTGGTCCCCGGGCAGGTCCCCTTCTAGCCCCACCGGGAAGGATCTCCTTCTCCAAGACCCCTGGCAGACCCTGCAGTCTCCACGCCCTGCCACCACGCCCATCCGCCTGAGCCCCAAGCCTCTTCTTGAGACTTAGAGGCTGGCCCCCAGCTCCCATCTTGCCGTGGATTTCCCATCTGGAGGAGAGAGAGAGAGAGAGAGAGAGAGAGAGAGAGAGAGAGAGAGAGAGAGAGAGAGAGAGGAGAGCACCCATCCTCCCCCGGACTTCCCTTCTGAACAAGAGCTTCCATCCTGCCCCGGACTTCCAATTTGGACAAGAGAGCTCCCATCTGGACAAGAGAGAGAGACTTCCTGAATCTGTCAGCTCTGAACCAAGTGTGCGGATAAGGCCAGGAACGAACCACAAGGAGATGGGCAGACGTCAAGGCAGAAACACATACAACAAAATGAATAGTAATACACCATCACCAGGCCCTAGCCCTCCTCCAACACCTAGACCTGAACATCAGAAATTGGAAGAAGCAGAAGAAAATAGCCTTATGAATGTCATCATGAAGAAGCTAGAGGCTCGTGTAGAGGAAAAGACAAAAAAATGTGAAGAACGCTGTAAACAACTAGAGGAAAGGGCAAACAAATTAGAAGAAATCAATAAAGTCCTGGAAGAGAACAATAAAATACTGAAAGAAAATCAAGAAAAATCAATGAAACAAATGAAGGAAACAGTCCAAGACCTGAAAAAGGAAATAGAAAAAATGAAGAAGACACAAACAGAGGGAATGCTGGAAATAGAAAACCTGAGAAAACGATTGGGAACTTCAGATGCAAGTATAATCAACAGAATGCAAGAGATGGAAGAGAGGATCTCTAGCGTTGAAGATACAATAGAAGAAATAGATTCATCAGTCAAAGAAAACACTAAAGTCAACAAAGTCATGAACCAAAATGTCCAAGAAATTTGGGACACCATGAAAAGACCAAACCTACGAATAATAGGGGTAGAAGAAGGAGAAGAATACCAACTCAAGGGCACAGAAAATATATTCAACAAGATCATAGAAGAAAACTTTCCCAACTTAAAGAAGGAAATGCCTATGAAGATACAGGAAGCCTATAGAACACCAAACAGACTAGACCCCAAAAAAAAGTCCCCTCGCCACATAATAATTAAACAATTAAACGTACAGAATAAAGAAAGAATATTAAGAGCAGCAAAGGAAAAAGGCCAAGTGACATATAAAGGCAAACCTATCAGAATAACACCCGATTTCTCAATGGAGACTTTGAAAGCCAGAAGGTCCTGGACAGATGTAATGCAGACATTAAGAGACCATGGATGTCAGCCTAGACTAATATACCCAGCAAAACTTTCAATCCTCATAGATGGAGTGAACAAGACATTCCATGACAAAGCCAGATTTAAACAATATTTATCCACAAACCCAGGCCTACAGAAAGCACTAGAAGGAAAATTCCAACCTAAGGAAGTCAGATACAACCTCGAAAACACAGGCAATAGATAAAGCCACAGCAGTAGACCCCAACGAAGAAAAGTACACACACATCACCACCAAAAAATAACAGGAATGAACAATCACTGGACATTAATATCCCTCAATATCAATGGACTTAATTCACCTATAAAAAGACATAGGCTTACAGAATGGATACGAAAGCAGGACCCATCTTTCTGCTGCATACAAGAAACACATCTCAAATTCAAAGATAGACACTACCTAAAAATAAAAGGCTGGGAAAAGACTTTCCAATCAAACGGTCTTAAGAAACAAGCGGGTGTAGCCATCCTGATATCCAGCAAAATAGACTTCAAACTAAAATCAATCAAAAGAGATCAAGAAGGGCATTACATACTCATCACAGGAAAGATCCACCAAGATGAAGTCTCAATTCTGAACATTTATGCCCCAAACACAAGGGCACCCACATATGTAAAAGAAACATTATTAAAGCTTAAATCACATATAAAACCCCACACATTAATAGTGGGAGACCTCAACACCCCACTTTCACCACTGGACAGATCCCCCAAATCGAAACTTAACAGAGAAATAAAGGACTTAATTGATGTCATGACTCAAATGGACTTAATCGACATCTACAGAACATTCCATCCTAACAAAAAAGAATATACCTTCTTCTCAGCACCCCATGGAACCTTCTCTAAAATTGACCACATACTTGGTCACAAAGCAAATCTAAACAGATACAAAACAATTAGAATAACCTCCTGTGTTCTATCAGACCACCATGGTCTAAAGTTGGATTTCAACAACAACAAAAACTACAGAAAACCTACAATCTCATGGAAACTGAACAATACCCACCTGAATCACCAATGGGTTAAGGAAGAAATAAAGAAAGAAATTAAAGACTTCCTAGAGATCAACGAAAATGAAGACACCACATATCCAAACCTATGGGACACTATGAAAGCAGTACTAAGAGGGAAATTCATAGCACTAAACGCCCACATAAATAAGCTGGAGAAATCTCACACTAGTGACTTAACAGCACACCTGAAAGTTCTAGAACAGGAAGAAGCAAAGTCTCCCAGGAAAAATAGATGCCAGGAAATTATCAAAGTGAGAGCTGAAATCAATAAAATAGAAACAAAGAGAACAATACAAAAAATTAATGAAACAAAGAGTTGGTTCTTTGAGAAAATCAACAAGATAGACAAGCCCTTATCCAAACTAACCAAAAGACAGAGAGAGAGCATCCAAATCAACAAAATCAGAAATGAAAAGGGGGACATAACAACAGACATTGAGGAAATCCAGAGAATCATCAGGTCATACTTCAAAAACCTCTATTCCACAAAACTGGAAAACCTAAAAGAAATGGATAATTTTCTGGATAGGTACCACATACCTAAATTAAATCAAGACCAGATAAACTATTTAAATAGTCCAATAACCCCTAACGAAATAGAAACAGTCATTAAAAGTCTCCCAACCAAAAAAAGCCCAGGACCAGATGGTTTCAGTGCAGAATTCTACCAGATCTTCAAAGAAGAGTTAATACCAATACTCTCTAAATTGTTCCATACAATAGAAACAGAAGGAACATTACCAAACTCCTTCTATGAGGCTACAATTACCCTGATTCCCAAACCAAACAAGGATACAACAAAGAAAGAGAACTACAGACCGATCTCCCTCATGAACATTGATGCAAAAATACTCAATAAAATACTGGCAAACAGACTCCAAGACCACATCAAAACAATTATCCACCATGATCAAGTAGGATTCATTCCAGGGATGCAAGGATGGTTCAACATACGAAAGTCTGTCAATGTGATACACCATATAAACAAACTCAAAGAAAAAAACCACATGATCATCTCACTAGATGCTGAAAAGGCATTTGACAAAATCCAACACCCCTTCATGATAAAGGCCTTGGAGCGATCAGGAATACAGGGAACATACCTAAACATAATAAAGGCAATTTACAGCAAGCCAACAGCCAACATCAAATTAAATGGAGAGAAACTCAAAGCAATTCCACTAAAATCAGGAACGAGGCAAGGCTGTCCGCTCTCCCCATACTTATTCAATATAGTACTTGAAGTTCTAGCCAGAGCAATAAGACAACATAAGGAGATTAAGGGGATACAAATTGGAAAGGAAGAAGTCAAGCTTTCCCTATTTGCAGATGACATGATAGTATACTTGAGCAACCCCAAAGATTCCACCAAGGAACTGATACAGCTTATAAACACCTTCAGCAACATAGCAGGATACAAGATCAACTCCAAAAAATCAGTAGCCCTCCTATATACAATGGACAAAAAAGCGGAGAAGGAAATCAGAGATACATCACCCTTTACTACAGCCACAAATGACATAAAATACCTTGGGGTAATACTAACCAAGCAAGTGAAGGACCTATATGACAAGAACTTTAAGTCCCTGAAAAAAGAAATTGAAGAAGATGTCAGAAAATGGAAAGATCTCCCATGCTCATGGATAGGCAGAACTAACATAGTAAAAATGGCAATCTTACCAAAAGCAATCTACAGATTCAATGCAATCCCCATCAAAATACCAACACAATTCTTCACAGACCTGGAAAGAATAATACTCAACTTCATATGGAAAAACAAAAAACCCAGGATAGCCAAAAGAATCCTGTACAATAAAACAACCTCTGGAGGCATCACGATCCCTGACTTCAAGCTGTACTATAGAGCTACAGTAATAAAAACAGCTTGGTACTGGCATAAAAACCGACATGTGGACCAATGGAATCGAATTGAAGACCCTGATATTAATCCGCACACCTATGAACAAATAATTTTTGACAAAGAAGCCAAAAGTGCACAATGGAAAAAAGAAAGCATCTTCAACAAATGGTGCTGGCAAAACTGGATATCAACATGTAGAAGGCTGCAAATAGATCCATATCTATCACCGTGCACAAAACTTAAGTCCAAGTGGATCAAGGACCTCAACATAAATCCAGCTACTCTGAACCTGCTAGAAGAGAAAGTAGGAAGTAGTCTTGAACACATTGGCATAGGAGACCACTTTCTAAATAGAACACCAGTAGCACAGACACTGAGAGAAACAATCAATCAATGGGACCTCTTGAAACTGAGAAGCTTTTGTAGGGCAAAGGATACGGTCAACAAAGCAAAGCGACAGCCTACAGAATGGGAAAAGATCTTCACCAATCCCACATCTGACAGAGGACTGATATCCAGAATATATAAGGAACTCAAGAAATTAGACATCAAAATGCCCAACAGTCCAATTAAGAAATGGGCTATAGAACTAAACAGAGAATTCTCAACAGAGGAAACTCAAATGGCTGAAAGACATTTAAGGAATTGCTCAACATCCTTAATCATCAGGGAAATGCAAATCAAAACAACTCTGAGATACCACCTTACGCCTGTCAGAATGGCTAAGATCAAAAACACTGAAGACACCTTATGCTGGAGAGGATGTGGAGCTAGGGGAACTCTCCTCCACTGCTGGTGGGAATGCAAGCTTGTACAACCACTTTGGAAATCAATATGGCGATTTCTTAGAAAATTGGGAATCCATCTCCCCCAAGATCCAGCTATACCACTCTTGGGCATATACCCAAGGAATGCTCAACCACACCACAAGAGCACTTGTTCAGCTATGTTCATATCAGCGTTGTTTGTAATAGCCAGAACATGGAAACAACCTAGATGCCCTTCAACTGAAGAATGGATAAACAAATTGTGGTACATATACACAATGGAATACTACTCAGCAGAGAAAAACAATGACATCATGAGGTTTGCAGACAAATGGATGGATCTAGAAAAAATCATCCTGAGTGAGGTATCCCAGACTCAGAAAGACAAACATGGTATGTACTCACTCATAACAGGATACTAGATGTGGAACAAGGATGACTGGACTGCTACTCACATCACCAGGCAGGCTACCTGGAAAACAGGACCCCAAGAAAGACACAGGGATCGCCCAATGACAGAGAAATGGAATGAGATCTACATGAACAGCCTGGACAGGAGTGGGGGTAGTGAAGGGCGAGGGTCGAGGGAAAGAGAGCTTGGGTGAGTGGGAGATCCCAGCTGGATCAAAAACAGAGAGGGAGAACAAGGAATAGGAGACCATGGTAAATGAAGACCACATGAGAATAGGAAGAAACAAAGTGCTAGAGAGGCCCACAGAAATCCACAAAGATACCCCCACAACAGACTGCTGGCAATGGTCGAGCGACAATCCGAACTGACCTACTCTGGTGATGGGATGGCCAAACACCCTAATTGTCGTGCTAGAAACCTCATCCAACTACTGATGGACCTGGAGGCAGAGATCCATGACTAGGCCCCAGGTGGATCTCTGGGAGTCCAATTAGCGAGAATGAGGAGGGTTTATATGAGAGAGAATTGTTGAGACCAAGGTCGGATAAAGCACAGAGACAAATAGCCAAACAAACGGAAACACATGAAATATGAACCAATGGCTGAGGGGTCACCAACTGGATCAGGCCCTCTGAGTGGGTGAGACAGTTGATTGGCCTGATCTGTTTGGGAGGCATCCAGGCAGTGGGACCGGGTCCTGTGCTCATTGCATGAGTTGGCTGTTTGAAACCTGGGGCCTATGCAGGGTCCCTTGGCTCAGCATGGGAGGAGGGGACTGGACCTACCTGGACTGAGTCCACCAGGTTGATCTCAGTCTGTGGGGAAGGCTTTGCCCTGGAGGAGATTGGAATGGGGGGCGGGCTGGGGGGAAGGTGAGGGGGGCGGGAGGGGGGAGAACAAGGGAATCTGTGGCTGATATGTAGAACTGAATTGTATTGCAAAATAAAAATTAAAAAAAAAAAATTTAAATAAAAAAAAAAAAAGCATGTGCCACCATCACCTGGCTTGGATTTATCTTTTCAAAAACATGTTTACCATCTCATCATGTTCAAGGTTTACTAGTTATTCTCCTTTCTTAGTGCCTATAGGTTTACATTACTTTTCAACTTCAGATTCATTAAGGCAAAGATATGGTTATTTTACGTCATCATTGCTCTTTTGATAAAGGATTTTCTTTTGTGTATGTGCATGAGTGTATGTGTGCACCTTGTGCATACAGGTCTCTGAAAAGGCCAGAGGAGGGCATCAGGGACCATGGAATCTGAGTTACAGACAGTTGTGAGCAGCTCACAGTGGGTGTTTGCAACCCAACCCAGGTCTTCTGTAAGAACAGTGCTCTTCACTGCTGAGCTGTCTCTCCAGCCCCTCATCTTTGCTCTGTAACTCCTTTTTTTTTCATATGTGAATCCTGGTGTTATTCAGTTTTATTGGACTTAAATCATATGTTCATCTTTCCACTGTTTCTTATAAAATTATTTGTTTCTGTTTATTTCAAATGTTATACAGCATTGGTTCTTAAATTTTAAGTTTAATTTTTAATAGGGGCTCCATTTTATTGTTTACTCACAAATTTAACATTGTGTGTGCCTTATATAGTTTTCTCTTTTCTTAATTAAAAAAAAATTCTCTCTGGCCAAGTATGTGCTTTGTGACAAAGTACTTGGAAAAGAAACCGTTCTTTGCTAAAGGAATATAAATATATAAATTATATAAAACACTATGCCTTAAATACATCAATCTTTTCTCAGGCTAGTAAGCTGATCTACTGTGAAAAAGCTTTAATAAAAAAATTCACTGTTATTGTTCATGTATGTATGACCACACATGTGCAATGTCTGCAGAGGCCAGAGAGTATAGCAAAACCCCAGGAGCTGGAACTCCAGGTGGTTGTAAGCTGCCATATGGATGCCAGGAGCCCAGGTCCTCTGTAAGAACAGCAAGTCCTCTTAGCCCCTATTACTGTTTGTACAAAGATTTCTCTGCACTTCTAATGGTTTTAAGTCTGCATATTATAAATATGTTATGAGGGTAATTTTATGACTCTTGTATCTTCAACAACTTAGGTTTGTATCATTATACAAAATGCCTGATTATTCTGCAAAAATCCTTTAACCTTAATAATACTTTGTCTGAATCTGTTGTAATTCCAGTGTGTCATTGGTTTGCATTCCCTTAGACTGTCCATTTCTCTGTTGGAACAAAAGAAACAGGGAGACGTTTGATTCATTTGACTCCTGCATGATTACTCTTTTAAACAAACTCATACATCTGTTTCCAACCCTGCACCATTTTCTGATTTTTAAGGGATAAGCTCAGCCTGTTTATGCTTATCTCAGGGTCTAATGCCATTGATTTAATCCTTTCATCTGGCTGCATTTTTCCTACTAATTTACCTTGTTGTTCCTTTTCTTGCCCTTGGTTTCATTACTGTGACTAGATTGCTGCTCATTCCTCTCTCCCCACATTAATTTAAAGGTTCTGGTGTAATTTTCCATCCCTTAATGGTTACAATCTCTTTCCCTGCTCTCCTAATCAGACACATATGTTAGTATATTGTTCTGGAAACAAGACACTGACAGCATTCCTATTTCCACCACCACAATACCTTTACTCTATGGGCTTCCACACCTACCCAAAATAAAAATGACATAAAAACATTATGCACACTTCATCCAAACATTCCAGAGTCTTAAATTCCACCTTCTTATCTGTGGATTGCTGATGCAGTTTAGTGTTTACTCTGTCAAAATTTCCTCTATGGATGTCTTCCGTTTCAAGATTTGGAGTCATATTATGCACTCATATAGTATTTTCTTAAACAAATGTGTAGCATAATAATGACATAACAAGAACCTAACCATAGATGAAGAGCTACTGGCAACTAGTCGCTGCTGAGAGGAGAATTGGTCCTCTAGGGATAAGCCCCTGACAGGCTAGGAGACAATCCCAAGGAACCATCTCTAAACACATTGCCATATGAGCAAAGCTTGATGAACATATCAGAATACATTTATACATACATACGTAATTACACAGACATGCATACATAAATACATACTTTAAAAAAGAGATGATTAATTTGAGAGGGAGTGGAGAGGACACGAGAGAAGTTGGAGGGAGGGGAAGGCAGTGGTGAAACAGTGCAAATATGGTACTCATATGAAATTCTCAAATTAAAAAAAAAATCCTGAAAAAATGATGACCTAGCACTTACTGAGCAGATATTATATATCATATCCGTTTCTACATGTTTTTTACCTAATAATTCTCTGGTCTCATTGCAACCACAATATGGGATAAACTCAACAGTATTTCCATTCTTTATTCTGCAGATAAAGAAACTGAGGCAAGGGGATTTAAGAGACTTTCTAGTTTCATATAGCAAATGTGGGACATAATCAGGAACTCAATCTCCACTGCTGCTCAGGCCTGCACCTGCGTCTCCTGAGGCCCCAGCTTCCTCCCATGGCTATGTCCTTCTACCTTGTCCACATCTAAGCACCTGCTTGGAACAACTTGCTTAGTCATCATCTTTTCTCTTGCTTTTTACTCCTGTGGGGAACTTGAGTAGCAATCACTCAGTTTCAATCTGGCATGAGTTCAAAACTGACTGTGTATTGGATTCTTGTGCTATGGATCTTTATCTCAATGATGTGCCTTCTAGTTTCCAAGATGGAGAGGTTGTTACCCACACATGCCGAAGAGATTGTGGGATAATAGAAGGTAGAGAGGCTTCTTCCAGGAACTCGAAGAGGGTATTCAAATCCTGCACAGAGCCCAGAAGTATGGGGGTGCTTTTTGTTCTGCAAATATTTTAACCACTTATAAGTGCTCCAAAGCTTTGAGGAAAAAATAATTATCCACCTACACTATGTTATAAAAGAAAATATTCAAGTGAGAAATCTTAATACACCCTATGAGAACTGCACTATATGATAGAAAACCACTTGAATGAAATCAGAGCTAGTAATTATAGACATCACAATACAAACAAACAAAAAAACCCTAGACATTATGATCATTATTTTCAAGCTAAGACCAATCAGCATACAATAAAGCAGAAGTGGACCACTATGTAACTAGAATCATTAGTTTAATGTTAATTCCTTTTTAAAAGAAAAGAAAACAGTAACTACACTACCAAATCATAAAATAAGTCACATTAAGAAGTTAAAAATCATATAATGAAAGAAAAATGAACTACAGAGGATTTGACAAGCCATGAATGAGTATGTGGGAAGGAGCAAAGGTAATTGGCACAGAAACAGTACCTCTGAGCTAGGGGAAAATTTAAATCTGCTCACTAAAATGCAAACTAAAGTTTAGTCTATTTTTATGAAAATGTATGCACATAGGCAGACAAAATTGGTAGATAAAAATATCTGAAGGTTTTAGTTAATTACAAGTTCTCTATTGATTTATTCTTCACTGTCCACCAGTGAATAGAATACCAATGTGTTACCAGTGTAAAGAACATAGAGTTTTGTCCCAGAATAATACATAAAGACATTCCTCCTGTGATTGTTAAACAATATATTCAAGAAAGACCTCTTTGGGGACTTGCTTACTTCTCGATAACTCCATGTCATCATGATATACAGGTCTTTTCCAGACGAAAAGAGGCTCAACAGAACATAATCACAAGATGAAAATTATGCATGTGAAATAGATCCTGTTTTGTCAAGGCGGTAGCAGATCAATCTGGAATCCACTGGATAAATGCAAATAAGATTCAGGCAACACTTGAGAGGGAAATGCTAAAACAGTGGAATGGAATTGAAAAATTGAAAAAGCAGCTTTGAAAACTACAGAAATGCAAACATGTATATGCCTATATGGATGTTAATATCCATTACATACAAAATGAACAGAGCCCTATAAACTATAGACATATATGAAAAATGGCATGCTTATTACATGCATCAGGGTATAACTTGGTATTTTATGATGAATATCAACTCAATGCTTATTCATTTTATTTTCTCATTTTAACAAGCCATTTGTCCTCCATAGACTTCATATACATATATATGAAGAAAGACAGAGAAGAAAAGGGAAAGAAGAAGAGGGTAAGGGTGGAAATAATCAAAGACCAAAGGGAAGATTGGAATGGGGAGGAAATCCTGAGAGGCCAATCCAGGGACTGACCAATAGAAGAGAGTGGGGATTCAAAGACAAAGGACTGCCATGTTCTGTGCTCAGTGAGGCATTCTGGTACATGGGACAGATGTGGAGCATGGAAGCATCTTGCCTGTTTCAAATTACCACAAACTACCACAGAGGAAAATGTAACCCTGACCATTTTTGCTTAGCATTATGCTTAGCATGCCACACAACAAAACATGATATAATGGATTTTAAAAAGATTCAATTTTGAAAAGAATCCCAAAACAGATTAATTATAGCTGCCTACAAATTACAGTGCCTGTTTACGCACATGGTAGTGACTCAGTGAGTACGATGCTATCCATTCATCTCACAAGAACATCCAAGGTGATTAAAGTGAATGTGTGATCTGTTGCTTATATCCATAGTCTCACATTTTAATTACTGAGTTAGACTCTGAAACTTAGAACTACATTAAAAATCTAAGCCAGGGCTGACAAATGGCTCAGTAGGTGAAAGTATTTGCTGTGCACCTTGCAGGACCTGAGTTCAGTTCCTGGAATCCACCTGGATGGACAAAACTGACATTCCCAAGTTGTCTTCTGATATCTAGAAGAACGCTGTAGCATGTAATTGCATGCATGAGCAAACACATACTACTAATAATAATAATAATAATAATAATAATAGATAAAATAAAATGATAAAAGTCTAAGAAAGTGGTTCTCTACCTGTGAGTCATGACCCAATTAGGATTATATATCAGATACCCTGTATATCCAATATTTACATTATGATTCATATCTGCAACAAAAATAATTATAAATTAACAATGAAATAATTTTATGGTTGGGGTTACCACAACCTGAGGAACTGTACTAAAGGGTCACAGCATTAGGAAGATTGAGAACCAGTGGTCTAAGTCAACATAAAACAATATTTACGTTTATATTATCCATGAAAGAGAGGTATCTGGAAGAAAATTTAACAGCCAGGACTGTTGGCACACCTCTGTGATATCAGCATTTGGGAGACGTAAGCTTGAGGAATGACTTCAAGGCCAGCCTGTGCTATGCAACAAAACAAAACTAGAAAAAACAAAATTCACAAAGCTTTTTAAATTTTCCTAAACTCATTCTCTTTTATTATAGAAGGTATGATAATCTATAGAAACTACAGATGCTTATTCAATTAAACTCTCCCTACAAACACTTGGGGTTAAGAAATTATACTATCATAGTAACAATTATGTATTTCTTTGGGTTTTTCGTAATTTTACATAAAACAGTTATTTTCTATTTTTACTCAGATAAAAATATTTGCGCATAAAATGTAAAAATAGTAAATGAGAAAAATAAAACTATTATACAATAAAAAAAAGAAATTAGCTTATATCTAAAAATGCTTTCAGATTTCGTCTTCTTCTTTGTTTCACAGAGAGACGCATTCAGGATGCCGATGCTGTCGCGTTGTTGGGTCATAGCCAGAGATCTTTGCACACATAACTTCTATATATCCTTCATCGAGATACTGATAAAGTTATATATGACTGTCAGTTAACTAAGTTGATGGATTTATTTCCACCCACTAACTGATTCTAAATAATGCTTTTGTAGTTGTGTAACAAGCCAGGATTCCAATAACACACTGACAGCCTCACAGCCAATTTAAGAATAAGAATACAAATTACTGATATTGTTAAGCAATGAATGATGTAGATACAGTTTATACAGAGAGGTGAGAGTGATGCAGAGAGATATGAGAGAGAGGAGAGAGACTGAGAGACAGAGACAGAGACAGAGACAGAGAGAGAGACACACAGAGAGAGAGAAGACAGAAACCCATGCAATAGTCTCCCCTCAGCCAAGCCTTCAACCCCCAGTGTTTGGGCAGCAAGAGAAACTGGATTTTATGCTTTCTTGGCCAGTTTTTCTATTGTATCTTTAAGTTTTATCTCTGTAGCATGATTCAAAGCAAAAATTTAGACTTGCTTTTGTTTTTCTTTGTACAGCATAGCTATTTTTGGTTTGCTATATGGATAAATATCCAAAAATAATGTTACCTCCAAAGAATTTTAGTTCTCTTTCAAGTTAGTCATTATTTGTCAAAATTTTATCAGCATAATAAAGGGCTCTTTCTTTTCTGTATATGAAATTTTTCCAAAGGCATTCAAGTAAATAGTACTCTAATGAAACTCTGGCAATAATGTCAGAAAGGAGCCAAGCCTTCCAGGCTGGCTGACATTTTGTTTTCCAGGAAGCATGAACTATAAATGGTTGGAATGTATCTTGGGAGGAGGAATCTGAGCAGCATGCTCGTACAAAGAGGAGATAACTTTTCCACTTCCCCAACATCCTAGGTCCGCAAGAGCACACGGGCACTGCTGGTACCTTGTCTGATTATCTTATTGCCTGCAGCTAAGTTGAACACATTGCGTTCTGCCCCCAATTAGCAACTCTTTCCCATTCGTGGTTAGTCTAAATAGTTTCACCTAGCCACAACTGCTGCTGCCAAAAATGCATGCAGGCACACCCTCGAGTCCTTAAAATGGAGACACTTAGAAATTTCAGGAGCTCAGTCTTCTAATGTCTCAAAATTCCTGCTATCAGCCTTCTGTTCAACTTCAATGTAAACTACACATGTAGCTCCTCAAGATGTCAAGGTGTTAATGTATCTAGAACAGCCAGTTCTTCATTGAAATGACTGGTTGGCATTTTAAAATTAGGGCTTTTTGTTTGTTTGGGTTTTTTTTCTTTTTTGAATGAAGTCAAGTGTCTCCCAAAAGTAGTTAGAAGCAGAGAGATGAATTTAACCCTAAGATTTTGTACATTCTGATTCTTTCTTCCTTCCTTCCTTCCTTCCTTCCTTCCTTTCCTTTCCTTTCCTTTTTTGTTTTTCTTTTTCTGTAATAATTGTTTATTGTCATGGACGTTGACTGGTTGGCACTTTCCCACAAAGCAGGTAAAATGGTGCTTCATATTAAATATGATAAAATTGGCAGAGGGCAGGTCCTCACACTCTCTGGATGTGGCTGACATGTGGGACTGTGTGAGCCAGGTTGTCCATGCCAAGGTGAGGTTACCTCCTTCTTCCTCAAGTGAGGATTGAACCTGTGTTTCAACCAGAAGCACAGCACCACAGAAGTCCACTAGCATCTCTCTCTCTCTCTACATGTTCACTCAGCTGTCCTCTCCATCCATTACCTTCTTGTGGTTGACTCCCCTCAAGTGGAAAGAACCATGTACCAAACAGCCTCACACAACATTGACTAAGGTAAACACCCAGCCTGATGCAATAGTTTCCCTCTGAGCCTAGAACCTAGAGGGAGCAATTCCAGTGAATGGAAACTAGCCTGTGTTAAGGACTCTAATTAGCTGTTCAAATCATTGGCTCACAGTCATTACAACTGGTTTTACAATGTCATGTGTCTTACACCACAGGCTTTTGTGCTCAACTTTTGACCTACAACTCACCAGTTAGTTTTGGGTTTTATCCATTTGATGTTCAACAAGACTCTAAAGACTGGTGTTAGCTGATAAAGGTTCTGTGTTGTATTCTTATTTTGACAAATTCTATTTTCATCGTCCTGTATACTAAATTCCAAAATGAAAACACGACCAAGCCTAGTTCTAAAATAAATGAAGAATTCTACATATTGTAGATAAAGTGAGGCTACCCAGACATAGTACTATATTTTAACTATATCCTCCGAAATCAGATTCCCTAAAGAAAAAAACATTATACTAAGGCAGACTTCAAGAAAAAAAACAAACATTATACTAAGGCAGATTTCAAAAGACGACATAGCAGGAAGGGAAGTTGAGTTTTCAGTAAAAAATATTTATAAAATCTAGGCCTGGTGTCCTACTTGGGGTTACTATTACTGTGATGAAACACCATGACCAAAGCAAGTTGAGGGGGAAGAGGGATATTTGGCTTCCACTTCCATATCACTGTTCATCATCAAAGGAAGTCAGGACAAGAACCTAGAGGCAGGAGCTGATGCAGAGCCCATGGAAGGGTGCTGCTCACTGGCTTGTTCACATGGCTTGCTCAGTCGGCTTTCATATAGAACTCAGGATCACTGGCCCAGGGGTTACATAAACCACAGTGGACTGGGCCCTCACCCATCAATCACTAATTAAGAAAATGCCCTACAGGACTGCCTACAGCCTGATCTTATGGGAGTATTTTCTCAGTTGAGATTCCCTACTCTCAGATGACTCTAGTGTAGCAGGCTTCCTTTTGGGCCACCAACCAGCTCCCAAATCATGACATGGAGACTTACTATTAGTTATGAATGCTTGGCCTTATCTTGTGCTTATTTCTTACTATCTCTTATAACTTAACCTGTTTCTCTTCATTTATGTTTTGCCTCAGTGCTTTTTACCTTTCTTTCATTCTGTATGTCCTACTCTGTGTGTAGCTGGCTGGCAACTGCCTGACTGGCTGGCTCGAGGCATCTTTCTTTCTTCTTTGTTCTCTTCTCTCTCTTCTCCTGAGCCTAGATTCCTCCTACTTATTCCCTCTGGCTGTCAGCCTCGCCTATCCTCTACTGCCTAGCTATTGGCCATTCAGCTTTTTATTAGATCAATCAGGTGCCTTAGGCAGGCAAGGTGAAACAGTAACACATCTTTACATAAATAAATGCAGCATAAACATATGCAACACACCTTTACATAGTTAATAAAGTAACATTCCACAACACCCTAGCTTGTGTAAAATCAGCATATACTATCTAGCACAGCTGGTGAGGAGGTTCAGTAGGCAAAGGCACTTACTACACAAGTCTGGCATCCTGAGTTTGATATCTAGTACCCATGTAAAAGAAGAAAAAGAACTCTCCTCTAACTTTCACACATGTACCCACATAGACACATCAACCACACACATACACACACACACACACACACACACACACACACACACGAATAATAATAAACATTTTTTAAATCTTTCAAAAGAAAATTGTGTATCTATTACATCAAAGCAGTATGTCTTCCCTCCCTCAACTCTCTTGAGGAACATAGAGATGACCTGTGGGGTAGCTTGGTGCTTACCAAGGTGACTCTTGGGCCCATGCACTTTCTAGAGGACAGTGCATGTGCGGAGGTTGAGTCCATATTTTCTACTGAAAAACAATTCTTGTGTGTATAATTTGCTGTTTTGATAAATATCACTGAATTTACACACAAAAGAAAAGAGTCACAGGAACACTTTTTCTCCATTATTCAAAATACTATTCCCAGACACCAGACACTTCAGAGTCAGTCATTAAAGGAAGGATTTCAAAGTAAATGAGAAAGATAAAAATGAATGCAAGGAGAAACAGGTGAAGAAAGAAGGAATTAGGAATTCTATTTGCTGGATTGTGTGTAACTCTGATGTCTGTATATTGATGAATTGTGATTCTCTTGGATTTCAAAACTGAAAAGTCCAAAGAAAATTCAAAATAATCTTTACCAGCTATAAATATGACAGGTTAATATCTTGAGTATATAAATAATTAAAAAAACAAAGAGTCAAGAAAATAAATGACCCAATTTTAAAAATGGACTACAGATCTGAACAGAGAGTTCTCAATAGCAGAAATAAAAATAGCTAAGAACTAAAGTGCTCATTATTCCTTAGTAACTAGGGAAATGCCAATTAAAACTTCTTTGAGATTTCACTTCACACCAGTCAGAATCCACAGGACAACTGACAACAAATGCTGTGGAGAAAAAAAAAATGAACCTTCCTTCCCTGTTGGTGGGAACATAAATTTGTGCAGCTACTCTGGACATCCATGTAGAGAATCTTCAGCAAACTGAAAATAAATTTCCCATGTGACCTGGCGATACCACTCCTTAGCATGTGCTAAAGGACTCAGCGTTCTACTCCACAGACATTTTCTCAGCCATGTTCATTTTCACTCTATTCACAACAGCTAGGAATTTCCTTCAACAGATAAGTGGACAGTGAACATGTGACACATGTACACCATGGGACAGTATAAAGCTGTAAAGAAAAATGAAATTATAAATTTTTCAGATAAATGAATAGGCTTAGAAAATAGTATACTGAGTGGGGTAACCCAGAGCCAGAAAGCCAAATACCACATTCTATTTCCTATGTGGTTTCTAGAGCCAAATCCTCAGATGTGAGTCTGTAACATGGAGTAAACCACGGAAACCGGAGGGGGTGGGGACAAAGGGCCCACAAGTGGAAGAGAGCTAGGAAGGATACTGGTGATATGAAGTAGGGAAACAGAATAACTATGGGATAACAGGATACTGGTGATATGATGTAAGGAAATGGAATAACTATGAGAGGGCTCCGGTTGGAGTGGAAGGAGGAAAGTCAATACAGAAGGAGGAACAAGAGACAACACAAAGGTTGTTGGATAAAGGAATCAAAAGAATCACATTATTTTATATTCACTGAAATTGTACACAATTCATATAAGTGTATGTCTCTATACATGCATACTTACACACAGATATAACATAATGTTAATATAATATATATTTATATATAACATATAAGATATATTTATTGAGATAAGGTAAGCCACTTGGGCTGACAATGCTCCCCACAAGAACTATAGACTAACAAAACCCAATACAAGGCACAAGAAACTGCCTTTCAAATGGTCGATCACAGGTGCCTCCCCAAACAATAGAGATTACTGATGGAGCCCTTCGTTACCTCTAAGGGTTTGAGAGTGAGTCCCTATTGCTGAAAACACCACACACTTAGGACACAGGACTCAGATGGTTCAAGCTGGATTTAAAAATCTTATCTTCATACTCTTAGATAAGTGTAGATACCATCCCTCACCAAAGACGCTTCTCTTTACAGGAAATGGAAATCACCCCAGGAAACCACTACTGAACACAATGCAGAGGTTAACAGACTATGGGGAGCCCAGCCCCAGCTGATACACACACATCACAGCTCCTGCATCTATGGCTCAGGGAACATTGCAGAAGAGAGGTTAGAAAGATTTAATGAGCCACAGGCAAGAGATTGACAATAGTAGGAGAGGAAAACCTAGTTTGTAACTTATCATTTAAATCACGGAGGGCATGTTTCAATATTCCATGCATCAAGTTCATTTCTAGTTCTTTGATCTTTTCCTATAATACCAGATATACAACCGTTTGTTTTTATTTGTGTTCACTTTTTTATCACGTTTGGTTGCTTTTTCCTACTCATTTCAGTATATTTGTATACCAAAATATCTATTTTTAACAGCCCTTCAATAAATATTAATTGAATTGGAAAAAAATTGTAAGAGCCAGAATACCAGGAAATAATTTCTGCAAAATAATTTCTCCTAGAAATGGCTCCATAAAGAGGATTGGAACAATACCAATATTAATGGATATGTTAATGTAGAAGGGGGAAATTTTTGCACAGTCCTACCCCTAGACAAAGAACTACAGACAACTAATGACTGTTGGGAGAAGGAGAGGTAGTGTCTCCCTGGGATGAGCTCCTACCCTCTCCCCATTTACTGTCCAATGCAGAGTGCTTAACCTTGAAACTACATACATATTAACAACAAAAACACACTCACCAGACTGAATATGCATACATACGTGCATACAGTTCATTGTCCAATGCAGCGTTCTTAACCTTGAAACTATATACACATTAACAACAAAAACACACTCACCAGACTGAGTATGCATACATACATACATACATACATACATACATACATATATACATACATACATACAGTTCATGTCCAATGCAGAGTGCTTTACCACATATCCAAGAAAATTTTGGTAGCACAAAATTGGATGGGAAGAGGTGAGTGAGCCTAGAAAGACTTGAGGGAGTGAGTATGATCAAAATACATACAAAACTCTCAAATAACTAGTAAAACATACTTTAAATAAAATCTTGATTTCATCATTGATTAATTTCTTAATCAATGAACTGAGGAGCTTTCCAATGTTAACAAGAAAGTGGAACAGCAGGATAAAGTAGTATGAAAGAGAGGGGAGGCAGAAAAATAATAAAGTGAGCTCTGAAAAAGGATTCAAAAGTTGGTTTTTGTCAGTCATTTATTCTGCTTTGCTTTCAAGTCACTCTCCTTCACACATTCCAGGAATTCTGCTTTTATCACTAATGTCCAACTAATGTTCTTATTAGATCTACTTGTCACTGCATGTGTTGCCTGTCTGTCTGTCTGTCTCTGTCTGTCTGTCTCTCTGTCTCTCTCTCTTTCTCAAACACACACACACACACACACACACACACACACACACACACACACACACACACACACACATTCTATTTCTCTCTTTCACTGGTCTGTAATGGGGTATCCTCTCACTGTGCTCAATGAAACTGACTAGCAGGTCAACTTTATATTGATGTTAAGACTTTTCCAGAAAGAAAACGTATTCTCTCAATGAACACATCCTAAAGAATATATACTACCTATATGGCTGGGAAGATGGCTCAGTAAGTAAGAGCAGGAGATGTCCTCTTCTGGTTTCTGAGGGTACACATATATGCAAGCAAAACTCGTGCACATAATATAAAATCTAAAATATAAGGGATCTAAATTAGTAGCTTGAAAAACTCTGTTTTGATTAAGCTCAATGGAATTTGGAGCACGAATGTCTTTACATTTTTTTTACTTTTGAGCTATTAGTAACATTTTTATATCCAGACTACTTTAACTGGCTTATAGTTTTATACACATTATTTTATAATGAGGTTAATGACATAACTAATTTCATAGCTTTCTGGAATTTAGATCTACAGGTACACAGTGTTAACTGCTGCCATGGAAATGAATCTAACAGGTGGAGAAGGAAGGCATTAATTTGTACAGCTAGTAACACAACTGAGAAAACGTTCTAAGTCAGGAGACTGTTTAGTACCTGCTGACTAAGACCTTTTTCATCACTAATGTTCTCTGCTGCTGAGTCTGTCTTGAAATAGCCAAAACAGGATGAACAGAATTCTTCAGGTTTTATGTCAAATCAGTTAACCCTGCAAAGTTCAAAGTTCATCATAGATCATGGAATCACAGGAGAAAAAGTGGAGTAGTGAGTTTCCAACCCTGATTGTAACTGGTTATATAAAGGAATCGTATATATTGGCTGTGCTGTGTAGCAAACCAACCTCCCACAAAAGGGAGCCATGAAGTTACTAGTTTGCATGGCCTTCTGTGTCAGCTGAAGGATTCTGATCTTCTGTGGCACGATGGTCTCTGCCATCACATGTCACTTAGCTAGGACCATAGGAGCTAGAATGTTCTCCCTCAGACTTTTATCCTCCATTGGTTTAAGGAGAAGCTTGGTACATGGGCCTGTGTCTATGCCAGGTGGTCTGGCTCTAAATGGTGAATCACAATTCTAATATCTCTCTAGTCTCAAACTTTCAAATAATATGGCCAGTGGGACTATTTCCTGATACACGAGCACTTCCACGCCTCCATGAATCACATTCACTATCGTTCTGTGGAATGATGCATAGTGCATGGATATTCTCAAATTGAAGGGTAGTCTCTACCTCTTACCACAAGTAAGATCATATGCAAGAGAATGTGATTAATTAGTAGCTGTGATTTTCAAGCTACCCAACTATAACAAAATCCCTTAGAAATGTATAGGTTTGTAGTCAGCAGAGTAAGGACAGTCCCATGAGGGGATTCCAGGATTCAAGAGAATTCTGTGTAGGGGCACACCTATACAAGACTGACACATGCTAAAAAGGGCGGTAGCCACTGCAGGAGAGACTGTCTTGTGAGAATTGAGAGTCCACAAGCCGGTGATACCAAAGGCCACATCAATTCCAGCTCTGATTGTTCCCTTGAGCCCTTGAAAAAAAAAAAAAAAAAAAAAAAAGGTCCTCCAGAACTGATCCTGAATTCCTTGTCTCCAGAATGAGGGCCAGGCAGCGCCCACTACTCGGAGCCACTCAGCTTGTGGTGCTCTGCTGCAGTAATCCTGGGAATCCAAAGCCGCCAGCCCTTTCTAGACCAGGCTGCCTTTCCAACGCTGGCCAGTGCCTGGTCACTCCTGGCCACACTGTTTCTGTTCAGCAAGCCCAGACTCTCTGACTGTCTGAATTGCTGATAAATGCCCCTTTCAACAGTGACTACTAATTTTTCCCAAATAGCGCCAGTTACTTTCCACATCTGGCTCACAGCAAAGAGTTCCAGAGGTTTGTGAAATATGTTTGGAAAACCAGAGGTTTCTTTTTTCAAAAGGAAAAAAAAAAAAGAACGCTCTCATCTTAAATCTCTCTCTCAGCATGACCTTAAAAGGCTTGAAATTACAGGTTATTATGCATAGTTACAAGGTCATATTTGAAGACGTGTTTGGGGATTTTCCCTTCTGGGGAGAACATAAAGAAAACAGATATTTTAGCTCTAGATTGTTTCACAACTGTTGAAACGGCTCTTTGTAAAATCCATTGAACCATTAAAATCTGATTTATTTGCACATTGCTTGGTCAAATTCCTTTCCTTCATGTATTCTGACCTACATTAGAATATTAAACATGTCTTTTCCCCAGCTCTCTAGAGTCTGGTTAGCTCTTTAGGCTTCTATTGCTTCTCTGGTCTTTAGCAGAGCCTTTGGCTTTTAGACTCTGTGATGTGTGCATGCACCTTTATCTACCATCGGTGTCAGCATTAAGGGAAATTGTATTTGCACAAAAACCCTATGAAAGATAAAACACATGATTACAGGCCTTGCCATCCGTCTCTTCCTTTACCCAAATTAGTAACTCAGGTAGCATCGCCTGGAAGTGGTGGGTACAACATTGCCAGAGGAATGATCAGCTGGCACCACAGCTATTTCCCACATGCAGATTGCAGATAGACTTCTTGGAAAGCTCGGTGATCTTGTAGGAAAGACGTGCTGTTGTTCATGTGGGAAGATGCTCATACACTAATATTTAACAATCCTGGCAGGGAAGTGACTGAGTAAGTATATTACTTCTCTCTTCACCAACTGTGCCTTTAAAATGTGATATCAATTTTCCATTTCACTGGAAAAATCTGAAAGTATACCCCCAAATCTAGACTAGGGCAACCATGGGGAATGGAGACATGGCTCAGCATTTGCAAGCACTTGCTGTTCATGAGAGCACCCATGTTCGCCTTCCCAGCACCCACATAGCTGCTCGCAACTGTCTGTAACTCCTGTTCCAGGAGAGCTGATGTCCTCTTCTTCCCTCCATGATGGATTTACATACATGCAGGCCAACATGCATACACATAAAAGTAAATACAACTTTAAAAAAAATGCAACCATAGTAGGTCAGTTCGGACTGTCTCTCGACCATTGCCAGCAGTCTGTTGTGGGGGTATCTTTGTGGATTTCTGTGGGCCTCTCTAGCACTTTGTTTCTTCCTATTCTCATGTGGTCTTCATTTACCATGGTCTCCTATTCCTTGTTCTCCCTCTCTGTTGTTGATCCAGCTGGGATCTCCCACTCACCCAAGCTCTCTTTCCCTCGACCCTCGCCCTTCACTACCCCCACTCATGTCCAGGCTGTTCATGTAGATCTCATTCCATTTCTCTGTCATTGGGCAATCCCTGTGTCTTTCTTGGGGTCCTGTTTTCCAGGTAGCCTCCCTGGTGATGTGAGTAGCAGTCCAGTCATCCTTGTTCCACATCTAGTATCCTGTTATGAGTGAGTACATACCATGTGGTAATGGGATGGCCAAACACCCTAATTGTCGTGCTAGAAACCTCATCCAACTACTGAGGGATCTGGATACAGAGATCCATGACTAGGCCCCAGGTGGATCTCTGGGAGTCCAATTAGCGAGAATGAGGAGGGTTTACATGAGAGAGAATTGTTGAGACCAAGGTCGGATAAAGCACAGAGACAAATAGCCAAACAAACGGAAACATGAAATATGAACCAATGGCTGAGGGGTCACCAACTGGATCAGGCCCTCTGAGTGGGTGAGACAGTTGATTGGCCTGATCTGTTTGGGAGGCATCCAGGCAGTGGCACCGGGTCCTGTGCTCATTGCATGAGTCAGCTGTTTGAAACCTGGGGCCTATGCAGGGTCCCTTGGCTCGGCCTGGGAGAAGGGGACTGGACCTACCTGGACTGAGTCCACCAGGTTGATCTCAGTCTGTGGGGAAGGCTTTGCCCTGGAGGAGATGGGAATGGGGGGCGGGCTGGGGGAAGGTGAGAGGGGCGGGAGGGGGGAGAACAAGGTAATCTGTGGCTGATATGTAGAACTTAATTGTATTGCAAAATAAAAATTAAAAAAAAAGAAATGGCAAGCTAACAAAAAAAATGCAACCATGAAATGTCAGAAATGAGTCCCTAGAAACTAGAATTTTCTTTTTCAAATGTGTAAAGTTGTACTTAATATTGTAGCTGCTAGCCACTTACAGTAATTAGTTAATTAACTTAAAGTATTTCTCTTTTTCATCTCCGTTGCTACATTCTGCCTGCTCAGTGACCCCAATTCCTCCCTATAAGGCAGGGGATCAGCAATGGATTCCTGAGGGGTGCAGCCCTGTGTACCACCATGTGCAACATTCTCTCTCCTTAAAAACAGCGGTAAGATTATAATTCAGGATGGTATAATGTGTTACATTTTCTTCCTAACTGGAAAAAAATATTCAATCTTTCCTACCAGATTTTACAATTTAAACATCATTTTCGGTAGTATTTTTCTATACTCTGACAGGCTAACTGTCCAAAAGCGTCGTAAAAACAGCTGGCAGGTTCATTTCTGCACCAAGGGGATTAGAAACTGTTTTCTTTGAGTTGGAGTTTTTAAATATGAGATGTCTGAAAATTATAGTTAAGTACCATGAAATAAATGAGCATTCCAAAAAGTTTCCCTGAATATTTATAATTTCGAACTTGTTTGAGTTTAGGAGATTTTAAAATAATGCAAAATACAATAATGTTATTATGAATAAGCCAGTTCTTCCTAAAGCTCTCAAAAAATGCAGGTGGCGAGATCATGGCTGTCAAAAGACGTAAGTTGTTCCTGCCTTTATTTAAGTCTTGAGCATCCCAATAAGTAGAACTAACCCAGATATCCCCCGTTCCAGTATGTGTCAAATTGGAGAACTGAGATGACTCATAGAAACAGATTGACTTTATGTTAAAGGGTACACACCCTCGGAATACAGAATCGGTACCTTCTTCCTACATGAAATGACATAGTTCTCATGTGAGTCATTTAAAGTTTGATAAGCCTCAAAGCAGACTTTAAATAATGTTAAAATCCATGTACGTATGTTTCCTCTACTATGTTTCTTCTCAAAGAAATACACTTTGTAAGATCAGCTTAATTCTTAATAAGTACCTAATGAACACCCACAGAAAGCTGGATACACTTTCCCATAGATGATGGTGTGAACCACAAGCATTCTGTGAGTGTTTAGGCATGGCTAAATAGGCTGCTTTAAGACCAGTGGTACAAAGAAAGGGGCCATGGGTGAAGCTCTACTACACTCTAATGTAGTTGACATCAAATGAAAAGGCACTGTGAGTGGGATGTGTACTGCACATAAGGAGTAGGCAGGAAGTAGAGTAGTAAAAGGTAAATCTAAATAAGTATACTGAATATTTCATTAGATGTGTCTAAGTCGACTTGATTTTATGAATATATGTAGCAAATATGAATAATACTTCCCGAGTCAATAAATATATTATCTAGGTTAGGTTTAGTTTTTCTTTGTAATATTTTTTACTTTTATTAAGAACTCTTTATGGGGCAGAAAAGATGATTCAGCAGTTAAGAACACTTTGTGCTCTTTCAGAGGACCAATTGATTCCTAGCACCCATGTCAGGTGGCTCCCAACCACCTGTCACTCAATTCCTAGTGACCCACCTTCCCTGTCCTTTCTGCACAATCATGGTGCACATACACATACTCATGAATAGATACAGACACATAAAATGAAGATTGCAATCTTTTAAAAATATTTCCCCTTTTAAAACTACATTTGGTTCATTTTCCAGGATATTTCTTTCAGCTACCATGAAGAACTTGGAAACCTGAAGTGCAATAGTTGACAAAAGAATGGAAACTGAAGCCAAACTACACATTAAATATTGTTTTGTGCCTAGGAACATGGTTCAGTGGGGAAAACACTCTCTGATATAAGTGTGAGGACCTGAGTTCAGATTCCCAGAACCCATTAAATACTGGGTGTGATGGCGTATACCTCTATCCAGCTCTGGGAAGCAGAGACAAGTGGTGTTCAGAGGCTTACTGGTCAGCCAGTCTAGACAAGTGGTGAGCTCCAGGTTCAGTGAGAGACCGTTTCTCAGAAATTGAAGTGAAGGACTATAGAGTATGGCATCTAACGTCAACCTCTCACTTCCACATGTACACGTATGACATCTTTTTTGGAACTTTTCATTAAGAAGCTGAAAGACAAAATATGAAACAACAACAAAATCACAGATATGTTAAATTTCTATCTAAATCACCACACCCATGTTATTGCTGTGTATAAAAGGCAAAGCCTCTCTTGGGTGTGGCACAGGTCTTAGCTCAGACAATTTGGGCTTAGCTTCTAGGCTTAGAGCCTGTCCCCAGCCTCACGTGAGGCTTGGCCATGCATATAGGCAGGCAGCTTTAGAGACCATTTGTATGATTTCTGGGGTTTTCTGCTTCCATCCAAAACCTTTTCTGGTTTTCTGGAGCCAATAAACTTCTGGTTTTACACCATTGCTGGGCCAGGATTTGTTCTGGATATAAACAATAATTAGCCTACTGATGGTAATGCTAATGGAGAGGAGTTTGTAATGTAAGGAGAGCTCTTCATCAGGAGAAATACAGCATATGCCATCTGAAGTTAAAACACAAAATACCTTGCTTAAGACCATGAAGAACAGAAGAAACTAGTAAAATCTCACTGCCAGCTGGTTACCTTAGTAAATTAAGTGTGGACCAGTTGATTTTCCTCCTATTCTAATGAGTCTTATGAACAGGCAAGCGATCTCCAGTGTGTGTGCAAGTAATCAGAAGTTGAGAAAATTCAGTTTCCAACTCACTAGATCTGGTTGAGGCCTGATCTGTTGGACATGGGTATGCATATTCAACACCTTTCTTAGCTTTGAAGCAAAAGTCGGTTCACTTTGAAGACCGCTACTTTGAAGAGTATTTTCATTTACCATGATTTACAAGCAAGATCTCCCACTTGTAGACTTTATGGCAAAGCAATTATTTTTTGGCAGAAGATGAATTCTTGTGGTTGATTTCAAGATGAAGAATCTTGGTTATCTATGCAAACAGAGAGAATATGGACTCTTGTGATTTGGAGGACATCATAGTACCTATACAAACACCCTCCAGGGAAAGACAAGAAGTATGCCTATCCTAAATGGCAGGTAATTTTTCCAAAGTTGCCTGGAAATAACAATTCATTTAAGATAGCTATTAAAAATATAGATTCCCAGATACTTGCCTGGACTATAGCGAAATCTCTCAGGTTGGGAATTTAAAGGCATGGGTGGCTCTTAGTCTCCAGGCAAACTTAGAAGAAGAAAACGAAAGATTATTTCTCTAAATAAATCACAAACTCCATGGGGATAAGTCATCTTATAATTTTGAATCAGGCACAATTTAGTCAGCTATGTTTCTTGGGATAACTAGGATTAGAAATACCATGAAAGAAATTTCGATGAAGAGGTGAATATGGATAATTAAAAGTCCTGTTGAGGGAAACCAATGCCAGATGAGGTGAAACAGATGACTCTTAAGCTGTCAACTCTTGGGAAGTAAAAAAAAAAATGGAAATAAAGACTTTCATTGGCTAAAATTACCATGAACCTGACTTCATTCTAAGTATTATATACAACAATTCCTTTGATGTTCACAACCACAGCATAAGAGGGCTGACTCTACTTTTAACTCCATTGTACACATTGTACACCACACATGGATGTGGTGGCATGGCAGCTGGAAAATGAGAAAACAGGTGTTCCAACCCTAGTCATGTACAAAACACACCTAAACTCACCCACCTCCAAGGAAATTTGATATCTATGCAAATCAGCCCAAATCCCTGCATACTTATCTGAGTTCATCTGAGGAAAGTGTTAGTCTTTAACACGGTCAGTATGAAATCTTTCACATTAAAAATGATAAGACATTGGACAATCCATGTGGTTTGATCTATATCCCATTTTCTGTTCTTAAGCATTCACTTTCTGCCTGGACCCAGACTTGTTGCAATGATGTCTTGAAGCATATGAAACCTACCTCCAACTACAAAGGTAAATGATGCTCTAGGGTGGAGTTAAAGGGCATGAGAGGTAACAGTGGGGTCACATGACCTTTAGGACATGTGAAACTGAGACCCACACAGTCTTGGAGACATTTAATCTACTATTGTCACAAGCTACCCCAAATAGTTCCATTGTTCTTTGAGAAGTCAAAATCATAAAGGAGATAATCCTTTTTTTTGGTTAAATGTATTCCTTGATTTAAAAATAAATTAAAGGTAGAAATCTTCTATTGGTAGAGCCTGGCACAGCACACCATTCCCACAGTCTGTGAAATTCAAAGCCAGAGAGGTCAGCTATGAACTAAAAGTATGTTTTATGTCAACTACAGAATATTTTTATTGTTAAAATAAATTTGAATTCAATACTAATATTTAAAGTGTGAAAGATGTGATTACTGGACTTCTGGTTCTTCTGGAAATCAGGAAAGACTGGGCATGCCACCCACATTTGCTATGACAGGAGGCAGAAGCAGAGTGTCAGGAGAGCTGCATGTGCACTCCCCCATCACCATTAGCCAAGGTCTCTCCTGCACAGGCAGTATTTTTGAGTCACTGGAGCTTGACTCTCTCAGCTGTCCCTCTTGTATTATGCCTTCTGACTCTCCTAAGAGCCTCAAGCACTTGTATGACATCAACCATGCTGAAATACTTCCAGAGAATAGAAACAGGTAAGAACACGGGGTCTGAAGAAAGATGGACCAAGATCCAGATTGGACCTGATACTTTAAAATTCATCAGGGAACCATTCTGCATATCACAGGCTCACCCATATGAGTCACAGAGAAAATCCAGTGCAATATCTCCTTTCTACATTGTTATAGCTCTGTTGTGTTCACACCCTTCAGTGTGTACAGACATTGGTTGAGCCTGGGAACACTCAGGTTGTTTCATTTTACCCCATCCATGGTTTCTATGCTGTGAACTTGGTGTGAATGGGACATCAAGGGCAGTCCAGCATGGGCGGTGCTTTCTGCACCTTAATAAAGCCTGCTTAGAATCTGTGCCTCCTTGTGCAATCCCCAGCAAGACTTCACACATGTCTCTAAACTACAGAAGTTAACTCTGGTTGTGTGTTCATCTATTCTATGAAGAGTGTTACTTTCTAACTGGCAGGACAATGAGACTATAGTTTGGTTACTATTATACTTTCTGTTCAGACCTAGCAGAAGAAATGTGTTGAGCTGGTAAGATGGCTCAAGTTGTTAAAGTGCTTGCTGGCTGGCAAGCCTGGTGAGCTGAGTTCAGTCCAAGAATGTACATCACACACACACACACACACACACACACACACACACACACACTATGTAAATAATTTTAAGAGCGGAAATCTGTTGTTTCTTACATTGTTTTTAAATATTTCTAAGAACAACTGTTCAGTCAATATTTAAAGAACTTTGGGCTGGAGTAGAGATTTAGAAGTTTAGAACACTTGATCTATAACTATGATAATCAGAGTCTGGATCCAAGTACCTACCCAACAAGCTGAACATCCCTGTAAACATCTCTGAGTTAGCTCTGAGGGGAGGAAAGACTGGAGAATCACGGGGGCTTCACGGCTTCCAGCCTAGTCATGAAAATGCAATCCTCCGAATCAGGGAGATAATCTGTCTCAAATGAAATGGTGGAGAGTGGTAGAAGAAGGTATCCAACATCCTCCCCTGGGCTCTGCACTAATACACACACACACACACACACACACACACACACACACACGCATGCATAGGAGTACACACACACAATAATTTTTTAAACAAAACATTTAAAGAACTTCATGGGCAGGCACACTTCTTATGTCTTTTCATGCATTCCTTGGCGTTACAACAGTATTAAGCATATCACAGAGCCTCAAATAAATTCTTCTTGGTCACTGACTCAATTTTGATCATTCCATTTCATTTATTTGGAATTTAATGTGGATGATTTCATTTGAGATAATATTTCTTTTATTTAAAATATAACCAATAAACAAACGATTTGGAAATTAAGTCAGGAATTTGACCCGTCTTCTGTATCTTTTGTTTGGGACTTTAGTCTGAAACACAATCTTAGTGTGCCATTCACATTATGAATGGTTCTTTCCCTGAGGATGTACTGACACATGTGATTAGCAGACGCTTCCACTCTTATGAAGCTGACACGGAACACACTCTGAGGAACAACAAAGAAGCTCATGGACATGAGGCGGGCAACTGCTTATTTCTAAATGGCAAAAAAGGCATTTCTTCAGGTATTTTTTGAATGTGTATAAGCTTGATGATGTAGCATTAGTGTTTTCCTACCCCATTATTCCCTAGAAAAATGTTTACAAATATGAGTAAAATCAAATATGTCTTCCGTCTATACAAGGACAAGTGTTTCCCCATGCCAGTAAAAATTTTTCTTCAAGGGGAAATTTGAAACTAGAAGAACAGAGTCAGGCAAGTAATTGACCATCAAAGGTAGAGACAAACAAGCAAGACAGACTGAAAATACTGGCAAGTTACTTTATACAGACTGAGTAGATTACATTTAGGAATATGTATCTATATGCATATATGTATTCAATAACAATTGGTAAAAAGGAGGCTATGAATTTGAAGAAGAGAAGGGAGCAGTATATGGAAGGGTTTGAGGGAGGAAAGGGAAGGGAAAGGTGATATAATTATTTTAATCTCAAAGCTAAAGTGAAGAGTTGCCTGTTGGGAGCAGTTGAGTGGTGGGTGGTTTTGAATGAAGCTGGCAAGGATGTAGAACTAACTCTGCAACCTGCAGCATTTATGAGGATAGTCTACTTCCCATCCCTGCAGCCACACCTGTGTATTGCCATACTAACTCTGCATTTCCTGGCTTCTGGGAGGACATTTCGTACAAGCTGATGGGAATGAGACTCCAAGCTGTATGGCACCAAAGCCCTGAGCAATCATAAAGACACCAGATCAGACAAATAAGCGGACATCTGCATCCCCAGAGGAAGGAAACCACATAAGAGAGCTCACAATACACTAATATACTGTGTGATGATTGCTTGACTTACAATTTTCCTGTTCCAATCAAACAAGAATTTTAGTGTTTTCTTAGATTAAAAACACTAGTAATCTGTGGCAGGAGTCTGAATTTATTGCCCTAGATGCCCCAAGACATGGAGGAAAAGGGGCTTGGAGGGAATAAGAAAAAAGAGAATAGGAAAGAGAAACTTAGAAGATCACAAGAATATTGGGTAGCCACCCCCCACCACCACGGAGTATCACATCTCAGAAATATTCCAGAGTAGAAGGCTGTGCATTATAAGATAAGCCCTAGAAGCCAAAGCTCTTAATCTAGGTCAAGATCCCTGACTGCACTCTAACTCGGGAGACACATCATCATAGACGTTAGTGACCTAGAGCACTTAGGCCTTGAAGGCAGTATTCTCAGCCTCCAAGGGTTGAGGCTAAAGATTGTGTTATGGCCCCTTTAAGAAGCTCTGCTTTCCAGAGCTCGGCCTGGTGCTTGATTGTGGATCTCTGCATCTGCTTCCATCAATTACTAGATGAAGGCTCTATGATTGATGACAGTTAGGGTGTTCACCAATCTGATTACCAGAAAAGGCCTGTTCAGTCACCCTCACCACTATTGCTAGTAGTCTAATCAAGCTCCATAGTCCAGTCAAAGAGAGGGAAGAAGGATTATATGAGCAAGGAGGGTCAAGATCATGACACAGAAATCTACAGAGACAAATGAACCAAGTTCATAGGAACTCATGAACTTTAGACCAACAGATGTAGAACCTGCATGAGACTGGTCTAGACCCTCTGCATATGGGAGACAGTTGTGTAGCTGGGTCTGTTTGAGGGGCCCCTGGCAGTAGGATCAGGACCTATCCCTGGTGCATGAGCTGGTTTTCTGGATCTCATTACCTATGGTCAGACACCTTGCTCAGCCTTGATTCAGGAAGGAAGGGCTGGTCCAGGCTTTGCTGTCCCCCTCATGGGAGGATTTACCCTTTTGGAAGAGGGGATGGAAGGTGGGTGAGGGGGAAGAGGGGAGCGGGAGGAGGGATGAGAGGGAGATCTGTGGTTGGTATGTAAAATTAATTAAAAACTTTTTTAAATATAAAAAGACCTCTGATTCTAGCATGGGCTCAGAAAAAGAGAACTCCCAAAAAAATTAAAAATGAATGTGTCACTCACTTATAGTGAAGACTCTTACTGGGTTTGGATGAAACTACAGTGTAACTCTGATTTGTTAACCTGTTGTTAGTTGTGAACACAAATATTTCTGTGTGGGAAATGTCTTCTGTACCAGTAGAATCAAGAACCAAAGTTATAGAAGCAACCACAAGTACCTCATCAGCAACACTGATGTTCAAAAGAGTGGCATGTACTCTGGTCTTTCAAATGCTACATGCCACCTGTGGACCCTCAAAGATTGCCACTTGCTTTTATCTTAAAGTTAACAGAAATATCATTGTATTCCTTTTATCAAGTTATGTGCATTTCCTTTATTAAAAAAATAAAATTAGTTCTGTCATAGTAAGAAAAATATATTATCTGGCATGCCCACTTTAAAAATAGTTGAAATCATCTCATCCCTCTATGCACAAATTATTTTTGTCTAGATGCACAACCATTAAAAAACACCCACTTGACAAATGGAATATTTTTCAAAGAATAACTCAAATTCTTGCTCTATAAATAAAGAAAAATCACGTTATAAATTTTAATCAGTATCATATGTTCATCATCTATGAGGTGGGGGGATTTTCTCCTCTTTTGTCTTTTGTTTTCATTATTGCAAAACCATCAAAATAAGAGAATTACCCAATAGAATAAATTTGAAAGAAATTTAGACCAGGCGTGAGAGCAGACCATGCCTGATTTGTCTTTAATATTTAACTTGTCATCACTAGTTTTGTTATTTTATTTTATATCCATTAGTGGAATTCTACTGTCTTGTTTCAAATCCAAAAGCTACTGATTTGGAAATGTTTCAGTCTTTGCTTTACCTGTTGTCCCATGCTGCCCCACCTTCGAAGAAAGGACACTTTTGAGGTCCACAAATGATCCTTATATGATGCAGAGCTCTGCTCTCATAGCCCTGATAATGCAATATATCTCTGGAGAGGGGAACAGGTGCTTACCTTACCTGACTGGCCACAGGTACTAAGCACACATTAGCAAAGCTGTCCATTTCCTCTAAGGACTTCTAGCTGAATGGGTGTCTCTAATTTCCCAGCTAACTTCTCTGTTCACAATAGAATTCACTTTTTTCTAAAGAAGAAAACTTCCACTCAGTATGGGAACATAACAGGAATGAAAATGTTATGTGCAGGAAGACAGCCATCATTTCCCAGAGCAGAAATCCTGATTTTTAAAATGGGCCCTTCATTGGCTTGCATTCACTAGAAAGAATTTTCAGTTGTGCCAAGCTAGCCAGGCCAGGAAACTCTGGAAATATAAAGTGTTTCTAATCATTACAGGAAGTGGAAATGTTCTGTTTAGAAAGAGGCTGATTAGTATTTGTATTCTAATCATGACTTTATTCAAATTCATTATTTTTGCTGGTAACTCAAAAGTTTTGGAGAGTCTCAAGGTTTCTCAGTGAACTTGATTTGCTTACAGTATGAATGTGGCCAGCTTCTTGAGGAAAAAAGAGAACAGAGACTTACCTTCCTTGTAATTCTAAACAGGGAGTTCAGTAAGGATATACAAGTATGTAGAATGGACCTGCCATCAAGAGCAAGCTCACTGTAACAATTAACGGGTGGATATCCTAGCCTTGAGTGTGATTCCAATTCACGATTTTCTTGAAACATTTTTCAAACATTTGCCAGTGCTAGGCTCTGAGAATCTCCCCATTCTTTACCAGCCTAATGTATTAAACAACATAATGTAATTGGCCCCCATAAGCTCATAGGGAGTGGCACTATTAGGGGGTGTGACTTTGTTGGAGTAGGTATGGCCTTGTTGGAGGAAGTGTGTCACTGTAGGGGTGGGCTTTGGGGTGTCCTATGCTCAAGCTACGCCCAGTTTAACAGTTTACTTCCTGTTGCCTGTGCGTCAAGATGTAGAACTCTCACTTCTTTCTCTAGCACCATGTCTGCCTGTATGTCACCATGTCCCATCATAATGATAATGGACTAAACCTCTGAACTGTAAGCCATTCCAATTAAATGTTTTCCTTTATAAGAGTTGCCATGGTCATGTTGTCTCTTTATAGCAATAGAAACCTTAAGACAACACTTTACATATATATAAATATAATGTGCTTACATATATACATATGCTTACTGATTTCATCAGAGTTTTTAAATTCTACTGATGGATTTTATTATCATTTCTTTAGTTTAAACATCAGTTTTCATTTATGAGTAATTAGATTTGCATATAAATATTGCAATTATTCAATTGCACAGAATACAGCCACTGTGTATGATAGAGTATGTGATATGGATTCATAAAGGGATTTTTCAGCCCTAAAGAACAAAGTTATATTGTTTAATTTAATAAGTTTGCCCAATCTCAGAAGGAAAAATATTCTATGTTTTCTCTCAAATGTGACACCTAGATTTTATGTAAATACATGAACTCGTGTATGTACATATGACACCAAAACAAAAGCAAACTGACAAGGGGACTAAAAGAATAGAAGAGGTACAAAATGAAAGGTATATATGGGGAGAATATGGTCAGTGCACAGTATAAACTGATATGAGAATTTCCTTATGTAACACACCACCATGTACAATGAATTTACAAATGACACTTTGTAATAATGGTACAGATTGCTATTCCTGAATATGGAAAATGTTCATGACATGTTGTTTATATTAATATAAAAATAGGAAAAATGTTGTCTTAAATTTTGTTATTCTATTTGTAAAGAATGTATCAGTCTATGAAGAAATGCTCAATGGATAACATTTTCAATATTTTTGCTTTGTTTTCCAAAACAGAAGTCCAATCTCATGACGATGAAATGTATTGTACACAGACTCTTACAACATAACCAGATGTCACATGTTCTGAGGAGCCTAGATGAGGGAAACACACTTAACCTGTTTAAGCCAGCATCTCTCAAAAGTAATCATAGCTACACTCTTCTTATTAAAAAAGAAAACATAATCTATCATCTGAACCAGGACTCTCAAAGCACCACTTGAGAAATAGTGAAAACCCAATCATCCAGAAAGACCATCTTGAGATGTTGGGAATGAGACAATTTTTATTTTGTTTTCATATTTTTTTCCTCTAATATCTGGATATGGTTTTGAAAAGAAACATGTATTGTCTTACAGATATAACAAACAATATCTCTTTCACCTTTTCACCTTGAAAACAAGAGAAAAAAATTACCTGAGCAAACTGAAGGCATCATCACCGTCAACAAAACTAATTTTCATGATAACTCTATTTTTTTAAGCAAAGATGCTTTTGTGGTCATTTGTGTCTAGTCTAGCTGAATGGATGGATTTAGGGATGATTCTATTCTAGTCTCTTCTCAGATACTAAGGAGCTTGTATTTGTGCGCTGATGCACTCACTACAGCTTCCTGGGCAAGACTCACTGCTCCACCTGGCAAATGAGGAAGAACCAGAGGAGTGGAGATGAGGAAAGAGCGGGTGGCCAAAAAGCTGGCCAGGAGAGTGCTTAAATAGACAAACACGTCTTCCCCTTCAGTGGACTGCAGCATCTATCCCCTTCCCTGCAGATTGTGATTGTGCAACTTCTTAGTTTTTGTGAGATTTCAGGAGTCAAGGAAAAGGTCTCTGACTTTCTTCTCATTATTTTACTTACAGAAATGTCTACCCCCGTACTTGTTTAAAGGACCTTTAAAATGTTAAGAAAACAAGCTTCAACATGGAAAAAATGCAGCTGAGCCTGAATAACCTGAGATCCTAGGGGGACTTCTCCTGAACATCTGTACACAAAACCAAAGACGCGGGTTTTGCAAGATGCTTTCTCATATGGTGGCACTTACGGGCACTTGGGCAAGCAACAACTTGGAAGGAGCAATGCTGATTCCAGCAGAAAAGTTTTATTAAAACTGTAGTCAAAATACAAATGGTATTCATATCAGAAAGGCTGTTGCCAAAGGCCTCGGGGGCAAGGAAAACTTGGTACAGAGCACTGCCGTCCTGTGACTCAAACTGAAGCAGAGTGTTGTGTAAAAGTCTCTCAAGTTTATTTAAAAAAAAAAAAGAGAGAGCTACAGCTAACCATCTGGGGAAGAACAATTGGTTCTGAACAAAGAAAATATTAGAGCTAAAATTGAAAACAAAAGCAAGCTTCCACTTAAGCAAAGTCCAACAAATCAGAAGCTCGTTATACCAAGCCAGAACTGTCAGCTATGATCACGGTAAATCTTCTCACATCCCTGGCACTCTTAGAGTTTTCAGTGGGTACAATAACTGAGTTTTTCATCGAAGTGGCTAAATGCCTCAACTTCACAAGAGACCGGCACAGGCTAAGAAAATCTTGTTTTTCAGTGTTTCCTGACTCCTAACCAAGAAAAGAAGATGGACTCTAAACCAGATTTATGTGTGAATAATGTAAGTTACAACCTACACATTCTTAAAGCCACATGCTCAATATTTCTGGTTGGAGTATGAAGAGGTAATCTGGAATGATAAATGCATCCCAAGCCTCCCATAAGGAACCCCAAGTGCGTGTAGCATTATCAAACCTGACTCTCACACTTTTCCAGTATTTTTTGTTTGGATCTTGGTGCACACATTTCTGTTTTCATTTCTCTATAACACATAAGTATTTTAGAAGGAAAAATAGGAGGAGTCAGGAATGTTATAAATCTGAAGACAATATTGCTCAATTGTAATTGGAAATTTAAGTCAAATATTGCCTACGTACTCAGAGCCACCCTGGGCACCTACTGTGCACTGAAAAAGGGGACACTAAAAGAATAAATGGACTGTTCACATTTGAAGGTGTTCTTGTTCTACTTTTCCCTCTGATTTTAGCCAATATTTCTATTAGATTTGTTAGCTCTGGACTATAGAGACACATTTGTCCAACTTGAAGAAACTTTAGCAAGCCTCATTTAACAAGGAAGATTTTCGGGCATGAGTTAAGCAAGGCACTCAGAATCACAGACCTAAGAATAACAGATCAGAAATCTGAGTCCAGGCAGCCTGGCTACAGAGCCTATTCCTCAAAGGCACCCTGTTTCACCCCACCTCCATCACTGCCTCCACAAACAGCCATGAGTCCCTGAATTCCTGAGGGCTGAAAAGAAGACTCTGCCCTCCACAGCCCGATGCCCATGCTACTGCTTGCTAAGACTACGTGCAGCTCAGTCTACAGATAATTTCCCAGAATTGAACTGACATATTTGTTTCTGTACCTCCCAAAGTCAGAGACTTGGTGACTCACAGGACCTAGTAACAGCCCTCTCAGGGAAGTCCTCCGCATTCTGCCAGGTCAGTGAGAATTGTCTTCAATCTGTTTCCACATCATTCAAGAGAGCAGCCACTGTCTTCAGAGCAGCCTTTCACATAGTTCTCAGGGAATGGTGGCAGCCCCGTGATTCAGACGTCTTTACCTCTGAGTTTGTCTTGGGTTGTTGTGAAACAACCTTGATTAACTTGGACAAACATTTAATCTTTTGTGGGAACAGAAGGAAAGGAGAAAGGAAAGAAAAGTGTGAGGGGTAGGAGGGCTTTAGAAGAGAGAGAAGAGGAAATGATGGGGGGGAAGAGTGTAGGTAGCAGATAAGATGGATGGATAGTGAACCCATTGTTTGCTATATCACAATCACTTTGGGCAAGAATTCAGTATTTTAAGTTTTGATTCCACCTTGAATTGTTCTATTTTTCAGCTTGGGCATCCTTCTGTGGGCAGAGAAAGGGTATAGAGTATTTGTGGGAATCTCTCAACTTTCCCAATTATGTCAGTGATATCAGTATACAGCCCTCATCTCAAAAAATAATTTACTTACACAAATGCTAATACCACTCAACTTTCTAGTGTGATGATAATTGTCAGTGTATTTTAGCAAATGGAAAGCAAAGTGATATTCCATTCTGAGAAAATCTGGACTGTAGTCTTCCCCACTTCTTAACACACCCTCTAACTCCTGGGGTCAGCTTCCTAGTGGCACCCGTGGGTCACATGGCCACACACTGAATGCATCTGGGAAAGTGGGGGATTCTGAAGAGCCCCTGCAGTTGAAAGAAAATCTGAGATGCACTTTTCATCAAGGCTGCATGTAGTGATTATTTCCCACAGAAATTGGAATTCTACTGCAACAGAGAGATGCACTGGAGAGCCAGAGAAGAGCAAATAAGTTCTAAAAATAGCAATGTACATCCTCTCAATTTTTTCTTGAACAGTCACTAAGCAACTGACCCTTTGTTGTTTCTGGTGTGTTGTAGCTGGTGAATCATCAGCAAGTTGAATATAGTCTTCCTGCTGAACCAATAATACAAAGTCCCAGCTGCACTCACATAGGCTTGATTAAGAATCTGCCATGACTCTGCCATTCTCCTTCCCATAGTTCTCAGTATGGCTTTCTTGCCTAACTTCCTGCCTGGCTATTGACCAATCAGTGTTTTATTAAACCAACTGGAGTAACAAATCTTTACAGTGTACAAGAGGATTATTCCACAGCATTTTCCCCTTTTTTCTAATTAAAAAGAAAGGTTTTAACCTTAACATAATAAGATTATATACAACAAAAACAGTATTAAATAAGAATCACAGTAGCACTATATAATCCATTTGCATTTGGCAAAATTAGAGAAAATAGCTATATATCTTATCTTGGTGAGTCTAAAGTTTTGTATATAATTTATCTTTTATTATAACTAAAGAAAACTATAGATATCTAGTCTTCAACTCCACTAAAGACCCCAGAAGGGTGAAATGTTACCTAATAACAGGGACCTCAAGCTGCCTGTATAGTCACCGAAAGTTCCTCTGCAATATTGGGGCATCCAACTCTGGCCTACAGGCCTGGCATGTCTGACAGAGTCACCAGCCAGATATAGAGGAAGCAAGATGAGAATATCATACTGAGAAAATGTACCAAGCCACATGGTTAAACATAGATAAGAATTATGAGTTAATTTAGGTGTAGAATCTAGTTAGTAATAAGCTTGAGCTACCAGTTGAGCATTTATAAGTTAAAAAAAAAATCTGCCATGAGCATTTGTTCATCATCTCTAGATCTTGTCTGGCATATTTATGTAGGACCAAGTCTGTGAATAGTCCTGTCTCAAAAATGTAAGGTAGAACCTAAGAAAAAGCACCCCAGACTATTGTCTGTTCTCCATATTCATACACACATGCATACACAAGTGTTTGGACACACATACATACATAAATATTCACACACACACACACACACACACACACACACACACACACACATACACACAGAGGCTAGATATCCCTGTAATCCCAGCATTAGGGAACAGACAAGTGGAACCTGTGAATTTGTTGGCCAGCCAGCATAACCCAAATGGTGAGCATCAGGTTCAGTGAGAGACCTTGTCTCAAAAAATAAGGTGGAGAGCAATAGTGGAAGACATCTTTTGTGCTCCGGTGGCCTCAGTTTACACATCCATAGGTGTATACACATCCACATATATGCACATATATCACATGCATACAAAAGTGAGAATGAATTGAGGCTATGAACAGACACAGCAACAACTAGCTAAACTAAGATCAAAAGTTCTTGCCTCAAAGTTTTGTAAAGGCTGCATTTGAAATAAGCTTATTTTATCATGTTCCTTCTAAAAAGGCCCTGTAAGTGGTGACTTATTTAAACACTTGAGAAAAGCTACACTTTGTTCCAGACTAAAGTGAATAATGACTTCATCCTCTTCCTTTTCATGTACCTCTACGTTGGAAGGCAATGCCATTAAAAAAATTATAGAGAGCTGATGGATTTTTATATTTGTTGGATGTGATTTTCAAATAAATTTGGTAATTATATCCTGAAATCCATTTACACAAAGCCTGTACTGTAAGCATTGCTGAAATGAAAGTGACTTCTAAGAACTTTTAATAACGTGTTAGTTTCCCCATCAATGATGTCATTTATGTTTCACCAGACTCCTGACTTAATATTTATAGCCTAGATCTACTGTTAACTAAAAGCTAATTTTAAATGAGAAAGTCAGATCGGATATATTTACACTCAAATTTAATACAATGAGGGCTGGCTTTATGAAGATAGGATACATGACTGAACCAGCATGGGATAATCTTATGCCTTGACTGCTTTTCAGGACAGCCTGGACAGCAAATGTTATGACTTGCCATCACTCAGAAGTCTCCAAAATACATGTTAGTTTTCGCTCCAACACTATGATCCAAGATCCTCTGTGTTATAATTTCCACAGAGTAGAATCAAGTGCAACAAACTGTACCTTCCATGTCATAATCGAAACTCTACAGGAAGTTTTGATTCCATTACCTTTGATGTAAGCAAGTTTCATAGGGTTGACTATTATGAATACATGCTTCACCTTTTCTTGCATAAGGGTCTTTAAAAGGGAGAGAAGTAGGACATAGAAGAGTGCTGAACAAATCTGAGTCACGAGAACTATAGTCTGAAGATTTCCTGTGTCCCGTCTGGCCAGTAGTCGAGACAAATCTCTCCCATTCACATCCCCCAAGTAAGCACACAGAGGCTTATATTAATTATAACTGCTTGGCCATTAGCTCAGGCTTATTACTGACTAGCTCTTACATTTAATTTAACCCATAATTCTTACTTATGTTTAGCCACGTGGCTTGGTACCTTTTCTCAGTTCTGCCTTGCTATCTTGCTTCCTCTGTGTCTGACTGGTGACTCCTGACTCTGTCCTTCCTCTTCTCAGAATTCTGATCATCTACTTTCCCACCTGTATTTCCTGCCTGGCTACTGTCCAATCAGCATTTTATTTATCAACCAATCAGAGGAACACATATTCACAGCATACAGAAGCAGAATTTCAGAATGCAAGGAAGGTAAAAGAAGATAAAGAAATTTAAAATCACAGAATTTCCCATGAGTTAGCACAGCCTTCGGTAGTTTTAAGCCCATGAATCATGAGAGTTACATATCAATTATAGTCCTGATTTGATTCCATAAACTATGCATGTTAACAGTTGCTAAAAGTAAAATATTGGCTAGTTCTTCTCCTTTCTCTAAACATGGAAAAGAATATAAATTTTCATGGTAATCTGATATCAAACTGATTTGGGGGAAAGAAAAGTATTTTTCACCTCTAGAATCTATCCAAAATTCTGTCCTGGTTTTAGGACCCTCACTGTGGCCATCTTTCAGTCTTATCTACCAGCATAGAAACCTCTGTGGGCTGTCCAGTTAGGATGTCTTGTTGATATGAAGAACTAGCTAGAAGAGAGTAAATGTGATGAGTTAGTAATAAGATAGCCTCTGCAACTTGACCTAGACCTGAATCAAGAACTAATCTATCTCTGAAATGAAGAGACAAAAGGACAAAACTACAGTGTCCAGTTTGTATCATCTACATGCAAGTTTAAGCAGAAGGTAGAATTTCCTGAGAGGCACTATTGAACACTAGGGAGATTATAAAATTCCCATTGGTGAGGAATCTGCATGGAAGACAGTAGATGAGAGTCTGCCTTGAGGCAGAGATTGGCCCTCAGAAAGTCTTCACCACCCAGAGACACTTTATGAACAGGAAACAAACTGCCATTGGATGTACACAAATACAAGAGGCCTGTGCTGCTCCCAGCCACAAGCATTCCAAAGAAGTGTCTGGTCTTGCATTTGTACCTATCTTTAGTGGAACTGCAAAAATGTTAATGAAAAGGGAAAAGTTATTACTCCGAGGAGCAGCAATGGTGCAAAGAAAATAGAAAGGAAGGAAGCTGAAGAGAAAGGAAGCCACTGACCAGGAAAGGAATGGCAGCCAGCTAAGCAAGAGATGTCTACGGAAATACTCCAAAACGAACTTAACCAGACTGATGTGTTAAGACACTTACTGTCTGCATTTTACAGAAATGGCTGTGGGCTGATAAGGGCAGGAATGACAAGGAATCTGAAAAAGAGACACAGACTCAATGTGAGAGCAGGGAGTCAGTAAATGCCACATTTTACACCACACTCTTCCAAAGTACAGAGTTAAGCTTTCACTGGGAAGATGTTGGCCTGAGCCATTTTAGACTTCTCAAAATAAGAAATTCCTGGAAGCAGAGGGAGGAGATTTGTAATGAAAGAGGTAAAAGAATTTTATTAGCCAAAGAAAAGGCTTTCTGCTACTTGGCGCTTCCTTCAGGCTAAGCTCTTGTGCCAACAACTTGTGCGTGCCAAAGGCTTTCCAAATAAGTTTGTAAGTGAAATAAAAACACCTGTCATGAATGTGGGTGAACTCTTCTGGACAATTTGACAAAAAAGGATCCTACTTCTCCGGGGTGAGGCGTGTGACCAGTTCACACCATAATTTTTTAGAAAGCTGTTGTGTAGAAGGCATATTCTTCTTTCCAAAGACTAAGACAGACCTGGCACCTGCATTGTCTCGTTAAATGCTAGAGTCTGGGCCTTTCTCTATCTTTAAGAGCATCTCTGGGAGTCCAATTAGCGAGAATGAGGAGGGTTTATATGAGCGAGAATTGTTGTGACCAAGGTCGGATTAAGCACAGAGACAAATAACCGAACGAACAGAAACACATGAAATATGAACCAATGGCTGAGGGGTCATCAACTGGATCAGGCCCTCTGAGTGGGTGAGACAGTTGATTGGCCTGATCTGTTTGGGAGGCATCCAGGCAGTGGCACCGGGTCCGGTGCTCATTGCATGAGTTGGCTGTTTGAAACCTGGGGCCTATGCAGGGTCCCTTGGCTCGGCCTGGGAGGAGGGGACTGGACCTGCCTGGACTGAGTCCACCAGGTTGATCTCAGTCTGTGGGGATGGCTTTGCCCTGGAGGAGATTGGAATCGGGGGCGGGCTGGGGGAGAGGGTGAGGGGGGCGGGAGGGGGGAGAACAAGGGAATCTGTGGCTGATATGTGGAACTGAATTGTATTGCAAAATAAAAATTAAAAAAAAAAAGAGCATGAAAACACTTGTTCTATTTGTATGACCTAGTTGGGAAGGCTAAGTACTGGTGCCTCGACCCTCCTGCCTGTAAACACACATAAAAAAGAAGGTCTCCCAATTAAGCCTGCACAATACCATAGTGAACTCTGCATAACAGGTGAGCAAGCTTTCTCTGCAAAAACTCAGAAGTTAAGGAAAATCGATCTCTTTCTACCTCTAATATAACATAAAAAATTGTCTTAGTCAGTCACAGATAAAGAATAACAGCCAATGGGTCCAGGCAGCATTCATTCTTTGAAGACATGCCCTGCTTCTTTTCCTACAATCGTTTAAAAATTCAGAGCAGCTCAGAGCTCTGTGGATAGCTCAGTAGTAGATCACTTGCCAAGCATGTAAGGCCCTGAGTTAGAGCTCAAGCATCATACACTTCATATGCAAAAACAAACACACAAACAAAAACCCTACTGACCGCAAACCTGTGAGAACCTTGCCAGCATCCTCTTCTTGAACAGTCTCATCTTTGAAAACACTGGTTGGCTTCATACTTCCATATTCTGCATAAACATTGCTTGATTTTTTAAAAAAAAAATGGTTCTAGAAATAGATGGCTCAGCAGGTAAAGACGGTTGCGATGAAGCCTGATGACCTGAGCTCAATCCTCCTGACCCATAGAACAAAAGGAGAGAGCAGACTCTGGCAAATTGTCCTCTGACCTCCACACATGAGCCATGTCATGAACACCACATAAAAGCACACATACACAGACACAAATTTAAAATTATAATTAATTTCTAGATGGTTTATGGTCCTACCAAAAGGTGTAATAATTGTAAGCAGTAAAAAATTTATTCAGGAAAAAATTTTCAAGGAACTTATTTTTAGGATGGATGAGAAGCTAGAAACAGGAGATAACTATCAATCTGATGGTGTTAGGAAATGGGACCCTGTAACGATGATCTAGGTATCACGATGGAGCCATCAGTAGAATTAGTATCTTTTACAAAAGAGACCTCAGTGAGCTCTTGCATTCTGTTTTGTTTGTTTGTTTTCTTTCTTTGAAAACAGATTTTTTTTCCAGGTGGGAGAGTAGTCCTTGAGGTCATGAGAACTGGTGAATTGGCCTGATACCTCACCAGCTGCAGCACTCGGGAGAGCAGACCCTGCAACACAGTAGAACTAGCCCTGCTGGCAGGAGTACAGGTGAGCCAGCCCCGAGGACATGACTATGCAAGAGCTGGGCCCACTACTCATCTGTCATATGACAGTGTGGTAGCAGAGAGAAGCCTCTCCTTATCCCCTGCCCTTCACTGCCTGAGTCAGGCAGAGATCGGGCCTCTGGGTTGGCCCTGCCCCTCACCAACTGTAGCACTCAGGCTGTGCACCTCACCTGGGCAGCATAGTAGTACTGACCCTGCTGGCAGGGACACAGGTGAGCTTGCCTTGAGGCCCTGAGAGTGGGAGAGCTGTCCCCACCCCCACCCCTCATCTGCCATTTGGTGGCAAGGTCAAGGGAAAGATGCTCTTCCCCCTCACTCCTCACCACCTGTGGCAGGTGAGAGAACTGATTCTGTCCCAGATGCAGCACCCTGGAGAATGGGCCCTGCACCTTGCCTAGGCAACACAGTAGAGCTGACTCCATTAATGTGGGTGCATGTGAGCTGGCCCTAAGGACAGCAGAGCAGGAGAGCCAGCCCCACACCTTGCTGCTTACTACATAGGGTGAGCTAGACAGGGAAATACTGGAGAGCTCATCCTGGTGTTGAGAATGAGAGAGAGATGACAGGTTAACCAATCCAGCAACCACCGAGACCTAGAACTAGGGCTATGAGTTGGTTCATCCCATCATCCACCCCATCTATGATCTGTTGGAGCATGTGAAGGGGTCAGCCCTGCAGACCCAAAGTTGCAGGATCTCAACAACACAGGATAACAACAGGATATCCAAGAGGAACCCCAGTGAGAGCCCAGTATCTGGTGTAGCAAAAACCAGAGGCCTCGAACCAGACAAATGACTCATTGCAATGAGCACTGGCAAGTAATGAAATACGGACTAAAGGGTATAGTGTGTGACTCACTGTGTAACACTACAGCTTCCGCAACAAGAGATATTTCTTTTCTTTTTCCTCTTTTCTTTTCTTTTAAATTTTATTTTGTTTTATCTTGGGGGGTGGTTACAGGATAGAGGGCAGATGGAAAGGGATGGGAGATGAGTAGGACAGAGATGCATGATATGTAACCCACAAAGAATCAAATAAAAAGTTAAATTGGAAAAAAAGAAATGAATAAACAAACAACAACAACAACAAAGAAAATAGATTTTTTTCATACCATGTGTTCTGATTATGGTTTCCCCTCCCTCTACTCCTCCCAGTTCCTCCTCATCTTTCTTCCCATCCAGATCCACACCCTTCCTGTCTCTCATTAGAAAACTCACGCACACATTCAGGAATCCCATTTCAAAAACACAAAATGGAAACCGTAAAACTCTTTCTGCTTTCTCTTCCACAGGGTTACCTGAGTCCTGTGAGAAAGATTTGATTTAGATAGCTTAGTTTAAGGCTGAGTGTTCTAAGGTCTGTCTCTCCCCCAGGCCCTCACCCCTCCTCTCTCTGCATAAGGTCTGGCTGTGGGTCTCTGTTATTTGTTCCCATATGTTCAGTAAGCAGCTTCTCTGATAATGGTTGAGCAAGGCACTGATCTATGAGTATAGCAGAACATTCTTTTATTGCTCTGATCCTTTAGTAGAGCAGCACTATTTGGTTTTACCCTAAGTCCCTGGGCTATCTAGTCTTAGGCTCTTGGTCACCCAGGCAGTGGCAGGTATGGGTTCCATCTCCTGGAATGGGCCTTAACTCAAATATGATACTGGTTCGTCACTTCCACAAGATATGCACCACCATTGTATTAGCATGTCTTGTAGGCAGGGCACCATTGTAGATTGAAGGGTTTGTAGCTGGATTGGTGTTTGCATTTCTCCTTGGGTAGCTTGCAGAGTACCTTCCTGTACCAACAACACTAGTCAGCAAGAGTGAAAGTTCTAGGTAGGTACCAGCTCAACTTCTCTGTGTTCAATGAGTTGGGTAGGTGTTACCTTCAGCTACGGGGCCTTGCCATCACTTTGTGAAGAGCAACCAGTAGCCTTTGCAGCAGCCTGGGTTGTTTGGAACCTTCCATGAGAACTTTTAGCCAACACTGGATTAGATCTAACCCATTCCCGGTACTTAAGCTTCATTTGGTGATGAGAGATGTCTTACACTCAATTTTAATTATATGAGAACACAAGAAAATAACAGTAGCCTGTAACTCAGTATAGGGTCTGCATCTGAGCTTCTCTGTTCTGGGACCCTGACCTCAGATTTTTCTTCAGTGAGAACAATGAGAAATAAATTTATTTTAAATGGGTCTACCACAAACCAAATAAAGGTATGCTATTTTAAGCTTTATTTTATAGGCAATTAAACTAAGTATTAGGTAAAATTATATGCACAAGGTCCTGAAACTAGCAGAGTGGAACTCTGATTATAAATATAGGATTTTTGACCTGTAGAGAGGGAAATGTTTGTTGATCAGCAAAGGAGTATTTTTTAAGTTGGAACTGGATAAAACAAATCGGCCCTGAGGAGAGAGAGCCCAAAAACTTGGAGGAAAGCTGTGATAATTATCACACACAACTGACGAGTGTTATATGGATGGATGGCCTCTGGTCTTAGTTCTGTCATTAAGGAGCAATGAGACTTATATAAATGAGCATATCGACAATGCATTGTTCTGAAGGACCTTCCTCTAATGCTCTACAAGATTCACTAGAAATATGTTTCCTTTTGAGGATGAAAGACATTTAGTTTTCTATAAAGAAAAATCAAAGCACTGCACATCTAAGCTACAAATGAATCTTTAAAGCTTGCTAACTAGAAAGCAATACTGGCCTTTTCGCAAAAACAGGGAAGTAAGAAACTTAACAGGAAACATCAGTTTTCCCAGTGACAACTAATACTTTTTGCTCTAGACTCAAATGAATCTGTTTACCCTTTAGGAAAGACAGCTAGATGGATTTCAGTTACTAAATTCCAGAGATCTAATTGTTTAGGAAGGAAACTACTTTCCACTTTCTCTCTGGTCCTTCCTGTCCCTTCTCAAGTTAACTACAGGACAAGGGCTGCCATGTGCAGGTGGGAGAGGGAAACTAGAGACAGGAAAGGAAGGAGAAGAATCCGAGGCAGGGTTAGATTATCAAGTCACAGTAAAAGATGCTGATGCTGTTATTTTCATTGAAAATAAATCTTTATTGGTATATAATATAAATATCATAGAATTCACTCCATCATTGATCATTAGTAAATATATAGAGTTTTAGAATATTGTCATCACTTCCAATAACTTCCTATATATCCTTTTCTATTAACTTCCTGTTTCCCTCCCTCCCGCAGGGACCAAGTGCTTGAAATCTGCCTTTATAAATGTGTGGTTTTTAGCAAGTTAATGTAAGTAGAGTTATAAAATATATAATCTTTCTTGGCTGGCTAAACTTATTTTTTGAATTCCATCCATGCCACAAAAATATCAAATAGTTTGTTCTTAAATATTGATGACAATATTTTTTAAGTTTATCCGTGTGTTCACTAGCAGATGGATTTTTGGATTCATTCCAGTTTGAGGCCTTGGAGAATACCATTGCTGGGAACATCCATTGCTGGACCTTTTGAGAGTCATATATTTCATTTCTCTTGGGTGTAATTGGGTATAATTGTTGTCACGTGATTCCATAATATAAAATCTAAATTTAAAAGTGACCACAGGAAAGATGATTTGGGGACCCAGAATCAAGATATAAAAAGTAGCTAGGTCCCTGTCTCAGATGCCACATTCATTTCAGAGAATGCATTTGCTTATTTTCCTCTGACCAGCCAAGCAGAACTCGTGTACACCACATTGCGGAGCCCGCTTTTTTTCCCTTGAGTGGCCTTTCTATGCCACTCAGAAAATAAAAGGGAGCAAGAAAGCCAAACTAGTCATTTCCAACTTTGCTTCCATGACACTTTCCCAGGAAATCATGGAATTTAAAGTTAAGTAAGAAAGAGACTGGTAAGCCCCTTATGGATTTGAAGGGACATAAAATTGCACAATACGTTCTCTGGCAATTCTTTCTGGCAGCACCATCTCTTACATGTCCTTATTTCCTGGGAAATGCATCCCCCAGATTCTCTTGTGGCTTCTTCACTAACCTGTTTCTCCCAAGTCCTTAATCCCTGGTCACTCACTCACCTAAAGTCTTACATTTACAGTTCCCCTTCTCAATCTCCTGTCAGTCATCCATGGTAACAGAAGTTTTCCAAAACATTCGTTTTGTTAATTTCATATATGGGTTATATAAATCACTGTATTTACACTATTTCCACTACTCTTTCTCAGCTTTCAACTCCTTCATGTCCAAACTTTTCCCATCAGTTTAATGAATTTTAATTATTATCGTTACAAATATGTGTACACATACACACACACGCACACACACACGCACACACACACACACACACACACACACACACACACACTTATTGAGTCCACTTATTGTTACTCATACCACGTATGTTTGGGGCTTACCACTTAGTATTAAATAACCTAAAAAGCTTTACAGCCAGTTAGGCTATTAACTACTCTTCTCCCTCATTAGCTTCCACTACTACGAGGTATCTAGAAGGAGGCTTCCACATCAGTGCCAGCTTGATTTTTCTAAGTTCTGTGTCCAAATTCTGTGCTGTCTTCAGCAATAGGGTCTTATCTTCAAGTTCTGGGAGGCAACCAAGGACAATAGCAATAGCTTATATTATTTAGAAGAGGTCTCTTGAATATCCTCCCCCAATGGCCAACAACTTGAAGGGAGGTTTCCCAGGCATTGGGATTTTTAATAGATAGTCTATGGCTCCTGGAAAGGAACATTATAAATCTATGTGGCATACCTCCAGTTTAGATAGATAGATAGATAGATAGATAGATAGATAGATAGATAGATAAGAGATAGATAGATAGATAGATAGATAGATAGATAGATAGATGATAGATAGATAGATAGACAGATGATATATAATAAATAGATAGATAGATACATAGATACATAGATAGATACATAGATAGTATTTTAAGTAAGCTTATAAAATAATGGTTACATATTAAACATACTTATTGTTATCTATCTTCCTTTATCTCTCCGTATCATTCTGATTCTCCCTTTCCCAGTAAAGCTCACCCATTTTCCCCCTTTGTCACACCTGTGTCACTTCTCTAGAAATCCTTCCCCACCACGGTCTTCCTACTTCCCTGCCTTCAGTATTTACTTCAGGTAATGTACTCACATTTAAGATTAGGATCCATGAATAAGAGAGAACAGAGTTTGTCTTCTTGGTCTGGGTTATCTCAGTATATTTTTCCAATTCCATCCATTTACCTGCAAATTTTATGATTTTATTTTTCTTTACAGTTATTCCATTGTGTATATGTACCACATTTTCATTATCCATTCATCTAGGTGCATCTAGATTGCTTCTGTTTCCTAGCTACTGTGAACAGAGTGGCAATGAACATGGCCAAACTATCCCTGTAGTCGGATCTGGGACCTTTGGTTACGTGCTAAATAACTGAGTTATATGGTAGATCTATTTTTAGCTCTTGAGAATTTCATACTGATTTCCATAACGACTGTACCAGTTTGAGATCCCTTGAACAGTGAATGAAGTTTCTCCTTTTCCCACATCCTTGCCAGCATTTGTTATTATTTGTCTTCTTGATCTTAACCATTCTGACTGGGGTAAGATGAAATCTCAAAGTAGTTTTCATTTACATATCCCTGATTGCTAAAGATGTTGAACAATTTTTAGGTGTTTATTCATCATTTTTATTTCTTCTTTTGAGAACTCTCTGTTTAAATTCATAACCGATTTTTTGATTGGGTTGTTTATTTTCTTGATTCTTTGTTTTTAAAGTACTTTGTATATTCTGGGTATTAATCCTTTGTTAGATTATAACTGATAAGATTAACTGGTAAGGTAACTGTAAGATTCTCTCACGTTGTTTTTTTTTTTTTTTCCCTTCACTTGATTGATTTTTTTCATTAGCTAGATAGAAGAAGGTTTTTTTTTATTTTTATGAGGTCCCATTTGTCAGTTGTTGACCTTAATTCCTGTACAAATGAAGTTATATTCAGAAAGTCCTTTCTTATATCTATATCTTATAAGGTACTGCCTACATTTTCTTCTATCACTTTTAGTGTTTCAAGTTACACATTGCAGACTTTCATCCAGTTGATTTTTGTTCATGCTGATAGATGTGGGTCAAATTTCATACTTATACATGTAGACATCCAGTCTTCAAAGCACTATTTGTTGAAAATGCTATCAATTCCCCCTCTGAATGTCCCGGCCTCATACAAAGACAATTCCTCAGCTCTGTTCTTCTTTCCCACCCAAATCTACAATGTAAGAGATATCCTTTTCTTCTACATATCCTCCTTATTTTTCCTCATAAATAATAAAATGCTACTTCTTGGATTTTACCACCCAAAGTGTATCTGATTCCCTCACCTCCATTTTCAATGATGTGTTGGTGGCAGACTGTGATCTCTTACCTGGACCAACCACTCAACCCTTATGCATCCTGTTCGTTTTATTGCTCTCAGGGTCATGCTTATGAAACAATTCTGGTGACATTTCTATTCAGCTTAAAATCCAGCCATTGCACCCAATCACTTTCAGAAATAATCAGCACTCTAATTTTTATATTACATCATTTCTCACTATTATAATAAAATATCTGAAGCTGAGTGCTTATGAAGAAAAAAAGTTTCTTTGGTCTACATTGTTGAAGAATGAAAGGCCAAGATAAGTTGTCACTAATGTTTTAACCTATGGTGGATGATGACATCATGACAGGAGTGCAAGCAAGAGAAAGAGATCACAATGACAGACAGGAAGTGTGAGAGTGAGTTAAGGCCACGCTTACTCCTTTATATAATGTTTTGGGTTATATCATTTCCTTTGTTCCCATTCCTCCATTCAACACCTCCCATGTAACCCCCTTGCTTTCTTTCAAATTCTTGTGGTGTGTGTGTGTGTGTGTGTGTGTGTGTGTGTGTGTGTGTGTGTATGCATGCATGCATGCATGCGCGTGCACTTGCATGTATTCCTAAACATACAACTTGTTTAGGCCATGTAATGTAACCCATATGTGTATGTTTTCAGGACTGATCTTTTGGTTGGTACTGTGCTCTTCCTGTGTAAGACTATTTTTCCTGCTTAGTTGCCTGTAGTTTTTGTCTAGAGTTGAGGCTTCATCAACTTCCCCTTCCACACTAACATGTCATTGATTTTGTCCTTGGAAGAAGGGGTAGAAAGATTGTAAAAGCCAAAAGAACAAAAATTTTGTTGTGAGATGATATCTCCTAGAATATCAGAGAAGCTATATCCATGAAGTCTCAACAAGGCTGCCTAAACAGTCTTGCTTTTATAACAATTGTTCTCATGAAAACTAACTGGGGATTCCACAAGTTAACTAATCTTTTCTAAGAGCATACCCCAGTGACATAAGGATCCCCTACTAAATCTTATCTCTTAATAGCCCCATATAGAGAACCAAGCTTCTAACACATAAAACTTTGGGAACAAAACACATTCACACTAAAGCACAAAGACTTCCATATTCCAAATGATTGGGCCACTAACATGCTCTTGTTTCTTAAGCTATCATTCTGGAAATGTACAATCTACAGGGGGGAAATATACAACTCCCCACACATGGTATACTTGCCTGTACATATCTTCCCGTCTCTGCCTTTTCTCCACCTTGAAGTGGCAGAGTCAACCCTAGGCAGACTACTTTGTATCTTTAGGATAAGTATGGCTTAGGTGCCCTTTCTTTATTTTCCAGTGACAATCACTATACTATGTGTTAATATTTTGTAGTTGTATCACTCCTGCTCTCAGCAAGATTCCTTTTTCAAAGGCATGTTACAGTAGAGTGTTAAGAGAACGGATTCCTAGACTTGAATCTTGATTCTGTCTTTTACTATTTCCATGACTTAAGGCTGTTATTTAAAACTTGTGCCTAAATTTCCTCATTGACAAAAATGGTAAAAAATAATAGTAGCTTCCTCATAATATTATGGAAATGAAATTAGTCAATCCATTTAAGGCATTCAAATCTTTGTATTCATCGTCATCATCATCATCATCATCATTATCATCATTTTCTCTATATGTATCCAGTTCCCAACTACCTACAGAGAACATGATATGTGAAGTTTGTGAAAGGAGTTAGTAAGCTAACAGACTTTGTGTTAAAGTATGTTATTATGTGACATAAAACAAGAGAATATAATTTTGCCTTTGCTATTCCCCAAGACTACAAGGACAGCAGTTCACAGAGCCAATGAAATCTTCAGAAGATCTCATAAGTGCCAAAGGTGACTCAGTAACCTTAGAACAAAGGAAGGAGCTATTTTAAAAGTAAAGGGCTATGGTTAGTCCAAATGTTTTACAGAGGCCAATGAGACAGAAAACTGAGGCAAGGTCATTTGAATTTGGTCTCTGAGGCATCTCCAGGGACAGAGAATGGGAAGAACAGCAGTCCCTCTGCTGCCATGGAAAGGCTACAGAAAGCTGGGCACAGCAATTCTTCAAGAAATTGAGCAGTGACCAGTAGGTAAGCACATGATAGTAGTTACAGGGTGAGGGAGAATGTCCATGGGTTTCCTTTCTTGATTACACTATCTTCCTTCTGTGGAGGTGGTTGCCTTTACAAAGACAGTGAAGGCTTACCAATTTGGGCCAGCTTCTCTATTTGTTAACCACAGTGTCTGGCCAAAACTAAAAATGGTGCCAACATACCCTAAGGAATGTCTACTCTTTTTTTTTTTGCACAGTTCTGTTAATTTGAAAAAAAAATCATTGTTCTGCTATGCTTGCCACATCTGAAAGGTGAGGAGACAGACACACAGGAAAAAATAAGAGATGTGACCAACCCAACTTGCTAACACTGGTAAAGAATGCACTGAGTCAAAGGCACCCGTCAATGTTAGTCAATCTTACATAGCTCATCACAAGGGATTAAGATTCCATTTCATCACTCAGAAACATATGGAGTGTTAATTTTTAAGTGATGCTATTCTTTAATGTAAAATGACAATAAAAATCACACTTCATGTATATATTATAAAAATTATAAAGCATGCCAGATTTGAAGGCATATGCCTGCCATCCCAGAACTTTTAGATGAGGACCATGAGTTCCAGGCCAACTTAAGGTACATGGGGACACCCTTTCTCAAGTAACAAGAACATTCACAATTCTGTATTCTAAATATCCAGAAAAATTACTGTTGCTATTTTTAACATATTCAGAAAGGTTTTCCCCACATGTGTATGTACAGATACACATACACATGCACAGACTTTAGCAAATCGATATCATATTCTACATGAACTTTCTGTCCCTGCTGTTTCACTCAATATAATACCGTGGGAAGTTTTCCAAACTCTTGTGTTTTCCATATTCATGAAAACGCAGTTTCTAACAATCACATTATTTGTTTATATTATTTTACTATTTAATTTTTGTTGGACATCTGTAGGAATTCTTCAGCCTATTTGCCATCCTACATCTGCAAAAACCTTGTTTAACTGTGTTTTCCTCTAAAAACAGTCACTTCTGAAGAAAAGATTCCAAGACGATTATAGTAAAAACATGAGCCTAATCATGGATCATAAAGTGCTGTTTTCTAGAAATTAATAGCAATCGACACATCTACCAGCACTGTGATGTGCAGAAGAACCAGTCTGCCTGACCTTCCCCAATGCCAGTGATCCTAGAGCCCTTTATCATGGGATAATGTGTTTTAGATATTGTCCTGTTGCTGTGATAAACACCACAGTAAAAAGCAATCTGGGGAAGTCAGTGTTTATCTGCTTATGAATTACAGTCCATCATTGAGAGAAACCAGGGCAGGAATTCAAGGCAGAAACTAGGAGACAAGAATTGAAGCAAAGACCGTGGAGGAACCCTGCTTACTGACTTGCTCCCTCTGGCTTACTCAGCTAACCTTTCTTATATACCCCAGACTCTCCTGTCCAAGGATGGTACTGCCCACAGTTGGCTAGGCCCTCCTACGTCAATCATTTTTTATGTAGTGTTTATCTTTCTGAGTCTCATCTACCTTGCTTGATTATTTCCAGCTTCATTCATTTATCCATGAATTACATAATTACAATTTCTTTATAGTTGAATAATATTCCTTTATTCACACATACTACTTTTGTTATCAATTAACCAGTTGTCAGTCTAGGCTGCTTCCATTCCCTGGATATTGTGAATAAAGAAACAATTAACATGGATAAGCAAGTATCTCTGTAGTAGGATACAGATTCCTTTGAGAATATGCCCAAGCTGAATCATATAGCAGTAGATCTATTTCTATAGACCCTAACTACATCTTGCCAGTCGAGATATGCCTATTAATACAATAGTTTTGGGAAGGCTTCACACTGTTTCCACAGTGGTTGGAGCAGTTTTCATTTCCACCAACAGTAAATAAGAGTTCTCCTTTCCGAATGTTTACAACAGCATTTGGTTGTTTTGTTTAGTTTGTTGTTCAGTCTTAGTTAGCCATTTTTACTGGGGTAAGAGGTTTGTATCCCTATTTGTAGATGATGTGATTCAATACATAAAAGACCCTAATGACTTCACCACCAGAAAATTCCTATAGCTTATAAACATTTTCATCAAAGTAGCAGGATACAAATTTAGCACACAAAAATCATTAGTCTTCCTATATACCAATGACAAACATACCAAGAAAGAAATCAGGCAAAGATTCTCATTCACAATAGCCTCAAAAAATCCTGTAGTAAATCTAACCAAGGAAGTAAAAAAAAAAAAAAAAAAAAGACTTGTACAATGAAAACTTTAAGAAGATGCTATAAAATGGAAAGACATCCCATGCTCAAAAATTAGAAATATTAATATTACAAAAACAAACATCCTTCCAAAACCAATCTATGGATTCAATGCAATACTCATCAAAAGTTAATGCAGTTATTCACAGAGAATAACGCATTTCTTAAATCCTGACATTCACTAACAACTGCTTTTCTGGACAGCAGGAAGCTGCATATCCCAACCCAGTCCCTCTGCTTCATCAGTTGGTACTTTAACAATTATCTTCCCTTAAATTAATTCAGTCTAAACACGTCATTGACTAATCATGTGTTTCCATCACAATGTCAGCATTCTTCACAGATCACTAAAGTGCTTTTGTATAAGGAAAACTTAGGGATTTATATTACATTGGGATTGCTTCTATAAAAAAGCATTAGTACTGCTTGACCTTGAAAATGACCTACTTGATAGATGAAAGCTGAGATTCTTATTTTTATTGGGAAGCTTATGGGCCCTCTTTTCAAAGATACTCTAATAAATGGCAAGACAGAGGTGTAGCCTGATCTGCTTGGGGGCCCTGATGGGTGATGTCGTTCTGTATGCTGTGAATATGTGTTGCTCTGATTGGTTGATAAATAAAGCTGTTTGGCCAATGGTGAGGCAGAATAAGGTTAGGTGGGACATTCTAACTAGAGAGAGAGGAAGGAGAAAGACAGAGCAAGGAGATGCTGCTAGTCACCACCAGGAGAAGCAAGATGTAAGTGCCTACCTGCCACAAGCCACATGGCAAAGCATAGATTTATAGAAATGGGTTCATTTAAGAGGTAAGAGCTAGCTAGTGAGAAGCCTGAGCCATTAGGCCATATCATTTGTAAATAATATAAGCCTCTGTGTGTTTATTTGGGTCCAAGCAGCTGCAGGACTGTGGGCCGTGGGAGCCAGGTGGGACCACAGGAAAATTTTCAACTACAGGGGTCCCCTGGTGGTGGGGTCAGAATCCATCCCTGGTGCATGAACAGGCTTTTTGGAGCCCACTGTCTATGATGGGACACCTAGAGCAGCCTTGAGGCAGAGGAGGGGCTTGGACTTGCCTCTACTGGATATGCCTCCCCATGGGAGGCCTTGTCTTCTTGTGGGGAGGAGTGGGAGATGGGGAGGGGGAGGCTGGGGGGCAGGAGAAGGGAAGAGGGGGATCTTTGATTGGTGTGTAAAATGAATGGAAAAAATTTCTTAAAAAAATAAAATGAGAAAACAGGAATCAAAAAAAAAAAAAGAAAAAGATACTCTAATAAATGGTCTTGAATCTCACAGATTAAAACATACAAAGCATAATGGTATTGACTGAATTCAGTGAGCTTCTCTTCGTTTCATTTACAAAAGAATTGGCAAAACATTGGTTTGTCTACTGGGAGAGAAAAGCCATCAACAGTCTTTCTCACTTTGGACTATAATTCTGTGTACTATAATTCTGACCTGTCAGACAAGACGTGCTTCCCAATGCAATAGTGGTAAGAATGTCTTAACGTTAACCAATCACTTCCCAGTCGGGTTTGAAGCCTGCTCCATGGGAGGTAATACATTCCCAGTATTGTAAGTCTGCTTTAAAAGCCTGTGGCTGCAGAGATCACAGGCCATAGGGGAGAATGAACTACTGGTGTTTTGCTAGATGGACATATAACCACACATCTGTCTCCTAAACATCTGTGTTCACCCGTAGCCTGGTTGTGCTCTCAGACTCAGAGAAGTTTCTTTATGTAGACTGTGACTGTCAATGAAGGGGTTCACAGTTGTTCAGAGTGCTGAGAATAAGTGTCTATTGAGTGCTCAGCCCTCAGTAACATGGCTATATCATTACCTCCAAGGCCTAGGGGGCATTTGATAGTGCAATGTCAGGATTTAAGCCTCTCCTCTGTGAAGAATTGCATTGGAATGTTGATGGGGATTGCACTGAATCTATAGATTGTTTCTGTCAAGATAGCCATTTCAAAATATTAATACTTCCAATCTATGAGTATTAAGTATTAGTGAGACATCTATGTCACTACCTCCAAGGCCTAAGGGCATCACAGAGGAGAGAGCAGGAAGACTGGGACAGCTCAGGATGGAGAGGAGTGCTATGAAACTCTGTCTTATGGAAACATCATAGCTGTTGTGATCACGAACACATGGCAGCTATGGCTACTTACATAAGATCTGTATGAAAACAAAAAATAAATGGAGATGGGAAAGGGACTGTTGGGGATAAGTCAGCAGCAATAGAGAGATAAAAAGAGGGTAATGGAGGGTTACTGTGAGCACAGATAATTCTATACACAACACTGCTAAAAGAAGAAAATTAGTTTCTTTATTCCTTTCAAGATAAGATTATGAATACAAAATTCTTTCTCAGTCTTATTGTTGTGACACAAGAGACCTTGAAATGGTATCTAACATTTCTTTGAGTTTGTATCTAATACCTTAATCAGACAAAAATTTCAAAGCCTATATCACTGATCCAAACTGCCTCAGAAATTATTTTTCCTATAGAGTCTTCCCAAGTAACATAGTAGATGGTTCACATAAGCATTTATAAGATAGTAGTGTGACTTGAAAATGTAAACACTGGATGGAATAGTCCAACTGCAATGCTGAGTGACCAGAATCTAATAAACAGAGAAATAGAGTATGTGGAGATGTGGTCTCCAGACCCATAATAACAAGGAAACAAGCAACAATACACAGGGGATAGGGAAGAGGAGCAAAAGAAAAGACGTGTGATATTAATTAATAATTTCCAGAACTAGCAGATATTCACATATAGGTAATAAAAGTAAATGTTATAAAATATGTTATTGATTTTTTGGTTGATTGGTTTTTGTTTTTTGACCTTATAACAATTCTGAAAATTAGACACTGTTGTCCTCAAAGTGAGTACCTCTATTCTACTGAGCAATTTACTAACCAAGTCCTGCTAGCACCCACTCCATGAGAAGCTGGCTGGTACGTGCCATCTTGATGAGGGATAATGTCATATTCAAGTACTAAGCACCCTATGGTATAACATGAGAATAAGTGATTCTATCAAGTGCTCTAATCAAGCATTGTGTTGACTCTTATACGGCCACAGACAGTGCAATAGAACCTTCAAAGATCTAGTTCCTAGTGGTGCATTAATGCTAAAGCCTGATCTCTTTAAAGCAAATGGTTTCCATTTCTTAAATATGTCATCATACATTTAATGGCTCATTATCAGGAGAGCATAGTCATGGATAAAGGGGAGCTATCTTTAGTCTACCTGTTAGAGAATGAATTCAGTGTTCTCTTAAGATTTGAGACAATGTCTCTCTACGCATCTTTGCCCTTTACAGTGGCTAACCCTCAAGAAGAAACTACTGGTCCTCCCCAAATGATCAAACTATAAATACACTAAAGCACATCCACAAGTGGCTGAAATTTTAGAGTTATCAGATAGGAATCTCTCTTCTTTAAGAAAATAGATGATAAGGTGAAACTACAACCTAGAATGTGTAAGCACAAAAGAAAACAAGAAAATTATAAGTGCGAACAAACATTACTGTATCAGGAATGCAATGAGTTTAACCCGCAAAATAGCCAGAGGGGAAAAAAACAAGTGAAACAGTATACATATTAATTTTAAAAATTCCCTAAACTGGGGCTGGAGAGATGACTCAGCAGTTAAGAGTGCTTGTTGTTTTTGCAAAGGACCCAGGTTCGATTCCTAGCATCCACACAGCAGCTCACAACCATCTGTAACTCCAATTCCAAGGGATCTGACGCCCTCTTCTGACCTTCACAGGCTGCAGGCATGCACATTGCACACAAGAATACATACACTCACATATACACACACAAAACACTCACACACACAAAATAAAGTAAATGTTTTTTAAATTCAATTGCTAAACTGAAATATGGAAAGGAAAATTAAGAAAATTCAGAATAGAATGTGAGTCATATAGGTTAGAGTACACACATAGGTTACATGTGTATGCATATATCTGTATACATAGGTGTCATTTGAACCTTAGAAAATAAGAAAGAGAAGACAGAATGGAACAATTATAAAAGTAAAGATATTTATCTAGATTTTTCAAGATAAAAAGAGAAGAGAGTTGAATTGCTAAAATTGAGAATTAAGGTTTTCTTACAAATCATTGGGAAAGGGGGAGAATTGTGTGGAAATCATATTAACAACTGTATCTTGAAAAGTTTAGATAGATGAAATAGATACATTTATAGGATAGCATAATCAGAGTGGAAGAAAAATAGAAAGTCTTAATAATTATAATAGGATATAAAGTTGGGAAGGAGATATGTTGGGGAGTTCTTGAGGAAAATTAGAAGAGTGGGAGTGGATGTAACTGAGATATATTATATGCATGTATGTAATTTTCAAAGAGTAAGTAAAAATATTACTTAAACAAAGGAAAAACTAAAGGTAGGTAATATTTTTGAATTGCCAAATTCCAAAATAAAATGGAATAAATAAAACTGTGCCGCCGGGCGGTAGTGGCGCACACCTTTAATCCCAGCACTCGGGAGGCAGAGACAGGCGGATCTCTGTGAGTTCGAGGCCAGCCTGGTCTCCAAAGCAAGTTCCAAGGGGCAAAGCCACACAGAGAAACCCTGTCTCGAAAAACCAAAAAAAAAATTATCCCTGTTCCACAGAGCATGAGATGAAAGTCAAACTTAATATCTTAAGCAACTTATTAGAAGATGAATAAGAATCTTCTGAAATTAATAAAATATAAGTGATAAGTTCAAGACATAAGAATGTAAAAACAAGATAAATCTGAACAAAACTGTATTTACATACATTTTTCAGATTGAAACCATACAAACATTTTCTAATAATAAATAGCACAAAGAGACATTATATTTAATGGAGCAATATTAATACTGACTAGGATTCTGTTTCTGAGCAAAAAGAATGAGAAGGGTAAGCCAATGCATTGAACATTCTAAAATGCTAAAAGAAAACGCTGCCTAGAATTCTATACCCAGCAAAGATAGCTTTTAAGATTAATCAGATCCAGATGTTGTTGCCCATGATTGTAATCCCAGCATTAGGAGATAAAAGTAGGAGTATTATCAGTCTTGGGACGTCCAATGCTACATAGCAGGACCCTGTCTCAGTAAATTAATTATTAATTAATTAATTAATCCCAAGCAAATAAAAAATGAGAAAACTATTTGTTTAAAAGCCTAGGGGAGAAATATTAAGTGGAATTCTTCAAGCAAAAATTGAAAGATTCTAGATGATGATATATGGAAATGCAGCAAGAAATGAGGAAAGTAGAAGAGGCAAATACTTCTTTACCCTTTGGTTATAGTTACCAAACCAGAACAGAAGCATAGCTGTGAATCATTAACTCTACCTGTAGCTACAAAATTCCTTAGAAATGCTAATTTAGGAGCTGGAGAAATGTCCCAGCAGTTAAGAGTACTTACTGTGCTTCCAGCGGACCAGAGTTCAGATCCCAGGACCAGGACCACCAACTTTTTGAAACACTAACTCCAGAGGTCCAATGGCTCTGGCCTCAGCAAATACCTGCACTCACTTGTACATACCCACGTGCAGATACACACACATATACATAGTTTAAAATAAAAATATTTTTAAAAGGGAAAGAAATGAAAATTGACATACACCAAACATCGCATATGAAAATGCATTGGCACATTAAGACTAGGCTGGTGCTGAAGGCAATCAAACAGGCTCCACAGAATCTTCCTAAGCACTGCACCACGCTCCCAGGCCCCTTGATGAATGAAGCTGATGAATCACCCTTTAAATCGTCTTGACCTCTACTTTAAACACCTCTAGTGGAGGCAAAGGTCTGAGTAAGATCTTCAAACACAGGGTTTAGTCCTCCTGTAGGTATTAACATTTCCGCCACCTAAATTGTGATTCTCCTTAAATATTTAATGTAAATCCTTTTAATCTTGTTTACACCCAATGGTAGAGGACAAGAAATGATCATTTTTCTGATTAGAATTATGGAAGAGTGCTCTCTGCCTACATAGATGGTTTTTAGAAGGCACTGGGTGTCAATGAAAATCACCAGCGTTGATTTCACTTAGATGTGGCTAACACTCATGCCAACGTAAGCTATGACTCACTTCCCTCAGGACCCGTGCTGTCTACAATAGACAGGGTGGTTCCTCACACCCCAGGCTTTGCATGTGAGTTCAGGCCCCTGTAATCTTCCATCACACAAACGCATTATTTGGGCCTTCTATCTGCAATTACATTGTACACACCCAAATTCATACTAGAGGGAAAGATAGGGAGAGAAAAAGAGTTCCATGACTGACAGTACTATCTTCATAATAATCAGGTGAGCTGCACAGGCAGAACCTAGGGAGCATGCCAAAAGCCATTTCTTTTGCCTTCAATAATCCCCATCCTTTTGTGGCTCTATATGACATATATCTTTTTCAAGTTTGTTTGTTTTGGCTGCCAAAACAAGTTCACACTCCTCCAAGGGAGTAAGCAAAAGGAAAAAAGAAAATCGGCCTTTCCAACATTAGCAGAGAACCAAACACTTGGCGGCATCTGTCTGGCATTTTCTGGCAGGGGCTCCATCTCATGGTCTAAGTTGTATAGGCAAAATCAGAAGCTGATAAACCTGCCAGACACAGAAGATATCCCCAGTCTCAGTGTCTTCTGGTACTCTGGGCCAACCCAATGCTTGCCTTATTGTGCTATAAGAGAAGGCCTGTCCCTTTCTGAATGGAGATGAAGGAGGAGTGAATTGGGAGGGGGTAGAGGGGATGGGAGGAGACAGGAGGAGAGGAGAGAGGGGAAACTGTGGTCTGGATGTAAAATAAATGAAAAAAATAAATAAAAAATGTAATATTAAAAAATGAAAACATTTGGAAATGTTAAGTACACTCATTATCTCTATTGTATTTACAGTTTTCTGAGTATGTGCATATATTAAAACATCAAATTGAATATGTTAAACATGTACTGCTTACTATTAACATCAATAACACTTTAAAGGTGTCTAAATACAATGTATAGATCTGGGACTGGAGAGATGGATGAGTAGTTAAGAGCACTTGTTGCTCTTGCAGAGGATCTAGTTTTGTTTCCTGGCACCTGTATGGTGGCTCACGACTAAATTAGACCAGGGGATCTAATGCCTTCTTCTGACTTTTGAGGGCAATCAGTCACCCATGTGGTACACATAAGTAAATGCACGCAAAACATTCATACATGTAAAATATAAATAAATTTTTGAAAGTTTTTAAAGTATAGATCTATCTTCTTAAAACTTTCCTTACCGAGGTCCTGCAGTCATAGGGGTTTGCAACAGAAGAACACAGGGCTGGGAAGAGTCTTTTCTGGTAACGTGCTTAGCTTGCAAGCATGAGAATGTGAATTTGATCTCCTTCAAGCAGATTCACCTCTAGAGAGTGAGAAGATATGTAAGTGCAGAGTAGAATGGCCTCCACAACAGACTGCAACTTACCACGAGGCCAAGGTGTAGCAGCCATGTTCCTTGCAATGAAAATCATTGCTGCTCTCTTCAGCTTTGGTAAATTAAGAAGGATGTTAGATTATCCTAATGTCCCTAGGCACAAGCTTCCAAATACTCTGAAATAAAATGCTACTTCTGCAAAAAAAAAAAAAAATGTTTTTTCTAGCAACCAGAAAAAAAATTAGCTAGAACTCCTATGCACAGAAATACTCATGACTATACAAAATAAACTGTCATGAAGACATACATTTGACCTCTTTCTTCCCAAATCTAAAAACATTTGTTGGAGCAAAGTAAAATAGAAGTTCACCCCAATGGCCAATTGACAGCTGCTGCTTCCAATGGGATATGACTTGCTCAAGGTATGAACAAAAAGGTATAGTGTCAAAATGAGACTTCACTCTCCAGTTCCTTTGGAAGCATTCCTAGGTGCTCCTAAAGAGCAATGAAAAGTTCATCCTTGGCATAGTGACGTAGCATCTCCACGGTGCTAACCACTGGGTGTCTTTATTAACGAGTCTTCCCATAGGAAGTAAACCTAACTGAATATGAACTGTAAAGAAGGAAGAAAAACATTTGGATATACTAATAAGAGGTGCTTTACGTCAGACTTCAGAGAAGCAGAAATGAGATTTAACAAAAGGAACTTATATAAGATGTCACCATACTTCTTTCAATAGCTAATAGAACAAAGAACAAGATATCAAAGTTAATATGCATGAAAAAATAGAATAGCAGAGGTAAAGGGGCTTGAAGTCTTCTGAGCTTTACACGTTACTTAATGCTGTATAAAGCAATCAATGCATTACATAAAATTAATTTGAAATTACAAAAAAAATATATTCCAATAGCAAAGAATTGAATATAACCATCCCCATCGACTGAGGAGAAAATAATATGTTCTACCAGCATGATGATAAAATAATCAAAATGTAATGGAATTATGCTGAAAGTTACAGCAGAGTTAAAATCCTTATAGACCACAGGAAGTCAATAGATAATATCTAAATGTACTAAATTAGGAGAAAGTTCTACAAATACATGATTATCTATAATAGAGTTAAGATCATTAAGAAACAACCAAAACAATTAAAGGCAACTAAGTTCGGGAATAATTAGGAAGGGTCACTTATTCAATATAACTGATGTCCTTATAGGATCTCCACAGGAAGGCAGAGACGTAGGAGAGAATTAGAGGGTGACAATAAATGCTAAGGATGGCCAGAAAACTACCCAAAGCTGAGAAATATCGTGGGAAAGACTGCTCTGCACAGATGTATGGCTTCACCAACTCTACAGTTTGGGGGTTTAGCCTCTAGAACTAAGATAATAATATGCTGGTTTTAGCTACCCAGTTTATGACATACTGGTAAGGTAGCTCCACAAGAATGAAAGGGTAAAGAGCATTAAAAAAAGACACAGTATAAAAGATGTTTTCCATTTTTTTATTTTGTTTTTGCCTTTTGAGTAGAGTTTTTTTTAAGAGAGCTGTCAGTGTACCCTGTCAGTAAGAGATCTGGGATGTGATTTTCCCCAGAGGCAGACAGACATCCAAGTGTCGTCAGTGGGCTTATATATGTTTCCTGGAATCTAGAGCCATCAAACATTGCTATATGATACAAGAAAAGACTTAAGGGTTTTAAAAACAAATGGGAGTAATTATCAGCCTAAGGCTAGCATAAGAGGGTATGCTAAAACTAACCAAAATCTCATTTTCATTGACAGCAAAGGCAAAGATACTGACTGTCTCTTGTGAACAAAATGTGGGATGAAAAAGGGAGCCAACCCAAAGCTACTTTGAGTCTTGTTAACATGAATTCCTGGGAAGGCAAAAAGAATTCCCAATAGAGAGCAAGATCACTCAAGAGACCATCAGGAAACCAAGGGTATGAGGAGAGTGATTCATTGGAGGAAACACATCAACTAAGACCAAAAGAAACAGGCATAGGCTTTCAATGGATTCTCAAATCATTCAAGAAATGCTCAGTAGAGAAAGAATCACTTTTAATTACTTATAGAATCCTGAGAGAATGAAATCAACATATTATACTAACAATCAAGAAGTGACTTTCCTTCCACCATTTTGATGGTGTTTTAAAAAAAAAAAATGGGGCGTCGAGAGGAAGATCGGCAAAGGACCATGATGCTCATGCAAGGCCACCTGAAATGCTTCACACAATTGAAGCAAGAGAAGAGATAACCACAAAAGAATTGTTAACTTAAAATCACTTTCAAAGAGGGATTTTTGTCTATCACTGAACTTTCTGGTAGCAGATTCACCTACACAACACAAACAACCAGAGTAAAACCATATGTTTGAGGCCCAGGGAAGTGGCTCCATGGTTACAAACTATTGCCCCACAAGCATGATGACCTAAGTTCAAACCTCAGAACTCACATACAACACCAGATAGGTAGTATGCATTTGTGATCCCAGCACTGCTATGGTGAGATAGAAGGCAGAAACAAGAGAATTACCCATCCTGGAATACACAGAGGAGAAGCAGAAACAAGAGAGACCCTTGCTCAACAAGGTGGAAGGTGAGAACCAACTCTGGAAAACTGTCATTTGACTCTATCCTTGAGGCATGGCACACACACACACACACACACACACACACACACACACACACACACGCACGCACATGCACACACATGCACGCATGCACGCACGCACACACAGAGAGACTTTTTAAAAAATACATGTGTTTGAAGTGTCTCTGAAATACCACAGCCTCCAAGACTTGCAGGGTCAAGATCCTGGGGAGCAGGCAGTGCACTGACACAGCTCTGACATGCTAACCTGCACTGACACAGCTCTGACATGCTAACCTGCACTGACACAGCTCTGACATGCTAACCTGCACTGACACAGCTCTGACATGCTAACCTGCTTTGCCCAGAACATTTTTCCTGTTAAGTAAAACTGCTTAAAATCTGAGAAGCGAAGCAGAGTTTCCCACAATCTCACAATGCTGAGTGGCCAAAAACAGTTCAAGGCACCAGAGAAAGAGACTTTAAACACAAAATTTCCAAAGAGACGAAAATAGCAGTGCCTGGCATCCTGCCCTCCTTTCCCCAGCAGTGTATGCCAGTTCCTAGACGGTGTACAGGATCCTGTTAAATTCTCCCAAAATTGTATTTAATCTGCTAAAGGACTACATCTTAAGGCTATACTAACTATAAATACATGAGACCTTACAAAAGGCAAAACCAAATTTTAATTGGCTCCGTCTGTGTACAAAATTGATCTCCCATTATTCTAACTGTCTGGCAGAAGTTGAAATTAATCCTCTTAGGAATAATAGCCTCCATAGCTTCTGTGATTTTATACACACATGCAATCAAATACAAAATTTTAAAACTAGCACAGATGCATAAAAGAAGGCCAAGTAAGAAAATGGACAATAAAAATAAAGTCAAAACTAATTGTATGTTAGATTATAAGACATATACTTTTAAAAAAAATCTTTGATTAATTTCTCAGAAAGTGAATAATGACATAGATACTGTTGCCAACAAAAATTAGAATTAAAAATATCCAATGGGAATTCCCTAACTCAATGGTGAATAAACAAAAATAATCACCATAATCAACTTCACTGAGCTGAGGGGAGATGGGAGATGGCCAGTTCTGTAAAACTGATGCAATTGTGGGGCAGAAAGAATAAATGAGAATAGAGATGATCATGGTACATGGTGGAGAATCCCAGCATGAGCGTAAACAGAAACAGTGAGTAGCAGACAGAAACATTTGAAGATGCAATGTTCCATAACCAAAGAACATCACTAAGCAAAAATATGGAAAATTCCCATTATCCAGAACAGAATACAAATTGAGAAAGCAGACATATTTTATAACAGTTTCATTAATTCTTTGAGAATTCAGTTTGATCGTATTCATACACATACCCAGATCTACTACTTTTCCCTACTCATCCAATATTACGTCCTTTTCTTTTTTGTTTTAGTGCATTGTTCCAGTTCGTGCTGCCCATATACTGTTGTGTGTTAGGCATATCCCGGAGCCTGGTCAACCAGGGCCACTCCCCTAAAGAAAAAGGAATCTCCCCCTCCAAGAAGCCTTCAATTGCCAGTAGCTCTTCAGCTAGGGGTGGGACTTCCTGATCACCTCCCAACTCCATGCTGAGATTTTTGTCTGGCATGAGCTTAAGCAGGTCTTTTGCATGTTATTACAACTGCCATGAATTAATATGCACAACTGCCCTTTTGTGTTTGGAAAACACTATTTGATTGTAGTCATCCTCTGTCTCTTACTATCTTTCTGCCCATTATTCTTCAATAATTCCTGAGCCTCACAAAGAGGAAGTGTAAGATAGATGACTCATGTAGAACTGATAAATACACAGTCTCTTATTCTCTGAATCTTAACTAGATATGGGTCTCTGTATGAATCACCTTCCACTACAAAAAGAAGCACTATGACGAGAGTTGATGCACTAATCTACGGGTATAGAGACAAGTCACTAGGAGCTAATTTAAAACTATGTTCATTTATCAAAATAGAAGGTTCTCCTCTAGAACTTTTGGCTTGTCTATCCACAGGTTCTTGGCCCCACTGATGATGACAGGTGTGAGTTATATCTTGTGGAGTGAGCCTTAAATCCAATCAGAAAGTGGTTGGTTACTCCCATGGCATTCATGCCATTATTACACCAGTGGGTATACCTTGCCAGTAAATCATTAGTATAGTTCACAGAGTTCACATCTAAGTGAGATTGGTGATTACTTTTCTCCTATGGTAGTGTAATTAGCACCTTCCAACCTATGAGAGCTAGGCAGTAGGAATGAAGGTTCCAGATCAGTATCATCTGGATTTCTCCATGTTCTGTGATTCAAACATGTGGTGTCTTCAGCAATATGGTCTTACCATCAAGTTCTGAGCAGTAAGAGAAATTGAAACACTCTGTAATGATTTGGGGTCTATGGGACCCTACTAGCTAACAATACCAAAAGAATTAACCCGTTCCAGGCACTGGGCTTTTAATTTATTAGTTTGGCATACATTTAAAAAGAAAAACAACAAGAAGAAGTAAACAAAAAGACAGCTTATTTACCTTCAAATAACAGAAAATTTGAACACTATCTTAGATAAAGTGATAGAAGCTCGAAAATATTGGAATTGTAATATCTAAGGGCTGAAAATTGTCAAAATATGGTATTCAAATATTATGACAAAACAAAAATAAAAAACACTTCCTCTGGTTAATTAACACAAGAAATATACCAATAAATGAAGACTAAATGAGTATGATAGTAGAAAACAAGGGTAAGAATACATGAATGTTTGCCTGGCTATAGAATTAAACAAGAACACCAGGTGACCGCTGGTGAGAAGAGTTGTGATTTGTTAACATTGTCTGGGATCTGATACTATTTTGCATTGTAGGTATACAATCTGAAGGAAAGGTCATCAGTCTCCCCCAGCACCCTCCTTTAGCCAGGTATGATGGCACATGTCTACAATCCTGGAATCATAAGTTCCAGGTCAGCCTGGGCCAAGTAAGCACCAGGCTGGCATAAATTTGATCATTTAAATGAAACACAAAGCTTTAAAAGGATGGTTACCAAAAAACAAATTTTAATGCTTACATTTCTGACATTGTTCTCGGCCTCTCCCTGAGCTAGGCCAGCCATGGCGGTGGTGAAGACCCTAAGTCCCAAAGCCGAGGTGGCCCGGGCGCAGGCAGCGCTGGCGGTGAACATTAGCGGGCACGGGGCTTGCAGGGTGTTCTCAGGACCAACTTGGGGCCTAAAGGCACCATGAAGATGCTTGTTTCTGGTGCTGGAGACATCAAGCTTACTAAAGATGGCAATGTGCTGCTTCACGAAATGCAAATTCAACACCCAACAGCCTCTCTAACAGCAAAAGTAGCTACAGCCCAGGATGACGTCACTGACGATGGCATCACGTCCAATGTCCTTATCATCGGGGAGCTGCTGAAGCAGGCCGACCTCTACATTTCAGAGGATCTTCACCCCAGGATAGTAACTGAAGGTTTTGAAGCTGCGAAGGAAAAGGCACTCCAGTTTTTGGAACAAGTCAAAGTAAGCAGAGAGATGGACAGAGAAACCCTGATCGATGTGGCCACAACATCTCTGCGAACTAAAGTTCATGCTGAACTTGCAGATGTCTTAACAGAGGCTGTAGTGGACTCCATTTTGGCCGTTAAGAAAAAAGATGAACCCATTGACCTCTTCATGGTTGAGATCATGGAGATGAAACATAAATCTGAAACTGATACAAGCTTAATCAGAGGGCTTGTTTGGATCATGGAGCACGGCATCCTGATATGAAGAAAAGAGGAGAAAGTGCCTACATCCTCACATGCAATGTGTCCTTAGAATATGAGAAAACAGAAGTGAATTCTGGGTTTTTTTTACAAGAGTGCGGAAGAGAGAGAGAAACTAGTAAAGGCTGAAAGAAAATTCATTGAAGACAGTTAAAAAGATAATAGAGCTGAAAAAGAAAGTCTGTGGTGATTCAGATAAAGGATTTGTCGTCATTCATCAAAAGGGGATTGACCCCTTTTCCTTAGATGCCCTTGCAAAAGAAGGCATCGTGGCTCTGCGCAGGGCCAAGAGGAGAAACATGGAGAGGCTGACCATTGATGATGGCTGTGTTGTCCCGGGCCCTCGGGCAGTAGAAGTGGCAATGGCAGAGGCTCTGATTAAATACAAGCCCAGCGTGAAGGGCAGGGCGCAGCTTGGAGTACAGGCATTTGCAGACGCCTTGCTCATTATCCCCAAGGTTCTTGCGCAGAACTCTGGTTTTGACCTTCAGGAAACATTAGTTGAAGTTCAAGCTGAGCATTCAGAATCGGGTCAACTTGTAGGTGTGGACTTGAACACAGGTAAGCCAATGGTGGCAGCAGAGATGGGTGTGTGGGATGGCTACTGTGTGAAGAAGCAGCTGCTGCACTCCTGTACTGTGATTGCCACCAACATTCTCCTGGTTGATGAGATCATGAGAGCTGGAATGTCTTCTCTGAAAGGTTGAAGTCTACCTTGTAACTGAATCTGTAATACTACAGAATGATGTGGGGAAAATGGTCATTTTTGTCCAAGATTCTAGTGATTTGGAAAAGAATTTTCTCTTCCGTTTGAAGAAAATGAACAGGACATTTGGCACTTATTCAAGTTACAATACTGTAAAAAAAATTTTTTTGCATTGAGTGTATGCATACGGTCATAAAGTGGAACCTTTTTAACCCACTGAACAAGATGTTTTCGAGACAATGACACAAAATTACATATTTAAAAAAAATACTTACATTTCTGTCAAAGAAACTTAATCTCACTCAAAACATACCCACAAAGAAATATCAAGACACAAAAATACTCAGTGACGGTCAGAAACCAAATGGCTCCTTCCAGCACTTCTTTCCAGAGATCTGAGAGGCTCATGGTACATATGTTAAAAGCATAATATATTCTGGAGAAACAGCTCAATGTGTAAGAGTGATTGAATTCAAATCACCAGTACCCTCATACAAAGCACTGAAAGGGATGGAGACAGGGAGATAATTGGCAATTGCCAGCCTAACTCCAGATTCAGTGAGAGACCCTGTCTCAAGGAAATAAGGTGGAGAGGCATAGTACAAGACACATACATACATACATATCACTCCCACATATATGAAAAATAAAGAAAAAACAAAACATCAACACTAATAAAATTGCCTTTTGCATCCAATTATCCATATCAATGTGCACCTAGTACAATGAAAACCTAGTACAAAATCCAGTCTTGTACAATGATTTGTGGTATGTATACTGTGTGTTACATGGAATTAAACTTGGAGTTTAAAAAAGAAAAAAAAGAAAAGTAATCAGAGTAGAGACCTGTGGCCCTAGTTTACTCTCTACTGCTGTGATAAACACCAAGACCAAAGGCAACCTGGGAGGAAAGATTTATTTCCTCCTACACTTGCAGGTAACTGTTCATCACTGAGTGAAGTCAGGGTAGACACTCAAGGCAAGAACACAGAGGCAAGAACTGAAGCAGAGTTCATGGACGAATATTGGCTTGCTCTCTGTGGAATACAGATTTTTAAAGCCTGTTCTTATGAATTCAGTGAATTTCCTTGGTGTCTATCGTAATGTCTTCCTTTTCATCACTTATGAGTGTGAATCCTGTCTCACTTTCTATTGGTTAATTTAGTGAAAGTTTTCTTAATCTTGTTGATTTTCTCAAGGAATCAGCTCTTCATTTCATTGATTTTTTGTGAGTTTTTTTGTTTGTTTTTATTTCTATTTCACTGATTGCATCCCTAGGCTTGATTATTACTTCCCATCTACTCTTTTTGGGTATTACTTTTCTTATTTTTCTAGATCTTTCAAGTATGTCATTGAGTTTTTAATATGAGATCTCTCCAGGTTTTGTGTGTGTGTGTGTGTGTGTGTGTGTGTGTGTGTGTGTGTGTGTGTGTGTGTGTGTAGATACTTAGTGCTATGATTGTCTCTTATGACAGTCTTCACTGTGTCCCACAGGTATGGGTATGTTGCGATTTAATTATTATTCAATTCTAAAAAAGTTTTTCATTTCCTTCTTGATTTCTGTCTTGACCAAATTTTCTTTCAGTGTTGAGTTGTTTAGTTTCTATGCATTTGTACACTTTCTGTCATTTCTGTTGTTGTTGATATCCAGCTGCAATCCATGGTGATCAGAGAGGATGCAGATTGCTGTGTCAGTTTTCCTGTATCTGTTAAGAACTCTTTGTGTCCTGATATGTGGTCGATTTTGGAGAAATTTCCATGAACTTCTGAGAAGAAAATGTACCATTTAGTATTTCTAAAGAATGTTCTGGCTGGGCGGTGGTGACGCACGCCTTTAATCCCAGCACTTGGGAGGCAGAGCCAGGCGGATCTCTGTGAGTTCGAGGCCAGCCTGGGCTACCAAGTGAGTTCCAGAAAAGGCGCAAAGCTACACAGAGAAACCCTGTCTCGAAAAAAAAAAAAAAAAAAAAGAATATTCTGTAGATATTTTTCAGGTGCATTTGATTCATGGTATTATTTGACGCCAACATTTTAGTATATCTGATTCATGATATTACTTGACTCCAGCATTTCTTGGTTTCATTTTTTGTCTCGGTGTTCCGTCTATTGGAGAGAGTTGGGTATTGAAGTCACTCACTACCACCGTTTGGATCAATATGTGATTTTGGATGCAGTAGGGTTTCTTTTCTAAAGTCAGGGGTCCTTGTGTTGTTGTGTAAATGTTTAGAATTATGATGCCCTCTTGGGAGATTTTTTTCTTTAATGAGTGTATGGTATCCTTCCCAGTCACTTCTGATTAGTTTTGGTTTGGAGTCTACTTTGTCATATATTAAAATAGCTATACTTTGATGACTACGTGTTGTATAGGGATTCTTTTCTGGCCCTGTCTGTTTGGTGTTTTGTATGCCTCTCACACCTTGATAGGTATCTCTTTCTTTGGATGGGGGAAGTTGTATTCTATGATTTTGTCAAAAAATATTTTCTATGCATTTGCCCTGTATTTCTTCTCCTTCCTTTGTGTGTGTGTGTGTGTGTGTGTGTGTGTGTGTGTGTGTGTGTATGTGTGTGTGTCCCAGAATTCCTGACTATTTTATGCCTGGATGTTTTTAGAATTACTATTTTCTTTGGTTGAACTATCTGTTTCTTCTTATCATGCCTTCAAGACTTGAAAATCTTTCTTCCTTGTCTTTTAATCTGTTGGTGAGGCTTACCTCTAAACACCTTGTTTTACTTCCTGATTGTTTCACTTTGAGGTTTATTTCAGTTTTGGTTTTATTTAGTGATTATATTTCTTTCTTTACTTCTCCTATTACATCTTATACAATTTTCCTCATTTCATTCAATTGTTTGTGTTTCTATTATTTTCATTAAAGCATTTATTCATATTCTATTTAAGGACCTCGAACATATTTGTAATTGCTATTTTGAAGTCCTTGTCCTGTGCTTCAGCTAAATTGCTTTTCTCAGGGCATATTACAATAGGGATGTGGGTTCCTGGAGCGGGCATATTGTCTTGTTGTTAAAGTTTGTGTTTTTGTATTGAGATCTAGGCATCTGAAGTTATGACATTTGTTCTGGTTTTGGTGTGGCTTATCTAGTCTCACCTCTGTTGGGTGGGTGTTCAGTTCTTTGGCTGGTGTTGGCCAAATCTGACAGATTGTGAACGAGAAGAATGTTTGATTTTCAGTGCCAGGGTCATTTTTGGTTTTAGGGTTCATACTCTGACTAATTCCAGATCTGAAATTCTTGCCTCTCAACCAAGCTGGCTTATATCAGACACTTTCTTCTGAAAAATGAAGTAGTTTAGGTGACGACAATTTATGCATCTGCTGTGATTATTTGAAAGAGAAATGGCATACATATAACTCATGTATTTGGACACAGTTGGTGGCACTCATGGTGGAAGGTCTTGTAACTTTTAGATTGTAGAGCCTTGTTGGAGCAAGTTCATCACTGGGGGCAGGCTTTGAGAGTTCATAACCTTTCCCCATTTCCAGTTTGTTCTCTCTTTTTGGGGTTTTCAGTCGAAGACGTGCTCTCTCAGCTTTCTGCTCCAGGTGCCTGTTACAGTGCCCACTGCCAGCATAGACCCTCTCTTTGAAATCGTAAGCCAAAATAAACTTCATTCCTCCTTGTTCTTGGTCATTGTGTTTTAACATAACAACAGAAAATTGAGCATATAATATACCTCCTTACAAGAATAGGGCACTTACAAACTCACACCCAAAATGTTTATTATAATTTTCAGTGAGTTTCCAATTAGCCTTTTGTTCGGCCTTCATGCACCATGTGAGCTGTAATGTCACAAACGTTGCTCATCCTATCTTGTTATGAAGGGTATGCACATTTCAGAGCCATTAGAAGGCACTCCTTACCTTCCTCCTCCCTTTTATGAGCTTTATTCTATTGGTAATAGTCTGCTCCACAGCGTGGAGATAACTTTTTTCTAAGAAGTGGTGAATACCCACGGGCGATGTGTCAGTAATAGTCCGCCCCATGTTTTGGCCCACCACTGTCTGGTCAAGACAATTCTGAGGAATTTAGTTAGACCAAGTTGGGGGGGACGAGGTTAGTTAAAAGTTCCCTGAGTTCTTTGCTCCTTTCTTATATGAGATTAAATATAGATATTAAGGAAAGTACTTATTAAGCTCCACAGTAACTTGGCAAAATGAATTCCTGATTAATAAATTTAAATTTATAAATATATGTTAACTGTATAATTTATATTAAACTTGAGGGGCTATTTAGTTTTGAGTTTTGATTTTTGTTGTTGTTCATAATATTTCACAAAAGCATGGGACTACAGAACTAGGAAGAGAAATCTAGTCCTATACTACAAATATCTTGATAAACATAAATCCAGAAAGAAGGAAATAATGTTTAAAATCATAATTTTGTCCTCCTTCCTTTCTCATTCACCACCAATTAAAGCACTCCCCTTGTTTTTCCCATTTCCCACTTCATACCACTTGTATCCTGCTATTCCTCTATCTATTCAGAAACTCCCATCATAATGAAATATTACCTAAAAATCCTCCTGCCTCTGTCTGAAATTAATTGGATAAAGAAATTCATGCACTCTGGAATGCTTAACAGAAAGTGGGATGCAAAAGGAAATAAATTCCTTTCTGCATTGTCTTTTTCCCCTTTGCAGTTTAAGCTGTTTAGTGTATAGTCTATATAGAGCCATGGACATTCTGGTGGTAAGGGATAATATTAAAAATTAAGGCATTTGTGGGAAAGAGACAAATTGTTATATTACAAATGTATAAATAACATCCAACAGTGAGTATAATAGAAACTATAACTCAGGTAGGTAGAAAAGAACCAGTCTATAGAAACAAATGTCAGAAATACTTGTCAGGAAAATTCTATTACCCTTTCTTAAAGAAAAAAAAAATCTCCAAAAATAGTCAAGGAAATTCCTTTAGAGTTGTATATTAAAAACATTTTGGGAAATTTTAAGTGAGAATTAAGTGTCACTTAAGACTGAAAAATGAAAGCAAAAATGGTTGTCTACTGTTATATAAACAGACAAAAAAAAAGGAAACTTCAGGAGACCACAAGGTAGGTAATTTCAGCATCAAAAATGAAATTCAGATGGGTGGTTCATTGATTTTTAAATTACTTTTGTGTATTGGGATAATCTTTTTGTACACTGTGTGAAGATGTGTCTCTCTCCTTCCTTACTTGCCTAAGGTACCTTCTGATTGGTTTAATAAAGAGCTGAATGACCAATAGATAGACAGGAGAGGATAGGTGGGACATCTGGAGAGAGATAGGAACTCCGGGAAAGAATAGGAGGTACAGAAGATTTGCCAGCCAGATGTAGAGGAAGTCGGACACACAATTAAGGAGACATAATGAGCCACATGGCAGAATATAAATTAATATATATGGATTAATTTAAGTTTTAAGAGCTAATTGGGAATAAGCCTAATCTAAGGCCAAGCTTTCATAATAAATAAGAAATCTTCAGGAGCTAGCAATATAAAGAAAGACCAATTATATTTGGCTCCCAATGTTGGGCATGCATATCCAAGCATAGAGCCTGAGGAAACTGAGAAAGGTTCTGGACATGGAGCCAGACACAGCTTCCGAGCAACCTCAGTCTCTCAGGTGGGCCCAGTGCTCACAGTATACAAAGGTGCTGCTCTTTTAAGAGGCCTTGCTGTGCAACTGAGCACGTTAGTAGGGCCTGTGAACAGCCAGTGTGCTACTCAGCAGGAGACCTGGTAGAAATGCCTGCCACAGAGTGGACCCAGCAAGCTTCCCAGAGCTGGGGTGGGTAGGCACAGCTCCCAACTGGTGCCCATGGATGTGAGGCTCGGCTCTCATGAAAGATAAAGTGATAGCTGTAGCCCAGAACCAATGGGATAATCTACTGGACAGACCTGGGGTGAATGGAGCCTGTTGCCAGCACCATGTGCTAATCAGAGGTGCAAAAAGAGCCTACAGATGCACAGAGGTGGCCTAGCCCTTTAAGGCTTGGTTCACATGGTCAGAGAATGGCTGCAGAAACACAGAAAGCCTGGTCCAGACAGCCTATATATTTTAAGGATGTCTTAACTTCAAAATGGAAGTCAGGTAATGTGTTGCATTGGGTTATGCTTTTGTTTCCACAGGAAACAAAAAGCTATGGATTCCTTCAAGTTTAATAAAAATCAAATTTGACAGGGTGAGACCTGCCATTGGCTGTATCAGAGGAACAGCAGGTGGCAATTGAAAGCTGAAGTGTCAGCCCACTAGGAGGAAACTCTCTGATGGGTCAACCTTGGTTAGGCAAAGCCCTGAAACGATTGACCCCAGAATGTCTTCTGCTGTGCCTTTACATGTTTGCTGCTGCCATCTTTCTCTAGTATCTGGTATGGTGTGATTGGGTACAAGGAGGCCCTCACTGCCTGTAACGTAGTGTGTTTAGCTCATGGAAACATCCCATTCAATTTGGCATTTTTGTCTGTGGATTGTCACGAAGATGATTCCTCCTTAAGTTGTACTTTCTAATTGATAATAATGATGTTAGCTTTGATGAATAAAAGTAAATACAAGGAAATGTTAAACAGTTAGGGCCTATGAGTTCCCCCTAAGGAGCTGCATTAGATCACTGCTCAAGTTAATGATTAAGAAAAACAATTGAGTCCCAAGAGCCAGGCTGGTGCAAATTCCTTTAATCTTGATGCTAAAAGACCTGGTCACAGGCTTTGATGTGCACCATTAGCTGAAACAAAGCTTTAAAATAACTTCAGGTTGGACCAGATGCTTTGATAGTAGTTTTAATATAAGTAACCACAGAAAACAATCTAACATTCACAAGGACACATAGCTGAGTTATAGATTCATTAGGTTAGGGTCAAAAATGCAAAGCAGCCCAATTGTCACTAGCTGATGTACTTTCCTTGCTAGGGTTGGTTGATGATCAAAGGTGGTGATGAATTCCTTATACCCATTTTTGCTCTCAATTTCCTGATGTAAGAAACTATTGATGAATAAGTATGCACCCTAAAGATTTAAAGTAGAGTTGGCTGATTCTTTTTCATATGGAAAAGTTTAGGTTTGTCTGGATATCAACATGTAGAAAGCTGCAAATAGATCCATATCTATTACCGTGCACAAAACTAAGTCCAAGTGGATCAAGGACCTCAACATAAATCCAGCTACTCTGAACCTGCTAGAAGAGAAAGTAGGAAGTAGTCTTGAACGCATTGGCATAGGAGACCACTTCCTAAATAGAACACCAGTAGCACAGACACTGAGAGAAACAATCAATCAATGGGACCTCTTGAAACTGAGAAGCTTTTGTAGAGCAAAGAATACGGTCAACAAGGCAAAGCAACAGCCTACAGAATGGGAAAAGATCTTCACCAACCCCACATCTGACAGAGGACTGATATCCAGAATATATAAGGAACTCAAGAAATTAGACATCAAAATGCCCAATAGTCCAATTAAGAAATGGGCTATAGAACTAAACAGAGAATTCTCAACAGAGGAAACTCAAATGGCTGAAAGATATTTAAGGAATTGCTCAACATCACTAATCATCAGGTAAATGCAAATCAAAACAACTCTGAGATACCACCTTATGCCTGTCAGAATGGCTAAGATAAAAAACACTGAAGACACCTTATGCTGGAGAGGATGTGGAGCTAGGGGAACGCTCCTCCACTGCTGGTGGGAATGCAAGCTTGTACAACCACTTTGGAAATCAATATGGTGCTTTCTTAGAAAATTGGGAATCCATCTCCCCCAAGATCCAGCTATACCACTTTTGGGCATATACCCAAGGAATGCTCAACCACACCACAAGAGTACTTGTTCAGCTATGTTCATATCAACATTGTTTGTAATAGCCAGAACCTGGAAACAACCTAGATGCCCTTCAACTGAAGAATGGATGAACAAAATGTGGTACATATACACAATGGAATACTACTCAGCAGAGAAAAACAATGACATCATGAGGTTTGTAGACAAATGGATGGATCTAGAAAAAATCATCCTGAGTGAGGTAACCCAGACTCAGAAAGACAAACATGGTATATACTCACTCATAGCAGGATACTAGATGTGGAACAAGGATGACTGGACTGCTACTCACATCACCAGGGAGGCTACCTGGAAAACAGGACCCCAAGAAAGACACAGGGATCTCCCAATAACAGAGAAATGGAATGAGATCTACATGAACAGCCTGGACATGAGTGGGGGTAGTGAAGGGCGAGGGTCGAGGGAAAGAGAGCTTGGGTGAGTGGGAGATCCCAGCTGGATCAACAACAGAGAGGGAGAACAAGGAGTAGGAGACCATGGTAAATGAAGACCACATGAGAATAGGAAGAAGCAAAGTGCTAGAGAGGCCCACAGAAATCCACAAAGATACCCCACAACAGACTGCTGGCAATGGTCGAGAGACAGCCCGAACTGACCTACTCTGGTGATGGGATGGCCAAACACCCTAATTGTCATGCTAGAAACCTCATCCAACTACTGTGGGATCTGGATGCAGAGATCCATGACTAGGCCCCGGGGGGATCTCTGGGAGTCCAATTAACAAGAATGAGGAGGGTTTATATGAGTGAGAATTGTTGAGACCAAGGTTGGATAAAGCACAGGGACAAATAGCCAAACAAACGGAAACACATGAACTATGAACCAATGGCTGAGGGGTCCCCAACTGGATCAGGCCCTCTGAGACAGTTGATTGGCCTGATCTGTTTGGGAGGCATCCAGGCAGTGGCACCGGGTCCTGGGCTCATTGAATGAGTCGGCTGTTTGAAACCTGGGGCCTATGCAGGGTCGCTTGGCTCAGCCTGGGAGGAGGGGACTAGACCTACCTGGACTGAGTCTACCAGGTTGATCTCAGTCCTCGGGGAAGGCTTTGCCCTGGAGGAGGTGAGAATGGGGGGTGGGCTGGGGGGAAGGTGTGGGGGGCAGGAGGAGGGAGAACAAGGGAATCTGTGGCTGATACATAGAACTGAATTGTATTGCAAAATAAAAATTTAAAAAAAAAGTTTAGGTTTGTGATTCTTTTAAGATTTCTTATAAGATTACCTTTCAAGATAAATAATAAAGTAATTGGCCCTTTCTTTGTAACTGCAAAATGTAGCTGCAAGTTAAAGACTTGACTGAGAAAAATACCTTGCTTGCCCACACAATTAATCTATAACAAGCTGCTTGAGCATGAATGTACATGGGTTCTTGAGACAATTTGTTTTTCACCTGTAATACATAAAATGTTTAATCATGTAAGGGAGATGAAAAACATTTTTACCTATATCCATTATAATCATTCACTTGAAAAATGAAATATAACTACCTTGTGATTCCTGTATTGCCTGAAAGATTTTGTTGGGGTATATAAGCTGTAGAGGGAAAGAAAAGATGAAGAATAAAGAAGGAAACCATCCAGAGAGAATGTGAGTGTCTTTTTCCCTAATCCACTCAGATAGAAAAGTCTAGTACATGCCAATACTGTGGATTTCCCTTCAAGCCCTGAGTTGCCTGGAGGCTGGTCCCCCAGGCAGCAATAGAGATCTCCTGAAATCTTGGCTGCAAACATCAAGGAAGAAACCAAGAAAAACTACAAGACAGGTGATGTACATGCTCATCCCTCTACGTAGAAACAGCTCTGAGACTGAATGAGACATGGTAAGTCTTGTTTGCTACAGAGTCCTCATGACAGCTTGGTCATGCAGTCCAAATGGACTTAGAAAGTTGACAGATGCCTTTTACCTGCTCTAACAAAGAACAGAAAATTGTCTTTTTGTATACAATGCGCATTCCATACTTGTGATAATATAGATATATATGTTACCTTTAAGAGTTTGTGTGTTTTCAGAACAAAATACCAGTGAAGACAAGATAAGCAGCCCAGGTGATCCAGCCTCACAGAATGCCTCCATTGCCATTTCCTCAAAAATCTGCATCTAGGACAACTTCAGTGCAGCTAGCTAAGATGGTCCAGCCACAGAGACTACTCCACCCAGGACTTCAGTTAAGCTCTAGACTTTCCCATCACACTTAGACTGAACAACAAATGATACAGCTACCTCTCCTAGGACCTGACAATTATCCCAATTTTCTCAGGGTCCCCTCAAGATATTGTCATCCCCAGACAATAGGAAGCAATTTTAAGAACACGAAACCCACAGTGCTGAGAGGTGGGATGTTGGGATGAATAGTTTTTGGTCATTCAGTGGGTTATGGATGTCTGTTGTCATTTAGGGGGGTTGGTTGCAAGTTGCTATTGCTCATGGTCAAGGAGGAAAATAAACAAAGGAGGTTAGATTAAGGGATCTCTTTCTTTCTCTCATTCTTTCTTTCTTTTTTTTCTTTCTTTCTTTCTTTCTTTCTTTCCTCTATCCTTCTTTCTCTCCTATCTAGTGTTGGGGGAAAAGAAAAAAAGGGGAGATACAGGAATGATAGGATAAAAGAGTAGATTATTTAATCTACTTTTAAATTAAAAACCAACTACTAGTCTCAAATATTTTACGTTGGGATGGATTTTTATATATTGATACAAATTTAAGTTTTTTTGGTACAACATATGGTTACATGTATTTCTGCTCTTATTTAAGGTATTATACCTATGCAACTCATTTAAAAAATGTAATAAAAAGTTTTTGAAAGCTACTATAACAAACTGTTTAGGATAATTAAGAAATTCAGGTTAGTAGTTAGTCACCTATAATAATAAAACTTGTAGTAAAGGCTTAGATGTATACAGAAATAAGCTTTATTTAGCCTCATGTGTATGTTTTCAAGATTAAACAGTAATATAGTTTAGATAGGTGGTCTTCAAACACTTCAGAGATCTACAGAATGGTATTTCAGATGTTTTAATAACATAAGGCTTTTCATGGCAGTTACGTCTGTTCTGGGCAGCACCAACCAAATTCAAAGAAGATGATGGGCATCAAAGAACTTCCATATGGAGTTTACTTCAAATGTGGCAAAGCTAGGTACTGGGAAGAAATTCCCTTGTCTTAACTTATGACAGTATGTTGTCCAAATTGGACAAGCAGTACACAAAAGAAAACAACTTCTGAACTCTGCCAAGACAAAGTAGATCAGTCCTTCAAAATTCCCACTTCACAGAAAAGTCTGTCAGATATTCTGGGCCTGTAAACCAAAGATAGATGCTACAACATTGCAGAGGAACCTTGGGTGATTGTCCAGGCAGCAAGGTTCTGTCATTTCCATAGTTTTGAAAATCACTTGCTCTGCACTTCCTCTTTGCTCAGGTAAGAGTTGTCCTTCTCGGGTCTCTGATGGGGTTGAAGACTAGATAGTCATAGTTTTACAGTTTTCCTTGTTACCATATTCAGAAAAGAAATTCACAAATTGAAATGTAAAGTTTATAAAGGTTGAGAGACATAAAAGCTTAAGTTGTCTATCTAGGGAAATATTTAAGGTTTAAAAAGACATTTTTAGGTTGGTAACACAAGCTATGATAGAAAATTATTTAGGTACAAAATTTTGGACACATCAAAATAGGATAGATAATGGAGTACTATCTCCAAAGTTGCCAAATACAAATGGACTAGACATTGAGAATGTAATTCTTACCTGATAATTGTTCTTACTGCATATATTTTATTGATGTTGAAGAAACAGCTTTTTATTGGACTAAAAGGGGGAGATGTTGGGATAATCTTTTTCTGCACTGTGTCAAGATGTGTCTTTGTCCTTCCTCACTTGCCTAAAGCACCTTCTGATTGCTTTAATAAAGAGACGAATGGCCAATAGCTAGGCAGGAGAGGATAGGCTAGACTTCCAGGGAGAGATAGGAACTCCAGGAAAGAACCAGAGGTGCAGGAGATTAACCAACCAGACACAGAGGAAGTCAGATGTACAGTACTGAGGAGGAATAACAAGCCATGTGGTAGAATATAGATTAATATAAATGGATTAATTTAAGTGCTATTTGGGAACAAGCTTAAACTAAGGCCAAGCTTTCATAATAAACAAGAAATCTCTGGGTCATTTTTCAAGAGCTAGCAATATAAAGAAAGACCAGTTACATTTCTGTTTGTTTTTGCTTTTTTTATGAGAAAATATTTCACTCTTATTTGAAACTGGCCAGGAACTTCCTTATGTAACCCAGGCTGGCCTCAAACTCTTGGAGATCCTCCTGCCTCGTCCTTCCAAGTGCTGGGATTACAGGCATGGACTACCACATCAAGCAGTTATTTAACTATCATTGTCCTTAAGTGGCTTTTGCTTTGTATTAGCACAAAACCATTTTGTGTGCACTCACACCCTATGGAAATCTCTACAAACAAATTCCATGTATCATCTGCCTGGGCTACATGAGATGGAACAACAAAAACAGAGAAAACAGAAAAGAAAGTCAAGATGCAAGCAATCTATGTATAGAATGTCCACATTTTTATAAAACCATGCATTTTAGGAAGGCAGTCACTATATTTAAAGTGATTAGTAAGATTTTATGGTAGAGTCTCTCCTCCAGCTGAGCAAGATGCCCAAGGGAAAGAAGGCCAAGGGGAAGAAGGTGACCCTGGCCCCCGCCATCGTGAAGAAACAGGAGGCCAAAAAGGTGGTGAATCCTTTGTTTGAGAAAAGGCCTAAGAACTTCGGCATTGGGCAGGACATCCAGCCCAAAAGAGATCTCACACGCTTCGTCAAATGGCCCCGCTACATTAGGCTGCAGCGGCAAAGAGCCATCCTCTACAAGCGGCTCAAAGTACCTCCTGCCATTAACCAGTTCACACAGGCCCTGGACCGGCAAACAGCTACCCAGCTGCTTAAGCTTGCTCACAAGTACAGGCCAGAGACAAAGCAGGAGAAGAAGCAAAGGCTGCTGGCCCGTGCTGAGAAGAAAGCTGCTGGCAAAGGGGACGTCCCAACTAAAAGATCACCTGTCCTCCAAGCGGGGGTCAATACAGTCACCACCTTGGTGGAGAACAAGAAGGCTCAGCTGGTGGTGATTGCCCACGATGTAGACCCCATTGAGCTGGTGGTCTTCCTGCCTGCCCTGTGTCGAAAGATGAGGGTCCCCTACTGCATGATCAAGGGAAGGCCAGGCTGGGGCGGCTGGTCCACAGGAAGACATGCACCACTGTTGCCTTCACACAGGTTAACTCGGGAGACAAGGGTGCTCTGGCTAAGCTGGTGGAAGCTATTAGGACCAATTACAACGACAGATATGATGAGATCTGCCGCCACTGGGGAGGCAACGTCCTGGGTCCTAAATCTGTGGCGCGGATTGCCAAGCTGGAAAAGGCAAAGGCCAAAGAACTTGCGACTAAATTGGGTTAAATGTACACTGCTAAGTTTTCTGTACATAAATATAATTACAAACTTATCTTCCATCTAAAAAAAAAGATTTTGTGGTAGAAAATTGACAGGAGTGAGGTAAAGTTACAAAGACAAATGAAGTGGCATGTGTAGCAGTCTACTCGGTATTTGGCTCTTTACACTTTTGTGCATACACAGCACTAACTTCCTAGCATCTCTGGTGGAGTGGAGCCTCATCACTGTTTTGACCTTTCTGTACAGCAGTAAGTACTTCATTGTGGACCAATTCCTTCCTTCCTGCTACTGGAATGTTGTGAAGGTTCAGTGGACACAAACCTTCCATCTTGGGATTTCAGGATGTCTGCAGAGGGATGGACATCAGAGTTCCATGCAGTCCATAAAATGTATATTTGCAATAAATAATGCTTTTGTATCATGCTACTAGAATTTTTTAGCTAGTACTGATATATTACAAGAGACAAAGTTTTTAATTTTTAAATTTTCCATACAAACGCACAATTGAGAAAAAAATCTAACACTATAAAGCTTTAAAAGCATATCTCTTCAGTCATGGGAAGTGGGTAAGATGGCTGCTTGGCTGAATTGGCATAGCATAAAAATACCCCTTGAATATCTATAATTTATCCCAATAGATAAAAGCTACTCTCGGACTTTGACAGAGAAGCCTCTCCTTGTGATGAACAGAGGTAAAGACAAAGACCCATGTGTGCACAAGGTACTGTGGATAACGGATAGCTGAGGACTCATTCCTAAATGGGATGGGAAAGAGCTGCAAAATACCATTTTCTAGGCAAGACATGGACATGGGACGCACAAACTCACAGCAGCTGTGTATACTGGCACTTGAACTACAGAAGCTGGGTTCTCATTAACAGTCAGCTATGGAGGCAGAAGGGACTCACAAGGCCTTACCATATACCGCCGATCTGTTAAAATCAAGTTGTGTACCCACTAGTGAGTCCACCAGAGTCTGATAGTTATCACACAGAGGGTCTCAATTAAACCCCATTGGATATTAAACCAAAAAATGTATTAAATAGGGGAAAGAGATTGGGGAGGCATTTACAGGGCTGGGAAGGAAATGGCAGGATACATAGTATACGTGTATGTATGAAAGTGCGAAAGAACTAAATTTCCTGATTGAAAGAGATAGCATAAAAATAGACAATGAATGTTTGAAAACACCAAAACAATAAATAAATCTTGCTTCACTGTGACCAACACTAGTTCCTTTCCCAGAAGCAAATAATTTCATGCTTCTAGCAAATTTTATGGAACTCAACCATTTAATTTTAAATAATGGGTTTCTATTTCTGTTTCTCCAATTAATCTGTTTTAAGCAATACTACTGCTGTGAAAAGTCAGGGTTCTAGTTTCTCATACCCCAATGCCACCTCAGAACCATCAACAGTAACAACCTACTCAATCACCTCCCCTCATCCTCCTGGCTAATTTTACTAAGATTCAGGTTAAAATAGTCAGTCACTATTACATTTTTATGAGTATGTAAATAACTGTCTGCAGACATAGCTGTTAACCTCAGACATTCCCTAGCCATGATCCTGGGAAACCTCTGCCTCTCCCACGCTTCTATTTTTTCCATCCACCCACAGTTCCTTGAGAGAGGATCCAGGGAAGGTCAATTTTCAAAAACTTGGTCAAGCAGTGCTAAAATTGCTAAGGAGGAAATACTTTTTCTTCTTAATTAAAAAAAAACTCCCTCTCCCTTTTTGTCCTCATTCACAAAGTTTCTTTGAGCAATCTATGCCCCTTTTAGCCTTGGGTTGAATTTTTCTTCAATCTGGGTATTATCAGAATTTTCTATTTCCTAATAAATCTTGGTGTGGATTATTTCAGGTTTTGTTTGTTTGTTTGTTTTATCTCTGGACATTCATCAGGCCTTTTTATCTGGGAATACAGGTTTTGATAATGATTGTTTTTGTCCAGTTTTCTGGTCTTCTATGAGTTCCCTTTCAAAGGACCTCCTAAATTGAGTTTCAGTCTATAATTTCTTCTCCTTTTATTTCTGTGAGATCCTGTTTGTTTGACATTTCCTCAACATTGCCTTGTAACACATCTATCTGATCTTAATTGGGAGTATATTTATAACCTGGAACTCTTTTTTGGTGTTCTAGTAGTATATATTCTGTCTTATCTCTTTGAGTACAATAACTCTTTCTAAATGCCTTTTTTATTTTCTTCTATTTCTTCAATTGTATTTATTTCCCCTTTACCATTTATCTAGTATTTTGTATCCATGGAAATAGATATTTTTTACTATGTCTTGGATATCAATTCTTGGATAAGAATAAGGCTTAAGAGGATGGTTCAGTGTCCTCCATACAGAGACTGATGAATTGGGGAAGTTCTGCCAACTGAAGTATATCACCATATGTTGACTAGAAAGCAAGACAGATTTGTCTTAGACAAAGATCTCCCGTTCTTGCTCAGTCTGACCTCAGTCACATAGTCCTTCCTGATCAATGCATTTCATTACATCTAGCACATTATTTCCATGTACCAGAAAGCTGTTTATTGTTGTTGTTTGCTTGTTTTCTCCAAAGAAGATTTTCTGACCTTCTGCAGGAAGAGAACTATTTTGTACGTAGGCAATTTCAGTATGTCTTTCTTTTAAATAAACTGGTGCTTTGCCATCTGCTTTCTAGCTTCCAACAACATACTGGCCTCTCTCACTGCTGTTACCTCCCTTTATCATTTTTGGTTTATACCTTTCTTATTCCCGTATTACTTTAGCAGTATTTGAAACAAACAGATCCAAACATGTCTACTACTTTTTCAATTTATCCACCAGACAGAAAAAGTTATATAAAAATAATTGAAAAGAAGATTCCAAGCTCTTGAAAATGAAGAACACACTGCAGTTAGCACACAGCATCCTCTTTGGCAAGATGAGACACCTGCTACTTGGTAGAGCATCTTCATGCTGAGAGTTTACAGGTTGAGTGTTGTGAGCATATAAGAGCCCAGGATAAAGCATTTCTCAGTTTCTGAGGTAGGGCCTCTTTCTGGGTACACTTACAGTAAATTTGACCATATTCTTCCACTCATTCTTCTATTTGTTTTTATGTAGGATAAAAAAAGAACATTTTTGTTTAGTCTTTTTCTTCTACAGATGTGTGTATGGGTGGGAAATGGAAAAGGAGTTTGTTTTCCATTACTCACGTGGGTTTAAATGGCTTAGGAACCCATGCCTCTGCTCTGCCAAACCCACAGCATGCGACCCACATGGCACAACACTGCTTTTCCTCGTGTATCAAGGACCAGAAGAGCGTATGACGTAGTAAAGATGTTCAAGCCAAACTGCACTAAAGGACAACAGTGGAAAGAGAAGAGCATGTTTTTCAATGAGGTGTTGTTTGTCCCAGTCACCACAGCAATGTCTTTTTCACAATCAGACCCAGCGACTCAACAGATGGAGGAATGCGGTTTTAAGATTGCTGAGTTAATTGTACTTTCCTCTACTCATAGACCTCAGATTTGGATATCAAAGATGCCTGAACTTTTCATCTAAATAAACAACCCAACTACTGCTGGAAAAGCATATCTGAGTGATGTCTAAGAAACAGATCTCTCTATTGTATGCCAGTTTCACTACAAAGATCCTTTAGATAGGACTCTCTTCTTTGAGTAATTGTAATTTTTCTTGAGTTTAACTTATTAATTAACCCATATTATATAATTCTTTATTCAAGTTTTAATAAATACATTTTTAAATACAACAAAATTCAATTGGAGGAACATTCTTGGACTTGTAATTAAAATTCCAAAAAGAACCACAAATTTAGTTGTTTTTTACAGAGCTCCAGTCCTTTCCCATTCTATCATTACAAATATCATCACTGAGAAGTAGTGAGCAAAGGGAAAGATAGAAAAAGAAAGGTCAGATCTATGATTTCAATTAGCTCATTACAGTTTTCTTTATAATAACATTAAAAGATGTAGAGAAATAATCTATGTTTATTAAAGATTTTATCTAGGCATATTCATAATAATTTGCAAGAATTACTAGCATCCCCCTATGGAATTTTTTTATCTTTACCAAACGAAATTCTGTACACACACACATACACACATTCTTCTATAGCAAAAGATAGACATAAGATAGATAGATAGATAGATAGATAGATAGATAGATAGATAGATAGATAGATAGATAAGCTTGCCTAAGTTCACCTAAAGGTGAACTCTGTGGGAGGAAAGTTCTAATAAAATAATTTGTACTAACTCTAGTGCAATGGAGGAAGAAGGATACATATACCATTTGTTTGGCATCTTCTTTGCTCCAGAATGCTACTATCCTTCATCTGGTATTTCGTCTCCCTGCTTCACAGATAATGAGACTGAGACCTGGTTTTTGAGACACTGTGTGACTTTTCCTAAGGACATACAAACAAACATGTACTCACCCCATATACAGCACTGAGAACAGACCGGAAAAATTACTTCAACTGAGCCTCTCATACTGAACCGGTTAGTTTACTGGAGTTGCTTACAGGAGTATGGACATGAGGTCTTTGCAAAAACATAAACTACTCAAAGGCAAGGTTTGTTTACTTCCTGAGTTTAATGGGCCTTTCTCCAGGACAGAATGTTTCATTTCAGAGGACATTGCTACCAAATACAGCATAGTCAATATAGGATACAACTGGAATTGGAACCTAATATCTTTTAGTTTGAAATACAGAGCGAGTGTGGTGTCCTGGTGAGAAATATAGATTCTAGGTCATGACTGACTGTATCAGGGTTTTGATCCAACCTTTATAAAAAGCCATTTACTTCACTTCTCTGATCTCTAGTCAAGTGTTCTTATGTAACAAGTTAACTGTTCTTGTGACAGTTCATCAAACAGTACAAAGAACCCTCTTTTTTTTTTCACTTCCTCTGCAAATACCCCAGCTACATGGGGATGAAAATGAACCCAGGTTGGGGGTGAAGAGATATTAGAGAAGGTGGAGGGTTTCTGGCAACAGTGAGGAAGAATCAGAAACAACGAAGGACTCGTCTTTAAAGCTGGTCTTTGACTGTCTTCCGTTGGGGTATCCCCACAATGCTATTCTCACGTATCGTGGAGCTCTCTGGAGCCATCCAAGATTCTATGTGGAACAATGAAGTGAATGCTACTTAAAACACGGTCTGCTCAAACATCTTTTTGGTGCAAGGATTCACTCTCAATTCTTCTTGCAACAAGCATCAAGTGCATGAGATCTGGAGACACAGGAAGTTGTTACAGTGTCCTGCTTTCTCAGAGTCATTGACAAAAATCAGAATAGCAGCTGTCAGTTACTCAGTGCACACTAATCATAATCATCAGTCTCTATATCTCATTTACATTTACAACACATTAATAACTTGCCAGCAAGATCATTTCTTTGGTGATGAAACAATTGTGCTTAAAAAAAAAAAAAAAAAAAAAAAAAAAAAAAAACAGGGCAGCCCGGGGTTTCTAGCCCTAGGCCCACTAGAAGATGACAGCAACAATTCCGTGCCAACCAGGAGCCTGTCCAGCGCCTTTGGTGCCTGGCCATCAGGCATAGTTATGGTGAGCAAGTACAGGGTGGGGAGGTGGAAGAGAGAGAGAGAGAGGTGGAGTGGTTCATGGGCTGAGAAGAGAGGCAGATCTGAAGAAGTAATAGTACTGAGGAACAGGCCAACATGAATGGCCTGCTTGCCACTCAAGTCCAGGGTGATGTTTGGACCTGGACAACAGCCAAAAGCCAAGTCTTGGCCTTAGGTCCTGAAGCAGCCAAGGGGGTCTGGGATGATGTCTGTGTCTCCTGTGGCCACTGAGAGTGGTGTAGAGGCCTGTAGTTGGGACCTTCACCTGGGGCCATGTTGGTGCCATAGGGCCATACTGCCACCTGGGCCCTGGTGACATCTGGACCCAGGCTGCTATCAAACACCATTTCTGGGTCCATGGTCCTACCACAAGCTGGGGTCTGTGTTGATGTCCAATGGCCCTTCTTGCCACCAAAGAGCACAGGGATGCCCAGGGTCTAGGCTGCAACCTGTGACCAAGTTGGTGTCCAAGGGCTGTGCTACCACCGAACCATGTAGTGGGTAGCCATTCCAGCTTTGATCTGGAAGTTCCAAGCCCCATTGAGGCTTCGGTAACTGTCATGCCTACAAGGTGGGGCCAAGAGAGGACCCTGAAGACCCGAGATCTGGATGCGCCGGCTCTCTTGGTTCCTGGACCCTGGACACTGGAGGTAGACCGAGCAGAGTTCTCCAGAGAACACCTCCGGACTGCCCTACGTCTTTCCCAGACCCTGCAACCTATCTATCCCTTAATTTGTAAGTTATGCCACTAAATAAACCTCCCTTTTAACTACGTGGAGTGGCCTTAATAATTTCACCAATATCTGGCGCTCACGTGGGGCAAATTCCAAAGGCCTGGGTGGCTCCCGCCCTTAGCTTCCTCCCCAGCTGGCATGGCACTTGAAGCTGCAGGTTACTGCCTGCAGAGTTCCGTAAAACCAGGAAAAACCTACACGGTTCCATTCCTGAAAAGGAGCTAATCTGGTCTCAGTTCCATGGCAAGTTTAGCCCCAGACCAGCAAAATCGCTGTGAGTGGGGTGTTCCCCCTCCTCCCTGAGTGCCGGCTCCCCGCCCTAGACTAAGGCTTCCACAGTTTCACCTAGTTAAAATAGACAGGGCACTGTCCCCGGCGGGGGTTTGGAGCCGTGCCTGCCGGCAGACCATTTGAGTGGCCAGCACTGTCACCTGGGGCCATGGTGCCATTCAGGACAGGGCTAGGGCTATGGGCCATGTCTGGGTTCATGGCCCTACTGCAGCCAGGCTCTATGTTGATGTCCAAGACTCCTGACTCTATTGAAGGCCATTGATGCCAGGGTTTGGAGCCACCATCAGGGGTCAGGGTGACATCTGAGCCTGGGCTGCTTCCTAGAATCATGTCTTCATCCATGGTCCTACCACAGCCAGGGTTTACAGTGATGTCCATGGCCCATGTTACCACCAGAGGCCACATGGATGCCAGAGATCAAGGCCTCAATCTGTGGTCATGTGGGTGTCCAAGGACTGTGCCATCTCCAGGGCCAAGCTGATCTGGATGGCCTATGCTGTCACCCAGCATGGCATCGTCCAGGCCAGGGCTGTTGTTAAGGGTCATGTCTGGGTCTGTGACCCCACAGCAGCCAGGGTCTTGTTTGGTGTCAGTGGCTCCTGTTGCCACTGAAGGCTGTGCAGGTGCCTGGGGTCTGGTCAGTCACCTGAGACCATGTTAATGTCCAAGGGATATGCTGCTGATGGGGCCATACTGATATGGGGGGGGGGGGCTGTGCTGCTACCTGGAGGCATGGCAACATCGGGACCTGAACTGCTCCCTAGGTCCATGTCTGGGTCGGCAGATGCCCAGAGTCTAGTCAGTCACTTGAGACCATTTTGGTGTCCAAGGGCCATACTGATCTGGGTGGCCTGTGCTGCCACTGAGACCATGGTGACATCCAAGCACAAGCTGCTGCTGAGGGCTGTGTCTGGGTCCATGGTCCTGTTGCAGCTGGAGTCTGTGTTGATGTCCATGGCCAGTGTTACCACAAGGGATCATAGAAACCACACCTGTTGAGGTGAGAGGGCCATGCTGAGCTGGCCATGCCTCTTGCAGGATACTGCAGCAGGAGAGCTGGCTCCTAACCTCAAAAGAGACCACCCCACCTCTCACCATGGGCTTGCACCTCACCTGGGAGGCACACTAGAGCTGACCCTGTTGTAGGGGATGCAGGTGGCTGGGCCCTGGGGGTGTGAGCGCAGCAGAGCTGACCCCGCCTCCCTGACCACCTTGAAGCAGAACAGATGTTCCTACACACCTGAGCCCTGCCTCTGATTTTCCCCTTGATACTCTTTCCAGAGAAAACAGGCAATTACTGAAAATAATAAACTACCTTTGCTTCCAGTTATTCACACCAGACATTCTCCAAAGACTTATTGTAAACTAAATCCTCAAGTTGTGGGCAGATGAGATGCTTCAGATGGTAAAGGTGCCTGCTGCCAAGCTTGATGACTGACTGGAAAAAACAACATGGAGGGAGGAGAGAACCGACTTCCACAAGTTGTCCTCTGACCTCCACACATGGGTCATGGCATTCAGGAGTACACACACACACAGTAAGTAGATATGAAAAATAGATATGGAAAGAAATCTCATCATACAACAGTGAGTTTTGAAATGATCTCATCTCAGTTTAAAGAACAAACTGTACATTTATATAGAAATTTACAACACATGTATGCAGATGAACGCACAGGGAAAAAAAGAAATAATATATGGAAATATGGTAGGAATGGTTACCATGGGGAAAGCAATGAGATTATACAGACAATTAAAGACAAAAACACATTATATCCAACACATTTCTGTAGTGTTCAAATAGTTTGGCATTTAGTTTATTTCTTTACTGTGATTGCCATTGCAGGATTGGAAATGCTCAAAATAATTCATTTCTTTGACTTGTTGGTTTGTCTTTTCTTTTTCCTTTTTTTTACTCCTCTCATATAATACATCCTGACCACATCTTCCCCTTCCTCATTCCAGTCCCCCCGCCACCTCCGCTCTCCTACAGATCCACTGCTCCACCATTTCCCTTAAGAAAAGAGTTGTACCTATGCTGTGATTGCCCAGTTTGGGGTTTTTGCAGGACTCCTCACAGTGGGAGTGGGGGTGTCTCTGTCTGTTTTGCCTGCTCTTGGGTTGCCTTGCCCAGTCTTGATATGAGGGTTTGTGTCTACCCTTACTGCATCTTGCTATGCCTTGTTTGGTTGAAATAATTTGTTTTTGAGGTTTCCTTTTTAGAAAGTCAAGAAAATTTAAAATCTACTCAGTGCAAGAAATGACTATGTGTTTGTCTTCATGGCCTATTGCCCAGGATTTGGTGATGGAGCCTACTTGGAAAAGGCATGCCCTTTATTTCTGGGGCTGACAGTTCCTCCTATTCCTGGCTATCCTTCTGCTACAAGCTCTGGGATGCATAGTATTACCAGTTCATCACTTCTGTGGCTACTTGAGTATTTTCTGCTTCCTTGATGGGACCTCAGGATGTCAGAGTCACCAAGGAAGTATTTTTCCTTTCAACCTAGATAAGTGATTAAAATGTTTCCCTTTCTGCCTGTATGACCTACCTGGTGAAATAGTGGCACAAACACTATGGGAATAACCAACCACCATCTTATTGTATTTAAAGCCCAGAGATGGAACCCATGTCTGACACTGTCAGGTGGCCGAGAACTGAGACTAGATAGACCATGGTCCTAGGTGAAAGCCGCATACTATTAATCTGGTATAGAAACATAGCAATAAAATGACACCTAATGACATTCTGCTATGCCCATATATCAGTGTTTCACTTAGCCATCATCAGAGAAAGCTTCCTCCTGCAGCAGATGGGAAGTAATTTAGAGATCTACAACTAGACAGTGTACAAAGAGTGTGAGACCTTGGAACACTCAGTCCTAAATGGGATGTCTTCAGCAAACCCTCCCCTCAGGGCACAGGGAACTCTGCACAAGAGAAGGTAGAAAGATTATGAGCCAAAGAGATTGGATGACACCAAGGAAACAGTGCCTTCCAGGTACAAAACTGATGGACCTATGACCTCACAGAAACTGTAGAAGTGTGCACAGGCCTACACAGGTTGAAGTCAGATGGGATCGCAGTGCTGAGAAGAATGGGAACATAAGCTTCCATCTTTAACCAAGAAGTTATCTGCAAGTGCTTACAAAGGAAAAAAATAGTTTTCCCTAATGGAGTCTCACTGGGTATACAAACCACACTTGAAACTAGGCCCCATACTCAGCTATAGAAGGCTAACCCAAAATAAACTCAGTTGTATTCTTGTAGATTTTTCTTTGGCTCATATTGCTTTGTTCTCGGGATTTGTCTTTTGGTTGTAATATTATAGTGTGTGTGTGTGTGTGTGTGTGTGTGTGTGTGTGTGTGTGTGTATTTCCTGTCCTTTTACTTTGATTTGGTTGTTGTTTATTTGCGTCTTTGTTTTCTAAAGAGAAAGAGAGAGAAGACGTGGAATTGGATGGGTGGAGAGGTGGGGAGGATCTGGGAGAAGAGGGAGGGGAAAATGTTATCAGAGCATATGATATAAAAAAGTTTACTTTCAATTTAAAAAGGGATTCAAAAGAAAAATAAATATGTCCCCCATGATGTCATTGTATAGAAGCATTTTTCTTGGTCATTTGTTAACAAACTTTTCTGCAGGCATCACCTCCAGAATGTTTTGTCTTTTGAGGACTCCAACCACAGGACCTGTGTTAAATTCAAGAACAGAAATGAAGAATAGCAGTAAATTCTAAAACAGATCTAAATTTTTCATAAATCCAAATACCTCCCTGTTCCACATTTTCTTGGCTTCTACTTTGGGTTCAGATTCTTCTGCCTCAGGTCTGGAGAAACGGCACAGCAGTTAGAAAAACTGCTGCTGCTCTTTCAGAGGATCCGTTTTTGGTTCTAGCACCCACATGGCCATTCACCTGTGACTCCAGTTCCAGGGAACCCTTCTCCCTCTCCCAGCCTTCTTGAGCAGCAGGTCTGTGTGTGGTGCAAATACATACACACAGGCAAAACATTCATACACATGGAATAAAAAAGATTAACTCTTTAAAAAATAGTCTGCCTTACATAATATATGCACTTTCCCAAATGTCTACTTCATTGAACACTTAAAATATGACAGTACTGTCCTAGAACCCTTTCTGAAATCATTTCTTTGTTCTTCAAAGATTCTTTATGCAGTGTGCACTTCTCTCTACTTTATAGAAAGGCAAGCTGAAACAGTATGACATTGAATTGCCCATCCAAACTGTGATGAGAGCTAGAGGCAAACCTTAGATTTTGACCAGGATTTGAACCTGGGCAACAGTTAATAACTCAGGGATCTTCATAGTGAGAAAGATTGATGGAAATTCCATTCAGTATGGATGGCCCCCGTGGCAAATTTGCAAAGGAGGGTTTTCTAAATCTACCTAATTTAGAAAAAAAAATCTCATTTTAATTACAAATCATGCAGCAGCATCTTAATACTAATTCACACATAGTGTGTATGTTTAAAAACACTATAGATGGAGGATACTTTTACAAAATCCTTATAAGATGGGAAATACAATTGTATACATTGTTATTTATTTTAAAGTGGAAATTATTAAATTCCTTAGAAATGCTATTCTAAAATGGTTTTTAAAAGATAAGCCTGATTAGTTGCTAATCCTTCTAAAATCTCTGTGTGCATGTGTGTGGTGTGTGTGTGTGTGTGTGTGTGTGTGTGTGTGTGTGTGTGTGTGTTATAAGAGAAAGGTTCAATTTTGTTTTCTTCCACATGACTAACCAGTTATGAGATGAAAGTCTTATTTGGAAACTAGCACTCATTCCCCAGTGAATTAAAACACCAAATTTATTATATGTCAACTTTTCATATGTTATGGGAAATATTCTGCTCTATCTTTACATTTATATTCTAGTTTTATAATAAGATTATTATGTTTTCACATGTTAATCTATCTAGAACAGTGGATAGAGTTCTTAAGGCACTCTTTCCTTAGTTTTCATGAATTGTTTTAGTGAATGCTAAATAATGAGTTTTTTGTCATACTTTTATACATGAATATCACTGTAATTTACTCATATTCAGTTCCCATTAATCCACTGACACCCCTTTTCCACTGGCCTTCTTGCACCCCCACAGATAGTTCTTCTTCTTCTTCTTTCATGTCTCACATACGATGTTCAACATATGTGCCATGGCATCCATGGACTGTGTTTTGTGATCATTCAAGGACTTTTCTGTTTCTTTTTTTTTCTGTAAGGACAGATATTTTATTTTTAAATGAAATAGTAGTAGATGGTCCAATATCCATTACACAAACAAAATGAAACTCTACTCCCAACACACAGTAAATAAAAGTCATTTCTGGTCCTTTTGTAGCTCTGAATATAAAAGACAAACAAATATATGCTTCCAAAGTATTAACCAGGAGAATATTACTATGAAATTCTGTGTGACAATGTGTTCTGGAAGACGAATTACATACTTCCAAGTGCAGTGGTGGTACAGAATAAATATTACCATTCTACAAGGCATAAAGATAGGCATAGTCAAGAGATCAAGAAAACAACTAATTAATTGAAGTACGTAAGTAAAGGACTTTACACAAGACAGTGTTTCTAAGTTGGAAAAATTAATAGTAAGAAAGTAGGCAAAGGATTTGAAGTAAAATAGCCTTACGTAAATTACTATGAACCATTAACTTTACTACTAACTTCATGAAAATAAAGTTAAAACTTTTAAATATCAAACGTTAGCTTTTATAAGGAAGACTAGTTGCCATCTCTGAGGATGAGAAAAGTGTTCCAACTAGAAGACAGGAAAGAAACTTGGAACTGCTCATTTTTATTTATTGGCCTTGAAACTGATTGCATAAGTTCTCACTAAGTAGACTCAGTCAGGCTTTAAATTCACAGAGATCCACCTGCCTTTGCCTCTTGAGTCCTGGAATTAAAGGTTTACACCATCCCAGCTGGCTATTAAACAATTTCTTAATTGATGAACTCTACAAAATTATGAATATTTATATGTTTATTTAATTCATAGATACTTACACTAAAATCACATTTGTTTTTTCTTATGGAGTGCTTAAAACTTAAACTGGTAGCCAGGCGGTGGTGGCTCACGCCTTTAATCCCAGCACTCGGGAGGCAGAGCCAGGTGGATCTCTATGAGTTCGAGGCCAGCCTGGACTACCAAGTGAGTTCCAGGAAAGGCGCAAAACTACACAGAGAAACCCTGTCTCGAAAAACAAAAACAAAAACAAACAAAAAAAAAAAACAAAAACAAAAAACCAAAACTTAAACTGGTACTTAAAACAGTTTACTTTTCTCTTGTCTACAGGATTTGGAATTTACCCTGCCAGATTTCTTATTCAGTATCTCTTGACTATGCCTACATTGAGACTCTTCTGTTTCTAAGAACTGAAGTTACCACACAGTACAAGGACTCATGATAAATCTGACTGTGAAATGGTGTTGTCACAAGCAGTACATGCAGAAGAGAGGGCTAGGGAGAGAAAAGCCCCTCCTAGTGAAGCTTTGATCTAATAGACATCTGAAAAAATCACTGTAACCAGACCCATAAAGGGTTCCACACAAAACTGAAATTTAGATGTTATTTGTGCACAAGTCATATTTCTTAAAATAGTAGCCTAAAGAAAGCTGTACCTCAGGGAACCCCATGCTCTCCTGTAGCAATACATTCCAGATGCTAATGAGCCACAGTTTCTAGAATCATACCTCACCTAGAAGAATTGGGAAGAGCCCCAGAAGCCCTGTTGTGTCAAGTTTCTGTTTTCATATAGTTAGAAAATTAAAAATTACCATCAAGATCATGGGGTGCTAATTGGTTTAATCTAGAACTTAGTGTACTTTAAACACTTCATTATAAATGTATATAAACAGATTTTGGTAATATTTCTTCAATGTTTCACAAATCAGGTATGCAATATTTCCAAGGGAAAAAATTCCTGAGAAAATTAAGTCACTCTTCATCAAGAAATATATCCAATTGGTCTCACCCTCTAAGGTAGTGAAGGAGTGAACATTTAAGAGCTTGCCCCTTCTTCCTTGATTGTTTATAATTTTAAAGATCAATAATAATGAGATCTAATACATGTGAAAATATAAATATTTGTTGTTTGGTATCCTACTTTAGTGTAGAATGGAATGATGGCATTATGCAAAGTAAAATACCGTGAACTGATAAAAGTGAAAAAACTTTAAAGTAGACTGAAAAGTGGAAAAGAAAATTGTTGTCACAAATCCCTATGTATTTAGTGCCAATGAGAGAGAAAAATGTAGATCTATGATTTCCAGCTAACGAGAGGAAGCTGTGTCTGCAAGCAGCTGTATAGACTGTGTCTGTGAGTGCTGGACCTGCAGTGCAAGGAAGCTCACCCACTACACACTGTGAAGTCTAGCATGTGATGTAAGCATTGGGGCTCACCAAGTGTAATGTGTGCTGCAGATGACCTCCTTCAAAGAGTGCCATAGAAGCACCATGTTAGGCACCAAACTGATTTATACACGACAATGGAATGATTTATCGACCATCTACTAAATTCTAGGCAGTCGTTTCTAAATTATTTATTATTGAAAGACAATAAGATGCTTAACAATAGCCTTATTCAGAGTGCAGTCAAGCTAAAGACTAGAGATATAAAAGAACTATCAGGAGTGCCCATCTGGTACACATCAGCACCAGGGCACATGTCCCCGCCTTTGAGCCTGATGCCAGTACTCTTCTCACCGTGTGCACCAATAGCTTGCCTTTATCTTGAGATTATCATGAAATGCTAGCCATCCAAAATTCAAAACATACAATTAATTAAATGTCAATTCCTTAACATTGGCAGTTTAGGATTATCCACCCAAAACTTATTTTATACTTGGTATTTAACTTTTTAATCTAATCATCTCAGTAAGTTTAGTAAATAATCTATTTTAAATGGCATGAAACAAATATTTGCAGTAATGATGGCTGAGAGGCACCAGCAGGATGGCAGACAAGTCCTCATCTCACTTCTTCTGACACATCAGCTCGGCAACTAATGGACACATTCCCTTTGTGAGTAAGAGAAACTCCTTGAAAGCCACCTGAATGCAGGAGGAGCATGAAATTATCTGCCAGTGGCCAACCTCCTAAAGAAAAGTGACCTTCCCTCCCCCAGAAGCCATCCTCTGTCAAGAGCACCTCTGTTAGAGTTGGGGTCTCAGGAGCCCCTTTTCCTTCCATGTTGGAGTTGTTTTTTGTCTTCTATGGAACATTTTAAAACATTATTTCTTTTTTTTTTTTAGATTAAAATTACATCATTTCCTCCTTCCAAGCCTTCCCATATACACATCCTTGCTTTCTTTCAAATTCATGGCCTCTTTTTTTTTTAATTAATTGCTGTCACATACATATGTATGTATTCCTAACTACATAAATACAACCTGTTCCGTTGCATACCATTACTTATATATGTTTTCAGGGCTGATCATTTGGTATGCTTACCAGTTGGTGTGCTCTTCCTTAGGGAAGACTATTTTCTCAACTTTCGGTATTCTTTATTGGCCTGTGGTCCTCTGTGTAGAGTTTAGGCCTTATGGGATTTCTCCCCTGTCCACTTTAGCATGTCTGCTGTTGTCCTTATTCAGCTCATTTAGGCCATCATGCTGGTGAGAGTTTATAGGTCTAAATTCTGACATCCCTAGGAGACAAGTTGAAATTTTTAACTAGCTTGATCTTATACAGGTCTCCAGTAGGTAACAACAGCTGCTGTGAGTTCTTGTAGATAGCAGCCATGTTATGTCCAGAGCTGAGCGTTTCACAGCTCTCCTCTGCATCTCCCAGCATTTGCATTCTTCCTGCCCCTCCCCTCCAGTATGTTCCTGAGCCTTGGAGCTGTGGGTTTAGCTGCCCAATCTACAGTGGCTCATTCTAAGTACTTGACATTAGAAAACTTCTCTGAACAAGACTGAGAGCAGCACAAATCTATGGATAGAGACATCAATGTTTCATTTCAGCCTTTAAAAAGAAGGAAGTCCTACAATGGAAACATGGGTGAACCCTGAGAATAAACCCAGGAAAACAAGATAAATATTTCATGAGTTGTGACTATATGGCATCTAAAATAGACCATTTTTTAACAAAATAGTCAAAATAATAAAATCACAGTAGATTAATGGTTGCAAAGGACTGGAAGGGTAGGGAAATGAGATGGTGATCATCAATGAAGAAGTTTGGTTTGGTTTGGTCGGCCCTGTCTGTGTGTTTGTGTGTGTGTGTGTGTGTGTGTGTGTGTGGTTCATGGGATTGAATCTGGGTCTCGTACATGCTAGGCAAATGTTCTACACTCAGGTGCGTCCCCAGTCAGAGATAAACAAGTTCTAGTGACCTGGTGTACAGAGGGGTACACACAATTAACACCATATTTTGAACTTTAATTTTTATTATGAGAGTAGATTTCATATTATTTAAAAATAAAACTTCAGTAGTGGTAGTAATAACTTAGAGTGCCTTCCAACTCTGACATTCTATGGTTATGTGGTTTTTGAATAGTCTGTATTAGTTTACATGGATCTCAGCATAACTCTAAATTATGTTTTCTATATTTCATCCGTTTCTGATTTTTCAGATGGAAAACAGTTAAAAATGAGTTCTTCTTTAGTGCGTTCAGTTCCCTTGTGCTCATTTATCAGGCAGTAACAGAGACTAAGAATTTCCAAAATAATGGCTTTTTAATTGGCATGCAAAGTAATTCCAAGATTAGAACATATATTTCTTTACCTCAATAGCCAAAGCTATCCAACAGATAAAGACACTATGGATACGATTATTCACAAGTTAACTAAAACAAGACTTGAGAAAGGTTAATGGTGTGATAGGTTTAAAATAATCCATGAATCAAATGATTAAAATGTAAACAAATATATGAAAGCAGAATAATGTGCATAGTATGCTGACAACATAGTAGAAAATGTTCTAAGTGAGAAGACTTGCCATGCAAACTAGGAAAGCAGAGGGATTTTTTTGTTTGTTTGTTTTGGGTCTTTTTTAATCTATCAAAGAATCTGTTTCATACTGACAAGAGAAAAAAACTGATATTTGGGCCCCAGATTTAATCTAAATCTCTCCACATTTTAAATCACAAAGTTAGGCAAACACATGTGCTTTGGGCAAATCTATGTAAATGTAGTTTCTGAAGAAAACCCAGAGCCATCAAGGTGCAGTGCTCAAAAAAAAAAAAAAAAAAAAAAAAAAAAAAAAAAAAAAAAAAAAAAAAAAGGACAGGTCTTTGTAGTCCAGGCTTCTCATTAGGGAATTGGAGGCCAGAGCTAGAAGTTTCCAGTGCCAGGCTACACTGCCCGGCACAGCCTGACCTACAGCTCATTCTCAACCTTCAACCTGTTCCTCTTTCTGCTCTGACCATCCGAGTTCTGGTTCTGTGGGAAGTGTTCAGTGTGACAAATCATAAGTGGTTGCTGACTTTGCTCTGGGTCATTCAGAATGGAGATAGATTCTAGAGAAAAGTAGAGGTACTCAGCTCATGCAGGCTCTGTTAACCTATGGCTCCTGTAAGAAACTATCATGAACTTAGTGGTTTTTAACACTACAACCTTATCTCACAGTCACACAGGTTTGAAGTCCAGTACAGGAGGCTGGAAAGTGGAGCTGTGAGGGGCTATATTCTTTTCTACAGGTTCTGAGGATGACTCCACTTTCTTGCCTTTTGCAGTTTCTCGCAGATGGCCTGCAGTCCTTAGATCATGGTTTCTAACTTCCATTTTCAGTGTCCTCTGCATTACATCTTTGACCATTCTTCCACAGCCAAGTCTTCCTCCTATCTTGAATACAGCCTAGAAATGTCCTGTGCCTCTCATGAGGCTGTAGAATCTATAGTATAGAAACATTTATAGTATAGCTATTTCTTCTCAGAATCTTTGATCACATCTTCAAAGTCCCTTTGGCAATATAATATGTAAAGTCTCAAAGATTACAGCATAAGCATTTTTGGGGAGCCATTACTCTGCCTCCAAGTGGACCCTTGCCACAGTCATGCACACAGTGATGGTTGGGATGGAAAGGGTTATTTGTTTGTGGGTTTTTATTTTCTTCTTTACTTCCTTTTGTTCACCCAATCTTGTTCTTATTTCTCCCTATTTCTCTGGTCTCTAGCATCAGTTATCCTGACAATTATTTTGACAAAATTTATTTTAAAAAATGAAAGAAAAAAAAGAAAGGTGAAACAAAAAGACAGAAAAACTTGATGCTGTTCTATGTACACCTTAATTTTTTTCTTTCTTTTTCGGGGGAATGGGGGTGGTACGAGACAGGGTTTCTCTGTGTGTAGTCCTGGCTGTCCTGGAACTCACTTTGTAGACCAGACTGGCCTCAGATTCACAGAGACCCACCTCCTCTGCCTCCAGAGTGCTGGGATTAAATACATGTGCCACCACACCTGGCTTCTATATCTTAAATTTAAGTCTAAAGTCTTTAGATTTGAGAATCTGTGCACCAGTGCTGACCATCAGTGATGGAATTCCAGGTATAAGAGGTAGGAGTTTATATTTACAGGTTGAATATATTTCACTATGTATATATACCACTTGTTCAATATTCACAATGTATACACATTCAAAATATTATGTTATATATCATATATATACATATATATGTGTATATATATGTGTGTGTATATTCCCCTTGTCAATTTGAAAAATATCTTGAATATGTAAATGACTTGTGTTTTGTGGGAGAGGAGGCACAGGAGAATCCTCCAGTTCACAAGAATATTCTTATATCACACTCTATATCATACAAGTCTATTCTAGTCAGAGATTACCCCTCTGCCACCCAAACTCTATGGGCCCTGTCCAGCTTCTTAACAGCAGAAATGTTCATTCCCCACTAGTGAATCAGAGTGGAAGTTTCTCTACTCCACAGAGGGCTCCTGTACTGGAAAACAAAAACATACCTTCATTTCCTCTTTCAGCCTGTTCCTCTGATATGAAACCAAAACAGAGAAAAGGCTCAGCCCTCAGCTTTGTCTAATGGCCATGCCTCTCAGAAGCCATGTTCTAAACTGTCCAAGGTCCTTATATCTTGATTTAGAAGTTAGTACTACTCCAGAGCTCTATCATCTCCCACACCTATATCTTTCTCATCCTATCCTCTATAACTCCAAAACTCAAGTAGCTATATCCAATAAAAAGAAAATCCAACCAAATCAGTAGACTTCAGAAATGTTAAAGAGTGGGAATTCATATAGGCTAACAATCAACTTTCTCCTTTCCATCTCATTTTGTAGATAATCAACTGTATGTCTGAGGTTTAAAATTCCTCAAGAAGTTCTACTTGAACCCAGAGCTTGAAAAGTCATTTCTGTATGTGTCTGAAGTTATATTCAAATGGCCTAGGTAGAGCTAAAATTCTAAGTCAGTCAGTAGGACCAGCCCTTGGGTCAATGTCTAGGATATCTTAGGGGTGATCTGGCCCTCAGCTTTAGGCAGACCCATTGGATGCCTTGAAAAGATGCACTACTGCACACCCCATCAAAACACGAGTAAGTAAAGCTCTTTTGACTTTTGTTTAGTCAGATAAAGAAAGCTGTATTTTCTTACTAATCAGAGCTGTATGCTCTCTCCTTGTGCTCAAAATACAGGATTTGTTATGTGCACTCAATGTGTGTGCTTTCGAGCCAGCCAGCATCTCACAGGGCACGTGAAAGAGTTTAACTTTGGATAGTAAAAAAAAAAAGTATCTTGGGAAATAATATCATATCACATATCATTTGGCTGTGGAATCACATCTGGCTGGCCTGACAACTTCAGGAACGGAAAATTCTCTGCCTCTTAGTGAGACAGCTTGAAATTATTTCATGAGGCTTGGATAGTTCATAAGAGGTAGGCACACACTGGTGAAAAGTGTTTCAATTTTTCTAGGACGCCCTCTGTTTGCTGGACAAAGACTGCTGATGATATGTCATCAGTTCTGCAAGTTGCAATAAAGAATGAAGTTAACAGGTATGAAGTTTCTAACTTACTCTTATGAATTTTAATATCTTAACACCACTTAGCCTAAGGTCCTATTCAGAATGTTAGTAGACTGAGCCTTTGAAATTTGAGTGTTTATTCTGACTTTAGTAGATAGCATTTGATGAATAATATGGTTGTAATAAATGCTTTTCATGAAGATATATGTCTATGCGGGGTAGGAGGGGAAGGATAAAACCTGACTTAATATTATAATTCAAGAGTACCTCTAATATTAAGAAGATAAACTTAATCTTGTTTTTTCCATAGAAATTGGAAGCAAATTTCTTCAGCTGGTTCTGCCTCACATAAGTTTGAAAAGACCCTCTTTAAGGACTCCAGGCAGCAAGCTAACTTTAAGTTCTCAATCTCAAAAAAAAAAACAAATATTTTAATTAAATACAGAGATTCTCCACCAACTCCAGTCCTCAATTATTTAAGACTTTAAGAAATGGCATTAATAAAGATGCTGACAAACTCCTGACCGTGGAGAGCAGAAAATGAGTTCTCAATGAACATAGTGGTTGTTGTTGCTCTCATAATAAATGAGGTCTTATAACTAGGAAGGCTGAACACTTCCCTCATGTGGTTTAAATTAATCCATAAAACTTTTCATATGCAGTTTGTTCCATACATACCCTAAAACATGTTGCTTAAAGGAGCAATGTAAGTCCACATGTCCCTGACAGTGAGGCAGACACACCAAGGAATCTTTTGTAGCCACATGGATCATGCACAATTTAAGATCTATGGCTTGAAATTAAAAGAAACATCATGGACACCTCTCCAAACATCTAACCACTCAAAAAAAAATTCTCTCCACTTCTAACATCTGTTGAAAGCAAAGGGGAAGAAAAGAGCCTATACACAGTAATGGCTTTCACAGGGTGAGTTTCATTTCCTGATTGTAAAAGCTTCCTTCCATCACCTTTGAATGCTGCAGCAACTGTTGCAGCTTAGGAACATGATGAAAAGAAGTGAATCTGATCTCATATGAATCATCACAGTGAGCAATATTACTTTGACTTTTAAACATCAACTTTAAAATATAGATTTAAGTTATAGAAAATATCTTTTTTCCAACTAGTATTAACTGAAAAGTAGATAGAACATGCTGCTTTTTAATAAATGTACCCAAAACAATTATTTCAACCAGACAGGAAAAAATCTTACTAAAAGGGAATTATGTGAAAGATTCATTCTTCTTCCAATCAGCACACATCAAAAGTTGGCATTCTGCAATGCTCAGGCAAAGCTGGCATTCCATGAAGAATCAGAGACACAGCGTTTTCCAGATATGTGAATCCATTTCTGACCCATTTCTTTGAAAAGGATTCCAAATTGGTTAAGTGTGTGGCAGCTCAGGATGCCACCGTGGATCACCTTCAAAGAATGTTCTGAGAAAAGAACCTCAGTCCATTCTACCATTCTTAACAAATATCCTCTTCTGGCCTCAGTAGGAGGCCTCATATAGCATTCACACACACACACACACACACACACACACACACACACACACACACAGAGAGAGAGAGAGAGAGAGAGAGAGAGAGAGAGAGAGAGAGAGAGAACACATAAACCTTTAAAAAGAAAAATGCCTGTAAAGTCACTATAATCAACATGATTATATTAGAAAACAAACAAATGCATGTCAGGTTAAGTAAAAAGTCCAAAGAAATCTTAAAACACAACAAAACTGACATTTCATATTTTTTTTAGTGAATGACTATTTAATGGTATAGGTACAGCTATTTGCATATGAAAAATATGATCACACATTTGCATCAGTAAATTTCAGTCATATTAAAAACCTTTTATGATCAAATTTCAACATCTCTTCATTATAAAGCTTATGAAGAAACTAGGAATTAACAGGAACATACCCCAAAATAAAAAGGCTATATACAAAAAACATACAGCCAACATTTTACTTAATGAGGAAAAATTAAGAGCATTTCTTCCAAAATCTGGAACAAGAATGCCCATCCTCTCCATTCTTACTTGATATAATGTTTGAAGTCTTTACTAGATGAGTGAGACAAGAGAAAGAAATAAAGGGAAACATGAGAAAGGAAGAAGTCAAATTATTTCTACCTGCACATGAAATAACCCTAAAATGAAAATACCTTGGAAATTCTACCATAATAAATACTCTTAAACCTGATAAACACCTTTAGAAAAGTAACAGAATCCAAAAATCAACATGCAAAAATAAGATGCTTTCCTATGCACCAATAATAAACTTAGAGGAAATCAGAGGGAAAATCTCACTCGCAAAGGCTTCAATTCAAAAAATAAATAACTACATTGGTTACTTTCCTACTGCTGCAATGAAATACCACAGCCAAAAACAACTTATGTAAGAGTTTACTTTGGCTTAAGTTTCTAAAGGATTAGAGTCTAGGTGACAGGGAAGGCTTGGCAGCAGGTGGCAGAAGCAGAGAGCTGGCTGGTCACATGTCATCTGCACACAGGAAGCAAAGAAGGAAGCAGGAAATGGAACAAAGCTATAAAGCTTCAAAATCTGCCCCCAGCCGTGTACTTCCTCTGACAAAGTTGTACCTCTTAGAGATTCAACAACTTCCCTAAACAGAGTCACCAACTGAGACCAAGTGGAGACATTTCACATTCAAACCACTCCATTAATCTTAGGAATAAACCTCACCAAAAAGGGGAAAGACCTGTACAATGAAAACCTTAAGACACTGAAAAAAGAAAGTGAGAAAGACACTAGAAGATGGGAAGACCTCCCTGCTGTGAGATGGTCTTTCTGTACACTGTGAATATGTGTTGCTACCATTGGTTAATAAAGAAGCTGTTTTGGCCTGTGGCAAGACAGGATACAGCCAGGGAGGAAATCCAAGAGAGATACAAGGAGAAGAAAGGTGAAGTTGGGTGGAGAACACTGAGAGCCACCAGGGGAGCAAGATATAATGGAACACAGGTAAAGCCATGAGACACATGGCGATACATAAATTAATAGAAATGGGTTAATTTAAGATGTAAGAGCTAGTTAGCAATAAGCCTGAGCCATAGGCCAAACAGTTTGTAATCCATATTAAGCCTCTGAGTGATTATTTTATGAAATGGCTACTGCCTAGGCAGGACTGGGAGGAACGGAGAAACTTTCATCAACACTTTCCATTCTTGCGTGGTATAATTAACATTACCATTCTTGTGGATTGGCATAATTAACATTGTAAAAACAACTATCTTTTTTTAAGCCATAGATTTCATGGAACTTCCATAAAAATTCCAATAGTATTCCTTACAGAACTAGAACAAACATCAAAAAGTTCACACAAAAGCAAGAGCATCCTGAATGATCAAAAGCAGAAAGAGCAATGCTGGAGAAATCACAATGCCCAACCTTAAACAGAACCAGCACAATACTATCACAAAGACAGACATCTAAACCAATGTAACAGAACAGAGAACCCAGAAATAAACCCACACAGTTACAGCTACCTCATTTCTTAAATATTGTAAATAATTTTATAAATAGATAAGGACTGTTTTTAACATCTTCTCCCCTCTTCCCTCCAACTACTCCCATGTTCCTTCAACTCCTCCCTTAAATTCATGGTCTATTATTCTTTAATTATTACTATGTTTTTATATATATATGTATGTGTAAATTTATAAATGCAACAATTTGGGATCGAATAACCTATCAGGGGCTTATCCCCCGAGAAGAGGGGTTCTCCCTTTCTCATCAGCCTGTAAAACCTCGTGAAATTTTCCCCATCCATATTGATGTCAGTTGGTGTTCTTTTTCAGGTCTTGTTTTTGTAGCATGAATCTTAAAGGGTCTTATTAATAAAAACAAACCTGAAGCCAGGTATTGGGGTGAATGCTGGAAGATCAGAGAAGCAGAACAAGCCACAGCCACCTCACCTCGCCAATTCCTCAGCCGATCCTGTTTCCTCAGACTAGAAGCCTCTGAGTCCTCATCCAAATGGATCTCAGCTGAACTGATGCTCAAAAGCCTAAAAGCTTAACTGACCCTAGTTCCTGGTTTTCATGCCTTATATACCTTTCCACTTCCTGCCATCACTTCCTGGGATTAAAGGCATGTGGCACCATGCCTGGCTATTTCCAGTGTGACATTGAACTCACAGAGATCCAGATGGATCTCTGCCTTCGGAATGTTTGGATTAAAGGCGTGTGTGCCACTATTTTCTGGCCTCTATAACTAGTGGTTGTTCTGTTCTCTGACCCCAGATAAGTTTATTAGGGTGTACAATATTTTGGGGAACATAATATCACCACATGTTTTGTTAACCATATTGTTGAGACTTCATGGGTAGAGCCTCCCTGTCATCCATAAAAGACACAATCTCACAAGAGACACCCTGGTCTTCTGGCTCTTACAATCTTGATAACACTGTCAAAACATGCATTGTAGAAAAAATAACCTCTAAGAAATGATGTTGCAAGAACTGGATTTTCTAATGTAAAAAAAAGTAAATCTAGGTGTAAATCTCCCAAGATGGATGAAAATCAATTCAAAATGTATCAAAGACCTTAATGTAAGGTCTGAATCTTTGAAACTACTAGAGGACAGCAGAGAAAATATTTTTTCTTAAGAAATTGTTTGTTCATTTTACATACCAATCACAGATCCCCCTCTCCTCCCTCCTCCTGCCCCTCCAGCCTCCCCCCCAACCCACCCCCATTCCAGAGAAAATACTTTAAGACATAGGGCAGACAGAGCTGACAGAATCAGGAAGTCTCTCTCCAGGAGTCCAATTGGCGAGAAAGAGGAGGGTTTATATGAGCAAGAATTGTTGAGATCAAGGTTGGATAAAGCACAGGGACAAATAGCCAAACAAATGGAAACACATGAACTATGAACCAATGGCTGAGGGGCCCCCAACTGGACCAGGCCCTCTGAATGGGTGAGATAGTCGATTGCCTTGATCTGTTTGGGAGGCATCAAGGCAGTGGGACTGGGTCCTGTGCTCATTGCATGAGTTGGCTGTTGGAAACCTGGGGCTTATACAGGGTTGCTTGGCTCAGCCTGGGAGGAGGGTACTGGACCTGCCTGGACTGAGTCTACCAGGTTGATCTCAGTCCTCGAGGGAGGCTTTGCCCTGGATGAGGTGGGAATAGGGGGTAGGCTGGGGGGAAGGGGAGAGGGGTGGGAGGGGGAAAACAAAGGAATCCGTGGCTGATATATAGAACTGAATTGTATTGTTGTATTGTAAAATAAAATAAAATAAAATTTAAAAAAAAGACATAGGGCAGATGATGATTCCCTGAAAAAATAATACAATAAAAGAAATTAATTTTAAGAATTGTCAAATGAGATTACAAGAAATTTTAAAACTTCTGACAGGAGTAAATAATTGCCAGACTCTGCCTCATTGCCTAGAGAATGGGCAAACAATCATGAATAACTATATATGTGACAGGGGATTAAGGTGTAAGATATACAAAGTACTTCAAAACTTAAACACCAAAAACCAAAAGCATCCTGTCAGTAAATGTGCTAATGAACTAAATAGACAGTTCTCAAAAGAAGAAATAAAAATGGCCCATAAAGAGTTGAAAATTTTTCAGCATTGATAGCTATTAGAAAACTCTAAATTGCTTTTGGCTCTAGGAGCAGCACCCTGGTAGTCAGTAAGAAGGAAGCCAAGAAGAAAACAATTAATCCATTTTCTAAGATTGGTGTGATGTGAAGGCTCCGAGTATGTTCAATATTAGAAACATTGGATAGACACTAGTCACAAGGCCTCAAGGAATCAAAATTGTATCTGATTGCACACAACACAGATTTTGTGTTTAAAGTGGGCCTTGCTGATCTACAGAATGATGAAGTTGCATTTTAAAAATTCAGGCTAATTACCAAGAATGTTCAGGGCAAAAACTGTATGACTAACTTCCATGTCATAGATCTTACCCAGGACAAAAAAAAAAAAATGTGTTCCATGGTCAAAAAGTGGCAGATCATGATTGAAGTTCAGGCTGATGTTAAGACAACTGATGCTTATTTGCTGCATCTGTTCTGTGTTGGTTTCACTAAAAAACGCAATAACCAAATATGCAAGGCCTCCTATGTGCAACACCATCGGGTCTGCCATATCCGAAAGAAGATGGTGGACCCATCCTCAGGTCTCCCAAGAGAACTTAGTTCATAGATTTCAGACTCAACGTCTGCAATTTGAATAGGGAATTCTTTGTCTATGTGGGGAATTAGCAAAGCTCTTTAAGAATCACATAGTAAATATCATTGACTCTCAGACTATTTATCCTCTGCCATATCTGCAGCTGCTCAACTCTGCCATAGCAAATGGGTGGATGTGGCAATATTCTAACAATGATTTATTTTTTCACTAATTTATTTTTTGTTATACTATTTTTCATCCAATATATTTTTATCATATTCTCCCCCTCATCCATCTCCTTCCTACCTCCCTACCTACCCAACTTTATCTTTTTTCTTTCTAAAAAAAAAAAAGAAAAGAAAAGAAAAAAAGAACGAAAGAAAGAAAGGAAGGAAGGAAGAAAGAAAGAAAGGAAGAAAAAGTGTGGTGATATATTGTGTACCTCAATAAAACTTATCTAGGAATCAGAGACAGAGCCAGCCACTAGATTAGACATAGAGGCCAGACAGTGGTGACACACACCCTTAATCCTATCACTCAGGAGGCAAAGATCCATCTGAATCTCTGTGAGTTCAAGGCCACACTGGAAACAGAGCCAAGAGGTAACAGCACACACCTTTAATCCCAGTACCAGGAATCACACATGCCTTTAATCCTAGGAAGTGATGTCTGGGCAGAGAAAGGTATATAAGGTGTGAGGAAACAGGAAATCACTCTCTTGAGACCGAGGATTTTGTAGAGGTAAAAACTTGTGGCTGGCTTGCTCTGCTTCTCTGATCTTTCTACTTTCACCCCAATGTCTGGCTTCAGGTTTTCTACTTATAAGAACTTTTAAGAATTGTGTTACACTGGGAAGTGGTGGCACACACCTTTAATCCCAGCACTCGGGAGGCAGAGCCAGGCAGATCTCTGAGTTTGAGGCCAGCCTGGTCAACAGAGTGAGATCCAGAAAAGGTGCAAAGCTACACAGAGAAACCCTGTCTTGAAAAAAGAAAGAAAGAAAGAGAGAAAGAAAGAAAGAGAGAGAGAGAGAGAGAGAGAGAGAGAGAGAGAGAGAAAGAAAGAAAGAAAGAAAGAAAGAAAGAAAGAAAGAAAGAAAGAAAGAATCGTGTTACAAAGAAGAAAAGAAAATCAAAACAAACTACAAAAAAATTAGAGAAAGTAATATCAAAACAAAACAAAAAGTACACACAAAAAACATGGAGTCTGTTTGTGGGTTGGCCAATTTTTTATTTACAAATAGCCAGTCTACAAACTGTAGTTTGATGACAATTGGGAGATGTTCATGAGATTTATGTTCATTTTCTTATAATATCTTGATATAGTTTAATATCAAAGAAATTCTGACTTGGTAAAGTAACTTGAGAAGTGTTCATTTCTCCTTTAATTTCTGGGGGGAAATTACACAGAATTGTTTGGTAGACCTTTTCAACCATTTCACTTTTGACAATTTCACATACTGGGTACCAGAAACCAGATATTTATCTCTTAATAACCAGAGGGACCTTGGTAAGACCATCACAAAGTCCTCTATGACCTATTTTACTGATCTCTGTAACTGACTACCAAAAACATTTTTTTAATTTTTTAATTAAAAGTAATTAATTTTATTAATTTTCCTAAAAATTTCTAGATGGAGGTTTGATCTTTTCACTATTAAATTTTTTTTAATTTAAAGAAAAGGATTGAAGTCAAATGTGTATATTCTGACATATAATCTGTTACACAAGAGTTAATGACACTCTTCAATTATGGGTTAACATCTTGACTTGTTAAAATCTTGCAGTGATGTACCATCCCACATGCCATCATAATCAAACTCCTAACAACTCATGAGTCCTGGACATCATTGGGATTATTCTTGAGATGTGACAATGGAAGGAGCTCCAGACCATAGAAGACTGTTAGTTTGTCCGTGGCATCCTGAATTTATGGTGATCTCTGGTCCAAATGGAGACAATAGTAATACTCTGACCTGCAGGAGATCAGCAATATACCCCTAACATGACAGAAAGAAGTTATGTGTAATATACATGCACACAGCCTATGGCAGTCCTGAGGCAGCTATCATCTATGTTCTGCCCTTTCCCAGGACATTTCCTCTTTATATCAGATATGCTTGAAGAACTAAATGGGAAAGTGGGGTTGCAAGCTCATGGCACATTTATGCTTGCTTCATACTTGGCTGCTACAAACAGATTAGGAGAAGAAAAGTTTGAAATTAATGACTTATTTGTCCTTTAGAAAGACACATTCCCTAGCAGTGATTGAATCCCCATACTTTGACCTCACTGCCAAAGGCATATTTGTGTTGTTTAATTTGTGATGTGAATGAGATACTTACGTTCTGTAGACTACAGCAAAAGACACTGTGTTGCCTCATCTTCTGGCCATCATCAGTTTACAGAAGCTATAATGGGTGGCTTAACTTTGTCCCTTCAGACACTGTCTATCACTCAATATGGCTCTGTGCAAGCAATCTAATATTTAGTGATCACATCATTAGTTCCCTTGTTCTCTGGTTGACTTGAGTTTGATAATTTCTACGTATTATACTTTTAGTATCTGTGATAGTTAATGTTGATTTTCAACCTAACAAAATCTGGAATTACTTAGTAAGCAAACTTCTGGAAATGTCTGTGAAGGAGTTTTTAGATTGGATTAATTAAGACTGAAGACCGAGTCCTGATCCCATTGCTAGGAGCCCCACCAACAGACCAACCTACACAACTGTCACACACATGCAGAGGTCCTAGGTAGTGGGGGCATAGGCACCAGGAGAGCCCTACCAGGTCACAGGCACCACTTTTGGGATATGTGGTGAAAGGTATCTGGGCAGGTTGGGACCGAGGTGTGCTACTGAGAGATAACACCATGCAACAGACCTAACACAAGAGGCTTATTGGAGGAGGGGAGAGAACGAAAGGGCATCTCAGAGTGGGGACACGAGAGAGAGAAATGAAGACAGACAGACAGAGGGGGGATGGGGACAGGACATGGGACAATGGCACCAGAGGATGGGAGGAGAAGAGGGAGAGGAAACTGAGATCAGGATGTAAAATAAATGAAAATTTTAAATTAATAACTAAAAACCTAAGACTGAAGACACACTGTTGTAAATCAGGCGCTCCACCAGCCTGTCCTTGGGCGACTCAGTGCCAGCTGCTTTTGCCGGCAACACCACCCTCAGACAACAGGAGGCAGGTTAGAGAAAATGACACCCACATTCCCAAGAGGTGAAAGTGAGTGCCTGTTGGTTATTTAGTGAGTTCTGGATGTTTGTTATCATTTAGGGGAATATGAGAATATAGGATAACAAGTATTAATCTCAGATATTTTGCCTTGGCATGAGTTTTGGTATATTGATACAAATTTAAAGTTATTTTTTATATTTTGTGTGCGTATGTGTTTCTACTCTTGTTTGAGGTATTGTGCTTATGCAGCTCATTTAAAAATGCAATGTATAATTAAGAAATGAGGTTAATAGTTAATCTACAATAATCAAACTTGTAGTCACATTAAGTATGTTTTCAACATTAAACAGGTATAATTTAGACAGATAAATGGTCTTCAAACACTTCAAACTATAGAAGGTGGCATTTTACTTGTTTAATAACCTAAGGTTTTTTTCATGACAAATGAGACAGATCTGTTCCTGGCAGCACCAATTTACTTCATAAAAGGATGATAGGCATCAAAGAAAATGATAGGGAGTTTGCTTTCAAGGTGGCAAGGACACAGGAAAAAGACCTGAATTTTGCCAAGACAAGGCAGGACAGTCCTTCAAGATTCCTGCTTCACAGAAGAGTCTGCCAGATATTCTGCAGGACACAGAGGAAAGTGACTGACAGACTTTACCAATACAAAGAAGGATAGTCCTTCAAATTTCCTGCTTCACTGAAAAGTTTGCCAGATACTCTCTACCTGTAGGCTGAAGATAGGTGCCCCAACATTGCAGAGCAACTTTGGGTGACTGTCCAGGCAGCCAGATGTCTCTGTTGTTAGGCAATATTTAAAACCTTCTGGGATTTTTGACAGAGTTAAAGACTAAATAGTTAGAAATATATTTTTTCTTGTTTATGATAGAAAGTAAATTATGAATACAACTTTGGAATCACTAAGATAGGATAGATAATGGAGTATTTTCTCTGAATTTGCTAAATACAAATGGACTGAATATTGTAAATGTTCCTTGATAACTGTAAATGTTGTATGTAGTTTTACCATGTTAAATTTAAAGCCTTTCTTTTTTATTTAAACAAAAAGGAGGAAATATTGTAGAATATTAGTTGAAGATGTGTTATATTCATTTATGCTGCGGAATATTTGTTTAGTGATGCAAAGATGTGTTATGCTGTGGGGTAATCTTTCTGTATGCTGTGAATATGTGTTGCTACCATCAGTTAAAAGAAGCTGCTCTGGCCCATGGCAAGATAGGTTATAGCCAGGCAGGAAATCCAAGCTAAGGGAGAAGGAAGGCAGAGTGAGGGATATGCTGAGCACTGCTGGGGGAGCAAGATGTAATATAACACACGTAATGCCATGAAATCACATGGCAAAACATAGATTACTAAAAGTGGGTTGAATTAAGTTGTAAGAGCTAGTTAATGATAAGTCTGAGACATAGGCCCAACAGTTTGTAATTAATATAAGCCTCTGTGTGTTTACTTGGGACTGAGCAGCTACAGGACACAGGAAAACTTCCAGCTACAGTGTTACATTCTTTTATGTTGCATTTGTTTAACTCTGTGAAGCTGTGCTACTTTGCCTGCCTAAAACACCTGATTGGTCTAATAAAGAGCTGAATGGCCAATAGCTAGGCAGTAGAGGGCTAGATGGAGCTGCCAGATAGAGAGAATAAATAGAAGGAGAAAAAGAGAAAGAGAGAATGAAAAAAAATGAGGAGAAAAGGATGCAAGGGGCCAGTACCCTAGCTGGCAATGGAGTAAGAAGTAAAAAAAGACATATAGAACAGAGAAAGGTAAAAGCCCAGAGGCAAAAGGTAGATGGGATCATTTAAGTTAAGAAAAGCTGGCTATAAACAAACCAAGCTAAAGCCAGGCATTCATAAGAAAGAATAAGTCTTTATATATTTATTTGTGAGTTGGATGCTAGGCCCCCAAAGAGCAAAGAGTAAAAGAAAAACCAACTACACCTGAGTTTCATTCTAAAATTACTGTCAGTCTTTTGAGAGGTTGGCCTAAACTCTATTTTTAGTAACCTACTTTGACTTGTTATCATTAATGTCGTAACAAATTATCTCACCAAATAAATATAAAGAGGAAATTTTGCTCACCAAATAAATATAAAGAGGAAATTTTGCAACATTGTATGGAATCTATAATATAGGTGATGGGTATAATTTGACTTTCAGATGTACTACATATGGACTATCTGATGTGTCTATTTAATGTCACATTGCTCCCTTCCTTTCCTAAGTTCCAACCAAAATACTGAAGGGAATGTTACAGTCAATGGTAGTCATCAAAATTTCTTAATTAAAAATGGTCAAAAATTATAATTGACTCATAATTTAAAAGTTCATTAGGGACTATAGCTGAAGCTTCTGCAGTAGTTGTGATTTAAGAGAGATGGCTCAGAGGTTAAGAGTACTGACTGATCTTCCAGAGGTCCTGAGTTCAATTCCCAGCAACCACATGGTGGCTCACAACCATCTATAATGAGATCTGGTGCCCTCTTCTGGCCGGCAGGTATATATGCAGGCAGAACACTGTATACATAATAAATAAACAAAATCTTTTTAAAAAAAGAAACTTATTTCATTTCTCATGACTATTTTATGTCATTTCAGGAAAATGACTATGACACACAGTATAACTAGAAAGTATTTAGATTTTACCACTGAGTAGAACTAATTACTCTTGCATTCTTGGGAGAAATGAAGCTGTTCCTTCTAATTTGTGGTGGATATCAAGAAAGAATAATTATACTTACAAGGTGTTTGAGAATTGGGAACCCAGTTCATCTTTTGTATTACTCTTGCCTGCTTTCCCTGCTCCTGTCCCCAGGCTCCGATAGTTTCTAAATTTAAATCATATTCTCTATTAATCTCCCTAAAATGATTCCCTGATGATTTTCAAGAAGAGAAATGTAAGTTGTGAGTAAGACAACAAGGGGACTGCAGATGTCAAGGGAACAAAGTGGTGTGAATGCTAATAGTGGAAGTCAACCTTCCAGACCTGTGGGTCCCACATACATTCACACATTAAACTAACAACAGATTGTAGTTTAAAGGAAAAACTACCTGATCTGAATATGTATAGATTTCTCTTTTTCCATTATTCCTTTAAAAAATATATAACATAGCAACTATTTGTACAGCATTTGCACTGCATTGGGTATGGTAGGTAATCTAGAACTTATTTTCATTATATAAGAGCACTGGATGTTGAGCCTATTGTCCCAATTATTCAGGTAACGGAAGCTGAAAGATTGCTTGAGCCTAGAAGACAAGGTCTTCTTGGACAACATAGCAAGGCCTTCGTCTCAAAACAACAGTAACAGCAACAAATCTTAAGGTATTGAAGGATGAGTGTGGACGATGTGCAAATACCAGCCATTTCATACAGAGCCTTGAGCAACCCCAGAGTTTAGCATCTGTAGGGTCACAGAGCCAATCTTCCATGGACATGGGGGGACAAATGCATATGCCAAAACATGACATAATAGAATGAAATGTTTGGGTCTTTCTCTAATGTGCCAAAGCTGAATTGATTCAAGCTGCTTCTTAAATGAGGAATTTTTTGGAGCTTTTGTGTGTTGTTGATGCTGATTTCAAAAAATAAATCCCAAGTGAAATGAGACTTGACTGATAAAAGCTGGAAGGACTTCAAAACAGAACCTGTACAGCAGTGGTGTTATAGTGCCTGCCTGCATCTTGGGTTTGAAGGACCCTAGAGAAGCTATTTCAAACACAGAAATCAATTAAACAGGGCTGCAGTTTTAGCGGGAATGCCTCTGCTAACTCCAACTAATGTTCTGTCATTTTGTATGATGAAGAGAAAATAACAAACAAATTCAAGTAGTGATTATTATTCCATTTGTTCACATTTTCAAAATTTTCCAGGTTATCATTATTCATGAGCTTTCTTGTAAGCACATGTACCCAACATTTACATGAATATCAAGTTTTGTGAGTCACTGCCTTTATTAGTGGTTTGTCTCACGGCTGTGACAAATGTCTGGCAAGGCAACTCGAGGAAGGAAGGGTTTGTCTTGTCTTACAGCTGCAAAGGATACACTGTCATGGCAGAGAAGGTATGACGGTGGGAGCAGAGAGCAGGTGGTCACATATGTCAACAGTCAGGACGTAGACCGCAACGGAGGGGTGCTTGGGCTCAGTTCACTTTCTCCTTTTCATTCAGTCCCAGAACCCAGCCCATGGAATGTTACCTCACACACTTAGGGTGAGTCTTTCTACTTCAATTAACCTAAATCCCCTCCCATACAGGGTCAGAGGTTAGTTGCCTGGTTATTCTAAACTTCATCAAGGTCACAAACAAGATTAAACATCACACCACCTTTAGGATTTCTTTTTTGGCCTTTGCTTCCAAATTAAATATGCAACAAAAGTTTCGAAAATACCACTGAGATTGTTTTGCTTCCTACCATAATTAAAAAGCTAAAATAATGTAGTGATCATTCTTCTTCCCATTGAGACAAATCTCTCTTTCTTTCTGTTATTTTGTCTTTTTTTTTTCAGAGCTGAGGACCAAACCCAGGGCCTTGTGTTTGCTAGGCAAGAGCTCTACCACTGAGCTAAATCACCAACCCCCTCTTTCTTTCTGTTCTCTTGATCAGTTTCCTCTGCTTGCTTTCTCTCCACAACCTCTTATTAATCCCCACACTTGATAGTTTTATTGTCAGCTTTCTGAAAAAGCCATAGCAGTACATCAAAATTTTCCATGGAAACAGTACTCTGTGAGCTTAATCAACGAATCTGCTTTTATTTTAAAAAAGGTATCTATTGTTTCAATGAAGCACAAAATATTTAGTTTGGGGGATATGTTGGTTGGTTTTTTTGTCAAGTTGATACAAGCTCAGGTCATTTGGGAAGAGAAAACCTCCACTGAGAAAATGCCTCCATCAGATTGGCCTATAGACAAGTCTGTGACATTTTCTTAATTGATGATTAATGTGGGAGGGTCCAGCCCACTATGGGTGGTACATCCTGTGGGCAGGTGGTCCTAGATGGTGTAAGAAAACAGGCTGAGCAAGTCATGGAAAGCAAGCCAGCAAGCAGTGTTTCTCCAAGAGTTCTCCTCCGAAGGAGTAAGTTTCAGGACTCTGGGAGAAGAGACTAGATCTTCAGAGTACTCATGAAGGAGTGAGAAAAAGCATTAAGCCACACATTTTATGAAGGTGTGTTTGTAATTCTATTTCTGAAGGTATGACTCAAGCCTCCAGAAGCATGAATGTTTCCAATTTAAAAAGAGTTAACTTAACACTTAACTTGAAATTCCATCTTTGTATAATGTTACTTCTGAAAAGAGCATATGATTCAAATATTCCCCCAAACCATAAGACACTTTTGCTGACCAACTGATCACCTAGCATCAAAAAACTCTTCTTATTAAGCCAAGCACTGAAGTACAGTGTGAGTGTGTGTAGGAGAATCTGTGCACCATTTCAAGGCTTTAATGCCCTTGGTCCTGGGGATGCCAAGGAAAAAGCTGAAGAGGAGCCAAAACATGAACTCAACACCATCATCATAATTGTTGAGCTAAGCATAGTCATCCAGCCACGGGGTCCTACCAAGCCCTGACTCTACTACTCCAATTACTCAGGGGACCTTCCTCCTCCTAGAGTAACTTCCTGAATCCCCAGATCTGTCTGTACCTCTCTGACCACAGCATTTCATAGCTATGCTTTTTACACTCTGTAACCAACTTCTTTCTCTATCATCCGTAGATTTTCATAAACAGAGTTGCTACAGAATTCCAATGTGGAATTTGTGTTGCTGACAAAGTGATTATAATGGAATTGCTTTTCCAAATACCTATGTACTACCATCTCACAAGATTTTTTTAGTCTTTTTCATTATGTTCATTCAGTGTGGTGTGTGTGTGTGTGTGTGTGTGTGTGTGTGTGTGTGTGTGTGTGTGTGCGCGCATGCGCTTTGGGGGTGGGTAGGGGTCAGAAGTCTTGTAAAAGTCAGTTCTCTTCTTCTACCACACTGGTTCTGGGGGTTCAACTCAGGTCAAACTTGGCAATGAACACTCACACACTCAGCCATCTCCCTAACCCCTATCTTACAAGTTTGAATATGATACTCATTTCTTTTCCAGCCCCCTTCCCCAAGAAAAAATGTCCCTCCATGACAGAATCACTAAATATGAGCTCTTGGCCATGTGACGTCTACCCCAGAATCACTCTAGGGAAACAGGTGAACTCTGCTTCCTTTGACAGTCCTTTGCTTAGTTCCTTGCAGTTCTAACAACCTCCTTCTTCCCATGATAGCTGGTGCTTTCAAAGATTCCTTCCTATTTCCCCAATCAAGCATTTTTCAAATATTCAATTTCTGTAGAGATCAACAGTAGAATTTTAATTTTAAAATGATCAAAATCCATCAGACAAGAAGTCTAGCGTCTGCAGAGGCTTAGACAAGTCAGGACCCCAAGTTAGAGACAGAGAGGTACTAGGGAAAGAAAGTACTTGCTGTACAAACAAGAGATCTGAGTTCAGATCCTCAGCATACACGTAGAAGCCAGTCTTGGCCATCCATAAGCTCAAGGGCAGCACAAGAGGAAGGATGCAAACAAATGGATCCCAGAAGCTTGCTGGTCACCCAGCCTAACCAAAATAGATCTCCAGATCCAATAAAAGACTGCATCTCAAAATATAAGGTAAAAGCAACTGAAGTTAGAGATTCAGGACACAGGTACAACAGAAGGATAAAGGAGCCAGGGAGTTTGGTTTATTTGGTTGCACACTATTAAATGGAACTTTTACTCTTGACTCAAAACTTGGCAAAAGGCAGTGAAAACAATAATTACTGACCACTCACATTCTAAAGAGAACCGCAGAGTACAGTTACAGAGGACCTCAAGGAACAGGAGGAATCAACTCTGCCATTAGATGCTATTGTTCCATCACCTCCATAGCCTATTATCTGAAAAGATGAGAGCCAGGAATCTGCTGAAATCAGTAATCCTTGTTTTAGGGAAGAGTTGTGGCTTTGCCCATCCACAACAGGATGATTCAAACCCTCCCCTGAAGTGAGTCATGCAAAGGAGAGTCTAAGAAAAATTGCTCACAGAGACTGAAGGATGACTACATGACAGGCATGGTATTCCACAGTGGTGATCTCTGACATAGTAGACATGCTGAGTTAACTTACGTACATATGTATTTAATGGTGAGAAATAAATGCAATTCAGCAGGGCATAGAAACGCCATTCAAGGAGAATTTTCTTTCATTTGACTTGACAAGGAGGCTTGAGTCTCCTGTCATCAAATAGACTTCTTAGGTAGCAAGACTTGGATGAGCATGCTGGAATCTCTCCTAAGAGGTTTTCAGACCAGCTAAAAACAAATCTGTGAATTATTCCTTGGAAGCAAAGTTGAGTGGTCATCGAAGAGGTCATCTTGAAAATAAATGAACACTGGAAAGGGACCCTGAAAGCCCCATAGGAAACATCCACAAATCCATGAACTGAATGGGAGGCCGTAGAGGAGTGCTGCTTATTGGCTTGCTCATCCAAAGCCTCAGCATCAGTTCTTGTCTCCAGGTTTCTGCTCTGACTTCCCTCAGTGATAGACTGTTACCTGAGAATTGTAAGGTTGAATAAACCTATTCCACCCAAGGTGATTTTCATCACAGTGGTTCTTCACAGTAATAGAAAACTAAGACAGAAATTGGTAAGAGGATAATAAAATTGCTTTGACAGGCCTGACTGTGTGGTTCTGAGAGTATTATGATGGCGATTGAACTTTGAGCTGGGCGAGATGTTGAGTGTTCAGAGCTCAGTGGTCTAGTCTGTGGAAGCTTGGAAGATAAGAATCTTGAATGCAATGAAACTACTGAGAACTGGCTTGGCTGTTTGATATTTTGGATTAAGAATCAATGGATTTAGTCAGATGGGGTTGAAGAATTGGTTGTGAATAAGAACCACTAAAGGGATGCCTTTTCATTGCTGGAACAATCAGTACTGGTCATCTGGGGCTGAAGAATCACCTGGGATTAAGAAGAGACCAAGAGTCAGATAGATTCAGTATAGAATTCTACCAGACCCTCAAAGAACTACTGTCAATATGCCTCAAATTATTCCACAAAATGGAAATTGAAAGTACATTTCTTAATTCTTTTTATGAAGTGACTATTACCTTGATATCAAAAATACACAATGACCCCCAAAACGAAAATTATAGATTAATATCTCTTATGGACATAGATCCAAAAATTTTCAATAAACTACTTGCAAACAAAATTCAAGAACACATCAAAAAAATTATCCACTATGGTCAAGTTGGATTCATCCCAGAGAGGCAAGACTGGTCCAACATGTGAAAATCAATAAACATAAATAACTAAAAGACAAAAACCACATGAACATCTCATTAGGTGAACAAAGGGCCTTTGACAAAACTCCAACACCCTTCAAGACAAAAGTCCTAGAGATACTAGGGATACAAGAGACATACTTCAACATAATAAAGGCCATTTACAGCAACCGCCCAGATTATGTCAACCTAAATGGAGAAAAATTTGAAGCATTTCCACTAAAATCAAGAACAAGACAATGGTTTCCATTCTCTATATGTTTAGTCAATATAGAGGTTGAGGTCTTAGCTAAAGCAATAAGACATTTTACAGTAACATAAAAAATTAATTATCTTGGAATAACTCTAAACAAGTAAGTGAAACTCTTGTATAATAAAAGCTTTAAGACTTTGAAGAAAAAAATAGAAGAACTCAGAAGATAGAAAGATCTTCCATGCTTATAGAGCAGTAGGATTAATATTGTGAAAATAGCCATTCTACCAAAAGCAACCTAGAGATTCAGTGCAGGCCTCATCAAGATTCTAAAACAATTCTTCACAGAAACTGAAAGAAACAGTATTCAACTTAATGTACACACACACACACACACACACACACACACACACATACACACACACACACACATAAACCTAGGACAGCTGAAACAATCCTGAACAATAAAATAATTCCTGGAATTATCACCACCCAAAATTTCAGGTTGTACTTCAGAGATATAGTATAAAGCAGTATGTATTGACAGAAAAACAGGTATGTTGGTCAATGAAATTAAACGGAAGACCCAGACATAATTCTACACACCCTACAGACATCCGATTTGTGCTGAATAAGTCACAAACACATTCAAGAAAAGAGAGCATCTTTGACAAATGGTTCTGGTCAAACTGGATGACTGTATATAGAATGAAAATAGATCTTATCGATCACCCTGCACAAAACTCAACTCCAAACAGATCAAGGACCTCAACATAAAACCAGATACCCTGAACCAGAAAGTAATACCAACAATTAGTAAATGGAGCCCTATGAAGCTAAAAAAAACTTCTATATAGCAACAAACACCATCATTCAAGCAAACCAGCTTTTACAGATAGGAAAAGATTTTTAACAATTAAAAACTTGAAATTTTGGAATTGGGGCATATGTCAAAATTTTATTTTACTTTATAATTCTGCTAAGGATAAAATTAATTAATAGTTATAATAATATATAGTATAGAATTTTCTAGGAATGCAACTAACCCAGGTTAAAAATATTTATTTGTAAGGTAAACATTTCTTACATTTTTAGTCTGTAATGTAAATAAAGTTATATTTCTGGTTTAAAAAAACAATTATATAACCTGGTAAAGCAGTGAGTGGTTCTCAACCTGTAGGTCAGAACCCCTTTGGGGGTCACATATCAGATATTTACGTTACAATTTATAACAGTAGCAAAATTACAGTTACAATGTAATAACGAAATAATTTTATGGTGGAGGGGTCGCTCAAACATGAGGAACTGTATTAAAGGGTCCCAGCACTAGGAAAGTTGATAACCACTGTAATAAGGGTTAGTATCTAGAGTATGAAATGTACTAAAAAGAACTGAACATAAAGAAAACAAATAACCTAATTTCAAAATAGAGTATAGAACTAAACAGAGGGGTTCTCAAAAGATGAAATATAAATGGCTGAGAAACACTTTTCAAAAATGTTCAAGTTTCTTAGCCATCTGGATAATGAAAATTAAGACTACTTTGAGATTTCATCTTACCCAAGTCAGAATGGTTAAGATCAATGAAACAAATGACAGCACATGCTGGGGAGGGTGAACAGAAAGGGAAACACTCATTCCTTACTGGTCGGTGTGCAAACTGGTATGGCACTATGGAAATCAGTGTGAAAGTTCCTCAAAAAGCTTAAAATTACTCAATCTCAGGATCCAGATAAACCAGATTTGGGCACATACCCACTGACTCTACATTATACTACTACATAGATACTTCCTCATCCACATTCATTGAAGCTCTATTCATAATAGCCAGAAGTTGGAAATAGCCTAGATGTCCATCAACCAATCAGTGGACAATGAAAATGTGGTACATTTACACAACAGAGTATTATTCAAGTATTAATAAAAAGGAAATTTGCAGGTAAATTGGTAGAACTAGAAGCAAAAAGATAAATATTTCATGTTTTCTCTTGTATGTGGATATTAGCTTTTAAGCTTTAGATATGTGTGTTCTGTTCAGAATAACCATAGAACTTAGATAGCAAGTAAGGAAGTAGGGGGGAGTAGATGGTCTTCCAAGAGATAAAGGGGAAACTAAAATGGAAGGACTAAAAGAAGAGAGAGATGGGATAGAAGGATAAAGGAAGGAATGTGGGGAAGGACAACTAATACTAAAGGCCTTTTTAAAAACCGTGTAAAGATCTACTACCATAGAGCTTCCTAAAATACATAAAGAAAGGAACTTAAATGAAGTCACTATATAATGAGAAAGACAATGCTCCAACTAAACATTGTATTCCATCAAGTAAGACCTCCATTGCCAGAAGCAGGTTACATCTTGCTGATTCCTTGGCCAAAATGGTTCCATAGACTCCCTATGGCAAACAACACAGGCTATTGCAAAAGCTATTGGCAACTCTCAATAACCTAACGGTAAGGCCCTGTTGCTGAGGACATAACTTACTTATGTCATAAAACATGAAGAAACTGAACCATTTCCAATTAGAAGGTCCGGGCCAACTGACTAGCTTTCACTGTGCTGCAAGGTACTCTGCACACTACTGGAGGAGAGAAGTAATCATCAGTATCACCCAGCTACAAACCCTGTGGCCTACACCAGTGACCTGCCTGCAAGACATCCTGGTGTAATAGTGTCACAAATGTGATGGTTAAAGCTAACCACTTTTTTAGAACTAGATTTAAGTCCCATCCTGCAAGATGGAACCCGTATCTGTCACTGTTAAAGTGGCCAAGAAGCTGAGATTCGACAGGTGATGGGCCCTAGGTGAAAACCTCCTACTATTACTCTGCTAAAGGAACATAGCAAGAAATAGACTCCTAATGACATATTGCTATACCCATAGATCAGTACGTTGCCCAGCCCTCATCAGAGAAGCTTCTTCTTGCAGTAGATGAGAATTGACAGAGACCCACAACTGGATAATGTACAGAGAATGAGGGACTTTGGAGCACTCCGTCCTTAGTGGGATGTCTTTATTAGACTTTTCAGCTCAAGGCTCAGCTCTCGACGTAGAAGAGGATGTGAAAAGATTGTATGAGCCAGAGTTGGTAGATAACCCCAAGGAAACAATGCCATACAGAAATAGAATGAACACACATGAAATCACAGATACTGACAGAATACACAAGACCTGCATAGGTTCAAAGCATACTAAATCTGAGCATGGAAAAGGAGGAATGGACACAAAGTCCTAACCTAACCAAGAAGCCATTTGTAATGGATACCTTCTGGGAAAGGGAAAAAACATTTTTCTAAATGGAGTGTCGCTGGGTATATAAACCACACTCCACAGCAGGCCTCATTCCATAAGAAGTTAACCAACACACACAGACTTTTTTGTTGTTTTTCTGTTCTGTTTTGTTTGTGCATCTCATGAATGGTTTTGTGTCGGGTTATTTTTTTTTTCTTATTTGGGCTTTGGTTTTGGTTTTGGTTTTAGTGTGTTTTGATTTTGTGTTTTTGTGGGGGGTTTTGTTTTGTTTTTGCCCTTTTTAAAGAAAGAATAAAAGAGAGAGAAAAAGCATGAAGTTGGTGGCTAGGGATATAGAAAAAAAACAGGAAAGAGTCAGGAAAAGGGAGAGAATATGATCAAAATACATTGTATGAAAATTTTTAAATAAAAAGAATTAATTATTTTAAAAAAGATGAACTCAACATCACTGAGACAAAATCTTCCAAAAAGTGTTTCCTCAGAGTCAGCACTAAGAAGCTATGGCCCAAAGGGGACCAAGGCTTTAGCTAGTGTTGGCAACCAGACTTGGTATTGTATAAGAGTTTCCCAGGTTGTAGTAGGTTTGAAGGCATGAGGGGTCATGAACAGCAGTTGAGGCCTGGCACTATGAGAAACTGTGAGAGGCCACTGAAGTAGAAACTACAGAATTAAAAGCGTCATGGAGAGAAGTTGATGTTTTGCACCATATAGCAGGGTCAGAGTCCCTGACGAGAAGTCAGTAGAGTCTATTGGTCAAAGTAAAATCCAGTTACTACAAAGAACCCAGAAATTTGGAGATGCCAGTACTGTGAGATGACCACAAAATACAGCAACATCTATAGAATGTTGTTGGCCTGAGCCTGGAAGCAACCTCTGTGTGCTTCAGATGGCATTGCCAGAGAAATGGAGCTGCCAAAGCCCTGTGGAACCCAGGGACCATGGGCGGGTCCCAGATGTTAAGCACCCAAATGTTTACCCTGTTGAATTTTGGATTTAAATTTGGAGTCCACAGTTGACAGATTTTGGATATTTTATAAATACATTGGAGTTTTGGTGGTTGTTTTTTTAATATGTGTGTCAATTTTTTATTTAATTCATTATTGTTTTTACTAGTACAGAATCATATTTTGGTTAGGTATAAGCTATGCTTATGCTATTTAGAGATTTTTTGTCAGATTTTTATTTTTATTTTATTTTTTGTCCTTTTATTGAAAACACTATTTTCACACATATTATATCTTGATTATGGTTCTCCAGTTCCTCCCCACCTCCCCTCCCATCCAGATCCACTCCATTTCTGTCTATCATTAGAAAACAAACAGACTTCAAAGGGATAATAATAAAATATAACAAAATAAAATGTAAGATAAAATAAATACTATCACAGCAGCTCTGGACAAGACAAAGAAAGAGAGGGAAAAGAGCCCAAGAGAAGGCACAGGAGTCAGAGACCCATGCGTTCAAACGCCTTAGAGTCCCATTAAAAACACTAAACTGGAAGCCACAATATATACTCAGAGGACCTGGTGCAGACCTGTGCAGGCCCTATGCATGCTGCCTCAGTTCTGAGAGTTCACATGAGCTTTGATCGTGTTAATTTAGGGAGCCTTGGTTTTGGTTTTGATTTTTTGTTTTGGTTTTGTGTGTGCGTGTGTCTTCCTTCCCTTCTGGATCTTACACTCTTTCTGCTTCCTCTTCTTCAGGGTTCCCTGAGCCCTGTGGGATCCCATTTAGGGCTGAATGTTCCAAGATCTCTTACTCTCTGCATAATGTCTGGTTGTGGGTCTCTGTATTTGTTTCCATATGCTGCAGAAAGAAGCTTCTGATGAAGGGCTGAGCAAGGTACTGATGTGAGTGGAATGTGCCATTAGGAGTCATTTTGTAGCTACTGTGATGGCTAATGAAATTATGCTAGGCATCTGTCTTGGTACCCATTAGCTGTTTGTCTCTGACTCCAGTCCCTTGAAAGATAAATTTCCAGAAACCCTGACTCAGTGACCCCACCCAAAAATGTACAGTTGTGAATATCTACTTGTTATGATATGTCTGGGTTTTTTCTTTTCTTTTCTTTTTTTTTTTTTTTTTTGGCTTCTGTAACTTGCTTACGCAGATACACAAAGATTGTTTTGAGTTGTCTGTTAAGTTTCGAATTGTTCTGTTTGAGAAGTCTGTTCTGTTACTGTTTTGAATTGCCACTTAAACATGGCAAAACTGACCAAATTTTGCTTGCTTTCATAAATATTGAATGTCTTCTTGTGGTTTTTGCCTTTAAAATACCCTTCTCCATACCCCTCCTTCATGGCAATCTCAAATTTGGCTTAGAGATTTTTTTTGTCCTGCTAGCTGCTGATCAATAAATCTTTTAATTATACTTGCATTGAATCTATGATCTTTTCCCAGGGCTCACAAACTCCATAACACTGCATTGTTTGTTTGTTTGTTTGCTTGCTTGCCTGTTTGTTTAGACCAGTAGTACTGGGTTTTACCCTAAGTGTATGTGCTATCTACTCTCTGGTTCTTGGTCACCCAAGCAGTGTTGGGTATGAGTTCCATCTCATGGAGTGGTCTTAAGTCAAATCAGATATCGGTTGGTTACTCCCATAACGTTTGTGCTACCATTGCCCTGGTATATCTTGCAGACAGGATACCATTGTAGATCAGAAAGTTTGTGGCTGGCTTGATGTTTATGTTTCCTCTTTGTTAAAATGCAGAATACTTTTCTGTACCAAAAATGCTAGAACGTAGGGGTAGGGGGTGAAGGCTCTATGTAGGCACCAGCTGGACTTGTAGATGTTCGATGAGTTGTGTAGGTGTTGCCTGCAACAGTGGAGCCTTGCCAGTCAGTTTATGGGAAGTAGCCTATAGTTTTGGCAATAGCCTGAGTAGTTTGGGGATTCCTGTGGGATCCCTCTGGTCAACAACTCAATTAGAAGTAACCCAATCCTGGTACTTGAAGCTTTGCTTGGTGGCAAGAAATAGTCAGTGGGGACTCTGTCTCCCCCACTATTTGGATATTTCATTTAGATTCCCTTCTAAATGGGGAAGCTTTGCATACTATCCCACAAATGGCCCTTAATTTTAACTGTCTCGGCCCAAATTGGAGTTTAACAGAGACCCTGGAGTTTTACATAGATTGGATATTTTAAAGAGACTAAAGTTCTAAAGTATTTGAGCTCTTTAAAACTGTGGAACTTTTAGAACAAAGTGTGTTTTATATTGATGCTGATGTTAATATGTGGTCCTAGGGATTAGCAAGGAAAGTTTGCAGTTTAGTAGTAAGTCATTGGTGTGTCAATTGAAGGAGGGCAATTGTCCTGGTTAGCGCTTTATTATCTTGGCACAAGCTAGAGTCATTTGGAAAGCTGGAACCTCAGCTGAGAAAATGCCCTACCAGATTGGCATACAATCAAGTGTATGGAACATTTTATTAATGATTGACATCAAAGAAGCCAGTCTACTGTAGCAATGCCATTCTGGAGCAGTTAGTCCTGGAGTATATACAAAAGAAGACTGAGAAAGTTGTGAGGAACAAGGCACTAAACAGGGCTCCTGCAAGGCCTCTGCATCAGTTCCTGCCTCCAGGTTCCTGCCTTGGGCTCCTGCCCTGATTTCCCTCCATGATTGAGTATAACCTGAGAGTTATAAGATGAAATAAACCTTGTTCTCCTCAAGTTGCTTTTGGTCATGGTGTTTTGTTACAGCAATAGAATTCTAAGACAGTAATGTTAACTAAGCATAACTAAAGGCAATGGGCAATGACCAAACAAAAATGAAATGAGCTTGTCATTCAGTTAAGGATATTCAGTAAATATACCACTCAACCATAGCCCAAACATCAAGCTGGGGAAGCATCATGTGAAGACAAGGAGGGCCTGAAGGACAAGGAAAGCCCAGAGGGTTCACCATGACAGATGTTATAACAAAACCAGAGGATAGAAGCACTGTAAGTATTTGAGCAGGTAAACAGGAAGCACCAAGAGGACAGAGTGTCACCCTCAGTGATTTTAAAGAACTGGAAGTTTGTAACAAATTTATATTAATACCTTGGAAAGATTGAGTAGCCGAGCTTGAGTAAAAGAAAAGTCTTTGAAGATTAAAAAGCTCAAATAATTGAGAATATTGGATTTGTTATCTGACATAGATGCTGAAATCTTCCAGAAGATGCCAGATTTTTCATCAGAGAAAATCAATGAGGACCACTCACTGGGATGTCTACTGAACTGATGGTGTGACTATGACGTAAACAGTGTGACAAAACTGTGTAGCTTTGGTTAACTTACAGTGGGAAGTGGAAGGCACAATTACAATGACTCTCACGTTTCTACCCTGAGGTAGCTGCTGGTGTAAATGACAATAGAGCTGCCATTTTAACTGGTCAAATGACAACTCCAAAGACAGATAACATTCCTTGTTTTCCTTCAGAGGCAGATATTACAAAAAGACTAAGTTCTGGATACATATATGTAGTATGCATTGTACCTGCAGCTTTCAAGAATATGCATCAAATGAATGATGCTTTATTTTTCCTCTTTCTCAATCTGATAATTATAGCTCTATTAACTCTCATGGGCCATTTACTTAATTTAACTATGACAACCACAAAGGGCGGAGCAGTAAAATATAGAAGCAAGAGTCTACACCTCCTTACACACAAGAAATAAAGGGATATTTTGTTGTGATGGTAGATTTGTTCTCTGGTACTGACTGTACCCAGGGCCTTACCACACTCATCAAGAATTTGGCTATTAAGTTAGATACCCAGAATTTTATTTTATTAGTCTGTTTTGTTTTAAGACACATTCTCACAGAGTTTCCCAGACTGGTCTTGAACTTGTAATCTCCCTACAAAAGCCTCCCAAATAGCTGGAATTACATAGATGGATTCCAAGAAATTTCTTCTTAAAACCACTTACTTTGCTGCTTTCTATTATAGCTGAACCTAATCCTAGTAAATCTGTTAAGTTTGAGGTACCTGGGTTTTTATTCATTTTTTTGAGAATTTCTGACAATATTTATTTTGATCATGTTATTTCCTTTTCAGCAGTTCCTATCAGATCCTCTCCTTAACCATCCAACTTCATGTTCTTTCTCACTCTTTAAAAAAAAAAACTCAGAATCACACACACACACACACACACACACACACACACACACACACACACACAGGATCTGATTCGTGTTGGACAGCTTGAAGCCTGTCCTGAGGGATGTGCAATTGAACATTGGCATGGAACTGGGCTAGACATTGGAGTTGAAGACAGGGAGTACAGGCCCTTCTAAAAAAGGAAAGGACTATGATTCTGTTCCTGACCTTAAGTAGCCTGATCTAAGAAGGCAAAGGTTAATGAGTGTTTGCTTGGGCAAATGTCCACATTAAACCCTAAGTAACCTAGAAGCCAATGTTGCTTTGTGTTTATAATGTCCTTGAAAACAGCAGTAACCACTGCAACCACTGCAATTCTTTGCAAAAAGTGGTTAATTTTCATGAAGGACTTATATCACTTCATGACTGTTGAGTTCAAACCCTTTTTATTGATGAAGAAACTATAATAAAAACCAAGAGATAAAGACTCTTATGTGCTTAATCCAATCTAATGGATAGTAAATGTTTAGGGAAATTACATTGACTTCATTTGTATGGAAAATAACATGGAAATAAACAGCATGATTCTGTATAGACCCAAATGAACGCTCACATATTTAAGAAAATAAATGTGCAACCTACTTTTACACTTGATAAATTGTTAATTCTATTATACAAAATATTCTATATGAAATGTTCAGGAATTGGGGTCTGTGTAGATGCTGTTTCCTGCTATAGACCTCACTAAAAGTAATAACTTGTGAATAGAAATCTCAGGCTCTTTTCTTGAAACTGAAGCCTCACCTTCAAATACTAAGTAGACATCAATGGATGTTACAATGTTCTCATATTGAAACATTATTAAGAATGCCCTTTGAGAGCAGGAGATCCCACCTGGATCAAGAACAGAGAGGGAGAACAAGGAAAGAAAGACCATGATAAATGAAGACCCCATGGGAATAGGAAGAAGCAAAGTGCTAGAGAGGTTCCCCAGAAATCCACAAAGATACCTCCACAATAGACTATTGGCAACGGTGGAGAGAAAGCCCGAACTGACCTACTCTGGTGATCGGATAGCCAAACACCCTAACTGTTGTGGTAGAACTCTCATCCAATGACTGATGGAAGCAGATGCAGAGATCCACAGCCAGGCCCCAGGTGGAGCTCCAGGAGTCCAATCGGTGAGAAAGAGGAGGGATTGTATGAGCGAGAGATGTTGAGACCATGATTGGAAAAAGCACAGGGACAAATAGCCAAACTAGTGGAAACACATGAAATATGAACCAATAGCTGAGGAGCCCCCAACTGGATCAGGCCCTCTGGATAAGTGAGACACAGCTTGAACTGTTTGGGAGGCCCCCAGGCAGTGGGACAGGGACCTGTTCTTAGTGCATGAGCTGGCTGTTTGGAGTCTGGGGCCTATGCAGGGACACTTTGCTCAGCCTGGGTGAAGGGAGGAGGGGACTGGACCTGCCTCGACTGAATCTACCAGGCTGAGCTGAATTCCCAGGGGAGTCCTTGCCCTGGAGGAGATGGGAATGTGGGGTGGGTTGGGGGGAAGGGCGGGAGAAGGGAGGACAGGGGAGTCTGTGGCTGGTGTGTAAAATTAAATTAAATTATAAAATAAGGGCTGGAGAGATGGCTCAGCCATTAAAGGCTAGGCTCACAACCAAAAATTATAAAATAAAAAAAAAAGAATACCCTTTGAGTTGTACTGCATTCCCTTCCAAGAAAGTTTAAATAAATAAACCAGCACCTATAGTTTTTATTTTTCTGGGATTTTGTCATTGTTTACACCCAAACTATATCATCTCTTCAAAATTTACTGAGTATATGCACAGTTAATAATGAAATATGCTATGAAAATAAAAATCATATGCATCAGAATTGTATGAAAAAATTTATTTTCAATTAAAAAAATCACATGTGTCCTAACTCCTTACTAATTCTCTGTTCAGGAATGGCTTGACCCCAGTCCTTTCTTCCAATGCAATCTAGAAGGCAGTGGTGAACCAATACATTACAAACATCATGAACCAAACCCACATCTAGTCAATCATTACTTTGTGCTTCAAATTCATGTGACTGTGGCCAGGCGGTGGTGGTGCACACCTTTAATCCCAGCACTCAGGAGGCAGAGTCAGGCAGATCTCTGTGAGTTCGAGGCCAGCCTGGTCTACAGAGCGAGATCCAGAACAGACACCAAAACTACACAGAGAAACCCTGTCTCAAAAAAACAAAAAACAAAAAAATTCATGTGACATGAGGATCCATCTTCAGACTCCTAATACAAGGGTTCTTCAAGGAATATCCAAACCACAAATGAGTCAGAAACTATGTTGGGGCATCTTTGAGATTTGAAAGCTCCTGCCTAGAGAATAAGGGTTAAGGGACTGGTGGGGAGGGGCAGGAAACATCTACCTACAAAGTGAGGAAGAGGGAGCCTTAGTCCTCTTCTGATACTAGTAGCAAAGTTGAGTTCTTCCTATAGAGAAAGAGGGGGGCTGATAGAACCTCAGTGTTCTCCTCTGGCTTTAAAATGTAAATGAAAAGTAGAGAATAAGAGACAAATGCTATGAGTTACCAGTCTACTTAAAACCTCCTAACCGACTTGCATTAATGTATCATCTATGCTTTTCCATCTCAAACTCCAAGGAGAATTCAATTCATGTTTTGCCCCATGAGAAACTCTTCCACTGCCCACCCCTCACTTTTAAATTGATGTTGGGGTTTTTTTTTTCAGACATTTACAACATTTGCTTTGATATTTAGGATGCTTTTATTGCATTTTTAAGTGGAAAAGAAGAGTTTACCTAAATTAAATTTTTCCATTAAGGAATTTTCCTCTTTGCAATTAAATTTGCTATTGGGTAAAGTATAGGAAAGTAATTAAATGCATACAAAATTGTGTGGGTTGTAGATTATTTGGTTGTTTAGGGTCTCCTAGGATACCTCATTATTTTTCCACCAGCCCACACATCCTCTACATTCCTAATAAAACCTTTGGAATCTGCCGGAATTTCAAAGGCTCTCACCACTCTTTTCAATGACTTCACCACAGCATTAAAAAAATCTAAAGTTATTTAGCATAATTTAACAGTATTAGCGAGATTTGTAACTGTATCCAAGGATGTGAATTTGTTTGCTGTAACAACCACTTGAGCATTCCAAAAGGACCTTCAAAGAAAAAAGACTATGCCATGTCAAATTTTCAGTAGTTTTATTGAAAAATGCCTCTTTTGTTTCAGAAATAAATAATATAAGGCAGTGAAATTCACAATCTGCAGTTAAAATATAAAAGCAGCAATTCTATGTTCATAGTCTTGCAGACACTTCCAACTGCTTTGATAACTAAGAAATATGTTCTGCAAAAGTTCATTCTAAATATACAACACAAACATGCAACTCCATTTCTGCAGAATAATCTGCAATTTGGCATAAATGTTAGTGTGTCAAAACAAGGACGTCTACGGTGATATGGAACAGTATCCAGCTGATACAATAACTTCAGCTACGTGGTGGAAGGTCTGTGGTTGTTAAGACACTAAGATTCTGTGTCCTAACACATAGCAGGAGGAAGAGGAAAAAAGTGAAACACTACAGTGAGCTGGTGCTTCCCTCCATTTTGATTTTAGGAGAGGAATTACTGGAAATGGGATGTGATTGAATTGCAGATTAGTACTGAGAAAGATAAAGGCTCTTTCCAAACATATAGCTGCTCTGGTTTCCAGGGCCTGCTGTTTAACCTAGAAATTTGGCTGCCACAGCCCACCCTGGGCGTGTTCGCTCCTTGCAGCTTCTGTGAACAGCGTGTGTTGTTGTAAGCATTTGAACTGCAAAGGCAGGGATGACTACAGACTGTTGTGAGCTAGGCTGCCTGCAAAAACAAGGTTCCCTACAGTCAGAAAAGAGCACTTGTAGATGAAGCAATGCGAAGAAAACATCACAGAAAAGATGTATGCTGCCCTGTCTGACCTGTGAATGAGAATCCCAACACCTCCCACCTCGGTGACCCCGCGGTCTCAGGTTCACTGCCCAGGGCCTGGGTGCAGGGCGCGCCGCCAACGCATGTGGTCAGGGTGCTCCCCTTCAGGCTCATCTGCACCGTAGTCCTCCTCGTATTCTGCTGTCCTCTCAGGCTCCACAGGCACGATGAAGGGCTCACGATCAGGCAGGTAGGCCCCACCCTCGGGCACATAAGGCTCTGTCCGATTCAACATTACAGTTATGGCATGACTTGGAAGGTACATACACAGCAAAAGTTAAGTCGTCACCTGAGGTGATGGCACTCCAGTCTTAATCTCACAACCATAAATAGATGTGTTACAGTGGTCCAATTCTTTCCATGTGCACAGGTGCAGAGAGAATTTGATAATCAAATGGGGGGGGGGGGACGAGGGGGATACACCTTCAAAGATCCAGCAGTAAATACAATCAATGGACAAAACCTGGGAAGGATTAGCAATTGGGTCACAGAACTGTAAACATGGTACATAGGGAGGATTTCTGGCAAATCCCTAAATAACTGTTCATGACTTCAAACTCCTCACGTCAAAGGACAACTCGGAGAGCTGAGGACATGAAGAATATTGGTGTCTGGAAACTGAACTCGGGTCGAAAGACCTGTCACCAGGTCATACACAGTCCACTGTCTCCCACGGCTGTGTCTCACACAGAGTTACAGCTAGTGGGTGAGGAACACCTGTGACTACGTCCAAACAGGAAGGAACGGTGATTTTAAACTTCGGTTTGAAAAATTGCAGTTAAAAAAAAAAAAAAAAAAAAAAAAAAGCTGAGTACACACACACGGAATACTGAGAACTCACGCATGCGCTGAACTCAGACACGCTGCTAACAAGCAAGAGGGGAGCAGATACATTCGCTGTTATTACTGCAAAGAGCAAGCGGCCAGCAGGCTTTGGTGCAGAAGCAGACTGTTGAGTTGTTACAAAATTTTAGTGGATAGGATCACATCCAGATCATGTACAAGCCACAATTAGTTTATTATTTACATAGGACATTTCTCTTCAACCAGGTTAATTGTCTTTTGTAACATGGCGTATCTCTGCTGGTTAGTAGCTTATTAGGCACATCCTTCACAGCCAAGGCTCCTCGTGGCTGTGTTTGAACTTTTTAAAAGATGGTTTTCTACATTACTGCTGAAAAGCATCAGGTTGACACCACTGCTTTTGTATCATTCAAGTTAGTATCGAGTCTCCACCCTCCTGTATGATGCCGACCCAGTTCGTTAACCATATCTGTGGTGAGATTTCCATACAGACTCATTTTCTAATAAGCACGTGCGCAAACATCTCAGAAACAGGATTTTCATGTATTCAAACTGTAAGCAGCACTGGAGACTTAGAAAATTTGTTAGCCGGAACCTGAAACAGGTCAAAGATGATAGTTTTTAAAAGTTGAATTACTACGCAAAAAAAAATATATATACACATCCATCTATGTAAATGTTAAAGTATATATATATCCATATATTTTCAGTTCACATATGTCATAAGGCAGTAATAATTTAAATTTCTTTTACAAAGAATTAAATTATAATCTTAGAAATGGATTGCATGGGAGTATACATTGGATTCATTATTACTTTTGATCATATAAAATTATGCACATAAATATATAGATATATAGATATTTAGATATTCAACTACTCATGCACTATTTGCTAGTAGCAAACCATATCAAACAGCAGTATCATTTTTAAACTTGCAAGATGCATAAGGATGCACTAATGAAAAGTCACCATTGACCACAACATGACAGTCTTCTATCCAGACCAACATACCTCCCAAACCTCACATCCCTCAATGTCAGGCACAAGAGACTTCTGCTGTCTACAACGGGGGAACACTAGAATTTCATTAACAACCCTACAAAAATATTAAGTTCCAGATTTGATAAGCATCAGTTCCATGGCTGGCACAGAGAGTGAATTATTTCAGTTGTCTGTACTGTGCTATCACATGTAAATCAGATTCCCCAAACACTTTCTGTATATATTTTCAGCATTCTATAACTGTATTTCTTTTTTATTTATCTCTCTATTCCTTTAGGCAAAAAAAAACAAAAAACAAAAAACAAAAAAAAACTCATGAATTGGTAGCATTCATTTAACTCCCAAGAGAGCTGTGGAGAAGTTTATGATGTAATTTGGTAAATCCACAAATGCAGGAAGGGAAAATGGTTACTTAAATCCTAATGAGTGAAAGGTGTTTTGTGCTTTAGAAGACAGCAAAGCTCAAAATACAGAACTCCACAAAATCCTTAATTCTACCTTCCTTCAGTCCTATGGCTCTGTTTCTGAAGAATTGGGGGTCCTTATGATGGCAACAACATACCTGGATAGCCTTGCCCGTTGTACGGGATGCTGGCACACTGGGATGAATCACAATATCCAGGAGGACCTGGGGGTCCTCGGATACCTGAGTTTCCAGGACGACCAGGGGGACCAGGAGGGCCTCTTGAGCCTGTAGACCCTGGTGGACCCGTTCTGGATTCTCCTTGTGGACCTAGTGTAAAGTTAAAACAAATACGTTTCCCTTCTTGTCAAGAACACCTGAGGCAGTCTCCCATACTCAAGCGACATCTCCACTAACTTGACATTAGACCACCATTCACTAGTGCATGATAAAAAAATAATTCCATCAGAAATTCCTAGTGTGAACCAAAGAACTTTCTTGTGATAAATTAATGCCAGCAATTCACTAATGTAGTAATTTCATTTAAGGAAAACTGATTTAGCAAGAATTAAGCCAAGCTAAAATTATCTGTGAATTCTCTTATTTGCTCCCATTCATACAGGGACAAGGATGCCTGGAACGGCTGCATCAGGTAGCCAGGTGAGTATCTGGTCCACATCTCCAGTTTACATGAAGCAAATAACATTCTTTCTGGATTAAGTGGCACTTAGTTACGATTAACAAAGATCTAACCACAGAGCTGGCCTTGGTGCAAAGATCTAGAAACCACATAAAGAGAAGAAAAATGTGGGGCAGCAAAATGGCTTGATAAGTAAAAGTGCTTGCTGCCAAGCCTAAAGACCAGAGTTCAATCCTCAGGACCCATATTGTGGGTCTCCTACAAGCTGTCCTCTGGCATCCACATGTACACCATGGAATAAACACACATGTAACACACACAAATAAGTAGATGATAAATAGATAGATATTTAGACAGACATGCAGACAGAGAGAGAGATAGATATTTAGACAGAGGATTTTTTTTAATCTTTAAATAAACGAAAAAATTCATTTTTAACTTAGTCAAAACAATGCATAAAACAATTAAACAGCTATTGTTTCCTTGAAACATGCTGAGGAAATGTCGTAAATGAAAATGTGTGTCAAGTCTTTTCATTTTTCTCACTCTAATAACTCCATATTGAAGAATACTAGGAAAAAACAGTACTTGGAAGGTATAAAGCAAATAAAAACAAAACAACTACAACAACAAACACCGCACGGAAAGCCCCTACAAAAAGAGTCCTTCTTTATGTCAGTGACATTCAGGCCTTCCTCTACTGAGACTGTGAGCAAACGCCTGATAGAGCGTGCTCTTCAACGAAGAGAACATCCAACCTGAACTTTTTGCCGACAGACCGCCATATTGGAAAGAGCTGATGCTATGAAGTTGCCTCCCACACTTTACAGGCTTTCCCCATCTGATGTCTTAATCAACCTACCTGAGGGTCCAGGCGGCCCTCGGGGTCCTGGAGACCCAATACCCCTTTCACCTTTCTCTCCAGGCAAACCTACAGGAAGCCAAAAAAAGAAAGAAAGAAAAGCATGGGAAAATTTTATCTGGAAACATGATTTTTCATCTTAAATAATAATAACTCAAGTAACTCATTTCCTTAGTGAAAACAGAACCTAATTTTTCCCAGAAGTTCACTCCTTAAGCCAAATTCTTTCTAGACATTTGTGTAATTCCAGATTCATGGCCAAGAAACAAATCTGGCTGAAAGTCAGAGGGGAATTATTTGAAGGATACAAATATGCCTAATATATTGTCAAATAGTAATTAAAAACAGAGATCTTAGAGCAGGCCCTTCAGGTAGACTTCATGAGCTGTGTGTGTACACCATTGACACCATCAGATAGTAGGGTTATAGAACTCTTAAACTAGTATTCACTGTCCCGAAACATCTGGAAGCAGAAAAATCCCATTCTTCTCCCCCCACTCCCTTTCAATTTCATTTATCTACCATGAAATTAAAGTCAAACAAATATCCTAGAACCAGTGCTAGGCCTTGAATGGAGGAGCAGAAAGAATTTGGACCTAAAACCATCGGGCTGCTTAGATGTCCTCGGTTGCTGCTCAGCTCTTGCCATAGTCACAACACAGTGATGCCTAATTCCTTTTGCCAAGACACTGCTTCCCATTAGAGCCACAAGAGAAACCAATGGATAGAAACAGCTCTACTAAGATCTACTGAAAACAGCATCTGTTTTCTCACACCCCCATCACCAGGTTACAGACCTGTGACCTGCAAATTACTAAAGGGAAAGGTGGTTCCCAGACAGCTCGTCTGGACTGTCTAAATAACACTGAAGTCGTTTGCCAAATTCCGCCTTCCAAATGCTTTCAACCTGCCCCAATTCTGGCACATGCAAGCTCTTCCTTTATCTCTGTGTAAAGCCAGAAAGGCCCACCTCGTTCACCAGGGGGTCCCTGCATCCCTGGTGTGCCAGGGAATCCTGGTCGCCCCCCAGGCCCTGGTTCTCCTCTGGCTCCAGCACTGCCAGGGGGTCCTGGGGGCCCTGGTGGGCCAGGCTGGTTGCGACTTGAGTGGTAATCATTTGGAATCTGATTCAGCATCTGATTGAATCTGCTCATCTGGCCTGTAAATAGAAAACCTTGTTAGAAAGAAACCCAGGAAGGGGGAGGGGGGGCGAGACTGGGAAGTGGCTTTCCCTTAGCATCTAAGGAGACCCATCTCCTTCCTTATCTCCAGGAAGTGTTCTAATTAGCACAAACAATAAAAATGAGGTACATCAGCCACCCAGTACAAAATGACCCTTGATCAATGGCCATTTCCACAAAATGCTCAATTCAAACCATAAGCTTTATTGTGAATATAAGAGTTATCAAAGTGTGGTGTGGCTCTGGGACACACAGCCTTTCAGAGGGCTGAATGATGTCACTCAAAAGAGAACCCTTTTGAAATTAGGACAGTATGTCGTTTTTCCAGGTACCCAAGGCAATGATACCCAAGTTTTAGCACAAATGAGAACTTTTTTAAGTGTATATTGAAAAATATATTATTTTTTTGGCCTCATTTCCAAGCACAATAATTCACTGAGTTTAGAACGTGGTCAAGGAACTCTTATTTCTAACAAGCAAATTAAGCAATTTTAGAAGATGTGTTCCTCAGGATCATGCTGTGAGAAGCACAAACTAAACTTCAGAGGGGGAGCCTTGAATTCAAAGTTAGCCTGCACTCCATCTTCAGGCACGGAGCTATATGAGTTTGAAACATCTCTGATCAGCTCTGTGATTCAAGTTCTGTATTTGTCCCAGAATTACTTTAAAAGTCATTCAAATGATAAACAATGAATTACTACTTAGTAGTTGTTCACAGACTCAGATGATAAACAATGAATTACCACTTATTAGTTGTTCACAGACTGAGATGATAAACAATGAATTACCACTTAGTAGTTGTTCACAGACTCAGATGATAAACAATGAATTACCACTTAGTAGTTGTTCACAGACTCAGACGATAAACAATGAATTACCACTTAGTAGTTGTTCACAGACTCAGCGATAAACAATGAATTACCACTTATTAGTTGTTCACAGACTCAGATGATAAACAATGGATTACCACTTAGTAGTTGTTCACAGACTCAGACGATAAACAATGGATTACCACTTAGTAGTTGTTCACAGACTCAGATGATAAACAATGGATTACCACTTAGTAGTTGTTCACAGACTCAGACGATAAACAATGAATTACCACTTAGTAGTTGTTCACAGACTCAGATGATAAACAATGAATTACCACTTATTAGTTGTTCGCAGACTTGTCTTGCAACAGCTCGCATCATGTTCTGGGAAGCAATGTCTCCCTGGTTAATTAAATTTTAAAAAATTAAAATATTATTTCTATAATTTCAGATGTCAACATTTAACTCTTGAAATAAAAATAAACCAAATTTTAAGAAATACATACCCTATCACCTTTTTCTCCTTTTAACCCAGATTGACCCTGAAACACAGAATTTCATACTTTAGAAACAGGAAGATATAGTCTAAAACAGCAGTTCTCAATCTGTGGGTCATGACCCCTATGGGAGTCAAATGACCTTTGCCCGGGAGTCAAATGACCTTTTCCCGGGGGTCACCTAGGAACATCAGAAAACACAGATATTTACATTATGATTCATAGCAGTAGCAAAGTTACAGTTATGAAGCAGCAACAAAAATAATTTCATGGTTGGGGGTCACCATAACATGAGGAACTGTATTAAAGGGTCACAGCATTAGAAGGTTGAGAGCCACTGGTACAAAATGATGCATGGACAGGAATGACAATACAGAGGGCAGCATCTATCATCTGATAAACCAGCAAAATGACACATCATACTTAAAATCATGCCACTAACATTTTTCTTTTCTGTAAAAATAATCTCATCCCCCACCAAATAGGTACCTTCCAAAGCCTTGTTCAGGTGTGAATTTTAAAACAACAATTATAAAATACATGTATTATTTACCATGTAGGCTTGCAACTGAAATATGTACACTTGAACTCAAACTGCACTTGACCTATCACACTTTAAGTTACCATGGTTACTCAGCTCAACTGTTCATTGTGGGATCCCCAAAAGCTTGACATCCATTCACTTCCAGTAAGAACTAGTGGGCTTTCTGTCAGCTCCCTAGATGAATATGTAGCTCATTCTACCTCCAGTTAGTCTTTGTGCAGGGTAGAAAAGAAAACAGATGTTCTTTATTCGTCTCACATCCAAACAACCACATAATCTTTATCATATTCAATCAGATGCCCCTTCCTGTCCAAGAGAGTTACTTCAAGGGCAGGAACTTCCTATCTTTCAGTAGTATCTTTTCAAACAGCCAGCTGCCATTACAGAAGGAACATCCAAGTCATTAACAAATCTGATGTTGGGATACTATTCCAGCCAAACCAACTTGTCCTGTTCCCTTGGAAATCACTGTAGTTCAAACCAAGGCTTAGTGTAACTATTCCAATATCCTCTTAACTGACCTCTCTAATTTCTGCTTTTACTCTTAATAGCCTATTCTCAGTACAGATGCCAGAATGGTGTTTTTAAAGAAAAATTAGATTGTCTCACTTCTTTGCTTTGAGACATGAGGTCCAAATAAATGCATAGTGAAGTATAATGATTGTAAGCAAAACTTGTGCTTGGCTTTCTCATTACCAAAAGTATTATATTTTTATGGAATACTAATATTAAGTATGGAGCTTTGTGAAAACTGCATTATTTTTTATTTCTTGCTCTTTAGAAATGTTTCTGATTTACTTTTTCAATTTATTCCTACTATAAATTGCTTGTTTAATTTTTTTGAGAAATTGATACATAAGTATCACATACCATGTATATCATAACTACCCTTCCAGCTCCCCACAACTCTTCTCATGTGCTCCCTCTCAATTATTACTGTTACACACACACACACACACACACACACACACACACACACACACACTCTACTGAGTGAATTTAGTGTTTCTCATATGTGCATATGTTTAGGAATGACCACTTGTGATTGGATAACCTATCAGGGTCTCATCTCTTAAAAAAAAAGAAGAAAAAAGAAAAAGAAAAAGAATAAATAAGCAAAACACTAAGTTTTCCTTTCCCAGCAGCCATTAACTGCCTTTAATTCTCCATCTAGGGGTGAGGCCTTGTGATATCTCTCCCACACATGTTGGCATGTAAACTAGTGTTGTCATTATGCAGTCTTGTTTAGACAATCATATTGTTAGGAGTTCATGGGAATATCTTCCTTGTCATCTTGTCTGTGATCTCGTAGAAGCAGCTTTACTACCAGTTACTAGCAATCACATCTCAAGTAAAAGCAATAGAAATTGTTAAGCCTCTGCTTGCATAGGTTAGCAATGCCCTTGCCTCATACTAATGCAAAATTAAGCACAAAGGGCATGAAGCCCAAAAGTCATTTCGAATACTTGTGGATATTTTAGAAACTTTATAACTTTAGAAATTTAGTTGGAAGGTACTAATTTGAAAGCACATAATAGGTGTAATGTTATTGCAATTTTTATTTCTAGCTAAACATAGTAGTGAGAGAGAGCTAAATCAGATATAAATTGAGAAAGGACCACATTGGAAAAAGTAAAATAGTCAACTTAAGTTTGGCTTCTTATTAATTTGTTTGTGCTAAGTGTTGACCCCATGGCCTTGCACTCCACCACTGAGCTACACCATCAGCCTAGTAGGTAATTTTGTTTGCACATGCACACATGTGGTGAGGGCATTTGAGTATACATCTGTAGGTATAGGTGTGCCATGGCACACATGTGGAGGTCAGAGGACATCCTTGGGTGGTCATTGTCAACTTCCACATTATTTGAGACAATGTCTCTTTGTTGTTTTTCTACTGTGGATGCCAGATATCTTGCCTAAGAGCTTTCAGGGATTCTCCCCTTTCTTCTTCCCATTTCTCTGTAGGAACACTGGGATAGCAAATACTCACACTACATGTCCAGATTTTATAAGTGTTCTGGAGGTACAAACTTAGATCCTCATGTTTGCATGGTTACCATTTTTACCCACTAAGCCACCTCCTCAGGCCTCAATAAATATTTTTAATTGGTCTGATGCTCCAGCATCCTCAGCTACGGAGCAAGAAGCAAATGGTGCAGCTTGGGAGTACTGTCTGCTGAAGAGTTAACATTCATAAACTGAGGAGGTAAGGCGCCCTGCACTCTCATCATGTATTTTTATGTCTTAAACAGCATACCATTTATAAATAAAAAGAATGATTTTGCTGACCCAGCTCTGAAGCTCTGAGTGTTTATACAGTGCAGAAATATGTGTCTTGGCTCATAATCCTTTCCTCCTTTTAAAGAAATCCAATGACCACAATTTTCATCCCAGGATATTATAGCAATCCAGCAGGGGAAAAAAAGTCTTTAGAACTATTCCCAAGGCAAATCCATGGGTTTATCATTATTTCAGCAGAGGCTCCAAACACATTTATGGCTGAGATAACCTAAATGTGGCCAAGCCTTAGAGTTCTCATTATCTGTGTCCACAAGAGAATGGAAGTCAGTTGGCATGCAAGGCATCTACTTACTGGTCTGCCATGGTCTCCAGGTTTTCCTGGTTTCCCACTGGGCCCTGTAACTCCTGGAGAACCTGGGGTTCCCTAGAATCATAGACCAAGAAAGGGAATGTTATGACGAGGAAAAAAATCCTAGCCACAGTAACTAAAGAACTGCAGCTAGGTTTAAAACTTGTAAAAGAAGCAGACTACCATTCCACATTACGGAAGAGGACAGCCACATTTTAAGGTAACACGAGGAGGAAATCCTGGAAATTTAGTCTGAACTATACCTTGAGACCAATGGAAAAATACATGCACACATATAACCAGCTTCATAATTTCTAGACTACAATCTCAGTAAATCTGTTACAAAGCATCTTTACAGAAGGAAACTCCTAAAGTTTTAGTTTATTTTTGAAACAAGAAAAAATCAAAATAAAAGCTCCAAAAGATGGGGATGGAAACTTTGGCCAGAGAGGAATTAAAAAGGTGGTTGGGTTTATCACAGCTTAGCCACACTTCTGGCATCTGTAGAGGAGTCTAGAAGTCACTTCTTCCTCAGGGACATTCCCCAGGCTCCAAGTCTCTCCATCCTATCAGCACTCTTCAAGCCAGCAAAACCACAAGAATTTCTCCCTGTCGCTTTTAAGTCAACTTTCAGGCATTTCCGCCATCTATCTATTGGGCTATTTATAATATAATATCCAATACATCATGTTCTAAAGCCTACCATTTCCGTTAAACAGAATCATAAGATTTTATAAAATAGTTCTCTGTGGGATTTAGGCAAAAGAAAATGAGCTCTGCAGTAAATACTTAGGCTTAATGTTTAAACCTGAAAACATATGTATTAAAGATAAATAGTAAAATCATTTAAACATATGTTTCAGAATCTCTGAATCCTGCCATCCAGACAGGGGCACAGCCACTGTCTCTATCTCACTGTGACCTCACCTACGGGCAGTTCTACTCTAAGAAGTCTCAAAATCTCTTATCTTCAGTATCTTTTCCACAAATCATAAGAGGACCCTTTGTTTAAGGTGCAGATAAAACCTACTTCCCTGGAATGATTGATGGTCGCTCATTAATAATGTTCTTAACATTTAAATGTCAGAAGCTCCAGATTCAGGAGGTAACCACTGAGGTCCTGAAAATAACTACTCAATAAAGAGGAAAATCATGAGACTAACCAGCTAGTGGCCAAGTCAGTCTGAGATTTTCTCAACCGTAGCTTGATTAAGCATCTGTATTTTGATGTATGTGTTTTCTCTAGCACATTTTGATTTATAAAAACAAACCCAAATAGCTCATATAACAATATACCCCACAGCACAGACAGAGGGTAATTCAAATCAGGTTTTCTCACTAGCAAAATGGGAACAAAGAGATAGGAGACTGGAGACCAGGTGGAGGCAGTGTAACCCACTCAGCTCTTACCGGTGGCCCGGGTGGGCCTCTCGGTCCCATTGCGCCATCTTTTCCAGTGAAACCCTACGTAAGAATGAAATCACAATTACAGATTGGGAAGGAAATGAACATGAACAAGTGAAATGATGTAAGTAGATCATTAAGGGTGATACAGAGGACTGAGTACAATTTGGTGTTTGGTAGGTACTCATTCAATATGAAGACCAACATATCAAAATGACTTATTTCAATTTACATTACACTTTTACTGAGTAATTAGTTCCTGCACTCATTCATTTGTGGAGTTACAAGTAAAGCCATTTTAAATGCCAAACTTATCCTTTTCAAGGAAGGCAGATTCTGGTTTTGGCTTCTGTAAGAGTGTAAAGAAGGGCAAAGAGCGATCAACTCTGTCTGCTCTGCTCGACAGGTGCTCTCTGAAAAGGGCAGAACTGTATTAACTGCCCTGCACCCCAAGAGGGAAGGAAGTTTTCCATTCTCACAACCAGCCGTGAACTCTCTCCCTTCATCAGCAGAGCCACGCTGTGTCAGTGCGAGCATCAGGGGAAAGGCAGGGTGCACCTCCCTGCAGGGCTGCCCTTTGGCTCCTGTGTCCACGCTGATGAGTTCCTTCTCTCGGTGCGGTGCCAAGTGACCTCTGCCTGGAGTGAGTCACCCTGCTACCTACTTAGCTTTCATTCCCAAGAACAGATCTCTGAAACCCAGCCGAGGACTTCTGAGTCAGTTTTCTGTTTATGTTTGCTGTGTTCCTCTGTCAGAAGTGATTTTTGTCCCATTTTCTGAAGAGAATAAGAATGATCAGTACCAGGCATGGTGGCTCCATGCCTGTAATGCCAACATTGGGGAGGCTGAGACAGGAGAATTGCTGTGAGTTCTGGGCCAGCCTGGTTTTGAGAAATCAAACATGAAAGAATGATTATTTTGTCCATAATCATTCAGCATCCATATTTCTTAGTCTACTGATTTCACAAAAGCAGAAACTTAAAGGGTTTATTTAAGGGAATTTTAGAAATTCTCCATATCCAAAAAAAAAAAAAAAAAAATCTTTCCAGAAACTTAAAGGGATAAACTTTCGGGCTGCTTTCTGAAGGAGCTAGGTCTGCTTAACACAAACCAGACTCTGAGTCCCATCTGATACAAAACCAACATTACTTCTGAGAGCCACTTAAGAAACAAAAATGTTCCAGTAGCTTTGCTGAGACGGTCGGAATGGCACTTCTTCCATCTAAACATAGCCAACTGCTGCCTAGTACGCTCTTTCTCAACTTTCAGTGAGTGTCGTATTTCTAATAATCTAGTGGTGCTTGGGGCTTTGAAGGAACACATCTAAATTGGGATGAGGGGGATTTCGTCTGATCGCCCTTAAAGGGGCTGTCTTGAGCTACCTGCAGACCACCATGCTTCAACTTTTAGTTTCACTTCTTGTTGCAAACCTGCAGCTGTTATGTTCTCCCGAGTAACCGTGTTAGAAGAGACTAGCAATCCCCTTTATACAAATACGGAGATTAGATACATGTACCTGGGGTTCTTCTGCTGTTTCTCCTTTCAAAATCATCCAAGGCAGTCGCATGCCCGGCTATTCCTGCAGAACCTCAATCCTTGGCTTTACTCTCCTCCTACTTCCATCTCTGAATTCCTGTTACTTTCTTATTTTGTCAGCCAAGATCCCCAAACCAACAGTCTCTCTCACTGTCTAAAACAGTTTCGTCCTTCTCCCTCACCACAACGTTGGTCACAGATTAGAGTTTCAGAGAGGAAATGCATAGGTCCTCCCAGCCCCTCATGCTTCTGGGCGCAGTGATGACAGTACTGGCTGCCTGATTGCCTGTTGCTGGGAAGCCAACCTCAGGACCCCCACCACCTCCATTGGAAGCACACACTGGGGTAGGCTGTGGTGTGTACAGCCAGCCCTCAGCAGCAGTTCAGCCCACTGTCATTTTCTCAGTGGCCATATTCAGTTTGTTGTTGTTTTGTTTTGTTGGGGGGGGGGGGCACTAAGGTATTACCTTTGTATTCTAACTGTTGTTCTTCATCATAAAATACAACTTTTACAATACTGCCCAAAGCGTCAGTCTTCAAAGAGGCTGAAGAAGTACATCAGTACAGTCTCCAAATTCCTTATCAGAGTCTAGGGCTTGCGCTTTGACTCTTCCTTTTCTTCTAAATGTAAAAGGAAGCAGGGAAACGGTGCTCGGGAGCATACCATGTGCAATTTTGAGTTATCTTGGTGAACCATTGCTCCCACTGAGTGACACCTCCTTGCCATCCATTACTTACAGATATAAAGGTTAGTAAATCACGTGGTTACCGACAGCACGTACAGCACTAACTCCTCCAGAGAAGGTGGATAGTCGCAGTTTAGCCTGACTGATAGAGCGCAGACAACCCTCACACTGTTGTTTCAACCATAAAATGCTGAAAGGCTGTGAGATTTATGGGCTTTGAGCAATATAACATCTCTAAATTTCTCTTACTAAAGCATTTTTGGTCTCTTATTGAAACAAATGTTTCCATAGCATTGGTGAATGAAGTGTAAATGTCATGTTCATTTGGTTACCAATTAACTTGTCCCAGAGTGAAATGGCTTTCCTACTTTGCTATTACCCTGAGTCAAGGGCAAATTTGAAGGCTGCCACAAATAGAGAAATTCCCAACTAAATACCAGCTATTTACACCAGCATCAACCTCAGAAGAGACACTTGTCTTCTAAAGTATAGAGAGTTCCTCGGGACTTCAAAGACAGTGCTGTGAAAGTTAAGGCTACTCTCCAAGTTACATAAAATCTATCTCATGATAAAGATTTTAATTTTAGGATCTAAAATGATTCCTAAGTCTCTTGGATGTTTTTCTAACAGTTAAAAACTATTTACTGCGTTCTTAATGTATTACAACTTTAAAATTCCCAAAATTAAAATTTCAAAAAATTTCAAAAACTTCCCCCAAAGTCTCACCAATTTGTTTAAGGGAACTCAAGATGGTTCTGATGTTGGATGGTCCACTGACACCAGTTTGAAGCCTTCCACAAGATATGTGAACTCCACATCTCCAACCGTACAAACAGGACTGTGGGGATTCTGTAATCAATACACATGTGTGGCCCCAAACTTACTCTGTCTCCTGGTGGTCCCATTGGTCCTGGTGGACCAGGTAATCCTGGTGTTCCCTGAACAAAAGGAAGCAAACAATTAGCATGCAGTGAAACACTGTTTGTATAGAAAGTGATTGTTAGCATTCTCCAAAACGTTTTCAAAAAACAAAGTTTGGGAGCTCTGGAAAGAAACAGAAGACCACGGCCAAACACAGCACCAGGCATATAGACATCAGTCATCAAGGCAATATCAGAATTAAACAGTATACACTTGAACACTAAGAATAGAGTGAGAAATCCATGTCCAGTGAAGCATGCTTACCCTTCACTACTTCATCTTTCTCACTTTTTTAATTAAAATTCTTTTTTCATATAATAAATTCTGACCATGCTTTTCCCTTCCATCTCCTCCCCACCCACCAAACTCCACAGCCTCTCTGTCTTTTGCTTTAGAAAACAAACAATTTTGCAAAACTCAAAGACAACTTTTCAAACAGTACATGACAGGTTAAAAAAAAAAGTAATTTCGAGAACTCACTGTCCGGCCGGGAAGCCCTGGCTCTCCTGCATCACCTTTCATTCCCTGACGACCCTAGAGTGAGCATCAAGAGGATGTTTCTCAATGGAGATTAAGTTTAAAAGGAAGAAATGAGTCACTTATGCACTTTAATCACTTCATAAGCACAGTGCAAAGGTTCAGAGACAAGCACATAGGTCTGTTTTGAAGGGAGATAAATAAGCCAGATTTATTATTATTATTATTATTATTAACATTCACTTTCTCCTGAAAATGCCATCCTGTAATTTCTACTTAATATTATGATACTCTTATATAGTTATATCTACTTTGAAAGAATATAGTTTAACACAAGTGATACATGCACTACATTTAGGAAGTTTTTGAGAGAGAAAATAAGTAGAACAATTTTTCTACAGTTATTTATCACGTATCCATTTACATATATAAAATAGCATTCATCAGAGGAAAGCATCTGAGTAACTAGCCTTGCATTCTCCTGGAAAACATTTGAATTTAGAACCACATAGAAAATATTGCAAATAACCCAGTCCTAGTGGCTCAGGGCTTTCATCCCAGCTAACCAAAAGACTGAGGCAGGAGAATCAATGTCCTGCACTGGCCACAGGGTGAACTCAAGACCCCATCTCAAAATAAGAAGTTTACAAAGGGCTGGGGATATAGATCAATGGTAGAGAGCTTGAATAGCATCTATGAGGCTCTAAGTTCAAACCCTGCTACCAAAAATAGCTGAGGGAAGAGACAAAAAAACAGGTAAGGAGTGGGGGAAAACATTCCATTTAAACACATTGTTAACGCAACATTTTCATTTACTACAGAAAGCCTTTACGCTTACCTGTTCTCCTGGAATAGAGAGTCCATTGGGTCCCTGGGGGCCTGGAGGACCCTGAGGGCCGGGAGGGCCTGTATCTCCACGGGGACCTGGAGGCCCCTAAAATATAGGAGTAGAAGAAAAGGAGGAGAAAGGGGAGGGGGTGATGTAATACCCTCAGTGAGAACATTCAGAAGCTTCTCTTCATCGCCTGAAAGCATCATCACCTAGTCTTCATAAACATTTTGGAAATATATACTTGTATAAAACTGTGTTGATACCATTCCTTCATTCTCTTTACTACACATTTAAAAGGTGGGATGTGAACTGAATTCACAAGAACACTTAGGTTTCAATAAAAGTACTATTAACAATAGACTTTTAAAGTAAAAAACATTATTATTATATGTGCTGCATTCATAGATTCCCAAGAGCTCAAAGTTCAAATTTCATTAGATTTAATCTATAATACTTGCTCATTAAGTCAAGGATGGTGATATAACCTGAGGTACACTAAACTAAGGTCAAATACCACCTCCAAGGAAATTCAAACAACTAGACTTCAACACACTGACAACTATTTGGAGTGTTAAAATATACTTACAACTGCCCCATTGATTCCTCTTTCACCTCTGGGACCTTTTGCACCAGGTCCTCCCTAAAACACAAAGAAAGAACACATTTTGGTGTGAGCATAAGGAAAATAGAAATTGACATATAAAAATAGTGTTTCAAGAAGGAATGCAGTCGGTATGCAGCTCTGTGGCCAATCACTTGCCTAGCATGTGCAAAGCCCTGGTTTGAGCTCCAGCATGGCTAAGAAATAAATTTGTATCATACAAACACACAGGAAAGTAGAATTTCAAAATTCTGTGCATTCATTGTTTCTTCTTGTTATACTTTACAGCACTTGAATACAAAGAAAAATGCATTTGAGAATTATATGAATTATATTCTTGAAGGAAAGTAACCAAAAAATTATATTCTTCAAGGAAAATATCCAAATCTCTCTGGATCTCAAAGCATGCACTTAAGAAACAGGAATTCAAAGACCAACAAACAAAGCCAAAATAAATATGATAGTGACTTCAGAAAATAGTACCTCAAAACTGGAGGGGAAAAAAAGACCTGAGAAGTATCTATCAGATCCAAGACATATGCCAGGTACATATCAGATTCATGATACTAATTCCAGTGACATTTGAATCTATTAAAAGTTGCTTTGTAATTAACCTAAAGTAAATTATTTGCTAGACCCAAGTATCACAAGGATTGGTATTCTCGGTATCTTTGAGTTGCTCTTGTATCAATAACCTATTGTCTTAAAAAGCCAATGAGGTTAGAGCAATGACTTCCATTCTTCAATGGAGCTGAAGTCAGGTATTACAAATCAACCCCCAAATTGAGGAGTTACGCACTGACTGATCAGTGTGCTCTACCATAACTGCGGTCTTCAATGTTTCACTTTGCATTTTCTTAGTCTCCCATCCCCGTTGCATAGTATCTGATCATAGTCTCTCCACTCAAGTTATTCCAAACTCTAGTACTTTCTCCCAGCACTTAGACTGTGACCACATATTTGAGTTGAGTCTTCATGTGTTATGTTCATTGGTGTGTCTATGTCAGGTGCATATGTTCTAGGTTCTAAGTTAGTTGATCTTAACCAGCTTTCCAAACCATGGCTCAATTCCATTCATACAAGAAACTTTAAGGAAATGTAAGACATTTCCAAACTCTTTAATTTGCAGATGGAAACCCAAACTTGTGTTTTTAAGAGAAAAGTCTTAAAGAGTGCCAATGTCGTTATCCCTGGGTGGCTAGAGAAATGGGCCAAGTACTAGGACCAAATTATCCTCTTTTTTAAAAAGAATTCTTACTACATTTATGTATGTATTCTATGGCATATTATGTATGTATTCCTCTGAGTGGAAGCCAGAGGACACCTTGCAGGAGTTGGTTCGTTTATTCCACCTTGTGGATAAAACACGGGTCATTAGGTTTGGTAGTAAGCACAGTTAGCCACTGACTCATCTTGACAGCTCCCAAATTTTCCTTTTGATTTACTTCATTTCAGATCTCAAAGTCTGTTATAAAGATGGCTGGAAGTTTAGCATATTCTATCACTAAAAGCACAAACGGATAAAAAGCATTTTATGGCTTCCATACTGACAAACGGGTGATCATTCCAAAGATCCTCCTCCAAAAAAAATTTCAAAGCTAAGCAATAATGATAAGTAACTATTTTGGTCTCCTTACTGCGGGGCCTGGAGGGCCTGGAGGTCCAACGCTGTCCTGTGTACATGTGCAAGCATTCGGAAGAGCAGGGCATTTTGCTTCATCTCTCTGAAATTTTTGAAAAGGTTATTTGCATTTAAACATAGTGAGGAGTGGAGGATGACATCCCATCTACTAGCCCTATTTACATACATGAGAGTCTGTTTCCCAACTGGAAGAAATAATTGCTCATTATCATCACTTATAAATGGTTTAACATTGGAACTTTCTCAGATCCTTTGTGCTTTACTTGAGCATATCACACACAACAAATAATGTTGACAAGATTAGTAGGACAACTGGTAATTTAGCCCAATTTTCTTTAATCCCTATTGTAGAAATGCTATATATCTTAAACATCAACTCCTATTTTATTCAGAAAAGAAACGCAAAGCCCTTTCTTTCCGTGGTCTCCAAGACTCTCCCTATTCTGTAAACCAGCATGTGCATCCCATGTGTACCACTTTCCTACCTCACTTTCACAGTGGTCCAGCACTGCCCATCCATGTCATGTTTCTCAGATAATTGGAGCACTCTATGGGCCTTAGAGCTGGAGTGTCTTCCTATGCCATCCACATAGTTTGCTCCCTCGCTTCACTGGGATCTCTGCTGAACTTTCTCATGACCAAAAGTTGATGGCACCTGCCATCACTCCCCCTCCCTTCAGCTTGACTTGGTTTTCATCCTAGGATCCCCACTGTGCAGCATAACACACAGATAACCCCTAGGTACCTGGGGGTATTTGTTCCAGGACCCCCTGGAAAGACTGAAACCCAAGGATACTAAAATCCCTCATCTAAAATGCTGCAGTTTGTGCATGTAGCCTAAGTATACCCCCCTGCATACTTCAGATCATGTCTAGATTACTTAGTACAGCATAAGTGCTATGGATAGCTGTTACCTAACGCTACTTAGGAAATAATGGCAAGAAAAATGTCTGTGTGAGGTTGGTAAATATCTGTTAGGAAAGCATTAGAGGAAAAACATGTTTATAAGTTCAATATAGTCTTTTTGATATTTCCAGTCTGTATTTGGTTGAATCCACAGATAAGAAGCCCAGAATCAGGGAGAACCAATATATCTATTTGTTAATTTCTCTCATTGCCTTTCACAGACACTCACTTTTTACTGCTACAACCCTAGCATATTGAGGGATTGATGGATTATAATAAATTTTCACTACATATTTAATACCATCATTTATCTAGCAGATGTATGCAGCTGTGCCTGCCAAAAGTCTTATATCACCAACGTTGAACTTTATAACTATTACCACCACCTATACATAACACAGACACACGTATGTATGTATGTATTCTTTCCATCAAAAGATCCTTAGTAATCCAGAAAAGTGATAGCTTATTCAGTAAAAGGCTGTTACGCAGTAGGAGGTCTGCGGTAAGTAGGTTTATCAAACACATTAGCTCGATATGACCTTCCTGGCTCTTGTTGAGAGAATTTCCAGATATGGTCTTGTGCATGCCTAGCCTTCGAGCAAAGGGTCACATGAGCCAGGGCAGTGCTAGCTGAAAAGCACGCACACATTCCACATCCCTGGGCTCCTATCTAGAGCTGCAGCTGCTGAGTGTGATTTCCTCTCCCAGACTGTTTGCATCACAAGGTTCCTTCTCGGGGACAAGTAATGACAGGACTTACTCACCCTAGAGGGAATATCACAGCATCTGTCTCTACTGGTCCACACCGGGCTGCAGACAATGTCAAAGCTCTGGATTTGGAACTGCAAACAACCAAAAGCCACATCAGCTAAGCAGGCAGGAAGACATTTTAAACATTTTATTCTTGCCAACTTCAGGCAGATTCTCTCTAGAGCTGACTCCTGAGAGCACTGTTAGGCTTATGTGGTAAGGAGTAGCATGAAAATGTGTAGTGAAAAGGGACAGTAACAAAAACTGCATCTGCCCAGACCCTATTTCTGATCCACTTGCTGAAAAGATATGCTTGAGTGAGGTATTTAAGAACATTTCATTCCTGTGTTTCAATTCATTTGACTACTACACAAGTTTAAATCAATCTTTAAAGATATGTCTTTGTAGAAAAGTAACATTAAAGAAATTTTTGCCTTATTCTATAGTTGATGACATTTGCTTTAGAAATTATTGTCTAGAAATAGACTAATACATTTTTACAGCCCTCAGTTGAACTATTTCAGTGAAGCACATGCCTTTTGGCTTTCTAGAATTTAAGATAGAACTATATAGACAAAAAGACAAAGGCTATCCAGACACAGCCATTCTTTTAAAGATGTGGTGATCATTTCCTGTCTGCAGCCAGAAGGTACCATATAGGATGCTGGAGGAGAAAAGACATTGACTCTCACCCAGCTATCAACTCCGCAACTACAATTACCTACCCGCCAAGCAAGTAACCAACTGCTCTCTGATAGGATCTGAGGTCTGCTCCACTAGAGGGAAGTCAAACTGTAAACCCAGTCAAAATACCTTTGACTGAGGAGTTCTTAGTTTTTAAATTGCCGTGGTACTAATCTGCCATCTAAATATTTATGGACAAATGGGATCCCCAGCCTTAGTCAGAGAAGTTTCTCTTTGCAATGAATGGCAGTGGATGCAGAGCTGCCGAAGGTGCTGAGAATCCATGATGGTGAGTGCTCAGTCCTGAGCAGGACATTTATGCCACACTCTATTTCTTCCTCTTATACCCCTCCATGGCCCGGGAGAAATTACAGAGTAGCAGGTAGAAAGAATGTACTGCCTAGAAGACAGGGCAATGAGCTATGAAATGCTGTCATCTGAGCATTACACAGCCAGTGAAGTCATCTCACAGTAACTGTGGTTGCTTGCACAAGACTGGCCCTGTCAACTCTCAACTAGGGATCAGCAAGGGGTTCACATGGCTCCACTTCTCCCCATTAGCTATTAGCCACTGATAAATTCTGGGGAAAAGGAAGAAATCACCTTCAGTTATATAACCACTGATGAATCCACAGGATACTAATGGATAGTTCCAAACCTATGGTCACACAACCAATCTTGGTTAAACTCAGTAGGTCTCCAAAAAAAGGGGGAGGGACATGAATAAAAATATCTGATGAGAACTTTATTTAAATATCAAAGCCAATATCATTAAAATGTTGGGTTTATCATGATTCTATTAAATTCAAACTAATTGTTCCCCTATTATAGCCAAAAAAAATCCCTTTTGAATCTAAAAGAACATCTTGTCTACAGAAAGAAACTAAAATAATGACATTCAAATATAATAATAACAGAAGCCAAAACTGTTAGCTTCTAAGACAATGTTTATTGGTTGACATTTAGTATGTCTAATGAGCCAGGCACAGTGAAAGCTTGAGACTTAAGTCTCCACTTCTGGATCACATTGTAAATAGAGGCTACGTGCTTTCCTTAAACCCAAGGCAATGAAACTTGAGATCTGGTGGCAATTGGCTGCACTGCCATGGCAATCCTTCTAAGACAGATCTCTCTGTGAGTGACAGGCACAGCTAACGGTCACAGAGGCTTCATGTCCCAGTTGCACAAATTCAGGCTAACAATTATTTTGAAAAAATGAACTATTGTGACCTCGCTGGATATGTAAGCAGTAATTTGCCTTGTTTCTTTCCAGCAAGACCTTGTTTTAAGAGATTACATGGTATTTCTTGGTGCCTGGAGACCTTATTTTGACTTCAGTAGTAAAAAAGTACATTATAGTGTTTTCTTGGTAGCGAGTTCTCTGACTATAATTTTTCCCACACCTTCAAACTGACTAATAAATATGACAGTTTAAAACTCACTGAGGGAAATAGATAGATATAGATAGATAGATAGATAGATAGATAGATAGATAGATAGATAGATAGACAGATAGATAAAATTTGCTGAGAGATTTAGAAAACACCATTTCAATCTTATTTACTATAAGGCACTAAATATCAAAAACATCAAAATACATTACTTACTGTCGCTGATTTTCTCTCTCCTTTAAGAAGTTTTCCAAGAATTTCATAGCCATCAGTTGTGATATTTCCAGCTTCCTTAATGTCTTTTTCTACAATTTCATAGCAGTCAATATAAATCTTAACACTTTTTGAGGTTACTACAATATGGACCTAAAAAGATAATTAATTTCCATTATAAAATTTTTCTCAAAGAATAAGCTGACTTTTGCATACTATATATTACATTCTTTATAAATTGTTTCTCAAACCATTTCATCCCAAGACAAGAGTCTTGGGTTAAAAAAATCCAAGAACCCAAGTTTCAGATGATGTCCTATGAAATGGTACTAGTCACTCACTAAATTTCAGAATCTATCATCTATGTACATGGACATAATTTCATAATTTCCCATTCTGTGGTCTCTTTGAAACAACCAGAGAGGATGTAGTGCATGAAAGAACTTTGTAAACTGTAAAAAATATCTAAATACGGGTTTAATAAACCACTAATATACTTCACTCAGCACAAATGAGCTGTAGATATTTCCCATTGATGTCAGTCCTGATTTGTTCACCCTTCCCATTCACAAATAAGCTGTTTATCTCACAGCTCTCTAACATAGTAAGAGTTGGCACATTATCTAGAGTCAAACCTGGAAATTAAGAGAACTCAAGATTCATTTAAGGAAAGAAGTGCATGCTGATTATTCTGCATCTGCTGTTGAAGAACAGGGACATCAGGAAGTTTATTGGTACAGAAAATTAGCGAAGCATTTGTATTGAAGCTAGGAAGAGAATGTCTGCATGTAGCTGTTGGCTTCACAATTATGCTCATGGATTCCACTGTCTCAGCACAAATACTTAAGCAAGAATTGGGTGATTACTGTGAAAAGTTTGACAAAAGAATAAAAAGAACAGAAATGGTTTTAACTGCTCTGAAGCAGGTTGAATAAGAAATTTTTCTAAAGTTTTATTTTAAAACTAAATATTTTTCTTACAAGGAGTCACCACCAAAGCACTGGCTCATAACATCTATGATAAATAGGAATTACATGTTTTTATATACAAGTGGTTCATAGCTTACTAAAAATAGAGTTTAAACATCTGTGAGATAGTCAACTAATATTGAACTCAAAAACATCACATAAGTATTTCTGAGATATTTAGTATCTAACAAAAATTTGAATTTATTCTGTGCCCTTAAATGAACCACGACAGAAACAAACATTCACAAGGGTAATTTCAAAATCAAAACCATTTTAATTTATATCATTCAAAATATACTGATCTTTCACTGTGAACCATAAACCAGCACATCTTAAGAACACATTTTGCTATAACTTATTCACTCTTTTGCTGCATTATAAAGTTATGCATAATTACATTTCAACATGGACTCTTCATCTGTAGATCACTAGCCCAAGAATTCAGGATTACAGTTGCCTACACTGGGCCTGAAGAAGTTTCGGTCTGTCATCAACCAAGCATGGATGGGGAGGACTCATGGGACCAGAGCCTGCCCTGCTTAATAGTTATTTGCAACTAGTAGATTGGGGGAGGGGGTAGTCATTGTCTTCAATGTACACTACAAGTGAGTCCTCCAGGCCCCAATGGATAGTTTGAAATTCACAGTCACACAGATAGCTAATAACTATGAAGCAGGGTAGGCTCTGGTCCTGTAAGTCCTCTCCATCCATGCAATTGTTTAACTTAAATGGTCTCAAGACAAAACACAAAGACATGAGTGTGAGAAAGGGACTTGTAAAGAGCAGGGGCACTGATGGGAGTTGGGGGGGGGGAAGGGTGAAAGAGGGTGAAAAGTGACAGTAACCCAAATTCATTCTGTAATAGGAAATAGTCAAAGAAAAAAATCATAAAAGTTTTATGTCAGGCAGCCACAGTGCCTTATGGGTAAAAGTTACTTAATTGGGAGATTTACTGGAGAGATGGCTCAATGGTTAGGAACACTTACTGCTTTTTCAAAGGACCTGAGTTCAGTTCCTGGCACCCAAATGGTGGCTAACAAGCACCTGAAGTTCTAGTTCAATAAGATCATACATTCTCTTCTGGCCTTGTTGAGCACCATCCATGAATGTAGTGCACATACACACAGGCACTCATGCACATAAAATTAAAATAAAATAAGAATTGTGTTGAGAATGAAAAAGAAAACACTGTAAAAGTAAGGAACTTTAAAATGGTAGAGTATAAGGAAAAAGAAGTTATACATGGTCTGGTCCAGCACATCCCAAACAAAGGCTGCTCTCAATCAGAGAAGTTTCTCTTTGAAGTGAATGAAGATGAATGAGAGACCCATGACTGCACAAGATGCTGAGAACAAGGGATAGCTGAGGACTAAGCCCTAAATAAGACATTTATACCACTCCCTTAAGGCTCAGCGAACCCCATAGAAGAGGCAGAAAGAATGTAAGACCCAGAAGACAAAGACAAGAGCTATAAGATGCCATCTTCTAAGCAGGACATGGTCACAGGAATCCTGAACTCACGGCTGCCGTGCCTATTGGCTCTGGATCCAAACAAGTGAGGCCCTCCTAAAAGTCAGCTATGGATGGGGAAGGTCATAGGACCCGGTTAGTTTAGTGCTTATCAGAGTCTAACTCAACCCATTTGTATGATCCTGAGTTTAGAACTAATCACCAGAGACTGGTGAGCTCACCAGTGGGTCTACACTTGGACATTATGTCTTCCCTTCTCCCAGAATCTGTTAGTTGCCAATAGACTCTGATGAGCATTAAACTAATCAAAAGTTAGTAAATATGGAAGAGATTAATGAAGCAGGAGTGCTGACAGGAAGGACTAAAGGAGAGTGGGAAGGGTAACCATAATATACACATATGTAGATATATAGAGATATATAATTTGATATATATATGAAACTGTCAAACAAAATTTATCAATAAAAAAGACAAAAATAGAAGAACATTGAGAATTTGGGGAAAAGAGAAAGCCAGTGAGAAGAAAGAAATATGAAAAACATGGACACTTCTCTAGGAAGACAAACAGTACAAGGATAGACACTTCTCTAGGAAGACAAACAGTACAAGGAAGGCAATGCCAAGAAAATTTTATCTTGATTTGCAATAATTAATTACTATCAGAATAGAGCTCTGAAAATACTGCCCTTTGGGCATAAATAGAATGGAGGTTTCCATCAAAGTTGAAAATTTTTAAAATAGCTACAAAATGATTACAAGTTGTTCAGGAGATTAGGCTCTTAGCATCTTCAGTGACTACGAAAGAAGCATAAAATCGTCATTCTCAGCATGCTACTCAATTGCAATTTTAATAGGTTTATCAGTGAGCCAAGGCTGTTCCTAAGAACTTTGCCAGAATCAACATCTCCTACTGGATAAGGATGGGTCAAAGTTGATCACATCCCCAAATTAGAGTTTGCTTTCCAAGGAGGAACTTATCTACAACATTGCATCAAAGTCTGTAAAATTTTAAGCAAGAAATACTATACTATAGCACTTGGAGATTTTTGGTTTTCTCTATTGCTGTATTGTTATTGTTGTTGTCATCATTATTGACTCTCATGGCCACAAGAAATCCTCTTTAAGATCTATTAGGAATGCCCTTCTCCATCCTTATCAAGGGTCTATAACTATCTATTCTATTGTGGACGGACACACAGGAGAGGACAGAAACGGGAAGACTAAACAGGAGGAGGAAAAATGATGAGAAAAAGAGTAAGGGGGGAGACGGCTAAAACAAGGGTCCATCTGAGGGGTCTTATGGAAACCTAATACACTAGAAGCTTCCTATAATATAAACATATATGAAATAAATCAAAAGGAAATCACCAAATAAGGGGTAAGACAGCTCCCCAACTGGACATCTCTCATCACCAAACAAAGCTTCCAGGACTGGGAATGGATTGCATCTAATCAAATTGTTGGGCAAAGGGGTCCTATGGTAACCCCCAAACAATGCAGGCTATTGTCAAAAATATTAGTGACTCTTCACAAACTGACAATAAGGTATCATTGCTGAAGACAACAACTACCCAACTGATTGAGCATGGAGAGATCAAGCTGGTGCCTGCCCAGAGGCTTCACCTCTATGGATTAGTCTTTGTGGTACTGGAAGACACTCTGCACACTTCTAGAGGAGAAATGTAAAAACCAATCTAGCTGCAAACTCTTCGATCTATACGGTGACCTGCCTGCAAGATGCACTGATGCAATAGCAGCACAAAGCTTGTGGGCGTAACCAACCACTATTAGATTTGAGTTAAGGCATGCTCTGTAAGATGGGACCCATATCCAACACTGTTTGGGTGACCAAGACCCTAAGGCAAGATAGCCTAGGGACCTAGAGGAAAACCAAATACTACTGTTGTGCTAAAGGAATGTAGTAATAAAATGATTCCTAATGACATTCTGCTGTACCCATAGGTCTGTGCTTTGCTCAGCCATCATCAGAGGGCTTCCTCCTGCAGCAGATAGGAACAAATACAGAGACCCACAGCCAGACATTGCAAGGAATGAGAGACCTTGAAACACACAGCCCTAAATGGGATGTCTCCATCAAATACCTTCTTTGGGGCTCAGAGAACTCATGGAAGAGGAGACAGAAAGATTGTAAGAGCCAGAGGGGATGGAGAACACCAAAGAATCAAGGCTTTCTAGACACAATAGGGCTGGCATACATACAGACTCAAATATTGTGGCAGCATGCACAGGGCTTATACAGTTGTACACCAGATGAGATCCTAGGGCTGAAAGAAAAAGTAGACATACACACACACACACACACACACACACACACACACACACACGCACGCGCACACGCACACACTCATCCCCAATCCAGAAGCTATCTCGACAATTGATAGTCACATGCAAATAAAAACTTACTTTTATCCAAGAGTCTCACTAGGGAAACAAACCAGTCTTAAGGGTAGACCCCATGTTCAGGAATAGATGAGCAACAGAAAATGAACTCAATGGCATCTTTGAAGGTTCTTTGTCTCATAACATTAAGTCAGGGTGGCTTTTTTTTTCTACATTACAGGTCCCTTTTGGATATATTATGGCTTCTGGTTTGGAGTTTTTATGGTATACCTGAGTGTATGAACATGTATATCTCTGCATTTCTTATGCTTTTTCTTTGGCTCTTTTTCTTGTTTTGTTATTTTGTCATATTCAATTTGTTTGTTTTATCTTATTTTATTTTATTAGTATTTCTTAGATACCTGTTTATTTTCTAAGGAATGAAGAAAGGGTATTGATCCAGATGGGAGGGGGAGTGGGGAAGGAAATGGGAGGAGTGGGGGGGGAAGAAAATGATAATCAGGATATAGTTTATGGAAAAAAATCTATTTTAAATACGAGATTGAGAAGAAATTCCCAAAGAACTAATTTTTTTTAATACAGAGGGAAAAGAGAATCTGCTTCATGAATTAGAAAATGCTATGCTTGAGAGCATTATGAAGAAGAGACCTCAGTGACCTACTCAAACAAGAGGAAGGCTCTTCAGCATGTTTTGGTGTATGTGGCTCTTTTGGTATGTCATACATAGGGAAGCTTTAGGTACAATAACTTGTATTCCTGTTAACACAATCCAGTATGTGAAAAACAGCATTAAAAATGTATTCCTAAACTAGACGGTTCCTTTTGTTTCTGACACATCCACTCTCATTACTTTGTCAACTGATTGTTCTTTAGAAACCTGAAAGTTTCAATAATTCTCTAGATGCTGACAAAAACTGAAGGTCTCCAAGAATAAGAAACCATCTCAAATATATCTTAGAACTTTAATGTGGTTATTTAGAAAACTGCGTAATAAGAAATTGGTGTTTTTGACTGTGTGTTTGTGTAATAATTTATTACACATTTATCTTAATTATTTTATCAGTTATTGTGAATGATTGAACTTAAAAATGTTTGTTCTACAGTTTGTTTGCATGCTTGTAACATTTTATAGGCAAACAAGCTAAAGAAAGTGCCTGCACTTTATAAAATGATAACATGACCAATTAAAATATAATCCATTAAATTATTAAGCTCCTCAAAATAAATGACAAAAAAAAGTTTACAGTAAAGTGGTAAGTAGAGGGGCTAGAAAGGTGGCTTAATGGTTAGGAGCACTTGTTGCTCTTCCAGAGGACCTGAATTTAGTTCCTAGCTCCCAGGTCAAGTGGCACACAACTGCCTGTAACTCCTGCTTCAGGGGGATCGAGTGCCCTCTTCTGGACTCCAAGTACAGCCTTAGACGTATGGCATATTCTCACACAGATAAACACACATACACATAAATATCAATAAATCTTAAATTGAAAAAAATGAGAAGCAAAAAAACAGGTGAGCTTCATTACATATAAATATATATAATTATTAATTCAAACTTTGAAAGATACAGTGAAAATATATCAAAATGCTAATGGCAGTTACTGTCTTATTTAAATTTTATCTTTTGAAGTAATCAAATTATTTAAAATAAATGTTTGGTTGTAAAAGACACAGCTAGAATTCTAATTTAGTGTAACATTAAAGACCATAAAATAATTAAGTTTTTGTTTTTAAGCATATATTCTTATTGTAAAATTAAGACTCAGATAATCTTACATTTTTACCTTATGAAAACTTCCATAAAATAGTGTCTTCACTTCATCTGTGTCAAATGTAACAGTTTGTACCTCTCCTCTTGTATCCTTATTAAAGAAAGATAGTGTCTTGCTAGAAGCTGCAATCAAGATAAGATCATTGTCAAAGAATATACATGGTGTGCTTCCTATTCAAAGTACACAAATAGCTCTTGTTGGAGAAATTGAAAAGAAGTTCAGTATCTGCTAGGGAAGATGTCCTCTCTGGTACAATAGTGGCACAATTATGATGGAGTAACCAACTACTTTCTAATTGGATCTGCAGCTCATTCCATGAGAGGGTTTTCAGGCCTGGCACTGTATACCTGGACAGGATCCCACAGCTGAGGAAGCCATAGGCCAGCATCAGAGAGGGGTCTACTTCTATTCTTTGATAAATGAACATGCTATCAGACTGAATATTCAGGTTCATAACGATGGATTAGCACTGCTTTCAGTCTCATCAGAGAAGCTTCATATCCCTGCAGGCAGTGGTTAGAGTCTCATAACTAGATAAAGTGTCAATAACAAGTGATGGTGGAGTCCTCAGCCCTAAACAAGACATCTATCACTCCTTCCAAGACTCCAAGAACACTGAAGAAGTGGGAGTCAAAAACAATGTAAAAACAAGAGGATGGAGGAATGTACTGAGAGAACAAACAAGTGTCTTCTAAACATGGTGTAACAACTGCACTCATGAGCTCACTGTAGTTGTAGTTACCTGCACAATACCTGCACAAGATAGGGTGCATTAACATTCATCATGGATGGAGGAGGGCCCATGAGGCCCTACCTCTCCCTAAACAACTATTGCCAATTAATGGGTACTTGGGGAGAAGGGTATCATTTTCTTCAGTGGTGTAGCCACTGAAAAGTTGTCCACACTCTAATAAATAACTTCCCACCCATGTTCATGTATGCAATCCAAATTAAACTTAGTGCTTCAGAAATAGATGATAGATAGATAGATAGATAGATAGATAGATAGATAGATAGATAATAGATAGATAGATAGATAGATAGATAGATAGATAGATAGATAGATAGATAAATGGGTAAGAGGGGGAGGTTTTGCAGGAAGAAGAAGGGTTTCAGCAGAGAAGGAGAGATGAGAAAGGATAATGGAAGTGAAAAGAACTAAGATTCACTACATACTACAAAATTGTCAAAGAACAAATACGTTAATTTTTAAAAATAAATGAGAAAAAAGAAATAGAATTATTTCAGTTGTGATAAGATGCCACCTGAGTGTTTGTTGACATGTTATTTGAAGAAGTTTAAACAGTTTGGCTGTGGGTCTGCATCTGTTTCCATCAGTTGCTGGATGAAGCCTCTCAGATGACAATTGGGCTAGGCACCAATCTATGCTCACAGTGACTGAACCCAACATCCGGGGAGCCTGCATGGGACTGACCTAACCCTTTGCATGTATGTTACAGTTGTGTAGCTTGGTCTTCTTGTGGGACTCCTAATAGTGGGAACAGGGGCTGTCTCTGACTCTTTTACTGACTTTTGAGACCCTACTCCTCATACTGGGTCACCTTGCCCGGTCTTAATACATGGGAAGGTGCTGTCTTACTGCAACTTGATATGCCATGTTTTGTTGATATTCATAGGATGCTTGCCCTTTCCTAAGCAGAAACGGAGGAGGAGTGAATTGGGGAGTGAGAACAGAAGGAGTGGGGGAAGGATTAGGAGGAGAGCAGAGAGGGGAAACTGGTCAGGATGTAAAACAAATAAATAAATTTATTTTTAAAAAATAAAGAAAAAAAGGAACTATACATAGGCCTTAACATAGGACAAAGTCCCTTACGGTCTGCAATCACTCCGACTTGGGGCCGGTAGTCTCTGTCTGTAATTTGCCAAATTGCAAAGGGGTCACTGGGAGTTTCTGGAAGAAGTCTAAACAATAATATGATCGTGTATGAAGGAGGGAGTCCATTTGGATGGAGTTCTCTGTTGGATAGAGAAAAATAAATAAATAAATGGGATTATTCATCAGAAAGAGACCATCTTAAACTTTTACATGAGAATCTCATTATAGGCAGTATTAAAATCTAATTATAGTCATCAGTCCTTAAAGCAGAAAGAAAAAACCTTGTGGAATACATCAAAGGAACAAACACTTAATAGATTACTTATAATTTGATCATGTCACAAAAGTATGGAAAATTAGCACTAAATAGCCTTTAATCTTCCTATCCATAACTAATTTTTTCTAGATACATGGAAGTATTCATTTTAAGGTAACAAAACATTATGACTGTAGATACAATGTAAAGAGAGGGAGTCTTACCCAAATATACTTAATTTTTAGTGGCAGGGAAATGGATAAAATGGCTTAAAGTTTTAATTTTTGTCTTGTTCACACAATATTCCTACACTTCTAAATTCTCCCTTAAAATCAAGTAAAGCACCTCAATAAACATACAGATACCCCAAAACAAGACCAATTGTACATGTGTAGGCCATGTACATATGCAAACAATTAGTAATGAAACAGGGATGTGAGTCAACTAGACAGAAATGGGTTTTGGCTCTAAAGACGTGAGACAAATATTTCCATCTCTTGTGTCCTTCTAGCATTGAATAAACCATTGTTCTGGGAGAATGCTTGAAATAGAATTAATGCTTTTCTGTCTGATACTACATAATCCTTTCTCCCTGGAGGCAGGACAAAAGCCTTGACTCCTGGGAATAAAGGAGCTGTTCGTCTACAAGCTTAAGCAGAGGGCACGGGATTTCTCTGGAGGCTCCATGTCCTAATGCACTATCACTAACACATCCTAGCGTGTGATGCATTCTTGCTCCTTGGGCATAAGCTCTGAGAAAGCTAACATGATGCCTTTTATGTGGTTAAGAGCTATATTTTCCTGTTCCTAGTTAAAAATATTGATTCTAATTTTTTTCCTGTATCACCCCCATCTCTCTCGTTTAGCCCATTTTTCTCCTTCCTTGGCGAAACAACAAAAATCTAATTACATTTATTCTTCTTTCCTTCAAGTCAAAAATTGTGACTTCTGTAGCAACAATAGGCCACCATCATTTAAACTCACATCTTGAGGTGACTGAAAAAGTTAAATATAAAGTAATACTGTCCACTGGAAAACCTAGCATATTCACCCATTATAACTAAATATAAAAGACTTAGGAATAAGCCAGGCGGTGGTGGCACACGCCTTTAATCCCAGCACTCTGGAGGCAGAGCCAGGCAGATCTCTGTGAGTTCGAGGCCAGCCTGGGCTACCAAGTGAGTTCCAGGAAAGGTGCAAAGAAACCCTGTCTCAAAAAAACAAAAAAAAAAGACTTAGGAATATAAAAGATTTCAGAATTTACAATGGATCAAACCACACTATGTGCTCCTCCTTAAAACAAATTAGCTTTGGTTCTACAATTAGCTTTCCATTGGCTTTCCCGGTGCATTTCAAATTTCAGACATTATTTTCTGACCCCCCCCTCCTACTTTTCTAAAAGTTTTGTTTCTTCTTGTGTTTTTCTTCCCTGGACTTAGCAAACACATATTTTTCAACATAAAACACTTTTCACTTTAATGACTAAGAAATATTGATGTCTGTTATCATACCCAGGTGCAAACTTTCATGAAATAAAATACATCTACAGCTACCCAACAGATCGCTAGAGTATCTGCCAATAAAAACTACCCTCAGCCTGCCTGATTGTGGCCAAGCCCTTCATTTTCTAAGGTCTGAAACACGAGATAGAACGTCTGCTCTCATTTCTCGCTTATTCCACCCAGCCCTTCTGCACCACAGGGGTGAAATGTTCAAAATAATAAACTGCCTTCCTGTTTTAACAGCCTCCCTTAGAAGAAGGGAGTAAACTAAAACCCTAGCCTTCAATTAAAGAGTGTGTTATCCATCCGGCTGTTACCAGGCTGAGAGGTTTGGGTCTGGGAATAATGAGGCTTGGGAGCCAGTTTTCTGTGTACACGCTGCTACAGAACCCTAGGAATATAATTAAGCTGTGTTTAGGAAAGCACAATAGATTATCCATAAGGAGTTTTCTGGCAGTTCTTAAGTTCCAAGATTATAGAAAATCAACAGCAATTCCAAAAGCCTCTTGTCCACTCCAAGAAAAGGGGAGCCCCCTGTTTTCACACTTACGCTGTTGGCTGATTGATGAAAGCATTCTTCTGAAGCCTGTAGGCTGAATAGCTGGGGAAAGACCCTGATTCCAAAGAAACTCCTTGGACAGAAGCAAAGTTCTTTTCTGTCAGGTTGTAAGCTTCAAGCATCTTAAAGCCTTGACATCAAAGAGGAAGATTTAAATGAGTACATTTCAGTTATGTTATTGGGAATATCTTGAAATCTTGAAATAAATTAGCAGAAGGGTATACCAATGCTTACCTGGTGAAGTGTAGCCATCCAGATAGATGAGAGGACAACCTGGAACATGAATGTTCTTTAAGTATGAGTCACCAACATAATTTAAATAGATACACAGAAAGTAGCAATTCGTGTATACAAAGCAGAGTTTTTCATTTTAATGTACTATTTATTACTAGACATAATACACACATAAGTATAGCCCTGCCTAGACTTAGTGCTCTGAACTATTCACATAATTGTTTCCATCACCTAATACCACAAGAACTGTTGCTGGTGGTTGAGGGGAAGAAAAATTGATTTAATCTACCTTTAGCATCTGTAGCTCAAAGTTGAACTTGAAATTTTAACATTAAAAACAAAATTCTGTGGCTGGAGAGAGATGGCCCAGCGGTTGAAAGCACTGAGTGTTCTTCCAGAGGACCAGGGTTTGATTCCCAGCACCCACATGGCAGCTCACAACTGTCTGTAACTACAGTTCCAGGGGACCCGACACCCTTACACAGGCAAAACAACAATGCACATTAAATAAATTAATTAAATTAAAAAAACAAAATCCTAAGCCTGAACTAAGAACAAGGCTCAATGGTAGAACACTGGCCTAGCGTATGCCCGACCTAGCACTACAGAGAAAGAAAAACAAATAAACAAAAGGGAAAGGCTGGCTTTCTTATTGTTCTCTTGGAGCACAAGCCAGCAAGAGACCAGTTGATTACAAACAGGAAACCACCTTACTGAAATTCTCCTAAATACACAATTCAAAGCTAAAGGCATTGGGCTAGTTGGAAAGGGATGTACTAAAATGATTTGTTTCCATGTGGGGGATATTATATCTTCAAGGCTAAAAATGGACCTCAGGCAAGCACACATTTAGACTGATCTCAAAAGAGCAATGATTCATCAGTTTCAAGTGATTTCCCAGAATCTATTTATGTCTTGGGCTTGATCCCACACAGTATGGAAAACTGCCTATAAGCAGTCATTTCACAAATGAGGTCATGGCTCTGTGCTGACCATGACTTACTTGAAGTGGCAGTTTCACAAACAAATGTGATAAGATTGTCCTCGATCTTCTCAAAAGATTCAAAGTCATCCACAATGAACACATGCCTTTCGCTGGGCTTGCTGGCAATGTTGGCGAGTTCACTGTAGTCCACATCAGCCACACCAACAACGAATACGCTGAACCCTGCAAAGTCCCATTGACAAGGAATCATATATCCTCTTTCCATCATTTATTATTTGAGCAATCAAGAATGAAAACATCAGAAATCATGCTGTATTTTCTCAGCATGGACAGCAAGTACTTTTTTGGCACAAACTCCCTCTAAGAGAAGAATGTGTACTCGTAAAATGAACATACACCTCTTCACTGTCATCCTATTTTCTGGCTTATGAAATTCAATGCATTAGAAATGACACCCTAGCTGGGTCCTGCCTCAACTGACTGTACCAGGCTTTGCTGTCCCCTCATGGGAGAACTTACCCTTTTGGAAGAGGGGATGAAGAGTGGGTCGGGGAGGGGTTAGTGGGGGGAGCAGAGGAAGGATGGGGGGGATCTGTGGTTGGTATGTAAAATGAATTTAAAACATTTTTTAAATAAAAGAAAAAGAAATGACACCCTAACAATTAAAATGTGGAAGTTTTAATACCAGAAGGACTGTACAGTACACATTATCTTCCACAGATCCACAATTCAAGCACACAAGTTCAACAGCTCTGTTGGGTTCCATTAACCACTCAAATGCAGAATGGGCTGTTTTAAATTTGAATTCTCGAACCTGATTTTTCTTTTCATCAGACTTGGGCTCAGTGGTAGCACTCTGACCACCTTTAAATACTACAGCACTTTCTGGAAACAAACATTCTACTATTTAAGCAAATATAAGTAAAGTTTTCATTCTAAATGCTTAACTTGACATCGTAAGAAACAGGCTCTCTAAGGACGGAGATATTCACAGACACGAACACTCATTTTCCCAACTTTTCTTCGTGGTTGAACAAAATTCCTGGTGTACGGATATCACATTTTGTCATCAGTTCGTTTGTTCTATCAAGGGAGGTAGCCAAGGCTCGGATTGAAAAATGCTACACGGTCTCTCAAGAGCAGATCCTAGCTTCTAGTGTGTATATATGTGTAGTCACATATCCTGAGTGTGGATAGAGGCCAATAACTAGACAAGAACCCATGAGAAGAGAAAAATAAGCCTTAAGGGAGGGGGTAGGGAGGTAATAGAACACATGTCACAGGAGAATAGATGGAGGAATGCCAGGGGTGGAAGGGTACAAACAGGGATGAAAGTGCAAGGAGATGGCAGAAAAGCAGGTTGGAAAGGAGCAACCGAATCAAGTGTGTATGAAAATTCCATAAGGAAAATTATTATTTTATATGATAACTGTAAACTAAAGCTAAAAAAAAAAAAAAGTGGAACAACTTCACACCAAGTACGGCTTACAATCTCAGCCAAATAATTGTATGAGCTGATGACAACTTCTGTGTAACAAAGTTCTCCACTGTTGAGTGTAGCAGATCACGCACAGCATAGAATACCTCCCAAAATACGCTCACCTGAGGCCCTGCTTGGGGCAATGGCAGAAGAAACAATGTAATACAAATCCTAGAAAGGCCTGCTCTTATCTCTAATAAGTTTGAACAATGAATCAATAGACATGTTACCAAGGGACTCTTAGGATGTCGGGTTACCAAAATCAGCCCCAATACCATCTCCCTGAGACCTCATACTTCTTGTTTGCAGTATGACTTTTGTCAATCTGCATTCAGTCTGCACCGGCAAGGATGAGCAATGGCAGAGGAATCCTATGGCTTTCCTTGCACAGGAACCAGAATCAAGATTCATCTCTGATATAGCAAGAAGCCTTGCCTAGGATTATTCCATTATCATAGTTTCCTGTAGTCTTCTACCCTCCGTGGGGAGATTCAGTTGACAACTCTGAATCACATCTCATGCAAAGAATACATGCTATTTTTATGGAATTACCAATTAATTCCATAATTAAATACAAATGAACATTATAATTATGAAGTACACAATATAACAAAATAATAGAGTAAAATTGGCAGTTTGGGTCTTTTATATTCACTGTTGCATACTTAAAACTTAAAGTATTCTATGCCATGAAGTCCATGCTTGTGCTTACCTGACTGCTGGATGACAAATGCAGCCTTCTTCACCTCATCCTGTGACCGGCCATCTGTGACCACAACCAGCACCTTTGGGACATTCTTCCTCATGCCGCTTTCCCAGGTCAAGACCTTCTCCTTGATAAACGTGAGGGCCTTGCCTGCAGAGTGGGGTATGAGTGCTTTAGTGTCACCTCAGCGAGAGCTAGCCATTGACCATGCCCAAGTGATAGGGGGATGACGTCAGGAGGAGATGACAGCTGGCTTCCATCATCCTGCCAATCCCTAGGAAGAGGAGGCCACACCAGTGCTGCCCCACTGTACCTGTTCTTGTGTTTCCTCCTCTGTACCGAATGTTCTGGAGGGCTCCGAGGGCTAGAGCCTTATCGTTGTATGTGTTCAGCTTGAACTCAGACTTGACCTCATCACTGTACTGCACAAAAGAAACCTGAAAGGAAATACATTTAGAGACAAGTGTCGGTTACTCAGTTTGATCTTAGTCTTTCAGTGGTTGCTCCAGTGGCAAAGTGGAGACTTAAGGGTCTTGGACTTAACAAGATATTTTAACTCTTAATACTGTAACTGTGACTGCTGTGGCCTCACTGCCTTCTCTAGTTTCCAGTCTCCAATGAAATTGCAATCATTTACATTAATGCCAAAATATTCATAGGAGCTCTTCTCGAAAATGTTAGAAGAGATGAGTCAAGCAGGGTAATAGTGACATCCCAGTGTCTGAAACCAGAGCACACACCGTCATGACTCATGAACAGCTGGCTCTCAGCCACCTACACCTTCTCATGGACCTCACTTGTTCTTCATAGTAAATAAAAATGTCATAGTATGATCATAATCTCTACTCATGACAAACTTAGTAGCAGTATGATTTACTGGAAAACATGATTTAGTGGTGTGTAGTCAAGATTCACCAGGCTCATATCCTAATTCTGTCTAACAAATAATAGCTGTGTAATACTAGGCAATCCCTACTTTTCTGGACTTTGGTTTTCTTATCAAGAAGATCAAGATAATTATATTTACCTTATAGGATTGTTTTAAGGATTGGTAATCATTTATTTGAGTAAAATTAATAAAATGCAATAGCTATTGTTTATAGAAGTACAAGAAATAGATAGTAATAGCTTGGATGACATTCTCAAAGGAGTTTGGAAGATCACAGAGTTTAGAGACACTGAGTGAGGATGTTTAGCTGTTCATGGGTATGCTGGAAACAGTGGAAGAGGGCCTTAGTTTTGTGGCAGGGTTACTATAAAATGACTAATTACTCTTTGAGGCTTCTTGTGGAAACATAAACATCTCTAAACTCATACTCTAGTACAAAAGAAAATACATTGAAAGTGATTCCATAATAATATAATTGGTAATTACCAACTTAGAAAAACAAACTATCCTTTGGGTCATTAATGGACATTCTTCTGGCTGGGATAATGTATGCGATGTAATAGTAGAGTAGACACACACCCTTTCCAACCACTGTTCTCACGTTGAGGGCATGACATGACAAGGCATTTAATGTGCAGAACTTTGGATGACCTTCCATGGAATGTGCTTTGTTGGAAGTTTCAAGTAGGATATTAGAGTTAGAATCTCCTAAATTCTCCAACAGGAATATCATCTAGACAAAGAGGAGAGCTAAAGGAATATTTGCTTCACTATTTGTTTATCCCAAGCACCAAATTCCTTCCCAAAGACACAAGTAATGGATGTAGCAAACCATAAAGGTAAAAATACAGAGTTTATGAGGAAATGATTTTTCTACTCTAATAGAGTTGAAAGAAAATAGTGTACATTACAAATAAGAAAATAGTAGACACCACTAATAATAAAATAATGGGACACTACAAACAAGCCGTCACTGGTGATGCAACACTCACCTGAATCCCACCAGGGTTGACTTCATCAAAGGCCCCCACAGTATTAAAGATAAATTTTACAACTTTGTTAAAATTGTCATCTCCAATACTCCAGGAGGCATCTGTCAAGAACACAATATCTGCCTTGGCCCCTTTGCACACTGAAAAACAAAAAAAGGAAAATCCAGATCTCCTCAATTTTCTCATCACTTGGCACTACGTAATTGAAAATCATATAAAACCCCACTACTCAAATGGTGCAAATGTACAATAAAGCTGAAAAGCCTTGATCTAAGTGACCCTTAGTTTTGGCTCTGGGATACAGTGATTAGATTCATTATGCAATGATATCATCTTGCCACATGCAATTCTTCAAGCTGCTTCAAACAATAAATGAAGGGAATCAAATGAAATGCAATAATATCCTAAACTAAATGAAGGCCATCCGTGGGTCTGGAGATTTTTCAATATAATTATCAAATATTTAGCACAAAATAAAATGTTGTCTTTACTTTCAAATTAGATCATCACGACCATAAGTGGGGAAAGAAGGAAGAAAAAGATAAAATCTTAAATTGGACTCATCTTGGACTTGCAACCTTAAAAAACCAAGTTCTAAGGCAATGTTCAGAAAAATTTAGTTCATCCAAACTTAACATATAAAGTCTAACTTCAAGGGCAAGTTGGAAGGTAAATTATGGGCTGTGGATGGTAATAAATGTGTGAATGGAGCTCCAACCTCTATTACAAATGCACCTATCTGGTCATGAGAGTGATAGATGGGGAGAAGGGTAGGGACCAGGAGTAGACAGTAACTGTGCTTTCTGCTCCATGTGCTGTGAATCCAAGACGTCCCTGGGAAACAAAGCTATCTCTTTAAAAACTTAACATGTCTGAAGCCACGATTTTTTCAACAGTCTAATTTGAAGAGAGCCCTTATTTTACCCTTTAAATGTTATACCTTAATTTTTTTGTTTCATTTGCTTTTTTGGTTTTTCAAGATAGGGTTTTTCTGTGTAGCCCTGGTTGTCCTGAAACTCATTCTATAGACCAAGCTGGCCTCAAGCTCACAGAGATCTGCCTGCCTCTACCTCCTGAGTGCTGGGATTAAAGGCATGTGCCACCACACCCAGCTTTAAGCTTAATTTAATTTTAGTTTATAGTAGTTTTAATAAGGGTCCAACCAAGTAGATCCTTATAATATGAAAAAAAAAAGCTTTGAAAAATTTACGTGTTTTCTAAAAACCAAAATGTGGGAAAAGAATAAACCAGCAAGTATTTTGTCTGAACTGATCTTGATGTAACACTAAAAAAAGGAAAGAAAAAGAAAAGAAAATGCCCCCAAATTACTGAGACAGCAGCGTTAATAGCTCAGTGTGTTTTTACCAGTTCACTGCAACTGACAATTGAGTCTCAGATTTTGATGAATGGAAATATTTTTAGCTTTGTGTCATCTGTGGCTCTTCTCAGTTCAGAAGCCAGGAATTCTGAAGTCAAAGGCCCAAGTGATTAGGTTTCAGATATAGCCAAAAAGAATCACAGCGCCTGCTGATGCCAGCAGTAGGCAGAGAAAAGGGGCCCCAGCGTGGCTGTGGGAGATGAAAAGTCCTGTTAGATCTTCTGCTGCGACTCTGAAGAAACAGAGTCCCAGCGAGAGGCCTGGGTTAGTTTATGACTGATTTGATTCACCCCGAAATGTGCCTAGAAAAAGAGGAACAAGTTACTGGTAATCGTGTTTTCCTCTGTAAAGTTTCCTCAGCAGAAATAGTATCAGAGTGTTCTGAATCAGTTGTAGGTTGCGTGCGTATGGCATAATTCTAGGATCCCTACAGGCTGACTTTTTAAGGTGAGCTTCACTTACCATCCCGAGCAGGTGGAATAGTGGGAGGAGGAGAAGGCGTGGGTGGTTCTGTAGGAGCTTCTGTCGGTTTTACAGCTAGAATTCCAAAGGCATAGTTAGAAAAATGTAACACGCGCACATTCCCTATCCCACAAGGAAAGCAGTACTTTAACCCGTTAAGAATCAAGACTTAGAAAGCCGAGGTCCGCCCCACTGGCAATGACTGGAGGGTGATTCCGTTCCGGCTAGAGTCTGTATCCCCAGTCAGCTCTCAGATCAACTACGCTACAGAAAGCAGAGGTTCGGAGGGAGGACCTGGGACCTCCAGAGAAGCCAGAGACGTCAGAGCTGTCTTTCCTTTCAACAGCCCTTTCCTTAAAACACCACCAATAAAGACAGTTGCTACAGACAAAGGTCCTGAACCAGCCCCATCATCCTAGTATTTCTACCCCAGGGAGGAAGGGCCTGCACAGGTATCAGTATGCCTCTCACTCTACTCTCCAGGTGACTCAAAGCTTACTGGTCTGTTCCTTGATGGGGACGCCCGGCCCCTCCAGATTTGGTGTCTGCACAAACACAGTAACGCCATACTCAGCCTCTGGGGAGAGGCCGGTGAAGCAGTGGCTGGTTTCTGATCCTCGCACTGTGATTTCTTGTCCTCTGGTTCCTGGTTGTGACAACAGGGGGGGAACGCAAGGGTTATCATCCATTGTCTCTAAGGCCGTGTTACATGACGGTTTATCAACAAAAACTCTGCGGGGCTGCAGGGTGAGATGTTTCGACTCCAGCCTGTGTGTTTTTTTGTACACTTACCATCTGCAGGACTCAGTTTCAGCCTGTAGGAAGTAGCCGCCCGGTGAGGTGACCATTTGACACAGAACGTATCCCATCCAACCTGGTAAGTTTTCAGATCTGTCACGTTTAAGTACACTACAGAAGAAAAAATAGATTCATTTTGTATACTAAAGGGGAAAAAAGGATACTTTTCATTGTAAAACAATATTCAAGTATCCACAAGAAAAGAAAATGAAAATAAATGCTTGATATCTATCTCATAGTGGCTTGTTATGAGAGACTTACATCAAACATGTATGAAAATGTGGCAGAGACAAAATCATCCATCAATGATTTTCTTTTCTTTTTTCCTTGAGACAGAGTCTCACTACATAGCTCTTGCTGTCCTAGAATTTACTGTGTAGACCAGTCTGGCTCAAACTCAGAGACATCTCCCCCTGCCTCTGCCTCCCAAGTGCTGTGATTAAAGGCATGCACCACTATATCTGGCTTCCATCAGTAATTTTCAAGGAAAAGAAATCATATAGGCCCTAAAAATTATGAGTGTCATTTACAAAAAAACAATAAACTTTTCTGAAATACTAGCTGTTACTATAATACTCATTAAAAAATTGGGGGACAATAAAACCTGAGAGACAAATCACTGATTTGGTATTTCTATCAGATTATATCAACGAATGCAAGTGATACATATGTTAACATCCAATGTCAAAAAAAAGTAGCACAACTATACACAGTTAAATGACATTGTATAACTTTAATATTTTAAATATCAAAATATAATACTCTGTATCAAATAAATATCACTTCCTCCTCCTATATACATGCATATAATCTACTAAGTTGCTTAGAGATTTATATAGATGTTTTGTTTAACTGAACACAAAATGGTCTACCAATGTCATACTGCAGAAAACATGTACATTAGGGAAAAGTAAAATTCCAAAAAGATGGCCTGGAAAGTTTTACTCCACCATTTCTTATAATCACAAAGTGATGCACAACTCACATGTGGTGCCTTGATCTGTGAGGGGAATACTGAGTCCAGAGTCATACTGAGCATAAACACTGACATCATAGGTAGTGCTGGGATTGAGATTGTGTAATGTGTATGATGTCACTTCTCCAACAAAGGCTTCCATGGGCTCATTGGAACCTTTAATAACAACAAAAGGACACAGAATTACATAATCTCTAGCTTCAGTTTTTGCTCAAAATTAAAGATATTCATTTGAAAAATCAAATGGTAGGATTTTAACACATGAATTCCAATAGTCCTTTGGGCACTTTTTACTGTAGAGGTGCTGCATTGTACAGTGACTAGGAACCTGCAAACACAGTCTGAAGTCTTATCCTCAAAGCAGCGCACAGTATAGAGAATAAGGTTGGCGTGGATCGGTGTCCCTTTAGTGAACCCATTCTCTCCTTTCTTTTTAAAGCCTTGCTTTTCCAGCCAGAATAGTGTTTTCCACAGACTACAGACTCAGCTAACATTTGTATTTGTTGTAGTGATGATCTAAGAACATCTGTCTTGGGCCACATTCCACATTTATTATTTACTGGAGGCCCTCAATTATCAAAGCCCCTTCACACTTCAGGTTCTCTGTATGTCTCTGGCACAGGTTCACATTTGCTTTCTCCTGCTTTCGCACCTTTGCATTGTTCACAGTCTCCCAGGGCACACGGAAGATGCCCAAGGAAACTGGACACAGACAGATAGAATATACAAAGACATCAAATCGTTTTTTCAAGGTGATGGTGATTTAGCTGATAATCTCACTGGGGAGTTGAAAGCAAGCCTGGACAAACCACACTGCATAAAACCTATACCTCAAATGGAATAAATTTTTAGTGCCATAGGGAAAATATACACATTTACATGGGCTTAGTATTCATTATTTCATGATCATAACAACATAGATGATGCCTGAATATAAGCATCTTCAATCTGTTCAACTTTGTGTACTAGATTAAAAAAAATTCTCTTTTATATATAATATTTGTATTAATTCTTTGAGAATTTCACCCAATGTATTTTGATCATACTCGTTTCCACTCTTCCCCCAACTCCTCCCAGATCTACCTCTACTACCCCACTCTCTCCAAACACTGTGTATTCTTTTTGGTTTAGTAGCCTACTAAATTACATTATTTGTGTTGACTACATACTCTAAAGTGTGGGGCCGTCCATTGGAGAATGGCCACAGATCAAGATTTTCAATTGTAGAAATTGCCTCATACACACCCGGAGTAATCGTGATACTTTAGGCTGATGACTTAAAGACTGTTTCTGGAAATGGTACCTCTAGTATAAAAGGTCTTGATGTGTTTACAGGAGAATCCAATAGTCGGAAGTGAAACAGGATAGCATCAAATGCAAATAACTTACCAACATATTTCTATTATGATAAATGTGATTCCTTACCCACTGGCTTGTACACAATTTTATATCCAAGAACTGGTGAGGGTGAAGGGTCCCAGGACACTCTGAACCTTGTATACCATTCATCAGAGATGTGTATGTTCTGAGGAGGAAGCAATCCCACTGAAAACAAACATTGGCAAACGTCACTGCCTTGTTAGGACATTTCTGTGAGAACAGATTAATTTCTAATAGCCTATAGTTTCTTTATCCAGAAAATAATTACAAAGCCATTGTTGAGTTCCAAAAAAACTTAGCAGTTTTTCAAATTCAAGCAGCAATTCAAATGGACTCAAAAATCGATGATCTTCAGAAGATCTCAGTAGCAAGGTCCAGGGGCAGAGTGCAATAAGGCTCAAAATTGAACACAATTAAAGGGGTCTCAGAATCTTCTTTACAATGTAAGTACTACACACAGTATTAGAACCAGAGGGTACATTAGAGACAATCTGGTAGATACTTCCTTACATAAATAAGATATAATATTCACAAAAGACCAGCAAAAGAGTGACTAAAGTCACATTCTATCCCTACCCTCCCTGTCCTCAGTCAGCCAGAGGTTTTACACTAAACCTATAATCTTACCCAAAATGTGTAACTTGGAAAATCAGTGCTGTTTAGGTGATATTCTACAAGCCATTGAGTTATTGCCCGCTGCATTAAAGAAATTACTAATGCAACATGAAAACTTCATTTCCATGAGGGAAATTAGACATGGCTTTGGCTCTTCCTAGAGAATTCAAAGTTTATTTAACATTTTGGTAAGCCCAAAATTCTCGAGTACTCCATTTTCCCCAGAAAGTTATCAAAATATATTTTAAATAAGAGAAAGTAGGAAAGTGGGTTGCTAAGCTAGAAACATCTAGTCACTAGAGCATCCGTAAATAACACAGATTTCCAGGCTGTAGACACGGACTTGAATCAACTCCAGTCAGTTTTTCTGTTAGACATGCCCCAGTATTACTCTTCACAAGTTCTCTGATGTGGTCAAGAACATTTTAAACCCCAAAAGACTTTGAACGATGAAACTAAGTAGATTTTCTGAATGGAGTAAGAACACACAATGTCGGTATTTACAGAACTGGAGCCCAGCCTGCCTTGTGGGAACCAATGGCTTCTCAGCCTTAGCTGTTGCACATCAGAAGAGCCACAGGCCACACCTCGGGGCAAGTGCATTGGCTCCTCTGAAAGAGGCTCCCAAATAAGTACTTTTAAAACAGGTTTTCAGGTTAAAAAAAATTAGAGAATCTTTAAGCCACATGAAATTGCCACCAATACAGAGTGGGCCAGAACACTGGTTACTCTCTGTAGATTATCTGAAATGATAATTTTAAGTTACATTTTTAGGAAGATGATTCATAATCATTTTGCTTCTTGCTTTCTTTTTTTTTTTTTTTTTGGTTTTTCGAGACAGGGTTTCTCTGTGTAGCTTTGCACCTTTCCTGGAACTCGCTTTGGAGACCAGGCTGACCTTGAACTCACAGAGATCTGCCTGGCTCTGCCTCCCGAGTGCTGGGATTAAAGGCGTGTGCCACCACCGCCCGGCCATTTTGCTTCTTTATTTACGCATTAGGACTCAATCATAACAGAGGATGTCTAGCTGGTACTACATTAAGTTACAATGACAGCCTTGCCTGACACCATGCATTCATTACTCAGAGCACACTATAAAGGAAAGTGAAACGATCTCAAGCAAAGGGAAATATGCAGATCCTTGTCACCCTCTTTCTCCTCTTATTATACTTTTAAAAAGTTAAGACATAAATTATACCCTCATGTCATCATTGTAACAAAATTCAGTGTCTAAAATAGACTATGACATGTGTTATTAATGTAGTAGATGGGATACGCTGGTGAAGACAAAAATTCGTAGTTTTAAATGGTATCGTGGCATTAAAGGCATGAGCACTTCAAAGAAGGAAAAATCATAAGCACACTGACCGGTCCTTCCATTTCCAGTCAGATGACCACCATCTCCATCCTCATAAATGGCAATGACAGTAATTTTATATGGAGTGTCAGGTTGCAGGGGCTGCAATATTACATTGTTTCTCCTGCCTGGGACTGTGGTCTGTAAGGAAAGTTTGATTATACATTTATTTCCAATAAGAAAACACCTAGCTCAAATAGCCTATGCTGTTTTTATATAGTCCCATGAACAAAAATGGATTTTTTTATGCTTTCCTTTTCTTTCAAAATGCTCTGAGAAAGGCAAATTATCTAGCCTGCCTCTCCACAGCTTGGGAAAATAGTTTAAGGCTGGACAGATCTGGGCTCAAATCCCAGATCAGCCACTGAGCAGTGATGTAACTGAACATCACTGGAGGAAAGTATGAACACCAAAGACAATAACACACATAACATCCCACAGTGCATCACTGAGCCTACCACGTCTGATTTTGTCTGCCTCATCTTTCATCATAGCACATCACATTTCCAGGTAGAGGACATGCTGTGGACCAGGTACTGTCCATCAGCAAAAATGGACAGTTTTCTACCCTCAAGAATATTAGTTTAGCTGATACTAATTAAGTGTAGGTTGGAAAAAGAGGAAATGGAAAATGTATTAGACTCCCTCCTCAAAGATGAATGGACCAGTCATCTCTCAACCTTACTTCTAGTCTTGTACAAACACTGTAGCTAAGCCTCCTGGCCTGGAATCCCATAACTACAAACAGTGAAGTGCTAAAAGAAATTATATTTTCAATGTTTTCAGAAAGCATGGGAACATTTTTTCCCAGCAAGGAAGAAAAAACATTAAACATGAGTAGTAAAATCACTTATCTCATTTTGATTCTTAAAATTCTAATTGACAATTACCCATTTCTTATTAATAAAACAGGACTTCAATTAAAGATTGCTGTGTCTTAAACAAGAGATTAAATATTTCTCCACGTGAAATAAGTGTATGGAAGAAGAAAGATTCTAAGAGGATACACATCACGAAAGGGCTGCAAACCGCAAATCTAACTACTTTACAGTCACCATTTGAGGTAATCCAGGAGCTTATCACAGAAACCAATCAGTAAATGCCAGTGTGCATGGTTTTCCAGCTATAATGAAACTCCAAGAAACTCGAGGGGCTAAATATGGTGGCCCCAGAGTGGAGTGCTTGACTAATACACACAAGGCCCTGGTTGATCCCCAGGACCACACAAAGGAAGAGGGAAAAACTTGAGCCTGTGTCTAGGGAGATACAATGTGCCACTGCAAAGAGTTTGGAGAGACTAGTGATATAAGTCACTGGGAGAGAGATGGTTTCTCATGTCCAAAGTCCTGAGTTCAATTCTTAGTCAGAGAATCAAAGTAAAAAGGGATGGAAGGAGGAAGGTAGGGAGAAATGGAGAAAGTCAGCTTAGAACTAACTCACAGGAGATTGCATACATTCCAAAGCAAGAGTGAAGAAAAAATGTGAGTTTAGAGAAAATGGAGACTAGGACTGAGATACTAAGGGGAGACCATGCAGAGGAATTAGACTTGTCGGGTGAGGTTGGGATAATCCCATCATCTGCACATTAATTTGGATGTTACAGGTTAAGATGTAGCATGTTATAGTAGACTTTTTAATGTAAGTAGGCAGTTACAAATATAAGACAGTTTTTCAATCAGTCCTTATAATAGAAATTATTCCCAAATCATGTTGTCCCACATATCACATCAGAGGAAACTCTGTAAACTCTGTCACACAAGATCCAAAGGCTCAGTAATACTTATTACTTAATTAATTCTTCTTAAGAAGAAGCTTCATATCACCCTCCAATGAGGTGAAATGATTTTTTAATGACAATAAATGCGTATTATACATACATATTCGTCAATTGGATCACCGACGGTAGGAGAGTAGATGATCCTGTATTGCTGAACTGGCCCATCAGCATGGTCCCAGGCTACAGAGAGGCTGTTGGTCGTCTCTCCAAAGACCCGTAGATTCCTTGGACCACTTCGTGGAACTAAAGAGAACACACTTGGGTTTGCTGCTTGCCTGACAGCATTTCCCAGGTCAGTTTACAGAAAGTGCTTACGAGAGCTTCACCGTTCATGATGCAGTACAGATTCTTCTGCGGTTTTAATGTGGCATCCCCACACAGCATAGCATGCTACATGTCAGAGCTAGAGTTACAAGCTGAGCTTTCGACAAAATGGAGCTTGGTTTGAGCCTAAATATGCAGACTGGGAAAGAAGAGGATCCTTTTTAGGCACTGTAACATCCTCCATTTAATGAAATAGAGAGACCAAGCCTTCACATTTCCAAAGTGCCTGTTTGGCAAGAAAACCCACTGCATTAAAAAGGAAGAGGGACAAAAGAGGAAAGCCCTCTTTCATTTGAGCCCAGATTTTTTTTTTTAATGATGAAATTAAATTCATCCAGCGAAAGAGATGGTTGTGGACACATAGCCTGAGCCTGAAACGTATGTGGGAAATCCCAGGCAGAACTACATGCAGAGGCTACCCTGCCCTACGCAGAGTCCTTGACATCCCTCACTCACTACCCACCAACCACTCCTCACTCAACCACAAGAGATAAAGTGGAAAAGGGATTTTTGCCTCACGTGTTCGGCCCTGGCTGGGGCTGGGATTCCCCTCTCCATCTGAGTAGAGAGCCACAATGTTCACAGAATAGGGTGTGTCAGGAATCAGCCTCTCCAGATGCACCGTGCGGGTATTCCCTGGCACCACAATCTGAAGGAGAGAAAACACGCCAAAGTCTGTCTGACAGCCACCCAAATGCTTGCCAGGGCTTCAGTTAGTCAGCATAATAGTATTTATCGTGAAAGGCTGAGCCCAGGCACGTTAGAAGCCAAGTGTGCTCCTCTGCAAGATCTGCCTCTAGCACATTATTAGATGCAAGTTATTCTCAGAAATGCCCTTATTTGCTTCTTATCTCCAATTTACATTCCTCATAAAGACTTGTAAATGGAATATCTAGGATGCACATTTGCTCAGAGCAGATCCTGAGAGAAGGGATCCCATGCCAGTGCCAGAGAGATTTACTGTTAAGAAGAGAAATTTTGGATAATGGTAAAGTTGTGTGAATATGTCATATCAAATACAGGGGCATTAAAAATCAATGCTACTGCAGAATACACTCATTGCTTATCACTTTCTCATTTTTGCTCACCATTGCTCACTTTTACAGACTTGTCATTCCATAAATTCATTTCCCCTGCAGTGTTGTAATGCTATTATTATTCACATAAGTCATTTCTGACTTGTATGTTATTGGCCTACTCATAAAACAAAACTGGAATTGTATCGGGAAGATGACTGCAAGTCTATAACCATATCATCCCAAATATGCCTGATTTCATCTGGTCTCAGAAGTTAAATAGTATGGCTAGCACTTGGATGAAATACTGAAGAGACACTGTAATTTGTAAGAACCAATAGAGGTTTACTTAACATATATTCATAGCAAGGACGTGTGAACTTTCCTAATGTATCTATTATTGAAAATTCTAGAAATGGTATGCATCTCTTATTATCATTAACTCATAGCTAATTTGCATTTCCTCCCAAGTTCTTTTCTGAGCAAACTTATAATTAATATACCTGTCTTAACTCATCAAACACAATAATTTAAATGTTACATACTAGCATATTTGTGAATTATATTCTTAAAGGCTCCTAAATGTTACTCAAACGTGCAACTATAATAATCAGGAAGCATAATTATAACAGTGACACCAATAATTGGCTTATTGTTCCTAGCCATCTGCTGTGGCAGAAGCCACAACAGAATCTACAAGATTCTTTGCTGAGCTCTAAGATGATGAAATTACTTACAGATTCTGAGGGTCTTGTGCCAGCAACAGGAGAGTATACAATGCGGTACTGCTGTACTGGCCCTGGAGCAGGGTCCCAGCGGACATCAAGGCTGTTGGGCGTAGGGTTATACACTTGGATATTTCTTGCCAGTCCTCTCACCACTGAGGAAAGGAAAGCCAATGACTATTTCTCATGTCTGTTTATACATGTCAAGCTTTACATCACTTTTCCACAAGTTACACTCTCTAATAGGATAAAATCTATCCACTTTATGCTGCTATCTACACACAAAAGCACAATAAAACTCTCCCAACACAGAGTTAGTCAAAGTTAGCCTTTGCTGACGTGGAGTCAATGTTGCTTTCAATAAAAATAAGTGAGTATGAGCAACAGGATTGGGCTGGTCTTAAAAGGACGTGGGACTAGCGAAAGGAAACAGAAAAGTAGCAGAGTTTCCAGTAAAGTAATGGGGCCAGAGGAAAGATTTTATATAGCCTGCCTTCTGACCAACAGAAAGATATAGAGCCCATCAGATTCAGTCAGCTGCTTTCAATCATTCATTCTTTCATTCATTCATGCCTGTCTTATTCAACACTAGCTATGGAATATCTTCTGTGGTTTAAAAAAAAAGACAAATGAAGAGACAAGTCAGTTCTCAATTAACTTCCACCAATAAAATCTAGAAAACTAAATCAGCATACTAACCCCAAACTCTAGCTTAACCAACAACATCATCTCTCTAGACCCCTGATCTTCCCCCAGAGGAAGCTACCCATGCTTGTTCCCCTTTGACCAGCTGCAAGTATGTTTTAAAAGTCAGGAAGATATTTATAAGTGTGCACAGAAGACTAAGCAATATCCAGAGAGAACAACAAAAGCATTTAAACTAATTTATCTACATTAATGGTGAATGAAAGCACACAGGTTCTTAATACCAAAAGCACTTCAGCAGCAAACCAGAAAAATCCACAATCAAGTAATAAACAGGTTTCAACAACCTACACTATAAAACCCAATGACAAAACCAAGCTTCATTCAAACTTACAAGATGCAAAGCACAGCCCCATATGTTTTTGTCAGTGAAAGAGAATAACCAAAATCACACAAGGATTAATATGATATACGTTGATAGATTCTGAAACTATAATTTCAAAGTAATGCCATTTAAAGGTTACTTTATCCAACAGGTTAATAGTTGGTGTTGGAAATGTGAACTGTAGGTCATTTTGATATTTTTATTCTTCTCATTCTGGCCTTTTTTCTAATTTTTTTCCATGATCAATGAGACCTTTACAAGGTAGAGCAATGTCTATAATGAAAAGTTAATTCTCCTGCTTTTGACTTACATGTCCTTCCAGTGTCTGATGTGCGTCCACCATCACCTTCTGTATAGACAGGAACCACTGTGACAGTGTATGGAGTATCTGGCTGCAGGTTCCTAAGAATGGCATAGTTGGTATTTCCAGGGATTGGTACCTAAAGATTTTAGTAAAACACAGAGCATTGAATTTGAAAATGATAAAGGAGCTAATCCTACAAATAATATAATACCAACTGAAAATACCACCTCAAGATGATTGCTAGAAGTCATGAAGACTTCTCTTTATATAGTGTCTCCCTATATCTTCTACTTCAACCAGCACCCAAACCATGGTCTTCCTATTCCCTATGCTCCGAAGCACCAAGTATGGGTCCTCTATCAATTCCTTTACATTAATATAAATTCTTCCCTGTGAAACAACTTAACTCTTTCCATTTCCTTTTAAAAACCAATCACCTAAAGTTTAAACAGACTAGCATTTTCCACTTAGGAGTGAATTCGAGGCCAGCCTGGTCCACATAGCAAGTTCCAGGACAGCCAGGGATACATAGAGGAACCCTGTCTCAAAAAAATAATAATTACCAGTTCTTCTGGACCACCTGCTGTTGGGGCATAGAAGAGTTTGTACTGGCGAGGATTGCCCTCTGCATGGTCCCAGCGAACACTCAAGGTGCTGGTAGAAGGGTCATACACTCTCAAGTTCCTCACAGTATTCAGAGGTTCTGAAATACACAGGAAGTACACTGTAGTGGTGCTCTAACTAGCAAATATATTTGAAACACGGGTTAAACAATATCTTTAACCCACCTAGAACATAGTATACACCCTATAGATATTTATTAAAATAATAATTAAAGAAATAAAAGATCAGCACATCTGTAGTATGTGCGTCTCATCTCTCTGCCAGACATTTTGGTTCCCTGAACTTTTCTTTTAATCCTGGTAGAAAATAACATTTTTGTTTACACAAATAAAGACATAATTAAAAGCAAGGACGTTAAAAACAACAACTACCATCTTAAAAGATGCATCTATGGCTCAGAGAACATCGTGGACGAGAGGGCAGAGAGACTGTAAGAGCCAGAATATCAGGAAGTCTGCAGTGAAACAGTGTCTCCTAAAAGTGGCTGCATAAACAGATCAGAACAGTAGCGATATCAATGGGCATTTAGACATGGGATGAGAACGTTTTCATGGCGTCCTACCCCTAGACAAAGAACTACAGACAACGATTGACTTCTGGGAGGAGGATTAGCCTCTCCCAGGGATGAGCCCTTTTATTGGTTGTTCAATGCAGGATGGCCAGCCTTGAAACTATGTACACACAAACAGCAAAAAATGGACTGAGCTGGATGTATATACATATACTTGTGTACATACACACACACACACACACACACACACACACACACACACACACACACACACACACACCAAACACAATCAAAGAAAAAGAGGCTATTGCCAGGCATGGTAGTACACGCCTTTAATCCCAGCACTTACAAGGCAGAGGTAGTTGGATCTCTGCGAGTTGAAAGCTAGCCTGGACTACATGGTGAGTTCCAGGACAGCCAAAGTTATGTAGACAGAATCTGTCTCAAATCGGGGAGGGGGGCTAGGGAGGAAAGAAGGGAGGGTAAACAGGCTTGACAGTAGGGAGGGGTCATGGGCGGGGTTTGAGGTAAGGGAGCTGGGAGGGGCTGGAAGGAAGAAAGGGAGCAAGAGATGATGTAACTCTATTTCAATGAAAAATGTTCTTAAAATTTCTTAAACTTAAACTTTTGAAAAATCAATAAGACGTTCTGTTTTCTGTGTTTCTAGAAGATGTGATTTCATTCACGGTGATTATTAAGAAGCTGCACTTACTGGTCTTGCCCCTTCCGGTCATCCGGCCGCCTTCACCATCAGGATACTGGGAGGACACGGTGATAGTGTACGGAGTGTCAGGCTTCAGTTTCTGCAGGACCACGCTGTTCTGCCGCCCTCCTACTGTGGTCTTCAGGAAAACACTTCTTGGTAAGCATCAGCCTTACACTTTCCAACTCACCAGTTTATTAAACACAGCTCTTTCTCTGGGGGAACTATTTGAGACCCTTGCCAAGTTCTGAAACCATGACCCACAATGAAGCCTTAAACTATATATCACAGCATAATTTTAAATGTAGAATATGTGTCTTGAGTCATGAAAAGAATTCCAAGCTTTAAACTGGAGACCTCAAAAAGGTATTTCAACTTGCTAGCAGCCAGCATGGCAAACTTTCATCCAAAACACATTTCACAGAACTCTTCCCAAAAACACAGCATTAATCATAAATGAGTTACAAACGGTCTTTAAGATACCAAAAAAACTGCATAATTTTAGAGGCTCCTCACCGTTCGGTATTATTCTTGTTATTTTACAGATGTTTTTTATTTGCTCTAGAAACACATTAAAATGATTCGGCAAAGGATCTAAAGCTCTTGGTGTTTCCCCCAAACACTGCCATTCTAACAGCATTAGCTGTGTGAACGACGTGACCAGATCCCTCGCCAAGCCACACTCAGGCAGGGGTTCCCAGTGATCTCCGTGATACAAGCCATGAGGTATGAAGTGTCTCAATTTCCTCCAATTATGGAGTCTGAAGTTTTTTTATTCATTGCTCAAGGCCGTCTTGCTATCTTGTTGAAAGAAAATTTGTACGATTTGTTAACAGTCTACTGAATTCAGATGTTTATGCCATAGTAATTAAAATCACATGAAAATGGCACGAAAATGGCATGCTGCCCACAGTGAGTGCTCATGAAAATGGCTGGATGTATTAGCACTAACAGATGTTTCCAACTTAGTACCCATTCACTCAAACAGTCTGAGTTCTAGGCAGAGGGGGTGGGGGTGGGGGGGACTCTGTGGATCGCTGTAGTTGTCTTCAATATGAAGAAACTGAGTTACAGTGGCTCATTTCAAACCATCTACTATCAGAGGCTGTGGGAGAAAGAGATGAGGACAGGTAGAAGCCATGTTTATAAAACTTTGATATGTAGCAGGTTGGAAAGACTTCTTTAGGAAAACTAATCTTATAAGGAAGGAAATGGGTGTCTACTTATATCGCCCATCCAACTTTCCAATAAGCCCAGAATTAGTGATTTGTTGCTTTGATTATTTCAAAGACTGGTATTCAAATGGGACTGGCACATAGGTGGTCTAGCTAAGTTCATTTGCCAGCGCCCCTTACTACATACATTTATCCACTGCCAACCTCAGCTCTACTAAGTTTCTAAACTGGTAAAAGATATGATCTATTTGCTTGAGCTTAACACAATTAGTGATTAAACATTCAAAAATTGTCTCTCTATGAGTTTATATGAGGAAATAATATAGCCCATGCCCCTGCCAAAAGCCGGCAAAGTTCTAGAGCTCACCAAAAAAAGACATTTGAAAATAAATCAGAAAATATAACCATATCTGTATAAAATTATGATGCTTCCTGACTTAGGATAAAGTGCACTTCGTAAAAGGCAAAGCTGGTGGAATCCCAGACAAGCAGCTAAATTAAATAAGAGTAACAGACAAAGGTTCTATTGAATAAGGGAGGTCTGGGATATTAAAGATGACAGCTGAGTTCCCAGTGTTATCTTTTGCAAGGACCTCTGTTGTGGAATATTAGTTGAAGATGTGTTACATTCTTTCATGCTGTGGAATATTTGTGTAGTGATGCAAAGATGTGTTACATTCTTTTATGTTGCATTTGTTTAACTCTGTGAAGCTGAGTTACTTTGCCTGCCTAAAACACCTGATTGGTCTAATAAAGATCTGAATGGCCAATAGCTATGTAGGAGAGAGAAATAGGCAGGGCTGCCAGGCAGAGAGAATAAATATGAGAAGAAGAGAAAGAAGAGGAGAAAAGGGGAAAGAAAGAAGATACCAGGGGTCAGCCACACATCCAGACATGGAATAAGAAAGAAAGAAAAGATATACAGAAATAGAAAAAGGTAAAAACCCAGAGGCATAAGGTATACAGGATAATTTAAGTTGAGAAAAGCTAGCTAGAAATAAGCCAGGATAAGACCAAGCATTTATAAGTAATAATAAATCTCTGTGTATTTATTTGGGAGCTGAAGGGTAGGCCCCCAAAGAGTAAAGAGCAAAGAGTAAAAACAACCAACTACAGACCTCCATTTTGTAAATATTTTTAATTAGGTCAGTGGGCTTCTAGATAGGGAAAAAATAGATCTGATATAATCAGAAATATTGAATATCTACATAGACTCAAAAACTTTCTAGATACCATTATGCTACTTGGGCACATGACTAATATGTACTTACTATGAAGAGCAACTATCAGGTCTCACCAGAGCATTCTGCATGTCTCCATCATGCACTCCAGAGGGAGGGCCAGCTAGGCTCAAATGATTCTATACAAAACAGGAAATCCTACATTCCCTAACAAGGTTAATACTGTAAACATTCAGGGGAAACAGCTGAAGAGCAGCAGGCAGAATAGTTCCAACTTAAATATTCACAAAATGAATTACCGTTTGTTCATTGCCTTCTCCTGTGGAAGGCTGATGTGTGATTCTGTATTTCTGCACACGACCACTAGCAGGATCCCACTTAACAGTCAAGCTGTTAGATGTGGCATTGTACACCTGAAGGTTCCGTGGACCACTTTTTGGAGCTGAAAGATTGTTGAGAACATATTAAACACATAGAACAAGCCCTCCTTTTGCCAAAAACCAAAACCAAACAAACAAAAAAACCTGTATAGTTTCCAAGGAAATCAAGAGGGTTACATACCATTGAGTTTAGAATTAACTTTAAGCCAATAATATGGTCACTGAATATTAAATGGCTATTTGGTATGGACTGAATGTGTTAGTTCCTCCCAAACTTTGTCATCTTGTATCACGAAGCCCTAACACTCAATATGGCAGAATTTGCAATTGGCGCTTTCGAAGATGATGTCATGAAAGGGGGTCACTCAAATGAAATTAGCCCTTACAAAAGGAGGCATGAGAAAGAGAACTCATTTTCTCTCTGCCATGTAACAACACAATGAGAAGATGAGTACAAACCCTTCCCCAAGAATTGGCTGCCATCTTGTCTTGCTCTTGAACTTCCTATTCTCCAGACTATTTTGAGTGGTGCTAGAGATTAAAGGTAGGATCATGCAGATACTAGGCAAGTGCTGATATTTTGTTATGTTATTTGTTTTTATTTGTTTGGGGCAGAGCACACACCTGCCACATCTTATATGTGGAGATCAGAGGACAATCTGGAGAAGTCAATTTTCTCCTTCCATTCAGTCAATACTGGAGCTTGAACTAAGGCTGCCAGGCTTGATGGCAAGCACCCTAACCTACAGAGTCATCTTGCCTAACCTTTATACTTTTGTATTATGATTCAGGGTCTCACTAAATTGGCCAGATTGGCATTGGACTCATATTCCTCCTCCTCAGCCTCCCAAGCAACTGGGATTACAGGCCTGCAGCACAAAATCTGGCTTCTGTTCTCTAGAGTTATAGGTATGTAAATGTTTGCTGCTTATACCATGCCATCTAGCATTTTGTTATGGAAGCCCAAGCTGACTCATACACTCTTCAACAAGTAACAAAAAAAAGTAAGTATCTCAAGAAAGGTTGGTTTCGGAAAAAAAAAAAAAAAAAAAAAAAAAAAAAAAAAAAAAAAAAAAACACCTTACAATTAAGATGCAGAAGGTTTGTTCACAATGCACTTTATGGCCCTATTTGATAATTTATGCCTTTTTTCATTCAGTCTGGTAGGTTAATGTCTTACCTTGTGTTGTTAAGGGTATCAAACGCACTAAAAGAGAACAGAATTTGTAGAAACATTAGTGATATAGCTAACGTAGCTTTGTTTCTTAACATTTAGCTTCAAACTATCAAGATCCTATTTGAAAGTTAAACACCTACGTGTGCGCTCACTGCCACTCAGGTCATCACTTTCAGATTCATCAGGATAGATGGCAGTAATGGAAACTTCATACAGAGTGTTGGGGTTCAGATTTTCAAACACCAAGGTATTTTCATCTCCGTTTACGATGGTCTTAGGCAAAGAGGAAAAAACATATACACTCTAAATTAATAATCCATTTATATTATGCATACCCAATGACATTGTGCTGACATCTTTAGGTAAATATTCCTGCTGTTCTAGGACATGAGCCCAAAGCCACCAGTCAAAAATGATATTTATCTGTAGAGGAAACCTACAGAGACAGCCAAACTAAACTAGTGGGAACTCACGAAATTCACATCAACAGCTGTGGAGCCCACATGGGACTGGACTAGGCATTGTGCATAGCGAGACAGGTGTGTAGTTTGATCTGCTTAAGGGGCCCCATGGCAGTAGGATCAGAATCCATCCCTGTTGCAGGACCAGGCTTTTTGGAACCCACTACCTATGATAGGACACTTCTCATAGCCTTGAGGCAGCGGAAGGGGTTTGAACCTGCCTCTACTAGATGTACCTCCCCATGGGAGGACTTACCTTCTTGTAGGAGGAAATGGGGGATGGGTTGGGAGGGGGAAGGCTGGAGGGACAGGAGGAGGGAAGAGGGGGATCTTTGATTGGTATGTAAAATGAATAAAAAAGTTCTTAATAAAAAATCAGAACTTAAAAAAAATGAAGTTTATCTGTAACAGAATGTAGTGCTTTGGATGAGAAACATCCCCTATACGCTCAGGTACTTGAATACTTGATTGTCAGCAAACCTTCAGCTTCCTATTTTGGCTGCATGTCTGCTGCTTCCTCACCACAAAGGATTCTTATCCTCTGGAATGTTAAGCCCAAATCAACTCTTCCTTCCATAAGTTACATTGGCCATGGTATTTTATCACAACAACAAAAGTAACTGATACACAGAAGTAATATATATCTTAGCCATGCTTCCCTAGAAGCAAATGGAAACAAAATGAGACAGAAGAGAGAGACAGAGAGCTAACATTACCTCCATCTTATCTGGGTTTTCAACAGGTGCCCAGGTTATTCTATAGAGAGACACATCTGAAGCTCCATGGTCCCAAGTTCCCCTGAAACTCTCTGGTGTTACTTCAGTAAACTGTAGGTTTGTTGGTGCTGGAACAGGCCCTATCATAGAAAAGGCAAGAATCCATGTTTCAATGGAAACTATAAAATCAACTTAATATGATTAAAATGTTTTATTTTAAAGGATATGGTAAGACCTAACAAAATATGAAGCATTAGAATGAAATATTTTACCAGCTTAGCCAATTTGAAAAATAACATAGGATGAGCAGTGTATGGTTATAATGCATAGGTTACTAAAATATGTAAAATGCATGTTACTGAAACATAGGTCTACTAAAATGATGACCTTTTAAATTATTGTTTAGTAATACTCTTCTATTTCAATAGTTCCCAAAGTTTTTGTATCTCCAGTACTTTGAGGATCTATTGTAGCAACAATATACAGAGATCAAACTGTGTCATGCAATTAGACAGCTCATGGGCCTCAATCAGTCCATCAGTAACCCCAGAGATCCAAGGGCTGAGATTAAGAGGTATTTCATCTTAGAAACAACACAACAGATATCACTGAAATTCAGTAAATCATTGAGACATATATTAAAAACCAATATTCCAGTAAACTGGAAGATCTAGAAGACATGATGGATTTTTAGATGGATATGACCTACCAAAAATAAACAACAGCTTAAACAGATCCACAAGCAACAGTATTGAAACCACAATTTAAAAAATAGTAAAATGTTGGGAGGTGTATTTATGTATGCCAGAGCAGGTCCTGTAGGAGTTGGAAGGAAGAGGTAGAGAATGTATATAATCAAAATAAATTGTATCCATCTATGAAATTCTCAAAGAATAAAGAAAATATTTATAGAAAAAATTCAGGTTGGGCACAGTAGCTCATGTCTTTAATTCTAACACAGGAGAAAGAGACAAGCAGATATCTCTGAGTTCCAGGACAGCCTGGTCTACATCAAAAGTTCCAGACAAGCCAGTGCTATATAGGGAAACCCTGTCTCAAAATCAAATTCCAGACTCAGATATATATTCACTGCTGAATTTTATCAGACCAAATAACAAATAAACAGAATAAAACAAAACAAAAACCCTAACATCAATGATTCTCAAAATATTCCATTAAAAAAATAATAAAAGGGAATATATGCTACCAAACTCTTGTAACAAAGCCAGTATTACCCTGATCCCAAAACTGAATAAATACATAAAAAAATAAAAAAAAACTATAGTCCAAAATTCCTGGTGAACATAGATGTAAAACTTATTAATAAAACACTTCCAAAACAAATTCAAGGACACATCAAAAAGATCATTGACCATGATTAAATTGGCTACATTCCAGCTAGTCAAGGATATAAAAGACCTCAATAATGAAAATATTGAAAGGCTGAAGAAAGAAATTAAAGAAGACACTAGAATGTGGAAAGACCTATCATATTTACGCATTTAAAGAATTTACATTGAGAAAATGGCTATCTTACCAAAAGTTATCTACAAATCAAATAGAATCTCAGTCAAACTTCCAGTGCCATTCTTCACAGGAATAGAAAAAAAAATTAAATACCCAGATAGCAAAAGCAATCCTGAGCAAAAAAGAACACTGGAGATACCGAATACAGGATTTCAAGTTATACTACAGAGCCATAGTATCAAGGACAGCATGGCACTAGTTTAAAAAAAAAGACACATACAGTTTAATGGAATAGAGAACCCAGATATAAACATATACAGCTACACTCATTTGATTTCAAAAGTATACACTCAAGCAAAGACAATGTACTGAACAAACAGTGCTAAATAAACTACATATCCACATGTCGAAGAATGAAACTAAATCCCTATTTCACATCCTGGAAAAAATTCAATCCCAAATGAATCAAAGGCCTTAATATAAGATCTGAAAGTGTTAGATTAAAGAGTAGAGGAAACATTTCAAGATGTTAGGCATAGGCAAGGACTTTCTGAATAGCATCTAGTCACTCAGGAAATAATGCCAACAATTGACAAAGGGGACCTCAAAAAATCAAAAACAATAAACAAAAAGAAAAAGAAAAAGAAAACTTCTGCACATCAGAAATGCCTTCCACCACTCCTGAACTCTCAACATCAATCATATCTCCTGGTAATCAAAGCCAGCTTTATATGAGTAAACACAAATCCATCCAAAGTTTGTTCTAATAATGGAATAAAAAGGACCATGGAAATAAAGAGAGTGGTACCACTTCCACAGTACAACTCAAAACAACTCAACTATTAATCTCAACTTTAGAGCTATTGAAATTTAAAATCTTAGTTTTTGAAAGAATGCATGGAAAGCATAAATTTCATTACTGAATTATCTATTTCCTGACTTTCCTCTCTTTTTATCTATTGTATATACAGAGCTGTCTAGTCTACTCACCATGTCATCTTCTTCTCTATCAATGATTTTTACCAGATAAGAGCTGACAGCAAGAAGACAATCAAAATGACTACAAGATTTCACATCATAACAAACTAGCAAAGTTTAAAAAGAGAGAGAAATGTGCATACCTGAATTATGGAATGGGTTGTGACATTTGACAAAATACTCTGATCAAATATAGACAGACAGGCATCCACAAAGCAGCTGTACTTGGGTTCGGGGCAGTAGCTAGCCCTCTTACTGTATCAGAGGCAAAGATTCTGGACCCTGGCCTCTACAAAAGGTCCAGGCCTTAGCGCCAGTCCCACCAGTAGATTACTCATGAAGCCCAGAAAGCTATTTAGATTCTCTAGACTTGTGCTGTTCTATGGAAGACACTAGCCACATGTGGCTATTCAGAAGTTAGTGTGGCTAGTCTGAACTAAGATATGTTGTAAATAAAAAAAATATAAGAATTTTTACAGAAAATGTGAAATACCTTATTACAATTATGCTGAAGCATTGAAATGATATATTTTATCATTTTGTGGCTTGAATAAAATCATTTATTAATTTTATGTGTCACTTTATGTTTTATTAAAGCAGATGTTGGAGATTTTTAAACTACATGCGAGGCTCCTGTTATTTGATTAGGATACTACTGGCTCTCAGGTTTCATTTTAATCAATATTGTGATTAAGTTATTATAAGTGGAGCACTTGATTAGATCATTATATGCTTAGCACTGGGTTAAATAATTAAATTACAGGAGCGAGAAATACAAAATAAAATTCTCTGCTTTCATTGGGAAGGAACTGGAGGAATCCAGTAACTAGAAAAGGAAAAGCAGGCATAATAACTAAGTTCAAAACTGCAGAAATACCAAAGCAGCAAAAATCTGACATCCACAGAACTTAGAGCAGAATGGAACAAGGAAGGAGGGTCCCAGAAGGTTATCCTGTGTCTCTGTACCATGCTGCCACCAAGGCTACCTCCCCTCTTCTGGGGTCTGACTGCACATTCTCAGTCCCACTCACCTGATCTTACCATGACCCTGAGACTCTCCACTAATCTTTTATCTTGACAACTGAATTGTGAACTGCTGAAGGGAAAGAGGCTGATATTTACTGTCCAATAGCATTTTACATAAGAAGAAAATCAGAGAAAATAATCTACAAACCCTAGCATCATTAAATGCCGGACAAAGAGCATTAGAAACGGAATGTCCTAGTAAGTAGATATTTGCAAGAATGTTAAATATTTCCTATGCGTCCATAAAACGGCACAACTCACGGGTTGTCTCATAAGCACTCGACGGAGGAGATTCACCCTCATCATACACTGCAGAAACGCTCACTGTATACGGGGTTTGAGAGGAGAGGTCTTTGAGAGTGGTACTGGCCCTTGATCTGTCCACCTCCACCTGTAACAGGAAGAAAGCAGTGGTACTACTCTTTAAAGGATTTGCTTTGGTCTCTCAGATGCTTACTAGAGCTCTCAGCACAAGAACAGAAGAATCATGACTCCAAAAAAGTAGAATTTTCAATTTGCATAAGAACCCAAAGCATGGGCACAACTTAAATGTTTCCAGAAAAAATATATGTACTGGAGTCATGATGACCTCATTTTCAGGCAAGTAATGAATGCTTATAGCAAGCAACGAAACCTTTTTTTTATCTACATCTTTTAATGTCATTGTCTTTTATATATATATATATATATATATATATATATATATATATATATATATATCTCACTTCTTGTGTGCAAGAACTTTGTGAGGCCCCCTGGTCATTAAATCCATTTGAAATGGAAACCCAAAATGAAATAAATGTACACAGACATATAAGTTCACTTTTGTGCAATACATAAATGACAAATACATACAAAGGAGTGAAAGTTTGGTTTCAAAGATGCCTCTAGAATTCTGCCATTAAAACTCCCTCAAGCACACCCAATTTTTAACCCAATTTTAAAGCCCATCTTCCTAGGAAGCCGTCTCATTTTGCTCCCACTTTGAATCACACTGCAGTACAAAAAGCTGTGCACCCCGACATCACCTCAAAAAAGATCAGTCCAAAAGGCATAGCACTCTAACAGCCTGTTCCTCCTTTCTCTCTGACCTGCCCTGCTGTGTCATCTTATCATTATCTAACATGCTCGCTTCCCTCTGTGCTGCATCTTCTCACCACTTTATATTTTTAGAACATCTGGCATTTTTAGTCATTCATACACTAGAGAGCACCATATAAGGCAACCAGATGGGAAGGAAATACCACATGGATTCTATAACTCTTTATCTACTAAGGGATGATGTTTTTGAGATTAACATCACACAGCAGAACATTTCCAAACTAAATCTAACACAGTCCAATATATTACTGATTTTCAAAAGCATGTTTTAACCACACAAAATTTCCGTCTTTCATTAACAAAGTGACAAGTATTCAAAACACGCTATCATCTATCTACCCCTGATAAAGTTATTTTGTTAAGCCTTGCAGGAAAACAACTATTTCCGTATTTTTTTTCTCATCTCCAACCTACCTCTTTGAACTCCTCTTCTGGAGTTTTGTATCTAACAATGTATTTACGAACTTTTCCAAGCACAGGTTCCCAGATGACATTCATGGTGCTATGAGTCACATCACGCAGTTTCACATCCTGAGGTTTGGGTAAGGGTACTGAAGAAGCACAAGATGTTAGAACCAGATGTGAAGTCTCCACCATAGAGTCTTCAGCATTTAAACAAGCCTCCAGGAAATTGCTTGAAGAGTGTAGCTAGGGGGTTGTTGTTGTTTTGCTTTGGTTTTGGGGTTGTTGTTTTTTTTGTTTTTCAAAACAGGATTTCTTTGTGTAGTCCTGTCGGTCCTGGAACTTGCTCTGTAGACTAGGCTGGTCTCAAACTTAAAGATCTGCCTGCCTCTGCCTCCCAAGTTCTGAGATTAAAGGCATACACCACCATGTCAGGCTTGATTTTTAATATGATAATAGAAATACCATTTTAACCAGACAGAGTTGCTTTATTCTCTAGAAGGTTTTTTAGAAATAGGATATATGCTTTTGTTGCACTGCTAACTTCTTGTTTACATAATAATCTCCCAGTCTAGTTAAATTGCTTGCTGCTCAACCATAATGAATCATAAATTCACCATTTATATGTCTTCAGATATTTAAATAAGTTAATACTGAAAATGAAATCAATCAAGGTGTGCTCCCTTAAGGATGTTACAGAAGCTCTCTTGATTACTTTTCAGAACTTGTCTTTAAGACCCTATTCCTGAAGACACCACATACCTGAATCATAGAACATGGATAAGTCAGGCTGGTAGTGACCTAAAAACTGAATCCCTTTTGATTAGCTTTCATAGTGCTAGAAGGGGTTATATACACTACCAGAAAGAAAAACCATCATTCTTACATAACTGTGAACCCTGAAGGCTACAATAATGACTGGCCTGGCAAGATATGCTCACTGATACAATAGTGGCATGAACGCCATGGTAGTAACCAACTACTTTCTGAGTTGATTTGTCCTGCTCCACAAGATGAAATACATACTCATCACAACCATTACCAAAGCCAACAACCTGTAACTGAGCAGGTCCATAGGTGATAGATGGACCTTACTAATATTACTCTGATAAATAAATATAATAGTAAATCAACTCCTGATGACTTATCATTGTATCCATAGAGTAATGCATCTCTCAGCCATCACCAGAGAAGCTTCTTTCTGCAGTAGATGGTGATTAACACAGAGATCCACAACTGGTCAAGATGTACAGAATGAGAGATTATGCCCTAAACAGTATCTGTATTACAACCTCCCCTCCTAAGTCTCAGAAATAACTTGAGAAAAGCAGACAGAAAGCTTTTAAGAGCTAGATATGGTGGATGACTACAAGGTAACAGTATTCTCCAAACTCAACAGGGCAGTTGTACACATGAACTGACAGGAATTGTGACCGCATGCACAAGACTTGTGCAAGTTCAAGCCAGACAAAATCCAGCATGGAGATTGGAGGTGGGCAGGAAGTCTCACCCCTGCTAAGTAGCCGTTGGCAATTGAAACCTTCTGGGAGAGAGAGTGTGTCAATTTTCTTTAAGTGAGTGGACCTTGGTGTACTGACTGTGCTTCGTTGAATGCCCATATGCCCAAGAGGACATAGGCAGCACAGATTGGATCCAATGGGTTCAAAAAGGAAAACCAAACACAGAGTTGGGTGAGTAGAGAAGGGAAGTGGATCTAAGAGACATTAAGGTCTGAATATGATTAAAATACGCTGCATACATTTCTCAAAGGATTAATAAAAGAGAATATTATAGGGGGTGCTATATAAAAATAGTTATGAGAATTAAAATTAAAATTGGCCAATGTTAGGTACCCACTAAGCTTGTAAGAACTGCCATATTTACCTAGATGGTTGGAAGAAAATATAAATGATAAAATTTTGCCAAATTGAACAAATTATTACCTTTAAAAAAGGAGAAGATAATGAACAAAAGAAAATTTCTTTGTTTTTTATCACAGGATCTTTCTACATAACCTTGGCTATCCTGAAACTCATTACGTAAGCCTGGCTAGTCTTTGAATGCACAGTAATCTACCTGATCTGCCTCCTGAGTGCTGGGATTAAAGTTGTGCACTACCACCTGCTGTGGGATGGTCTGTATGTCAGAAGTGTTGCTGATTGGTCAATAAATAAATCACTGATTGGCCAGTGGCCAGGCAGGAAGTATAGGCGGGACAAGGAGGAGAATAAAGCTGGGAAGTGGAAGGCTGAGTCAGAGAGACACTGCCAGCTGCCATGATGACAAACAGCATGTGAAGATGCTGGTAAGCCACGAGCTACGTGGCAAGGTATAGATTTATAGAAATGGATTAATTTAAGCTGTAAGAAAAGTTAGCAAGAAGCCTGCCACGGCCATACAGTTTGTAAGCAATATAAATCTCTGTGTTTACTTGGTCGGGTCTGAGCGGCTGTGGGACTGGCAGGTGAGAGAGATTTGTCCTGACTGTGGGCCAGGCAGGAAAACTCTAGCTACAATCACCCTTGGCTTTATTTATTTATTTATTTATTCATTTATTTATTTATTTTTAATTTTCTCTTGTTATAATGAATGTACCTCCTTCTAGCTGCCCACTGGACCATTCTCTTCCCAGCCACCTCAGAACATGTGTTTCCAATCTGAACAGAATCCCACCCTCTCATGTATCACTAACCACATCCACAAAACCTCCATCCCTGGTTTGGATCTAACACATAAAAGTACTAAATCTCTGTAAGTTGTTAATAAATTTATATTGCCAAGCTCTTTCTTTTCTCTGCCACATGATGTTTATGTTTCCTCAATATCTTTTTCCCCTGAAGTTCCTTCTTCAATTTCCTTAGAAGGGTAGGCTAAGGAGCACTAAATTTAAGTCATATATGGCAAAAATTTCTGGGAGATATATATATACTTCAAGCAAAAAAAAGCACATGTCTCAAGGAAGGGAATTTATTAAACCCTCAGGGGAAAAAGCCATCAGTCTAAGACACTGAACAACACATAGAATAACTGTAGACCAAGAAAAGGCCTCTACACACTGCTTTATATCATTCAGTGGCATATCCCCAACTCCAAACCTGATGACTGGGATATAGTATGTGATCAATGTGTTGTAGGATTGAGTGGACTGATTACTTGACATACTTGGTGCCAGTTTCCACTTCAACAAAAACTCAAAATGCCTGAACTTAACCTAAATATCCTTCTCCAAACTATAGTCATACAATAGTCCTGGTCTCATGTATCTTACACACTGTACTTCATGGATTAAAACATGCAGTATTATTTCATATCTAGGCCTTGATTAGCACATTGCCCAGAGCAACTCTAAAACTCTGCTGATTATAAGATATGTCTCAATATAAGGCTCATTAAACATAGAAAGAAAGATAGATGGATGTAAGGACAGATAGATTGACTGACTGATTGATTGATCCTGACATGGCATGTCATGACAGAATATATAATATCAGAAAGAGTTCTACTTGGAGGAATAAAGAAGGAGAGAGGAAAGGGGACAGAGCAGTAGTAAAAGGACAAATGTAAGAAAAGTACATAGTATAAATATATGGAATGTCACAATTACACCCATTATTTCATATATTAACTAAAAAATAATAACTATAATTGTACATTAATTGTCAAACTATCACTAACATCACATGGAAGTATTCCAACAAATGTTAAGTTTAACAGCAATAATAAAGGAAAGAAAGCCAGCAACATCTTACACGTGACTTCCCGAGCTTTGGCAGGTTCACTAGTGAGGTCATGCAGGACAGCCTGGACAGTGACCTCATATTCTGTGTTAGGAAGGAGGCCAGTCAGCTGCACGTCATTCACTGTTGGCCCCACACGCATCTGCACAAGGAAATGCCAGAGGGAAATAAGACATTTGAGTCAAATGCTTCCACTTATTGGGAGATGCAGCAGAAGCCTGTTAGTAACCACTAGATTAGAACACAGCTTTTATGTTAAAAAAAAAAAAAACTGGATTTTTTTTCTTTCATGCCAATGTTTAAAAAAAATGGGTTACAGGTCATAAACCTCATTTCTATTTTGGTTTGGGGTATAGCATTATAAATTGGTTCTTTAGGACTGTGAATCTATAAATTTGAGAGAAAAGCCGAGTGGTTAAGAAACAGACATCTCTCACCTCTTTGGGTTTTGTTGCTTCAGGGGCTCTAACTGGTTGGTATGACACAGTATAGCCAGTAGCTCCTCCCACAGGCTGCCATTGCACATGCATGGTGGTGGGGCCAACGTCATAAATATTCAGGCTAACTACAGGGACTGGCACTATGAAAACACAAAAGCAGACATCGATTGAGTCCATTCAAACAAATGTTTCCTATTTCATTGATTACATATATGCTCAACAGAGAATGTGTTGCTTGAGAAATTCATGATCTACTATAGCTCCCTCTACCCATAAAGACCCAACGTCTGTGTTCACTGTACTTGGTCCTCACATTCCAGCTATTCAAAAGAGGAAAACGCTGAAAGTTCAGATTGCAAATGGCATTCCAATGAAACCATATGAAAGCCAAAATAGATAAACTTTCTGAGACTTTAATCCCTCTTTCTGGAACATCACTAAGCTAACTATTTTTATTCTTTAGTCATAGAACTTCAGACAGAAGTTACCAACATATAATTTCACTTCATTCTTCCTTTAAAAAAACAGAAAGAAAAAAGAAAACATACTTAAGATGTAAGTTTCACATATCAATGTCTGGAACATAGAGGATTTGTCAAAGGCTGGCAAAAATCTCCCATGTGCCCTGACCTCTTTATCTTGGAAATTAAATAATGGGGGGTTATATCCTTGTGGCCATTTCCCATGTGACTTACGGGTTTTCTCAGTGCCCTTCAGAGGTTCGCTGTACTCATCCTCAACCACAGAGTACACATTCACCACATACTCAGTCTCGGGCTTCAGATCTTTCAGCACTGTGCTTGTTTCTAGTCGACTCACATAAAACTGGAGGGAAAAGAAAAGGAGTAACAGTCAGCTCCATTCGTCATGCTAGACCTCTAAACAGCTGTCTGCAGGAAGTTTAGAAGGCATCTCAGGAGGCCTTGCCCTCTATTCTGAGAAATGACTAGATTACAGAGAGATCTCAGGTGATAACGTAACTTATTTCCCCAGCTACCATCATCTATTTGTAAAACTAGTGAAATTCATCATCCTTAGGAAGAGTCTCTTGTCAACTTTATGAGTCTAGTCCAAACTTATGGATCAATTAACTTGTTTGAAAACTCATACTGATATTCTGCGGTATTAAGAACATTTTTAAAAAATAAGCTGTTTCCCTTTAATGAAGTTCAAAGAGAAGTGCCTGCCTCGAGAGGAACAGAGGGTACCATTATTCATTCATCTGTTGGCCCCCACCCAACGTTTTCCTCTGAGCTCTAATGAGAGGCACTCATGAAGAAAGAGTGCTTCCGTGTCATCTGCTCACCTCCTGGCGCTTTCCTCCAGAAACAGGGTAATATTCCACCTTGTATCTGTCCACACTGTCAGAAGGAGGTGTCCAGCTCACTCGAAAAGAACGGTGAGTCCTCTCAGAAATAACTAAGTTAGATGGCGCTTCCAAGTCACCTGCATGCGGAGATAAAGTGTACACCCTCTTTCATTTCTGCAGCAAGGGGGTGAAGTATGAAATTAGATTGAAATGGCACTGACCTGCACAGAAGTTTTTACAGCCTTTCTTTCACACGGGAAGAGGGTAATGAATCTATACAGAGGCCCATTGCCCATTGACCTCTCTGAACAAATGATCAAAGCGTTCCTTAGACTCAGAAGATTCAAACTCGAGTTTATTGTCCTTTAAACATGATCTCTTGTTCTTTATGAAACTACTAGTTAAAACATCACCTAGACCCAAGACCTCTAAGTCATTTCTGGCACCCTCACCTCTCTCAACCCCATCCACATAGTCAGCAGAAGGGACCTGAGTCCAGACAATTCAACTTTTCTGTTGTCTGAAGTTAGATCAAGATCACTACCCTATTACCATTTCTAGGCATGTTGTGTTCTATGATGATAATACTAGTTGCTTGTCTATGTTAAGTTTCCTTAGAGCACTTACTTCTTATGTGTTTAGTTCTAAGTAGGTAATAAGAAAATCTAATTATTTTTCATTTAAGAAGGAATAAAATATTAACATATTTAAATATGAGAATAGCCATTTTAAAATAGCCAATGGTTGTGGTTTCTGTGGATAAGTGAGAGTAAATAACAGTATCTAGAAAATAACAATAGAAATGGACATGGTAAATACATTGTGGTGAACAGCACGATGTTGCACATAATAATGTAAAGAGAAGGGAGTCACTTCTATAAGTCCTTGAGCGCAACAAACCACTTTCTTATAAACTCCCTTGGGTTTCTTTGTAAGCCCAAACTGGGTGAGTATGTCTACTCTTTGCAGCCTAACCTTTATTGTACTTGGGTCAAAGTCAAGCTTGCAAAATTATCAAGTAGTTTTACTGTCTGGGAAACTTCAATGAATGCAACTATTACTTGGTTGATTAAAAAAAAGAAAAAACAGATAAAAGATGTTTTCATCCCACTCAAAGTTCACTCCAATTGAATAAAAAAAGACAATTCTCTCAGCTAACCCAAAGCCAGAAGCCTACAAATTCTGGCTCCCCAGCTGGTCTATTTCTCCAGGGAAAAGGTCAGACTGTTGTTCAAAATCCAAAAGAGAAAATCTGTAAAAGTTTGGAGACAGAAGTTCAAGAAGGAACATGAAAAATAAAATGTGAATGTAACCAAGGACCCAAACATTGTGAAGCATTTCTGCTACACTGTTTACTGGATTCATCCGACTTCTCTGAAACCATTGTAACTTAAAGACAGACTGTCTCTACACAACCCACATGCTTAAGAGAAATGTCCTTATATTCTAAGGATCATGGACTTATGTATCATTATTCTTGCAAAGCTCTTCAATGTTGGTACTGTCCATGTCCTATCCTATGGTTTGCACAGATATTAATCCATCTGTGCCCTCCCCTGTCACTACAAACTCAGTTCTGAAATTCTGTTTCTAAACCCTAATCCCTTTCCATGGTTACCTCATTCAAAGCCCCACAACATCCCTAACCATTTGACCCTAACTGGGTAACGTCTCTGGAGCTATGTCGTCACCAGTAAAAAAGGATTATGAGATTGAGAAAGGTCTCAACATTAAGATTGTAACTTCCCTTCACATTCAGGGATGATCCGTGTAGAGCGTCAACTCTGACAATCTACAGTTGAAGAAAATAAAGCAGACACAAGATGCCTCCTCTCCCAGGCTTAGACATCAGGGAACTGGAAGAGGCTACCAAACATTATTTAGCAAGTCCAATCTGTGAACTTGTTAAAGTGTAGCCATCAGTGTGATATAGCACTGACATGATGCTACTCCACTCCAGAGCAGATCTGTGCCAGAAAGGAAGGGGGTCTATTAACTTTCCTTTTTTGTCTCCTCCCACTTTTGTGCATTAGCTGAACCTAAATAAATCCTTAAATAAGTTGGAACCCATTTTCTAATTTGGTGACATTCCCCTCAAAAAAAAATCACTAAAAAAAGGAACTGAAGTAGAGATCCTTAACTAGGAAGTTCCCCCCAGCAGACATTTGGCAGCAGTAAAGACAATTCTACAGAAGTCTAGTTTCTACTATTTCTGTGAGGTTAAACTCATTCTAACTTTCCCAGAAACAAGATAAATTAATGAAGTGCAGTTTTACCACAATCTTCCTATATAAAAAGGAAGGAATTTTCACATGTAACAAGCACAAAATTTTATAATTAATTTCCCAAAAGCTTTCAAATGTTTACCATGTACCAGATGCAGACATCATAAATTGTAATGCTATATCTACTCACCACAACTCAGGGGATGCTCCTGGCATCCAGGAGGCAAAAACCTCTCATGTGGCTGAGCATTTCAGAGTGAGGTCCCCACCCAGATATACCAGCACCTGGCTAAGCTTACCAGGGCCCTTGACACTGTTACACAAGTTGATGGTGAGGTCATCCACAATCTTGGATAATGACTCAAAATCTGCCACGTTGTATGCATGGGTGTCATCTGGATCTGTAGCAATCATCTTTAACTCAACTTCATCAGCATTCTTAATACCTTGGAAAAGAGTTAAGTACAAAATGAAAGCACTTTTCAGGAAAAGTTAATGGAATGAAGCAAATACATCAGGCCTTTTCTAAGTGTTCTACCACTGAGCCTGTCTTGGGGAACATGCACATGAGCACAGGAACTCACAGAGGCTTTTGTAGGCAAATAAATCCCATTGTATAATTTTATTCTTCTCAGATATAGCAAGGTCTTGATCATTCCAAAAACAACTAGAGCTGGATTCCAAAATTAATATTAGTTTTCCCCTTTGTTGCTTTCAATTCCTCTTTCACTAGACCTTTGTTTGGAAGGGTCAAGAATTCTACCATCTGTTGGTTTGAGTGAGTATGGTAATCCAATAACACGTTTAACTGCAAACATGTCCTCAGCACTTCCGCCACCCGAGGGCATCACCGTCTTCTCCAGTGCTTACCGATAGCAAACAGTTCCACTCCTTCATCCTTGAGTTTCTTTGATGGAGCCTCCACATCATCTTGTGATTTTCCATCAGTAATGAGAACTCCAATTTTGCGAGCACGAGGCCTCATGCCAGCTTGGGTCTTGAAGCTCTGTTGGCGAATGAAATTCAAAGCCATGCCTAGTGGGATTTTTAAAAGACAACCAGTCACATCATTTCTCAGCTATCTGCCTGACCAAAAGCACATGACAAAACCACACCAAAGCATCCTGACTTACCTGTGAGGGTATTTCCTCCTTTGTAGGGTAAATTCGCCACAGCCTGTAATAAACTCTTCTTGTCTCTGTGAGCATTTAACTGCCACTCTGTTCTGGGGTCTCCACTGTACTGAGCGAGAGCTAAAAATAATAACATCACGGATGTTAGGATGTGTTAGAGATCACAATTAAATGTCAAAGATCTTCGGTATTGTCAGAACCTACCAATTTGTACTCTCTTGGGACCAATTTCAAAGACTTCCACAATACGAGAAATGAAATTTCTCACAGTTCGAAAATTTGCGCGGCCGATGCTCCATGACCCATCCACCAGCAACACAATGTCTGCTTCGGCTCTGGTGAGACACTCCATCCCTAACACAGCAATCATGAGATAGGACAGTAAGGAGCACATAGTTTGCAGGTTGCTCCCTATGCAGGCAGCCTCTGCCACCCACATTGTCTATTTCAACACACCAGCTAAGCTTAATAATTGAAAGCCACAACTATAATTTATTAATCTAAAATAACAGTCTCAAGAATCAATTTCTCCAAAGATTATTTCCGTGGCAAATCTTCATCTTTGACTATGTTTCCTGGCCATGACCATAGAACCTAGAGATTTTAATTAAACCATGATGGTCAGTTTGAAAGGCTCACACAATCAATACCTAAAATAATAAATGAGAATGTATAGCTATCTAACAATGAATATGAATAATTTGAATAAGATTTGGATTTGATATAAGGTAAGATATTGCATTCTTCACTATTTAAGATATTAGCAAACAAATATAAAATGGACTGATTAAATGTGTACATTATAAATGGTTTCAGTGAGCCAAAAGTATCCTTTATAATAATTAAGCTGCCAGGTAACTATTACATGTTATAAGGAATCGACACATGACTCTTAAAATCAGAACTTGATGAAGTAAAGAAACATTTTGAAAATCTAACACATTGTTATATTATTCATTGTTAATTGTTAAACTTTTTCATCTACTGGAGATATCAGACAGCAAAGTTTGCACATTCAAAGAATTGAGGAAGGAGGAAGACAGCTAGGAAAAGTATGCAAAGAAATACACAAACTGAGGGCTGTAGAGACAACAAGCAAACACAGATACAAAGCTAAGGTGCTTTGGGAAGAGAAAATAATCCCAATATCCTCAGTGACAAGCTACAAAATAAAAATATAAGTCAGTTAATATCATCATAAGAGAAACAATGAAACAATGCAAAATAGCAAAATTTGACTTTTTTATCCACATCTAACTTTAAATGCTCTTTTTTCTAGAAGCTTGTGTCCCCAGCTATAAAATTACCATTTATTGCAATGTTATCAGATCATGTTTATATCACTCTTAAAATGAAAGAAAATTAAGTAATGCTCATCACACTACAAATTACAAAATATCATCTATGTAATACCTTCCCCAAGATGGAAGACTCCCAAACACTGCTCCTAGGACCTACACCTTCAAAATCTCTGCCTATGCTAAGACTTACTAGTTTCAGCCAATGAGTTTTTAAAAGTTTAGAAGTGAACTTTACCTCCTACTCTCACCTCTAATTATATTAAATGCTGGATTTATTTACATCAAGCCTGTAATTACGGCAAGGGGCAGAATGTCTAAAGGACTTGTGCTACAATTTTGTTCGCAAGTCATGATTGACCACTTTTTTATACGTCAAGCCTTCTTTCTCAACCCAAATAAGCCACTGAAGTAAAAATATGTAATTATTATAGCAAAAGAAAACTGTATCACTAGAAATAACAATTAGAAAGTATAACTACTGTTGTTACAGTTAATAAAAACTAATTTTTAAATAAGTTTTTAATTAATTAAAAACTGAAAAAGATAAGCCAAAAATAGCCTCAGCTGCAAATCTTGAAGCAGTTTTTTTCAAACATAAAATATGTGAATTATTTAAATAATTTGTAGTGAAAATTTATAATTACTTATCATTGTTTAATAACCTAACAACATTTGAGACAGTTTCATATTACTATTTTCCTATGGCAATACAACTCAATTTCTTACCAGAGGATAAAAATGGTGTCACGGTTGTGTCAGAAAGGGTTGTCATTTCTTGCCCAACAAGTGGTAAACTTTCTCCTCCATCAAACATCCCAAAAACATTGACTCTATAGGTTGTGCCTGCCCTGAAACAGTGATGTGCAAAGTGGGTATGGACCACGGGCTCAGGGAAGCAGTTTTCATCTTCTTAAAGACACTCATCTTCACTAACAAACTTTACCCAGAGAAGCTTAAAATGTTCAGTATTGAGAAAGAGAAAAAATAGTTGCCATCACATTCCAGCTTGATGGTGAGGAATCACAGGATGCTAGCCACCGAGCATTCCAGGGAGCTCCGGGGATTTACAGCACCATTTCTGGACTGGCTTGGCTGCCAGAGGCAGCATTCCCCCCATGCCCCTCAGCATGGGGAAGAAGGAGCTGCCTTGCTTCTGCTGCCTCTGAGAGGCAGGGTTTAAGAATGTTCAGTGTCTGCCAGGTACTGAGCACTGGGCAGCATCAAACAGTGGCATCACTAACCTTCATCCTATGTACTCAAGTTGCCAGCTGGCAACAAGCTCAGACTCTGGCCTGTGAGCTCCAGTATGCCTCATTGCAGGGACACCCGCACAGTGGGGGTAGGGGTGGGGGTGGGGTGTGTCTCAGAATGAGTTACCTGGCCACGCATTTCCACATGGCTGCAGTTGCGATGAAACTATGTGATATGGACATGTTAAAATCCACGTATTCTTTTTTCTTTTAAGTTATCCCTGATCACTTTAATAACAAAAATTATTTAAAAATACAAACTATTCATTCAAGCTTAATTCTTTGCTGGTTTCTGCAAACAGATATGAGGTAGTTCTTTGTGTAAAATCTACTAATTTACGTAAGTGATGCAGTCTTTTAGCACAAATATAGTTCATTCCTACCTAAGCTCCTCCAAGACAACTGTGTTGTCATATGGTCCAAGGACCAACTCCCCTAGTCTTCTGTCATCGCCTGTAGGATGGAATGTGACTTTGTAACCTTTCACTTCCCCAGGAGCAGGCTCCCAAGTCACTCGAAAACTTGACATTGTTGGGTCAGAAGTTTTGAGGTTTCTTGGTGATTTAAATCGAGAAGCTGTAAAATTAAAAAGTTTTTTTTAATATTACCAATAAGATAGGCTTAGGTGTTTTTTATTAGCACCCACAAAAATACATATGTATAAAGAGTCAAGTCCAGATGTCAATACAAGATGTCAGGTTAAATAAAAGCCCCGAGAAATGACTGTGGTATCTGAGCAGCATACACAATCCTCACCATTCAAGTGAGTCTTAGATTGATATATTAGCGTGTAGAACCTTGAATCCAGGATCGTGTTCCTGTTGGGCACAACCCCAGATTCAATTTGAAATGTTCACAAGTGAAACAGATACACTATAGCTTTCTTTTTAAGTGCACCATACTTTCTCCCCCAAAGACATGATTAGAATTATTACTGTTGTATACCTGTTGTCCCTGATCCTTGCCTGAGCTTTCCTTCTCCTGTCTTATACATCGGGAGAACTGTGATGTCATACGTGGTCTGGGGTTGAAGTCTCTTTATCACTGTTGAAGTGACTGTGGGTGGCACCTTAGCGACCATTTGTCTCCCTCCCTTTTGAGGGCGATACACAACACGGTAGTTAACGACTTTCCCTGGTGCTGGTTTCCACGTAACTCTCATCGTGTGTTCTGTTTCTTCGTCCACTTTTAAGGTTTTGGAATCTTGGGATACTATGGAAACAAAAAAATTAATCTATAGCATGTCAAAAGAAAACAATTTTTGTCAATCCCCTCCTTCACGTAAGAAGAAACTGGATTCTTAAATGTAGACACAGATGTCTTGCTTAACATCATAGTCTCTCTGGTTCGTGATGGCATGTGAGCCTAATCTCAGCATGGCCTCAGCAGGATGCTTTTGCTTTATCCAGTTAATACTAAAATATGAAAGTTCATATTGCAGGGATTTCCTATTTGCATTCTAGAGACTTTAGTAAAGAAAAAATCCATTTCCAACGATGTGGTTTTAAATTTTTATTGTGTTTTATCTGAAAAGAATTCCTCTAGTAATAAAACCACAAAGAATGCTAAAGATCAAAAATAAAGAGTCAGAAATTTTATTCTGGCCTTTTCAGAAGAAGCTACAGTCTGTAAATGACTAGCCAGAGGTAGGATGATTGATACCAATCTCTGATTTCCTCGTGCATGCAAGACTGTGAACACAAAAAGAGCAGGCAACTCCAGTAGGTGAAAACATCTCAAAGGCTAGCAGATGAAGGCATACACATCAAGTATTTCAGGATGCACTGTGTATTAACATGTATCTAATGTGTAGCTAATATCATCACTCAATTAGCTCTTTTACTAATATTTCACTATAATGAATAACTGACAGGAATACGTCACCAAACACCTTCAAACAACCAGTATCCCCTTTCTCACAAATAATGAGTTTATCAGCAGCATCATTTAATTCAGTGCAAGAGTCGTAAGACTGGAAGGCTCACAAGTACTATTAGAAGGCACTATAGCTGAAGGAAACAAAGTCAACTGTCTTTCCTGATTTTCAAAGAAATTTTCACAGTCAGTGGATAAGAATCATAACGAAACAGCTTTAAATAGAAAGGGAAAAAAACTTTGTTAAAATACTTTTTAGACAATAAACATCACTTAGCATCAGTGATCCCTGGGACTTTAGGCACAGACTCAGGCTGACTCTGTGGTTGGCCATTATATTGCTGGAGTGTTTCCATAAACCAACACAGGCAGGTGGGGTCCAGATGGAGCCCTGTGGTTTCCCTTAACTGAGGAGATGGTGGGAGTCCACATCAACTGGAATCCACAGACAGAGCACTGCACTAGAGAGCATGCCACAAATAAAATGCTCCGAAAACATATAGAAGATCCCCTTTGGGTCCCCAACCCAGGATAAATCAGGGCACGTGTGAAGAAAGTACCAAAAACTGGAGAACACACCACTCAAAACAAGCATAACCACTCTTGAAGCGCACATGTGGCCAGAAAGTTTCCCCGAGCCAGAAGACCAAACCTTAGAACTGTGGTGAAGACATGTAGAGTATATAGCAGGTGATTGCTTCAATAACACAGCAAAAGTGCTCCTAAACTAAAACAGGTCTTAAATTGAATTTCAAAAAGATCAAACTATTTCCAAATAACTGTATTTCTAGGTAGGGGCGTAAGATCAATATTTATAGTAATATACTTTCCAGAACCCAACAAAATAAAACTCACACTATCTGGACTCAAATAAAAATTATAAGGCATGCCAAGAACAAATTTATTACCTAAATTTTGGGTGTAATTGATATGATAGATTTACGAAGGTTTAAGGAGGCAATAGTATCTTATGGTATGCATTCCCCATATGTAAAGCAAATGTTAAACTCTTGGTCAACATATAATAGGATTGTACCACAGGACTGGCGGGAGCTGGCACAAGCTGTTCTTGAACCCAGTCAAAGGCTTTAGTGGCTAACTTGGTTCAAGGACGAAGCTAAAAACATAGAAAAGCAGTGGAGGGATAAAGGAATACAAGTCTGCCAGGATCAGCTTATTGGAGAAGGTCAATATGCTTCAGCACAAACACAATGTTTATATGATGTCCAAACCCTAATTTTATGTCGAACAGCAGCCTTGAATGTATGGGACAGAGTTGAGGAACCAGGAAAAAAAACTGAGTCATTTACAAAGGTTGTACAAGGCCCAAAAAAATCTGTGAAAGATTCTTTTGGGCCTTGTACAACCTTTGTAAATGACTCAGTTTTTTTTCCTGGTTATTTAATAAGACGGTTGGTTACATCTACATGTAATAATTGTGTCCTCCCTAAAAATCATGTTGAAGCTTTAACCTACAATGTTGATACTTGCAGGTGGGACCTTTGGGGAGGCAATTTCAGTTAAATAAATTTGTGTAGATGAGGCCCTAATTTAATGATGTCAGTGACCTTAGTATAGAAAGTGGAGACACCAGTTCATGCTCAGCCTTCCCTATCCCCATCTCTGATGTAAAGAACTTGTGTGTGTGTGTGTGTGTGTGTGCGCGTGCACACGCACACGTGTGTGCACATGCATGTGTGTTTATATAGGTGTGTTTGTAGGTCATGAAGCTAAAAAAGGGGGTTCATGAGAGAAGAAGAGATTTTGAGGGAAGATAATAAATAGAGTAATAAAATACTTGTGATTGGACAACAGTAAAAGGGAATCAACTAGGGAAAGAAATGTGGAGGTTGGTAGTCTGGGAGGAGGACAAATGAATACATACTGAGACATTCTACGAAGATGCCACAGTGAAACCCATTCCCTTATGTGCTATCCATAAAAAAAATATTTTAATTGTATCTTACAGTAAAAGAGAAAAAAATGAAATTTCTTCTCCTTAGATTATCACTGTTTACAAACACTAAAATTGGTAGGCATCTCTATTTTTTCTAAGAGGTGCTATAATGAAATATATTGTATGATCTCCTATTTCTATCTCCTAAATTTTTCTTAGTAAAACAAGACATCTTTGTCATACACGAAGTTCTCAAGCTTTTCTTCCCAAAGTCCACAATTGAGAAAGATGGAGAGTTAAATCTTATGAGTGGTGGCTAAAAATAAACCTATGTTCCCAAAAGAACAGAATCCCAAACTTCCAAATCTTTATCACTGTAAATGTGTCAATGGCAGCCAACTGTTCTACCTCGTGCCTTGACATACTCCATGGGTTCCTACTGGATTTCTGCATTTCCATTAACTCTTCACAATAAAAAACTTCTCACAACTACAAGTCAGTGTTTCTCACATCATGAATAGGTCTGTCATGAACTACAAAAATGTGGTGGCAGGCTTACAGTCTGTGAGTTCTCTTCATGTCTTAACAACTCACAGTGTACTTTCAGACACTCCCCATGCCACTGCTGAACTAGCCACCAGGAGGGGGGACAATGGACAGTCCAATCCCAATTCATCACTTTCATGGCATCAGCATCCATGTGCCATTTCCTTGAGTTGCAGTTGAAAGTGATGCTGGACACACTTCTAAACACACATAAGAAACCCATGTGAAAATGTGAAACTTTGCAAAGTGAAAGCAAAAAAATTTTCTCTAAATGTTTAGAAATGTCTGTGACTAACAGATGTTTGTTGTTATTTGCTTTTATAATTGCTACTGTCTTGTTTGGTTTGGTTTAGTTTTTGTTTGGTTAGGTTTAAATAGTCTTTGCTTTTTTTGTTGTTGTTGTTGTTCCTATTCTGCGTTTGTTGTGCCTATGCATGTACATACTACAATGTTATATAAGGACACCTTTATACCAGAGAGACTGTGAATTGAGTATCTGCCTCCCATACCCTGTCCTTCCAATTTGCTCTCTTAGAACACTATTCACGTCATAGCAAAAGTGAGCAAAGAGAGGCCAGATCTAGTGACACATGCATTTAATCCCAGCACTGAGGAGGCAGAGGCAAGCAGCTCTCCATGAATGTGAAACTAGCATGATCTACATAGTGAGTCCAAACTAGCAAGGGCTATATAATGAAATCCTGTCTCAAAAAGAAAAGTAGAAAAAAATTAGTGATCAAGAAGCACAGATATGCCCCAGGTATCCTCCCTTGCCTACACAGACACACAGCTTTCTCCATTATCCACAAACCCACCAAAGTAGTACACTTGTTGAAATTACTAAACATATACACTGTCACTCAAAAAAATAGTAAGGAAAACTAAGACGTCTTGATGCCTCCTTCCCCAGATAGACTGTTCATAATCATTCACAAGAAAAAAGTACTGAAACAGAAGTCAATCTGAGCCACAGAAAATTGAGTGGGCCTTTGAGTTAATCTTAGCAAAGGTAGCGGGAAAAGGGTAACTAATGTGGCATTACTCTCATGTAAAAAGCATAAACTCAGCAGCCTCACATCGTTATCTGACATCCTTGAGTGACCAGGCACTGTACCTTGTGCCCTGTCTACTGTCCTTTCATTTACTCCTCACGGCACTATAAGAGAAGAAATTTGTCATCTGTGTTCTACAGATTACGAAACTGACATTTGAAGACAGCTAAGGCACTTGACTAAGATCATGCAGTCACAAGTGCTCCTAAATTCTCTTAGTCTACATGGGAGCTGTATTTTCATTAGTTGAATATCCTAGCTAGCAGATCCTTTTACTAGAAAACAAAATGGACAAATCCACATGGCTGGGAAGAATTCAAAATTGTCCAAATATAACACTATATTTTTCAGATCCGGACCAAATTTGAACTTGAACCACACTCCTTAAACTTAATTAACATTCAGTTCTTATTCCCAAGTGAAGAAAAAACCTTGGTGTTTAAATCGCATGTCACCTGAGCTGATTAGTCATTAGATGGTACCAACATGTATCCCAGCACACTTGGGAAGTTACCTACATTCAGTTGTGGCATCTCCAGTTACGGGCTCTCCTTCTCCACTGCTGTAAGTTGCAAAAACTGAAATTTTGTACTTGGTCTCTGGCTGTAGATTCTCTATCATCGTATGAAGGGCATCTCCAGGAAGATCTTTCTCTCCAGCCTCAATATCATCATAAAGCGACTTCCATGAGACCCTGTACCCTCGAACCATTCCTGGAGCAGATGTCCAATAGGCCCCAATCGACGTGTCCGTGATGTCTTTAGTGACTAGATCTTGAGGTGAACCACGTTCTAGAACAGAGGTCAAAGGAGTAGCACTTTTTAAATGTCAACTGGATAATTAAATATCCACTTATCCTGGTAGACATCCTAACCTACTGAACTCAAACTCAACCTCTCTAAAATTGACCTAAAATTGGTCATTCTTTCTGTGCTTTGAAGCTGTTTTTAAACAATGGAGCAAATCAGCAGAAGAAAACTCCATGTTGCACAATTCCTAAATAGCAACCTTACCTCATGTGCCTGTTTGTATTACAGGGCCCTTGAGGCCAAGGCTGACACCCAAATTTGAAGAAATACAGACTTTTAAATTTTTCCAAAGAAAAAAATGTCTAAATGTCAATATTTATTACATTTCAGTGTGCTTTAGGACATAGCCCACTGTTCACAAAGGTCTTCATGTCCTTTCTGGGATTTTTTTCCTTTCTCTCTAATTTTAATAAATCTCAATTTCAATATATGAATTACAGTTAATACAACAATCGTATACCACTTGCATATAACTTGCATACAACTTTAACTCCCACAATAGCTTTCTGAATAAACTTTTACTTGCATATTCAGTTCAAAAGAGTAAAAATACAAACTTTCAACATAGCTTAACTCCAGTTAAACTAAAAGTCACCAATACTTCTGTACAACTTAAAAGTGATTAGTCATCAAATAGAGTGCACTGCTTGTTCTAGCTGATGAAAATGGTCTGCTGCTAAATCATAGATGGCTCTTTTATTAATATATGTCTCCAAAATGGAAAAACATAGAAACCTCAACTTAATAATAGGCACAGATGTCTTCTAATAAAACCCTCATTTTCCATATTTTAAATGTAATATAAATATACTAGTCACTTTATAGTGGATGCTTTTACTAGGGTTTATGCCATATTGTGACATAAATATAAAACTATCTGCCTCCTCAGCATACATTATGCCAGTAATTGTTTTACATGCATGTAAATGATAATGCACATACTAGATTTTTGAAAGCTGCTATTTTCTTAACTCAGAGTGAAAATGAACATTTAGAACTACTCATAAACAACTAAGCATCAACCAAAAATAATGATAATGGTTAATGAAAAAAAAAAAAGTCAGTACACAAACACTCTCCTCATCCATGGTAGAACTTAAAGGGAAAGATAAATACAACAGAAGCTGAAAGTCTACCAGATCCTAACGGAAAGTTCTTACTCCATTATAAATAACTGTGAAAGCAGACAAGACATCTCATCTCCAGAAGGAAATTAGCTGCATATTTCACTGAAACCAAGAAGACTTATTTTCAAGAACATAGTGACTTTTTTCCCTCTGCACTTAAGAGCTAAAAAGCCTTCTGTAGGAGAATTTGCTATTGCATGGCAATAACCTCTATATTTTTTTTACTTGCAGAATTACTAGCTTGTTGGCTTGGTTTGGTTGTTTGTTGTTTTCTACTTGTTTTGATGACTGATTTCCAACAACTCTGCTAAGTTTCAAGTCTGCAATACACTTTTCCTTTGCTTATTATAGGTCATTTTTCTACATGTGCCTTTGCTTCTGAATTTCTTTTTTTTTTTATTTTGCAATACAATTCAGTTCTACATATCAGCCACGGATTCCCTTGTTCTCCCCCCTCCCACCCCCCTCACCTTCCCTCCAACCCACCCCCCATTCCCACCTCCTCCAGGGCAAAGCCTCCCCTGTGGACTGAGATCAACCTGGTAGACTCAGTCCAGGCAGGTCCAGTCCCCTCCTCCCAGGCCGAGCCAAGCGACCCTGCATAGGTCCCAGGTTTCAAACAGCCAACTCATGCAATGAGCACAGGACCCGGTCCCACTGCCTGGATGCCTCCCAAACAGATCATTGCTTCTGAATTTCTTAGCCTGCAGTCAGGAGGACTACTGGGAAATGAACTCACTTGATGGTGACTTTGGATATAAATAAGACAGTTAATGCATTAATGATATTCTCCAAACATATAAAAAATAGCTAGAATATGGAAATTTTCTTCCAAATTAGTACCGAGCTAATCATCAACGTCTACTTTTCCTAAGAGCTATGCTTTTCAGTCTATTTTTCTCCCTAATTTCTACAGCACTGAGTTTGTGGCATTGTTTGTTTCCATGACAACAGGCATCAGTCTCACAAACACAAGCAAATAATTTCACTGTGAGAAAAATAACAGGAAGAGAATTGTGGTTGAAGCAAAAATATATTCACAGAGATTTTTTTCTGAGGCTAAAACAAAAAGATCCCTGATCACTAGCATGTCTTCCCATGAGTTTAATCAACTATTTTAACACTCGAAAGACTTGTAAAGCTAGAACAAAACACTAACAAAATCAAAATACTTTGTCAAGTGCATTAATGTCCTGAAATTAATTTGCAAAAGCCCTTTTTAAGATACAAATGAAATAGCAACTAAAAGATATTTGACTTCTCATTAAAGGCGCACCAACAAGGACTTGAGTGACCTCAGAGAAGATTCTCAGTCACAAGGAACAGGACTTCAACACAAAGTTCCTGACTGAGTTATATGAACAGCATCAGCAGACACACATATTGCCACATTCCACACTGAAGATGAAGTTCAGACCCCAAAGAAAGGAGGAAAATGCTCAATTTAGAAGCTATGAATGAAAAGACAAATGTTTCAAACCAGTTTCCTATATCAGACAAAGTGATAAGAATATTCTTCAATGTTAAGTTTATACTGTTATCAGGCTTTTCTGCTGCTTTTTCTCCATAACACATTCTACTGAAATACAAGATACTTTGTAACATGGATTTTTGAGAAAAAGATAGTTCCATGAGGAGACTAAATATCAGACCTACAACCTATGAAGTTTTTTGTTTTCTTTTTAAATGGGGTCTTGGTTTGGTCAAATGTTAGATTACCAAAACCTAAAGCAACTGCATGGGACTCTGTGGTACAACAGGCAGGATGTAAGCTTGCTTTCAGCTGGTGTTGGGCTTAAGTGTGCAACCACCTGAGTCACTTCCTAGTGCTTTGGTAACAAAACATCTGGACTGGACATGATTAGGTGCATAGGCATGCCTTGAGAGGCAAAGCTCAACCCTGCTCAAATCGGAACACATGAGACTGTCTAAATACCAACAGTTTCTAAAAATCTTTTAAATCTTTCTTGTGATTCATTCCTCCATGGCTCTTGCTCTTTCATTTCTCTCTTCACACACACTTCACTCTCCTTCTGCTTACACACACACACACACACACACACACACACACACACTCCTGTCTAATTTCTTTCTGCTGCTCCTCTCTGAGACCTACAAAGCTGTTTGTTCAAAAGATACACTTGGCCAGAGCAACAATGAACCTTCGCTCTTGCTTTTGCCTAGAATGGCAGCTCCTTGAAAATGAAGAATTCATGATAAGCAAAACTGGTCAACAGGTGGGTCATGGCTGTGATCTCTGAGATTGCTTGGTGGTTCCTCTATTTTATAGCTTTACTGCCATGCACATCAAATCAAAGTCACTTCAAGACTGATGCTCAGAGAACTGGGAAGTTGATTTAACCTAATACAACATGCTTTCTATATCATAAAATGTGATGTGGATGTCTCCTCTTCTCTCTGCCCTATCCTGTCTTAAAAGAAAATGGCTCCCAACATATGCTTATTTTTTTAACTGTCAGTGGCCCTCTTACAGGGTTTAGTCAAAGTGTCATCTAGGCAAGCATTTGCTTGTTTAATTTATTTATAGCTCCTGCCCTCAAAGAAGCTACAGTTACCAGTAACTACCAGAAAATACTTTAGTTTGGTAAGATTGGGTTTGAGCAGGCATCCATTTTTAGAATACGTTAGGGGAGAGAGAGGAGAAAAGGAAAGCTGGAAGTCAGAGTCTCGTCTCCTGGCAGTGAGCAGAACCCAGCAGGCTTCTTTCCTCTGTCACTACCTTGATGAGTTGAGATCCACATCTGCTGTAGTGGTTGCTCCCTCCCTCCTGCATGAGTTCCTCAAATGTTTGTTTTATGATCCCAAGGATTGCTCAGGGTTTTTCCTTAGTGGCATATTCCAATAATGCTTTATCTCATAGTGCTTGCTTGCTCCTGCTCTGAACTGCATACCTGTGTTTCCTATATTTAATTTATCTCTGGAATAGAATCCGTGGTATTTGTTTCAAATGTCTCTTCCTAGGGCCATCACTTCTCTTCACTTTGATGACATCTCAGTAGTGTTCCTATACGTTTCTCCTATCACCAGTGTAAGTACAAGGAATAGGAGTGCATTTCTGTCATAGATTCAAAAATATAAAACTCAATCAGATTTCAAAATATTGGTGTTCAGTCAATGGGCTGAGAATAAGTGACTTCTGAGTCTTTGGCCCTAAACAGAGCATTTATAGTAACCTCCAGCTAACCTCCAGGGCTTCAGGACCATTGCAGAAGAGGAATAGAAAGAATGTAAGAGGGGAAATAAGAAATGCTGGGGAGCACCATCTTTGGGGTATGATACAGCCTTTACACTCATGAACTCACAGCAACTGTGGCTACCCAAACAGCATGCACAAAATCAAGTCAGTTAATATTTCAACATGGAGGAGTTCATGAGGAGCTATTGGTTGGTTACTGGGGGAGGAGAATTTGTTTTTCTCTTAAGACTGTATGCTAGATTGCCTGTGCTCAGGGTGATGGCCCCATGCCCATTCATTAGTGCATTCATGTAGCACCAATTGGACTCCAGTAGGTTGTATTTTTTAATGAGGACATGAAGGTAGGAAGAGGATATGTTTACTGCGGGAGGCTGAGTGTCCAGGGGAAGTGGGAAGGTATGATTAAGATATATATATATTATGAACTTATTTAAAAAATTGATGTTAAAACAATTTTGGTATTCAGCATCTCTGTTCTGACTATAAATCATGTTCATATATATATATATATATATATATATATATATATATATATATTCAAAATGTATTTTTTCTCATGTCTGCTTGCATCACCTCATTGCTGATGCTGTGGAAGTGGTGCAGACAGGTGTATTTCTCATGATCTGAACATCCACAAAGAGTTGAATTATACAATGTTTTCCACATGCTATGCCAAAGAGCTAATGTCTCATTTAAGTAACTTTCCTATGTTTCCTTAGCTCTTTTCCATTTGCCTTCCGAAAAAAAAATTAGCATCCAATTCAAACATAATTAAAATATAAATTAGCCAACGATGATAACTGAAGAATGAATCACCCTGTAATGAAGCTGTGTTTCATCTTATAGATTGTTCCAGCCAGCCTTCACTGAACTTCACACAGCACTTTCAAAAATAGAAGTTCAATTTAAAATGTAATGTAAATGCTCTTCTAAATCAATTTGTCTTTTCCGTTAGAGCTCAGCTCAAAAGTCATCCAACTTTCCACAGCAGACTGCAGAAGACCTGCTTCTGGATAACATTCATGTGGAAACAGAACCAGAGCCACCATTCCAGAGGGCAAAGTTCACTGTTGACGACTCAGCTCAGCTACTTAAAGGAATAAGCAACTTGTAAATACCTAACAAAACTGCAGTTCATCTTCAGAGCTGCATGAGTAGAAACATTTCTTTCCTCATTAATGCCTCTCCAAATCTGAGTTAGCTGTTTTTCTCTGGCAAGCAATTAAGCCACAGACAAGAAACTGAATTAGCCTTCAACGACCATGATAAAGTTCCCTGGCAATGTCAGAGTGCTTATACTCCCAATGTATGATTTTTCAAATTATGAGACAGCAATAAATTTAAGAAAACAGAGAAGCCTTGTTCAGTCCACCTTGGAGAAGCCTGTGTTTTTGTGCATAAGGCAGAATCCTTACACTGTGCTGAAAACCTCACTGTAACAAAATGTCAGCTGAGTCAACTTGGTTTGATCTGTAGGAAGCCATTCATATGTCAGACACTAGCAAGTTGCTACAGCAACTGAAACAAAGGAAATCCTGAAAAGGCATGGTTTCCATAGCTAGAAAATACTCAAAATTCAAAAACAGAACTGTATTATTCCCAAACTGATCTATCCACTCATTTGTGTGAATCTCTGAATCAAAGTTAAGCATTATTCATTTAGACCTACCAAAGTAGGTTCCACTCTCTCTCAAGTCCCAACAGTGACTCCTAAGGTTTCTATCCAGATTTAAAGTACATTTGCATGCACAGCAGAGTTTTAGTAATTACATTAAGCCTATCTACTCTAATGACAACAACGGCAGTTGGGGACAATATAAATCAAACTTAATGGCTTCTGCTCAGATTCCTCTGAAGTTTGGATCTGAAATAGTAATAAACTCTGCCTTTGTGATTCTATCACACAACAGTCCTAAGCCAACCATGAACTTCCCCAGTGCCAATGCTAATAAATCTCTCTTCCAGAGACGGGGAATTTTCAGATCATCGGCTGCATTTCAAAAGGAAAAAGCACTAGGAAAGAAATTCAGGTTAAGGATGGTTGTAGACCATACAACGTATTCTAAAAAGAATAAGGCAGAACTTTCGTTCTTTAAATTGAAAGCCACATGTTCTCAAGATAATCTGCAAAATTCTTAACCTACAGAAGGCTCTTGCTGGTTGACTCCAGGCCCTGGATAGAAGAAGCATTCCTTCAAGGTCTGCTCTTACCACCTCCTCTCCCAGGAGAGAACCAGATTAGAAAAACAGCAGCCCTCAAAAGCATTTGCCTGGCTCAACTTTGGGCTTTCCACTCCCCACATTCACCATCATATCCTATTCCTGTATATGGTATGTGGATTTGGCTGAGTTGGTATAATAAAACAAAAATGGAATAAGCAGGGGCAAAAGTCTTCTATTATTTTAATTTAGCCACAACTACACTTCCACGGACTCATCAAGTTTACCACACATAATGCAATGGGATAAATACGTTCATGAAAGCAGGAGGATGGCATTTTTGTAATCTTCATGATAGGTCTAAAGCTCTAATATAAAGTAAGAAAGAAGTCTTTGATCAACACATTTTAGTTTCAGAATCACCATGTTTTTAAGCTAGTCCACAAACTATTTAGCTTTCTTTCTTCTCAATAAATAAGAAACAATGCTTTTTAAAAATTCATTTTACTTCCTGTGCATCTTCCTCAGAAACAGTTTCTGGTCAAATCCATGCAGATGTGTGTGTGTGCTTACTTAACACTCACACGCGCAGATAATTTGGCAATTCCTCTATGCCGTTTGTATAAAGTTATAAATTTATAAATAATTATACTACCCATTTAACCTAAAACAAATTACAGCCCAAGAAAATGTTTGTTGGAGGTTAAAAAGTTCATTTTGATATGTGAGAGTTCTAGTACATTATTCTTGGTGAAAAATATTTTAATTTTTAAAATCAAGAAAGATGGGGTGGGCGCTGGAGAGATGGCTTAGTGGTTAAGAGCACTGGCTGCTCTTCCAGAGGACCCAGATTCAATTCTCAGCACCACATGACAGCTCACAGCTGTCTATAATTCCTGTTCCAGGGAATCCAACACCCTCACACAGACATACATGCAGGCAAAACACCAATGTAAATAAAAATACAAATAAATAAATTGTTTTTTAAAAAGAGAAAGGTAGGGTGAGGAGCTATGAAATACCTTATCTTAGACTGGGTACAACTATTGTAAACCTTCACACACATCAGCTGTAATTACCTTCACTAGTCCTTTAGAAGACTAGCCCCACCACTATTATTCAAGGAAGAGGGAAGGCCTCTGAACTATTGGCTAGTGACAGGTCTGGGAAAGTGGGAGTCACTGTCTTCAGTTGTGTCTGCCTACTACTAATCCACAAAGCTCCAACAGATAGCTCCAAACCTACAGTCCCACAGACGGCCCTGGTGAATCTCGATGGATCCCAAGACAAAACAAAAAGACAAGGAGTGAAAGAGGGTTGTGGGGACCAGAGAGGGTGACCAGGAGCAGTGAGGAGATGGGAGGTAAGAATGGTCAGCATGCAAGCAAGCATACACCCATGGAAGTGTAAAAATACATAAATAATAGAAACTAAAGGTAATGAAGAAGGTTTTGACTAAGTATGTGTGTATTTCTAAAATCCAGAAAGTACAGGTGAGTATCAAGATTAGAACATCCAAAAGGGAAAATATTATTTCCAGGAATCTCCCTATATGGAAGAAATTTTAGCAAATATAATCCACACCTAACTGTAAAAAAAAAAAAAAAATAACACTTCAAAGTTTATACTTTAACAAATATCCTCTGAACAGTCTACGCTTTAAGGCTATGCAAAGCATGTGAAAGGGAGAATATCGAAAGGTCGGAGAGCACACTTTGGATGTTCTTCCAGATGGAAAGACCACGTGCTTCTTCTGTTGGAGTATATTTCCATAGTTAAGGTCATTTCCATGCCTCTTGTTTCGACTTTTATCCAGCCAGTCAATAGCTTTGAACTACTGAAGATTTACTTGTAGGCAACAGGTCTGAAGTCGCTAAATTATTTTATAGGTAGTATTTTACAGTTCCCAAGGATCTCACTAGCCTTCTCGCATTTGAGCTAATAACCCTAAGAGGAAGAAAGAAAAAGGGCCAGCCCTCTGTCCAGAGGCAAACTAACATGGGGGAGGGAACAAAGGGTTCCTTTCAAGGTCACATAGACAAGCGGTATATCCAGTGTTCTTCTGGTTATCAGTACTTTAATACTGGTATTTAACATTTTATTTAAAACCTCTGCCAAAAAAATGGATTCTATTGACTATTGGGATGAAATTCTTGGTTGCTAGTATTTAATCTTTTCTGATTTGTTTTTAATTCTTGACCAAAACTTTTTCTACAGTCCAAAACTCTCTCTCCCGGGCCTTGTTGCTGCCAGTTACCGTACCTACAACACTCCAAACTCCTGGATCCAACTAAGGTTGGATATTTTACCCAACTTCACTGTTTTGTTTTTGTTTTATATTTCTTGCACTCATAGTGTACTTCAGATTAACTTTTCTCTAATTATTAATTAACACAAGTGATGTACAATATTATAAACATAAGAGTCTATAGTGTAGTGTCATATTCCTTAAGTAATTATGAATGTTTTATGAAAAGGGCATAATTAAAGTCAGAGAGTGGCTCCCATATGGACCTGGAGAATGGAGCCATGACCATAAACCCTCTGAAAGCTCCTCCAAAGTACATGTTTCCCAAGGTCCTTTCCCTTGAATATTGCCCATTTTATTCATTGCAGCAGACCATGGCTTTATATCAGTTGCTTGTGTTATATCTGTATATAAGAGGTTGTTTTATAGTACTCATTTTAAATACACATTCCTTTTAAGAAAAAGACTACATATTCAAAATTTCATTCTCTAAAAACACTTCCAGCTCCTTCATGCAGAATCACACACAGGCTCAAGATTTGCCAGAACACAGGACATTAATTACCTTCAAGTGTTGTTCCTTTACCAGAAAGGGCTTCTCCAGCCCCAGATGCATACAGTGCTGTCACAGATAAGTCGTATTGTGTCCCCTCCTTCAATCGCCTCAACACCGTGTTGGTTGTGTCTCCCCTCACAGTGACCTCTTGAGTTTCACCTCCTGCTGCTGGGGTGTATGTGACAAGATACTGCTTCACTTTTCCTGGTGCCCCACTCCAAGACAGCTTCAGAGTTGATGTTGTAGCGTCAGAAACTCTTAAGTCTCTTGGATTCCCTCTAACTTCATTAAAAAAGATGACAGTATCAGAAGGCATTATTTAGTAAAAAAAAAAAAAATGACTTGAAAATACCCATTTTTTTCATGTGTGTGTTATATCAAATTTACATCCTATATAATGACTCTGTGGCAATATACACCACTGCCTCGCTAACAAAATATAAGCATTGCTAAATAGGGTCCTACACAATAGTAAACAGTGAGCAAACAACATCTAATTCATTTTCTGTGTTCATGCAAAATAAAATCTTCCATAGAAGCCAGACATAGTAGCCCATTCCCACAATTCCAGCACTTAGGAATATAAGATAGAAAGATCATAGGTTTGAGGATAGCCTGGGCTACATACATGCATTCTGTCTCAAAGGAAAAAATCTTTTATGTAAAATCTGTCATCAGAATCTTCCACATAAAATATTTTCCTTAAAGCTTTCCTACAAAAGGAACTAAGTAATGTGTGTTGTTTCCATGTGATGAACATATTTCCTCTACCTTCTTCGGTGGCTGCATTTCCTGTCAGTGGAGAGCCCGGTCCGGAGGAATATTCAGGAATTACAGAGATTTCATACTTTGTGTCTGGCGTCAGGTTCTCCAGTGTTTTCCTCCTCTGATTGGCTGGGGTACTAACTTCTTTGCTTTCTCCACCAGCAACTGGTCTGTACAGAATTCGATACCTTAAGACTCTCCCAGGAGCTTGAGACCAGGTAATTTTAAAACTGTCTGTAGTCTCGTCCGACACCTTCAGGTTTCGTGGTACTCCTTTTACTGAAATTTAAAAATGCATATTTTTTAAAAGTTAGCTGATTTTATGTGAGTACCAAAAAACTAGCTTTTGAACATTAATTATAGTATTTTTTCTAACTAATTTCCATGGCCAGTTTTATTCACAAGCATTCTGGTTACAACATTCATTTAGCTAGACCTTAAATAGATTCTGAAACCATTCTGCAAATATTTTATGTGTGTGGTCATTTACTGTAGAGGAAAATTGGACTATATATTATAAATGAGAAGTATGTGACAAGCACTTAATGAATATCATTAAATATAAACCTCAAAGTCGAATTGCAATGTGAATAACATGGACTTGGGGTCTTCAATGACATTTTCAAGTAAGAGCCCAAATGAGAACATCATTGGACTTTATGTTTAATAAACATGCTCAAGAAGAAAGACTGTTCATCTGGACAACAAATTCAACAATGGTGAATTCAAAGTCATCCGTTTTTTTTTCTGTCTGGAGTGATCTACTGGTGTGTTAAATTTTTCTTTTTAAATTTTGATTTACTCATTTTACTTTTATTTATATGCATTTTTATTTATTTGTATTATTTTATATGCATTTCTTACATGTATGTCTGTGTACCATGGAAAGAAAATAAATCCATCAATAAAAGAAATATGTGGAGTAAGGTAATTGTATACCTTAATCCTAGCACTCAGAAGGCAGAGGTAGGTGGATCTCTGTCAGTTAAAGGCCAGTTTGATGTACATAAACAGTTCCAGGCCAGTCAGCGCTAAATAGTGAGACCCTGACCCCTCCCCTCACCAAAAAAAAGGAAGGAAAGAAAGAGAAGGAAGGAAGAGAAAGAAAAAGAGAGAGAGAGAGAGAGAGAGAGAGAGAGAGAGAGAAAGAAAGAAAGAAAGAAAGAAAGAAAGAAAGAAAGAAAGAGAAGGAAGGAAGAGAGAGAGAGAGAGAGAGAGAGAGAGAGAGAAGAAGGAAGTTGTAGTTGGCCAACTTTACCTATGATTCATTAAGTATGTCAAGAAAAAAGACCAAATTAGTCAAAACATAGGAAGCAGAATGACTAACGGCTGTGAATCCTGACTCTGAAGCTTAATAGTTATATAATTTGAGCCACAGGCTGTTCAGCAGTTAAACATGACTATTCATTAGATTATTGAAGTGCCTGAGTAAGATAATACATGGGAAACACTCAGTATAGCATATGACACCTAGTGAGAGCTCAAAAACCACCAGCTTAATTAAGATGTTCAATGCTAAAACTTGAATATTTACAACTGAAACTTTAGATGTCACAATCTCATGAAAAGCAGTAAAGCTGTCAGGCATTAAGCTCTTCCATGGTAGCCCAATATCTAAAAATCTGAGTATATATGAATACATTGGCCTCAACTCAAAACTCCCTTTTCTTTTTCTTCTTTGAGAAAGAGAAAGGAAATGTAGTATGTTTACTTTGACAGTTTATTTTTATGAAAAAAGTTGTAATAAAAAAAAACTCTGTAAGTAAGATTTCAGGGGAAAACAGTGTCCCATGGCTAAAAGCAAACAATGTCAACATATTTGTAAGCAAGATAGTTTTTCAGCCTATTAAAAGAATGCAAATAAAACTAAGTAAAGATAACACAACTGTTTTTTTTTTAAGTGTTTAATTCCAAGGTTGGTGTCCTAAAGTGACTAATAGCATAGTTATCTCATGTGCCTTCTGCCTCTTTCTACAGATAACTTGTACTTGCTCTCTTGTGTTTGAAGAGAGGGCTGAAATAAAACCACCCAGCATGGCAGCCTCTCAAACCTTAGTGCTCTGGGAGGATAAGAAATCATCAGTACAAACAGTGTGTCTATTTGCACCAGAAGCAAGTGGAAGTAAACAGGAGAATGAAATTCAACAGCGAGGCAGACTGCTTCACATTCAGTTTTTAAAAGGTATCAGACTCAAGTTTCTTCTTGAGCTGTGGTAGGCAGTATAAGCAATCAACAAAAAAGCAGAAGTATCTTAAGTACAAATATCTAAGTTATAGAAACACACACACACACAAAAAGATGTGTTAGATACTTTTGTTGGCCTATAGCCATAACTATACCTATATCATGTACAAAATGAAAAAAAAAACAATTCTCCTTGAAAAATGTTTTAGAGACAAAGCTATTCCCTAACTTTATCAATAAGGAGTGCAATGTGTGCCAGATCTGTCTGCAAGCACTTCTTTGTACATTTTAAATTCCCATGATGGCCTTTAGAATCTTTCCCTTGCACCCATCAAAACAGGGAAGAGAACCCACATCTCTTGGAATCATCACTGTCTCCATTCGAAGAGTACTTGACTTGTCTTAATTTTTTCTTCTTGGCCAGACTAAATGTCAAATGAAATTCATTATGCCAAAAGGTATCCAGCCCTAATCAGTAAAGAGGACACATCTCAAACACCAGTAGAATTAATTCACTCATGTCCCAGCAGCACTATTCACAATAGCTAAAAGTGGGAACAACCTGAATAGATGAATAGAGAGTGGTATATTCATTCAATGAGATAATATTCACTCATCCTTAAAAAGAAATGAAATTCTGCCCAAGCATGGTGGTACAGGCCTTCAACCATAGCACTCGGGAGTCAGAGGCAGGCAGATCTCTGTGTGTTCAAGGTTAGCCTGATTTACACAGCGAATTAAGGTCAACCAGGGCTACATAGTGAGATCCTGTCTCAATAAATACATAAACTCTGACACAAGCTGCAACATGGATGAGGAATTACTTTAGGCGGAAGAAGTCAGACAAAGAGATCAACATCACATGGTTATGTTCAGTAAGGGCTTCAAACAATCCAATTCAAAGAAACAGAAAGTAGGTTGACAGTCTGGGAGCAGGGCATTAGAAAATGGAGACCCACTATGGCTACAAGGTTTTGTTATGACATTCCGCACGTGGATGGTGGTGATGATGGCTGTACAAGGTCAATACACTTCATGCAGTTGAAATATGCACCTAAAGAATGGCTGAAATGGCTGAAAAGGGTTTGTTTGTTCCTTTTCATTTTATTAACATGGACTGAAAGCAGGTGCTTTATTCATGCTATAACTTTGCTAGCTAATTCATTACAATGTTTTGAGAAAACATGGAGGAAACCCCACCGTACCTTCATCTGTGGTCTCCTCTCCAGCTAGGGGAATGCTAAAGCCATCTTCATACTCTGCAGTCACATTCACCAAGTACAGGGTCTCTGGCTTCAGGTTGCTGAGGACAACACTGGTGCTCGAAGCTGGCTCCACCACTGTGACCTCATCATCCCCAGTGGCATCCTTGTATGTGACGTGATATGAAAAAACATTTTCTCCAGCGGGAGACCATTCGGCTTTGAAACTATTAGAAGTCACCTGAGAAAACTTCAGATCCTTTGGTGGCACGTAAGCTGTTTAAAAGAAGAAAAGAAATAATTTAAATATTTAAATCTGTGAAATAAAAATAGACCTCTTGACTCTGTGCTTCCAAAATTGTTGCCATTCATTTGGGAGCAGGGTCATTGAGACCCCTGTTCATGACCACAGAGAGAAGGCCTCCCACTTAAAAGGAAGTCCTGGTCATTTTCCTTGGTTTTCCACAACAGTGATTATATTACACAAAGGAAGTAATTAATTAAAATGGAACTTGAATTCTGAGTTTCTCAAGACAAAGCAGTAATAGAGTAAATATTCCCCAAGTGTTTATTTAAACAGTAGCAGATTTTAAATGAACCATGACAATTTTCCCAATCATACTGATACTTGAATATTAACTCTTAGTGACAGGTAGGCAGATATTTCAAAGTACAACTGAGGAAATTTCTGGCAAATGAATAATTATAACACCTGGGAAGGTGCCTCAGTGGGGAAAGCACTTGTCATGCAAATGTGAGGACACTAAACTTGAATCCCCCAAATCCGTCTAGAGCTGGGTGCAATGGGGTTCCTCTGGATCCCAGTGTTTCTACAAGAAGAGGGGCTGAGGATAAGAGAACTCAGCCTGACGTATACGGCAGCAAGCAGCAAAGACTGTCTCAAATAAGGTGGAAGTCAAGGACAACATCGGAGGCCTCTGACCTCCACACACATGTCATGGCATGTGCATGTCCACCATCACACACACATAAATGTGTGTGCACACATATGCACACAGACATATATACATTTACAAAACAAAGGTTTTGAAAAGAATCCTTATTAAACTGGGCATGCATTAAACCGATCATAAGAAAAGACAATGCTTAATGCATATTGTCCTTGGGGGACACACAAACAGGAGAGACATGAAAGTATAAAGTTACTAACAGAAACACCAAATATGTAAAAGTGCCATACATGGAAAACTTAAGGAGGGTTTAGAAAGGGGGTGATACTTTAAACACTGGAAAGCAGAATTTAGACAAATCAAGAAGAAAGACTAGAGAACTCCAGATGTGAGGTGTCATATACCAAAACAAGGAAAGAGAATGCACAAAAAGAATCCAAAGGTCCAAGAATGTTTTAGTTGCTTTGGGTTCAAAGGACTTGGATCTGTAGCTACACAGTAGAGAACTCAGTAAGTGGTTGTTTAATTGACTCTGACAAATAGTGTGATGCAGCTGGGTCCTGAACTCCCCCAGGGACCAAGGGAGGGAAATCTCATGACTCTCTGAGTAAACAATTTTTTTCACCAAAAATGAAATGATATGCATACCCAGGAGAAAGTTATGTGTCAAACCCAAATACATGAAGTTCGGTGGTTTTCCATAGCAGTGGGACGTTTCCCTGTGCCCAGTGAATGGAAGAAGAGTCCTACCTATAGTTTTAGAACTGGGGAGCTTTGTTCACAGGCAAATGCCTTTTACTTTCCAAAATCTACCAACCTTTCTTCTTTATAGCTGCCAACTCTTGCTCAATTCTAAGACAGATAGACTGTGTGAGTTCAAACGATATCCTCTGAAAGGCATCAAAATCCTCCACTGTGAACACATGGGTCTCGGGAGGAGGAGAGGCAATGGCTTCCAACTCTGAGCGAACAGCATCCTTTACACCAACTGCGAAGATCTCCACATCTGAATTTCTGAGTTTTATAGCAGGGTCTCTGAAAGCATCTGATGACTTCCCATCAGTGATGAGAATCATGACCTTCGGTACATTACTTCTTGAGCCTTTGTTAGGCACAAATATTTTCTCTCTGACATAAGTCATTGCTTTGCCTGTGTTTGTGGATCCTCCCCTGTAGGGGAAGGTGTTTATTGCTTTGATTATATCTTCAACTCTGTTAAATTCCTTCAATGTAAACTCAGTGTGAGGGTCTCTGCTGTATTGGACAAGGCTTATCTGTACTCTGTTTGGTGATATCTCAAAACTTTTTGCAAGAACTTCCAGAAAGGCTCTAACTTTAACGAAGTTTGCAATCCCGATGCTATAGGAACCATCAACCAAAAACACGATATCAGCTTTTATATCCACACCACGTGAACATTCTGTGAAGAGAAAGAAAATCCATTCATACACAAATATGAACTAAAATACAATAAAATTAAGGTCTGGATATCTCTGGATATCTCACTTGTCTTTGTAAGTCTACTTCTTTTCAAAAACTGCTGCAGGGATGGAGAAGCAGCTCAGTAGGTCAAGTGCTTCCTCAGCAAGCATGAGGAACTGAGTTTGGATATTCAGCACCCACATAAGAACCAAGTGTACCTGTAATGCAGTGCTGGGGGTATGGAGACAGGCAGATGCTGGGGCTTGCTAATCACCCAGTCTAAGCCAAAACAACAAGCTCCAGGTACCAGAAAAGACTCCATCCATTGCAAAAAATAAAAAATAAAAAATTTCAAAAAAAATGGAGAAGAAAACTACTATAAATAATGTGTTTAAAATGAAGTCTGAACTAGTAGGCCGTACTGTGGTATTCCAACCCCAGTGATAAAATGGCTAACTTACCCACTTGAACTTTCATTGGCTGAGTCTTCTCCATCACCGAAATGGGCTCACTGGATGTCAGTCCCTTCATGGCAGAAACACTGATCTGGTATTCTGTGTCAGCTGAGAGGTCACGAACATTGAGCGTGGTCGTCTGAGGCCCCACACTCAAAGCATGATGCCGGCTTCCTGCAGCCATTGGTGTGAGGAGCACTTTATAGCCGGTCACAGCACTGGGAGATGGATCCCAGCTCAGCTTAATGTATTTTGATGACACTTCTGTGGCAACCAGATTTGAAGGAGGCTCGATGACTGAAAAAAAAAAAAAGAACTGTGGTGATTAATAATGAAGTACAACTCCATTAGGTTTTACATTTGCACCTTCAATTCTCCTTATTCAAATTGATGATGTCTATATCAGAAAGTGGTCATTGATACCCTCCCTCCCTAATTCCACCTGTATGAACAAATCAATAGTTCCTACTGTCAGGAATTTAGTTCCTACACTAAAAAGTTTGGCAGGGAAGAAAATTTTTTGAAATAAAAGTAGATTTAATGTTTAGTCTTTCTATGAAATCAAAATTTTCATTTTTAAATTAACATTTTATTTGTTTTTATTTTCCTGTCTCAATATAGATGTTTGCTAATTATCCACTACATTGATGATTTATTCACTACAGGCCCTGAAGAAAGCTGGACACAGCTGTGGTGTGGTCATGGCTACCCATGCAGGAAAGTTCAAACAGCAGCACAAGAAAAACCTTGCCTGATCTTGACAAGCACACAACTGCACTTCACTAAAAATTAAGCTGTTTAAAGTAAAGAGAGATAATCTGAGTAAAGTAAAAGGAGGCATATGGATCTTATGATAATACAGGGTGGGGGTGGGGGAAAGTTAACCTTTAGACTGTAAAGAAGAAAAGAAAGGATTTGGAGCCTAGGAAGCATTGAGAAGTCCTGGGAGAAGTAAAGCCAAGGAACTTCCCAAAGTATGATTGGAGATGGAACCACGTGAAAGTTCTACATAACCACTCCTCAGTTCCCACAGTGGGAGGAAGACCACCAGGGGCTTTCGGTGTTCAAATGGATCCTCATAAAATATCTTTTTGAAATGCCTCTCCTCTCTTCTATGTACTTAGAAGTAACAACCCATAGAAATGGGAAAGCTTCTCAGATGTGGGAGTATCAAATCGATCAATCTGTGAATATCTCTAAGCTTTGAACACATTAGGGAGCACGTGATAAGGGGAAGTCCTTGTCCTTAGGCAGTTGGTAGAAACAGTGCTATCACTCTTTCATGTTCTAGAATGCTAAAGTGTCTGCACCCTGCCAATGTTTAAGTCCGCAAATAAAATAATTAAAGCAAATGCCAGAGAAGCCTGGTAATGGATAGTCAATATACACAAAAAGACTTGTTTATAAGAGTTTTATCAATGGAGGGAAATCTCACGAGGCCCCACCCCTAGACACAGAACTACAGACAACTAAGGAATGCAGAAAGTAGGAGAAGCAGTTTTTCCTAGAGGTGAGCCCTTTGTCTGTTTATCCAGTACCAAGTGGATCCTCGAAATCATATACATACAAGTAACACTAAACAGATTCAGCATAAATAAACAGGCTGTATTAATGTATTTGTGCATTTACACACACAAACATATATGTAACAAAAACAAAGAAAAATAATCCATAATTTGAAAGGAAGGCAGGAGGAACATGGGAGGGTTTGGAGGAAAGAAAGAGAGGGCAGAAATTATGCCATTATATTTTAATTAAAGTTAAAAATATTAAATAAACTAAATCTAATCAAACCTTGCCCCTCCAAAAAAAATGTTCAGGAACTTCACAGAAAACTAAATATTTTGTCAAATTTTCCACTGGAAAGAGGAAATAATACCAATATATTAACAAGTTGAGTTCAGAAACCAGACAATCACTGGAGGGTGTGATTAAATCTATTCTAGAATACCTGTATAGCAAGAACCGCTGTCAGAAAGTGCTAGCTTCTATATGCCTCTCAAAACACAAGCACTCACCTTCTTCTCCACTAACCAGTTCACCAAGTTGCTCATCAACTCCTGAACACACCTGGGAGATTATCTCATTCTGAATGTCCACAATCGCATCAAAATTGGCCACATTGAAAACATGGTTCAAGGAAGGTGTGGATGCAATTTGTTTGAGTTCTTTTGCATCTGCAGCTTTAATACCTTGAAAAAAAGGTGGGAATATGTTAAAATGGGAAACATACCTGTAGCAGACCATCCTACAGCACATACCAACTGTAAGAAGTGCTTTTCAATAATTCTCAATCTTTGCAATAATTCTAAATCTCAAACGGAAAGTATTTTTAACCCTTTTTAAGTCAAAATTCAGAGTTACTTGTACACATGCATTTAGTCCCAGTACATTCATGGTAGAGGCAAGAAGATTTCTATGAATTCAAGGACAGCCAGACCTACATTGTGAGATGTTATCTCAAATAGATAGATGATAGATGAGATAGGTAGAGGACAAACAAATGTTCAGTGGCAAAGGATTTTATAATTTCACAAAAAAAAAAGAGAAAGACAAATGGTTAATAGAAAAATCCCCCATTTTAACTATGTCATCACTTGTCTCTGACATCTGTGAAGATAATATTTTTTTTATTCCAAAGTGCTGAATGAGCTGGAGCCCTGTGAATACTTCAAGTATTATGTAATGCAGAAAATGCATAAAATCCACTTAATGATAATACAAGGAGGATCTTTATTAGAATTGCTGGCAGAGTGTTCTTTGAAAAGTAGAGAGCTGGCAAAGCATGTTACTATCACCTCACTTAATTCATATATACTAAAAGAGCTTTATGAGGCAATAGATAAGCAGAATTTTTACTCAAAGACAACTTGGCTTAATACTATCCTATAAAATGCAGTAAGCACTTTTGACAACATCCTTCCTTGAGAAATCAACCTTTATCTTCTTAAGCATTAAGTGTACTGAAGGAGATCCAGAAAGAAAATGGCTGGTCGGACTTAACCTACCCAGAGAGAAAACCTCAACTCCGATGTTCCGAAGCTCCCGTGCTGGAATATCCACTTCGTCCTGAGATTTGCCATCCGTGATAATAATTGCCACTTTTGGAAAGCCCGCTCTTGAACCAGCAGACTCAGTGAACGTGTTTTTAACTAAGTAATCAATGGCATCCCCTGAAGGGAAAAAAGAAACATGTTCATTGACTCTAGGCTCTCACTCATTTTGCCAAAGCTGAAGATTGAAAGGTTAATTCCAAAGGTACTTCCTATATAATCAAATGGTTTTTTTAAATTTCCTCTCAAAATGAACACTTTGTTTATTTTAAACAATAAAGGAATCTCTAAAACATACCTGTCATTGTGTTGCCACCTTTGTATGGAATTTTTTTAATTGCAGCCAGCAGGTCATCTCTTCGGTAATACTGATTTAAGTTAAATTCAGTCCTGGTATCTGAGCTGTACTGAACAACTCCAACTCTCGTCTTCTCCTCCCCAATGTCAAAAGCAGACACAAGAGCAGCAATGAAGTCTAAAATGTACTTGAAATTATTTCTTCCCACACTCCAGGAGCCATCCACAAGAAAGACTAAGTCAGTCCAGGCACTGACAGAGCACTCTGAAACATATTTAACATATTTTTAAATGGTTAAATCAGTCCCTTTAAAAAAACATGGGCTAACATTGCAAAAAAAAAAAGTTCCTGAATCATTCTATTCCTTATAATGTGTTGAACCCATTATTTTCCATTTACATACATAAAAGAACATAAAACCTTTTACTATCAAAACCTTTTCAAGGCACTTATCAGGATCCATTTACAGGATTGGGTGTCTTTAAATTGCTAGCTAAGACATTCTGTGCAAAGAAATAACTAGACATGTGATGTATGCTGCCCAGGAGAATGCAGCCCAAGGACATGCAGTGCCAATCTGTTTTTCTAAACCATGTCTTTACTCTTCCCCAAATAAAGATTCCATCAAACATCCGGGAGACACACAAAAGAAACGGCAACAGAGTCTTCTCCTGCCTTGTTATTTATCAACAGATAAATACAACCTGTGCTCTTCAAGCAGATGCATCTTAGTTGAAGAGAAGAGTAAATATTTTAATAGCCTGTCATATTTTCCAATATAAATGTCTAAGTTTATAGTCAAGGTAGTCTATGTATATAGTCATGCAAAGTAGCCAAAATATCTTGTTTTCATTATCTCTGTATTCAAATTTGACAACTAAAATCTCCATTACTAAACAAAAAGAGGAAACATTGTTAATGCAGAAGTCCAAATGGCCATATGGTATCCTTAAGGGATTAAAATGGAATGCGCTTTTATGACCATGCATTATCTTTCCTTCTTCTATGGTCAAGGAGGCAAGTTAGTTTTCATGAAAATCTGTATTGCAAGGCAACATTTAGTGGATTTCTGAAGATGTTTTTGTCCTTGAAGTTAGTTGGTAGATAATAAAAGAAGTATTTTGGCAAAAAGGAGCAGGAAAAGGTCCTGGAAAATTGTGCAAGACAATTTCAAGTTGCATGCTTAAATAATTTTTGTATGCTGTTTAATAGTGCAATTTTAGTCTATTAAAACCCATATCTGGCAGAATATTTTGATTTAGAATAAATATTGATAGTTTGGAGAAAATAATAATGTAACTGCATAGGAGAAACTTCATTTTAGATTATTTCACATCTGAGAGAATGATAAACAGTGATCTAGAGGAAAATTTTCCAGAGAAAGAGGCCTTTGTGTTTATAATGTTTTTATGATCAATCTGGGTCATAAATCCAACTTACAAAGTGGCAAAATCAGAAGTCCAAGAAACTCCTTAGGAGTTCACTCTAGCGAGCCACACAAAGCAGTATCAGACAAAAGGAAGCTAACAGCCTCAAAGCCGAGACTAAATAAAAGTGCTTTTCATCTGGATACATATTCAATTTATTAGAGATGGGCTGCAGGAACTCTGGAAAGACTGGAAAAGCTGACATCATCAGCCAAGTTGAGAGAAATATCCCAGAGATGAGCTCAACCTACAAGTAGACTGAAAGTGTGTTTCATGGCATTTGAGTGGCGTCAAGCACTAAGACCAGCTCAGTCTTTTCCCACAAACCTGGAAGCGCCATCTGTTAATATGATTTGTCTTAGGAGGATGTATTGGCCAGAAAGTAAGAACTCAAGGTTTATAAGTATTTAGTTATACATTTCTCTCATCTATCTGTACTCCTTATAGAGAAAGATTATAGTTACTAACATGGGGAAAATGATCAAGCTGTGTGTATAATTAGAACATCTACTATAGTGCATTTGTAACTTCTACAAATCCAAGCAAAAATATAAGAAGAAACTCACTTTGTATCTCTGTTTTTCCAGGTTTCTTCTCTCCTGGCTTTGTCGGACCACCTGTTTGAACTGAGTCAAAAGCCCATTGTTAACTAAAGAAATTACCAAATATATGAATACATATTTCATAAGAATAGAACATACACATTGTTCTTTAATATTGTCTTTCAAATATTTGGTCTTGCCCAGCTTGTCAGAATGTCAAACAATGATTTCCTTACAAATAAATTATGTTAATGAAATGTTAGAGATATTTCAAAAAGAGTTTACATTATTGCTTGAAAATTTTGATATTTCAAATAATTTTCATTCAGAACATTTCTGCTACTTCTAAAGACCATGGTTAAAAGGCATGAACGAATTGTTCGTAAGCACTAATAACAAGGATCACAGAAAGTGGTGTTGATATGTTACCTATATAATAGGAGATTAAATCTGAAGTTAGAAAATTGTCTGCAAAATGCATACCCATGGATCTACGTGACAGCAATAGTCAAAGAAAAAGAGGCTATCAGTTTGGAAGTGGGGAGGACATGGAAGGAGTTGGAGGAAGGGCACTGGGCGGGGGCTGGAGGGATGAAGGGGAAGGAAGAAAATGATAGAATGATATTACTAAAGTACTTAAACTTGTATGTGCTCTTACTTGTCAACTGGCCTATAACTGGCACGCTTTCTTCTACTTCATCATAGGAAGTTATAGTCACCACATACTCTATTTCAGGAATAAGGTCTGATAATAAAGTTTCAGTGGTACCAGCTGCAAGGGTAAATTCTTTAGTAGGCCCCTCTGTAAATACAAAAAAGAAAATATGACTGTGACAAAACTTTCCCAAGGATAACATATTTTTTAAAAGTCTAAATGCACAACAAAACTGAAACTTTTGCCATACTTTTTCAAGAAATCCAAACATTGTTTTTAACTATCTTCCAAAAATAAGACCTTGCATTTTTAGAAAACCCAATATTTACAATGGCCTTGCCTTTATCTAGCAATCACATTCAATACTTTTTAAAAGCTCAAAATTCTTCTAAATTAAAGGTATGTTAGAATATCAGACCAAAAATATATCACCATTTTTATGACATGAAATAATAAAAAATGTTATAAATAAGATATGACTCAGAAAGCAATTTAATTATAAATTGGAAAAGAACAGAAAGATAGATAGAACCACATTCAAATGTGGACCATACCAGTAGTTCTCTGAATTTATTGAATTGAGTATCACATGTTTTGTGATATCATATATCGAGTGTTTACTTACATACAGTATGCTTTCATTTAGATTCTTTTTAACTTTTAGTTCAATCAGAAAGCATGATAGCACCTAGGGACTGCATGCTTGTTAATACTTCAATTATATTAAATATTTCACAAAACATAATTAAGAAAGATAGCATATATAACAAAACTCTGAGAAATGCTCCCGGCCACGTACTATATCTATGTGGGCCAGAGCACCGTGGGACATGAGGACACTGGGGATATATTAGATTGGATCTTTGTGGTGCCCATTTTGAACATTGGAAGCCAATATTCCCAGTATCTAGAAAAAGAGTGGACCCTATTTGGGCTGTTTTAGAATATTCTTTAAAATAAATGAAGCCATTAACCAAATGAACTTAGAGAGAAACAGAAAAAGGAAAAGATTTTACCCCTTCTTCAGTTCTTTAGCCATACTGTCTTTTTTTAAAAGCTCCCTGATGGGATTGGACTCTGTAGTCCTGAGTCCACCAAATACCAGGTGACATCAACCAAATCCCTCTGGCTTGCTCATTCTTGCTCTCCTCATGATCAAATGTGAGGTTAGGCAAACAGACTGTATGATCTTGATATCTCTGTCCTAAAACCTCAGCATCTTGGAACTCACCTGTTGTAGAGTCCACCGTTATTCTGTAACCCACAATTGGATCAACTGGTCTCTCCCATGACATATGAACAGTATTTTCATCTATAATTTTAAAATTCAAGTTGGAAGGTGGGTCAACTGCAAAAAGAGAGTTGAAATTAGTTGCATTTTCCAACGTCAGAAAATGGTTAATATGATTAATGATGAATTGTGTTGAGCAAAGCTTACTAAAGTTGTCTTTGCATAAATTTGTTTCCAACAAATATAAAAGATATCTTGTTGGATCAGAATAAAATTAAAAGCTGACAAGATATGACAAAACATCAGAAAGTGTACAAATTACAGAAGACAGCACGGAACACTTGATTCTTGAGTTGCTAGGTCATTCAAGAATGGCCAGCAAAATCAAGCAGAATAGAAACATGTCTGGATACAAGAACAATGAAGTCACATATAATAACCACATATGCAAACAATTCACATAACAATTAAGGAAATTCAATACATGCTGAGTGCACTTTGTACAAGCATGCCAAATCACGACCTGCTTACAACCATGGACGTTAATTTAGAACAGTGACATCATACATTTTTATAATGTGGAAAGAAAATCACTGATGGTTTGGGTTCAATCTCTGCATTGTTGCGTTGTTATTGCTGTTGGATAAATCTCAGTCTGTGGCAGAGGCTTTAAAATGTATTTGAATGGAAAGGAAAAATATATCTTACAAGGAAATATACATTTAAGTGTATATTCATATTAATGTTATATGTTATGTTATATTAATATCATATTAATGTTAATAATTTATGAGTATATAAACAGTGCTAGAGATGTTTATAAAACTGATATTCTGCCTGTTTACACCAATTTGCTGTGTTCCCAAGGTGTAAACCAACATGGTCATTGCCTTGGTAGTAGGCATACTCCATACTAGAAGTAGCATTTAAAGTTAAAATGCCAGTATGGCCTTTTACAAAACAATGGCTAGTTATGAAAAGATAACATCAATGTATATTTATGGGCAATTATTTACAGATCTTCAAGGAAACAGTAAGGAAGGATCAGCACTGGCAGATATGACTGTGTATAAAAACTTGGAGAAATCAATGACAGAAATAACTGCAGAGTACAGAAAAGAACGTTTACATACAAAACTTACAGCGTCATGCATGTGTCAATGAAATGTTGACTTATTTTTAGTTTCCCACAATGAACGAAAGCTTCCATGTACAATAGTCATTACACAAAGACATTCCTGAAATATTTTATAATGATATTCTCTACAACAATGTTCATGCCTCCTCATGCAGCATTGTACTGACTCACTGTCAGTGCATGGTTGATGCTTTGAAAATCATTACACTTGAAGCGCGTTCGATAAAGTAGATGATTTTCAGCCATATTCTTCTTTAAATATCTTAGTCTACAGGTATTATTCCTTGTGAGTGAGATGGTTTAACCTCTGTTTTAAGGGGGTACCATCTCCTTTTAGAATTTTATGAAAGTCAATCAAAATGCAGTAATAGCTCTGAGACAGAAGTCAGAATTTAACAGGGATTAGAGCTGTCTTTAACATTCATAGCACATTTTTAAAGGAAAATAAACTGATCAGGCAAACATCTGCTTTAATAAATCACCACCTCCAACTGTGGGAGATGTCTTTATTTTTATTGGCCATACTAGTAGTAGAATGAATGTTACTTTCTTACTATCCATACACAGGCAGTGAGATTAGGACTATTAATCTGCATGCACAGTTTCATCATTCAGCATTCTTCTGTCTGTAACCATATTGCAACGTTTAGCTGAAGTCATCACTTAGTATATGTAACAAACATGCAACAGATGTTAATAGGATGATGGGTATTAAGAATATCATTATAAAATATTGTTCTGATAGCAATGGCTCAGGACAAATTTAATGCAAAGGCAGACACAACTGGCCTGAGCAGCTTTTTTAAAAAAAAAATCAGTACATGGAAAAATAGTACCACCAACCTTGGAGGAAATAGACCTGAAGCAGCGGACATTAGGTTAAAACTGCTGAAGGTCAGCAGCGGCCCACCTTGTTGATATCCAAGTGACCAGGATTCCAGATAGACTGAAAAAATGACTGTGAGGGAAAAGTCTTGAACATTTTAGAGGATTTTAAGGTGCTCATGGGAAGTCAGATGTGGTACATGGGACTCGAAAGTAGGAAAAATGGCCTATGGAGGTGAAAAGCAGAACCTATCCTGCTGTTCGTCTCTTTGAGTTTATCAAATATACAACATTTCAAAATTGTCGTTTCATTTACAATTTTGGGATTTGTCATTAAAAAAATAATGAAGTAGGTGTGAGGGTATAACCCACATCAATTTGAATCATTACAAATACATTGATTTGGGAATTTTTTTACATAATTCACAACCGCCATTACATTGTCACGGAGTCTATGTTTTCCAGAAAATTCTGGTGCTGGCACAGTACAAACACTAACTAGCTACAAACATATGATTTGTAAATGTAAACCACGAAAGCCAAGCCAAGGGAAACAGAATTAAAATTACAAATAACAATCTGATTCATAAAACCTGGGTACTTATCATGAAGAAATGAAATTTTAAGAATTTATAACTGGTAGTTTAACTTTATACTTAAACATGATGCTTTTGTTATCAAAATACTGTGATATGAAAGTATCATTCTGGTGAGATATCTGTAACATAAACTGGTGGGATTTAGGACATGGTAAGATTGATCATACTATGTAAAAAAATATTCAATGTCTTCTATATAACATGCAGACATTTAGACATTTTACTTATTATTTCCTTTCGTATTTATAATAACCTAACTATAGGTCTTGTAATCCTTGTTCTATAAATTAAATTCAAAAGAAATCATCACAGCTCATAGGTAACAATTCTATCTTGTTGTCTGTATAGTTTTCCACACATTAGATTAGATGTAAATAGAAGAAATACTTCAGTAAAAAAAACTTTTGGACTCAACACTTATAGTACTTCTTAATATGTACATACATATTTTTCTATGCTCTAAAAAGTCACTATTAGAAGAAATTAGAATGTCTGTTCAATAATATATATGTGGCATGTGGACATCTGCAACTCAAATATAGATAGAATTTGGAAGGCATTTATGCTCACCACTATACCATCAATGCGGATATAGATAGAACTTGATATATTAACCTCACCCACTTGTCCAAACAATTTTAAAACTAGTGTGTCTGTCTTGTTTTAAAGAAAAATAACCTTTTTTCCAGTTGGAGCACCCAACAAGAGTCTATATTCAAGAATTAGCCATGGAAAATTTATGGATGAGTGGGTGGATGGGTGGGTGGGTGGGTGGGTGGATGAGTGGGTGGGTGGATGGATGAGTGGGTGAGTGGATGGGTGGATGGATAGATGGATGGATGGATGGATGGATAAATGGATGGATATGTGGGTGGATGGATGAGTGAATGGATAGATGAATCAATGGATATAATATAATATGTTAGAAACAAAGAAAATCTAAAAGCTACATTAAAATATCAACTTAAGGTACTGGAGAGATTGCTCAGATGCAGAGGACCAGGGTTTAATTCCAAGCACCCACATGGTAGCTCACAACTATCTACAACTCCAGTTCCAGGGAATTCAACACCCTCACACAGACATATATGCAGGCAAAACACCAATTTGCCAAAATAAAATAAATGCATTTTTTTTTTAATATCAGCTTGAGGAACTCTCACTTCCTCATTTAGAAAATAAAACAAGCCGGGCGGTGGTGGCGCACGCCTTTAATCCCAGCACTCGGGAGGCAGAGCCAGGCGGATCTCTGTGAGTTCCAGGCCAGCCTGGGCTACCAAGTGAGTTCCAGGAAAAGGCGCAAAGCTACACAGAGAAACCCTGTCTTGAAAAACCAAAAAAAAAAAAAAAAAGAAAAGAAAACAATCAGAATACATAACACCTACATTCTCTGGTTTGAATGTTTTCTTGCATGTTACATACAGAGTTATAGAAATATATATTAAATTAGTCCCTTAATCTAGACACAGGGCAGTTAAAGGCATGACTTAAAATCACTGATGGACGATAATGATTGTTTATTACATGTTATAAACTATAAATAAAACTTACAAAAATTAAAACCCTATTTCACAAAATTTGTGTCCATCTCAAATTCTAGATAAAGGAAAAGGGTATTCAATGCTCAAGGAACACTGACCTTTAACTGTTTAATACAAAGTTAACTTTTCTAAAAATCTATTAACATATGATACACGATCCCAGACTAATTCACACAATCTAGATCATACAGAGCACTACTGAAGTTTAAAGCTTGCTAGTCTAGTTAATAAATACTTAAGGCCAAAAAAGAAAGTAATCTTTGCCTTTATTTCTATAGGACACAGTAAATTAGCATGGAAATATAATTGATCATACAAATAGAGGCAATGTGGAAAATTATTATCATGGTTTTTAAAAGGCAAAATGTAAATTTCAAAATAATTTAAATTAACACAAAAAACTATGTTTCTAGCACATAAAAAGCAAATTAAAAATAGCCAGGAACCATATGACTACAAGAGCATATGAGTCACACGAAAGGATACAAAGGAACCCTGGCTTTCTTTGCAGAAGACTGCAATCAGAGGGGCAAGCTCAAATTTTGAAATGCCCCAACAGAAAGATTTCAGGGGGGAAAAATTCATTTTCTAGCCCAGTATCTTCAGAAAGATTTTGGCCACAAATTTTGTTAGCTCTTCACAGGCTCCTGGGGCCACTTACTTGGTAGTTAACACCAGACCTGAGCTGCCCAACAAGGAGCAAACAGTCTCCTGTGGCTATGGAGCACTTGAAGTGTGGCCAGTCCAAAATGAAATGTGCTGCAAGTGTAAAGTACATGCCCAGCTTCCAAAACTTAGCACAGAAATGCAGAAGAGGTCACTAATGGTTTTTCTATCAATTACATGTTGAAACATTAATATTATGTTAAAACCTTTCATCAAAAAATCAATTTTCCTGTTCCCTTTTCTTTCTTTATATGACTATAGAAAATGTTTAAGTTGTATATATGGCTTATATTGGTGACTCATACTTCTGTTTGACACTGCCAAGCTAGGAGGAAAGACAGGAACATAAGAAAGAAAGAAAAAAGAACTACACCATGTGGAAATTAATACAAAGTTAAAGGATAAAATATGAGAAATAACGGAAATAATCAGGAAGGCAAATAGTATAATGTCTTTTTTAACTGTATTTTGTTGGTTGGTCATTACCAGTTAAGAATGGATGTTTTCCACTCACTTTATCTCCAACCTAACCCTATACTTAAGAATTCTCAAAACTTTTATTTTCAAAGAACTTTCTTAATGAGCAATAAACAGGCCACTTCAGTGACTTATCTAAAAATATCTTTAGTAGTGCTTCCAGAAGTTTCTCAAATAAAATTCCTTCCTAACTGACGACAGAGCAAGGATTTCTGAAAGGCCACCTCACCAGAATACTCCTTCAGGAGGCCAGTGTAGCCTACATTTACTCATCAAGTGAGCCAGGCCAGCAAGCATCGCTGGATCTTAAATGTGCTGCACATTTGGAGATGCTCTTTTTTCCTAACATCAATTCTCTGTGCCTGCAGTTTTGAAGTAGAATATAATAGATAGACAGACAGACAGACAGACAGATAGATAGATAGATAGATAGATAGATACATAAATACATAAATAAATAAAATCAAGGTTGTCAAGAAATAGCCCTACATACCTACCACTCTACAAGTAGCACAATTCACCCTGGAATTTCCAGAGCCTACAGATTCTCCTCCCTAACTTTATTAAAGGTGTTTCTTTAATTAGAGAGGGTAAAAAGCTTTTTAAAATTAACCCGTTTATCTTGCGGAATCTGATTAGTTTGCCAAAACTCAAATGATAGTTGAAAGAGTCGGTAAGACTATTACATAGACGTGCCTTGCTCAATAAATACTGAGACATTAAACCACCAAGTGCACCAAACAAAACAAAATTAGGTTAAAAGTTTAACGGGGTCTTCTAGAGGGCAGGGTCACAAGGAGCCATTTTGGAGCCTCATTGTGGTATCCCTGGTCACCTAGTGCCAAGGCATTGAGGTCAGACGCGGCCAGGTCTCCCTGAGCCAAGCAAGGGAGAGCATGCCAAGGGGGTGCCCAGCTCGCAGCCGCCTCCAGGCTGGAAACCCTGGCCCAGAGCCAACCTCTCTGAGCTGGGTTGTTCTGGGACACGTGCTTTAGAAACCTTGGAACCAAACACCAACAGCAGAATCCCTTGGTTGAGTGAGCACCTCCTACGTGTTGGTTTCTACTTGTCACTCATCCCCTGCGCACCTACCCAAGTGGCAGTCAGTTTGACAGTGGGATCCTCTGCCTGAAAGTCTGCCTAGCCAATTGAGCTCCCCCAACCTGCTCAAAAAGAAAAGAAAAGAAAACCAGACGCGCGGAGATGGCAATGTTGGAGTCTTTTATTTCGTGTTGTCACCAAGGTCACAGTCCCGACCCAGGTGATCAGCTGTTGATCCTGTGAAGATGTCCATGTTCTGAGGTTCCCGGTACCCAGCCCTCCAGGATCCTCTTAGTAGAACTGGATGCAGCTGTTGCCCTATCCAGGGGACTGGTCCTCAGGGAAGGCAGCAGTGCAGGCGGCAGTGTGGACAGCACACTGCAGACAAGCGCAAAGAGACCACACAGCACTGTACAGAACAGGGGAAGCAGACTCTAAGAGCTGGACCTGAAAGCTTGGGAATAGACGCACCTCAGAAAGAGGACGTTTCTCTGGAGAAGTGCAGAGGAAACAGAGCAAGCAACAGAAGCAGAAGAGAGAAGAGTCTTTTCCTTTCTTGAATTCTTCAGGGTCACTTGCCATAGGAGAAGTAAAAGCATTTTACCTTCTGCCTCAATGGAAGACAGGAGAAGGGCCACGCCCAGGGCGGCCAGCGCTCGGGGAAGCCTGGTCTTCATGCTCTGGCCTCAGGCTCACAGACTCATGAAGGGATCTGCAGGAGGAATCAGTGATCCATCAGAACCCAGCCGGAGCAGGCCAGGAACAGGTTAGGCAGGAGCCTAAACATGGTCCAGAATCCAGACAAATTTGCCTTAATAACACCAGCGCCCAGCCCAGCACATAACGGACCTATTGTGGAGCCAAGGAAGTCAAGTTCCACCAACAGGTTTGATCAGGGAACTAGCAGGGAATTTTAGTTTAAAGAGGGTACTCTTCTCCGGGGTACTCGTGCCCTGTGAAGTGCCTGACCAGACCGCACATGGCTTCCTCCTGCCAAGGTGATGGATAATTTGAAGGTCATTTTATCCCTGACTCAACCAAATGTCTCTTCCAGCTGCGGATTTCATTTGGCCACTTTTTCCTAATGGCTGAACTCTTTAGGTAACTGTGCTTTAGTGATCTCAGGATAATTCGGAAAGAATAATAAACCTCTTTTATTCTATTTTCTTCAGTTTGTCCTGAATAAAAATATGCAAGTCTTTAAGATCTGAAATAGATTATATAGGAGATGATATAGGGATATGCAAGGCCCAACTGAAAACCCAATTCTTCTGATAACCATGTTGTTTTCACATCTGATAAACCCTTTACCAAGGATGAGGGGGAACCAACTCTAAAATTCGTAACAAAGCGAGACAAAGCAGTAGAAAGAAGTAAAATACCCTTGTCTGTTTTCTAAAAGTTCTTACATTTTTAAAAACCTCACTAATTCATCTTTGCGTTTAACTAGTTCTTAATGCTGGAAGATTACAATTAATACAAGCGCTAGAGGCAAGAAGATTCTAGTCTGACTTTTTCCTGATTTTGCAACCAGGTTAATTCCTTAATGACCAAGAGTCCTACTCTTCTTTTGTAGCTTCCCAGCACACAGTGGCTGTTTAATCAGCAGAATGGAATGTCCTAATATACTCTAAGGTCCAATCTAGAAACAAAAGTTACCATCAAGGAGCTGGACTGAGAAGGTGCTTGTGGTCACACACACACACACACACACACACACACACACACACACCCCACACACCACACACACACACCACACACATACACCACACACCACATACACACACACACATGCATGCAGCTGCACACACACACATACACACACACCCCACACACACACACACACACACACATACGCATGCACATGTGCGCACACACATCACACACACACCACACCACACACACATACACACACACACACACACGCACGCACGCACACGAGAAAATTCCAAGGAGTACACATTACTGTAAGGCAACACCATAGGTCTTGTGAGAAATGCAAGGGGGAGGGGGACTGGTGCTTGAGAATCCAAAAATAAGCCAATACTTGGGCTCTCCTTGAGAAAAGAAACTGACATTCTCCAACCATGCCTTTCCAAATCTCTGGCACACGGGTCAGGGAAGCTTTCTTCATCTGGGTGGAAATTGCATTTTACATGTCTGACGAGCAGGCAAGCCAAATTGCCCAGAGCTCCTTTTTATGAAGCCAAGATTAAAATTTTGGCGCAGCTCGGGGATTAAAGGGATTTTAGTAATGTCTTTTTTCCTAATTAACAACTGTGACATTCTAACCCTTTTCTACATAGTTAAAAAAAAAAAAAGTTTTTAAGTAAAAAAGCATAACTGGCCCATTGTTGCCGTCACCCGGCCATAACGTTGACATAATAACGTGGAATGAAGTTGGCAGTTGGGTTCAAGAAGAGTTAAAGTATAATAATCTACTCACAAAAAATTGTGTGCAGTTTTTTAGGGGTTGTCTTTAATACAAGCTGAACAAAAACTTGTCTTGGAAGTCCGTTTATCTGGGTCTAGTGCGCCACCTATCGGTTTCCTGACTCAGCATCAAGAATGAATCATCTCTCATTGGGGTATCCGATGAATAACTCAACCTTCTCAGCCAGCCAAGAATTCCGTCCATATACGTTTTGAAGAAAAGCTTCTCTCTCCTTCTTAGCCAAAACATTTATCGGAGTGCTTAGCAACACTTCATTGAGCATTCTCAGACATAGATGTCTGAAAGCGGCCGCCCCTACGTGGCAGTAGGATTTCCCTCACTTCCCCCTCATGAATGAAAATGAATCAGCTGCCTGGAGTGGGGGCGCTATGGGAACTGGTCCCTTTTGGACAACTCGCCCCTCCCCTACCCCTTGCTGGAAGAGGCCAACTCCTTAACTCTCTCAAGTTAATTTTTTTTTTTTCAAACGTACCCACAGGCACACATATGTTCCATGGGCCCATCCAGATTCCAGGAGTCACATACCTCTTCTATAACTGCAACCTTGACCTTAGTTAGCCAAAGACGAGCTTAGTTTCTCCCCCCCCTCCCCCAATCCCTCCCCATGATTCCTTTGAAGGCTCCAACCTTGGAGTTGGGGGTAGGGAGGCATGCCAGAGATCCGAACTGGTCGCGGGAGGGTGGCTGAGAAAGCCAGATGCGGGTCCCGTTTGTCACGGCTCTGTAAATGCACGGACTCCTTACACTCTGACTTCTGTACCCAAGGACTGGAGAGGAAACCATTTCAAGGGTCCCACTGACTGACCCTAGGTAGGTCTTAATCCCAGTGCGTTCAGGTGGAACTCAAAAGGATGTCTCAGAAGCTGTGAAAAGCCAGCCTAACCCACCAACCCTTTGAAAGCAGTGGAGGAAGAGGCCAGGGCCACTCCCCGGGAGCATCTGGAAATGCCACTCGCGCCCAGCCACGCCACGCGGGAGCGCTTTCCACTGGCCCTCCAAGGAATTCTGCACCTCGTGTGCAGAACTTCACTTCGTTTTCCTGCAATGTCTTGTGCCCAGGTTGCAAGCCAACAACCCTGGCTAAGCTGCAGCCACCAGATAATAAAGAGCAGCCCGTGCACTTCACTGAGAGCGACAACGTCTATAGGGGACATTCTATAGACAAATTGAGCCGAACAAGTCACCTTTCCTTCTCCCTCCAAAACTCCAAAGAAATGGCAAAGTTCCTCTGTTGGCGCCACAGATCTATCTCAAGCACACAAATCAATCGCTTCCCAAGCAAACTGGCTACTGCCGCGCGCTCTGCCTGGCCTGGGTTAAGGTGCAAGCAAAAAGCGGCTTTTCCCAGTTATCTTTGGGGAAGGCCGTGCGGGGTTGGGGTGGGGGGGGGACAGAAGCTATACTGACCTGAGCCGTCAGTGACAGAGGGAACCGGCGTCCAGCAGCCAGCGTGCGGGACCCCCTGGGCCGGTGAGGGCGCTGCGCTCCGGGAGCACCTGGCAGCCGCGAGCGTGGAAAGGGCAGCGGGAGCACCCAGGAGTGGCGACTGGAGCGCGGAGCGGAGGCAGGGGGACTGACTGCAGCAGCGGGCGGACGCGTCTGCGGCGGCTGCCTTCGCCGACTGGGAAGAGGCTCAGCGCCGCGGGCTACTTAATAGAGGGCTGTTCCCAGCTCTCAGTTTACTCGGTTACGAAACGCCTGAGAAGGTGGAAGGCTGCCACGGGTGATGTATGCTACTCGGCGGTGAAGGAGGTCTACTTTTGGGAACGTGTGCATACTTCGAGCATTCCATCGGCGTGAGGTGGCGATCGCCGTAGTAGCAATGCCCCTCTGGGGGCGGGGAGGAGGGAGGGAGAGAGGGGGACAGCCGCAGCCGGGTTCCCTGCCAAGGGAGGCCGCGGACTCCTCCGCTTGGGGCGGGCAAGGAGCTCGGGTTTCCCTATCCCGATGAATTTCTTTTATACGTTTATTTTTCTAAGTTAAGAACAATGGAGACGGGGAAGCCGTTCTGGTTTCAGAACGGTGGGATGGGTAACCAACCCCTTGTCCCTCACTCTATGCCATCCCCTGACACTACTGTTTCCACCTTCTTTCCCCCTCTGTCCTGGGTGCACTTAAAACCGATTTACAGGGTTTCCATTAACTAACTGTCTGTGCACGCGGCGGGCCTCTGTCCTTCCCAGTCTCCAAGTGGAGACTGAAAACTCGAACAGGCTCCTGCTCCCGGTTCAGGGATGGGATGACTTTCCCAGGCCTGTCTGCTTAACCTGGTTTTTCAGAATAGAGTTGGGAAGCTTCGATTCAAACTGGAGGGAGGGAGAGGAAAACTACTGGTACCTGGGGGGTCATCCCAGCAGGACACTCAGAACAAGTTTTATTCACCATAGAAATGTCTTGCCAGGTTGGGAGCAAAAATTTGGCCCAAGACTGTCAGCTCTACCCTTAAAAGTTCCTAGAGGTGAAAAGGGCGAAGAGGTGTTCGTGAGCACGCGCGCGCACACACAGACAGACAGACACAGAGAGAGAGAAAGAAAGAAACACGCACGTACACACGCTACTGAGAAGGCCAACTAGGAGCCGGACACTCTGCCAGCACATAGCCTTTTTCTACAGCTCCCCTTTTCCCGGCACTCCACCCCTTGGCCACAGTGGGCGTCTGGCACCTGAGGTTGCCAAATTGTACAAGACGCATGGGAGGAAGCGTCCAGTAGTCACACGATGTTATCCGAAGACGGATTCTTCATACTCAGGTTTGTGAGCTCAGCTCGGAACTCGCCCGGCGGTTTTCGGCCTCTTGAAGCCCAGAGAAGTTGCCTCTGCAGGGTTGGGCTAGGGGGTACTGGGAACAGGAGTGAACCCTGGACCCAGGAATCAACAGCCCCCAAATAGCAGAAGCTGAGGTCACACCTGATGTAAGCCTTTCTTGCTTGCTTCATCTCACCTCTGCCGACTTGACCTTGCCTCCTATAGGCACCATAGTCTTCAGAATGACAAAAACTTTCTGCACGTTCTTTCCCAGCCCTCTTGCGCCTCGCCCCACGCACAGACTGCCTCTGGCCAGAGCCAACCGGAGCAAGAGAGGAGTCTGGAAGGAAAGAAACGAGAAAAATGAGAATGGCCACCTCTGCACATTCTTGGAGCACGCAGTGCCCACTCAAAAGCCACTGAGCAACTTGCACAAAGCACCCACACAGCGCGCAGACTTTTCTCTCCCATCTCCACAGCTCTGACGTCCGACAGATCTCCAGCGCGTGAGCGCATCTGGAGGGTGCAAACACCAAAGGGTACCACACAGCTGTTGGCTCACACCCCTGTGGTGCTTAGAGCGCCCCAGGCAGTGAGCCCCTCTCAAACCTGCAGGGACCTCAGCCTCCAAGCCTGCTCTTCAGCGCCACAGGCACATGTAGGGAACAGAGTCCAACATGGTTCCCAGGCACGTGAGGAAAGGCGGCAACAAGACAGAGCAGAGAAATCCCCAAGGGCCACGGTCCCAGCGCCCCATCGGGGATATGCGGTGCAGGTGAAGGCCTACATCAGCCATAGGAGAGAGAGACAGACAGACAGACACAGGCAGGCAGGCAGATAGACAGACAGACGGACAGACAGACAGAAGCACGCAGGCACAAGGACACTCCCTATGTGGAAAAGGAAAGCTGCCAGAGTGAAGAGTGTCTGCCCCTAGCTTCCTCTTGCCCAGTCTGCAGCCTGAATATTGAGTGGAAGAAGCTTCTGGGCGCACACATCCTCTCCAGCCTAGAGCACCCACGCGGGGGGCCTTTCTTTTGTTCTGGTCAGTCTTAAACAGGAAGGCTGGGAAATAATTGCTGCACGATAAGCAATGAACGCAAACCAATAGCTGCAAAAAGCCTTCTCGCCCTCAGGGAAAAAAAAAAAAAAAAAAAAAAAAAAAAACGATCCCTGGGCAAAATTTCAGGGTACTAGAAGAGGAAAGGGAGGCGACATGCGGGTGAAGTAGACAGGAACAGTCGTAAATGAACGCAAGCACACATATTCCCAAGGGAAAGCGGGGCAATTCAAATACTCCTCACAGCCTGAATTGTTTGGTCTCCTGGGGCCTGTGCGCTGGACTCCCAGTACAGTAAACAGACAAACGCGGATGAACCCTCTTCTACCCGCTGCCTTTCAAATGGTGCATTTAGTTCTTAACTCCACTTGGAATCCGTTAGGTTTGCAGTAAAGCAGTGGCTGACTGAAGCACAGCTGGTTGTAGTCGGCCATTCAGTCTAGTTGCTTCCTGTGGGTCTTACTCTTCGGACGACCTCCCTGATCGACTTTCCTCGCTCTCCCTCTCTTCGGCTCCCACCTCTTCTCCCTTCGAGTCCTGGGTTCCCGGGGGTTCAAGATCCTGAGATTTCTTGTCACACAGCGCAACCTAGCGGCCAACTAGAAGTCTGAGTTGGGAAGTCAAAATTACGGAGGTGGCCCTGAACTTTGAGAGCTGGCGGGGATTAGGGGCAAATCTGCCACTAGTCTACCTGACTCTTAGGACTGATAATTCAGGGAGGGCGGAGGCAAGAGCTTGGCGTCTGTTAAGGCGCTCTCTGTAGAAATCCTGCCCCAGAGCTGTGAGGCTTTAGACAGTTTTTGAAGAGGTAAACGGGGGAAAGGTCCATTTCAGAATGAAGCTAAGACTCCAGCGCCAACATGAACTCCCAGAGAAATTGAAAAGAGCATGAAATCGACTTAACTAAGGTCCCTAGAGACAGTGCAAACAGTTTCTGCTTCCGCTGCATATTCTTACCCGCCTCACCGAGAGGAAAGGAGAGGCCTAAGCAGAACATTCAGGCATTATCCAACGCTGAGATCTCTGTGCTCCCAGCAAACGACTGTGAGCATCTGGAGACAAAGGCATAGAGAGAGGTGCTGGCCTTCCTCCTCCTGGTTCTCAGAGGCCAACGGCAGCCTGACCAGGAGGAGCAGAAAACCACGTGTCTGAACATTCTCCGTCCCTGTAGGCAACTCTATATGCATTTAACCAACACCTTCGGTGTGCATCTTAGTCACTGTTCTATTGCTGTGAAAATACACCATGGGCCACACTTCCTAAGCCTTCTAAACCTTTCAAACAGTGCCGCTCTCTAGTGACCAAGCTTTCAAACATATGAGCCTATGGTGGCCATTCTTATTCAGACCATCACACCATCAAAAGCTAAGCTCCAAGCAGCCAATATAAAGATAATGAAGACAAGGCCTTTCTCTCAAACAACAGCTGGCAATGTCATGTGCCCCACTCATGTTTCCTGAGTAATGGGCCCCACAGACAACAGCCCTGCCTCATTAGCCAAGTTCCGGAACCCCAAGACTAAAGCCACTCTTAAAGGAAAGAAATGAGGTTCAGTTCACTCCCATCTTCTAGGTAGGCTCTGTGTCTTCACAGGGTTCCTTTCGGTAAAGCCAAAGATTCTGTATACTTCACCCAACCTCACTTATGCTAAAAGCACAATCTCCCTGACCAGTGTCCAGGGTGTGAGCAGCTTTGGAGCAAAAAGCAGAAAGGAATTTTATCACATGTATCTTACTATGCAAGATCTCAGCTCAAAACTCAGAGGTTGCATAGAAAATTATAAAGTTTGTGAACCACAGAATTCACTTGCAACACCTGATTAGGACAGACGACTTAGGTTCATTAAAAGTCAAAGACTTCTGGGAAATTTATTTGGAAGTTAACTCTGACATTCTTGTGCAAAATGTAAAAGGTGTGAGGAAATAAACCCATTTATAGGTGAAAAAAGCAATCACCTGCCACTTCTGCCTTCACTCTCTCAGTAGTCAAATACTGTCTCTCTTACCAACACGGGAGACATGGAGTCTGTTTGTTCACAGCTGTCAAAGTGGCCTAAAGTGCAAATTTCTAGTCAGGCTACTACTGTGTGTCTGCAGTCAGTATGTGCATGCTGACATACATTTTCAGGTTTGTAGAAATTGAAAAATCACAGGAACTCAGGTTTTAAGATTTGATCTTCGCTCTCACCCGGAGCTTCAGCATGATTCAGTGTAACTAAACGAAGGTTTCGTTTTCAAATATTTTCCATTATATTTTTATACATTCACTAACTCAGCCTGTTAAGTATATGATCGACCCACAAGTCTCTAAAGCAGACGTTGAAATATTCCTTAAGCTACGGTGACATGCGCCCTCTGGTGGAAAAGACAACTAATTTCCTGATCCAGCTCAATTTCATCCCTTATCCAGAACATTCATTCACAACTGTTTCTCTACTCACAGAGTTCACTAAGGCACTCTGGGAGATTATATTGAAGACCAAATCAAAAGAAGCACTTTTCACACAAAATGTATTATTGATGGGCAGAGCATTTGTAAAATTCAGGAAACAGCTAAGAGATTGTGTACCTGAAAGCTGAAGGAGCAAAGTAAAAAATAATTCGGGGAAAACAGGTAGAACAGGAGATAAATGACATCTAAAGTAGAAATGAGCTCAGTTCATCTCAGTGTCTCAATTTCCCCTCAAACAAATGACAACAGAAAAAGAGCAGTATACCTTGTTATGAGATATATTTTATACTATAGAAACTAATTAAGAATTACAAAGGGTCTGTGGTAATTTCAATGAGAATGAACCCCACAGGCAGAACTGTTTTGAGAAGGATTAGGGACTGTGGTCTTGTTGGTGTGTTACTGGGGTAGGCTTTTGAGATTTCAAAAGCCCACACCAGGCCCAGTATCTCTGTCTCTCCACTCCTCTTTTCTTCTTCTTCTTCTTCTTCTTCTTCTTCTTCTTCTTCTTCTTCTTCTTCTTCTTCTTCATCTCCTCCTCCTCCTTCTTCCTCTCTCTCTCTCTCTCTCTCTCTCTCTCTCTCTCTCTCTCTCTCTCTCTCTCTTTCTCTCTCTCTTTCTCCCCCTCCTTCCCCACTGCCTCCTGCCATGCTTCCTGCCATGATGGTTATGGACTCACCCTCTAGAACTATGAGTCCCAAATACAATGCTTTCTTTCATAGGTTGCCTTGGTCACAGTGTCTCATCACAGCAATAGAAAAGTAACTAAGACAGACAAGATTGTAGCATATTGCTGTGGCAGGCCTGACCACACTGCTTTGTGGGGGAAAGAGGAAAACTTCAGGACTTTGGACTAGAAAAATCAGTTGAACACTGTAAGCAAGGATTAACAGGCAATCCCAGCAGGAGCTTGGAAGCCAATGGTGCTGAGAGCAATGTGGACTACGAAAGAGGCCTGGTTCAAGAGGTTTTGGGGGAACAATATTAGCAACTGGACAAGAGATTATTCTTGTGATATTTTGGCAAAGAATGTGGCTGCTTTCTGCCCTTGTCCTAAAAATCTGCAAGAGACTAAATTGAAGCGTTTTGAACTAATTTCATTGGCAGAGATTTCAAGACAGCCTAACGGTGATTCTGTTGGGTAGTTATTAATGAACACTTTTATGCAAATCTACAATGAAAAAGAGCAAGCAGCGCAGGGCAAAAGGACGTTCAAAATACACAGTTTTGGAGGAAAAGAGCACCAGGGAATGCAATGCTGAAGCCAAGTCTTGTGCTCAAAGAAATGAGTAGTTTAAAGAAAGGCCTGATGCTAAATGGAATACAGGGAGTGGTACACTCAAGGTGTGACCCCACACACACACCCTGCTAATCCACAAAAGAAAAGGCTTAAAGAATTATCTGTTCCTAAAGAGCACCAATAAAGAAAAGCTTATGTAAATATAATTCAAGGAAGGGGCCATATTCCATTCCCAGCAGGCAGCATTAGCCATGTGGTTCTAGCTTTAAAGTCACATTGTGGAATCTTCTTCCTTGGTAAAGGAAATCGGCTAAGGCCAGGCATATGTCAGGGGTGTCCCTACATGGAAGCCTGGAGAGGACATTGACTGAAGTTGCGAAGATGAAGCCTAGATTTTGTTGGGGACTCCAAGATGCTGGAGATGCCAGAGCCATGGGATATCTGCCAGGGAATGCTGCATGCAGGGAGTGGAACCAGGCCAAAAGAGAAGAGAGTGTTGCAGTCATTAAAGAAGATATGGGATAGATATTTGAGGAGCCATATAAGCCCTTTGACATGAGACATAGAGTTACAGGATTTAGAGTTTGCCCTGCTTGGTTTTGGTCTTGCTTTGGTCCAGTATCTCCTCACTGTGCCCCTATTCCTCCCTTTTGTAATGGTAATGTATATGTCACTGTATGTGCGAAGTATTTAATTTGCTTTTTTCTTTTGGTTTTACAAGGGGTTACAATTAAGAGATAGCCTTGGGTCTCAGAAGGTACTTTGGACTTGTAAAGTTTTAAGACTGAAAGATTGGCGGGAGGGGGTGTTAGAAGTTGAGCCAAATGCATTTTGCACTAGGATATGACTATAAACCTATAGGGGCTAGGAAATAGAATGTGATGGTGTAAATGAAAATGGTCTCCACAAGGCTAATATATTTGAATGTTTGCTCCCTAGCTGATGGGACTATTTTGAGAAGGATTAGGAGATATGGCCTTATTGAAGGAGGTATGTCACTGGGTGGGCTTTGAAGATTTCAAAAGAACATACCAGGCCCACCACTATCCCACTCTCTTCCTTGTGCTTAGGGATCAGATGTAAGCACTCAGCTACGGCTCCAACTCCATGTCTGTTTGCTTGCCGTGTTTCACACCACAATGGTTATAGACTCTGGAGCTCTGAGATTCAAATTAAATGTTTCTTTTTATAAGTTGCCTTGGTCATGGTGTCATGTCACAGCAATAGAAAAGTAACTAAGACAGGATTGAAAAATTTTTATCCCTGTTGCAAGCTAACAGTGATGCCTGCAGAATATAAGAAGTCAAAGCCAAAGGCTCTATTGTCCACAGTGACAGCATCAGTGGGCAATACAGCAGGCCCTTTGTCCCATAAACGTTACATTAGAGGAACAGCGTCTGAGCATGGAGTCTTCATTAAGGGCAGAAAGCTTGTCTGGTCTTTGTCCAGGAGGAACTTGGCATCTGCACTATGTTGGACACACCTGCACTATGCTGGACACAACTGGCCTTTGCTCTGCAGAGAAATGATCTCTACTTCCAGAAATTCTGTTATAAAGACACTCTCAAAGAGGTATCTTGGAACAAAGAAGTGTCCCTCTGCTGCACAGAAATGCAAAAATGAGAGAAAAACATGAAAAAAAAAAAAAGAAAGAAATGTCTCCCAATAATAAACATTGTTGGGAACCCTTGGGAGTGAGCAAGCACTATATCTTTAAGTGATGCCAGAAAAATTTCTGGAAGTGGCAACTATTAAAGGACTACTTCCATGATAATAAAAGCCAGATTATTATTAAACATAGAAATGATAATGGTTTGAGAAATATTTTAAAAATCATGTCTAATATCACAACAGAATTCCTCGTGTTTCTGTGGGAAAACAGCCCTGTACCAGCAAGGAAAGAGGACGTAAGGGAGAGTACCAGGGTGCACGTGAGAACTGAGGGCCTCACTTGAGGGAGGTGGTTCATTGGGCACATGCTTGTTTCCCAAGCATGAAGATCTGAGTTCGGATCCTCAGCAGCCATTTAAAGCTGAATATGATAGCATTTGTCTGCAAACTCAGCAATGGGGGACAGGTTTGAAGTCTGGAGGATACCTGAAGCTTGCTAGCCAGCCAGCCTCCAGAAAAATTCAAACTCCAGAAGATTAAGGTGAGGACTAACCACTTCTAGGACTAGTCCCTAAATCATGGTTCAAGTGGATATTTAAACGTGGGTTTGGTATAAGGATTGGTATTAGGGAAGTTACAAGGAAACAAAGTGGATTGCCCAGGGTCAGAGAGCTGGTCAGCAGAGAGAGCAGAGTCAAAACCCAGGCTGCCTGCTTCCTAAGGCTCTTGCACTTCCACTTCCGTGTGGCACCCAGAAGCAATCTGTTCACTGTCATCACTGATTTAAAATTTAAATCAGACAAAAAACATAGCACAATTTCATTTACCAATGGATACACTAAGTGCTGTTTTAATTTCTTGTTCTTACTAAAGTTTACACTACTACATATATACCCAAAAATGAGATTAGGTTGTTTCTTCTGAAGAACTGCAGTTAATATTTTACTGCATTGATACCTAACAGATTAGAAATATACTTCTGACAAAGCAATGATACTGAGTGGTCAGCCTGATCTCATGGGGATAGAAATGCTCACAGCAATGAGATCAAGGAAACAAGGCTCTTTGACATCCTATAACCAACTCCTTCCTCTTACAACAACAAAATCTGAGAGCCAGAGGGGACAAGGGGCTTGCTCAATGTCTTGTCACTATCAGCAATGCCATGACTACACTCCAGGTGCCAACAGCCTGGATGATCTTCTTTCAGTTAATTCTGGTACCCAGTTTCTGGGGATTTTGTTAATTTTACAAAACATGTTAGAATTCATTGCCTCCCTGTCTCCAGAATGGGGCTGGAATGTAGCTAGGAAGGCTGATGCCTATCACAATATATCTGCATCTGCAACCTTTTAAAGTCGAACCCAGCAAACAAGCAGTGACTTGTGTGACTGGATGTGCCTGGACCACCCAACACTGTTAGGCCAACAGACACAGCTGCAAAAAAAGACCACATGCCATGGCTCCTACTCCAAGGCAAGCAAAATGGGAGGGATCATAGGTCTACACGCTGCATGTACTCAGTAGCGTCAAGTATATACTCATGTTTCCAGGTAAAAGGACATGATATAGACATGAAAGGCAAGCTAGGCCTACTTCTTAAGCCTACCCTTGGAGTCCTTGAGAGCATTACCTCACCTTTCCATACTCCTCTCCCAAGGTTCCCAACACTGGCACTCTACTGCTTTGGCAACAAAACATTAATATCAAATACTGAAGCTCCTAGAACTCATGAGAAGCAGTTCTCAACCCATAGGTTGCAACCCCTTTGGGAAGCACATATCAGATATTCTGTATATCAGATATTGACATTACAACTCCTAACAGTAGCAAAATTACAGTAATAAGGTAGCAATAAAATAATTTTATGGTTGGGGATCACCACAACATGAGGAACTGTATTAAAGGGCCACAGCATTAGACAGGTTGAGAACCACTGCTCACGAGGCAAGTGGTCCACGTGTGGTTCCCCGAACACCTCGGACACTCAGGTTCTTTCTACAGCACTCCGCCTATTCAGGCTCTGTTTTAAAACACCACTTCATGCCAGGCGGTGGTGGTGCACACCTTTAATCCCAGCACTCAGGAGGCAGAGCCAGGCGGATCTCTGTGAGTTCGAGGCCAGCCTGGGCTACCAAGTGAGTCCCAGGAAAGGCGCAAAGCTACACAGAGAAACCCTGTCTCGAAAAACCAAAAAAAAAAACAAAAAACAAACAAACACCACCTCATGCAGCGTGTGTGCCTGAGCAGAAGACACAGCATAGAGATTTCACAGAGGAGAAAGAAGCAAGGGATAGGAGCACTGGGAGAAGGGCTTATAGGGTGGTGACACCACCTCCCCTTCTGACGGCACTAATCCTGTACAGAAGAGTCCCGCTTAGGCTCTCCAAGATCACATTTCCAAATGCCATTACCTGGGAGCATAGACTTTCACCATGTGTATTTTCCAGCAATACAAACATTCAATCTACAACAGAAACACTTTCTCTTAAAGAAGGTCATTGCCTTATGACCTTACTCCTTGGGCAGCAAATCTTTTTCATGGATTCTTTCCTCAGTAAACAGTTACTGGTGACCCATGGATACTGTGCCAGGTGCTGAAGCCAAAGCCTCTCGAAGTGTCAATAGTCCTATTTACATTTTGCCTTGTTTCTGGAGAAACAGATGTCAAGCACAGAGGAAGTCTGCATCATTGTCTCCAGAAATCCCTTGGCTCTTGACCTTCACATACAACATAATTTTGACATTTGCTCTGCTTGAAACCATGCTTTGAGCTAGATGATCTATGGAAACATCAGGTCCCCAGGAAACAGAGGAGCATGGAATCCTCATGGATGATATCACTCTTGGACATGTGTTTTCCTTAGCAAGTCATTTATTCCATTAGAAATTTCATAACAACTTACATTTGATCTTTCCTATCACAGACGTCATTGAAAAGATTACAGGACATCTTGTTTTTATAAACAAACATTATGCTGGAAAGTAAAGAAGGCAAAATGAAAGGAGCTATAAATAGACAGGAAATATAGGTTTCCAGAAAAATCTGGGTGTCTTATAAATGGGACCCCAAGTATGAAAAGACTCTATTTATGTGTACATAGAAAGTAAGTCACAGTAGGATTCACATCCTCTCAAACACCCAAAGGCTCCCTCTAGCACTGCAAGCTCGTGGGATAGAATTTAAGATTCCCCTCAGCTTTCACAGAACCTGGGACTGAAAGCAAGCCTCTACCACACCATCTCAGAATGCTTGGCATTTCCTGCCATTATCCTTTATTCACTACGCCCAGACCTCCTCAAGCCTGCTGCCCTGAGAGTCAGAAGATAGCTCAGTTGGTAAAGTGTGCAAAATCACAAGGACCTGAGTTCAGCCCCCGGCACCCACATAAAAGCCTTTCATGGCAGCACACAGCTGTAATCCCAGGACTAGGAGCCGAGACAGGAGTATCCACAGCACTTTCTATGCAGCCAATCTAACCAAATTGGTTCATTCTAGGTTAATTGAAAGACCCTGTCTCAAAATGGAAGGTGGAAAGCAATTGAGGAAAGCAGCTGACATTGACTTCTGGATCGCTCACTCTCTCTCTCTCTCTCTCTCTCTCTCTCTCTCTCTCTCTCTCACACACACACACACACACACACACTCAAAGATATACACACAAACATAAAAAACCTGAAAAGTGAAAATACATGTACATGTAAATGTACCCATATGAGAAAAAGTATCCTCTTCTATTGTGTGTGTGTGTGTGTGTGTGTGTGTGTGTGTGTGTGTGTGTGTGTTGTATATATAGTTCTGGGGATGGCACCCAAGGCCTCATACATGCTAAGCAAGTACTCCACCATCTGTCTCCATCCCCATCCCTTATTTATACCAGCGTTATTCATAATAGACAAATTCTAGAAGCTACTATGTTGTCCATCAAATGAATAAACACAGGCTACACATTGTTGTGAGATATTTGTAGATTGTGTGAAGATTATATTGCTGTGATTGGTTTAATTAAGAGCTGAATAAATGGTCTGGAGAGATGACTCAGCAGTTAAGAACACTGGCTGCTCTTCCAGAGGTCCTGAGTTCAATTCCCAGCAACCACATGGTGGCTCACAACCATCCATAATGAGATCTGGTGCCCTCTTCTGGCATGCAAGCATACATGCAGGCAGAACACTGTATACATAATAAATAAAATAAATCTTATATCCAGGCAGCCTGAGTTACATCATCTTTAAGACCCTATATCAATATCAATGACATTTCTGTGACATTGGTTTAACTTATTAGTATTAGACTATCCACTGTTTCTTTGTACCATCAATGTTAATATTAATATATTTGCTGTATGATAAAACAATAAAATATCAGATTAAAAGAAAAAAATATTTTTAAAAAAAGAGCTGAATGGTCAATAGCTAGAAAGAAGATATGGGTGAGACTTCCTGGCAGAGAGAGGAAGTAGGAGGAAATAATCGAGGTACAGAAAGGATGCCAACAAGACATGAGAGTAGGACATACTAAATGAAAGAATGGTAAAACATAGATTAATAAAAACAGATTTATTTAAGTTATAAGAGCTAATGGAACAAGCTTAAGCTAAGGCTAAGCTTTCATGATTAATAATAAGTCTCCATGTCATTATTTGGAAGCTGGCTGATGGGACAGAAAAAGACTCATTACAAAACATACATACTTACATAGGAAAATAACAAACTGCTGGTAATATGCAACATGAATGGATCTCAAATGCATTGTGCCACGTGAGAAAAAGTAAGACACAAAGGCATGAATGCTACATATGATTTCATTTTTTTTGAAACCTCAGAACTAGCAAAATGAAAGGGAAAGTAATCAAAGAAGGGATAAGAGAGGGACCATGATAAAGAATAGAATGAAACCTTAGCACGTGGTGGAAATGTCCTATATCATAACTATGGGATAGTTATAAGACTGTATACATTTTATGGTAGATAAACCCTTCTGGGACAGTGCTAACTTTTGCCCTCCTCTGAACCCAGGATGCACTCTTCTCCTCCCCTTGGATATGATGGCCTTGGTCCTTAGATGAGAATTCCACTGTTGGCTCCTATGGTTCTAAGACCTTTGGAATTGGGCTGAACCATACCACCCACCTTCCTCATTCTCCAGTTTTCAAATGGTCTATATAGGATTCAGCTTCTGTGAATGTGTGAACAAATTCCTCTAATAGGCTCCTCAAAAAGCTAGAAATAGAACTACCACTCTTTGACATATGCCTGAAGAGTACCTTACTGCAGAGATACTTACTCATCCATGTTTACTGCTGATCTTTTCACAATAGCCAAGAACTGGAAACACCTAGCTGCCCATCAACTGATGAATGAATAATAAAAAAGCATGGCACATTACACAGTGGAATATTACTTATCTGTTAACAAAACTGAACAACTTGAATTTTTGAATTTTGAAGATTATTCCGAAATTCATCAATATTGGGCAGTTTGTTTCCAGACTACAACCCACAGCTTCAGTGAAGCTAGCTAACAAGGAGGATCCAACAAGGGATGCATGATCACTCTGGGAAGGGGAAATAGATGAGATCTCCATGAGTAAACTGGGGATGAGGGGGGGAAGGGAGGGTGGGGGATGGGGGATAAGAACATAAGAGAATGGAATAGTCAAGCTGGAACAGGGATGGAGTAGGAGAGCAATGAAAGAGATACCATGATAGAGGGAGATATCATGGGGATAGGGAGAAACCGGGTACTAGGGAAGTTCCCAGGAATCTACAAGGATGACCCCATCTTAAGCTACTGGCAATAATGGAGAGGGTGTCTGAACAGGATTACCCCAGTAATCAGATTAATGAATACCCTAACAGTCATCATAAAGCCTTTCTCCAGTAGCTGATGGAAACACATGCAGAAGATCCACAGCCAAACATCAGGCCGAGCTCCAGGAGTCCAGTCAAAGAGAGAGAAGAGGGATTCTACGAGCAAGGGGCATCAAGATCATGATGGGGAAACCTACAGAGACAACCAAACCAAACTAGAGAGAACTCATGGAATTTAGACCAATACCTGTGGAGCCTCCAGGGGACTGAACTAGGCCCTACGCACAAGTGAAACAGTTATGTAGCCTGATCTGCTTAAGGGGCCCCCTGGTAGTAGGATCAGGATCCATCCCTGGTGCATGAGCTAGCTTTTTGGAGCCCACTACCTATGGTGGGACACCTTGCACAGCCTTGAGGCAGGGGGAGGTGCTTGGACCTGCCTCTGCTGAATGTACCAGGCTCTGCTGACTCCCCATGGGAGGCCTTACCTTCTTGTAGGAGGGAATGGGGGGTGGGTTGGGAGGAGGAAGGGGGGGCGGGAGGAGGGAAGAGAAGAATCTGTGGTTGGTATGTAAAGTGAATAAAAAATTTCTTAATTAAAAAAAGAAATTGAATGTTTTTAAAGATTTATTATTTTTATCTACATGTATGTGTGTTCACACAATAGTGCCAGCAAAGGTCAGAAGAGGTCACCTATCCTATAACACTGCACTTACAGGTGAACTACCTGACCTGGGTCCTTTAAAGAGCAGCAAACTCTCTCTCTTAACTGCTGCGCCGTCTCTGCAACCCAACATATCCTTTTATTTTCATGACTGGCCCTTGGAATTCAGCTTTCTGTGTGTCTTTTGCAGTGACCTACAGTTTAAGAAATACTGTGTTGCCGGGCGGTGGTGGCGCACGCCTTTAATCCCAGCACTCGGGAGGCAGAGCCAGGTGGATCTCTGTGAGTTCGAGGCCAGCCTGGACTACCAAGTGAGTTCCAGGAAAGGCGCAAAGCTACAGAGAAACCCTGTCTCGAAAAACCAAAAAAAAAAAAAAAAAAAAAAAGAAGAAGTACTGTGTCGATGCATACACTCTATTTTAATAGATGTTTCTGTGTGTCTTTTACAGTGACCTACAGTTTAAGAAGTACTATGTCGATGCATACACTCTATTTTAGTGGATGTTTCTGTATGTCTTTTGCAGTGACCTACAGTTTAAGAAGTACTGTGTCGATGCATACACTCTATTTTAGTGGATGTTTCTGTGTGTCTTTTGCAGTGACCTACAGTTTAAGAAGTACTGTGTCAATGCATACACTCTATTTTAGTGGATGTTTCTGTGTGTCTTTTGCAGTGACCTACAGTTTAAGAAGTACTGTGTCGATGCATACACTCTATTTTAGTAGATGTTTCTTGATGACCAGTTTTACATGACTGATCTGAGAAAACTTAGATAAGATTGTCGTTCTGTTATTATGTTGTCATAAAGCACCCTAAATAACTTCACATTGCCAAAATTTTCCTAGAGGGGAAAGGGAGTAACTGCATATTTCCACCGAGATCGCTATGCAATAACAAACAAGGGCTGCAAAGGACATGCCTGTTTAATTTCCTGAAACAGAAACAGTTTCTGGAACTGAGTTTAGAACTGGGTCAAGGGAACAGATTAGCCTCTAAACAACCATAAAAATGAGTCAATCAACAGAGGATACTCTTCAGGAATGTGTTTACCTACTTACTATTCGGGGGGATCAAAACCAACAATAAAATCTTCCACATGGTCCCCTATTTATTAATAAAAGTTAGAAACGTTTCTAACATTTCTATTTCATGGTTATCAACAATCTAAAAAAATCAGTGATTTGAATTTTACTCTATCTCCTTTACACAGACTACATTATTACACACAAAAAGGCTCCAATGTAGTTCATGAAAAAAAATCTCCCTCATAATAGTCTTTGCTTTTTCAATTCCCTTCTTCTGTTCAAGAATAACAACATGGTTTGGGATGAACTTGTCAGCTGAATAGTTTGATATTTTTATTGTTGTTGTTTTGGTTTTAATTTGTTTTTTTACTTTTTCTGTTTTAGGAATTACAATACAATTCTATTTCTCCTTCCCTTTCCTTCCTTCAAACCCTACTATATACCCCTCCTTGCTCTCATTCAAATTCATGGCCTCATTTATTGTTGCTACATGCATATATGTATATATATGTATGTATATATATATATATATAATATATTCTTAAACATAATCTTCTCAGTCTGTATAATTTTACTTCTATGTATATTTCCAGGGCCAACCATTTGATATTAGATAACCAATTGGTTTGCCCTTCCCTGGAGAAGAGTATTTCTTCTATTCTCAGAATTCCTTACTTGCCTGCAGTTCTTTGTGTAGGGTTGAGGCCTTGTGGTCTTTCTCCCACACATTTTGGTGAGTCTATTGGTGTCATGCTTGTTCAGCTCATGTTTAAGCAGCCATGTTGGTGAGACTTTAAGTGTATAGCTTCTGACATGCCTAGAAAACACAGTCTCACAGAAAACTCTCTGTTCCTCTGGCTCTCACAGTCTTTCTCCCCTCTTCCACAATTATCCTGAGCCTTAGGTGCAGGAGTTGTGTTGTAGATGTATCAGTTGGGATTGGGCTTCACAACTCTGTATTTTGATTATTTGTGATTTTATTTGATGATCTCTGTCTTTCATAAATTGAAGTTTCCTTGATGAAGATTGAGGACTACACTTACTCGTTGTTTTAAGGACAAATATTTAGAATGTAGTTGGGGATTATGCCAGTTCAGTAAAGTGGCAGTTGTAGATGTAGCAGAAATCTTAGAAGGTCTTATTAATAAATCAAACCTGTAGCCAGGTGTTGGGGTGAAGCTGGAAGATCAGAGAACCAGAACAAGCCACAGCTACCTCACCTCACTGGATCCTCAGCTGATCCTGTTTCCTCAGACTGGATGCCTCTGAGTCCTCATCCAAAATGAATCTCAGCTGAACTGCTGCTCCAAAACCTGAAAGCTTATGTCAATAAGTCAATTATTGAAATTGAAAACAGTCAAATGCCTCTAGTTTCTGGTCCTCGCGCCTTATATACTTTTCTGCTTTCTACCATCACTCCCTAGGATTAAAGGCTTGCTTTCTGGGATTAAAGGCGTGAGTCACCATGCTTGGCTGTATCCTTGAACGGGTGGATTTCTGTCTCTGAATGCTAGGATTAAAGGCATGTGCTACCACTGCCTAACTTCTATGTTTAATATTGTGACTGTTCTGTCTCTGACCCCAGATAAGTTTATTAGGGTGCACAATATTTTGGGGAACACAATACCACCTCAGGTTCTCTTTCAAGATCTGTTACTTCACCAGCCTTGGGTAGTTGGCTAAGTTTCCAGTGCCAGGTATGATTTCCTCTTATTGAATGGATCTTAAGTTCAATTAGAGAGATGTTGGTTACCACTAAGATATGTGTGCCACTGCTGCATCCTTAAGGCTACTGCTTCATGCTTGTTGTTGATGTGGTTCATATCTGGGTAGGAATGTTGGTTGCATGGAGTCTTCTGGTATCATAAAAGGTAGCCATTGGAGAGAAGGCTTTCAATCTACCAGAATTTCGAAGAAGAACTACAACAAACACTTCTTAAAATTTTCAACAACAACAAAATAGAAACATAAGATGTTTTTAAAAACTCCTATAAAGTCACCATTACTCTAAACCAACAACAAGTAAATATAATTAAGAAAGAAAATTATAGGTCAATATCCTTGATAAATATATATGTAAAAATTCAATAAAATATTTACAAACCAAATACAGGCATATATCAAAAACTTCATCCACCACAATCAAGTTGCTTTTATCTTAGAGATGCAGGGAAGGTCCAACATACACAAGTCAATAAATATAATCAATCATATAAATGGACTTAAAGGCCAATATCACATGATCATCTCAATAGAGATGTAAAAAGCCTTTGACAAAATCCAAAATGCCTTCATGATAAAAGTCCAAAAGAGAGAATGATTGGAGGAAACATATTGCAACATAATAAAGGCTATATATAACAAATACATATCCAACATTATCCTAAATGGAGAAAAGCTTGAAGCAATCCTATTAAAATAAAGAATGAGACAGTGTTCACTATCCTCAGTCACTCCTTTTCAATATGGTGCTTGAAATACTAGCTAGAGCAATAACACAAGAGAATGAAATTAAAGGGATACAAATAGGAATAGAAGAAGTCAAATTATCCCTATTTGCAGATGATATGATACGATATGATGATATGATATTCCAAAATTTCCACCAGAAAGCTTCTGAAGGTGTTCAACAATTTCAGCAGAGTGGCAGGATACAAAAACTACTCAGATGAATCAGTAACCTTTCTATACAACAACCACAAACACACTGAGAAACAGATCATTGAAATACCCCTATTTACAATAGTCTCAAAGTAAAGTATCTTGGGATAAACCTAACCAAGGAGGTGAAAGATCTAAATGAAAACTTCATATCTCTGAGGAAAACACTAGAAAATGGAAAGACCTTCCATGCTCATGGATTGGTAGAATTAATATTGTGAAAATGACCATCCTATAATGATATACAGATTCAATGCAAACAAAATCCCCACAACACACTTCATAAAGTAGAAAAAATACTAAAATTTATAAGGAATCACAAAAAACTCTGGACAGCCAAAGCAATCCTGGTTACTCCAGCATCCTGGGTCTCTATTGCAACATAGGCTTCCCCTTCACAGATCCATTCAATATAACCTTTCAGGGCCTCCTTTCAGTAAATCTGACCCTGCCATGCACTGCCTCACTAAAGTAGACTCTTAGAATCTTGGCTCATTCCTCTTCAACATCATTCATATATTTTGTGTAACAACAAAAACAAAAACAAAAAACCAGCATTACATGGACAATGCTTTCAAGTTCTGTTATCAGATTGAAAAATATCTGACTCCCTTCTACAACAGCTCTGGTAGCTTTTTTTGTGGAGAAATCTAAGAAAAGACTTCCTTAAAAAGTTGGTTTTAAGGAGAGAACTCCTTCAGCAGCATTCTTAATTCAGGCTTTCCTTTCAAGAGCTTATGTTTTCCTTCCTTGGTGGGGTGGGATCTTGACTTTGGGGCACCATGCTTAGTGTTCTGAAGGGTTCCCTTCTATGATGCTACTATCTTAAAATAATTATAGCAGATGCTGAGAAACCTAAACATGCTCAAGTCCTCTTCCTCCTCACCCAATTACGTTTTTCATCTTTCTGTACCATTTGTTGTTCTCTCTCACTGTTGGCCTGGATGAGAACAGTGTGCAACAGCCATGCCACAGTCTGAATGTGCTTTTGTCTTTAAAATTCCTGACAAACAAATCAGTCCATTATCTTTTGATTTAGCCTTGCTCAAGTCCTCAGGACACAGGCAGAATGCAGTTTGATTCTTCATCAAAACATCACATGAAAGCCCATCCCACTTCCTAACAGAGACCTTCTTTGCCTCTGAAACCTCCTGAGTTGGGCTTCCATGTCAGCATTTCTGTCAGCATCCTGGTCTTCCAAGCTCTTATTAGGATGCTCCTTTCAGCTCAGCTTACACAATCCTAGCGCTTTCCTAGCACATATTTCCACACTCTTCCACAATCTTTGTGCAAATCAGTTTCAAGCACATAAGAACCACATGGTCAGGTTTATTACAGCAGTGGCCCTAGTCCTTGGGACCAATTTTATATAACAGTTACCTTTCTAGTTTCTTTGACAAGAGCAACTTAAGGAAGGAAGGCTTTATATTGACTCAGCATTTCAGGGTGTAGCCCATCATGGTATGGAAGGCATGGTGGTAGCCATCTGTGCTGTCAGTAGTCTGAGGTGGCTGGAGGATTCACAAGCAGAAAGGAAGATGCAGGGAGATGACTGCTGATGCTCAGCTTTCCGCTTTTGTTTTTTTCCAATGTGAGAAACCAACCAATGTGATGGTGTCACCTACATTCTTGCCAGTTCTTCACCCTCAGTAAAGCTGTTCTGGAAATGCCCTTACAGGCATGCCCAGGAGTATGTTTCCATGGCAATTTAAATCTAGTCAAGTTGACAATAAGACTATCACATATAACATATATGAAACTTGACTCAAGGCCAAGCATAGTGGCTCATATATGAATATCCCCAGAATTTGGAAACCCAAAGGCAGAAGTTTGAGGCTAGTCTAGGGTACAGAGTGAAATTCTCTTTCAAAACCACAAAAAAAAATTTAATTCAAAACTTATGAGAGACTTAAATTAAATGTAAAACTACTAGGGAAAAAATAGAGAAAAATTCCATATTAGTCTGGGCAACTATTTTTCCACTATAATACCAAAATCAAGGCAACAGAAGCAAAAATTAGAGTGATGGGTATATATTAAAAGGTATACACATAGTAAAAAAAAATCCACATAGTATAGAGATAACTTATGGTGTGGGAAACTACTTGCAAACACCTGATAAGAAGTTAATATCCAAAATATGTAAGAAACTCAACCCAACAATAAAAACATAAAAGTCTATGGAGATTATGGTGGCACATATCTTTAATCCTAGCACTAGGGAGGCAAAGGAAAGCAGATCGCTGAGTTCTGAGTTCAAGGCCACCCTGGTCTAGAAAGCAAATTCCAGGACAGCCAGGGCAACTGACACTGAGAGAAACATTTAATAAATGGGACCTCCTGAAACTGAGAAGCTTCTGTAAGGCAAAGGACATGGTCAATAAGGCAAAATGGCGGCCTACAGAATGGGAAAAGATCTTCAACAACCCCACATCTGACAGAGGGCTGATCTCCACAATATATAAAGAACTCGAGAAACTAGACCTCAAAAAAACCATGTAATCCAATTTGAAATTGGGGTAAAGATCTAAAAAGAGAATTCTCAACAGAAGAATCCCAAATGGCCAGAAGACATTTAAGGAACTGCTCAATATACTTAGTCATCACAGAAATGCAAATCAAAATGACACTGAGATACCATCTTACACCTGTCAGAATGTCTAAGAGCAAAAACACTGATGAGGGCTTATGTTGGAGAGGATGTGGAGCAAGGGGAACACTCCTCCACTATTGGTGGGAGTGCAAACTTGTACAGCCATTTTGGAAATCAGTATGGTGATTTATCAGAAAATTAGGAATCAACCTACCTCAAGACCCAGCAATCCCACTCTTGGGCATATACCCAAAAGATGCTCAACCATACCACAAGGACATTTACTCAACCATGTTCATAGCAGCATTATTTGTAATAGCCAGAACCTAAAAACAACCTAGATGCCCCTCAACAAAAGAATGGAGAAAAAATGTACATATTCATAATGGAGTGTTACTTAGTAGTTAAAAAAAAAAGCAATGACATCATGAGATTTGCAGGCAAATGAATGGAACTAGAAAAAAATCATCCTGAGTGAGGTAACCCAGACCCAGAAAGAAAACATGGTATGTACTCACTCGTAAGTGGATATTAGATGCAAAGCAAAAGATAACCAGGCTACAATCCACAACCCCAGGAAAGCTGGGTAAAAAGGTGGGTCCTAAGAGGGTCACACATGGATAGCCCCAAGAAGGGGAAATGTCTAAGTCCTCCTGGGTAAACTAGGAGGTGGGTAGAGGGGAGCAGATGGGGAGTAGGGACATGAGGAAACAAAATGGCTTCAGTTGGGGGAGAGACGGAGAGGGAGAGCAATGAAAGAGATATCTTGACAGAGGGAGCTATTATGGGTTTAGGGAGAAACCTGGTACTGGGGAAATCACCAGGAACCCACAAGAATGATCCCAGCTAAGACTCCTAGCAATGGTGGAGAGGGTGCCTGAACTAGCCTTCACCTGTAGTCAGATTGGTGACTACCCTAATTATCATCAAAGAACCTACATCCAGTGACTGATGGAAGCAGATGCAAAGACCCACAGCTAAGCACTTGCCCAAGCTCCTGGAGTTCAGTTGAAGAGAGGGAGGAAGTATCCTAAGCAAGGCAGGTCAGGATCATGATGGGGAAAACCACAGAGATAGCTGACCCAAGTAGTGGGAGCTCGTGGACTTTGGATTGACAGCTAGGGAACCTGTATGGGAGCCAAACTAGGCCCTCTGAATGTGGGTAACAGTTGTGTGGCTTAATCTGTTTGTGGGGCCACTGGGCAGAGGGACCAGGACTTATCCCTGGTACAAGAGCTAGCTTTTTAGAGCCCATTCCCTATGGTGAGATGCCTTGCTAAGTCAGGATCCAGAGGGGAAGGGCTTCTTCTTCCTGCCCCAACTTGGTATGCCAGCCTGTGTTGATTACCCAAGAGAGGCCTTACCCTCTGTGAGGAGTGGATGGGGGTTGGGGGGAGAGAGTGAGAAAAGGGCAGGGAGGGGGAACTGTGGTTGGTATATAAAATGAAAAAAAAATAAAATGTTAAAAAAAAAGAAAAACCAAATACATAAATAAATGTCTGATTAAAAATTGAACAATAGGGGTTATAGAGATGGCTCCGAAGTTAAGAACACTGGCTGCTCTTGCAGAGGACCTGGGTTCAATTCCCAGCAACCACATGGTGACTCACAACTGTCGGGTCCAAAGGCAACTCCAATTCCTCAAACTCCAAAAGGCAGTACATGTGTCCAGAAATGACAGTTTTGGCCCAGCACAGACTGGACTATTGAGGGATTTCTGGCAGTTAGACAAAGGCCAGCATTTGTCAGGAACTTGTGAAGTGGGTTTTTTGTCTCCAAAATGAGACATTTCTCTTGCCTTTGGTAGAAAAACTCCTTTGGTAGAAGCTCTCCACTGACATAGACCTGTGGTGGCCATCAGCATATCAAAGTTCACGCTAGTCTCCAGGCTCCTATGCCCCCTTCTCACAAGGAAACACCTGAGGTATATTTCAGAGCTCCCACACTAGCCTCCTATCCCTTCTCACCTCAGATCTTCGCTCTTTTCACACTCCCTGCCCATATTCTGTCTCTTGCTATGCTGCTGTCTCCAGTATTCTCCATCTTCCTGTGTTCTATTCCTGCTTCCCTAGTCCTGGCCATGTTCAGTCTGTGTTTCTTTCTCTCTGCTCTGGACTCTTCCAAATGTCTCTAGCTGTTCTTTCTCTATTATTTACAATAAAAAAAAAAAACTTCCCCCTAATGAAGTGGCCACGTCAGCAGTTTCTTTACTGCACACCTTTCACACAAGAACAATCTGTAACTCCAGTCTCAATGGATCCCACATGCTCTTCTGGCTTTGGGGGCATTGCACACCCATGTGGTAAATGACATACATACAAGCAAAGCACCCATACACGGAAAAAATATTTTTTAAAAAAATTGAGAAAGGACTTGAATAATAAGCATTTCTCAGAAGACATACACATTAAACAGCTATACTAAAAAGTGCTTGGCAACACTAATCATAAAACTACATGATATGTTTTATACATGTTGGGATGATGGTTATCAAAATATGAAAGGTAGGTGAGCAAAAGGGGGAAATGCATTCCATTGATGGGGATGTAAACTAATATGACTGTTATGGGAAACAATATACTATTATAGGGTACCTAAAGAGAAAAATTCCCAAGATGCCTGATTAAGTCATATAGGGTCTTTATTTACCACCAATGGGGCTGTCCCAGGCAGAGTAGCAGGAAGCAGCCTCAATTTCCAGATTGTTCAAGTTTTTAAAGGCAAAAGTTGCAATTGTGACTTATGCAAAATGGCAGCTCTGGATATTTGCATTGAGCAAGCATTATTTATAGAAGCAGAGAGAGAACAGTAAGCGGCGCTCATAACCTTTAGGTCAGGAACATATTTTATAGGAATTTATGCCTGGTCTAGAGACCAGTTTACTCAAAATGGTTTTAGCAATTAAAGTATTCTTAGGAATACTTTTGTGAGATGGCATAACTATGGTTCAGTAGCCCACAGCATAGCCCACTTCTATGAGAATGAGTTGGATCACAGATTAACAATCTAGGGGATTTAATTTTAGGGTCCATGGTATCTATAGCTGTTGTAGAATATTAGTTGAAGATGTGTTACATTTGTTTATGCTATGGAACTTTTATTTAATGATGCAAAGATGTATTGCATTCTTTATGTTGCATTTGTTTAACTCTGTGAAGCTGTGTTACTTTGCCTGTCTAAAACACATGATTGGCCTAATAAAGAGCCGAACAGCCAATAGCTAGGCAGGAGAAATAATGGACTGGCAGGCACAGAGAATAAATATGAGGGAGAAATTTTGGAAGAAAAGATTGATAATTGAGAACAGGAGGAGGAGAGGAAGACATCAGAGGCCAGCCACCCAGCTACAGCAAGCCATGGAGTAAGAAGTAAAGAAAGGTATATAGAATATAGAAAGATAAAAGCCCAGAGGCAAAAGGCAGATGGATAATTTAAGTTAAGAAAAGCTGGCTAGAAATAAGCCAAGCTAAGGATGGGCATTCACAAGAAAGAATAAGTATCCGTGTGATTATTTGGGAGCTGGGTGGTGGAAACACCTCCCCCCCAAGAGTAAAGAGTAAAAACAACCAACAACATATGGTGTCTTTTTCTTTTAATTGGCTAGGAAGAATACAAAAGGGTAGATACTGACATTCATGAACAAGCATTAGGATGCATAAAACAGGAAGACAGAGAAAAACAAACACCTGCATTATCCAGGTAAAACTTGGTAACCATGAAGTAAGTCATTCAGTCAGTTCCCAGCCCCTATCTTGAGTAGCCCTTTTCTGTAAGGTTTTGTAATTCTCTGATTTTTAACAGGCACTTGTAATACTAAAGGAGCTGGAGGCCAGCATGAGCCTTTGTATGTCTATAGGCACAATAGGTAGCCACCTCTTCCTTCTGCCAGAGATAAGGGAAGCAATTCCCTTTGGTAGAGGGATATCAGTTTCCTTTGGACCTAGCATCCCACCTTTTGTTGATGATAAGGGGTGATATACTCTCTTCTGTAACTACTTATCAGCTGAAATTAGGATATCATTGTTGGGACTTACCAAGTCTGGAATGCTAGTCTAAGGCCAGAAGGGGATTCAGGCAACGGTGGGGCATTTTTTTCTTCAGAAGCATCTGGTTCATTGACCCATCCTGAAGAGACAGGGAGCAATCATATTGGCTAGACTAATATATATTGGCTTTCAGGACATCCAGGGCTTGCCAATTTTGCAGGACCAGGGCTGGTGTGGTGTAAGTAGTTTGGGAACAGTATGCTAGAGACAGCAGTTGATTCCTGGATGGTGTTTGAAAATCATTAGAATTTTCTATTGCAGTGAATAGACACCATGACCACGGCAACTTTTATAAGGTAAAACATTTAATTGGGGTGGTTTGTGTGCAGTTTCAGATATTCAGTCCATTATCATCATGATTGGGAGCATGGCGGTGTGCAGGCAGACATGGTGCTGGAGCTGAGAATGTGACATCTTGCAGGTAACAGGAAGTCAGTTGTGACACTGGGAAGTATCCTGAGCATGGGAAACCTCAAGGCCTCCCCACAGTGACACATTTCTTCCAACAAGGCCATACCCACTGCAACAAAGCCACACCTCCTAATAGTGCCACTCCCTGATGTTTAGCTGGGAACTTTGCTTCAGCCTCACTCCTCCCTCTCCAGACCCCACCCTCAGAAAGCCTAGCGAGCGGTGGCTCCTCCCCTGGAGCAGCTCAAAGACTGTGCCTACAGGGTATTTAAGGGCCCCTCCTTGGGAACAGCAGTGTGATTTCTCCTTCCTCTGAGATCACCCGGCAATGCTTTGCTCAGATTCAACCTGATCTTATTAATTTGACTTGATTTGGCTTTATTGCATTGGCAGAGAATCCCACAACTGGGGATTCAAGGTACTTATCAACTTGTGCTGATAAAGTTGAGTCTTTCTCACAACCATGTGGCTGTGCGGAGCCACTCTCCCTCTTACCCATCCAGCCTCCACCACACCGGACCAACTCTTGGCCTGGGAAGTTACCCATTCCCAAACCAAAAGCCTACAAGGGATCTGGGACCCCTTCCAAGTCCTTGACTACTTCTGGCCAAGGCTGCTGCAGCACCAGGTAACTCCAGCTGGTCCAGAGCAGAAACAGTCCCTGCCTTTGGGATTCCCCGATGTGAGAGACATTCTTCACAGAGGCAATCCCACACACCACTCCCAGCCATAGGTTTACAGAACCAGACACAGTTCTGAACCCTCCAGTCTCCAGAAAAAAAAGGCTTGTGAATGGGTATTTGGGGTCCAAGTTCAATCCCCAGACACCCTTGGGGTGTCTCCTACAAAATTTATCCAAATTGGGGCTACCTCACACCATATGTTGGTTTGAGCTCCCTCATCCAGGGTTACAAGCTTTGCACTCTCGTCCCCTCCCCTATTCTCTGTCTGCATCTCCGCTCCCTCTTCCCTGCTCATCTGCCTGCCTGCCTCTCTTGCCTGCACTCCAAGACCACCTTTCACTCAGTCACTCTCCCAGTTTCCCCAGTGCACTAACTCTGCTGTTCCTGCTCTTTTCTCTTAGTGGCACACCTCGGCAGGGCCCAACGAAGGGTGCCCACTTTGACTTGGCTCACCAGGCTTCCCTGGTGTTTGGTCTGGCCGCTCTAGGATTGATTCTTCCCGCAATAGATTCATTCTGTCTGCTCCTGACTGCTCTCCCACCCTAAACTGCATAAATGTCTCATTCCTCTGCTCTTGTAGCCTACAGATCTCATTATCACTCTCAACTTCCTAACTCCAAAGAAGTCTTTTATTTCTATGGTTTCTTATACTGTAAAGTCTTATTTCAGGATTTTAAAGTTGATCATCTGATACGGTTTTTCACGAAAAGTTTTGTCTGTCTTTCTGTTAAAAAAAAAAGTCTCATCTATGCTGTTTGTATGGATGAATCTGTGCCTATATGTTTGCTTCAGACTCAGTAGGATGTGTAAATGTGTGGCCACTACATTCTTGTTTCTGACTGGTCTTAGATGCCTGAGTGTACATGTTCCGTGTGTCAGCCATTGCTATTGCGGCTAGCTGCCTGGGCTCCGATTTCACCTCTGGAGTTTTCTGGTCCTGAATCTTACGGGATGACAGAAAAAGTTATTTTATACTGTTCTACCCTATTAAACAAAAAGCAGTGAAGAAACTGGGAATGGTTTAAAATCTGTAAAACTGGTAACTTCAGATTGAAACTGCTCTGGAAAACACCACGTGGTCAGCCACTACCTTCATTAAATACAGCATGTAGGCAGCCACCATTTTGACTAAGGTTGAAAAAGAGGGAGGTCATATGACTTCACTGACATCTTAAATAAAGGTGACCACATGGAGTGGCCCCACCAAGGAGACACTAGGTCTCCGATACATTTTAGATTAACATAGATTTCTGTATAATTCCTGTCCTGCCCTAAAAACAAGGTTTATAAAAGAAAGGATTTAAAACAATGCTGGTTTACTGAGGTATCAAAGCTGCACCTCCATACATCCATGTACAGGGATGTATCTTGCTGACAGCCAGATTTTGTAACATAAGAGCAATCCCCTTGTTATTGATTTTAAAACACAAAATTGCTCACAATGTTAAGACTTGGTTTTGCCTTCTACAGATTATGATTATGTTCTATGTGTTAGGACCACAGCTGAACACCAGAGACTGAGATATTCCTATTTTATGATACAGCAAGAAAATGACCTAAACAGTCTGACAAAGGGTCTCTCCTTATCTAAGGTCTATTCAGGCTAACAAAGACTAATTTAAAAATATATGTCTAACCTTCTTGCTTTTACTAACATTGGTAAACTATAGCTAATTTGCTAAACTAAGTCATACAGAAAACTGTTATGTCTTATAATGTTGTGCTAAGATATACAAGTTAACTGTCAGTTAGCTCATAAATGATCAACTTCTTTGATATGTCCGGATTTAGCTTATATATATATATGTGTGTGTGTGTGTGTGTGTGTGTGTGTGTGTGTGTGTGTTCTTAAAGTTAAGCTTAAACAACATTTGTCCAGTTTAGGTATACCTAAAAGATAATGATCCCCTGATCCTCAAATGCTTCAGAGATCTGAAAGTATGGCATTTTAATAAAAAAAGCTTCTCATGATTAGAGGCATGCCAGCTCCTGGTAGCATCCTGTATCTCCTCCAAGAAAGACGGATGGCCACCAAAGAACTTCCACCTGGAGCTTGCTTTAAATGTAGCAAAGCCAGCCACGGAGCCAAAAACTGCTTTGCAACTTAACTGCTGCCAAGACCCTGTGCAGACTGTGAACAAGCAGGACGCTGGGGAATTGATTGCCCCACTTTGCCAAGACAAAGTAGGCTGGTCTATTCCTACGCCACAGAAAAGTCAGTCAGATCTTCTGAGCTTAGCAGCTGAAGACTGGTACTGCCTAGGGACTTTTATCTTCAACAACCATGGAGAAACCTGGAATAGCTGCCTAGGTAGCTAGAAAGCTGTTTCACTTCTGCTTACTCAGGTGAAATTTATCCTTCTCAGACCTGATGGTGTTTGTTGACTAGGGCACTGACAGATTTACCAATTTAACAGCTCTAACCCCCAAAGCCACAAGGCTACAACTACCTTAGTTCATTAGTTTGCACCATTCACATGCTCCATAGCACAGGATAAATAGCTTTTAGATGTAACTTCAGAGGTTCAGAGTTTTAGCACTGATAAATGTAGTTTTGATAGACTGAAAAAGCATTGACTACAAACAATTTTCAGTTCTTAAATTTCTGAAGATTTTACTGGTCCCAGCTTTTAGGACTTCACAGAGTCTTTTTCAGTATTACTGTATCGTCTCCAGCCACATATGGCAAAACTCTCCTGGAAAGCCAACTCCTCCCCCTCTGAAACAGTTAACATTAGGGAGGATATGAAAGCCTGCAGGGATGTTCAACTCTGTTCCTCCTCCCTAGCTCTTCAGCCTCCCTCCCTCCCTCCTCCTCCTTTGCTTGCTCAACTTCTTTTGTTCAGAGAATTTCCTCTGGTTCTCTTCTTTTTTGTTGTTTTGTTTTTTTCAAGACAGGGTTTCTCTGTGTAGTTTTGGTGCCTGTCCTGGATCTCGCCCTGTAGACCAGGCTGACCTCAAACTCACAGAGATTTGCCTGGCTCTGCCTCCCAAGTGCTGGGATTAAAGGCGTGTGCCACCTGGCTTGGTTGTCTTCTAAGTATAGACTTAGAAGTGTGTTTCATTGGGCTGAAACCAGGCCCTAAGAAAAATGCTCATACCCTTTAACCATAGCCTTTTGCTATGACACTGAGAAGTAAATCTGTTTCAGCTGTTTCACAGACACCTGCATGTTCCTAGGAAAGAGTCCTACTACCGTATCAAGGAATCTGGACTGGTGAATCAGTCTCTAGACAGATCCACTCCTCCTGCCAGACTTGTGCCAAGGCCAACCCGCAGAGGGCCCTCTAGATACGCCAGCCCCAGCACCAGTTCCAAGGACACCAACTGGGTGAGTACTGGCAGGTTGATTTCACCCACATGCCCACCCATAAAAAGCTTGGTTATCTCTTAACTCTTACTGACACCTTTACAGGATAGATGAAGGCACTCCTCACCACCAGGAAAACAGCAGATGTGATGGCTCAGGTACTCCTGAAACACATCATCCCTCAATTTGGCATGCCATCCCCCCAAGCTCCTGAGACAACAGTGCTGGTACCACCTCTCCCGACTCAAGTGGGCACCTACACAAGATAAATGGACACATTGCCATTTCATTCTTTCTGGCAGTCTTCATTCTTCCTATGGCTACCCCTGTACATAGGGCTGATGTTAATAATCTGGTTTTTTTTTCCCTAGCAACTTGTGTCCTCTGCTTCCTCAAGGAACTGATACCTGAGGTCTCCAGATGACAGTTAACTGAATGCTTCTTCCCCTACACCTCCCTCTGAGCATGTGCCCACTGACTCCTGACTTCCCCTTTCCACATCGTCCCATGCCAGCAGGAAGTACACAGACTTGAACGGCACACATATATCCAAGAAGGTTGGGATGTTTAACTGGAAACTTCACTTGGGCCCCACTCCTCCCTCTCCAGACCCTGCCCTCCAAAAGCTCAACATTCAGTAGCTCCTCCCCTGGACCTGCTCAAAGACTTCACTACAGGGTATTTAAGGCCCCCTCCTTGGGAGCAGCAGTGTGATTTCTCTTCCTCCCAAGATCACCCAGGAATGCTTTGCTTAGATTAAATCTGGTTTTATTCATCTGGCTTGATTTGGCTTATTGTATCAGTAAAGAAACCCACAACCAGGGATTCAAAATACTTATCACCTATGAGATAAGTATGGGGGCCAATTAGATTTAAATAGTGTCTGTCAGCTGAGTAGAAATCTGCTGGGACAGATATAGACTAGGAGCAGAAATCAAGGGGCATAGGAGAAAACCTTACACTTGAAACTTTCAGGCCTGTGATCCTGGTAAGACCAGGGGAAGGAAAGACCCCACGCCCAGGAATAGGCAGTAGGCAGGAAAGCTTAAGCTGTTGACTGACAAGAGTACTTATCTGGAGTCTGTTTGACCTGTGACTATGATAATAGTATCCAGTGCTTTCCAAGGCTAGATTATTAGCTTAAAAGGACTCTGTGGTGATATTTTATCTGTGTGTCCCAATGAAGTTTATCTGAGGATCAGAGGAAAAAGCCAGCCACTATAGTAAACATAGAGGTCAGGCAATGGTAGCACATACCTTTAATCCTGTCACTCGGAAGACAGAGATCTGTCTCTGTGAGTTCAAGGCCACACTGGGAACAGAGCCAGGCATGGTAGTACATACCTTTAATCCCAGCACTAACCATGAAGGTCTAGAGGTCTGTATAGACAGACAGGAAGTGACAGATCTGGGAAGGAAAAGGAAGTGATATAGCTGGGTGGGGAGAGGAAATGAGATGGCAGAACAGAAAGGCATATAGGTGTGGGTATACAGGAAGTAGGTCACTTTGGAAGCTGTGGAGTTGGTGAGGTAAGGTTAGCTATGGCTTTTCCTATTCCTCTGATCTCTCAAGTTTTAATCCTAATATCTGGCTCCAGGTTTTTTATTAATAAGACCTGTTAGCACTTTGTCCTACAATTGGAATCCAGGAGAGACAGGAAAGAGAAAGGCCGAGTTGGGGAGACGCTAGCCAGCTGCCCAAGGAACAAAATGCCAGCAGACCAGTAAAGCTACGGCACATGTGACAATACATAGATTAATAGAAATGGGCTGAGTTTAGTTATAAGAGCTAGCTAGCAAGAAAATTGAGCCATAGACCATGACCATACAGTTCATAATTAATATAAGCCTCTGTGTGTTTACTTTGGTCTGAGCGGCTGCAGGACCAGGTAGGACACAGGAAAACTTCCAGCTACAGGACTCCATTGACTGATATGTTAAAACTCTGAACTTGTCAAGTCCTAACACCATGTTTCATGTTTAAGTCTCATTTTTCACATACCTTAAATCATTTCCTCAGACCCTTACAACTTGTATTTACGTACCTTAAATTACTTCCTTAGACTTTCACAACTTATATAAACTTTAAACCTTTTTTTTTCCATCCAATTATTTACTGTGAAACATAGGTGGCTGATTACTGAGAGCCATCATTGAAAAGCAAATTCTTTTAGATAAAGGAACAGAAAAAGTAAGTTAGTTATAGCTGCATGATAGCTTGAGTTTGTGTTTACATCGAAACTTGTTTTTTGTGAGCTTACCTCTTTCCATATGAAGCCTGTTTGCAGAGTAAATAGGTTTGTGAGTCTGCCTTTCTCAGCAGGAAACCAAGTACCTCTAGAAAAAGCAAGGCCTGACTTTTACATAGGAAAATGACTAACCAGACAGCTGCAGTTTTGGGGGAAGAGCTGGCTGCTTGTTGTTGCTAAGTAGGTAAAGTTACAGCTAGCCATCAACATCTGCAGGAATCTGAGGATAAATTTGAGCAGGAAGTATAATCCAAATCACCTCTGTATCAATTAAAATGACAAGAGACTTATTAACTCCCTATGCAGTTACCTTAGGCTCCTCCATGGTAGTCTCAATGGCTTTGTTGGGGGCAGAAGTCTTTGGCCATCACACAGGACAGCATTAAGTCTTAACTGCCAGACTCAGAAGGTCTGAGAGATTTTCCTGTGGATGAGGAACTGAAGGACTGGCCTACTTTGACAAGTCAAAGAAAGGCAGTCAATTCTCCATTGTACTGCTTGTCTACAGTTTGGGCAGGGTCCTGGCAGTGGGCAAGGCAAAGGGAAATTCTTCAATCAATGGCCAGTTTTGCCACATTTGAAGGAAGCTCCTGGTGGAGTTTGTTTGTGTGCCTTCATCATCTTTGGAGGAAACCTTAGGGCTGCCTCTAGGAGTTGGCATTTCTGTATACCACGGGAAGGCATTGGTTCTTTGTTTTGTTTTTGTTGTTGTTTTTGTTTTTTAATTAAACACCTTAAATGCCATATTTAGTAGATCTCTGAGGGGTTTGAGGGACATCATCTAATCTATTCAGCACACCTGATTTTAAATAAAGTATACTTGATTTTAGTTACTTGCTTAAGACTTAACCTTGATAACATATACAGAAGGCTAAAGGTTGTTCCTATAATTGAATTACATTTGTGGTTAGCATGACTACAAGCATAGTTCTTAGCACATTAAAGAATTTGTTCATTTAGAAGATGACTGAGCATTAACTTGCATGTCTTAATTGTGAGAGACCAGCTCCCACCTTTTAAAGGGTTCTTAGGTGGAGGAGAGAGGAATTAAGAAATGACAGATAGAAAGAGAGACCTAGACAATGAGAAGATTGCTTCAGGAAGCCCAACAGCCTCATCCTTTATTGAAAAAAAGCTTTTTATAATATGCCAAGGGAAGAGGCAAAAGGCCTGCCCCTTGCAAGATCAAAGCACATCGTACAGCCACATGTAGACCCTTCCAAATACCTGGTAAACATGCCCATGGCCAAATCATCTCCTTATGAAGCCCTGCTGGGTAAAGCAAGCTCAGATTATCTAACCCTAAGTAAGTTCTCACTAGGAAGCCTTAAACTGTTTACAACAAATTAGTAGCTTTAAAAAGATAAGAATTTTAGCCGGGCGGTGGTGGTGCACGCCTTTAATCCCAGCACTCGGGAGGCAGAGCCAGGCGGACCTCTGTGAGTTCGAGGCCAGCCTGGGCTACCAAGTGAGTTCCAGGAAAGCCACAAAGCTACACAGAGAAACTCTGTCTCAAAAAAACAAAAAAAAAAAAAAAAAAAAGAATTTTATAGTTTTATTCCTATTAAGTTTGAGTCTTAAAATTTTGAGTTGAGAATTTAATTGAAGATCTTTTACCATTAAAATGAAACTTTACACCATAAATACTGTCCTTAGAGAGACTGGGAACTATACTTTCCTGATCCTTTCATAGTGTACCCTTACAGAATCATTTTCTTATATGACTTAGTTTATACAAATACCTAAAAACTTAATTGTGGTGATATATTGTGCACCCTAATAAACTTGCCTAAGGATCAGAGGACACAGCCAGCCACTAGATTAGACACAGAGGCCAGACAGTGGTGGCACACACCTTTAATCCTATCACTCAGGAGGCAGAGAATGTCTGGATCTCTGTGAGTTCAAGGCCACACTGGAAACAGAGCCAGACAGTGGTGGCACACAATTTTAATCCCAGTACTGGGAAGCACACAAGCCTTTAATCCCGGGAAGTGATGGCAGGGTGGAGAAAGGTATATAAGGCATGAGGAAACAGGAAATAAAGCAATTCAGCTGAGACCCCTTCGGGTGAGGACTCAGAGGCGTTCAGTCTGAGGATTTGTGGAAACAGGATCGGCTGAGGAGTTGGCAAGGTAAAGTTGGTTGTGGCTTGCTCTGCTTTTCTGATCTTTCAGCTTTCACCCTAATATCTGGCTCTGTGTTTTTTATTATAAGACCTTTTAAGATTTGAACAACACTTAATAAAGTTAGTAAAGACATCGAGTTTAGACATACATGTCCAGGCTAGTTTCTGTTAGCCTGAATATGCCTTAGAAATTTACAAACCTTATTTATCAAACATGCCCAATTTATTAAACATATGTTGTTTCTTATCTAAATTTTTCTAGAGCTCTGGTATTGAACACAGCAAAAACATAAGTGGTTAGACATACATCTCTAAGTCAGTTTCTGTTAACCTTAGTAGATCTTTATAGTCTTGGGAATATATAAAGCTTAATCAGGATGGTGGTGAAATCACATGACATGTCCTCTCTTTAACCTTAGTAAAGATGGCTGCCAGCCACATGCTTGCTATTTACCCCAAGGTGAGCTCACCAGACACACACACACATCATTTTTATTTCTCCTTAAAAAAAAAAAATCTATTTTTCTAAACAAGAGTTGAATCCAAGTTACCTATAAGCATGTTGTAGATTTTTAACTATCAACCCTTGGGTTACAAGTTTTAAGCTAATTTTTGTTACAGATGTTACAATTTTTAAAATCATATCCAGTGATTTTATACAAAAAGTTTACACAATATTATTACAAATCTTGAGATGAAGTTTATACTTTAGCAAAAGTTTTGTTTGTTTGTTTGTTTGTTTTGGGTTTGGTTTTTGGTTTTGAGACAGGGTTTCTCTATGTAACAGCCCTAGCTGTCCTGGGACTCACTCTGTAGATGTAGAGGCTGGCATTGAACTCACAGAGATCCACCTGCCTCTGCCACCCAAGTGCTGGGATTAAAGGTGTGCACCACCACCTGGCGCAAAAGTTTTAAAGAGTTAAATTAAACCAACAAAGAGTATGAGATAAACCAGAATAATCCCTAATGGGAAGTTTACTTTTTAGCTGTTTAAAGTACATAGTGTCTTTTCCTGGCTGTTCTGTTTTGTTTCCTTCTCCCCAGTCAGGTAGCCCATCTGACCTAGGATGGAGATTTTTTTGTTGTTGTTGTTTTTTTTGAGACAGGGTTTCTCTGTGTAGCTTTGCGCCTTTCTCAGAACTCACTCTGTAGCCCAGGCTGGCCTCAAACTCAGAGATCCTCCTGGTTCTGCCTCCTGAGTACTGGGATTAAAGGCATGCACCACCACCATCTGGCATAGGGTGGAGATTTTTAAGGAAACTTTTAAATAAGCCTGCTTGGGTCAGGGAAGGGAAGGCCATAACCCAACTCCAGAGCCAGCCTTTTTATAGATTAGAAGAGCATAAGACAATATTTTATTATGAACCACACCCAAAAGACACCTGAATTTCTGCAAAACTGAATTTGGTGACCAGAGGGAGGGGACCAGAGCAAGCAGAGATCAGAGAAGGCTCAGCCATAAGACAGGAGCAGGAAGCAAAGAGGGTTAAAGATAAGAGACTTTGGGATCATCTGTGTGTGTCGTGTGTCCATTGTCACAATCTGTGACAATTTGGAGATCTAGTGCCCATCAAGCTGCAAGTCCGGGGTTCAGGCTAACTGCAGCAGCACAGCAAGCGGCGGGTGGTGGAGCAGAGGGCCTATGATGCCTGTGGGAGCTGCCAAACAGGATTGCCTGTGTCACCCTAGTCGGACTGGGGTGGGGGCAGAAGCAGCCAGAGAGAGCCCAATGGTTAGAGACAGGAGCCAACTGAGAGACGGAGCTAGTGGGAAAGAAGTCATCCTTCACAAGCAGAGGAAGTGGGAGTAGCTTAGAGGAAAAGATGCAGACAGGAGCTTTGGTGGTGTGCTGTGGATTATTGATTGATAAATAAGACACTGATTGGCCAGTAGCCAGAAAGGAAGTATAGGTGGGACAAAGAGAGAGGAGAGGTCTGGGAAGTGGAAGGCTGAGGCAGAGAGATGCTGCCACCATGAGAAGATGTTAAGATACCGGTAAGCCACGAGCCACATGGCAACTTATAGATGAATAGAAATGGGTTAATTTAAGGTATAAGAACAGCTAGCTAGAAGCCTGAGCCATTAAGCCAAACAGTTTAAATAATATAAGCATCTGTGTGTTTATTTTATAAGTGGGCTGTGGGACTGCAAGGGCTTGGTGGGACCTGGAGAGAAACTCTCCAGCTATAGTGATGAGAGAATTGCTATATCTTAGAGGCCTAGGAGGTTATAGAGAAGTGCCCAGTGTCCCTGCCAGACTTAGACAGCAGGCTCAGGTGAGGCAACAAGAGGGACAGAGACAGAGCAGGCAGATCCTAGGGGGAGATGCAAGTGGTTTGCCATGGCTAGGGACAGAGCAAGCTCCAAGAGGGAGCTGGGAGACAGGGCTAGTGAAGAGGCAGCCAGGAGCAGTTTAGAGGCCCAGGAAGGTGTAGAGAAGCGTTCTAGTGTGACTTTTGTAGTGGTAGTGGGCTCCAGGAGCCAACAGAAATAGAGCATGTAATTATATGCTGACACTTACCCAAGTACCAGGAGACAGCATCCATGAGGTTCGGTTTCCCATGTCTGCCTGTGTAGTCAGAAGTTTTCCTGTCCTGACCACCCACTCCTCATCCTGGTAGCTGTTTCTAAATTACCACACAGAGACTTAATATTACTTATAAATGATCAGCCATTAGCTCAGGCTTGTTACTAGCTAATTCTTGCATTTAAATTAACCCATATTTCTATTTATGCTTTGCCATGTGGCTCATGGCTTGTTACCTCATTTTCTACATGTCCTGCTTGCTTGACGGCTGGCTGGCATCTCCTCTAATTCTGGCCTCCTTTTTTCCCCATCATTCTCAGTTTGGCATTCCCACCTAATTTCCTTCCCAGCTACTGGCATGGCAGCTTTTTATTAACCAATGAGAGTAATACATATTCACAGTGTGCAGAAGAATTATTCCACAGCATGCCTATAACTGGAAAAGATTAATGGGGGCATAGAAACATAGGCAAGGAACAAAAACAATGAAAACTAATCCAACAAACACAGGACACAGATTGGTGGTCCCCAAGACAAAGCAGATCCTGAGAGTGTGCAGCAGGCGTCCTGGCCACAATTCTGGACTTAGAAATTCTTACCATGTGTCCAGCTTTTTCCACAAGTCCCCCAACTGGTGCCTAAGAAAGCCCAGAAACCTGAAATGTGGGTTTATTGTAAACCTGAAACCTAGGTTTAACTTACCTTTGGAGGTACTGAATACAGATGAAGATGGGCTCCTTCAAAAGGTTTTAGGGAGCAAGTTGGTGAGGTGTAGTTAATTCCTGAGGCCAAGGATTGTCATCTCCATGGCCTCCTCTAGGACTGACAGCCCTTATTCTTGCCTAGGAGGAGCCCCACCTCAGGGGTCTGGAGGAGGGTCTTCTCCTCAGAGATCTTGGCAGAACCTCCAAATATTAAGGAGTACCTGAAGGGAAAAACTCCCCTAGTGCCTGAATAAGTCATATGGAGTATTTGTTTACCACTGGTGGGACTGCCCCAGGCAGAGGAGCAGGAAGCAGCCTCAACTTCCGGTTTGCTCAAGTTTCTAAAGGCAAAAGCTGCAATTGTGACTTATACAGAAAGGCAGCTCTGGATATTTGCAGTAAGCAAGCACTGTTTCCAGAAAGAGAGAGAGGAGTGAGCAGTTAAGTGGCCAGGTAGTTCTCATAACCTTTAGGTCAGGGAAACACTGTATAAGAATTTATGGCTGGCCCAGAGACAAGTTTACTCCAGAATTTTATGGCTCATCCAGAGAACCAGTTTATTCTAAGAATTTATGGCTGTTCTAAGTAACCAGAGACCAGTTTGCCCAAGACAGTTTTATCAATTAAAGTATTCTTAGGAATACTTTCATGAGATGGCATAACTATGGTTCAGTAGCCCACTACAATATTACAATATAAATTTTTCAAAAATTAGAAACAAGGCTATCATGTGACCCAGATATCCAACCATTTGGCTGTATATGTACATAAGTATGCACAAAGTGAAATCAGTATGCCAATAATATACCCATTGAATATAGATATATCCAAATGGGTGAACAATGCTACTTCCAGAAGACATGGATTATTAAATGAAAATCTCAGTGCCAGACATAGGCCCCTAGGAATGCAGGGGTCAGAGAGGCCCCAGGGCTACCCCCAAACAACTCAGGCTATTGTTATTGCTCTTGTTTGCCCACTAGATGGTAAGTAAGATCTATTGCTGAAACACTTTGTTTGCAAGATTAAAGAAATGGCTCTTAAATTGACTGGGGAATTCTTGCTCTGCTGACTAGCTTTCATAGTGCTAAAAGGAATGTCTTTGGGTTCTGTTGCTGTGAAGAGACACCATGACCACAGCAACTCTTATAAAGGAAAACAAAGTGTGGCAGCATGCATTCTGGTCCTGGAGAAGGAAGAGAGTTTTACATTTGGACCTGCAGGCATCAGGAAGAGGGGCCACTAGGCCTGGATTGGGCTTTTGAAACCTCAAAGTCCACCCCCAATGATACTTGCTCCAATAAGGCCACATCTACTCCAACAAGGCCACACCTCCCAATAGTGCCAATTCCTGAGTTTATGGGGCCATTTTCATTCAAACCACCAGAAAGAGTTTGCATGATGCTAGAGAGGAGACATCACCAGTCTTATCCAGCACTGGACCCTGCATGCTACACTAATCATCTACCAGACGAGTGTGCCCACTGGTGCAATAGTGGTAAGTCAGTTTACGGAGGTAACCAGGTATTCTCTAAATTGGATTTGAGGCCTGCTCCATAGGAGGGATTCATGCTTTGTATTGAAAACATTGTCAAATCCCAAGGCTAGGGAAGTCATAGGTACAAGAGAAGAACCTATTGATTTTGTTTGCTAAATGGTCATATCATCAAACTGCCTTCTAAATATTTATGTTAATATTTACAGATTTGTGCTGCTCTCAACCTTGGTCAGAGAAACTTCTTTATGCCGTGATTAGTAGTTGACTTAGGATTTATAACTGGTCTACGAGCTACATATGAGTAAATGTGCATGCTCAGCTGTGGATGAATCATCCATATTAACCTCTCATAATATATATGTATTAAATTTTCAAATAATAAAAAGAAATTATAAAGTAATAATATTTAAAAAAAAAAAAAGAAACAGGCGGTGGTGGTGCATACCTTTAATCCCAGCACTTGGGAGGCAGAGCCAGGTGGATCTCCATGAGTTCAAGGCTAGCCTGGGCTACAGAGTGAGTTCCAGGAAAGGCACAAAGCTACACAGAGAAACTCTGTCTTGAAAAACCAAAAAAAAAAAAGTGATAATATTTAAACTAAAAACTGGAAGCGCTGTGGGAAAGTATTTATCTGACACACACATTGATTGCTGTACTCCCAATAACTAAGATCTGGAATCACTTGTGTCTGTCAGGTGATAAATATATGAAAAAAATAGACAGGTAGACAGATAGATAACAGATAGCACACAAATAGATGATAGATACCCTAAAAATGAAAGGAATGCTGTTGTTTTCAATAATGTGAATGGTTCTTGATCAGAAGGTAATAGGAAGTAGACTGAGGCACTGGGTGTGGCTTGGGCATATATGAGACCTCAAAGCCTACCCCCACAGTGACATACTTCCTCCAACAAGGCCATACCTTCTCCAACAAAGCCACCTCGTAATAGTGCCACTTCCTAGGAGATTATGGAGGGCAATTACATTCAAATTAACCACTGTTCTAGACGGTACTACGTTAGGGAACAGAAAGATAATCATTGCATAATCTCATTTTAAATTGGAATGTAAAAAAAAAATGAACTCATAAAGAGTAAAACTGAGTTTTGGAGAGTGAGGAATTTTGTTTCAAGGACCAAAGGGGGGGGGAGGAAGACAATAGATTTTATTAGTCTTGGTGATCAATCCAATAAAAATATCTTATTGTGATGATTCAAAAAAAAAAATAGCCCCCAAAGGGAGCACCACTGCTAGGTGTGGCTTTGTTGGAGTAGCTGTGACCTTGTTGGGGGAAGTGTGTCACAGTGGAGGCAGGCTTTTAGGTCTGCTTTGCTCAAGCTATGTTCAGTGTGGTAGACAGTTCACTTCTGTTGCCTGCAGATCAAGATGCAGAACTCTCAGCTCCTTCTCCAGGCATGCCACCATGTTTCTTTCATGATAGTAATGGACTAAACCACTAAAGGTGTAAGCTAGCCTCAATTAAATGTTTTCCCTTATATGGTCATGGTGTCTCTTCATAGCAATTGAAACCCTAACTGAGACACTTATATTAAACTTGAAAAACTATTATAAGAGTAGATTTTTAGCTGGGTGGCGGTGGTGCACTTCTTTAATCCCAGTACTTAGGAAACAGAGGCAGGAGGATTTCTGTGAGTTTAAGGCCAGCCTGGCCTACTACAAATCAAGTTTTAAGACAGGCAGGGCTATACAGAGAAACAGTATCTCAAAAACAAAAACAAAAACAAAAAACAAAACACTCACATAAAAGATTTTAAGTGTTTTCACCACAAAAAAGTATATGAATTAATGCACATGTTAATATAAATAATTCCACAATGTATGAATACACCAAAATATCATGTTGTGGGGCTGGAGAGAAAGCTCAGTGGTTAAGAGTCTACACTGCTTTTGCAGAAGACCTGACTTCAGCTTCCAGCACCCATATCAGGTGGTTTACAACCATCTGCAAATCCAACTCCAGGGGACCCAGGATCCTTTTCTGGCCTTCATAGGCACCCGTGCTTGTGTGCACATTCCCCTACATAGACACACACAATTAAAATATCTTCAGAGCTGGAGAGATGGCTCCACAGTTAAGAGCACATCTGTTACTGCAGAGAAGCTAAGTTTTGCTCCCAGCACCCACATCCCACAGTTCACAACCACCTGTGACTGCAGCTCCAGGAAATCTGAAGCCCTTTTCTGGACTCTGAAGGCTTTGTACTAACATGTGCATATACCCAGACACAGACACATATACATGTAATTAAAAATTTTTAAATCTTGAAGAAAATTTAAATCTTTTAAAAAAATGTATGCACATTATAAATGCAATTTTGCATGTAAGTTAAGAATAAAGAAAAAAATCAAAATCAAATTCTTAGAAAAATTTTCTCAAACATTCATAGTGGGTGGGTTGCTTTTGAGCCATGCCCTGAAGCACCACCCCTAGTGAGGCAGCTGTAGCTGTTACAACTGCCTATGACCTTGAGGTACCTGCCCCTGAGGCGTGGCCACTGGGGGACCCTTAAGACCTGGAATGCACATATGTACTTATGTACGTATACAGCTTTGTGTTGGCTACCTCATGGTTTGGATGCCGAGATCTTAGACCAAGCTGTTCAGCATGGGACATAGCTCAGCTTTCCCGGACCCTAAGATAAATCCCCCATGCTGTGCTCAAGCCTGAATGCTGGGGTGTCTCTGTACCATGGCCCCCATGAGAGGCACATGTAGGAAGCTGTTTTTGGCTCTGGTAGGTGTTTATTACCTCAAACATTATGAAGTCAGATTGCATTCAGAAGATGCTCATAAACTGTTCTTTTCTTCAAAAAATAACTAAAGCATGCAAAGTATAGAGGAAAAATTAGTAGAATCATTGTATCTAGTGTAAATATTAGAATGAAATAGTTGTTTTCACTGTATTTAGGGTGAAGTTCAGAATGAATAGTTATTGTCTAGAAGTACTCATACCTTAAGGAAATCAGTGTGGAAAACAGTGATTGTTTTCTATTATCTATAGAGTTGCTTTCCTGAAGGGGCTTTACAGCCTTTGCATGACTTCTTGCGTTATCAGGTACTGCAAACGGTAACCAATAAGGACAAAAGTTGCAGGGTGTAGTGTTTTCCTCCAGAAAACATAGATTAGATCAAGGGCTCTGGTATGAGGAACTTGTTTTACCCAAAAAACAACTTTTGTGTAACCATCAATAAATACATTTCAGCACGGCTATTTGAGGTTCAGTTCCTCAAAACTGCTCCTCCCTGCTGCCACAGAGCCTGGATTGCATTTTGCAGTGACCCTCTTTCTTTGCATGTCCCAGGCAACACAGAACACAGACAGCAAAGCATGCTTGTTACTGGATGTGCACTTAAACAGTAGTCCAAAGAGGCAGACTTTCCCACTGGCACGATCTTTAAATTTAAATTTAGATTTACAGAAATATTGAGTTATGTGATAGCAAGAGAAATGCTATCCTTTTCCTCCGTGTCCAGTACTGCCCTCTTGTGGTAATGTGGCTCTTTTGCAATCCCTCACAATTTCAAAAAAACGGACACAGCAAAACCAGTAAGAATTCTCACTGCACCAACAAACTGCTACTGAGTTGAACTGATTGGGCTCCAGTTGAGCTATTTTAACTGAAATTGTTATTTACCATAAATGTCTCATGGTGTCTGGAGTCCCGGGATTTTGAGAGTGCACTGGGAAAGAAAAGCAAAAGAAGCAAGCCAACCTTCCCTTGCAAAGGGGCTCCTGGCTATTTTAGGAAGCAACTTCCTAGCAGAGGCTGATACGAGCAAGTTCAGAATTCCGAGTTTACACACAGTCTAAAGAACTTTGAATTATGTATGTTAAGTACCAAATGTCAAAAATCTTGTCATGTCAAAAAATATAAAAATAAAAAGCACTTTCATTTGCAGAAATGTTCCTTAGCTATTCCACTGGGGCAGACACAAAGACTCCACTATAGGCCAAGCTATCTGTGGTGGTTTGAATAAGAATGGCCCCATAGGCGCATATCTTTAAATGCTTAGGGAGTAGCACTATTTCAAAGAATTGGTAGGTGTGGCCTCACTGGAGGAAGTCTGTCACTGGGGGTGGGCTTTGAGGTTTCAAAAGCCCAAGTGGCTCTCTTCCTGCTGCCTGCAGATCTCTATGTAGAAGTCTCAGCTCCTTCTCCAGCACCATGTCAGTCTGCCTGCTGCCATGCTGCCAATGGAATAACCCTCTGAAGCTGTGAGCAAGACCAAATTACTTTTTTTATAAGAGTTGCCATGGTCATGGTGTCTCTCCACAGTAATAGAATATTGACTAAGACACTGTCACCCAGGAAAAAAAAAGCAGTGGCTTCAGAACCATTTGGAAGGCTGTAAACACAGTGACAGGAACACATTTTGTTCTACTGATAAAAATGTGGATTATCGCCGGGCGGTGGTGGCGCACGCCTTTAATCCCAGCACTTGGGAGGCAGAGCCAGGCGGATCTCTGTGAGTTCAAGGCCAGTCTGGGCTACAGAGTGAGTTCCAGGAAAGGCGCCAAAGCTAAACAGAGAAACCCTGTCTTGAAAAACCAAAGGAAAAAAAAAATGTGGATTGTCCTGAGTCATGGCATTTTGCGTTTTCCATTTTGTTTGCTTCTCTTTCTAACATGAGGGCTTTTGTGGGGGTGGGGGACACGCTAACAGGAATCCTGAAACTGGTGCAATGGTGGTTTCCTTTATTTGATGGGTTGTAAGCTCACTTCTTTTACTTTTAAATTGGAAGCAGAAACAAGCCCCCTTTCATTTGTATCCAACCAAAATTCCTGTATGGAAACCCTAACCCCTACGTCCCCTGACTAGAGATCAGAAGCAAGGAAACAATGGTTAAATGGGGTCATAAGGGCTGTGTCTTATCCAGACACACCAGGAAATTGGAAGTCCTACTCCAGTGAGCATATGAATGGTAAAAAAATAGTCTTATTGCTGACATAAAGCTTTGGTGACCAGCTAGGTAGGTGGTGGTGGAGCATGCCTTTAATCCCAGCAGAGGCAAGTGGATCTCTATGAGTTCAAGGCCGGCCTGGAATACAGAGGCAGAACAGTCACAGTGCTGCAGAAGTTAAAGTGGAAGCTAGAGTGCACTCTCCGTGATGCTGAGCCGCCCTGCTGTATCACACCATTCCCACATTGATGGACTGACACCTGAAGGTCCTGTAGAAAAAGAAAGGACTTGGAAAGCAGCAGCTTGGCTTACAAGGCTTAAGAAAAACACCACCGAGCCCGGCGGTGGTGGCGCATGCCTTTAATCCCAGCACTCGGGAGGCAGAGCCAGGCGGATCTCTGTGAGTTCAAGACCAGCCTGGGCTACCAAGTGAGTTCCAGGAAAGGCGCAAAGCTACACAGAGAAACCCTGTCTCCAAAAAAAAAAAAAGAAAAGAAAAGAAAAACACCACTGTAACATAAACATGCAAGGTAAGGATGCAAACACTGCGTTATCCAGAGCAAGCTCTCTAGAGGCTTTAGCTAAGACAACTGATGAGGCAGATGCACTGAATAAGATTTACAGATGAAACAGATGCTATCAGGAGCATCGGGGCTAACAAGAAGTCAACATCTGGATTCACAGATCCCAAGGACGGGCTGACTTTGCTGGAATTATGTCACTTGGTCACTGAAGAACTGTGACAGAGGTAAACAACACTGACAGGAATTTGGAAGCTCTAACTGCTGCCCCTCACAGGTGGCCAGGAGGCTCAAGACCTCAGTAAAGGAAGCATTTGGATACATTGGAAGCACAGAAGGCCTTAAGCTAAAAGTGGGGCTTGATGTGACTAAATAGCTCAAAGTGCCTAATATTTAATGGATGAGAAATTACCTTTTTTTTTTTTTTTAAGACAGGGTTTCTTTGTGTAGCTCTGACTATCCTGAAATTCGCTCTGTAGACCAGGCTGGCTTCGAATTCACAGAGATCCACCTGCTTCTGTCTCCCAAGTGCTGGGATTAAATGCATGCACCAATACTACCAAATTACTTCTTATGTACAAGCAAAAAGTCATTTATTTAGATGAAATATATTCCTGGTAAAGGCATAAAAAGTTATTAAAGTGACAAAAGATTCAGAATATTTTATGTTTAGTTGATTAGGCATCAGCAGAATTTGAAAGAACAGATTCCAATTTTGAAAGCAGCTCTCGGCAGGTCAAACACTACCAAACAATATTACATAGAACTCCTATATGAAGTGAAGAGCCAATCAATGTCACCAACCTCGTGATCTTAGAAACTGGCACAGCCACCCATCTTCAGCAGTCACCATTCTTTATCCAGGCAACACAACCCATCATCAAAAACGATTAGTACTCACCACAGCCCGAGTCATCACCAGCATTTTTTTTATTTCTTTTTTAAGCAAGAAGGTATATATTTTTCAGTTCTACCAGTGATCATTTTTAATTATTAGTTGTACTACTTTGCTATTTGTTGCTATGATAAAACATTGACCAAAAGCGACTTGGGGAAGGAAAAGGTTTATTGCTTTACAGGTTACAATCAATCAATGGGTGACAAGGCAGGAGCTGAATGCAGACCATGGAGAAACAGCTTTTCCGACTTGCTCAGCTAAGTAAACAGCCTAGGCCCACCAGCCTAGGCATGAAATTGCCCACAGTGGACTGGAGCCCCTACATTATGTAATTAAGACAATAGCTCCATCCCACCTAGACGCACAAGCCAATCAGATGGAGATGATTCCTCAGTTGAGGGTCTCTCTTTCCAGGTGTCTCTGGTTTGTATCAAGTTGACAAAAACTAATCAGCACATTAATGTACATTCATTGTAAAAAAGTTCACTGTGAAATCTTCATACACAGATATTAATGTGCTTTTGTGATATTCAACTTCCATCCCCATCTCTTTGCCCCTCCCTCCCAGTTTCCTTACCTCTTCACATATACTTTCATGTCATTTTAAATACCAGATTCTGCATATGAATAAAGACACATTTCTTTCTAAATCTGGCTTATTTACATTAGCATATCTCTAGTTCTATCCATTTTCTTGCAAATGACAGAATTTTTGTTTTGAGAAACAAAATTGTTCTTTTTTACTGAAAAAAAAAAACCCACAATTATGTATATGCCAGGTTACTTTATCCACTCATCTGTCTGTAGGCATCTAGGCTAGTTCCCTAATGGGGCTATTGTGAATACTGTTCCAATAAACAAGGGTGTGCAGGTGTCTTGGAGACCTTAGATTCCTTAAGGAATTAGTTACATTAATGGGGTAAGTTTCTCTGGAAGGAGAAATAACAAGGGTAAAGAAGGCCACCCGCCTTTAGTCATTAGAATAATACCAAGAATATTTTCAACAACTCACTGAAGGGAAGACTGTACCTCCTGCAAGAGGTCAATAGGGACCTGACACATCTTAGACTAAGTAACAGCCCACCTACTGTAGTTCCCAGTTCCCCAGAAAGGTTAAAGGTTTGATCCTCAGATTAGCAGGTCCAGTCATCTCTTACATTTCATTATATTAATGGCATACTTATAATCGGAAGTCAATACTCAGATTCCATTCTACATGTGTATATTCTTTGCACTAAGTATACAAGTCTCTGTTCCCCTTCCTGTAGCAGGCTTCACTTATGCTTTGAAATGCCAACTTTAGGGCTAAAGAGATGTCTCAGAGACTAAGAATGTGTACTGTTCTTCTAGTTCAATTCCCAGCACCCTGCCAGGCCTGCTGCCTGTAACTCTAGTTCCAAGGGATTATGCCTGTAGCCTCTAAGAGCACCTGCACACAATTGCACATATCCACACATAAAATCGACTTAAAATTTTTTAAATAGAACTACCATTTTAGTAGGCAGTTCTCTACCTTCCAAGCAATCTCACTGTAACTATTTCTAAATTTCTAATCTACCAGGAATTAGAAAATGCCTTGGGTTTTGACTGATTTTCTTAATTTAGTCCTTCAGATTATCTGACTTTGTAGAAGCTGTTTCTTTTTTAAGATAAGGAGCTGAAGGGCTGGAAAGATGTCTGAGCAGTTCAGAGCACATACTGCTCTTACAGTGGATCAGTTTGATTCCCAGCACCCATACTGCATGGCTCAATCACTGGGTAATATCAGCTACAGGGAGATCCATGCCTCTGACCTTGGCAGGCAGCTTCACTAATGCATGCACGGGAAAACATACACACACTTAAAAATCTTTTTTTTTTTTTTTTTTTAAATAAGGAGTTGCATAAAATCTACAGATTCAGTAGGGACCATCAAGGGAGACTCACGGCTAGAGAGAGATTCACAGAAATCTGAAACAGTATTAAACGTAACCAGTAACATAGCCACATTCAAAGATAATGACTTCTGTGGAGAAACTAACTGGCAACGTTCTCGCAGGCTCTCTTTTTTTCTTCATTCCTTTGCTAGGTACATAGTAGACAAACACAGGACTTCACACTAAAACAGATCTAAGTATGAAGTCAAGTTCTAATGTAATTGTAGTGCTTGGTCTGTTTCAGTGTCTATGTCTTGCTAATAGTAGTAATAACTTTATGTGTTAGAGAGTATCTATGGTATTTTGTTTAGTTACACAACACTATAGTTATCAAGTAATATCGTGTAATGTTAGAAAGCCAGAGAAAATCACTGTAGAACTGCATGTAGATGCTCGGCCATTTGCTGGTAAGTCACTGGGGAAGACGTAACAATTTCTGCTTCCTCATCTCCTGTGTTTCAATACCACCTGTCTCTGCAGCCTAACCAGAAGCAATCCCACTTTCCAAAGATGCTCTCAGTTCAAACGTCACCTACTGAGAGACCTTTCTTAGGTTCTACCTCAATACTTCTAAGAGATCTCTCTAGGGCCGGGTGGTGGTGGCGTACGCCTTTAATCCCAGCACTTGGCAGGCAGAGCCAGGCAGATCTCTGTAAGTTCGAGGCCCACCTGGTTTACAGAGCGAGATCCAGGAAAGGCCCAAAGCTACACAGAGAATCTCTGTCTCAAAAAACCAAAAAAAAAGAGAGCTCTCTCTATGGGTCTCAAACTCCCACAAGAGGAAGTGATTATGTTTATGAATTAACTTGTCTATCTCCACTAATCGGACTATAAAGTCCATTAAGGAGCTTAGTGGTCCAGCTCAGTTGTATTTCTGAGCCTAGAATAGTAATTTTTTTTTTTCAAAAGTAGATTTTCTGTAATTGGGGAGGCAGGGATGTTCGATAGACAAGGTTATTAAGTTCCAGGTTATTGATGAAGATCTGCCTCTGTTCATATCTGGCTAATTTTTGCCTCCACAGAAAGCAGCTGTCCACTTTGCCTTATGGTCTATTTCAACAAACAGGCTCATCTTCTCTAATGCAGATCCCTTTAATAGCTCCCTCCTTGTAATAGACTGCAAGGCCCTACTTGATGGGCATCTCCCTTCTTTCTCTCGGTCACCCACAGCAGTACCTGTTCACTACCCTTTTCTTTTTCTTTGAACATGGCCAGAATCCTCAGGACATTTGCTCTGGGTGGTTCCTTTTTCCTGAAATGCCTTTCTTCTTATACCTAATTGGCTAGAGCTAGGCAGCAGTGATACACGCCTTTAATCCCAGCACTTGGGAGGCAGAGCCAGGCGGATCTCTGTGAGTTCAAGGCCAGCCTGGTCTACAGAGTGAGATCCAGGACAGGCACCAAAACTACACAGAGAAACCCTGTCTCGAAAAACCAATATATATATATAGTTAATCAAACTAGGGAGACAAAGTATACTTTTTCAATCATGAAAAACTGGACTTGAAATCTTATGCTGCCATTTATTTCAGTTTTGTAAAACTGCAGGAGACTTAATTTCATCCACAAATCCAGTTTAGCAGTAACTTCACCTTGAACAGTTTTAGTACATTAAATATGGCAATGTTATTAGGCCCCAAGCAGATTATTTTGGCATAATATTCCTAGGAAATTTTATGTAGAGTTGGGCCAAGTGTTTTAAACCTGGGACCCCAGTTACTTGGGAAGCTGAGGCAGGACAATCACGAGTTCCAGGGTGGCCTGGGTAACACAATGAAACATTGTCTCAGGAAGCTTTTTCTTGTACAACTGTTACTAGGTTAAGCCAAAGACAGTAAGTCTAGGAGGTATCAAGATGAAGGTTATAGAAAACGCCAAGCTGTTTTTCCTTCTTACATGACTTTCATGTCATAAAAGTACTTTAAATCACTTAGGAAAATTAACTAAAGTCCCCCTTGTAAAATGCTACCATTCTTTTCAAAATATCATCAGTGGTTCTTTTCATGAGACACTGGCTTGGCCCAGGTTCTAAGCCACTGGGGAACTTTCTCAGCTTTTAGAGACCTCTAATGTTTACTTCTTTCTAAAACTAGCAAGATATACACTACAGTCCAACAACCCTTTAAACTTCAGAATCTAAGAGTAAAATATCGGTAATTAGTAACCCTTTGAGAAAAATTTACACAATTCTCCATGTTTTTATACCAAAGACTAATTTGGTTGTTTCAAATGGTTCAAGTTTTCCAAATATTTTTTATTTTTTGTTTAGAAATTTAAGCTAAAAAAAAACAACAAAAAAAAAACCCTTACTCATAGATTTCTCTTAATTCTGGCATAGGTTATTTTTAGAGATTGCTAAGGTACACCCTGTAGAAGGAAGAAAAGAAAGTTTGGCTCCCTACAGCCCCCATAACTTTTATAAGTTTATGAAGTTTTTAAGCTTATGCTAAGGATTAGAATAAAATCATAAAATCCCATTCTGAATGTAGAAAAAGTAATTAGAAGCCTAGTACACCGTAATTCTAAGACAGAAGACACCCAACATTTCAGCACAGAAAAAGAAGAGCAATCAGGACCCACCTCACTACTCAAGCAGTGCCCAGCACTTTACCCTGCGAACATGGAAGTGGGTAGACAACAAAGCAATGTTCTTTCAAGGGTCAAGCTCAAATGACGTTAAAGACCATCTACTAATTCGTAGCTGCTGAAAGTAAAATTTCCTAAATAATGTCACAATGATTGTGTTTTACATAAACTTACAGACTAAGGACTTTTTAAAAATTTTTGTTCCTTATCTAAGATTTGCAAGTGCTGACCCAAAACTATATTACCAGTCATTTATTCTCAAGTGAAAAGAAGACAAAGCATGGTAAAGACTGCTTTATTGGTGGCAGTTAGTACACATCAATAAATATTGATCCCCAAAGAAGAGCTCAGTTACTCATCAGATTCCTGGTCCATCGAGCGCTGAATGAAACTGAACCATGTGAAGACTGGGATGATGAAGTCAGTTCTGCTTCTTGGGAAATGCAGCCATAACTAACATATAGATGGCATACGCTGTTCCTGAGAAACACACGAAAGCTTAGTAGGGATTCTGAGATTTCAGTACATACACTTAATATTTCAGCTCCAATGTTAAGGCCAAAATTGATGTTAAGACAAGCTTAATGGCTGGGCATACAGCTCAGAGGTAGGGTGTTTCCTTCTAGTGCTTAAGCTCCTGGGTTTGATTTCTAGTGAGAACACACACACATACACAACCTTTAATCAAACATAAAAGTATTTTGATAGATGTTGAAATTTTTAAAAAATTAATCTAGTTTCATTGTTACTTCATTTCTGTTTAAAGGGTAGATATGTCACAATATCTTTCAACAGAATGAATGCAAACATTTTTAAAGCCCCTAGTACTAGAGGCAGGGTAGTGTGAATGTTTTGGGGGGGCCCTGCTTGGCTACCTCTATCAGGTTAACCACAAACCTGCCGAGTCAGACCTCTTCTGATGGTTAAATGCTCTTGGGTAGTATATTCTAACTGCCCTCTTGACTGCTCCTCTGAGGTACAGTGATACTGCATACAGACAGACTGCCTGCAATAAACACTGCCCCAGCAAAAGCAAGGAAGCTGCCGCTGCTGCCCTTGTCCTGTAAACACTCAAACAACATCTTACCACCAACTGTCAGACCCATTGTGAGTCTGTAGAGGAGGGCATCAGATGCTCCGCCCTTCAGATGCACTGGGATTCCATTATCCTCCTGGGTCAAAAAAAAAAAAAAAAAAGGCATTGATACACATGTCACTTGTTTCCAGTTAAGAGTTGGAATATTAATTACTCATATAAAATCCAACAGCTCCTGACACCCCCAGAATTTAAATAATTTCAGAGGCTTACAATTTTTATGCTTTCCCTACTACTTTGAAATGACAAATAGTAAAACACAGCACCTTTTCAGGCTAATGTGAAACCTAGGGAGTTCTTCTTAAGGACTACACAAACTTCAAAGCAAGAAAATACACTCCTTGAATCCCACAACGTAAAAATAAGATAACAACCTGTTGATCATCAGGAAGACTTTTTTTCTCCCCTTATAAAAGGGGGCAAGGGGCTATGGCTTGTAACACTAGTCCAGCATCTTTTATATCCACTTAAGAATTTTATTTTTATGAAACATACCTAATACTTTTACTACTTAAAATTTTACTTAGGAAAAAATTACAAATCACAATAAAACAAAAATTATTCACAATCTAATTACTTAAAGGTTAAATGCTCTCTATTCCACTGGGCCTTTCCCCAAGGCATACCAACCATTAACAGTATGGTATACATCACCATTTTTAATGCTTATATTTATCAATTCTTCTAAGTTATATGTACTTAATATACAAAATGGCATTATGCTATGTAATGTTATACACTATTTTCAAAAACAGTTTTCTCAGTCCATTTAAGTCTCTTTTCAATGGCTATATAATATTCTACTGGCTAAAAAATGTCTTAACTGAATCAGCCAATCCTTTAGTAATTTCTAAGTTGAGTTCCTTAAAATCTTTTATCTATTTGCTTATACATATGCATGTATTCTAAAGTGTCTTAAAGAGGGCTTCTTAGATGACAGGGTATGTGATTAGTTTATAATATTTCAACTACCAGCTAAACTTCTGTCCCTAATATACTACTGCTTATCTTGTATGAAAATCCTGTGAATGGTACTATCTTTCTCCCATACCTGGCAAACATAATCTTTTTGAAATCTTTCTATTTAGATTGCAGGGAGTAGGGTTGCCACTCATCTGTTTGCTTTAAGAAGACTTGGTTCTAAGAGCTGACAAAGAAGCTGTAGTTCTTCACTTCTAAGAACAGTTAAAGCCGGGCGGTGGTGGCACACGCCTTTAATCCCAGAACTCAGGAGGCAGAGCCAGGTGGACCTCTGTGAGTTCGAGGCCAGCCTGGTCTACAGAGCGAGATCCAGAAAAGGCACCAAAACTACACAGAGAAACCCTGCCTCGGAACAACAACAACAAAAAAAAAACAAAAACAAAAACAAAAAAAACAAAAAAAAAAAAACAGTTAAAGTCAGGGTAATGTGGCCTTAAATCTATAAAACTGAGAAGACAATGACAGGGTTATGACCATTTCTTGGTGACAGTCATATGGCCAAGCTGGTGTATAAGCTGTGTCCAGAAAGGGGCTGGAAGAACAGTGTTGGCAGCCTTCACGGCTTTGAAGGAACCACCACATGGCAATACTTCTGCTCTACCAGCAGATAGGGGCCAGCAGTGGTCCTCTAGCTAGATCTCCTGAAGTCATGTTCTGGCTCCATTAAAAGGCAGAGTCCAAACCTCTACAGTCTCCCAATTCACTAGCTAGAATGTGTTTAGGGCAAAAGGAGCTAAATAGAAGGTTAACAGTCAAGAGCACAACGCCTGCCACATTCCATAGCAATCAATCTTCCTTGCCCCGACAGCTGTGGTGAACTTAATTTGCATTTCTTACAGACCTGTAGTTTTTTTTTTAAATATCAGTGATATAATTATACTTTGAAAAACTGCTCATCCATTCCTTCTCTTTACATCAATAAACTGTCTATTTTTAGGCCTTGATTTCTCTCCTCAGGTCTTTTCAAGTTTCCTTAGAAATCTTCCCCACCTAAGACTCTACTATACTCTTCCCCCTGCAGATATGTTATCCTAAAACATCTACTGAATTTCTTTCTACACTATTTATTTTTTGTTTCTGAGCCTTTTCTTATTTTCCTACTCCTATGCAATTATTTCCCAAAGAATGCCAATTCATCATAAATCCTCCCCCTACCCCAGCACACACAAATTCATTGACCTATGCATTTTTCCAGCCTCCCCAGGCACTTCTAGGATACAGCAAATAGTTACCAAGAGAGACCCATATGTTCAAGCTAATACAAAAGAGGCTCTAAGAAGCAGACCTCTGGATTTACTCCCTTCTGAGCTCTATTACAAATAATGATCACCTCAAATATTTTAGTACCTGAAACAGCTTTTGTTTCTCTGGAACTTTGTTTTCAAAATGCCTTCGTGAAGTAGTGCTGATGGTCCTCTGGGCAATCTGACGGAGGGCCTGAAACGGTAAATCCACATCCAGTAAACAGGACTTAGAGCCTAAAGAAACCTCCAAAGGCAATTCCTTTCCAATCCTTCACATTGTGAAAGGAAACTGAGCTTTAAACTTGTCAGTAACAGAAGTCCAGGACCAACATCCAGGCTTTCCAGATGCTGTCTATCCTTTGCTCTGTGCTTCACACTATATAATCTGCAGTCCCCAGAAGTCATCACCTATATAACCTGTGCCTGAAGTCAATCAGTAGTATTTTGTTTTTGTTGAACAAAGCACAATGATATACAGAAGAAAAAAAATAGACTATGTTTAAACATTTTCATTTGGAATTCACCTACATTAAAAATCTATTTATCACTTGACTGAAAAATAAACCAGCAAGATATTTTTTTTTTGGGGGGGGGGGCTACCAGAAAGACTCTTACTCAAAATTATTTTGCAGAGGAGGGCACATGCTAGGCAAGCACCCTACCAGTTATACTCCTACATCTCAGAAAACTGTAATGGGGTGTAAGTCTTGCTTAAAGACTTACAATGCACACTTACTTGAATCAGTAAACACACACTTTAATAACTTATCAATACCACTTTCTAAATGGTACTGATAAGTTATTAAAACTGTTAATTACAAACGAGAATCAAATCACATCTTTTTTTTTTTTTTTTTTTTTGGTTTTTCGAGACAGGGTTTCTCTGTGTAGCTTTGCGCCTTTCCTGGAACTCACTTGGTAGCCCAGGCTGGCCTCGAACTCACAGAGATCCGCCTGGCTCTGCCTCCCGAGTGCTGGGATTAAAGGCGTGCGCCACCACCGCCCGGCCTCAAATCACATCTTTTTAAATTCTGGAAAAATACTTCAGAAGCTCAGAGGTGTTAAAAGGCAATTCAGAATCACCATTACACTTCAGCCGTCGATACCCATTAAATCCCAACCAAAAATTGAATAATTTAGTTCTTTAGCTTACTTCTGATGCAGATAAGAACCATGTAAATTTATATCCTTTCACTATAATACAGGGTTTGGGGATTTAGCTCAGTGGTAGAGCGCTTGCCTAGCAAGTGCAAGGCCCTGGTTCGATCCTCAGCTCCAAAACAAAAAACAAAAAAAAGGACACCCCCTCCCCCCAAAAAAACTATGATACAAAATGACAAAAAAGTGTTTCGAGGTGTCAAAAATCCCGCCCACCCACCCACTGGAGCCTACATCAGAGCTACAATCTTATCAATAGTCACCAGTTAACAGTAGTGACTAGGGAAGCACGTTTGATCATGCCCTTCCCTCTATGTCTACCCTGCAACAACCAGGGGAGAGTAATCGGAAAGGTCAGGGGGGAAGGACGGCCAAGGTGACTCCCTCATCTCCCGCATCTGCCTTCTGCTCCACTTCCAGTACAGCTTTCTGTCGGGGGTCCCTGAGCCTCCGCCCCGACACCCCAGCACCAGCCAACCCCCAAAAGCTACCTACCAGCAGATTCCGCAACATCTTGGCTCAGTTGCTGCCCACCAACCGCGACTACTGAACGCCAAACACCGGAAACCAGGCCGGAAACGGAACTCCCTCCTGACTCTGCGCGTGCCTCCAGAATAAGCGCTCGTTCCTGGAGGAGGAGGAGGGGCTCGCGCAACAGACCATAGAGAAAGCAAACTGAGCCAGAGCGGCCGCTGACAACAGCCGCTCTAGCAACCCCGCCTCCCCGGCCCCGGCTTTCCGGTCCATTCTATGCCACCTGTCTCAGCTCTCCCGGGCCGGCAGCCGGGCCCAGAACTAGGGCTAGAAGAAAGCAAACGCCGTCTGCGATCGGAGAGGCGTGATGTCTGCAGCACTTCACTCTTTGTTGAAGTCAGTAGGAGACCAGCCTTTCCGGAAATTAGCTTGTCTTTTGAGAAGGCCTTTGAGCCGCTGTTTACAGACTGAAAGAACAATGGATGTCAAAGCTACATCGTGCAAGCTTAAAAATACAAAAGCTCCTCGACACGGATACAGTCTAGTTTGGGGGTTTGTTTTCCACAGATGAAAGTGGGGAGCGTTAGTCTTTGTGCTGAGAACATACTGGAAAAAACAATGTTGGTATCCACAGGTATCTAGCACTTTCTTGCGCTATACTCCACTTGCTGGAAGCGCTTCCTGTGTTCCCAGACTGTGGAACTGGCTGGCTTCATTATGAGCCCTGGAAAATGCTGAAAAGAGGGGAGTATATTTTTAATTGAGGTTCAACACAAACATCAACTGCGTCTTGCTTTCTCAGCTCAGCAGGACACTACACTCTATGACTGGAGTTGCCAGACGTGCGCGTATTTTACAGATAGGCTGTCAGCGTTTTGCATCAGTCTTGCTTAATTATTCCTCCTTACAACTGCCTTTATTCCCTCTGCTCACCCTCATGTATGTACAAGTAAAAACAATCTGCCCGCATTACAACAAATGTCTTTCTACCCTTTTGTAAACTTGGAAATGATCTCATTGCCGTTTCAAGTAAAAGCTGATAAATGGGTTCAACAATGGTAACTGAATGAAAACTGATGTTTAATTCCTTCAAATCCTAAGGGTTCTTTCTTTGTTTGCTTAATAACCTACTGAAGGGGCTAGCAGGCCCAAACATGGCAAACATGGCCTCTGGCAGGCCTTCCCCTTCCCCCATCCCCTCTTCTTTGCTAAAAACTGTTGGATTAATTAATTAATTAATTTTAGTTTTTTGAGTCAAGGTTTCTCTGTATAACAGGCCTGGCTGTCCTGGAACTCGCTTTGTTGACCAGACTGGTCTCATCTCACAGAGATCTTCCTACCTCCGCCTCCTGAGTGCAGGGATTAAAGGCTTGCACCACCACCTGGCTAGACTACATTCTTAAAGCTAACCACCAGGTCTATTCCCTTATTTGGCAACTTCCTGAGGCTGACTACCAAGGTCCAGCTATCAAAGTATTGAAGTCCAGCAATCAAAAGCCCCCTTTTGGCTCACCTAATTTAACTTGCCCAATCAAAATTAAACACCTCATCCTAACATGTTTCCCCTCTTACCTTTATAAACTGCCATTTGCATATGGCCCTCGTTTGTCTCTTTTCTATCTTCCGGGACAAATATCCCCTTCCTCTCTCGTTCCCTTTCCCTTTTTCCTCTGTCTCCTGTCTTTTTCCCTTATTCCCTGCTCTTTGTCCTTTTGAGGCAAATAAATCTCCTTTGTGCTGATAACTTGGTTTTGGGGTGTCTTGAGCCAATACCTGTCCTTTTATCTACTCTGTTAATTTGTCCAAGTTACATAACAAAGTTTAGTTTTCCTTCCTTACCCAGTTTATAAACACCCATCATGACCAACTTATTTTCTACCACCTCTGAATTATTCAATGTAACCAAATCTTTGAGCATAATTACCATATATGCCAGTAGTTGGGGTGTGGGGAGTTGTCTACATTTATTTTCTGTAGTTGGGATTCATTAGTTTGTGCTGTTTTCTTTCACAGGCTATAAACTTCCCCAAGATAGACTATACTTACCATTCCTCTAGTACTATTAAATTAAAAGTAGACCACTAACCAACAGTAAATGCATACTGTATGACCTAGAAATACTGTAAATACATACTGTATGACCTAGAAATACTGACTGTCCAAAAAGAACCAAGAGTTCACATTAAAAGGACCTACTGTAGATATAGTCTTGTCACTTAGGACAGTACAATTTTCTCTTTACTGGATCTACAAACACATTCCATTTTAAGAAGGAAATCACACATACAAAACAAAACAATGTTTACTATCTCATTCTCTTCTCCAGAATAAAAACAGACTTCTTTAAACTTGTGTGCCCTTTCTTTGGTCCTAATATTTTTTAAATCCCATTTTAGGCAAGCTTCTACATTATCAGCAACAGATAGCACAGCTGCTCATTCCCTTAGAGTACATTTTAATGTGGAAGTAAACCATCAAGGAAAACAGGGCAACATGAGTTTGAAACAAGGGGCTTTTAGTCAGACTTCATACTCAACTCTCCTGTCCTATTTGACACTGCACCTTTTAGTTTTCGCTTGGCTCCTCATCCTTTCAACACCAAAATTCAAAAGTATCCTACCTTTCCCAAATGTGAACTGACATTTCCCTTAAACTCAAGACATCCTTCAGATGTCTAATGGAGATCCTAAATTAACTTATACTTTCTATATTTTTATTCTTAAATCTTCTCCTCTGCAAGTTTCCCCAAACATTTTACTACCACACTCTACAATCAATTCTATAGGTGCAACTTCACCGTCTAATCTGACCATTTCTGATCTGCAGGCCAAGCCAGCAACATCTCTCACTTGGATTTCTGCGAAAGCCTTCACTTGTTTCCATCTTCCTCTTCCGTCACTGTTGTCTCCCAGCATCCAGAGTGATGGAATTTAAAAATGCTCATGCTCTATTTGTTTGACAAATAGTACCCTGCCCTCCCCCACAACAACAAAAAAAAATCACTGAAAAAAACAAAAACCAACTAACATTTGTTGGCCTCCTTCCGCAGCTTTGTCAGCCCCAGGGTTGTTCAGTATCTCCTTGTTCCTGCCTTCTTAACTGTCACTATTTGGATAGAAAAATGTGGCTGAAGCCAGGCAGTGGTGGCACATGCTTTTAATCCCAGCACTCAGGAGGCAGAGGCAGGCGGATCTCTGAGTTGGAGGCCAGCCAAGGCTACACAGAGAAATCCTGTCCCAAAAAAACAAAGAGAAAAATGTGGCTGAAATTTGCCTTGGTCTACCTAACTACTAGGTTCGTCCTAAATATGCTAGAAACTCATTACCAGGTCTCTGAATTTATCCAATGACCCCTAAATTAACTTTCAAAATGGGCTCTTTTCCAAAACATCAGTTTGAGGTTGTTTAGTTTGTTGATGTTTTTGTTCTTGTTCTTTCATATTACAGAATGGCTCTTTTGAGTAATGCTTACATAACATTTAACTCCAGGTTCAAAATTTTGAAGTTGCTAGTTGTATTAATTTTATACATGAGTCCAAATTTAGTCAAGGGACCTGTCTGAGAAACTAGAAAGTCTAGTGTCACTACTTCCATATTACTATCTCCCTTTATTGTGTATCACAGCTGGATTGATGATAGATCCCATTTCTTAATTTTTCTCAATCAAATCCTTGTGGTTGTGGTTTCTATGTTGATACTTCTTTAGCTATTACTGTTGAAAGCAACAGATCAACAAGAAAACTCTTGGCAGATAGAACATACACAGGCAGAGGGATGGGAACAGATAAATAGTGCTGTTTGGCAAAAAGACGAAGTTGTTCATGGCAGGTTGGTTGCCATGACCAATTTAAGTATCATTTTGAAGGTGCCTTGGAGCCATTCAAAGCTTTAAGGAGTATAGGCTTAGAATACAAATTTCATTTTAAGATAATACTAGTTATAATTAAAGGCTGGAGAGGACCCAAGTTACTAGGGCCAAAGAGTCAGGTTTTGCAATAACACAAAAAAGAAGGATGGCTGAAGTTCAGCAACAGGAGCAGCAGGACACAGATGAGTAGACACATACAACAACACATTAAAAACAAGTGCCTTGTGCTGTGGGATAATGCTCTTGTATACTGTAAAGATTTGTCACTCAAATTGGTTTAATAAAACGACTGGCCAGCAGCTAGGCAGGAAGTATAGGCGCAGCAACCAGACTAGGAGAATTCTGGGAAGAGGAAGGTTGGAGTCAGGAGTTGCTAGCTAGACATAGAGGAAGCAAGATGAGAATGCTGCACTGAGAAAAGGTACCAAGCCACGTGGCTAAACATAGATAAGAATTATGGGTGAATTTAAGTGTAAGAGCTAGTTAGTAATAAGCCTGAGGTACCAGATGAGCATTTATAAGTAATATTAAGTCTCCAAATCAATTATTTGGAAAGCAGCTGCTGAGTATTTGGGAACAGGCAGGCAGGAGAGAAACTTCTGCCAACAACCTTGAAAAACCAGCAGTTTGTGCTTTATTTGGATTAAGCAACTGAAAAGCTTGGGGTTTCTAGATTAATTCATAATAGAGTCAGTTTATCCAGCAATCCATGGAGAGTAATATAAGAGAAACTCCTTGGGCAGGGGGTGTATGTAGCCCAGTAGAGTCTGGGCTACAACCACCAGTATCCATTCCACCCCAAACAGCAACAAAATGAAATCCAGGTTTATATGGAATGATTACTAGTTGTGTTATTAACAGATTAATTCAATATTAATCATTTTTAAGAGAAAGTAAATAACCTAGAGCTCAGGAGAGATATCAATGAATATACATCAAGATCCACTTAAAGATGGTAGTGAAAACGGTAATTTACTATACGGCCAGGCATGGTAGTATACATCTTAATCCTAACACTCAAGAGGCAGGGCAGGTAGAGTTCTATGATTCTGAGGGCAGCCTGGTCTACATGTAAAGTTCAAGGTCATCCAGGGCTACACAGTAAGACACTGTCTACAATAAATAAGACATAAAAGTGCTTCTTTTATTCCAGAAGTATGTGTAAGAGGTCCAGAAAACAATCTCTAAAACTCCCAGTATTTTATGTGGTGAGCATAACTAATATATACAAAGGAAACTAAGGAAAATAAGTAGGGAGAAAATTAGGAGTTATCCACAAGCCAGATGCTAAGGATGAAAAGGAAAGGAACATGCCTATAGAAAGTATCAAGATAAAGGTAAATTTGTTTGGCTTGACAGAAATGGATGGAAACAATTCATTGGGTACCTACTTATGGTTTCTATTGCTGTGATAAAACACCATGACCAAAGGCAACTTGGAAAGGAAAGGGTTTAATTTGTTCACACTTCCACATCACAGTTCATCTTTGAAGGAAGTCAAGTCAGAAACTCAAGGCAGGAACTTGGAGGCAGGATCTGATGCTGAAACCACAAGGACTGCTGCTTACTGGCTTGCTCCTCATGACTTGCTCATTTACTTTCTTATATACTCCTAAGACGACCTACCCAGGACTGACACCACTCACAAGATGTGAGTTAATTTCACACCAATCACTAATTTTAAAAATGTCCCACAGACTTACCCACAGTCCAATCTAGTGGGAGCATTTCCTCAATCGAGTTCTCTCTTCCCAAATGACTCTAGTTTGTGTCACGATGAACCCTTATCAGCTTGACACACAAACACATCACCATTAGGCCACAACCTTTCCTTTCTTGTTCATCCCCAAAAATCTCACAGTAATATCAACATCACAATATAAAATGTTCCAACATTTTGTTTTGTTTTTTGGGGTTTGTTTGTTTTTTCAAGACAGGGTTTCTCTGTTTAACAGCCCTGGCTGTCCTAGAACTTGATTTGTAGACCGACCAGGTTAGCCTCGAGCTCACAGAGATCCGCCTGCCTCTACCTCCCAAGTGCTGGGATGAAAGGCATGAACCACCACATGAGGCTTAAAACATTCCAACATTAAAAAGTCCTACAATCTTTAAAATTTCAAACACTTAAAAGTCCAAAGTCTCTTTTAAAATATTCAAAACTTTCTAAAACTCCAGTCTCTTTAAAGTTCAAAGTATCTCAACTGTTGGACTCTTGTAAAATTAAAATCAAAATACTTTCTTATTCTATGAGAGAATTACCAGGGCACGGTCACAAATAAAAACAAAACCAAAGTCCAACAGTATAAACTTTAATGTAATGATTACCAGTTGTGTTATTAACAGATTAATTCAATTCTGGGATTCCTTCATGATCTTCTGGGCTCCAAAGAGCTTGGCAGTGACATCTCTGGCTCTTTCATACATAACACACAGATTGTTTCCTAGGAGGCACAAGCCCAAGCAGCTTCACTTCACGGATGATGCTGTCCTTAGTGGCCATCCCATTATAGTCACATCTCCAAAATACTGGGGTCTCCACTGCAATTGGGTTGCACCTGTACCAGTAGCTTCACCTGTGCTCTTCTCAGCGTCCCTGACCTTGCCACATGGCACTACACCTAAATTTCTGCCCGTACCTCTGTCAGTCCTAGAGCTTCTAGGATTACACTCAAGCTACACATTCACCAATGGCCTCTCCCAATGCCAAGCCTCAGCTGCTCTCCATGACCCTCTTATGTCTTCAAGATCAGTACCACCTGGGAAACTCTTGCACATTATCAAGTTGGCTGCCAGAATGAGATGGCACCTTGGCCCCCTCTGGACCACAGGTCTTGTCTGCATCACCCCTTCATTGTCTGCATCACTCTACTTCCAAGCCAACATACAACAGTCCACTAAGCTCTCAGCACTCAACAGTTTTTCTAGCCCCAAGTTCCAAAGTCCCCTCGCAATCCTCCCACAAAGCATGGTCAAGTCTATTATAGGAATAGCCCCACTACCTGGTACCAATTTGTGTCTTAAGAGTTTCTATTGATATAAAACTCCATGACCAAAAAGCAGCTTGGAGAGGAGTTTATGTCAGCTTACATTTCCACATTACAGTCCATCACTGGAGAAAGCCAGGGGAGGAACTCAAACAGGGCAGGAACCTGAAGACAGGAGCTGATACAGAGGACATAGAGGAGTGCTGCTTACTGGCTTGCTCCTCATGACTTACTCAGTTTGCTTTCTTATATACTCCTAAGACCACCTACCCAGGAATGGAACCACCCACATGGGCTGGGCCATCCTCACATCAATCACTAATTAAGAAAATGTCCCACAAGCCAGTCTGGTAAGGGCATTTTCTAAACCGATGCTCTCTTCTCTTTATGCTCAAGTTGAAATAAAACTGGCCAGTATACCTAATTTGGTATAATTTTTCTACATGCTTTCCATCCATCACTTCTCAAAACAAAATGTCAAGTAGGTAATGAAACTCCAATTTTACAAATGGTCTAGGAAATGAAGCAATCTATAGATACAGCTGGCAAGTGCTCAACAGCCTCTGAATCCACTTTTAGACTCTCTACTGAATCTTTCAGACAGGTGACAGTGAAGAGAATGCAGTGCCATTTTGACATGAAAGGCTGACTCAAATTGAAAATGAAAGAGTAAACTACTGTTTGACAAACTTGGAGTGTAAAGGAAAGGAAACACACTCCAGGAATTATTAGAGAGTACTGATTTTCAACTGGAGAGATGGAGAAGCTCATATATAATTTGACATAAATTTTGTAAAACTATATTTCTGCATTTCTGGTGCTTGAAACAAAGTGGCATGTTAGGTTTGAAAAAGATGTAAGAGTGAGTTAATTGTCTTCATGACCAAGACAGCAAAGACGGTGTACTGACCTCAAGAGTTACTCCCTCTTCACTCCTACTGCAATAAAACAAGACTAAAGGAAAAGGGCACAAGAAAAACTGACAGACATATCACCCTAGATCAATCTCAAAATATTCTAAGTAAGCCGGGCGGTGGTGGCGCACGCCTTTAATCCCAGCACTCGGGAGGCAGAGCCAGGCGGATCTCTGTGAGTTTGAGACCAGCCTGGGCTACAGAGTGAGTTCCAGGACAGGCTCCAAAGCTACACAGAGAAACCCTGTCTCAAAAAACAAAAAACAAACAAAAAATTCTAAGTAAAATAAATGAGTTTAAAATACTGAATACTATTTACAATATTGTTTATAATATTGCAGAAGACAGACCACACAAATACAGGACATATTAGTGGTTTCCAGGGGAAAAGGAACAATGAGGAGATGGTTCACAAGAGTTATTGGACATAGTGGACCTGTTTGGTACTCTATCATGGTGTTAAAACTCACACAAGTATATGAAGCAGGAAAAAAGTAATGCTGCCATAAAATCTTAAAAGAGTTTAAGCTCCAAACAGGTAAGACAGGGAGATAATCAATTTCAACAAATTGGTGAAAAACAACCAGCTGTACTATGACTAAAGTGGACAGAGCAAGCTGTACTCTGAAGAAGCTGTAGGAGAGAATCAGTATGAAGCATGCCTGCTGGTCCATTCCCTCAGAAGCTTAGATCTGGAGCAAAGGTGACAGCAAAGGACAGACTCGGGAATGGGTCTGAAAATGGCCAGTAGAAAAATGTACATGACGAAACAGTCAGATCTTTAAGATGTTAATCTTCTCAGCCAAAATGTAAATTTGGTCAAAAGCCATAGCTGAGGAGCTCATAGGCCCCTGGGGTAACCTACTACTAGTATTCTGCTAAAGGGACACAAAATCAAAGTGTCCTCGAAATTCGTATTTTTATACCCACAGACTAGTGTAGTTAATCAGAGAAGTTTCCTCACACAGTGGATGGTGGTTAACACAGAAACTCACAACTCACCAATGCAGAGAATAAATGTCAATAGAACGTTCAGCCCAAAATAGGACGTCTACATCAACACACACACACACACACACACACACACACACACACACACACACTCTCTCTCTCTCTCTCTCTCTCTCTCTCTCTCTCTCTCTCTCTCTCTCTCTCTCTCTCAAGCATGAAGCACTAATTCATACACATCAAAACAGGACAGAGGACAACTGGGCAGCAATCTGAGAGGGCCAGCATCTACAATCAGATACACCAAAAGTAATGGAGAGAAAATTGCTTTTAACCTGAAACTGTACGTGTAGTCAAGCTACTAATGAAATATGAAGGTTGGAAAAGGATTTATATGTTATTTCTTTTCAATTAAAAATTACATTTATTTACTTTGTGTGTGAGTCTCTGGGGAATAAAAGGAAATTTCTGTTGAGGATTATTCTTTTTCATCATAATGGCTTTATAATAACTATTTGACTTTGGAAACTGCACATACCTTACTTTTATATATAAAAGCAAATAAGGTCACCATGGTCTCATTTGGTTTTAGACAATATATTTATTTTAAAATTTCAAATGACATTATGAAAAATGTGCTTTTCACATCTACTGACTGATGGGTGCATGGACCAAAGTGAGCTTTAAAATACGTTACTAGATTATCCAAACTCTACAACAGACATTAAGACATCAAAACTTTGGGACAGCATTACTTTTACCCCCTTCACCCTTAAAACTATCATGTTCACAAAAAACAAAACTTTGCAACTTAAAGAGCAACTGTAATAATCCTCAGGCAGTGTTTCCTTGCAGACCGGGAGCAGCAGGCTGAGCAGTGTTCCAAGCCCTGCTTCTCAACTGCTCCTCCTTCATGTCAGCGTTTGCATTTACTGCCTGCCTCCTTGGCTTCATTGCTGTCACTGTCCATTCCCCTCACTAGAACACCAACCTTAGCCAGTCTGCCTAGAACTTGGGTTAACAACCTCACCATTTCCTGGTAAGAATAGATGCTCTTCAGTAACTAAAGTCTCCTGATTATGTTGTCAGTGATTAATAAGCATAATAATTTGATAATTGATGACATTTTATCAAATGCACACATGAAGAAGTTAAAACAGTGGTTCTCAGCCTTCCTAATGCTGCTTACACTTCCTCATGTTGTGGTGACCCTCAGCCATAAAATTACTTCATTGCTGCCTCCTAACTGTGATCTTGCTAATGTTATGAACAGTAATGTAAGTATCTGATATGCAGGATATCTGATACATGATCACTGTGGGGACCATGACCCACATGTTGAGAACCATGGAGTTAAAACCTGGACTCCCTAAGCCTGGTTAAAACTGAGTCCTAACTATTAGCAAGAACAAAGGGACACTGTTATTTTAGTAAGACAATTAAACATAGCACAATTAATTTTGTTCACTTTTATTAATACAAAACATCCTAACAGAATGTTAACTTTTAATATAACTAATGTTACAAATAAACTCTGTCACTATCCAACAAATAATATTCATTTGTCTCTTAATTGAATTGTTCTCTATTAGAACACAGTTATTTTCTCCAGTTTATTTTAAATGGCTTTATGACTTTAATGAAACAGCTTTTGCTTACTGAATAATTTTTTTCAGTTGGAAAATTTCTCATGCCAAAACACTTCCTTGCAAATTAACGCATTGTTCTAAGTCTTCTACTTAGTCACCTTAATGACATCAACTTTTCTAAATATTGAATGTCCCATTTTCTTCATTTATACAACAGAAGTTGATTTCAAATGACAGGAACCAGGGAAGAACATAGATCATCAATGCACTTGTAAAATAGATAAAGCTTCAATTGTACTTTTAAAGATCCCATCTTCTCCAAGATGTGAAAATGTTAGACTTCTTCAGATTTTCTTCAGACCCCTTGGCCCCCATTTAGAGAAAGAGATGCAGGCTAGTAGTCCTTATTAAACAGCACTTACTCTGGAAAGATGGGCAGAAATATCTCATGTCTTATGAAGAATCCCCCAAATAAACTGATCATCATATGCACGAGGGACAATTTTCAGATTAACAGCATTCTGAATGACTGACAAAAGAATAGTTTTAGAGAAAGAAAAACTTATGTCCTGAGAAAGTTTCCTCTATTCATAAATCGAGTAACCCATGCAAGTAATATTTTTATAAGTTAAAAGTCACCATGAATTACAAGCTCTTTTAACAGAATTTCATATCGTACAAGCTTAAGTGTGGCACATTTCTACTATGAACCATAGAGATTTTTGTTATTTTAAGCACATCTTAATCTAAACTGAAACATTACTCAGACTTTTTGATTTAAAATATAACCAAAGGAAAGCATTACAAAGTCTGAAAACACAAGCATTCTACTACATAAATATGAATTACTTTAGTGTAAAAACAATGAAGTAATCTCAATGCAATGAAGTCAACTCTGATTAATACATTTTCATGCATGTGGAAAAATAATTTACATTCACTTCAGGAATAACTTCCACAGCAAACAAATTACAGCATTTATTCAATAAAGGAATATTAAAATAATTCTAGTTAGAAAATAAAGTAACTTCAATCAGATATATTATAATCTTTTTTTATCATGTACATACTCCAAATCCCCCTGAATTTAAGCAGGAAATGTATAGAACATCTTTTTAAGGTATATCTTAGGAAAACTAATCAAAACATCACCTTCATTAAAGGAAATGTGTATACATATCCATATTTATTTGACCTGTATGCAAAAATTTAATGAAATATGGAAGAAATTAGGATTTCAATTTTTCTTCTGGGCTATATTAGACTAAGTCAAAATACTTACCTGCTACGTAAGAACAGCTTGAGGTATTTCCAAGGCAGAGCAATCATCTTAACACTACACACCACAACAATGAAAAATCTCCTTTGAACATTTACACCTGGTTTACAGTTGAGGCAGAGGATGAGGGTTTGCCAAGCAGCTGTCCCATCTCACCTATATTCTTTCTTCCCTTATGAAGTGTAAGCTTCCAGGAAGATGATCACATATAAACATTTCAAATAGCTTGGACTCCAGAATGCAACATGTTAGCCAAATGAAAGGGAACTTAAAATTCTATCCAAGACCTACCTAATCTCTTTAGATATTAATTTCTATACTGGACTAGCTAAGTATATCCTCTGAAATCAAAGTCATTTTCAAATAACTATAAGAGAAACTGAACACATGAACCACCTCAACAAGGAGGGACTTTAAGCCTTTATACACGACACATGAAAATGATGAAGTGTTTTATTTATATTTAGTCTTTCTTCAATCTGAACTGTAACCAAATTCAAAAGGTTAGCAAGTCATTACACTCATACATCTCATAATCCCTTTCTTCACACAGTAGGCACACATATACAACATCATGTCAATATAATGTTATCAGCACAGCATAACGTTTAAGCAGTAGACTCATTTCACATGAAAGAGGCTCTATGCATCACATGGCCTGTCCCAATAAAAAGCAGACATTAGAATGCCATTTTAGCAGTTACAATATTGATATGATCAATATAGCTAATTTTTATACCCGTCATATATTTTCATACGTCATCCACATGTAAGAAGCAAAGGACAAAGGCTGTTTTTTTTTTTTTTTTTAAGTTATGTGCCAACTTCAAAACGACATACTAACCAGACATCAGCATTCAAAAGCTAGGTTGAACAGGACTGGCCTTGATGCACATGCAGTAGATTTGTTTTCAGAATATAAAATTAAATGGTGATGTCAGCAGTATTACTACTGTTTCTATATTTATGATTAATTACTAGCAGTACAACTCCCAGAAGGAAGGAGATGGATCCAATAGTGATGTAAGCAATTCCCAAAAATGGATTTTTTCCTCCCATCCATGAAATAGTGCTCAAGATCATCCGTTTTCGTCCATCAAACGAATGTACGGGGTAATCTGACGAGGGTATAGGAAGACTTTCTGTCCGTGGTTATTTGATGTTTAAAACACAAGTTTTAAAGTTAACATTTAACTGCTTATAATTGATTTATATAAATTCTGATACATGGATACCTCCCTTGTATATTCTCAATCACAATAAATGGATGGATGGATGGATGGATGGATGGATGGATGGATGGAACTGCACTTTTTTGCTCCTGTTTGTGAGACAGGGTCTCACTATGTAGCTCCAGCTGTCCTGGAACTAACTACGTAGACAAGGCTGGCCTTGAAGTCACAAGAGATCAGCCTGACTCCTCCTTCCAAGTGTTGGGATTAAAGGCACGTGCCACTATGTGCCACAAATAAAACCATCTTAAAAACCTAATTTAGATAATTTTCTCTATGTGTTACTAGACATTGAACCCAGGGCAAGACACTCTACCCCTGATAAATATTCCCAGACCTGATCTAGTGAAATAATGTTACTAGCAAAAGCCAAAATGTTTTATCAAAACAATAAAATTCAGATCTATATAGTACCTCGGGTAGTTTTACTCCTATTCATTACCTAAGAGGTACTAATGGCTTCAAAGTAATGTAATATGGAAAAATATGTCAGATGAGCAGCAATGATGCCCACAAGGACAGACAAGAAAGCAGAAAACAATCTGAAGTCCTAAGCTCAAAGAGCGTGTTTAAATATGTATCTACAAGATAGAGAGCACTCTAAGTAGAGGGTCACAAAGCATGATGCCCAGTTTTAGCCAGCTCATTTGAGGCAATAACAAAACTCATGCTCTGAAAGAATGATAGCTCAGACAGTGCAGAAGTCAAAACTGACTGGTAAGGAGACCAGACAGGAGACTGCAGTGTGGTGGATGAACTATTTACATGGCTCATTCGAGGATGCTGGCAAGAGAATAAAGAAGACAAAACTAAAATCTGAAATGAAAAGGGACACAACTGCAGCCCCTCAGACCACAGTCTGGAGGTGTGGCAGGCCCCACTCTAATTACTGAAATCAATCTTAACCTGAGGCAGAAATCATGATACTTAATCCAACTGTCCCAGGACCAGACACAGTATCAAATCAACTATGTTCCCCCTTTCTCCTCTTCCTCTAAAAATATGGGCTTCCATTTTAACTCCATTCAACTGTGCTCTTAATTTCCTCCTTATCTTGTACTTTTTTACAGCTAACTGCAGATGTTGCAAGCCCCGAGGTTCCTGTATTGTTGTACTGTCAGTCTTTGAGATGTCCTGCCTTCTTCCTGACAGTGCTCTCAGTACTGGGACTCTGCTGCAGACTCTCCATGAGAACTGTCTGCCCTCTCTGAACTTCCCAGTGCTCCAGATTTTCCTCTCCCATGTTCTCTATTTGGCTTCACACTGGCAAAACTGCTCCTAAATTGGCATGGTTTCAAAGCCATGTTGTGTTCAGTCAGCCACTATTAGGCCATACTCAGTTGCATAACCAAGAGTCCAGGAACCAAAGGTAATCTTTACTTTAAAAATTAGCCTATTAGCCATTTACTAATTTACTATATAACTCAAACTAGAAAAAACAAGACAAAACAAATAAACAAAAATCTAGGCTGGGCGTGGTGGTGCACACCTTTAATTCTAAAACTTCTGGGTCAGAGGTAGCTGAATCTGTGAGTTTGAGGCCAGTCTATTCTGGAGAGACATAAAGAAGTCCAGGCCATCCAAGGCTACATAATGAGAGCCAGTCTCAAACAAACAAACAAAAAATGTACTTATGGCTTATTCAGATAATAAAAAGTGCAAAAATCCAATACAGATTTAAAATGCTAATATTTAGGAATCTTTATGTTTACAGTATATATATATATATATATATATATATATATATATATATATATATGTTAGGCAAAATACTTAAAAACACTGAACTTTGTTAAGGATAAGAGGAACTGCCCACTATTTCTTTCTTATAAAAGCCTGCTCTGGACTAAAGAGATGATGGCCCTGTGGGTAAAAGCACTTGATGTACAAGCTTGATGACATGAGTTCAATTCCTGGGACCCATACAAAAAGGTGACAAGAAAAAAATCAACTCCACAAAGTTATCCTCTCGCCTCTTCACATGTACCTTGGCACATGTGCACATATCATACATAAATACATAACAATAAACATCTTTAAAGTTAAAAAAATTAAATAAATAAGACTTGATATCTATGCAGAAATGGAAGTATGAGACTCCACATTCAATTACCAATATCACAAAATAAATAAATCTAGAGTACAAAGTAACATGTCACATAACTAACATAAGGCAATGAAACTCTTTCAAATTCTTTGTGTACACATAAGCAAAAAAAAAAGGATACTGTATGTGATGTTCAAATAGTACTGTCCAGCTGGTAATGTTGGATGTAAATCATTTCTCCGCTCTATAAGACGATACAACTTACGAAAAGTAGGTAACGCTGCAGTACGCATCCAAACAATGAAATCCTCATTTATAAATCCATTATTATCTTCATCAGGATCTAGCATAAATACTGGTTTATGCCAGTTTACTGGCTTTGTTGTATCTTAAAGATAAGTTGGGAAGGGAGAGAGATGTGAAAACAAAATATTCAATTCTATGAAGTTTCAATGAAAATTCATAGTACTGAAAAAAGAAGCAGCACAAAACAATATGAATATTTTCAAAGGTATAAATATATCCATATCTTAAAGATGTCTTAAAATCTAAAGAGAAACTAATTCTATCTACAACAAAAACTAAAAAAGACAGTTGATATCTCAAAAGAATACAAAAGGATACTAAATAAAAGGCAGATTACTTAATGCAAAAATATAATGTTAAGAATGTTTGGGCCAGTGAGACGGCTCAGCAGGCAATGGCACTTGCCACCAGATCTGAGGACCAGAATTCAATCCCCAGGACCACATGGTTAAAAGGAAGAGGAGATTCCCAATGCATGCACTATGGCACATGTATATATACATACATATGCTTGTACACACACATACAAAATAAATATATAAATGCAAAAATAAATTTTAAAAAGAAATATTGCATTATGAAACTAAGGCAATATAAAAACAAAAATATATGTGCATTATAAATAGAAGCTGATTAAAATAAACTCTGTTTCAGTTTGTAAAGAATATAGCTGAAAACACCAGAGAAATACAAATCACAATTAAAAACACACATTCATTTACAATTTTAGTACATCTGAACATTTATATAACTTGGTATAATGCTGAGAAGGAAAATGCTGTTCTTCAAAAAAATAAATAAATTAAGACTCTAAAGACATAATTTAGGTTACCTTACTAAAACTACTAGCTTTTAGACAAGAGGGGATATTGGTCATGTTTTACCTTTAAATCTTTCTTCAAGGCTTTCTTTTCCAGGTGGATTTCTGAATTTCACATTTTTATCTGTCCACCAAGCAATACCTTTTCTCGTCAAAGCAATTGGCGTAGGTGTGGGATCAGATTCATTGGCAACCAGAAACAATTCTAGTGTATCTAAGCACAAGAAATGGAAGATATTACTAACATCTACTAAAAATCCATAGCAACTGATTTACTCTATGAGAAATGAGAATCTGGGATTTCCTCTGAAAGTAGTTGACAGAGAAGGCACAGGGTTAATGTGTGTCCTTTATACAGGTGTGAATTAACTTTCACAAATTTAGAATTCTAGATGGATAGATGGACTCTACATTTACTACAGAGCTAGGTCACTTTCCTGAATGACTAGTTGATGTTAGAAGAACAAGGATTTTAATGTCAATCCAAATAAAAGGGCAATGGCATCGTTTTTCTCTTCTCTTTCTTTGGCTACTGTTGTATCCTAACAGCTCCTGCCTTTTCCATTTTCTGTACTTGGCAATCATTCCGCTCCTGAAACACGGTTGGTACAAATGAACAAGTTCTGTTGAATGTGCAATACACACTAGCTATCAGGGTCTTAGTGTAAAAACACAAAAAATATTTCAGTTATGTTTATATGCTGAAATGATACTATTTGGGGCACACCGGATTAAATAAATTATTCAAGCTAATTTTACTTGTTTCCTTTGAGGATTTTTAATATAAGTACTAGAAAATTTGAAATAGTTTGTATTTATGGTTCAAACTGTATTCCTATCAGGCAATGTGTATCTAAATGATCAACATAACTCCCTTTTAATGGTATAAATCAGTGAAAGTAGCTCTGTGGCTTTTACTTTTTTATAAGAAACAGGAAGATTCTATTTTCTTCTCAGAGATAGAAATCCAGTCTCATAAACAAGATCCCAAGGGAAGCCACAGAATATTTAAATCCTATTCATTATCTGAGTATTTATCTTGAAGGTGAATTTCCTAATTTCATTCACATTACTAGACTACTACATAGTTTCCTACTCGCACAAATAGTTTCCTAAGTGCACACAGTTTCCTGATCATCTATCTGCACAGATGTTTCTATCTAGCATACCATTAAACATGCTGTTGGCAATAGCTCCACATGGAGCAATTGGTTTGTCTTCATTTCTTCGATAAGGTTCACATTCCTTACTTGGATTCTAATTTTCAGAAGAAAAAAAGAGAGAGAGAGAGAAATTATCATCTAAATCTCTGGAGAAATGATGAGCTATTCCTAGTTAGGCACTAAACACTATGGAAAGTTGAACAGCCATCCACAGATTCCCAAACGGAGCCAAGAGTCAGAAAAGGATACAGTTCTACTCCAGCAAACACACACAGCAGACTTGGGAATTCTGGAAACATTAAATTTTTGCTGCTTCATCTTCCCACCAACTTTAAAAAATGTTCAGTCACTCAATTTCAAAGCACAATCCCAGAAATCAAAAACAGCTCAACTGCATATCCCTACCTAGCACAAGAATAATGAACAGACCCAAACAGAACACACTTACACATCATACATCAAAATTCCATCACAAACACATGAAGCCAAAACTCCCAATAACTACTAGAAATGAGCAGGTAGTGGGATTGAGAAGTTATTTTGTGAGCATTCCAGAAAAAGCATTTTAACTAAAAACTACTGTTAAAACTAGAAATGACAATACTTTAACTTCCCATGAGATTAAGTACTTTAACACTTCTAAATGAATATTTACTACACTCTTATTTCAAAGATGCCACATTTCTGTATTTTATCATTTTACTTACAAGCAAAGCACTAGGGTCTCCATTTAACTGGCTATCATCTCGAGATTTCACATAGCGACGATGATTTTGATAGAAATTAGACAGTCCATAATACATAAACACATTGCCCTAGAGAAAACAGAAAGGAGAAAACTTTTAACATAAAAATTGACATTTATTTGTTTCATATTTTGTAAAAATTAAGCAATTTGTACTTGACCAGTTTACAATTTTTGATAAACTGGTACTGAGGCGAAATAGCAACAAAAATTGTAAAATTAAATATAAATCAACTAATAGTAGAACAACTATACTCTAGCTCCTAAATTCTTAGTTAAGTTCTAAAAGAAGGAAAACTATTGCTACCTAGGAATCAGGCACTGAACTAAGCGGGCCTAGGTATACTGTTTTAACTGGCTTAGGAAAGCTATTTACCAAGTACTTAATGAACACTGGAACTACAGCTGTGACAGCGAGATTTGCCCAGAATATTCATGTCTAAGGCCCTGAATTCAATCCCCAACACCACAAAAGCAAGCAAACACACAAAAATAAATTGTACAATTGTAAATAAAGTTAAAGAAGCTATGTTACAAAGACACACAAGTAAACTTTTAAACTATCCTTCAAGTATTCTGTGCAGTCTGGAGAGATGGTTCACTAGGTAAATGCTTTGCTGTGCAAGCATGAGGACCTCAGTGTGAACCCTAACACCTACATAAAGGTCAGGCGTGGCAACATTCGTCTATTACCAGAGATGGAGGGAGATGGGGGGTGGGGAAACAGGCAAATCCCAGGAGCTTGCTGGACAGCCAGTCTAATTTAAATGAAAATGACAAGCTCCAGGTTCATCTCATGAAATAAGGTGACAAAGGAAGACATGCACACAGCATACTGCACACCTACACACACACATGCACGCACACACAAAATATTTTCATGAAAAAATAATGAAAGAATATTAGTGTGCCGAGTTACTTTTAATATAAAATTTTCTCTAATTCAGATTGGTTTTCATCCAATTAGCATCTACCTTTCAGAAGAATGATCAAACTTTTATTATCCAAATAAATTATAAACGGAATGAGAATATACAAGTTCAACAGGATGCTACATATACTATTTTTTTATTTATTAAAATTTTTAGTGTACCAAATATTTTATAATAGCATTTTTATACATATATATCATTGTACTTTGCTCATTACTCTTCCTTCCACCTTGCACTGGTCCCCTTCTGTCCTTCAAATATTCCCTCTAGATGCTGTAGACTGTTAGCAATTAGTAAATTAGTAGTTGCTGAAATATATTCAGTTATAATACTTTATAATAATAATAATCAAGAGTGGTACTCTTATGGAGGCAACTTCAAAACTATCTTGGGGAAAAAAGAGTAATATACATATACTGAATTAACTACAAGGTGTTAAGAAACCATCTGACCGAGCCGGGCGGTGGTGGCGCACGCCTTTAATCCCAGCACTCGGGAGGCAGAGCCAGGTGGATCTCTGTGAGTTCGAGGCCAGCCTGGACTACCAAGTGAGTTCCAGGAAAGGCGCAAAGCTAAACAGAGAAACCCTGTCTCGAAAAACCAAAAAAAAAAAAGAAACCATCTGACTAAAACTGTGAGCGGTAGGAAAATGCTATTTCTCTTTTTTGATTACAACCTCTCTGGAGAGAGGGGGAGGTTAGAATATATATATATATTGAGACAGGGTTTCTCTGTGTTGCCCTGGCTGTCCTGGAACTCACTCTGTATACTAGGCGGGCCTTGAACTCACAGAGATCCACCTGCCTCTGCTGGAATTAAAAACATGCACCACCACTGGCCAGCCAGCCTCTATTTTTATATTCATATCTTCAATTTAAAGAAATTCTCTAAACTTAGAAGTGATTAATTTAATTTGCTACTTTCACAGACATTATCATTTAAAGACTGAATACTGATGGGTTTGGTGGAAAAAGCTTGCAATCCCAGCCAGCACTTAGGAGGCAAATGGAGGATCCTGAGCTACACAGCAAGCCTAATGCCAACCTAGAATGCATAATGAAATTGTGCATCAAAAAGTAAATAAATGAATGAAAATATTGATTCTTAAATAGCACACCATAAATTTTTCCACTGTACACAAAAGATGTTTAAGTGGAAATCATTGAGGCAATAGTATCAAATTGTATGACAAAAACATGATAAATGTGATTTTTAGGAAAAAAAGAATAGCATCTCAATTAACAACCAGTAATAGTAAATTGAATTTGTAAACTGAAAAAGAGATCCTCTCAATCAAGTCTGATAGAAAATATACTAACATTTAAGTTCCCTGAACTGGTTTTAGTCCAACTCAAAATCTGTGAAGAAATACATCTGCAGCAAATAAATGGCCACTTTAAAAGGGAATTCTAAATCAAGTGGGTTGTTTGGTTCTTGGTTTTGTTTCATTTGGTTTTGGTTTTTCGAGACGGGGTTTCTCTGTGTAACAGCCCTGGCCATCCTGGAACTCACTCTGTAGACCAAGCTGGCCTCAAACTCACACAGATCCATCTGCTTCAGCCTTCCAAGTTAAAATAAATGGTTTTGAATAAGTAGGAGATAACAGAACTTCTAACTTGTTCAAACTCTCTCATTTCTTCGATTCTGCACAAAACCGAGATGTACTGCATCTTTATACCCAACACACTGAAAAGTGCACTTTTCAGTCTTTTCCCAAATGAGTTTTTACATCTTTGTCCCAAAGCCAAAGGCACTTTACCTTAGTGCAAGAGCATCTATAACCACTAGATGGCTTCCATCCATCAGTAAATACTAAAATTATCACTGCATCTAGAAAGTCTGAATAAGGAAACTCAAACCTTGGTATGTATTTATGACAGCGTTGCTTCCTGAAGAATGTTTTTAAACTCAATTTTCAGGTAGAAGGGAGGAAAAACTGGTCTCTATCCACGCTGATTCTGAAATTTTATGTCTTTTCCCATATGCTCAGTTACCAAGAATAGAGACCAATATTAATACTACATAGGCAGCACGCACACACACACACACACACACACACACACACACACACACACAGGGCAGGGGGAGGGGGGTTGGGGGTGGGCAGTGTCCAAATACCAAAGTATAAAATAAAGTTTTAATAAGCATTTCATTTTTGGGTACTGTTTCATACCTCACAAATAATTCAGTTAAGTAATGGGATAATCAGTGTTGTCTACAGTAAGACTTGTTTTTTAATTAAAAGTTATTTTTAAAATTGAGAAAATTTTAAAAGATTAAGAATTTATACCATCTAAGGAGAAATTGAAGTATGAAGAAATAATTTGATACTTCAAGATTTCTGCCATTAAAAATGGGACATTTAATTATGCAACAGCCAGATATACAGAATAATCTTCAAATGTCTATAGATTCCAATAAACTAAGCTGATTTCTCAATATAAATTAAGTATCTAAAAAAACAGTATTAGTATTTTTTAAAGCATGCCTTTTCCAACACATTACTTTAAAACACAGACCTCAAATGACTCTTCCAGTGTGAAGTTAATGGTACAAACACAAGATGTCACATTCGGAGACAAACATTTATTGCAGGGGCTGGAAGGTTCTGTTCCAGTGTAATCAATCTGCAAGAGAAAAAGATTAAGTAAGCAGTTCCTTGGAGGAAAGAGAAACCTAAAATTTACATAACCTACTATTAAAAGGAAAAATAAGTCCGACAAAGCAATGTGGATCCTAGACAATGCTGCTGCTGTGTACTCCAACAGTGTGAGGCATTAAACACTAAGGAGGCTTCTCTCTGTTCACTGTTGTTCAAAATCCTCCTTTACCCCAAAAGAAATATATTTACTGATAAAACTGTAAATACAAGATTCAAAACCACATGATTTATAAAGATATAAATGGCTGCAAGCTCTAAACTACTAAAACACCAGATTTGTAGAGATAAACTCAACTTTTCTTCTGGAATATAACAATTTTAAATACTTCATTGTCACCTCAGCTTTCCACAGAACATTTCCAAATTCAGAAAAAAAGAAAGAGGGGAAAGAAGGATGGGAGGAGGGAAGGGAACCTATGGGCTCAGAAAGTAACTCATGGTAGAATGCTTGCCTTGAATGCACAAGGTCCTGTACTTGATGATCCCCAGAACCATCAGAACTCACAAAATGCTTCTCTCCACCCAAAACTCTGGTGCTAAGGCTGTCATCCCTTTGGCCTTGGCTCCTGGGTGCTTCAGCATAGGGATTTCCCAGATGACTGGAGTATCTCTGTTACTCAGGTGTGCCCCTTGATTCACAACAGAGTTTCCAATGAAAACAAGAATTCACTGGTCCCAGAAAGACCAATCCTGTGATCAGGGCTTTGGCCCAGCAAAACCTCCATGGAGAGAAGTAGGACTGCAAATTTATAGTTAAACTACTATGTAGCCAGTATTCAATCAATCATGCCTAACTGTGCCGTCCTGCACTTCAGTCTAGATACTGCTGTACAGGAAAGTTTTCTGGGTGGAAAGGCATAGAGATGCTAGGAGCTTGATGTATCCTAAGTACACAGGGAGAAGCATGGAAGCTCTATGTTCAGACACCACCCTGTGTTTCTTCCAAGAACCTTCCTCTTCCCATAGCATTTGGCATCTTAAATGAGGACAATCTTGTGAGAGGCAGGGAGAAAAAATCTTGGGAAAGGCAGAGGCAGGTGGATCTTTGTGAGTTTGAGGCCAGCCTGGGCTACAGAGTGAGTTCCAGGAAAGGCTCAAAGCTACACAGAGAAACCCTGTCTCAAAAAAAAAAAAAAAAAAAAAAAAAAAAAAAAAAAAAAAAAAAAAAATCTTGGGAAGCCCCCTGACTTTGGAGCAAGAAGTGTGTTTTTAGCCTAGGAAACTGCTTTGTATCCAAATAAGGCCAGTTATTAGGGACTATGTTTTGAACCCTAACTCTGTCAAAACTGAATTGTACCATACTAGGTAAAGTCAGAAGAACAGCCCTGGTATCCAAAAATTCCTTTTTTCCATTAAAAATAAGAAAAAGAATTAAACATGTTTTTTTTCCAAAATATTCTCAGCAGAATTCCCATATAGCTTCTGTCTGTAGATGCATAGGCTAATCTGTTGTTACGGTTTGGATAGGAAGTATCCCTTCAAAAAGGCCTGTAAGTTGGGAATCTTGCTTCTAGCTGGCAGTGCTATTTTGTGATGTTCTGGAAACTGAGAAGTGGATCTGGCTAGAAGCAAGTTACTGGATAAGGTCCTTGGTAGCATCTTGTCCCTGCCCACCTCCTCTTACTACTTCCTGCCCACCATATGAGTATCCCCTGCTACATGTTCCTGCTACCATGATGCTCTGTCTCATTTCAGATACAGAAATAAAGCAAGTTATGAGCTGAATGTCTGAAACTGTAAACCAACATGAATAAATCTCCCCCTTTCTCTTCCTTGAGTTATTTTGGTCAGGTAACTACTATATATCCACAATTAACATCTCCCCCCAAAGTGGTCTATTACAACAATAAATGAACATTCTTTTCTTTTCTTTTTTCTTTTTTTTTTTTTTTTTTTTTTTTTTTTTTGGTTTTTCGAAACAGGGTGTCTCTGTGTAGCTTTGGAGCCTGTCCTGGATCTCGTTCTATAGACCAGGCTGGCCCTGAGCTCAAAGAGATCCACCTGGCTCTGCCTCCCAAGTGCTGTTAATGGCGTGTACCACCACCACCTGGCCACTGACATTTTCATAACCTTAAGTTTATAGTTTAAGGTTCACTCTTGTTTGGAAATTCTACAGGTTTAAACAATATAGAATGATATATAACCTACTATTATAATACAAAATACTTTAACTGGCCTAAAAAATCTCCTGTCTTTCTTTTATCTATTCATCCTCCGTGTTAAATCATAGTAAGCACTGACCTTTTTACTGTCCTTGTAGTTTTGTTTTTTCCAAAGTTGGAGTCATATTGTAGATAGCCTTTTCATACTGGCTTTACTTGGTAATCTGCACTTAAGTTTCCTCTACATCTTTTCAGAGTATTACAGTACTCTGAGGTACTATAGTTTATTTATTCACCTACTAAAAGGCAAGACCAAATTGGTCTTGAATGCAGAAAGATCCTCTTGCCTCTGCCTTCTGAGTGCTAGATTAAAGGCATGTCCTACACCAAGGCCAGCGGTCTATGGTATTTTGTTACAGCTGTCCCACCAAGTGTTGTTAAGCCCTTTCTGTCCTCCTTGAAGAAGTATCTAATCAGGTCTTGTGCTCACTTTTATCAGGCTGCTTCATTTTCATATTTTAAGTGTTCTTTAACAATTACCCGATAATATTTTAAATTATTTTCTGCCAGTCTAGGACTTACCTTGTAAATCTCTTGACAAATAAGAATTATATGATTAAAAAGTCCTAAACCTTAAAAATATAAAATAGTTATCTTTGTAACAGAAAAAATTTTTAAATCTGTACCTAGAAAATAGAACCACCATCTAAATTGTAACAGTGAGATAATTTTTAGAAACTTATAATGGCCTAAGAAAACTTGGTTTTATCAAATTGTTACATAATGTTTTTTATAACTGTTTTTCATAGGCGCTTATCTGTTAACTAGCAGAGCTGTGATTTGATTATTTTTCACTGCAAATGTCATCAATAAGCAAGGCATGTAACTAAAACAAGGAAACTAAATGAGGACAGGAAAGCACACATGAATTTCATTAGACCTGCACGCTACAACTCTGTAATAAAGCCTGCTTGTACACATCATTCCACTTACATATCAAATTTATGTCAGAATAAACCACAAAGGAATCTGTATTTCTAATTTCTCATTTTCTTCCTCTTAAGACTGATCTAAGAAAGAAGAACAGAAACCTCGGAAATCACCCTCTTTCATTTGATCACCAGTTGTTAGTAAGCAAAGAGACTTAACTAAACAAAAATAATTTGATGGAATTGGAAATCAAATTATACTTCAGTATAATAAAACTCAGCACTTTATTAGAAGAATAATTACTAAATATCAAAAAAGTACTTAAAACAGATAACTATAACATTTTCATCCTGAACTGGTGATTATAACTTTAAAAATGCATGAACAGTTACATCTTTTAACTTCAGGTAACTCTTTTATAAACAGTGTTTATAAAAGTCATTATAATTAACCTTTAAATTTTAATAGGGACAAGACACAGTACAAGGTACAAGAGTCATAGAAAATAATGATATATTGTACCATCAACAGCTTACAGCTTTCCTTTATACACATATTTTATCTGATCATCAACAAAATCCTACTGTGCTACCTCCATTACATAAAAAAGAACATACTTAGGAACTTTCCCAAGTGCTAGTCTAGAATTCAATATCTCTGACTCAAGCCCAATCAATGCTCCTTCTACTAAACAACCTTTACCCAGAACTGTCAGTCCACTCTACCATCCAGCAGACTTCATTAACAAAGACAAAAAAAATAGAAAAAAAGCTGTCAAACTGGATGGCACAGAAACAATCATTAGCAAAGAATAAGTACTTTTTAGAAGAAATAAGAATTTGAACAAATTCAGGAAAAGAAAAAAAAGCAAGCAACAATGGAAAAGAAATATTTAAAGATAGTGAAAATAAACTTTATATTTTGGAGAATTATCATGATGGAAAGAAATGAGACAAAGCTAAGGAGGGAAGTGAGCCATACCGGCATAGCATATTTACTGACTCCTGTTATCACATGTGTTCTGTCTGACATATGTGCACTTCATACAAATCATCTTAAAGAATAGGGGCTGAAGAGATGGCGCAGCAGTAAAGAGCTCTTGCAGAGGATTCTGCTTCCATTCCAAGCACCTACATGGGGGCTCACAACCACCTGTAACTCCCGTTCCAGGGGATCCAAGGCCCTCTTCTGACCTTGGTGGGCACCAGGCATGCATATGGTAAACAGACATGCATGCAAGCAAAACACCCATACACATAAAATAAATAAATCTTTAAAAATAAATCTTTTAAAAGTAGATGGTCCTGCAAAGTGTATTATTATTTTCCTTATTTTAAATTAGGACAGCACTTGGTTCAATCCCTAGCACCAAAAACCTCTAAGCAACAAACTACTAGTCCTTAATCAGGTGGATCTGATGCTATTTTGGATGTCTGAATTGACTTAAATTATAAGGCACCCAGCTGGTGTATACAGAAGCATCTAATGTAAGAACTGCTGCAGAATGAGGAGGGAGAGGTGTCAGGTCCCCATACATCTGGTGTGAGAAGTGGTTTCTCCAATCGCAAATACCCTACTTCTACCCTTTTTTTTTTTAAACCTTTTAAAAATTTATGTATGAGTACTCTGTCTGCATGTACACCTTTATGCCAGAAGAGGGCATCAGATCCCACTATATGAGCTACCATGTGGTGGCTGGGAAATGAACTCAGGACCTCTGGAGGAGCAGCCAGTGCTCTTAACCGCTGAGCCATCTCTCCAGCATCCCCTACTTCTACTCTTATTCCCCAGGGCATGCTCTCCATGTTATATCAAGCCCAAGTCACTGTTAACAGTAACTGTCATTATGTCACTTTATAATAGTGATCCCTATTAAAAGCCAAACCTTCCAGCTGCTGCTGCCAAAGAGCCTCACAGATCTGTACACCTCCCATCTCCAGGGTCTTTCCCCTCACACCTGCTGCAAAGCTGAAAGGTCACACAGGTCTCACAAAGAAAGAGTCCTCCACCATTCCAATCCCACAGAATGGAGCCCAAGGCAGCTAGACTACACTAACTCCCCTACCCAGAGTCTCTGTGACCTGGCCAGGTAGCACAGGCTGCATATTAATTAACAAAGCCTATATGTCTCCTTGCAGTTCAGGACCCCCTGCTGCCCCTTCTACAGAACCCTTTAATAGCAGATACTTCACTTTGTCTACCCACTACCCAATCCTCATACAATTTGCTTTAAGATTAATAAATCTCTTATCTGAAGGACCACTGGCACTCTAGAACCCTCCTCCTCCTCTCCCTCTCCAAAACCTACACTTAAGCCCTAAGGAGAGGGGAATTAGAAACACTTGTGTGTCTCCTTTCCACTACTCGACAAAATTGGTGTGCTTAACAGTAATGTAGAGCTGAAGCTGGTCTCTAAAGGGAGGTTTTGTTTTGTTTAAAAAAAAAAAATCCAAAAGGCTCCCATCTATGCCCATCAAAGAAATGGACCAATGGACGAAGAATTCTGCCAAGAATAGAAGGGGTGGGAACAAACAAACCAGGACTCTTCCCTTCTAAAAATACTCTAATACTCCATTTTCCTCCATCAAGGACTTAACTAAAAACTGTCTCTGTAGCAGAGAATGAATGGGAACACTCTGGGCCCAGATCCTTTTATCCCTGAAAGGACCTGTAATCTTGTCTCACACCTAATTTGCACCTTCTTGTCGGTCCAGTGGTTTTCTACAAACTGTAGGATAACACAGTGGGGAATTAGATTTTTGCTCCTCTCTCACTTAATCACACTGTAAACAAGCTACTTTCCCTCACCAATTTGAGTTCATTAATTTCTTTTACAGAGTCAGGCTTATGGATTGAAGTGCCCAGGAATGACTTAGCTATGCAAAACTGTTTAATGGCTTCCCATTACACTGCCTGTAGTCATAATACCGGCCCATGTAATGTGCACCCTAACACTGTACCACTTTAACCTGATCTATATTCTTCCCTTTCTTCTCACTCTGCCACTGACACACTGGCTTCTTTGTTCCTCCTCCTAAACACACTCCTCAGTTTCTCTCCCTACTTCTGCATGGAGTAGTCTTCCCTCGCATATCAATGAACTACGGGATCCCCAACACATGCTATTTTGTGGCAATGCATTACAGTAAAAATCTTGGAATTACATTCTAATTACATTCTATGAGACTGAAACGTTTGTGGGACCTCACAGCCAGAGTTAATAACATACCTTAAGGTCACTTTTGACAGCTATCCTACTGTGGACTCAGTCTGTTTGATTAACCTGCTTTTAAGACATCAAAGTAGCAATCAACCTTACTTGCCTGAGATTTCCCATGCAATCAACTTTTACAATCTAAGCCAATGCATAGCTATAATCTCAAGATATGCACTTTTCCATGGCCCTGACCTACGAAAGTATATAACTTGCTGAAAGCAGCAAACGTGGAGGTTGAAAGCAATCTTCTAAACTCAATATCCACCATAAATATTGAACACAACACTTGGATATTGCTTGATAAACAATGATATTTGTTGTACTGTTTGTTGTGTGAGTCAGCTGTGGTTTGTTGAAATCAGTTATGGTCTGTTGAAATCAGTGACTTAATTCGCTTGTAAAACTCTTAAAGATTTTTATAAAATATCCTTCATTCCTTCCCCATGTAATACTTTCTGTGCTATTCAATAAAGACAGAGCAAAGCCCTCTGTTAGGGATAAATATACACAGACAGACAGACAGACAGACACACACACACACACACAGAGAGAGAGAGAGAGAGAGAGAGAGAGAGAGAGAGAGAGAGAGAGAGAGAGAGAGAGAGAGAGAGTCATACAACAAACAGGCATACAGGGACAGACACAGATACCAGCCAGAACAGATTCACAAGACATCAGGCAGGCACAGATTCAGATGCATCCAACAGACAGAGAACAAAGGACACCAGAAGTATGGAGTAGAGAATTCAAGTCTGGACTTGCTTTGGTTAAATGACTCCAAAGGGAAGCTCTTTTCTTTCTTTCCTTAACGCCACACCAATGCGTTACTGGTGACTTGGAGTTAATCCATGCACTATTTAAAACTGTAAACCTCCCTCCCTTCAACCCTCCTTTTTCTCCTGAGCACTTTCTACCGTCTAACACATTTCAGAAGCAGCAAATAAAGAAGAGAATTAATGACTGATAAGAATGGACAAAATTGGGCTGGAGAAATGGCTCACCCAAAATAACGTAAGAATAATAGTAGAGTCATATAAAATTAGTAAACTCTTAAAAAGTATTAGCTAAGTTTTATTAGTAAACAGAATTAATGTAGGCTGTTTTAAGAGAAAAATGAAACAAATTTGTATTCTGAACAGAGATCATTTAAAAGGTCAAAGAAAAAAGCAATGATATTCAGTATTTCAATATCCCTTATATAGCTTTTTTATCATATAATATACTATACATATTATATATACAGCATATTATATCCTAACTTTTTTTTTTTTCAAGACAAGGTTTCTCTGTGTAGCTCTGGAGCCTGTCCTGGATCTCACTCTGTAGACCAGGCTGGCCTTGAATTCACAGAGATCCACCTGCCTCTGCTTCCCAAGTGCTGGGATTAAAGGCGTGCACCACCACCGCCCGGCTATCCTAACTTATTTTATTCACATAAAAATAGCACAATCTATTCTACTATGAATTTCAACGCAATACTAAAATCAATATAAAATTGCAATCTTTATTTACTCAGGACTATCACATCTAGGAGACCAATTCCCATTTGGCTGACATAATATTTTAATAGATGGTAAATATTCCCACAGCCTGTGATGCTGGGTGACTACTAACAAGTTCTCATCCCAATTTCTGTGGTACTTTTCTTGCTAACAGAATAAAACTAAAATCTCTAGTCTGCCTTGGAGCTAGTATGACTATGCTACCAAAGCAGGGTTGGTGCAGTGTAGCAGCTTCCAAGAACCTTCTTCCTTTAGCCCTTGTTCATCCTTGATTCTACACTGCTGATGCCCAGAAAAGACAACCACAAGTCTGGCCTCCCACTTGAACCTTGAGCTTGAGAGCCAGTCACAAAGAATGTCAAGGTAGCTTAAAAGCTTCATATAGGGGATTCTGTAAAACAGACTCCCCCATGTTATGTTCCTAGGGCATTTGGTATGCAATGAAAATCTTACCCGTTCTTGAACCAAATCCTAATGGATATATATCATGTCAATCATACCTGCTGTTGAACGCTGGAAGCAGAGCTTAGTGAGTCGTTCTTGTGCAAGCTTAGAAGGTATTAGGAATGCTGAGACAAATGAGGACAACGGAGGCCCAGTTCACAAGGGTTCAGAGGGGAACAAGGACTCTATCAGGAACTGGGACGTGGGCCACTGGTGTGATATTATGGGCAAGGATTTGATTTTTTCCTGCCAGTGTCCTAAGTACCCAATAAAGTTTCATTTAAAGATAATGAACTATCTGTTTGGCAGAAGAAACTTCAGCACAGGATGGCATTCAGACTGGTGCTGAAGACGAAGCTGTGATACAGACAGAGATCAGTACCACTGTAGACAAGCCTCCTGTGCTGCACTAGGACAACAGCAAAGTGTTTCCCTAGGGTCAACACAAGCTGATACAGCTGTGGCCCAAGGAGACCTGGGGTATATCTCAAACTGGCAGCAAAGTCTGGCAATGTAATAAGCATTCCCACGTGACACTGGTTTTAAAGGCATAAAAAGTGCAAGACTGATACGACCATGGAGAGAAACTGAGAGAGGCAACATGTGTCAGAGTCAGAGTTCCCCTCAAAGAAGTCCTGAGAAGCCACTCTATGTAGCTGTGAAACTGAAGACTCAGTTTCAATGGAGACTCCAGAATACTGAAAATGCCAGGACCTTAGTGCATCTGTCAAGGCCCACTATTAGAAATGGAGCCTGCCGGGCGGTGGTGGTGCACGCCTTTAATCCCAGCACTCGGGAGGCAGAGCCAGGCGGATCTCTGTGAGTTCAAGGCCAGCCTGGGCTACCAAGTGAGTTCCAGGAGAGGCGCAAAGCTACACAGAGAAACCCTGTCTCGAAAAACCAAAAAAAAAAAAAAAAAAAAAAAAAAGAATAAGAAAAAAAGAAATGGAGCCCAAACAATTACTTTACAAGCCCCACGATGCTGGACACAGAACTGTAATATTGATGTTTCCCTGCCAGATTTTTGTTTTGCTTTGGTATAAATGTTTTATGCCCCTGGTTCTTCCTTTTTAGAAAAGGAATGTTTGCTTATTGTCATTATATGTTAGAAGTATGTAACTTGATTTTAATTTTTTAGGAGCTCACAGTTAAGAGACTTTGGACTTTTAAAGTGTTAGAATTTTTAAAGGCAATGAGGACTTTTACAGTTGAATTACATTTTAAATTATGAGGTAAACAGACTTTGGGGACAAGGAATGTCATGTTATGACTTAAAGGTGATGTTTTATACATCAAGTTGACAAGTAGAGTTGTGACAGTTAGTTCTAATCGCCATCTTGATATAGTCTAGAATAATCTGGGAAGGGACTCTCATTGAGTGGTTGTCTAGACTGGGTTGCCCTGTGGGTATGTCATGTCTGGAGAACTGTCTTGAACAGGTTTACTGATGCAGAAAGATCTAGACTAAAAAAGGGCAAGGCACCATTCCCTGGGTCGGGTCCTGAGCTAGACGAAAAGAGAAGAAGCAGATGAGTACAATCACGGATGCACTCATCTCTGTCCCTGACTGTGGCTGTGACTAGCTACTCAAGTCCCTGCCACCTTGACTCCCTTGCGATACGGACTGAGACCTGGAAGCAAGCTAAAATAAACCCTTTCTCCACCAAGTTCCCTTTGTCATGGTGTTTTATCACAACAAGAAACAACACTAGGACAGATCAGCAAAAGCTTGTCCTTGAACTACTCAGGCGCATTCTGTGTGTGCACTAACCTAGCAATATTTAATTTTCCTGTGATGTTTCTTTGCTTTGCTTTCCTCCCTAGTTTTTGGTTTTGTTTTGCTTCGTTTTTTGTTTGTTTGTGGGGAAGTTTTTGGTTTGTATACAGCTCAGGTTGGGCTCAAATTCTCTATGTAGCTAAGGTTGGCCTTGAACTCCTGATTTACCTGCCACCCACCTCCTAAATGTTGGGCCATAATACACTACCATACTGGCTTATCTTTGTCTTTCAGAAGTGGGGATTGAACCCAGGGCCTTACACGGCTAGGGAAGTACTCTGTCACTGAGGGACATCTGCATCTCCTGCTACTGTAAGTCATTTCTTCTCCCAAAGGAATGCCCTCTGCTGAAAAAAAAAGGGGGGGGGGGGGAGTCCTGTCCTCAAACTTTTTCAATACCTCCCTATTCCCAAAGAGGTACTCTGTATATAGAAAATGGCCACCATTGATCAAAAATCCTTGATAAATAGAAAATGTATGAGTTTTCACTATCAAATAACCACTATATCCCTTGTCAGCAGAAACTCAAGGGGAGTTTGACCCAATAAAATCTGCCAGTTGTAAGTAACATTCACTAGCTTTCAGAAGACAAAATTTACACAGAAGTAATAGTTATAAATCTCAAAGGAAAAGAGGCTTCCGAATAGAAGAGGGGACACAAATCCTCTTTTGAAAATTAACTGTTTTAAACGGCAAAAGTATATAAGGCACAGTTCAGAATGCAGGAAGCATAAGACCCTGCAACTAGCTTAAATCCTAATGACAAAGCACCAGGGGCAGTACAGGACAGACAAGGAGATTAGCAGAAAAGTTCTAGTATTTCTTTGTTCCCAGACAACTCTGAATGTTCCTCTAAGTCAACCCAACATTTCTTCTTAGTAATTCTAAAAACACAGCTCATTCCTAAGAAACAGACTGAGTTTAAGGTGGTGACAAAGAAGAATTTGAAGGACATGCATTTTTACACTGTATACAAGGAGAGCTGGAAAACTTCCATTTTTTGAATGTAAAGTTATCTAAAAGGAAATCGATAAAGGACCTAAATGGGTCACATAACAAAATGCTGACTAATAAGATAAGTCACTTTAAGTATTAATCAGATTAAGTTGAAGGGGACATTTCAGGTACTTAAAGAATTTTCTGAAGCCCTTAAAATTAGTACTTTAACACAACCATTTTAGTAGCAACTGCTAAATTTACTAGTATGTTTCTTTAAAACTCTAAATGGGGGGGTGTTGTTTGTGTCTATAAAAGGCTAGAAAGTAAATATTTTAGGCTGCAGAGACAAAGGAGGAAGTTCTTGACTAAAAAGAAAGAAGGGTTTGTACCCTTTTTTGGCTGATGAAATTCAAGATAAAATCACAATAGTTAAATACAATTTCTTGGTAGCAACATAGCTCTACTCATAAGAACTTAATTCTTTGAGGGAAACATCCTATACAGTTGGTATTCAAGTTAGTGTTTCCTATAACCAAACTGATTGTAAATGCTCATCTGGAAAACCAGTCTCAGAACCTGGCCCTAATAAACACTCCAGCAGGTACTTACTGGAAACAAAAACCCTATTACTCAAAGCTCTTAATCAGCAAAGGTTCCCTGTTTAGTTACTACAATACATTTGAGCATTAAAATCTTTAAATTTCCCAGTATAAAATGCCTAATCTTTAACCATTATTTCTAAGAAACAAGTTATCCTTCCTTGATTCTACACTGAAGTTTAAGTAAAAACAAAGATTACTAAACGCAAATGAAAGACTTAATCTCCTTCAAGAACCTTACAATCTAAGGATTCAAACTAGAAAGAAGTAAAAATATAAAAACATACCAAATTTTTATCAGAAACAGAAACAGGAAATAATCAGAATAGAAAATGAAATAAGGTTTAAAAAAAAAAAAGGAAAGGTGGGAATTTAGCAATGTGAGGGGTAAGTCCCTAAGATTTCAACATGTTTAGCATTATTAATTTCATGTAAATGTTTACACTCTAGTTATTACTGAACTTACTTTCTATCTTAAATGCTGCTTTAAAAATTACACCCATTTGACTCTAACCATTAATTAACCATTAATTAGTTTTTCTCTTACTGCTTTTGGACACTAGGTCTATGTCACCCAAGTTAGCACTGAATTACTGGATTCAAACACTCTTCATACCTCAAGCCTCTCCAAAATATCTAGGGCTATAGGAATAGGACACCTGACCCAGCTCTCTAAGCATTAATTTACAACTACATAACTTCACATTGATAAATGCTTTTGCAAAAGTTACAGATGGTACTTTCAAGTGAGCTGTGTATCTCAACCTGGCCATGAGTTCTAAAGGAGCCTTGTGGTGATGCTTGACTCCTAATGCTGCCAAGTTAAAAGAAATACTCAGTCTTTGCTGCAAGTAATAAAGATATTAAGCATTAATAATTATATTCACAATTAAAATATTTTAATGGCTAATAAAATTATCAACAGTCTTTTCTAAAAAACTCATTTTACTTAACTTAGAAAATCTAAAAACCAAGCAAATAAGATTCATAAACTTAAGTGGGCAGTAGTGGCACACGCCTTTAATCCCAGCACTCGGGAGGCAAACGCAGGCAGATCTCTGAGAGTTCAAGGCCAGCCTGGTCTATGAAGCGAGTTCTATGACAGCCAGAACTATTATACAGAGAAACTCTATCTCGAAAAAACAAACAAAAAAAAAGGAAGAAAGAAAAGAAAGATGATTCATATGATTCATAAACAAGGGAAGGTAATGATACTAAATATGAGCATTAAAAAATAAAGAAAGAAAGAAAATAAGAATAAAAGCACCTTTTCTAAAAAACACCTTCTTAAGGGGGTGTCTGGGGCATTTTAAGAGTAGTAATATTTTATACTGTAATACTGTAGTATTTCCAGGAGAATGTAAAAGGTCCATTAGCTTTACTTTAAAATTTCCAAGTTCTCAGCAAAGCACTCAAAGCCAAGCATTTTAATTACAAGTCTCCTTTGCCCCTGTAACTTGAATGCAGAAAATAGGCTACTGAGTTTTCGAAAAGAAACTTAAAAGATGTAAACAAGAGAACGGGAATCAATTTGCGTAAGAGATGCTCATTTCCCATTTACCTTTATTTTATTTTGTTTTATTTGTTTATTTTTCTTTTTATTTATTTTTTGGTGTTTTGATATAGTCTATGTAGCCCTGTCTATCCTGGAACTCACTATGTAGACCAGGCTCAGAGACCCATTCTCTGCCTTCCTTGTGTTGAGATTAAAGACCTGCATCATATCTGACTTTAAAACATTTTTATTATTTTATTTTTATGTGTACAGGTGTTTTGCCTGCATGTCTGTTGACCACGTGGGTGTCTGATGCCTGCTGAGGCTGGAAGAGGACACAGGATCACCTAGAACTGTAGTTAAAAACAGTTGTGATCCTGCATAGGCAGGCTCGGCCTGGGAGGAGGGGTCTGGACCTACCTGGACTGAGTCTACCAGGTTGATTTCAGTCCGAGGGGAAGGTTTTGCCCTGGAGGAGGTGGGAATGGGGGGTGGGCTGGGGGGAAGGTGAGGGGGGCGGGAGGGGGGAGAACAAGGGAATCCGTGGCTGATATGTAGAACTGAATTGTATTGCAAAACAAATTTAAAAAAAAAAAAAAAAAAAAAACAGTTGTGAGCCACTATGTGGGTGCTGAAAATCAAACCTGAGTACTTACTTTTGCAAGAGAAGCCAGTGCTCTTACTGCTGAGCCAGCTCTCCAGCCCTTCCTCTTTACTTCTAATAACCCTCAAAGGCTTTCAGTCTAAGCTGCGAGCTAATAAAGGTTGAGGAGCTAGGGACGTGACTCAGTAGTAGAGCACTTTCTTATGGCCCTGAATTCAATCTCCAGCACACAGAGTAAAGAAAAAGCACACAAACATGTAAGTCCCTTTTGGAAAAGCTCTCTAGGTTTTCTCATAACTCTAGACCAAATTTGAAATAATTTTAGTATATATCCAACCCTCAAATTCTAAGCATTCTATCTGCATGTGTTGGTGCTAATACAAAATTTCCAGTAACTCCTAATTTCCATTTCCTTTCATTTCAAATGTGGCATTTTGGACACAGCAGTTTTAAATCAAAATTAAGCTGGAAGTCACAGATTTTCAGAAGAGGATGGCATCTTAAGTATCATTCAATCTGAATCTTTAAGTGTGCCAAAAGCCAAGACAGTTCCCATCACCAACTAGAATGAGAGTTGGAACTTGCGCTCTACACCCACTCTAACTCCAATGCCCTTCTGAACAAACTGCAATATACTCTTAAAATCAGTGTCACACTGAGCACTAGAAATTTCCAATTACTAACAACTAAGTATACAGAAACTTACTTTATTTCAGAACCCGAAAGTTTTAAAGAAAATTAAAGATATTGTCATACTATAGTAAATAGTACCAGAAATTTTCTAACAATTTAGTAAATATTCATATACAATTCTAAATCATTGTTTAAATAAGATGACTCAAATTTGTAATGTTTAGTTAGAAGGAATTCCATTATATTTACTATCATCCCAGTAAGGATCTTAATGTAGTGTGAAAGCTTAAAACTTGGAATCAGGACTATAATACTCTTAAACAATTCATTGTCATACCCCATAGCTCTCAACTCCTGCTGAAGGGTCAAAACTCACAACTATCTTGCTTCAAACTGTGAAATCTTAGAAGAAACTCATTATTCTATTTATTTTAAAGATGAAGAAACTAGCCTTCAGAAAAATAAACTATCCCCAAATCTGAGCTAATTAAAGCAGCAGAGCTCAGGATTTGAGTGCTACAGGGCACAGATGGGAACAGAAGTGTTTCATGTGTGAAGGGTTGTTTGTTTTTGTTTTTTAACATTCTGGAATATTTGATTGGTCTTCTCCAGTTAAGCACACCTAATCTGGAAATCTACAATCCAAAATATTCTGAGATCAAAACTTTTCTAGTGCCCAACCTGGCCAGCCCGGAGCTTTACATTTTGGTGCATTTTGGGCTACACTTGCAGGGCTATCACAAGGATAAAAACAGGAAGACAAAAATATATGTCGAAAACATTTGCTGTGAACTTGCTCTTGTCAACACACTGAAAATAATTCTAAGTAAAAGATTTTAAAATTACACTCTAGCTACTATTCTTACTGTCATGAACACTACAGCACTATGCCATTAAAAATATAACAACCTTGCTTTGGCGTTAATATTGTAAAGTAAGCTGGAGAAAGGTAACAACACTCCTTAGCTAAAATGATTGGAGAAATTCAATTAAATCACCTACATGTAATCTGTATTTTTAAAATATTACTCAAAAATTATGTATACGGCAGAACAGAAGAAAGCAGGGTTACTCAACATCACTCTTGGCCCTTTCACACAGATCAAAACTCCCTAAAACATGAAAGAGGTCCTGTAGATGTCTAATACTGTACAGCACACAGTATTACATTCTGTTATCAACCAATCTTCACCACTGCGGATGGATAAAGATGCAGTGATTGTTGCATGGGCACAAATCAAAATGTTTCCCCCAGTTGAGTGTTTCTATCATGTCTTAAGTAAAATATTCAATGCAAACAATGCCAGTGAAAATTTTTTTATAGCTAAACCCCAACTTATTCCGTGTGAAGTCACTGATATGCACAGTTTAAAAAAAAAAATCAAGCAGGGAGAACTGGGGCGAATGTGGAGCATAATTAGAAATGAATACTGCCTAAAAGCAAGCCAGAAGTTTCATGTATTTACTAGATCGTGGCCAACAACTAAAACGATCTAATGAGCTCAAAATGAAAGTTACTGTGTGTGCCCTGAAACATGTGACAAATCTCTTCACAGAACAATCAATACCTCTATGACTTCTGGTCTTTTACCCAACAACGACCCATTTGTTAGTCTCGGTGTCCCGGAATAATCCCTACGCAAATAACAACAGTTATGACCCTGTGAGCTGCCTCGGAGTTATATCTAAATCTAACTTTTTTCTTCTCTTCTCTCCTAGAAGAGCAGACAGGCCCGCTAACCCTCAGAGAACCACACAAACTGCCCAATACCTAAGTCCTGTCCACCTGACACTCATTCCGCTCCCAGCCATGTAAACCGACAGCCAAAAGGAAGCTAGACGCCCAAACTGCAAACTCAGAAAACCCCGCAAAAGAAACCGAGAAGGCACCGGAGGGCGGGGCCCGCCTGTCACCTTCGGGGAGCCCGGGGGAGGCCCCCGCCACGCCCCTCCCTCACCTCGATCTCACGGATGTTGTTGGAGGTGACGAAGATGCCGATGCCAATGGGGATGAAGATGAGGCCGATGATGAAGAAGGTAGGCAGCACCGTGCCGGCCGTGAGGATGGGCTGCCAGGCGGGCAGCCGTTGCTGTTTGAAGGCCGTGTTATCCGGCCTCCGGGTCTTGGCAGCGCCCCCAGGAGGGCACGGGGGCCCGCCATCCACCTCATCCTTCGCGTTATAGTTCATCGCCATCGGCCCCCGGGCTTCGGCTCGGCCACGTCCAGCTGGGCCGCCCAGGGGACCAGCCTGCCGACTCTATGACAGGAGACGCGCAGGCGCCGCTGCCTCTACGGCCTCCTCCACCCGCGCCGCCCCCGGGGAGGCGGAAGAGGCGGGACACGCTTCTGCAGACCGCCTCTGACCGGAAGCGGGAGTAGTCTTTAGGAGACGCCCCAGGGAGGGAGAGAGAGGAAGATTAAGGGACGAGGGGAGGGGAGGGGGAGGAAGATGGAAGGGGGAGGGAAAAGGCGGACGCACCCTGATCATCGGTCCTGTGACGACAAAGTGAGGGGCTTAGGCCCGGCGCGCGACGACGTGAGCGCATGCGCGGCCCTGGGCGCCGCCGCGGCGCCTGCGCGCTGGGACGCGAGCCTCTTCGCTGCCCCGGAGGACGCTTTCTGTTTGCTCACACTTCCTGTCGTTGTTATCATGGAGACTGAGGTCGAGGAGTCGGGTCGGAGTCGGCGACCTGTATAATTTCGGCGCTGGGTTGGTTTTTTTTATTTTTTTTACTTTTAAGGCTACGCCTCCTCTGAAGGGAATTGTGGCGTTCCAGAGTCCACATGTTTAAAAGAATGCGGGTCCCTACTGAGTTTTAACTCGCCACCCAAGGTGCGGCTGTGAATTTAAAGGGAGGTGACATGTGACCCTTTGACCTAAAAAATTAATAACGTGACCTAGTTTAGCCCTAATCCCTTGCCTGCGAGCGATTCTCACTTATTTTTTTTCTCCCATCAATGATCTCTATCTTACTGCACATTGACTTAGGAAGTTTATTGTAAACATTGTAGCGATTTCCTTAACTTGATTTCTAAAAACCAGAACGTAATGCCACTTGTTTAAAATGAGGTATTGCATACTTGAACCTGCCGAGGAAATACTCACAAAGAGACGAAGCTATAATCCAAGCAGTCGAAGTAATACGAGGCTGGCCCTGTATAGTAAATAGAAGGCCAGCCTGAGCTACATAGAGAGGAAATCCACAGGGAGATCTATCAACAAATAATAATAGTAGGTGAGAAACCCAAAGACAACAAAGCAGTAAAGAGACCACAGAAGTGTAAAAACCAAGTACAAAGCCTAAGATGCTAACCTCCACTGGCTGACTGGAGGCTGGATTTTTGTTTCTTTTTGCTTTTCTATATTATGCAAACTTTCTCTTATAAGCATGTAAATTTACAAAAATAATTATGTAACATCTACATTATTCAATTATGTTTGAAATTCAGACCATCTGACCACAAATACCCACTTTTTAAAGGCTTTGTCTACAGTTTTGCCTTTTGCTTGGTTCTTATAATTTAGAATTAAGTTTTTTTCAAAAGACCAGAAGCATTCAAATAAAATATCTTGGTGGCTTCTAATAACTGACTTGCTAGGGTATGCTCTTCTGTCTGTGATTTCTCAAATTCTTAGTGCCCCTGAGATCCTTAGGTCCATATCTTGCGTTGGCAGCCTAAGTTTCCCTTCAAGCTCAAAAGGAAAACAGTCTGCCATAGTAGTAGAGAGGCATATCCTCTTACCTTTATAAGTTCTGATGATTAGTAAAATGTTCATCACAGTGTTGAGTGTAATCCTGAAGTCTTTTTTTCCCCTCCCTACTCTTGTTTAGGTCATAACACAGTGAAATGTGTTAGTTCCTTTAACTGGTTTTACTAACTCTAGTTTTTAAGAGTTTTACTACTGGTTTTACTACTATCATCAACCCTACAACCTACAATGGAAAATATTCAGGGAAAAAAATTGCTTCTGTGCTAATAAACATAGGGACAGATTCCCACCATTGTCCTTTAAGTGGATGTCCATTATTTTGGATATTATAAATAGTATGCTCTTGAGAGGGTTTAAAGTGTGTGGAGGATGGCCACAGGTCATTTACAAGAGCTACACGGTTTTTTGTAGGAGAGTTGAGCATCTGAGAATTAGATCCACAAGCTCCTGGAACCTCCCTTGGATGCTGCAGGCTTTAAAGCATTGTTGTTATTGTTGTTATAGTAATAGTGATCTGATTGTTCCTGGTGTGCTTATCTGCTCCCTCTCTGCTTTGATTCTCTTAGAAGGGATTAACTCTTTGTCTCTTTTTTATTAAAACCTTCATGGGTGGCCAGGTGGTGGTGGTGGTGGTGGTGGTGGTGGTGGTGGTGGGTGGGTGGTGCACACAGATCTCTGCGAATTCAAGGCCAGCCTGGTCTACATAATGAGTTCCAGGACACCCAGAGCTACATAGTGAGACCTTGTCTCAAAAAACAAAAAGTGGGATTTATGTGACATTTCTTAAAGCTGTCAGATCAACATAGTAAGTACAATGCATGTATGAGTTTAAGCATAAAAATAAAGCTGAAATGGTAGACTATATGAAAACCCTACAATCTGAAAAGTTAGTTTAGCTTTTGAAATGTGAGTTTTATATGGTTTTCACCTTTGAGTTCAATTACTGCATTATGCCTCTAAGCCAGAAGGAAAAAAAAATTGTAGAAGAGTAACAGCTTAATTTTGCCTAGGAAAGTTTAAGAGGATGAGTGCCACTGTTCTTAGAACATACGTTTCAGAGAAAGCACACCCCTCCCCACACGGTTTTTCTCTGTAGCCCTTGATGTCCTAGAACTTGCCTTGTAGACCAGGCTGACCTATAACTCAGAGATCTACCTGTCTCTGATTCTGAAGTGCTGAAATCAAAGGCATGTGCCACCACTGCCTGCTCAGAAAAAAGTCTTTACTGACTAAGAAATAATTTGAATACTCTTCAGTGTCTTCTTGCTCCACTTTCAGTTAGGCATAGCTGCTTAGAGACGTTGGTAGGACTAATTAATTTGGAAAGTATCCCTGATGATTTTTAGGAGGGTGATGCAGACTTCTTGTGATACATTTAATTTCCTATATTTATTATACCAGAGATTCATCCAATCTGAGTTTGAAAAAATACTTTTAAAAATTAATCTTTTCTTAGCCAGGTGGTGGTGTTGCACACCTTTAATCCCAGTACTTGGGAGGCAGAGGCAGGCAGATCTCTGAGTTGAAGGCCAGCCTGGTCTACAGAGTGAGTTCCAGGACAGTCAGGGCTATACAGAAAGACCCTGTCTGAAAAAAACAAAACTAAATACAATAATTTCTGTAGCTGGCCATAATGATGCACACCCATAGCCCCAGCACTTGAGAGGTGGAGGCAAGAGAATCAAGGCCAGCACTGACTACGTGAGATCCTACCTCAAAAGTAAGAACAAAAGCAAACAACGTTTTCCTGATTTTTGTGGAGTGTGTTTATTGAATGAACTCTTAGATGCTTAAGAACCTTTTTGTTCATACACTGAGGGGCTCTCTGATTGGCTTGGTTGTTGCTGTTGCAGACTCTTGTGTAACCAGTCGGCAATCGGAAATACTAGTTAAACAAGACAGTTTTATTGTGAGTCATTTAAAGGAAGGACAATGACACCAAATTTCAGAAATTTGAGTAGGCAGCCTACAAACTTAAAGAGTCATGTTTCATTTCTCACTCTAAGTGAAAGAGTACCCAGAGAGACCACAGAATTCACGACTTCCATTGTTTATGATCTCTCAGTTGATTACATTCCCAACAGGTATCATCAATTATAGACAAAAGCTTATCTTAAAATACAGTGCCATCTCTAGGTTGACAGCCAGGCGACATCTGTTACAGCTATAACAGAGAAATTAATTATTTAAAGGAGAGTGGGATAGAAAAGGAAAGAAGCTTAGCTTATTCCACGAAAACCATAGAGGTAGAAAAAGCCTTACCTTTAAAAATGTTCTGTCATGTGGGCAGTCCATTTTTAGACTTAAACTTACTTTTTTTTTTTTCCATTTTGACAAGTTTTAAATTGTTAGAAGTCCTAGCAGTGGGAGGTACATTTATTTTATTTTTCCAAACCTTTGAGTCACCGCTACTTATGAAGTTACTTACTGCTTGAAAACAACTCCAACTCTGTCTGAGCTCAGGGAGACTTACACCTACCTCCACTCCTGCACTTATCTGGTACTGAAGGGTATCTGCTTACATCTATCTGTCTTACTAGATATAAACTCAAGGCCAGAGACTATTTATTCATTTCTAAAGGCCCAACACTTGGCAAAAGGCCTGGGACATCAAACATACTCAGTAAGTCTAGAGCTTACCTGGCAACTCTCAGTGAATTCACATTTCAGTGGAAGAGATTACTTGACAACAGACAATGGAAAGAGTGAGCTCTTGGCTCTATGAGTCTACAGGTGGTTGGAGGAGGCCCCTTTATGATGTCAAACACTGAGCTGTGCAGAAGGGAGTCCTCATTCAAGAGAAAATAGAATAATAACCAAAAAAAGCCTTATGCTATATGCTTTGTTAACACTCTGTATTACCCTGGGTGATCAAGTTGTTCTCAAGCAAGGTTTTGTATCACCATGGAAACAGATGTCTCTAATGCTCTGAATTTGGGTGAGATACCTGTTTTGTTAACTGTGGTGGTTTGAGTGAGGGTGACCCCCATGGGCTCATGTGTTTGAATGCTGGTCACCAGGGAGTAGAACTGTGGGAAAGGATTACGAGGGGTGGCCTCCTTTGAGTAACTGTGGGCTTGATGGAGGAGGTATGTTATTGGGAGTGAGCTTTTAAAATCCCACACCAGGCCCAGTCTCTCTGTGGATCAGGATGTAGCTCTTAGCTACTTCTCCAGCACCATCCCTGCCTGTGTGCTACCATGCAAATGCTTTCTTTTGTAAGAGTTGCCTTCGTCATGGTGTCTCTTCATAGCAATAGGACAGTAACTAAGACATTAACTTATACAGTTCATTTGTCCCATCTCGGCTGGAACCAGTGTTCCATGTGGAAAACAATGCCTGGCCTCTTTGAAAAGTGAAGTGAAAATGAATGAGCACATTTCCCTTGTTAAAGCACCACAGGCAGTCTGGTAGCCCGTTGTTGGCGTATCCTTCTTTAGAGTCGGTGATCTAGATCTAACACTTCCCAAGGGCATAGAAGTTTCTGGGAAGGAAGTACTGGCGACTAGTACTTTGGCAAAAAGGACGCAGAACATATCTGAAGTACTGATCCTCAAAAAGTAATTTTGAGGGTTAGAAGGATATCATTGGATACCTACATAAGGAACTTGAATGAACTTATGGCTTCCTGCAAAAGACATGAAAGAACTATGCACGAAGAGCAAAAGGGGAGGTAAAGGAAGCAGAGAAAAAGTGGGAGAGGAGAGGAGAGAGAGCAAACATGGTTGTGGTCAAGGGAGAATCTTTGAAAATTGGGGAGAAGACCAGGAACTTGAATGAAAGGTAGGCAAGGCCTCATTCTAGCAGGGATTGGCATTTAAAAACATTCATCCAAAGAGTTGGGTGTAGCTCAGTGGTATAGCACATGTTACATATGTATGAGACCCAGGTTCAATCTCTACACATTAAAAAGAAAAATGTATCCAGTATCTTGTATAAGCAATAGACGCTGCTGGAGCTCTGTGTCCAGTTTCTTGAATTCACTGTGGGGAATATGCAAGGCTTTTAAGAAGTGCATAAACTGGGCATAGATCTGTACAATAACAGTTGCTATAGCTTCAGTCTGCAATGTCCCCCAAAGTCCAGTTTATTGAAGGCTTGCTCTCAGTTCATGGTATTGCTGAGGTGGGGATAGTAAAACCATAAAAGGTGGAGCTTAGGGAGGAAATCATAGCAATAAGGGTGTCCTAGGAGTGCTATTGCTGTGACAAAACACCATGACCAAGGCAACTTATGAAAGGAAGCACTTAGTTGGGGGCTTGCTTACAGTTTCAGAGGGCGAGTCCATAATCATCAGGCAGGCAGGCAGGCATGGCTCTGGAACTATGGCTGAGAGCTCACATCAGAACTGCAAACTGGGGGTTGGGGATTTAGCTCAGTGGTAGAGTGCTTGCCTAGCAAGTGCAAGGCCCTGGGGTCGGTCCTCAGCTGGGGGGAGGGGGCACTGCAAACTGCAGGAAGAGCAAGAGACTAGGCTTGGTGTGGCCTTTTCAAAGCCCACCACCAGTGGCATACCTCCTCCAAGGCCACACCTCCTCCAACAAGACCACACCTCTTAATCCTTCCTAACAGTCCACCATCTGGGAACCAAGCATTCAAACACAGGAGCCTATGGGGGCCATTCTTATTCAAACCACGACAGGGGAACATGTACTTGAAGGGGATACAGAGATTTTGTTCCCTTCCAGTATTTCTGTTTGCTTCCAGGCTACTGTGCAGTGAAAAGGCATCCTCTACAGCAGACTCTCACCATGATGCACTGTATGCAACAGAGGCATGCACCATGGACTGACCTCTGAAAGTGTGATCCAGTGGGAACTCTGCCCTTATCAGTTGACTTCATGGGCATTTTAATCACAGAAGCAAGGAACTGACACACCATTCAATCTAAGGGAGATTTTAAAACAAAGGTTTCTGAAGACAAGGAAAAACGTTTTATTCTTCTTACAGATTGTGATTCTCTCTAAAAGAAATATGGTGATACCAGGAAAAAAAAAAACAAGGAATAATTGGTTGACTTTAAGGCGGCGGGGGGGGGGGGGGGGGGGGGGGGGGTGGTGGGGATGATGGCTCAGTGGTTAAGAGCACTGACTGCTCTTCCAGAGAACCCTGGTTGAACTCCTAGCACCCACATGACAGCTCACAACTGTCTGTAACTCCATTTCCTGGGGACCTGAAACCCATGGCAAAACACTAATGCACATTAAAAGAGAGAGAGAGAAGAGGGGAGAACAAATCATCTTTGAAATCTAGTTTCTAGACTTCTGTACTTTCCCCATAGATCAGGTTACTGTACCTAGAACAAGAAGTTGCCTTGAGTGGTTTACTTGAAGAGAATGTCTCTGTGTTTGACATCTTTCATAGATGCCTCAGCAAAGTTTTCAGTTCCAAAGTAAACAATGTACCCTGTTGCCAAAGAAGCCTGGCATGAAGGGGCTGTCTTCCACATGATCACTAGCCTGGAGTTCTGAGGTTAGTAAGTTCATTTAAATGTAGTTTAGAGCCTGGGACATTTTCTCTTGTAAATTCTAAATTAATAATGAGTTTTTCAGCCAGTGTTCTTAAAACACGGTGCACCCAAAGCTTTTCTTCTTCATGCTCTTGATTGCCCAAGATCACCCATGATAGATAGGACACACTAGTACCTGCAATTTGTATACAGGGAGGATTTTGGCTTTTTTTATTATTATTATTTTTCAAGACAGGGTTTCTCTGTGTAGCTTTGTGCCTTTCCTGGATCTTGCTCTGTAGACCAGGCTGGCCTCAAACTCACAAAGATCCACCTGGCTCTGCCTCCCAAGTGCTAGGATTAAAGGTGTGCGCCACCACCGCCCAGCGGATTTTGGCTTTTTTAAAAGGTTCTTTTTACATTTATTTATTTTGCGTACATTCATGTATCTCTTTATGTATGTGTGGGAGCACCTGTGCCACAGTGTGCGTGTGGAAATCAGAGAACAAATTCAACCATGTGTGGGTCCCAGGGATTGAACTCAGGCTGTCAGGCTTGGCAGCAGTATCCTTTCTGGTCTTGTTGGCCTGTTGCTTCTTTGCTAGGTACATCTCTAACTAATAAACAAGAAAAACTCATTCCTTTATTCCAAGTAAGGCAAAGGTGAGTTAGGACTGGCTTTGATTATGGGCCACCATCTCTGTCACTGAGCTGATAAGAGGTTAAGCATAACCCCCTTCAGTCCCATCCCTCTTTACAGAAACCATCCCCAATTTGCCATTACCCAGCATGCCTGTCAGCAGAGCCTTGGATATGTTTGCTCTACCGAGGAATCTGCCTTTAGATTAACAATAGAAAGCCATAGACTAGTACGTGAACACTGACTGACATAGCGTTTGGTGATGGTGGAGGAGCAAGAGGACCCTTTTAGCCAGTTCCTTGTCTTAAAAATCTTACAATTTTTATTTTACTAAAGAATCAAAACTACAGTGTAACTAGGAAGAATATCCTTTTTTTTGACAGTCCTGCTCTGCTACATCTACACAGCCATAGTGAAATACACTAAGGAAGTGTGAAATGTGGAGCTAAAAAAAAGTGTTTTGAATAAAAGAAAGTTGTGGAGCTGGAGAAATGGCTCAGTGGTTAGGAGCACTTGCTGCTCTTGTGGGGAACCCAGGTTTGGTGCCCAGCACCCATGTCAGGTGAATCAAGACTACCAGTAACTCCAGTCCCAGGGAGCCCAATGCCCTCTTCTGGCCTCCTGGGTTACTGCATGCACATGATGCATATATATGTGTGTACACACACACACACACACACACACACACACACACACACACACACACGGGCACATTACACATACACATAAAATAATAAGTAAATTGTTAAAAAGTTGTAAATTTATTTTAAATTGCTCTAATTTTATGAATATTATGTTCTTATGTAAAAAGGATATTGCACAATGCTTTCATATTTCATTGTCATTTTTTCATACTCTGGTGAGATTTCCAGAAATGTATTTGATTTTTAAAAGTAACATAGAGAATGTCTTAATTGTAATTTCAATCACCTATAAAGAGCTGAAAACAGGGTATTACATTCATATAAAAGACAAGTACATAAAATCATATGGCTTCAGTGTGAAATAATAAACGTATGTACTTAATAGAACTTAAAGAAGGCAAAATTAAGAATGATAGGAAAGTAGAATGTATTTCTAAAAGCCTTCCAAAATATACTCTGGCTTTTGAAAACTCTGTTAAAACTTGAAGAATTCTAAGACTGACTGATCACATTATACATTTATTATATTGAAGAAACAAATGCTTTATGTTCTTTTTTTAAAATTAGATTAAAAATTCAAATTTGCACTGGTAAAGTAACAAAATATATTAGATGATAAGGTGAAATTCTCCCAAATAACATGAGCCAAAAAAAAAAAAAAAAAAGGCAGAAAATGCCTGTATCACACCATGGCATCCATAAACACACCTGTCCAAAATTTGTGGAACTATTATATTTTCCATAAACAACAGTTATTATGTAGTTATGAAGTAAATACTAAAAATTTAAAAAACAAATATTAATGGTCAGAAAACTTTTGATTTTTATAAGTTTATTACAGTTACTTTAATTTTTTCTCCTCTTTGCCTTCTAATCATTTTTTTTATCACTGGTTTAGCAGCAGGGGTAAGAGGGTGTGAGCCTCCAGTACCAAGGATGATTTTGTTTCATTTTGTACTTGTCATTTTTAGATGTGTTGCTCAAGCAATTCAAGAACACACTCAGCTTCCTCTATGTTTTTTTTCCTGTATTTCCAGAAAAGTTCAACCATGGCATTAGATAAAAACATCACATGCCTAATAAACCATTTACTCTTGCATTGCCTCTGACTTTTATAAACTCTACATTATTTCAGTAGTGTCTGTGTTGGTGTTAGATATCCCACATCATGATTTCTTAATAGTTGTCTTAAGACTCAGCAAATTCATGTTTTATGTACATTCTGGGCACCAGCATCCTGTGCATATATACTCTATCCACTATCTGCTCAATACTTTATGAACTCTTGAAAAAAAGTGCAGAAGATATCATGAAAACCAAAATCAAATAAACAAAAACAGTTACCAAGAGGAAAGATAAAGCCAGCATTGTGACTTATTCTTGTAATACACTCAGGTGACTGAGGCAGGAGGATCACGAGTTCAAGCCTAACCTCAGGTATGTAGTGTGTTTGAGGACAGCCTGGGCTAGATAGTGAAACACTGTCTCAAAAAACAAGTGTAAAGGCTGGCCATTGTATCGGACACCTTTATTCCCAGCACTCAGGAAACAGAGAGAGGCAGATCTCTGTGAATTCTACATAGCGAGTTCCAGGCCAACCAGGGATACATAGGGAGACCCTGTCTTCAAAACAAAACAAAATAACAATAAATCAAGCATAAAACAAATTGATTAGTTCAATTGTGACTTGAACATGAAATACTGATTACACTCCAGGAAACATCCGAATTATTCCATCCAAAAATTAGTCTCATTCAAATTGATGAAGACATATTTACAGTAAAAGAAATTGAAGTTGTACGATTAATCCAGGTTAGTGCCAGACTTGCTTGTGAAGGCAACTTTTACAACTAGACAAGTTGTTAAGATGTGATTGTGATCTTGATAATATTCTCTTTTTTTTCAAATATAGTGTATTCATTTTACTTATCTGTCATTCATGTTTAACCAAAGAAATTTATGGTAAGGTAGACAGAAAAACCTCAGCGTCTACCCAGATGACTGGTTGCAACATGATCCCCACTGTCTTTGCAAAACACCAAAAATCATTACAACTCTGGTGAGAAAGAACCCATCAGGTGCGAATACACACCCTAGTGATGTTTTAATTCAAAGCAAATAATTAAGCTTCAGGCAACTGCGCCACCTAAAAACTTTACTTCCCTGTCAATATAAAAATACTAAATAAAGCTGGGCAGTGGTGGCACACGCCTTTAATCCCAGCCCTCAGGAGGCAGAGGCAGGTGGATCTCTGTGAGTTCAAGGCCAGCCTGGCCTACAGAGTGAGTTCCAGGATAGTCAGAGCTACACAGAGAAACCCTCTCTTGAAAAACCAAAAACCAACTAACCAAACAAACAAAAAACTAAATAAAATGAGAACTATTTTGTGATTGAAAATGTCACTACATTTTAAGAAAACAAAACAACACTTTTAAAAATCTTCACACACACACACACACTCCAGGCTTCTGGGTCAGTAATCAAAACCACAGAAGGTTATGTGAGACCTCCACAGTCATTCAAGCTTGGGTAAGCCTAACATAACATTTATCTTACTTTTAACAAAGCAAGAATAGTTTTTAGAAAATATAGTTATTTCATTTACAGTATATATTGACTATGATTTGTCAGTTCCACAGATTACATTAAAACCTAGGTTACATAAGGGAGGAAATTTCGCATTGTTTTTCCCATTCCAGAGACTCTGTGGCTGATGTGGGTACAGCTTGTGGACTATAGTGGTGAGCTTGCAGAACTTAACTTGGGTGATTTTACTTACCTCATAACATTCAGAAGAAGCATTGGCTCTTCATTCACATTTAAGTAGCATGATAAATGACTTCTGCATTTAGAAACTAAACTAAACTATCAACCTTTAATTTATCTTTAAAGTTATTTTAAAGATCTTATTGGAAACATTCCCACCCCCATTGGCAGTATTTTTTTTAAGTAGAGTTTCAAGTAGACTTCACATTTTCACGTAAACCTAAATTCAACAGCAGCTCTGACATGGAGACTTGAGTAATACAGTTTGGGCTTTTAATTCTTTAAAAACATACTCTTTACACAATGGCACATGTCTTTAGTCCCAGCACCTGTGAGAGGCACAGACAGGCAGATCCCTTGAGTTCAAGGCCAGCCTGGTCTACACAGCCAGTTTTAGGCCAGCTAGGGATATATAGCAAGAACCTGTACCAAGAAGAATAGTAATAGTAGGAGGAGTTGTTCTCCGCAACCTACATGGAGTTGTGAAAGTCAGTAAAAATCAGAGGGAAATGATTATCTACATTTGAGTCTCCCTATTTTTTTGAAAAAAAAAAAAAAAGGTTGACATTTTCTAGGTTCATTTTTATTTGTAACCTTTTGTGGGGGTAGAAGTAATATGTGGGAAACACCCTAACATCACAGTCATATTATGTTTTGTATACATAATAATAATGCAGATAGAAATAAAATTGAACTGCCAGTCAAAGCTGTTTGTTTCCCATACAGAACACAAGCAGGAGACACAAATTGGTTTTAAGTACTTAAACTCCTAAGCCAGAACGCTGTTTTCAGTGTTGAACCACAATCGGGACCACAGCGTCATATGAGTAAGAAGGTAGGACTTGGTTACCTCCCTTCACCATGTAGGTCCCAGGAATTAAACCCAGGTTTGTAGGTTTTACCTCTTAAAGTTGCCCAGGGAAATAGAGTGCTGTGCTTTCTTTTCCTTAAAAATAACAAATTAATAAAAAGAAAAGGATATGTTAACCTTTTAAATACACAATATCAACACTTTGAAGAACTGACAGTGTAATCTACAGATATATGTGCCACAGACTATGAAAAAAGAAACAATTTAGGGAAAGAAATCACATTACAAAATGTATTATAAAAATACATAAAATTACACGGCATGTGCCCACAGACCTGAAAGCTTTGCAAAGAGAAGAAAACTTTCTTTGGCACAAAGATTCAATTGCTTTTGTTACATTTGTTCATATCATCCACAATGTGGTTTTTAACTGTTAAATTATATCCTCAAAACAAAATCACTGGAAGTCATAGGGTGTTTCCAGTCAACATCAGTAGCATGGAGGACCTTAGTGATGACTGAGGGCTGGGCTTGGTAATCTCATCTGGAGCTCATTCGCAACTGGTGAATGATGATGCTTTCTATAAAGAGAAGAAAGACATGGCATTTTCAATTAAACTCAAGTCAGTAGTTGATGTGAAGACCAGTACCACACCATTCCAATCAAAGACTGTAAATGTTAAACAACAAAACAAAAGCAGGTACATGAGGCCTATACCAACAGCTCTGCAGACTTCACTATTTGGGATAAAGAAATTTCATGTGTGTTTTACTTCCAAAATAAAGCTCTACAGAAACCATGTCTAATATTTTATATTAGGTTGGTCTTACTCAATGAAAGAGCTAAACATATAGTCATTACTATATACGAGTTGCATAATGGGAAAATACTTTTCCTGCAACTGTTCTCCCAGATGAACCCTCTCTGTTCTGAATGATGCCCGAGTGCTGGGATTAAAGGCGTGCTCCACCGCCGCCCGGCTACCTTCTTTTTTCAATGCATGTAGATTGGATGTTAATGAGGACACAGTCCCTTCATGTTCCACAGAAGTCAAGAAACAATTTGCTCTCTGACTACTGCTTTTGCATAACTGGCTAGTGCTTTTTTTTTAATATCTAAATTTCTTCTTTTTGGCTAATTACCTTACTTATTTGAGTGAGTGTGCGTTGTGCATGCACACCTGTGGCGTTCAGAGGACAGCTTTTAGGACTTGGTTACCTCCCTTCACCATGTAGGTCCCAGGAACTAAACTCAGGTTGTCAGGCTTGCCAACAGACCTTTCTCCTCACTGAGCCACCCCACTGGCCCCATAAATTCATGTTTTGTTTATTTGTTTGTCTGGGTTGCTTTTGTTTTGTTTTGTTTTTTCGAGACAGGGTTTCTCTGTGTAACAAGTCCTGGCTGTCCCGGAACTCACTTTGTAGACCAGGCTGGCCTTGAACTCACAAGAGATCCACCTGCCTCTGCCTCCCACCGCCTGGCATTCATTCATGTTTTTTAAAACAATTTTTTACATTCATTTATTTGGTATGTGTAGGCGAGTGTACATGTGGAGGTCAGTGGATGACTTGTAGGCATTGGTTCTCTCCCTACACTATATGGATCCCAGGGATGGAACTCTGGCTTGGAAACATGTGCCTTTACCCACTGGGCCATCCCTCCTGCCCTCTTCAGTCTTTTTTTTTTTTTTTTTTTTTTTTGGTTTTTCAAGACAGGGTTTCTCTGTGTAGCTTTGCGCCTTTCCTGGAACTCACTTGGTAGCCCAGGCTGGCCTCGAACTCACAGAGATCCGCCTGGCTCTGCCTCCCTAGTGCTGGGATTAAAGGCGTGCGCCACCACCGCCCGGCCCTCTTCAGTCTTATAATAAATTTCAAAGCTGACTGGGTAATTAAAAGAGTCCAGCCACATTACAAACATTTAGTATCACATTGTTTGATTGGTTTTCCTTTTGTATTAGTTTATGCTCTCATAAGCTTGTGTCATCACATTTTTCATTCAGTCATTTTGAAACGATGTACTGAGGTAGTAGACTGTAGTGGGAATGGAGCTAGCTTGGTGAGAAGACACAGTCCTGGAGTCACTGAGATTATGCAAAGCAGAAGAAAGAAAATGACTCCACCTGAAACCTTCACTTCACTGTCAACCTATGGCAATGATGTAGGTGCAGAAACACACCAGGATTTGCCACCATGAAGAGCAGCTGTGGTGTTGCTCAACTGTGGCATGCTTGCCTAGCACGTGAAAGGCTCTAAATTCTTTCCTCCACAACTTACTCCATCCCCACCCCACCCCCAAAGAAATAGTATTTCCACCTATTATTTTCACTTTAATTACAAATGCACACCATTACAACTTTATTTTACTTTGGTAGTTAATACTTAGGTAGCCATTAACTAAATTGCATCACATCATAAACCTACCTACAGGTTCACACTAACTGCGTGGTGGGTGATCCTCTGCAGAAAATGCTTTTGAATTTTGGTTTCATTAGCTGCCTCATGGAGGCCACTAGGTGGAGATATTTTCATTCCCCTTTTCAGCCTTTTGGCTTAAGTTTGGGTTTAAACAAAACAAAGTTTAAATGAAAACATAAATGCCTTATACCTAAGACATTTGAGGGCTTTGCACAGCTTAAAAAATATGCATGCAAAAATAAATATATATAGTTTTCTCTAGACCTAAAACACTTTTAAAAACTCTAAAAATGGATCCATCTTCAAGCCAGAAAAGTAAAAGCAGTTACTAAGATACTATGTAAAAATCATCATCTAAGATTAAAATACTATTTCCTACTCATTACTTTAAAAAAAATTATGTAGTATGCACCAAGGAATCTTCAAGAGACCTACATCACAAATCCCGTTTCCAGAATGTAAGCATCTTCCCATTTCCTTCCTTAAGGAAATGTCAGAGAGGAATCCAGAATCATTGTTAGTGTGGATATAACTCAGAATGCTTGTTCTCATTGAGGATAAACAATAAAGGTACCGGAAATCATTGTAAGTTCCCCTGCATGGCTAACATTTTCGGCTTTTACACCTTCCTGAGTATGCAAGCCTCTTTATTCCTAGAGTCGCCTTCTCTTGACATTTTACAATCCACACAACAATGACTTTAGAATTCACATTTGGTGAAGGGTTGGCTGACGGTTTACACAGAAGAAACAATATCATGGTCTCACTATTTGGCTTCATTAGTACATGTAAATTAGCAAACTGACAACCAATATGTAAACATTTACATATTTATAGTATTTATAGTAGACTTTAAGAAATACTTGATATTTCCAAACAACAGGTTGTTGTATATAAATTGTACCTTCATAATAAAGGACGTCTAATATCTGTAATTGCTTATGATATGTTTTCCTCAAATCTCAAATGAACTCAAATAAGAATCATTCATCTGACACCTGAAATTGTGAGAAATAAATATTGTACAGCATAAGGTTTTGAAGTTGTTCATTAAATAGTTTTTTTTTTTTAATTGTTGAGAGGCCAGCAAAATTGCTCAGTGAGATGACTCCAGCTTAATGGCTTGAGCTTGATCCCCAGGACCCACATGGGAGAGAGAATGGACTCTTGTAAGTTGTCCTCTTTCCAAGTTATATATTCTGTGTCACAAGTGCTCGCGCGCGTGTGCGCGCGCATACACACACACACACACACACACAGAATGAGGGAGGGAGAGGAATAAATAAATACATAAATCTTGTTTAAATTTTTGTTGTTGTTGATGATGGTAACAAAATTGGCAAATGTTTTTGCACATCTTAGAAAGCTTTCATTGTATCCCAGAAGAGGACCCAAGCCTCAGTCCCCTGGGGTCTCTAAGGAGAGGTTAGAGGTTACTATGACCAGGCATGATTCTGTAACAAGTTTCTCTTTCTATAAACACCTCTTTGTGACACTCGTAATTTGTAAAGTATTTAATAAACAATAAAGACCAATAATCATAGTTAATTACCCACTTATTGGCAAACAAAATAACAAAAACACTTGGACTTGGGAGTTTTTAATACCCAGGCACTTATCGGTATAATTTTCTTTTCCTTTTTTTTCTAATTGAAAGAAAAAAATCTTTAAATTGTGAATGGCATATGCATATGGAGGACACTGGATTTTTATATACTTTTGACAAGAATTTACCAAAATTCAAACTTTCCATTTCTTTCACTTGTTATCATGCTGTTTTCTCCTTAAGAAACTGTGGGCAACATCGGAGACACATTATTTGCTATTCTGATGTTGTTGTGAGAAGGTGCTAGTCTACTCCTTTGTTACACTAGCTGTTAGATAAGTTCCCCGCAAAGCAAACTAAACAGTCATCACTTCCAAATTTTGCTTCATTTCTGACCTTACTTAGCACCTATTCCCTTGTGAGTGGTATCTCAGAAACTTTTAGCCAATCAGATGACTTGGATTCCAAAGCCACATGAATGGGGTAGGATCTGGGGAGAAATTCGGGGAGCATTCCCTTGAGTGCCGGAGTGGGACAACTTAACAGCAAGCTAGAAATCTGTTTCTTCCCGGGAGAGTGCTACAGAGTGGGAAAGATGTCCTCCCTTACAAGACATTACCTCCTTCCCATGCAATGTGTGTACTTTTACTCTGCCAAAATATCTACAAAGAGCTCTTGAGCTCTGCATTTTGTTTATTTTATTTTATTGTTGTTTTTGTTGTTGTTGTTGTTTTTTTTTTTGGTTTTTCGAGACAGGGTTTCTCTGTGTAGCTTTGCGCCTTTTCCTGGAACTCACTTGGTAGCCCAGGCTGGCCTCGAACTCACAGAGATCCGCCTGGCTCTGCCTCCCGAGTGCTGGGATTAAAGGCGTGCGCCACCACCGCCCGGCGAGCTCTGCGTTTTTAAAAGGTCCCCTCCAGTAAATTCAACCAAACTCATCCAATAGCTGAACTCTAAGCTCACACAGCGAAGACAAAGCGTGGTGGCGACTCGCCTTGTAGACGGGCTTTGCGTCTAGGGAGGACGATGGCTTTGTTCGTAGAAAAGTTTACATCAACGTAAAGAGTTCCCTCATGGCTGTTGCCCATCTGGCTGCTGCGCTACAGCCTGCCTCCCTGTTCCGTGACTCCCTCCTTACCAGGGACTCTGTGGAGGGCCCACACCAGCCGCCTTCTACCCCTCTGCAAGCTTCTAAACCTCAGCTTTGAGCTCGCTGCTCTCCAGGTAACTTACCCACCTGCAGAAATGCCCTACAAATATCCTGTATGCCATTTAGAAGGGAGAACACCTAGATATTGTTTGTTTTTATGCATGTCCAAGTTCCCTAAACTACATCGGGATACAATCCTATTATCACATTCAGAAATCCTGATAAAACATCTGTTTTAAATAGGAAGTCCAACAAACTTCCTCTGTTGGCTTGGGCTTGTACTCCTTGTTTTGGATTGAGCTCAGCTAATTAAAAATACTTCCGATAATCAGTTCTGTCATTTGTTCCAGAAAACTTTTGAACCAGATGATATCATCTCCCTTGGGGTTTCATAATCATTGAGCCCTTTATTTGATTCCTTCCCAAAAACAGTTCTTCCTCCACCATCACCAGCCCAAATAAGCCCATCGTCTCTCTAGGTTATGGGAGTCACCAATAATTATTACTAATCACTTATTTTTCAGGCAAGCCAGTCCTTACCTCTACAACTGAATGTTACTCCCAGAATAAGCAAATTTGAACTGCTTCCCTCAAATATAACATTATCTATAAATCAAAGCAAAACGATGGGAACATATGTAAATTTTGAGCCCCCTGTGCCCAGGTTTTACTCTTTCAGGCACACAGACTAAATGTTTAAACCTATCTTTAAATTTAGAACTGTCAGGGTAAGGTTGCTGGAGAGACAGCTCAGTAGTTAAGAGTGCTTACTGCTCTTGTAGGAGACCTGGATTTAATTCCCAGCACCCACATGCTGGCTCTTAACCACCTGTTACTCTAGTTCTAGGGAATCTGGTGCCGCCTTCTGACCTCTGCAGGCTCCTGCATGCACCTGGTACACATACATACAATCCCCAGATAACTTTAGGACTTGGGGTTGGGGAGACGGCTCAGTCCATGCCGTGCTTGCCGTACAGGCGTGAGGACCTGAGTTTGGTCCCCGGAACTCATACCAAATGCTGGGTGTGACGGTGTGCTTATCGTCCCGCACTAGAGAGGCAGAGACAGGTGACTAAGGCTTGGGTGTTCAATGACTGACTAGCCACTCTAGCCTCATCAGTGAGCAGCAGGTCCCAATGAGATAACCTGCCTCAAAACAAACAAACAAACAAACAAAACAACAACAACAACAAAAACCCAAAGTGTGGGGGGGTAGGGGGAAGGCTGGATATAGCTCTGGATATAGTACTGGATGCCCTTCCAGAGGACTTGGGTTCACTTCCTAACAACCACATGGTGGCTCATAACCACCTGTAAGTTCAGTTCCAGGGGATCTGGTGCCCTCGTCGGTCTCTGTGAGCACCAGGTATGCACACAATGCACAGTCACACATGCAGACAAAACATCCATACACACAAAATGATTTTTTTTACTTGAATTATAAAGACAATAGCCACCTTTATCTGTAAGGTCAGAATCAGCCCCTACCACCTCTGTGACTCTGCAACTCTGTCCATCACATATTCAGAACACAACAAAATAAAGAGAACCCAAATAAGAAAATAATCATTAGTTTCTGGGGGATGGGGTGGTGTGAAGCAGGTTCTTGCAAGCGCCTTGCCATATACATTGAAGTAATCATATTATTACTGCAGAAGGAATCCAGAATCATCTAGTGAAATGCTAAGCCACAGGCCATAGTAAGGTGATTTGCCAAAGGACACACAGCATTTTGGCAACAGAAAAAAAAGTGCTACTCCAATCTCCTGGTTTTCAGCCTTCTCAATAGCTTGTCCACTGTCCATCAACACCCTCTTTCTGGAGAATCTCGTTAGTATTTATCCTAAATCTGAACCCTGCTTGAGGGTAGTGATTTTTGGTTTATAAAATGAGGAGTGTCCTTCATGAATCTGAAGAGCATGCCTACCCTCTGAGGCATCCCCTGGGGAAGCCAAGAAGAGGGAGGAAGGGGAAAAGGCATTTATAAATCTGAAAATGTCTTTGTGCTTCCCATCAAGGCGCCTGGATTTCCTCCAGCCCCACCAACTGCACCCCATGTTCTCACTTGAGACTTGTTAATTCCTCCAGCGAGATCCTCACAGGTTTGCAATGGGAGAACAACTTATCAGGCCCACTTCTTGCCATCTCAGGGGCTGGCTTCACTTCTCTACCATCAGTACCAAGCTTTTTACAGTGATGGGCAAGCCTTTCAAATCCTAAGATAGACCCTAAGATTATAGTTCATCTTCCTAGAGACGATTGTCTGTGTAAGAAACTCGGAACAGGGAAGGATGTAACTGCCAGACAATAGAAACGAGGGCAATACAGGACAAAGAAACAAGTTGAGCAATTCCATGAACTCAGAGTATAACATGACTCAGAAAAAGGGAAAGGTGCTCAGATCTGAGAGCTACAGAGCCCAGCCATGGCAATGCCGCTGTATCCTGTTTGTGATGAGAAGTCTGTAGAGGCTTCATTAGAGGGAGGATAACCTCAATGTGCATGTTGGAAAGCACAATGACAAACAAATCAGGGTTCTGAGAGACGATGACAGCCGGAGGGCGTGAGAGAGATGCAGGTGAGAAGTGATCACAGCCTCGATTTAGGCACCAACGACAGAAATGGAAATGTGGGGATGGATGCTAGAGAAGTGAGGGGGTTAGAGCAGACAGAACTTGCTGAAGAAGTCCACTTGGACAGAGAAGGAACCTACACAGTTGACTGAGTCCCTAGCTCTGGTGACTGAAAGGATCAGATAATCACTGCCAAGCTAGAAAGTAATAGAAAAGTCTTGGAAGAAGGGTGGAGAGGTGCTGAGAATGGTTTTGAGGCAAGTAGACTGGGTAGAGACACAGTATGAAGCTGAATAACACAGTTGGGATAGAGGTTTGGGAGTCATCAACATGTGGGTGGCCACTGAAGCCGTGGAAGTGTGTAACCAGAACAAGCTTGCAAAGGAGCTCTTGACAGATGAGTGAGAAACATCAATCTTAACAAGAATGCAGCTAAAATAGGGAGCGAGAGAGCTTGATGTTTGATCATGGGGGAAAAAGAGCACAGCCTTAAACAATTGTCACCAAAGCCCAGAGATTTATTTTCAGGGAAAACCAAAACTGATCTTAGAGGTGCTGGTCACAGGGACAACAGACAGCACAAACTGAATGAGGCCATGGAAAGTTGACACATGGGAACAGTGACACATCACCTCCCCTAACCTAGTTCCAGAAGCATGACCTGCTTCAGGGAGGTTAGTACAGGTGTTCTTTCTATAGAAACTACAGAAAAATGCACTTTTGAAACAGAACGTGGGTGTTTAGACATGAAAGATAAGGAATAAAAGAAGACGGGGTCCAGGGCCTGGAAGGTGAAAGCAAGTTAAAGCACTTGATGCACAAGCCTGATGCTGGAGTTAGGTCCCTGGAACCTGTGGTAGAAAGAGAGTCAACTCCTGAAAATTGTCCTCTGACCTCTTCATGTGGGGCAAGAGGGGAGGGGAGGAAAAGAGAAGAGAAGAGAGGAGGAGAGGGGAGGAGGAGAGGAGGGAGGGGAGGGGAAGAAAAGAAAAGAGAAGAGAAGAGAAGAGAAGAGGGAAAGGGAGGAGAGGGGAGAGGAGGAGAAGGGAGGGGATGGGAGGAGAGGGGACGGGAGGGGAAGAGGAGAGGAGGAGAGGGGAGGAGGAGAGGAGGGAGGGGAGGGGAAGAAAAGAAAAGAGAAGAGAAGAGAAGAGAAGAGAAGAGGAGAAGAGAAGAGAAGAGGGAAGGGGAGGAGAGGGGAGAGGAGGAGAAGGGAGGGGATGGGAGGAGAGGGGACGAGAGGGGAGAAGGAGATGAGGGGAGGCGAGGAGGAGAGGAGGGGAGGGGAGGAGGAGAGGAACAGGGAGGGGAGAGGAGGGGAGAAGAGAGGAGGAGTGGGGAGGGGAGGGGAGAAGAAAGGGGAGGGGAAGGGAGGAGAGGGGAGGAGAGGAAAGTCTGGATTCAGTTCAGGCAGAAGGCCAACAGCCGGGCAGCAGTCTTGGAGGACAACCAGTCCAGCTTGAGGGAAGGAAGCAGAGAGCCGCACTAGGAAGGCCTCTGTGGGGAAATAGAAAACTGCTGTGTTTAAGTGTTGGAAAAATGACTGATCGGTGTTTGGCAAACCAAATGGAGTGTTTGGGAAAACTAAAATAGATACATAGGAAACCAAACAGATGAAAGATTAAAGTAATTATTCCTTGGAAGAAGTGTCAAGAGGAAGAGAGCACACTGCTCGTGCACAGCTTGGCTCAGCATGGAACCATATTCAAATTTCCAATGTGCACATTTTGTAAACACTTAGAACATATAACTGCCATATCAAAAATATGTGACGTGAGCCAGGCGGTGGTGGCGCACACCTTTAATCCCAGCACTTGGGAGGCAGAGGCAGGTAGATCTTGGTGAATTCAAGATCAGATTGGTCTAGAGATCCAGGACAGCAACCCTGTCTCAAACAACAACAACAACAACAAAATAAAAGTAAAATAAATAAGTAAATAAATAAGTAAATGTGACATGATCATGTTGAGAGGATAGATAAAAGAGAGAAGTTAGAAGTCTAAATGTTCACCACAAAAACAATAATAGGAAGACATAATATATCTAAAATCCAGAAGTAAGAGGCTAAAGTACAAGGACATTGTACAAATATGGAAACAAATGTCTGAAGAAATGGGTAAGAGTTGGAGAAGATGTCCCCAAGGAAAACCTTGGGTCAGAGGGAAAAGGTAAGGAATGACTATTTTTATTGTCTTCTATCATGGACTGATATTTTAACAATGTGCATGGATTATTTTTTAAAAAGAAAAGGTTGAGGCTGGTTTAGCAGGTAAAAGCACACTCTGCTCTTGCAGAGGGCTGGAGGTCAATGCACAGCTGGGTAGCTCACAACTTCTGGTAACTCAACCTCCAGGAGATCCAACGTCTCTGGCCTATGAAGGGTACTTGCATTCACATGCATTGACCCCCACACATGCTCATGATTAAAAACCATGTCTCTAAAAAAATAAAAAATAAAATGTGAAGGATAGTTTGCAGTGTGGGAGTAGAGGCAGAACATGTTTACTGTCCTGTCAACAGCTTAGGTGGGCATGGGTGGAGACAGTAGGAGCTACGGAAGCCTGCACAGATGAAGGGAAAGGATCACTATGCTGGAAGATGCCAGAGTGTGTTTATTGCCTGTATAGAAATGACAGGTAAAAGGGAGAATCTCTGTTCTTCAGCCTCCAAAACACACATATCTCCCTTCTTTTATTGCTTCAGATTAAAAACTAGGATGTTACCATGCTAGACAAGTGCCCAGCACAGAGCCATCTCAACAGCCCCCATGTGCTCTTCTCACCTATATTCCTATGGTTTTGCTCAGCACAGAAGTCTCATTCTTCCCTCAGTACTCTGAATTTACAAAGGAAGGAGAACTCCAAGTCTTCACATTTTGCACTCCTGGGTATGTTTCGTCACTGAAATGATACTTTCCTTAGGCTAAACCTCAATGTTTGGTCTTCATTTCATTCTTGAAAACAACCAAGTAAAGGATCTGCTGAAACCCTTGATGAATATACTAACGTCTCGAGAGAGACCCACCTGCTATCCATCAACCTGTCCTCCTGCAAACATGATAGGAAGCCAGTGGCCCTGTTTAACCAAAAGCCCTAGAATTGAAGCTCACAGCATTGATGTGATAGACACGCTGCAGCAGTAGCCCATATCAGAGCATTCCCAGGACCATGTGCGGCACGTAATCACCATCATGGTGTCCTCAATATATTCAGTTGATTCACAGGTGTGGAAGACCAAGGTCTCTTCTTTAGCTCTGTGGATTGTACCAGCACATCCCTAGATAATGAACTCTGTGGAAATGACATGTGCCCTACCTCTTAGAATTTCTCACTGCAGGATCCAAACAGTAGTTATACACTATATACGACCGCCATTGTGAGACTGCTTTTATTTTAGCATACAGTAGGATTCACAACAGAGAAAAGAGTCTAAACTTTTAGCCCATTCACTCCTACAAATTTACATTAAGCAGCATCTTAAAAACATTTACCAATGGAAGACAGAGTCAGGCTGTATTTAATCCTCCACTTCCTATCCCCTGTGTATTCCACTTCTAATGTGTACTTTAAAAAAAAAAAGGCTATCCAATAAATGTACAATTGGTTCTAAAATTACAAAGAGAAACTTCCCCAGCGGTTGGTTGCTTTCTGTCATTTCTGAAGTGACTATGTATTGTTCTGCCAAGTTTTCTTAGCAGTTGTACTTCGTCCGTGGCTCTATGCCAGAACTACATACATAAACATCCTGTACATTCACTGTTAAGGCCTTCTGAGCACTCTCCCAGGGGTGATATCAACTTCCAGGAGGAAGTGATGTAACCATGGTGTGGGCAGGTAAAAGCAAGACGATCAGTCAGTGACACTGTGAGTGTAAAGCCCCTTAAAGAAGGTCAGGCAGAGCCGAAAGGGGCGCAGCAGTTGACACTGTCATTGCTCAAGAGAAGTTATGTCATAGAACAGTAGTACCTCATACCTCACAAACACAAGGCAGGCACTAGTAAAACAAGGAATGGCCTTGTCTTTGAAAGGGTTAGATGTCCATTGATTAGAGTGCAGAAAGTCCCTTAAGAAACACAAGTCCGTATTCTAACTGGCAAAGTGTCTTGTCCAATGTTCATACACATCATACACATCTTGGCTAATCTCTATTTAACCTTCCGGATCCAGCATTCTGGCTTGTTGTTAATGTGGTTGCTAAACATATTTTAATATATACACTGAGAACCAATGAACAGCTGGTGACAGATCTGCCTAAAGTGTGTGTAGAGAATTGGAGGTGGCCACACCCACCATCACACATGCAATTCAATCCAAGTTCTGTGGGGTATAAGGCGTCTGGTTCAGAAAGGAATGCAGAGAGGCGCTTCATCGTGAAACATTGGCTCACAGTCTGAAAACAAAGCACACGTCTTCTTTTTCCAATTTGCCTTTCTTAAACACCCAAAGTGTGTGCTATCCCATGTGATTTGGGAAGTTTAAAAATTCAGAAATGGAAATGTACAAATCTGGAACTCTGTAGTTACTATAATTTTATAAAATTCACCTATGTGGCTCAGAAATTTTGGCAAAGATATGGCCTGCATGAGATGGTGGTATGGTAAGCTGTAGTTTACCAGCCCGGAGCTCATTTCTGGTTATATGACCATGAAGCACAAAACCTACTCTTTCAGGGTTAATCTCACAGACACATGGCATTCTGCATTTACACTCTGTCCCATGCTTATTAGAACATGCTCAAAAATTAAAGAAAATTATTCAAACATGAGTAAAACTGACAGTCATAATAAAGTACTTCACCACACCACACATACCAACAGGCACACACGCACCCCAAATCATGATCTGTTCTACATCTGCAAACAGAGTCCACACTTAACTAAGGAAAATACTGAGTTCAATTAAGCTATGGATGATGTCACTTTTTCCTTGGCATTGAAGCGTCTAAATTTGCTTTCTGCTGTTTTCCCTTTGTCACTGTTTCTGTTGAGCAGCTTTTAAGGGGACGTTTGGCAGCTCTAGTCCACTTCCCTACAATTTCAACCAATTGCACACTTGAACAGAGCAGAACTCTGATCCTAATGGTTCAAAGTTATTGTCTACGAAATCCTGGGAGTGGTTTGAGGTGGCCACATCTTCTAGAATACACACAAACACACACAAATAAATCAAACTCTCTTTTTCAGATTCCACAGTTCATCTTCATTTTATTTCACGTCAAGTTGTTTCCTGAAGTCATATGAGGAGCTTTTGTTTTTCCAGATTTTAGAGGCCCTGCGATAGCTTTGAAAAATTTTTCCTTACATCACATATATTAAACTCAAGACTGGATAGTGCACAATGACAATGGTTAAACTCTGTCTTATTTCAAAATAGTTTTTTTTTGGGGGGAAAATGTAGAACTAAGTCTATTAAACTTGGCTTACAATTAGAAAATTTGGGAGCCAGCCTTCAGGAGCATGTAATTTGGCCCCCAAATCTCACTGGTGAAGAGACAGGGCTTCTTAGCTGATGAGCTAAATTCGATGGGGCCGCATGCTAGAAGTAAACCTGAACTCAGGCCAGACCCTGTCTTAGGGCTAGCATCTTCAACAAAGCGTTCAGCAAACAGCAATTTTGCTAATCAGTTCTATTTCCCTGCATTGAAACAAATGCACAAAATAGGAAAAAAAAAAAAACCGCATGGCTATTAGATGGTTATTTTATAAACAAGATACTTAAAACTTAAATTAGTAGTACATGTGAAGGGTTGGCACAAACAGAGGCAGGTTGGTTTCCATAGCAGCAGTAGCATCCTTACAACATACCCCCTTAGCCACTGCCCTCAGCCCTTCCCCCCTCCAAGAGAGGCAGTGCTGCGGGCTGCAGATTTCTTCAGCTCTATTTTCATAGACTGAGTCTCAGCTCGAGGCTGGAATTTGGTCAGATTTCCTGCTCCTGGGGCTGCCACTACTGGCTTTCCAGCTTTCATACCTTTTGACATAGGAATGCGGGTGGGTGTAGGCCGCTGAGATGACCCATCTTGTCCCGACTGTAAGAAAAAAAACACAGACAAAAGGGATATGTTGGTGAGTTGCCCCAGTTATGCCCTAAACCTATGCATTGGCATAATTCCTGCCACAAAGGAGCAGCCACACCAACCTGTCCCAGGGAAAAGGACTCAGAAAGTCGGCGTTGGCATCTAACCTATTCAGAACCCTCCCTTTTCCCTTCCTAACATCTATGCTGAATTTCCCTCTCAAACCTAAGTTCACCTTCTTTATCCCTACCCAAGATGACCTCAAAACCTAGTTCTTAGAGGCATGCCACTGTCCTGTTTTCCTGTCATTTCAGAGGAAGTGGCTCTTTTCACCTACTTATGACCTCAGACTTTTCTGTTTTAATTGGCACCCTGACCACGCCCATCTCCTTACAATGTTCCTCCCAGTGCATTGCTTTGGTCTCTGTCTGAGTCTGACCAATGCTTCCAATCTCTGACGACTCCTGTCTTCTCCTGATGGTTCATTCGACCCTGCCTGCCTCCTAGATGTGCCACCATGCCCTTTTAATAAGGTTTCCACTTTTACCCTGAGAATCCCCTTGCTTGGAATTCCATGCAACTCAGCCCTAGAACCTCTCGCCTCCAGCCCCTTCTGCGGTGCAGAGCTAATTTCCAACTACTCACTGGACGTAGACAGCATCACGTGGCATCTCAGAAAGTGTCACGCTGCTTGCTCTCATCCCCAGCAAATGTCCTTACATTTCTCACCCTACTTACACAGTAAAGACAGGAACCCCTGGGCCACCCTCTGCGTGTACGCTGTTGTGAAATCTTAAATTCTTGTTCTTTCTCCTCTTCCTTCTGAGACAGGTTCTTACTATGCAGAGCAGGCTGGACTGAAAGCTGCAGCCCCCTCTTGCCCGCTTCCTGAGTGCTAGAATTACTAGCATATACCACCATACCTGGTTCTCAGTTCTATTTTCAATATGTCCCTATTTACATTGTCACTGCCACCGTTTAATCCTATACCATCTCTAGCTTAGAGAACTGGAATGGCACTCGTTAGCCTGTGTTCTATTTGTGCTTTCAGATGTTTGATAGAAATATCTTTCGGGAATAATGTAAAATATTTTCAGGATTATTTGTTAACTTTTCAGTGACTCCCTTTATCTATTCAGAGAAACTAAATGTGGGTTTCATAAGCCAATGCCTAATCCCTGAGTGTGTTTGCGTATTCTGCACCTGCACTTCCCCACGACCACTGCTACAGCACAATGGGATCACTCACTATGCCCCAAACTCACCAGGCCCCTTCATATGGCCATGCCTTCACACATTCTGCTTATCCATGCACTCCTCCCCATGCCTTCTGACCTGTGATGCCTCCTCTGGTAGTTCCTTTGTGCATACCTTTATCACACAACGATTAAGTTCTAGTCCTGCCTCACTGACTCGGGAACATTTACAGATCTCTACACCCCAGCACCGAACGCCAAAGTGGAAGTGTGGCTGAGGCACAATTAAAAAGCAAACAAATGAACACCCAAAAGAACTAGCTTCACTGATTACATTCTAAGAGTAGTCTCCTAAACCTTTTTGCTGTTCCAAATTTTATTTTGTTGAATTTACCAAAATACATGGACCGCCATCATTTAGGCCTGTGCAATCATACGTAATTCTTTTTAAATCTTATTTGTGTATAGGGCTTAAGTGGCAGCCAGAGGGTAAGAATATCAATCTGAACTTCAAAATGAGGAGATGATGCAGCAGCAGAAGAACCTGCTCTACAATACAATGATTTACACCTCCACTCTCTGTTCACAAAATGCAGAGACAAAAGACCTTGCCCAGTGGAGCTATGCTTCGTTCTGCTGAGAAACAGTGCAGCATCCTTTGAGAAGGCCAACAATGCTGAACCCTGTTTGACTCCAGGGGAGCCAACAACTCAAAGCTTTCCTGCCAAAGCAACGACCGACTCACACTATAAAGTCTGCCTTGAATCTGTACACAGGGAATTAGTGTAAATGATACTAAGGATATCGGAAGACAGGCCATGGCTCATGTATTTTAATAATGAGTTTGCTTTTAAGAGATTTCACCATAAGCTATAGGATATGCTCTGTAGCTAAGAATCACAATTTCTAGCCTGTTAGTTTGAATTAATATTTAAGAGGTATGTGCTGTTGTACAGGAAATTTGTCCCTGAACCTACAGATCCAAAACAGCAGGATCTTCACAACACAGGACAACAGGATATCCAAGAGGAGCCCCACTGAAAGCCCATTATTGGTGGTGCAGCAGAAGCCAGAGGCCTCGAGCCAGACCAATGACTCCTGGCAATGAACACTTGCAAGTAAAGATGAATGGACTAAAGGGTAGGCTGTGTGACTCAATGGGCCACACTACAACTTTCATGACAGGACACTTCTCCCTCCCTGCCCCCCCACTCTTATTATTATTATTATTACTATTTTTGTTTGGTTTGGTTTTTCTTTCAAATTTGGTTTTGTTTTGTGGGGAGGTTGCAAAGGCAGAGGGTGGATACGAGGGGGGAGGGAAGTAAGTGGGTTCAGAATGCATGATGTGAAATGCACAAAGAATTAATAAAAGTTTAAAAAAAATCTCTTACATTCTAAGAAATTAGAACTTTTTGCTGGACCTTACAGCCAGGGGTAATAATACACCTTGAGGTCACTTAGACTACTGTGTACTCAGCCTGTTTATTTAGTCTGCTTTTAAGAGAACAATGTAACAATTTTACTTGCAGACTTCCCATGTGATCAATATTTACCACTTAAGCTAATGTATAGTTGTAATCTTAAGTTATATACTCTTCCATACCCCTGACACAGAATAATGGATGTGTGTTATGATAATCATTTGTTAGAAAACACAAATAAAAACTGAAATCAGTCTTTCAAAAAAAAAAAAAGAAATTTGTCCTCAGTAAATGGAGACAGTTGTTAGAAGTATTTGAAAAATACAATTTGTACTTAAGATGTACTTCAGACATTTTCAAATTTATCATCTCATCTAGTCATCAAATAAATATTTATGAAAAAATGCATGCTCTTTGCAAGATATTGTTAAATAAAATACAGATTTTAGACATATAGAGTCACTTCTATTCCTTTTAAAAGATTTTAATATGAAAATTTTTCACTCCTAATTTTGGAATAAAGTATGGCTGTGGCCATACATAATCACTACTGAACATTTACACAATGGAAATAAACCTGGAAACAGTTTTAACTCTTCCTGTATAGAGACTGCTTATTTTTAAAAAGTATTTTGAATATAGAAAAAAATCACATTTTAAACCTTATGATTATTCTATAGCACCATTTCAAAGAGATTGTCTTTGCAAGTATGTTTTGGGGTATCCATAAACTTATGTGAATAAATGAAATATTTTCTTACTGATTCAATTGATCAAAATGTGAATTTTCAGTTCTAGGTGAGATCTTTTTCTGTGTAGGCAGCTGCCCGGGGAGTGTCTGGATGCAGGCCAGGGGTTTCTTTTTTGTGCTTGGGCTGGGTTGTGTCCTGCCCCCCTCCACTCCCCCACTACCTGCTACCCCCTCCAGTCCCCCCGCCCCCACCCCCACCCCCACCCCCAACCTGCTTGCACTTTGCTCTGGGTCCTCCACTACTCACCACTGACTGGGTTCCTCTTGTGGATGATGTTGTGACCGGGGTTATGGTTATAGTGCTGGTCACTTTGCTAGCACCAGGTCGTGAAGAGAGGTGGTTCCTGGGAGAGCGAAGGACTGTGCCTGTAGAAACCTCCTTCTCAGCTGTCACATTGACGGGCCTGACGGTGATAACTGGACTCACGCCTTCAGCTGCAGGCCCCGGGGATCGTTTAAACTGAGAACCCAGGTGAATGTGAATTTTATTGTCTTCCGTGGTGATGATATTGGCATTGGAGTTGTACTTCCGCACCGGGGTGGGAACAGTTTGTTTTTCTGGGGTGACTTTAAGGATAGTCCTTCCCATTGGTACTTCCTGGGATTCAGGAGAGACAGCAATTTCAGAGGGAGCTGCGGATGTTGACACCGTCATGATCTGGATCGGAGATGCGGGCCTGTCTGCAAAGGCACCCCTTCCACCTTCCGGGCTCTTCTCTCTGGAAATAGTAGTAATCGTGACAGGGGACATGGCTCGTTCTGGGCCGAGAGTCGGATCTGCACTTTTGGGCTTTGGCGACATGACATTGGGTGATGGAATAATGGTTATCCTTGGTTTCTGATTGCCTAAAGTAGGAATGACGGTGGTACTAGAGAAAAACTCTTCAGACGTGGGGCTTGTGATCTCCAGGGTCGCGGTGCTGTTCTCGTGGTCTGGTGTCACGCGGATGTGCAGGGGCTGGCCCTGCTTTGGTGCTAGGACCAGCTCCCCGGGGTGCCCTGCACCTGGGTTTGACCGAGGCCCTTTCTCCTGTGGGGTAGAAGGGCCGTTTTCTCTTTTTCTCATCCAAGGAATCCAGGACTTCCTCATGGTGAGCTCGTTGGCTGCTGGGGGATACCTGTCGAGGACCGAGGATCGTTCCATGGGCTTCTTCAGGCCCACCTGTCGAAGATTGCTCATGATGTGATTTTCTTCCTGGAAGGATTTGCGAATGAACACAGCCGGGGTCTCCTCCTCCGCAGCATCCCCGCACACAGCCTCGGTCTGCACTCCGGTGGAGGCCACTGGCACGTCCACCATCCTCCTGCCGTTCCCGGTGGGCCTGAGAGCGCGGCTGTAGCGCTTGGACAGCTCCAGCTCTTTGGTCAGGTTGAGAACTTCCCGCCCCATGTTCTTGTTCTTATTCTCTTCTTCCATAAACCTTTGCTGAAGGACCGAATAGTCCACCTGGAGCTGGGACAGCTGGTCTTCTTTGTTCATCAGCTCGTGGATCTTCTCCTTGAGAGCCTGCACCTCAGCCTGCAAATCACGACTCTTAGCCTCCTCCAGCCGAAACCTGTGCCGCAGCTCGGCTTCCTGGCTCACAGCTTCTCCTTTCTCTATGGCTTTGTTCTTGGCCATTTGGTGCTTGATTTCTTCCAGCTGCTGCGAGAGGAAGTTTGCCTTGTCCTGCTCGGTTCTGAACTTCTGCTCCAGCTGGTCATACTCATCCTCCGTCTTCATCAAGTCGCCTTCCACCACCTCCAGCTGCTGGAGACGCTTCTTCAGCCTCTCGATTTCCAGCGTTAGTTCCCTGATCTTATTGTCCTCGGGGCAGGTGAACTCAGGCCCCTTGCCGGACCTCCCTCTGTTTATTTCCCTTTCCACCTCCTCTATACCATCAAGCCGCTTCTTCAGGACATCGACGCTGCAGCTTAGTTCACAGGACCTCTCCTCTTCACTTCTCAGCTTACCCATCAATTCATCCCTCTCCTTTGTCAAACTGGACACCCTTTCCTCCATCTCGGACTTGAGTTTTAAAAGCTTCTTGCTTTCCTCGATTAGTTTTTCAGTGACGTCCATAACCTTTCCCTGTTCCACCTTAAAGTTTTTATTCAACCCATCCACTTTTCTCTCTTCTTGCTTTATTTTTTCCATCATGTTTTTCCTTTCGTCCACCAGCATCACAGTGAAGGACTTGAGCTTCGTGAGGTCATCTTTGAGGCTCAGCTCAGCCTTCTCCAGTCTACTTTCCGAGCACTCGAGTTCTTTAACTCGACTCTTGACCACCTCCAGCTCATTCAGCAGGTCTTTGGTTAGATTCTTCTCTTTCTCCAGGTTCAGATGGAGCTGGGTGCATTCCGACTTACTCCTGCTGAAGGCTTCCTCCAGCTTCTCCAGTTCCGACATCCTCTTCTGCAGCTTCTCCACTTCAAGCCGGAGCTCCTTGCTGTGGTGCTCCTCCTCCTGCAGCTTCTTCTTCAGCTCCCTGCACTGGGCCTCCGTCTTAGTGATCTCTTCATCCTTGCCCTCCATCTCCAGCACGCGCTTCCGCAGGCTTTCCACCTCTGCCATGAGGCTGGAGTTCCCACATTCCCCTTTGGAGATTTTATCCCTCAGCTCCTGAAGCTCTTCCTCGGCCTTCTGGAGGTTTTTGTTGGTCTCTTCCAGTTCTTCGATCCTTTGAGATAAGCCAACCAGCTTGAGTCGAAGCTGTCTGTTGTGAGACTCCTGGTTAGCCAGTTTGGCATTCATCTCTTCGTGCTCCTGGGAGAACCTCGAGGCCTTGTGTTCGAAGTCCACTTCTAACTTGAGCAGTTTCTGGCGGTCTTCTTTGGATTTGTAGGTGACGGCTTTGAGCTTCTCTTCCTCCTCCCTCAGTTTCTGGGTGAGGTCCTGCACTTTCTGACTCTGCAGGCCCAGCTGCTCAATGTGCATCTGCCTCTCGTCCACCAGCATGAGTGCGAAGGACTTCAGTTTCACGAGCTCGTCTCGAAGTTTATTGAGCCTCTTAGCATTTTCTTTTTCTTTGCGGGCTTGGTAAGCCTTTTCTTGTTCAAGGAGCTTTTTCAACCTAAAAACCAAACATAAGCTAAGTTAAGAGAGGAATCAGCACACAGATAAGGTCTTAGATTAAAAAAAAAAAAGCTATACCACGGTCCCTTATACTTCAGAATAGTACGGCTTACCAATGGCTCTCAGTAAAATTAATGAGAAGCCAGGATAGTAGTTCCCCTTGGAGAGGGGCAGTGACTACTAGGGGACATGAGAAGGGCTCAGAGGGCAGTAGTTTCTGTTTTATGATTTACTTGCTGGATTGTTTAATTTATGGCATTTCATAAGCTGAACATGGGATATGAGTACCTTAGGTTGGGCAACAATAATGACTTTATATAGTGCTTTCTATATTCCAGGAACTAGTGTGTACTTTATCCTAACAGGAACCCTATGAGAAAAGTACTGCTTCTTCACCTTCATGTGGGCAGTGGGGAGTGGGACATGGGAGCACATGTAACCTGCTCCATACACACAAAGTGAGTGGCCGTGCTGGAATTCAACTCAGCCATCAGGCCTCCAGAATCCTTACTTATCTCTTCCACACCGTCTAACTTCAAGGGAGAAATCTACTTAAATAAAAGAGACAGATCAGAAAAGGACTTACAGATCTTTTTATTTTGAACCTTTGAAAGAGATTACACAAGCCAGATGTAGTGGCAAATGTCTTTAATCCCAGCACTCAGAAGGCAGAGGCAGGCAGATCTCTGAGTTCAAGACCAGCCTGGCCAACAGAGAGAGTTCCAGGACAGCCAAGACTACACACAGAAACCCTGTCTCAAACAAACAAACAAACAACAAAAAACCCACAACCCCCCAAATAACTACATAACTATCATCTTATAGGGAGAAGGCAAAATATGCTCTGATACAAAAGCTTCTCTGCTCAAGCATTTCCATTGACATGATCTGCTAAACAATGACCCGAAGCTAAACAATGGATACATAAGGGTTCATTACACTAGTCACTTTGTCTTTGAGAATATTTGAAACTTTCCATATGGGAATTTTTAATTCTTCTCTGAAGTTTTAACTTCTCCCTGTTTCCTCATGTCTCAGTTCCTTTCATCTCTGATATTCTGACCTTCCTTATAGCATCATGATACTCTGTTATCTGTGGTTATGATTCTTCCATTCTTCCTCACATTTTCAAAATTAAATTTGCTAGATATTTCTAAATTTTTATTTGATAGTCTAACTTGTGCTTTTTAAAAAAAATATTCTTTCTGTTTTGATCTGCACGTATTTGTGAATTTATCTTTCTTTTTACAGTGTAAGGATATACTCTTATGAGGAATATAGAGAGGTGAGGTCCAGCTTTATGGTCAAGGCTTTTAATAAACACCAGTTTTGAAGCAGTTATTAGTCTGTGTTCCTTCCAATATAGGGGCCTGTGTACACCCTCACTTTTCCCTGGAAATAAGTGATGAAAGATTTCATGGATTTTTTTCCCTCCATTTCCTTGATACTTCCACTTTTCAACCATCTTCCCAAATGTATTGGTATTAATCCCAAGCAGTAATTGTCTCCTTGTGTCTTTAAGAAGGTATCTTTCACCAGCATCCCCACTGTGAACTGCTGATGTCACTGAAGTCACCCAGGGCTTGTTCTTGGCCACATCATGCTTATTTCCACTCTAATCAGCACACCATTTTTGCTCCTCCCTACCCCCAACTCTCTTGTTATGCCTGTCTCTTCAAGAGAGAGGACAGGTTCAAACTAGCAAGGACATGATAGTAATTAAAGATGAATGAACCTCAAAAGAGTCAAGCTTGCATGCAATTTGAAGGCTTTAATCACAATGCATTTTTTCCCAACTAGAGAATACTCCAGAGCTAAGCAGCTTGTTCACATGATGAGGCATGGCTTTACCAAGGAAGAAGAACCTCTTTTTAATAAATCTCCCTGGTTCTTCAAGTCAGTGACTATTATTATTATCCAGAAATAACCTAATATCCTCAATGTGCTGCACTGGAGTGGGATGGGGAGAGGTGGGTGAGGCAGGGGTATGCAGCTTCAGAGTTAAGACCCCACCTTCATTTGCAATGTTGACATTTTCTTCATCATGGATTTGTGTTACTAAAATATAGTATATCTTGATGACTGATACTCTGGCAACTTCTTAAATTTTATACTAATGTATGACTCTCACTTGCCTCACCCTAGACCTAGCTTTGATAATTGGAAGCTAAAGAGTCATTTTGTATATATAAAGAAATGGTAGATCTTTGATAAGAGGACACAGCTTTTGACCTTTATGGATATATTAAAATTACATTATTTATTTATTTATTGTGTATGTTTGTGTGTGGGAGGTGGGAGTGTATGTGTGGCATATAAATGAAGGTCAGAGAACAATGTGGGGGTTGGTTCTCTCTTGCTGCCATGTAGGTCAAAGGTATTAAATTCATGTCATCAGGCATGGCAGCAAGTTTGTTTTGTCTTTCTTAGTAGTAAGGATGTATTTATAACACCATTATATACTTTTTCTTCTTTTCTTCTTGTGAAGACCACCACAATTGTAAACCATCTTTTCTAAATCTTTGACCTTAGTCTACAGAAAAGAGACAAATAATTAGTGACACAAAATCAAAAGAGAAGAAAATTTAAAAGTCAACTTTTTGCTAGCAGCTTTTGTGAGTTGCCCTTACCTCACTGTGGCCAGCCCTGTAGTGACAGTCATGATTTTATATTGTAACACTACAGCCTTTAAACTTGAGTATAATGAGCAATGTTATTACATATACTTTGGTTGTATAATCCAAGTAATTTTAAAAACACACAACTCATAGGTAAAGCACCATGAAGTTCTACTCAATAAGATTTTGATGAGTTATGTGTAATTCTGCTCTAGAATAGGCATAAATAATGTGTCTTAAGGTCTAGTTACTGAAAATAACAGAAGAAGGATATGATGACTATTCTTAGTTGTCAACTTGACTACACCTGGAATTAACTAAAACACAAAAATGGAGGGCACACTTATGAGGGACTTCTTCTTAATCTGAAGTAGGAAGATTCACAGATAATCCAGATCTTGAGTGGGAAAACATACCTTTAATACAGATCATTTGATCTGGGAAATCCCACCTTTAATCCCAGTCACACCTTCTACTGGAAGTCTATATAAAATATGGAAGAAGAAAGATTTTGCTCTTTGCCTGCTTGCTCTCACCTTGCTAGCAAGTCTATTCTGTCACTGGCATTACAGCCTACTTCTTTGGGATTCCAACATGTATGGAAAATCAGCTGAAACATCCAACCTCGTGGACTGAGCAACAACTGAATTCTTGGACTTTCTGTTCATAGTCTGTCATTGTTGGATTAGCCAGACCATAGCCTGGAAGTCATTCTAATAAATCCCCTTTCTATACACACACACACACACACACACACACACACACACACACACACACAATTTATTCTAAATCTAATAACATTCTAGTTAACAATGATAAAATGGTTTTTAAAATAATTTAGTATATTAGTAGTAAACAGTTATTCATCATATCTAAAATTAAGTTCTAGGTAATTATTAGTCATTTGTGTATAGAACCATGGATATGCTTGGCACTTTCTGACAGTTTGATGTCTACTAGAAAGCCTATATTTGAAAATCATCAAGAGGGAAATCTTTGATCACACATGCTAGTATGAAGTTCTTTGGTGCATATGGAAATATTACCACCATGATTCATTAACTCACTGAGCAGTTTAACAGAGATGGGTTGAATGCCCCTTACCTAACACCAGACAGTGGACTATATATTATTAATAATTTTTGAGTCATTACAAGGTAACAGGAGAAGCGCCATTTATGCTTTAAATATAGGCTACCAAGAGGCAGTCAAGGATGGGAACATGGATGGCGAACTTCATTACTTGACACTCTTGTCATTGCTCCTGAATTCTCTTGTCAGAGCTGCAGACCACATGGTACCTCTCTGAGAACCAGACCAAGGTCCCTCTCCTGGCCAACTAGCCCCAGCATACAATGTCTGGCTTGACTTGTTGAATGATAACTGGATGCCAGTTATCTTTTATGGTCAAGTACTCTTGCAAACTAAAACCCATAAAAATGGAATGGATTATAAGTTTGTAGTCTTGAAAATTTGAATCCCTAGTTCACTGGTCTTTAGGAGGTGAGCAGATCATGAGGTCAGCCCTTATGAAGGAGGTTGGTGTCCTTGGAAAGGGGATCCCAGAGAAGTCTTTCTTGCTATCTCTCCACACTGAGAGGTATACAAAGAAATGTTTGCAGCCTAAAGACAAGAAGAAGGCTTGCAGCAGAACTTAACTATGCCACCACCACGGCTCACCACAAATAAAAAATTCTGATGTTTATGAGCTACCCAGTCTTGTTACAACATCCTGAATGAACTAGACACAGTATACAATGTTCCTACAGACTCTCCTCTCTCAGCTCTCAGGCTTCAGTTCACATGTCTTCTCCCAGGAAGAACGTTTTAATGTTTTCTCACTTCCTAAGTTGTTCAAAGTACTTTGCAGACACTCTCAGGTTGGTAAAATGAAGAATTGCCTGAGATGAAGAAAGCAGACATTAGTCTCTGTTTTTAAGATCTTTCTAAAGAATTGAGTAAATTCATTTTATTTAACAGTTTTCACAAGGAACAGAAAAAGCCATGAACCATATAAATTTGCTACCCAAATGCATCACCTTGGGCTCACCTTCCCAGGAGTCACTTCACTTCTCTCCCTCCCCCAAAGGGAATTTCCATATTCCATTTTCCCAAAATATGTTGCCCACGTTCATCACACCTAATTATGAGATGCTCCATCTAGGGGACAGGTGTGTATCACAGTCACAGAATACTTTCCCTCTCAATTTAAGTTCCACGGGGGTGGGAAGGGTGGGGGGAGGGGTGGGGGGTGTTACTTCGGGATGCCAACAACAAGAGGCTGTGCAGATGAACGTGTCTTAGCTTCTGATGTCACAGCAGAGGGTATCTTTTCATGTGTTAGTGTGGGCCTCTCTCTCATGGGATTTGCTTATGGTCATACAGAACATGAGGGAGATTTCCTAGGAATATTCAGACAAATGAAGGCAATTCTCAAAGGTGTCTGTTGTCTCATTTTACTGGACACATGCATACACAAATGTCAGGTTGTACTTTTTTTAAACGTATTTATCTGGGGAATTCCCAAAATAAAAATATTCTATTGTAAATCTTTTCATTAAGGTATATTAATCAAATTTGTTGTGGGTTAATTCATTTTCTTAAGGCTTGTTTAAAATGAAATGGACATAAATTAGGTAGCAAATTTAGTAAGTGCATAAAATCATTCATAGTAGTGCATGTTCGTTTATTTATTAACTCAGAAAAGCAATCTTTCCCCCTCTTCAGAATGTATTGCCATTGCATTTAAAGATCTTTAAAAAAAAAAAAGCTGTTAAATATGTGTTAATATGAAGGTTTATTAAGTATTTTCATTATTATGTTAAGATTTATCTAATTATTATTTTAGCCAATCTTGGGACAACTCTACAGCTAATAAAGGAGGAAAAATCAACAGTCAAAATGATCACTTTTAATTTTACATCGATTTTTGACTAGTCTTAATCCAGACAAGAAAGGAAGCAGAACTCATTTCAGCGTTCAGAAAGGGTCGTCAACTTCACAAGTTAAGGGGTGGGAGTTAAAGACCCAGGCAGGCAGGTCAGTGGTGAACCTAAGATTTCCATGACTACTGAATTTGGGATTTTTGTCACTTTGAGCACGGAGACAAAATATTACTAACAATAGGGTTACACAAATGAAATCTGACAGTACAGACCATGCTATTCCCCTGCCCTTATGCTCAAACGTCTTCAAAATGAGTCCTGTAAATCTGAAACAACCTTATGAAAACTAGATTTCTTTCTGAAACACAGTGCCCTCCAGCCCTACTGAGCATTAACTAGAAACTGTTTATTTTGATATGCTTTGCTGAAATCAATGTTCCTCAATGTTTGAAAAGCCGCTGAAGCTGAACTTTTTTCACAGTTGTTTAATACGATCCGAACTTCACTTCCAAACCCACTTTGAAATCAAACCTGTTTGCTTAAGCAAATGTTATCACTGCTGCACTCAAGTGTTTCAGAACAAACACGGCTCTCTTCAGAGCCCTGCGTTCTAATCACTGCCAATGTTTACGAGACTCCACATCGCAGAGGGAAAGATCAGCAGCACATTCATGGAACCAGAACAACAGAAATACCGACAGCAATATTATCCTTAAATTAGCATAGTTTGTTTTGCTTTGTCTTTGCTTATCAAGAATTATAACTACACGTTCAGCAAGGCTTCCTGTTCAAAGCATTCAGAACACATCAGTTGAACTGAGGGTAAAAGAGAGGGATTTTTTTCAGTTCTGACACAAATTCCCCGTGGTTTCCGCAGAATGAGATGTCCCCCTCCCTCAGAAAATCAGTGCTCATCATACCACAAGGTGCAGCCTGGCCGGTTTCAGTCAAAGGTTCTGAAGCATCAGGAAAAGTCACGATAAACGTGATTTTCGAGGGTTGTCACCATCCACATTCAGTAAAACCTGTAGCCGCGAGGTGAAAGCCTGTTGTCCCTGCAGCCCTCAACAGTTAGTCAGGACACTACAAGTGTCCAAACCCAGCTTCCAAGAGGCTCTGCAGTAACTCTGAAGAAAGGGGGTTCACTGCCAAGGAAGCCTCTTAGCAAATGAAAAGCGTGTGGACTGAAGAGCCAGCATGGCTTAAATCACAGCAGAACTTGACTTCCTTACCTTCTTACTAGAAAGCGTGCCACTTTTTTTTGTTTTTGTTTGTTTGTTTTTAATATAAGGAGGTACTGAAGTCTGTTCAACAGCAGCAGGCCTTGCTCAGCCCCTTACTCCACAGGGAATTAACCATCACATTCGAACAAAGCAAGGTGGACGTGGTGTAAAGCAGCTTGGGGCCCCCGCTAAGTGATGATGTCATTCTTCCCTTACACGGTTCATTATTGTGCAGATTTTACTTTGGGGCTGTGAGAAGAAGGGGTGGAGCTGTCCTGGGCTGGAAAGGCGGGGCCTCTTTAAGCAGGACTTGTGTTGAACCCAGAGAAAAACGCACCAGGGAGAGAAAATCAAAGCTGAAGAGGAAGAATGTGAGATAAAGAAGAGATATGTATAAAATGTCCGAATTTTTTTCTTTTTGAACTGCTAAATCATACAGTTCTACTCAGTACAGGGTGGAATTAAAACGGGATCCCACCGGAGCCTCATCTATGATTCATCCCATAGGAAAGAACTCAGCCAAACTGCCTGGTAATTAAAGAGCACACTGTAGCATGAGCTATAGAATGGCAAGTATTCTTTAGTTTAAGGATGATTTCTGTCTTCAGAAAAAAAAAATTCCCTATCTATATGCATGTATGGGTGTGTGGGCACACATGAATGGTGCACGTACACATGTATGCACATACACGTGGAGGCCCAAAGTTGACTTAAAGTGGCTTCCTTAATTACCGCAGCAGGGTCTTTCACTGAATATGGAGCTCAACCTTTAGGCTAGTCTATGTAGCCATCTTGCTCTGGGATCGCCTGTCGATTCACCCCCTAGGCACAGGCTGGCCACTGTACCCACCTGACTTTCCCTGTAGATTCTGGGGATCCCGACTCTGGTCCTTGTTAGGTCTCAAACCCAGGACAAAAGGCGCACTGAGGTGTCTGTTAACATATCGAAGCTGCCGCTGGCCATCGAGTTCTCCCAGCATCCCTCAGTCCCCACCTGTTAGGGGTCCTCCTGGCTGGTATTCCCTGCCCACTACCTTGAATTGTCTGTCCTTGGGCTGCCCTTCCTGAGCGGCTCTGCCCTATGTAACTCAGCCATCTTGGCTACAGTGGTCCCTTTGTGCCCTTTTGGGCCTCTTGCCCTCCTGGCTTCCTGTTTCCCTCTTCTCCCTCCCCCTCCCGCAGCCCGACCTGGTCCAATCTGCCGGTCATGTCCACGCTAGACTCTCCCAGCTATCTCTGCCTCTGCCTGTGTGTTCTCCTCTCTACATATAACGAAAGCCATGACCTCTTAGGAGCAGTCACGTCCTCCTTTTATTCCTTTTTTCCCACTGTCCTCACAGCTGCTGGGCAAACATTTCATTGCTGAGCCTTCCCCCTAGCTATGTCTCTAAGGTATGTTTTTAACCTGATTTTAAAAATTTTAAGTGAAACAAAACAAAACATTCGGTTGGTTTGGGTTTGGTTTTTCAAGACAGGGTTTCTCCCTGTAGCCTTGGCCCGTCGTGGATCTCGCTCTGTAGACCAGGCTGGCCTCAAACTCACAGAGATCTGCCTGCTTCTGCCTCAAGAGTGCTGGGATTACAGGTGTGTGCCATTACACCCTCCTTAGATGGCGAACTTCTTGATAGGGTGGACTGAGTATAATCCTTAGTACATGTTCGAAGGTTACAGTCCTTAATAAATAAATAAAGGTGTGCGAGTTACTTTGGTAAAAGTTACACAAAGCAACGTTCATTGCCAAAGTAAAATGACAGATATTAACTTACCAATGTTATCATGAATGGGGAAACTGAAATTAAAGAAGAAAAGGAATGGATGCTTCTGGTAGGAGGGGCATCTTGATCGACTGGCTGAGTCTGGGCTGGGCTTGGTTGATAGCTAACAATGTGTTTTCTGACAGCTCTGGCTTCAGTCTGCTGCGCTGCATGATAAAGGTATGGATTTTAACTTGCAAGGCTATTATGAGAATTAAAGAGTGTGTGTAAGTCAAGACCTGGAAATCTGATATATGGTAGGCCCACAATAAATAATTAATAATATATTTATGCACAGCTTATTCATTTTGGTAATAGTTCCTTTATAAAAATATGAATAAGCAGTCTAATTTTGACCCAGAAACCACAAAGCTCTGTGCTAAAAGGAACCAAGGGGTCAGGACTGATTGCTCCCTGGTGGCATCCTGCACTCACTCAGTTTCTGGAGATTCAAACCTGAGTTGACAATCCCAGGGAGACACTGATTATGCTCAAAACCAGAAGAAAGTCACGAGTTAGAAATAAATGATAACAGCCAGAGGAATGTTTTAATATCTCTGGGAAATTTTTTTCTTAAATACCACAACTGTCAATCACAGGCATGTTTTTCTTCTTTAACACCACTAAATGATAGCATTCCAGATTAATTTAAAACCCCATTGCTAACACTCATTAAAATGGATATTTGTGATAATTAATTAATGGTTTTTCAATAGATGAAAGTAGTTATTAGGAGCCTCTGGAAGCGAAGGAAATGTTTAAGTGGTGATATAACTCCCTTAGAGTGACCATGTCTAGAATTGTCCCGTTATCAGATCCTGAGAAGCAAGGCCACTTCTTTCTGAGCGGTTCTGTTTTAAGAAAGTATCTCATGTTCACTCTCAGAACAAATACCTAACCTGCAGGAGCAGAGCAGCCATTGTGCTGGACACTGGGAACACAGTGAACAAGGCCAAGTCCCTGTCTTGGGTGAGTCACACTCTACGGCTAAGGGCCAGCAGGAAGGGAGCACAGAGCTGTTCAATGACATAACTAAATGAAGCTCACTCTCTAAAGACCTTCTCTAAGGAGTGGCATTTGAGGCTGAAGGGTTCAAGGAAACTGGCCATGAGAAGTGCAGAGGTCAGGGACTCCAGACAACGTACAGCAATGCAACACCTTGAAATGAAGATGAGCATGAGAGGCTGCAGGTTCCAAACAACCAGAGCAAGAAGAGAAAACAAGAGAGGTGCCAGGTCTGTTTGAATGACTGGTAGAACATTTTCACCTGGGATGCAGGTTCCAGGGGCAGCTCTGACAGGTTATAGGCTTCACTGTGCAGCAGTGGCAAAAGAAATGTTACAAATCATTTGTGTGTGTGTGTGTGTGTGAGTGAGTGTGTGTGTGTTGTGTGTGTATTGTGTGTGAGTCTATGTGGTGTGTGTGTGTATGTGTGTGTGAATGTGTGTGTGAGTGTGTGGTGTGTGTGTGTGTGTGTCTGTGTGTGTGTGTGTGTGGTGTATGAGTGTATGTGGTGTGTGTGTGTGTGTGTGTGTGTGTGTGTGGTGTACATGTGTGCATGTGTACACTGAGACCAGAAGTGGACATTGGGTGTCTCCTCTGTCGTTCTCTACTTTATTTACTGAATCAAGAATCGATGATTTGGTTAGTTTAGATAGCCAGCTTGCCCTTGGAATCTCCTGTCCTCACCTCTGAAGTCCTGGGATTATAGGTAGTAATCAGCCACCCAACATGTATATGGGTGTTGGGTATCCAAACTCAAACCTTCCTATTTGTACAGCAAGTAATTTATCCACTAAGCCATCCCCCAGCTTCAAATCACCTTTTACTTTATTTTCTTTGTTTGTTTATATTGGCAAAAGAGTGATTGGTACAGGATAGATGGCCCATCCATCCTTGTGTGAACAAGGTGTAAGGACCAAGTTTGTATAACAGCCTTATGTTCTTAGGAATATTGCTTTAGGTCCAGGCCTCAAAATGAGTTTGTGTCTTTAAAATTAGAGAATTCTCCCACTTATCTAGAAAATTCATCTGGTCTATAGCTAATTTTCTGGAGTTTCAGCTATAGTCCACAAATATTAAATAGAAAACAACAGCCATTAAAAACATCATGCTTTAAATAATCTTTGCTATGGTATATTGTTACACTTGTCCTATTTTGTTCTTAGTTATTATTATTAATATCTCACTGTTCCTAGAACATTGTCAAATGTATATGTGCATAAGAAGAAAAACATTTACATTTTGATCGCTATTATCTGTGGTTTTATGCATCCAGAGGCAATCTTGAACCCTGTGTTCTGAGCACAAGACAGGACGACAAGGCATAATTGCTGCCTGGTTGAACCTTTTCGCATGGGGACTTCGTTGACATAGCCTCAAGGCAGAGGACTGGACTGCCACCAACTTATAAGTACTATTTTCTGATAATTGTATGTGCTATAAAATGCAGTTTGAGATGTGCTTTTGTTCTGACATACCACTTGTCATGCATGACTGACCAGTATTTGTAAAAAGAGGAATAGAAAAGAGCTGAGTTGACAGGACCCAGTTTACTATCCAGTTATAGACTTGGACTTCATTTTGATGGTTCTGACTTATAAAATTTTTATGTAAAGAGTTTGCTAGAGAGCAAAGAGGATACGGGTGGAACAAGTCATCCCCAAGAAGCTGTTGTTCCCTCCCAGATCAGCACTGCGTTGGCAGTTTAGAGAAGATTTCACTTTGGAACAGGACAGTGGCAGTGGTTCTGGAAGAAAACGTCCAAATTCCAAATTTTAATTTCGAAGCAAAATCAATACAACACGTTTGGTATCTGCATTCGGGAGGCTGAGAGATAAGGAATAATCAGGATTTTGATTTGAATAATTAGAATAAGATCCTAACAGAAACTGCCACTCCGGGAGGAGTGGAGTTTAGGAAATAGCCAAGAGTTCTTTTTAGGACACATTGAGTTGTAGAAGCATATTTACCATCCAAATGGTCTGGCAGTGTGGAAAATATAGATGCTTACTCAATTACCACTTAATGAATTAAATAAACATTGTTTCATTTAAAGACTAGCATTTATTCTATAAATAGTAGCCTTTCTCAAGCTTTTGAGTACAAATTAACTGAAATGTATATTCCAGTGTTTTATAGCGTATATGGTTAGTATTCATGGGATTTTGGTTCCCCAGGTTGAGTCTTAAGTGGGTCAAGAATGGTCATAACTTCTCAGAGTGCTGAATCTGAAGACAGAGTATCATATAGCTTCCCCTGGGCTTCATGACGGAACACATGGCTCAAAGCCAAGTCTTCTCAGGATGGCTCTTTATTTAAGCTGATCACAAAAGCAGGTGATAAGATGGGCAGGATTCCTGAGCATTTGTGAGAAAGACCTAGCTTAGATTATGGCAACCAGGGAGTGTGTACATAGTTGGTCATTTGCCAGCATAGGTGTTTCATCTCAGGTTCTGTTCTGTATTGGGAGGAGTGGATGCAGAGAGGAGCCAGGTAGAGTAAAGAACAAGATCATAGAACGAAAGCCTGGGACTGGAGTTCTTTAGTTGAGGCAGAGATGTCCTCCTCCAGGATCTCCTGGAGGCCCACGGATGCATTGTGCATTACATGTAAACGTAGTGCTACACACAACTATGCCTCTTTCTTTGAGACAAAGATAACCCCAAATTCCTATGAGCCATGAATATCAGGAGTTATCAGACAAATCCAACAGCAGTTGGAAAGCTGAGCAAATCAGAAAGTCCCGGAGGGAGGGACTGGGCTGTAGTTCAGGGCACGGAGTGAGAACAGTTGCATGATTAGAATACAGGCCATTGTAAGAAATGATGAAGGCTAAGCATACCAAAGTATTGCCCCCTTCTCCTCCCATACTGGATATGGAAGAGCCATAGCCCTTTATATTTCACATCAGATTAGTGTGTTTTCTTACTCATTTAAGAAAAAGCTAAAGCTAAAACAGCGCAGTACACACCTGTCATCCCAGCACCTGGGAGGTGGAGCTGACAGGAAACAGGAAGGATGGGCAAGGGCACCTTTTCCTCTATATTCTAAGAACACACTTGTACTTTGTGCTGTAGAAAGGAATCTGCAGGGCACACTGCTAACCATTTGTCCTGAGTTAGCCTTTCACAGAGATGTGTCTTGGGAGGAATGTGAAACTCGGCAGCCTTGGGGATATGTGACCCTACTGCACAGAGAGAGGGTCATGAGGGGAAAGTGCAGGTAACAACATGGAGAGAAACACCAACACCAAAATTGGAGTCTGTGAGGACAGGCAAGGCCAGCTCTAGCATTCCAGTGACAGAGGAAGGATGAACAGGAGTTTGGGTTCACCCTCAGCTACGTATTGAGTTCAAAGCCAGTTTGGGCTACATGAGACCTTGTCTCACAAATCAGAAAAATAGTCTAGTTGGGTATAGTGGAGCATGCTTGCAATCCTAGCACTTGGGACGTGAAAGCAAAAAGATCAGAAGTTCAAAGTCATCCTCAGCTACATAACAAGTTTGAGACCAGGCTGGGCTATGTGAGACCTTGTTTCAAAATAAGCAATCAAGTAAACAATAAACAAAACAAAACAACAACCATTTAGTAAACTCTTACTCTTCAGGAGCTATCTAGAAATAGGAAAAAAATCCTTATGGCACAGTATTTCTGAACTTGAGAGGAACCAGTTAAAACTAAACTGATCTCTAGTTTAGTTGCAGCTGGAGCTCAAACTCAGCCTCTGAATGTTATTTAACTGGTTTCCTGGCTAAGAGCTCACATCCAAGAACTAAACATGTTGTGCATTGAACATGAAAGACCCAACCTTTGATTAATCTTTCCTGTTCAAACTTTTCACCACCACGAAGCACTTTCCAAACACAAGCATTCCTGGAAACAAGACTGCACACTTGGTAAAGGAGCCAGAGAGAAGCAAACTGCAAACACTTGAAATATAGCCGCCCAAGTTCCAGCTCCCTCTCAGAGTACAGGATGTGTAATGCTAATCTGAGGACTTTCTTCCTCCCTGGACAACGGGCAGAAATAGAAACCTGAAGCAGTCACTCACTGCAGTGCTAACACACAGCACAGTTTTTCCAGCACTTTCCCTAACTCTTTCTTGGTGAATGGACTGCAAAAACACTGACCTGATGTTTTAATGGTGGCAGCTAGCTGTCAGTTCAGAGCAGCACTCAGAGTTTCCCGTTCAACAGAGTGATGCAACTTATCGCTTTTTAATATTTGATTTTATCCACAGTGCTGAAAGACAACATCCACCCAAAGTGACGTCTGTGGTCAGAGGCTGCAATTTGCCACCTTTGGATCAGTTGTTTTTGCAATTTGAATCCCTTTTCTCTATCCGGAACTTAGACATCAGTTAATTAAAAAAAATATTGAAAACTGGTCTTGCATGCTCTGACAGAAAGCTTGTCAGCCAAATAGATCATTACATCCCACTTTACAACTCCTATAGTATAGACAATAGATAGATCAGAGCATCAAAAAACAAGGTAGTAGGAAATGGTATTGGAGGTTGGCATTCAACACCTAGGTAACCACTGAGGCTGTAAATCACTGATGGAAACTGCAGAAAACCATCTGAGCACTTGTTATTTCCTGGTGACTTTTTTTTTTTTTTAATTTTTATTTATGTGTATGAGGGCTCTATCTGCATGTACGCCTTTCTTCCAGAAGAGGGCATCAGATCCCACTATAGATGGTTATGAGCCACCATGTCGGTGTTGGGAATAGAACTTGGGATTTTTGGAAGAGCAGTCAGTGCTCTTAACCACTGAGCCATTTCTCCAGCCCTCCTGGTGACTTTCACTGAATGGTTGTAGAACCTCATCCATTCCAGCTCCTGAAGACTCTCTGATTAACCAGAAAATAGACCTCTGTTTTCATTTGCCTATTTTACTGTAATATTCAGATCAACTTCTAGACACTGTAACGTGAGACCGTACTACACTTTGTAAGTAAGTAAATTTGTATCTGGATTCCAGGAAGTAACATACAAATCTGTGGAAAATATGTGCGTTATTGGTACAGCTGCTAACATGGGGTTTTCTTCTCTTCATTTTTTTTTTCACCATTTAAAGCAGTTTGTTTTTGTGCAGCTGTTAGGAAAAGAATTTATTCTCTACATTACTGTAATAGTCAGGCCAAGTTGTGCTTATCTGTAATTTTTTTTCAAGATTTAAAGTATCTCCTGTCATTTCTTCTGGATTTATTGATTTTTTAAGTATAAAAAGTTAAAGAAATATAATGAAAATTTACAGCCTCAGCAACATTATTGTAGCAGTTTTTCTTCCAACTGATACTTAAAGTTATCACATATTTTACTTTTCATAAAATTTTATGGCTAAAAATCAAAATACTGCTTTTTTGCTTTCCAGCTATATATTTTACAATTACATTTTATTTTTCTAATATAATTTTTTATTACATAGGATTTATCTGCCTTTTGGAAAGTTACAAAGTAGATGCTACATTTTCCATGGACATTAACCAAAACTGTTCTACGATGATTTTCTTAAAAGAAAAAAAATCAGACCAGGCCAGAGGGAAATAACCCTGACTACAACATGGTCAGCTGTTCCCTGTGTTCGTAATTAAACAGTTGTACTACACTCATAAAATGACCAGGGCAATAGCCATTGATTCCTAAGAGACCCAACTTTGTCAACTGATTTTGGAACATGTTTAAAATACACAGATTTCCATGTCTTTTCTGGTACTTTTCATTGCCTTCAAAGTATCTAAATTTGATAAAATGTAATTTGTGGTTTCTCCAACTGCTTGCAGTAAGTTTTCCATTTTCTCAAGTCCATCTATGATTAAATTTTAAAAAAATCATGTTCAAACAAGAGTTTACTTTTTTAAAAAATTAAAATTAGATTTATTCATTTTATGTGCAAATGTTATGCCTACATGTAATGTATGTCTGTGGATCATGTGCCTGCTTGGTGCCAAGATTTATCAATCAATCAGAGCAACACATTCACAGCATACAGAAAGACATCCCCAGCACAGCATTTCCTGCATGTTGAACAAGTGCCCAACTGCTGAGTGGTACCCCAGCCCAAAGTCTCAGTGTGTTTACTTGGATCTGTGCAGTCAGGTCAGAAAGGCAGGGTCCTAATCTGACCTCATACAAAATGACTCCCAGCTCTCTCCCCACTTCCCTCCCTGTCTCTCTCCTTCAACTGAAGAAAGAACTCATCAAAGAGGCAGCCATCTTTGAGCAAGTCAAAAGAAGCTCCACCAAACCCAATCATTCTAAAACATTAATTTCAGATTCCAGGCTGCAGAACTACGAGAAAATAAACAGCTGTTGTTTAACTCATCCAGTACAAAGTTATGATAATCCACACACACTAAGACATCCTTGAACCTCATCTAAGAATCCCTTTAGTCTTGAATACCCACATCTAATCTATCTGGGGCTTATATTACTCTATATCTTTGCCTTCTAGCCTCCAAAACTTCAACAAAATCTTTTTGTTTGGATGGATGGATGGATGGATGGATGGATGGATGGATGGATGGTTTCTTGGTGCTGGAATTTGAACTCAAGGAGTTTTCCTGTGTCCACCTGGCTCCTGCAGCTGCACAGATCCAAGTAAACACACTGAGACTTATATTACTTATAAACTGTATGGCTGTGGAAGGCCTCTTGCTATCTAAATTAAATAGTTCTTAAATTAACCCATTTCTATAAATCTATACCTTGTCATGTGGCTCGTGGCTTACTGGTATCCTTACATCTTGCTTCTCACGGTGGTGGCTGGCAGCGTCTCCTGACTTCCACTTCCCAGAATTCTCTTCTCTTTTGTCCTGCCTATACTATACTTCCTGCCTGGCTACTGGCCAAACAGCATTTTATTTATCAATCAATCAGAGCAACACATTCACAGCATACAGAAAGACATCCCCAGCACAGCATTTCCTGCATGTTGAACATGTGCCCAACTGCTGAGTGGTACCCCAGCCCAAAGCCTTCTGTTTAGATAGTGCACTACCTCACACTGTCAGTTATTCCTGTCCTTTTGGAGAAGCATTTTATCTAACAAGGATAGTAAGTGATGGAAGTGGTAACTACTTGATGGCATACCCTCGGTAATCCCAATAGCCCTCCATAATAACCCAAATCCTTGCTTCTAAAACCCGAATGACAGCTATTGACTCTTCTCTAGTGGGAGAACTTTCTTTTTAGTCAGTGGTTGCTCTTGATTGGCTGTTCAAATGGGACAGGTAACAGAAATCACTAGGTTAAAAGACCCAGTTACTACCGCTCTCCAGTACTTTTATGACAGAACATAGGCAAATAATAATGTCATTGATAGTTTGTGGCACCACTGAGAGGTAGTGAACCTCAACTGAGGGATTATCTCCATCAGATGGTCCTGTTGGCCTGGCTGTTAGGCATTTACTTGACAGCTAACAGATGTTGGAGGACCTAGTCCATTATGGGCAATACCATTCCTAGGCAGATAGGCTTGGGGTATATAAAAAAAGCATGCTGAGTATGCTAGAAGAAATAAACCAGCACGTGGCATTCTTCAATGACCTCTGCTTAAGTTTCTGCCTCCAGGTTCCTGCCTTGAGCTCCTGCCCCAACATATTAGAAATGACAGGACCATTGGATGACCACCAAGGACAGCAATAGGTATGGAGTAGAGCTGACCTGATCCTACCAGACAAGCTTCATGTGCTGGGGATGGCAGAGCTGGAGAGGTGGGACTTCTCAGCCCTTTGGAGCCCAGAATATCATGGTGAATCCCAGATTAAGTTTTCACTCTTCTGGATTGTGGTTTTGCTTTGATTTGATTGTGATTGTACCCTGGCTCTTCCCTCTTGGAAGAGGAAAGTATGTAATTTATTTTGGATTTTCCAGGAGTCCACAATCAAGAGACTGAATTTTAAAAGAGACCTTGGATTTTTTCCCTTTTTTGGGTCAAATTGAATATTTAAAATAACCTAAAGAATATTTATAAGCTTTAAGTAAGTATGATTGGTTTTAAACCTATAATTTAAAAGAGGCAAGACAAAGTACATTTATTTTGTATGGATAGTGTACAAAATATCACTACTTCCCTCGACAAATAGTATCATCTCTAAAATCCATTTTGATGAACATTGAGTATTTAAACATTATGTAATACAATGTACATGGACTGGATAGAAGTGAATACAACTGTGGATTCCTCAGATTTTCGGTGGTCTGAGTAGACCATTAATAATATAAAATGTTTGGACTTCTTTTTAAATTCAAACTCATCCTGTGTGTTCTTTACTGAGGGGTCTTAGAGTTGGAAAGGCAATGATGTTATCACCAAAGAACTTTCTGGCACGACCTTGCTGTCTGCTCGCCATGTGACGGCAGAGGTTACCGCAGCTTCAGCCCTGTGAATCCAAAGGCAGCCTTTCAAAGTGAGACTTGATCTAATACGACTGACTGAGAAGTTTTAGCTTCTTGTGAGACGTTATGTTGTGAAGGGACGTTTTTCTCGGGACTACTCATCCAAGCCTCCATGACTGAAGAAAGTATTCCCATTCCTTCAATGTCTGAAACTGCTTCTTTTGGGTTAGTATTAATATCCCGTGCTCCACCTGCTCGCCCACCAGCCAGAGTAGGCAAACATATTATTTCCTTCGGTCAACAGCCCATCTTGAAGTTGATCTTTTTTAGTGTCATGGCTTCTGTCAATTAAACTGTGTAATCCACAACACTGAGCATCTTCTACCCTGCTGCCACTGCTGCCAGGAATGTTTGAAAACAGTGTCTTATGCACATGTTCACTGTTTTTGTTTTGTTTTTTTTTTCACTCTGAGGACCAGCCTTCTCCAGTGGCATCCTTTGTATTACAAGGTCCCTTTATCCCCGCTCTCAGACACAGCTTCGCCAGCAGACTCAGGAGTCCCCAGTCTTTGAGAATGATATTCACAAGAAACTGCCAAGGAAGATTTAAGGGGACGCTCAGCTCTGAAAGATCCTGTGTCAAACATTTTGTTGTCGTAGCTGTGGAGGCCCTGCTGTACGTCCACAGCCACTGCTTCAGCCTGTTGCTCCTGCTCAAGCCCTCCTTCATTGCGTTTTTATGACAGGATGATATGACAGGATGACAGGCAGTCTTCTGCCTGGGGTCCTCCCACCACCAGCCTGTGTGGGTTGGTCATTAGACTTCTCAACTCTTAATTCCTCTTCTTTCCTAAAAACTGCTGTTTCTAAGCCAGAAACGTGGCCCTCTCCTTTAATCCCAGCACACAGGCCAGAGACATGCAAATGTCTGTGAGTTCAAAGCCAGCCTAGTCCACATAATGACTTCTAGGCCAGTCTTCCAGGTGACAATGGGATCTGTCTCAAAATCAAACAAACAAGCAACAACACTACCACCACCACCACCACCACCACCACCACCACACACCACCAAACTAAATCAAACAACAAAGCCCACCCCCAAACTGTATCCCCAGCAGTTTTCTTAATTAGTAGGACACTAATTGTAGGTGGTAAGTCTCCTGATCGAGTATAAGCTCTATAAAGTCAATGTCCGACCAACTTTCCAAGTCACCTCTCTCTCCCTCCTCCATACATTTGGAGGAATGAAACAATCCTTTATTCAGAAGGTCAGAAATTGAAAGCAGAAAAAATTCTGTTTCATACCTGACTCTGGCAGTTATCTGCTGGAAAAGGAACTTGGTGGAAGGAAGTTAATCTACTTCCCCATTTGCCAGTGGAGACGAGAATCAACAGTACAGTTTTGTAAGAAGTAAACAAGGTGGTGTATGTGTCTATCTTACTAGAAAGGTTGATAACGCTAGCCTTTAGTCACGGGCTAAGCTCAGAGAAGAGGGCTCGGATGTTTTCTAATGTAAAACATCCCAGTGATGCCAGACCACAGAGCAAGTTCTCAGGCATTGTAGGTCTTGACTGTCGCTGGAGAGATGGCTCAGCAGTTAAGAGTAATTGTTGCTCTTGCAGAGGACCCTGGTTTGATTCTCAGCACCCGCATGGTGGCTTTTGTTTGCCTGTGACTCTACTTTCATGGAATCTTACATCCTCTTCTGGCCTCTGTGGGCACTGTATGCATGTGATGTACAGATATATATGCAGGCAAACATCCATACACATAAAATAAAATAAATCTTTTATTTTTTAAGTCCTAAAGAAACTGTAGGTTTTGAGAGGTCATCTCCTACTTGAGCAACTAGGGTAGCACAGACTACCTCACGTTGATTTAAAGGGGCCTTCTCCTCCACTCAGGTCCCTACTCTGGACACTCTCCCCTGCACAGGTAAAAGAGGTTCTTTTGAGATGCCGATTTGTACCGTTTTTCAAAACAATGAACATGGACTTGGAAGCTTTGCTGCAGTATTATATGATGATGTCATTATTTACGCTGTTTCCAGCTGAGCGTGTAAAATCCAAAAGCTTTACAACCTGCAAATAGATTTAGACAGCACACACGCACTTCGTTTTGATGTAACTGTGTTCTAGTCTGACAGTCTTGGAGCAGCCCTAGCGAAGCTTAAGATTGCAATCACAAGACATGCAGCTCAGATAGAGGATAAAGTCCAAACTCTGGAGGTGATCTCATCTGCTCAGAACTATGCCTTCAAAGATCAAGGCCAATAGAAACATGGGCTAAACTGAATATAGTATGTTACTTAAGCAAGGAAGCCTTCTTTATCCATTAAACTAATCTTAATTTATCTTTATCTTAATGCAGCAAGATCCTTTCATCTTTATTACTAAAATTCCAAATTAAACCACTACCTTTTTTCATTTTGTTTTCTCTTTCCGACGTGAGACTCTGTGTAGAGGCAAATATGCAGAATATGGTGGTAATAAACTATGGCCAATCTGTTAACGTAATAAAGAAAGCACAGAACAACACAATGTCCATTTGTAGCAATTTGTGGAGCTCTTGTACCATATGAATTGAACAATCCTTGAAAAGTGAAAAATACTTTCTGTATATATTGTCTTTACATTCAAGGGATAATAGCAAGGGTTAGTTTAGGCTTTATTTAGCTCTCCCATGAACACCCTCAGCTTCACCACATAGTCACCCTCAGTAAAATGCACCCTAAGTAAAATACTGTAGATGCACTTCAAAATCAGCTTCAAAACCAGTTCCAGGGTTAGTCTATCAATAGACTGCTCTAGGAAAGATGCTGTCTTGATAGTCCTAAGACACCACTATAATGATAATATCTCTCTTTATATTTTCTTACAACCTCAATTATGCCTTTTAAGATTCTTCAATAGAATTTGAACACAAGAACTGAGGGATAAGGGAACCACCCACCTCAAGAGACCAAACCATTTTTGCATAAGGTACTAATTTACATGAATCCAGCCTCGTACCATTAGGGGAACTTTTGGAAGCTTTTGACAACGTCCAAAGCCTAGGGTTTCTGTGTTCACTAAATGTTTGGATATGGACTGTTACCAATACCTGGTACTAATCCTGTATTCCTGGTTCCCTTTTTATTAACTTAAATCACTTTCCAGAAAAAAAGGGAGAATCCCTGGTGGAGAAGGACAAGTAAAGAGAGTGGAGTTTAAATAATGCATGTGGCAGGAGAGTCCCTGCTCTCGTGTGTGTGTGTGTGTGTGTGTGTGTGTGTGTGTGTGTGTGTGTGTGTGTGTGTGTGTGGCAGGGGGAGCTGGCGCCTTACCCATCCATAGCATTCAAAGTCCTACACCCAGCGGAACAAGCTTAGTGAACAAGGGCAAAGTCACTGGGACCTGAAGTACACTTTCCTCCTTGCGCAGCTCAGAGTAGACAGAGAGGCATCTGAAGGATGCCTCCTTGGCAGCTTGTTTATCACTAACAAGAAGTCTTTTGGGGAGGAAGAGAAGGGAAAGCAAGCAAAGATGCAAACAAAAGACTTGGCATGGTCGATTAGGACTCCAGCTTCTGCTCAGAAATGTGGCTTTCCAGGAGGGAGAGAGACAAAGGTACCAGAACAGGGAGGAAGAACAGGGAGGCTGGTGAGCCAGGAGGGTGATGCTAGGGAGTCAGGAGAGGGAGGATGAAAACTTGGAGAGAAAGAGGCTGAAGAACAAGGAGAGGGAGTCCAGAGACAGGGAGAAAAAGGCTGGGGAGCCAGGAGAAAGAGGTTGGAGAACCCAGAGAGGCAAGGCTACAGCGTGGGCAACCTGCCAGCTCCCAGAAGATCTAAACACAACTGCTCACTTCAAGAGGATTGACCCAGAGCATTTTAGCCTCATGGTTTCCAAACCTCCTTAAGCCTCTACTGCCAGAGAGCCAGCTTCAAATGTGAGAGGAATTCAAAGTGCTAGCCTAAGTCATCAGGAGTATGTTGGGGTATTTAGGAAGGTACAGGTGCACGGTGGCTCAGTCAGTAAAAAAGTATAGACAAAAGCAAACTAAAATCCCCAGTGAGTTCTTCCCTAACGTGAAAGTTGGGTGACATTACCCTGTGATGTCAGCTGATGACAGTATGCTATGATTTCTAAACTTGCCTGACTCCTTATACTGTATACATGTAGTACTTTGCTCAGGAAAGGTGACCCTTCATTAAACAGCCCCGCAAGTTGGGGAGGATAAGAATTGTCCTTCTGGGATTGACCAGATGGTGAATAAACCAATCAGATACTGTAGAATGAACATGAAAGGGTGCTCCATCATGTGCTAGTTTCCCAGTTACTCTCACAGCACAGAAAGTAGCCAAGCAGAGAAGAAAAGAGCAGAGGCAGTCCTTCCCCCTACACAGCCAGATTAAACCAACTCTGAGTGAACTGGTGCCACTTCGCTCAGTCAGCTTTAACAGAGAAATCACAGGAAGGACAGACAGACAGCTGGTTCTAAACAGTTTACAAAATGTTCAAAAATAATTCATACCAGTGCTTTAAAATTATCTGAACTGCTCCATTTCGGATATTTTATGTTATGTATTTCTGTGGTGCCCTAGATCACATCCTGCATTTTGTATTTTGTTGGGCCAGTGTTCTCCCATAGATTCCCCTACCCACTTACTACCTCTATCATTATATCACATGTACATATCCATCAATTTCAGATTTTTTTTTTTTTTTGGTTTTTCTGAGACAAGGTGTCTCTGTGTAGATTTGTGCCTTTCCTAGAACTCACTCTGTAGCCCAGGCTGGCCTTGAACTCACAGAGATCTGCCTGGCTCTGCCTCCCGAGTGCTGGGATTAAAGGCTTGAGCCACCAATGTCCGGCTCCAATTTCAGATATTTAAAAAAGTTAGCATCGAACAAGTTGCTATGTTTTTCCTGACAGTACTCCTACAGAAAGTATCTAACCAGACGACTGTTGTAGGTACATGGATTTATATTGTGTTTGGAACCTGGTTTGTGATATCTGTTTGTTCTGGTTTGGATTTTTTTAACCATGTATATGAGTGTTTTGTTTGCATCATGTATGTGTGTAACTGTGGAGTACACACAGTGTTCAGTGCCTGTGGAGGTCAGAAAAGGGGATAGGAAGCCCTGACAATGTAGTTCCAGATGGTTCTGAGCCAACATGTGGGTGCTGGGAACCGAACTAGGGTCCCCTGAAAGAGCTGGTAATGCTTTTAACCTTTGAACCTTCTCTCCGGCCCCTAGGTTTTTAACGTAGTATCTCAGGTAGCGGGGTGTCCTTTAATTCACTATGTAGCCAAGGCTAGCCTTGCATTCCTGATCCTCCTGCCTCTACCTCCCAAATGCTGGGAGGCTGGGGAGCTGGGAGAGGGAGGCCTGATTGCCCTAGCAGGGGTTCCCATCAGTCATGTTCTGGACACACCGGACTTTTTTCACTGGGTCTATGGTTTAAGACTAGATGGTTCTCAGAGACTGAGGGTAGGGGCTTATTCTCCCTGGTTACCCAGAAATGCCAAACCAGCTCATCTGTTCAAACATGAAGCCAGCTAGCCTTGCCTTACTGCAGATTAAAAGAAACACAAAGATACTGTAAATTAGGAATATAGGGCATAAAACTTCATTGTCTTCTTTCATTTCTCCCTCCCCAGGGGAAGTAATACACCAAGTAAGAGGTAATATTACCAATTACATATTTTTAATTTTTTTTTTTTTTTTTTTTTTTTTTTTTTTTTTGCGGCAAGGTTCCATGTAGCACAGCCTGACTTTAAGTTGCTGAGGCTGGCCCTGATTCTGCTGCCTCTACCTCCCAAAGGCTGGGATTACAGGTGGTTCAAAGTCAGTGGTTTCAAACATTGTAGAAGGCAAAGAGGTAACCATTTGGCTGAAGGACAGGAGAAAAATAATTTAAAAGAGTGAGTCCAACTGCTAAATAGAAAGCTTTACAACTTGGAGGATAGGAGGGTGTCTTTGCTTCCTGTCTCTGGTTTGAAGAAACAGTGCTACAAAGAACATATGTGTAGAGTCAACACTAGGAGTCCAGGAGGCCCTGAATGAATGAAGTCTGTAGGGAACGTGTATCGTTGACATGGGGAGAGCCATGTCGAGGACTCTAATGCCTCAGCCCCAGAGGAGTGGCAGAGGGATGACAGAGCCTTCCTCCTGGGCAGTGCCAACCATTTACCAATTTGTACAAAAACGAGCAAGTGCAGCTTCCTCCTCCTGGATGTCTACAGCACGAAGCCAGCTGCCCACAGAGAACTACAAGGACTAGCCCACCCTCCCCCTGTGCAGTGCATAATGAACATGCTAAGGTTCCAGGCCGTGGCTGTAGTAGGTACTATTCCATCAGAGTGCACACACCCCACCTAGTCAGTTTTTCTGTACATGTGTCTTTGTGTCTGTCATTTCTTCATTCCCCCACCTCCCCTAATCAGGGCTCAAGGACACAAGTCTGGTGGGTCACGGTAGAACACACTCGGTGTTTGTTTGGGTTCTTGAAGTTTTAAAGTCAGCCTAGGGCTGGAGAGATGGCTCAGCAGTTAAGAGCAATTGTTGCTCTTCTAGAGGATGAAGGTTTGGTTTCCAGCACCCATGTGGCAGCTCACAATCATGGGTAACTCCAGTTCCAAGGGTTCCAAGGCCCTCTTCTGACTTCTTCTGGCTCCAAGCACGCATGTGGTACCCATATATACATGTAGGCAAAACACTTATACACATACCGTTAAAAAAAAAAGTTAAAAATGTAGTAATTTATATACAACCAATATTAAGATTTTCTACACTGGTATTAATGAGGAAGTTTCACTTATAATTAATGGTAAGAATGTACCGTTCTGAAAAAATTGGATTTCAACCCCAAAGAGAAAATTTACATTATTTCAGTAATGTAACTTATTTCAATTTACATCATCGTCAATGTATAAGAAGGCTTTTAAATGTTGGGGCTTCACTGATCAAATTCATATATAAACCCCCTACTTTTATTTCCAGATTTATGGTTTTCAGGCTCTTAACATGCTGGTGAGACTATTGCATAATATTTATGTGCACCCCAAACACAGTCACATGATAATCTCAGATAAGTCTCCCCTACCTCTCCAGCACCCTACCCCCATAACAGACCATTTAGAAACCAGAATAAGACCCTGGGCACCTGTCTATAGTGTCACATGATCATCTCAGTAAATGCAGAAAAAGCCTTTGACAAAATCCAACATGTCTTCACGATGAAAGTCGTAGAGCAGTGGTTCTCAACCTTTCTAATGATGTGGACCCTTTAATACACTTCCTCATGTTGTGGTGACTACCCCCCAACCATAAAAGTATTTTGCTGCTGCTTCATAACTGTAATTTTGCTACTGTTATGAACTGGAATATAAATAGCTGATATGCAGGATATGTGATATGTGACCCCTGTGGGGGCTGTGATCCCTGTGGGCGCTGTCTTAGAGAGTGTCAAGCTAGAGTGAGCATACCTCAACATAATAAAAGCTCTATGTGAGAAACCCACAGTCAACATCATCATAAATGGAGCAAAACTTGAAGCATTCCTACTAATATCAGTAATGAGACAGGGCTGTCCACTCTTCCACTCCATTTCCATATTGAGTATGACTTCTTTTCCTATGTGGATCCCTTTCAATTCCTTCTCTTGCCTTGTTTGCTCCAGCTACTGCTTTGAGCCTGGCCTCTGCTGTGAGCCATCCAGGAAATGGTGGGGACCCAGATGTGGCCGGTGTGGTGTCTGTGTGGAAGTTACCTCTCTCGCTCCTGCTCCAGCAGGTTGGTGAAGTCGTCGCTCTTGTTCATGTAGTCAGTGTGCTTGAGTTTCTCGTTCTCCAGCTCGTACACCGTGCGCCGGTGACACTTCTCGGCCAGCAGCAGCTGCTCCAGCATGCGGCGGTACGTCTCCTTCTGCTTTTCCTCCAGTCTGTCCAGCTGAGTGAGCAAAGCCAGGAAAGAGCTTAATGCCCGACTTCATCTGCAGCGACTGTACATTGTGACACTGGCCTAGGGGCGTATGACCTCACCGAGAACATTGAAAGGGAAATGGTGTGCCACCGTCTTCTGGTATTTTTTCAATGCCAACGGGCTTTACAAACTAACCGTAATAACCCTAACACTTTTGGTTTGAGACTTAATCTTGTTACGTAGCCCAGGCTGGCCTCTTGTGTGCTGGAACTACAGGCTTGTACTGTCATATCCAGTACACAATGCTACAATTTACCTGCCGGCCTTCTGGGGCAGACTCCCTGAATTTTAGGAGATTACATTATTTACAGAAAGTGGATAACATCTTCCTAATCTCAAAAAAGTTAAGATCTCACCAGATACATGACCAGACTTCTCTTCTGGGTAGTAATTATCACTGTCATAATATAGGGCTTGTAATTACCTAAACTTCTAGGGAAAATATAGGAAGGGTCCACACTCCTATTTTTTTCAAGACATGCTAAATGTAGGGAGGCTTTTTAGAACATTTAAAAGAGTATATTTCTCTGCACGAGGTCTTACAAATCTTACAGAGGGCTGCTGCTTCTCTGTGGCCAGAGTATCCTACTTCACGAAACCATGGCTTCATCAGCTCTTTAGTTCTGACTATGCTGTCTACTGAGTATGTGCTCAGTAAATGCCTGTTCAAGTGGACGGAATCTTACAATATCAGCACTTCCTCTCCTACCCACTACTCTTTCTCTCAAGCTCCAGCATGGCTTTGATCTGGCACAGCTGAGATGAGCTTGCTCACTGTGGGGCTGTGCATGTGGGACTGGACAGCAGCATCCCTGCCTCTCCTGCTCCCGTGCAGCCAGGGATGTTAGCAGCATCTCTCTGACCAGATGCCACCAGCACTATACTCATCTATGACGAGCAAATGCTTTGACACTGTGCCGTGTTTTCTGGAAAAAAGAAATCCTCTACTTCTCACCATCTAATCCGAACCCAGTATTCCAGGTGGAACAGACGTACTGAAATCCGTTCTCGATCCCACTAACAACTCCCTGACCCTTCTGGGGAGCAGAGCTGTGCAGAGTACCAGCATTTGAGCTGTGTTCCAGATTTCTGCTCGCCCTTTAGTTTCAGGAAGCTTGCTCTATGGTTCTCCTTACAGATGCACAATGCATTCATTGTGAATGGATCACTTCGGTGACCCAAAATAAAAGGAAGGATATTTCACCCTCTCGTCTTCTTCTCTTCACTTTGGAGCAGACAGCAGATGGAAACTGATTGAAAGACCTATACTAACTGGTGACCCAGAGCATTTAGCTCTTTACAGTTAGGCAGTTAAACTTCAGGGCCTTTTGACAAGTCTGGAAAAGTATTTGAAGAACAGCTCTGTCTGTGTTGTCATCCCTCCAGCTAAGGAAAGGGCAGCTAAGGAAAGTGACGTATCTGAAGGTTCTCTTTGGAATGAAGAACCAAGCATGTATGGGTCGGTCTTTTAATTTATTTTGCATCCTGCATGCCGTAGTATGATGCATTGTGCTCGGAAGGCCCAGTGTCCCCTGAGATCTCAAGGAATTGTACAGGGAAAGATGATGGCATTATTAATTACGTGGTAGATGGAGAAATCCCAAGAGATACTGTGCATATGGACATCTGGAGAGAAAAATAGCATGTGGAAATATCAAATATGTTGATGCAAGCCTCGGCACAGAGCAGGCCTTGGCCTTGACCAAGTGGGCTTTTAAGGCAGCAATAGTCTTGGGCTGCGTCACTGGAGTGGGTTACTGGAATTGCTGTGGATAACTTTCACCTCAACACACCTCATATAGTTTGCTGCAACTGTGGTTACATGATGAGAAAGATAGTCTTCTGGCCTCGGTCTACAAGTTGCTGAGGCATTCCTGCATAGTGTTTCTGAGGTGCTAAGTTCTGCTTAAAAGTGTTAGTGTGGCCGGGCGGTGGTGGCGCACGCCTTTAATCCCAGCACTCGGGAGGCAGAGCCAGGCGGATCTCTGTGAGTTCGAGGCCAGTCTGGGCTACCAAGTGAGTTCCAGAAGAGGCACAAAGCTACACAGAGAAACCCTGTCTTGAAAAAAAAAAAAAAAAAAAAGTGTTAGTATGGAGTCTAGCTTCCCATCTTAAATTCTACGTGTAGAAACTTACACAGTTAGCAGCAGATCAGCTCTGTCAGATGTTATTTCTTGTTTCTGTTTTTGTTTTGTTTTAATGATATCGAGGTCCTAAAAGAAAAGGGAAGTGGCTGTTCTCTTGGTACTATGTAACTTGGACAGTGTCTGAAGATCGACTAACTCCCTGAGCAATGGGCCCTACAGATTCACGAATCACACACTGTGTCCTGACTTTGGGTTTTTGAGTTCAGCACAGAGGAATGGCTGTTAAAGAACGTGCAACTGTAATGGGCATCTACTATTCTGAACACATAACTTCCATTTGAAGAGAGGGGAAGAAAATGGAAAGGCCAAGAATTTGCTAAGGAAAGAAATAACGTACCTAGAGGTCCTTTTTGTTTGTTTGGTTTTGTTTTTCTTTTTTTTTTCCTTTCTTTTTGGTTTTTGTTTTGTTTTGATTTGTTTTTCAAGACAATTTCTCTGCATAGCCTTGGCTGGCCTGGAACTCACTATGTACACTAGGTTGGAACTCAAGCAATCCACTTGCCTCTGCCTCCTGAGTGCTGGGGCTAAAGGCATGTACCACCAAGTCCAGCTTCCTAGAAATCTTTTAATTACATTTTTGATTAATTGTGTGTGTGTGTGTGTGTGTGTGTGTGTGTGTGTGTGTGTGTGTGTGTATGCTCTCATGTGAGGGTCCCCATGCTAAGATACTAATGTAGAGGTCAGAGGAAAACTTGCACAAATCAGTCTTCTCTTTTTACTATGTGGGTCTCAGGGATTGAACTCAAGTTGTCCAGCTTGATGGCAAACACCTTTACCTGCTGAGCCATCTTGCATGACCCCAGAAGTGGGCAAACTTGAGAAAGGAAACAATTTCAGCATGTTTTATGTTAAAGGACCATAGTTCTTGTGTCTGCAGAGGTTTAACTCCAAAGCACTGAGGAATTTAGGAAAAGAGAAATCAACTGAAGACAGCGTAGAAGGTCTTAGCAACCAAACTGGCTTACGCAGAAGGGGCATGGTTTTGGGGGCACTTAAGACAAGGCTATTTTTAGTCATTGTTGAATTGGAATGGGGTACCAGTGGAGACAGGAGAGGGGAAGGTGACTCTTGTACACACAGGATATTGGGACCCAGGACACAGCTAATGAGCATGCCATAATCCTTCAAGTGGCCCCATGAGATCACCCGTAGCCCTTCCCTTAAGGATGCAAACCTTAAGATTTTCCAGGTGATTTAATACAGTCCATGGAGACTAGAGAATTAGATTTGGGGAGAGCAGGATAAGATGTCAGAAGCACCCCTTGGTGACAGACTGAATTGCTGACATTGCTTGGAGTCTGACTAAACATGTCCCATACTTTGTGATGTTGGGCTTGTGTCAAAAGAAAAAGGAGGCAAACTAAAGGGCATTCAGAGAGGAGAACATCAGCTCGGTCCAAACATGACTCAGTCGTGATGGGGAAGACACCCTACTGAGGACTATCCAACTTGTAGACAGGAAATCCGAAAAGATTCATGCTAAACACACAGTCTTGCAGACTCCAAAGCCTTGATTTTGCATCTCTCCCTGGAAGAGACCACATAGGACAGATTATGAAAGGCTATAAATGTAGCCTAGGTTGGTCATTGTCCTGCCTCAGCCCTTCGAGCAGCGATTACAGGTATGTGCTACCATATCCAGACAGAAAAAGAAATACTTGTGTGGATATGTAGCCAGCCTGGGATAGATGGTAAGACCCTGTCTCTAAAAGAAGTTATTGAGAGAAAGAGCCAGAAAAGCAGGTCTAGTGCCACCAATCCCAGGACAGCTCACAGCTGAGCATTTCTGCATGGCCCCCCTCTCCTCTGTCCAGGTGCATCTCCTGGTGGTCATCAGAAGCTCCTCTCTGTGTACTGTTTTCAGAGTTCAGTGGATTAGGGGTGGTGATTCTGGTAAATGTGTCTGCTCTGGTGGCCTACTCTCCCTTGGGGTTGGGGAAGTCACCTCAAGCCCTAGTTGAGGAAGAAAAGAATTAGGAAGCCTAAACTGAGCTTTATCACTGTCCTCCTCCTCCTCCTCCTCCTCCTCCTCCTCCTCCTCCTCCTCATCATCATCATCATCATCATCATCCTCATTGTAAAACTGCATGTATTTTGCTCCTCACCCCGCCCCACCCATGTGAGGAAGAACTTGAGGGTATGAATAATTATCATCTCCTAACCCAAGCCAACACTAATGGTGAGTAGTGCCTGAGTATCTAGCATGGGCCAGATGCTATGTTCAAAGCTTTATAGCCATTGTTCCACTCAGTTCTCACAGCACCACTGTGAGGTGGCTGTCACTCCTTCACCCCACAGATAAGGCACCAAGGTTGAGTGAGCTGAAGTAGGCTCTGCAAAAACCACACACAGCTGGATCCCAAACAGCCTGTTACCTGATCTGAATCCTGCCCCACAAACAACTTTCTTTCTGCCTTTTTTTTTTTTTTTGGTTGCATTTTAGGGAAAGCTGAGAGTTGAGATTTGCATTAATCAGAAAATGATGGAGCTGCCAATCTGTTTCGAATACTATCTAAATCAGATCTTGCCACTGATTTAGGTTAAAGTTTAACTTAAAACTCGTTTCCTCTGACTTTTAATTTCTACTTTTTAATTTATCCTACTGATTGCAACGCTGAATTTTGAAGTATCAGTGTAGCTACTTCCATTAAACTAGGACCCTAATTTGACACTGAACTTCCACTATAGCATGGGAGAATTTTTTAAATGTCGTGTCACAAATAATAACAATACCCCATAATTCCTAATATAATCTTGAGTAAAATGATTCATTATAACCCTAATTGATATTATTTCATTTTAAAAATTGCCCTAAATATTTCATTGAGATTTTTTTGTCTTCATCACTGGAATTCACATAAGACATTTTAAACTAGGACATTTTAAGATACTCTCAAAGCAGTGGTATTAAACCACAACTATCAATAATGAATTCAATCTAAAGTTAGGTCATCATTTTTATAATAATCCTGAAAACTCGATGTAAGAACTAATCAGCCCCTCAAATTTTTAAATATGCTATTTCTTAGAGGGGCAAAACGATACGTATTTCAAGAGCACATAACTTTTCTAATCTTGTGGAAAAATATATTTCAAACCCAAAGCATGTTTAAGTAAAAGCTTGGGACTCCTATCAGAACGTATCTAGTACAGCGCACGAATTACCTAACTGTGGTTAATTTTGCATTAGAGCATCATAACAATTTTGCATTTGGGAGGAAACATCAAAGCATATAAAAGGAAGAGGGGCAGTTTCTCTGCAGTTTCTTTCTAGCTGGTGCTCTGCTTTACCTCTGAGATGGGTTTCTCGTAGACATCTTCTCCTATGGACTTCTCTTGAGCGAGGATGGCATCTCGGTGCAGGACCCGAAGCACCTTCTCTGGCTCTGCAGATCCATAATGTGCCTCCAGAACCTCGGGCTTGGTTTTCTCTGTCTTCAGCATGTGGATCACATCTTCTCTAGCCTGTGGCCGAAAGTACAGCAAGGTCAGATGGCTGGCACTGGAGATCACACATGGCACTCACGAAATCAGCAAGGAGCTTACAGGATGCATCCCACTGCTTCAGGTCTATTGCAGATTCACTGGGGATTCTGTTCTTTTCTTTTTTTTTTTTTTTAACCAACTGTAGATTGGCAAGCAGATACTCTGCTTTGGTTGCTAGGAAGCAGGGGAGCAGAAAAAGAATTTGTGCTAATATTAACTACACAAAAATTGCTTTACTTAAGTACCACTGATATGAGAGAGGAGGCAGATAGGACTGGTCCTGGAAAACCTGTTTCAGTATACATGAGGTCAGCAATGATCAAATGCCTCCAGTTTTCTGTTTATGCTCTCAATATAGTATTCAAATCTATTTTATAGGAAACCCCACTCCCTTTATTCTATAACCACCTCATTGTGGTTATAACTCTATATGCAATTAATGCACAGCCATTCTTACTGATCTCCTCTCTCATAAGGAATTTGCTTTGCACAGAAGCATGTGGTTAAGAACTCACACTGTCCTGGGGTAGGCTTTTAACTAACTAATTCATATCAAATTCTATCTTTTCAACAGCCAGACTATCACCAGACAAGTCAGGTTGGTAGGTCATGGTTAGGTTTTCAGTGGTTTAGCTCCACATTTTACTGAGACTCTCAAGAAAACCAAGCTGTAGGTCTGTGGCATTGTCTTTGGTTCCATCCTACCATGCACACACCTCTGGGTGCTTTTTTTTTATTGCTTTGTTGTGATGCAGGTGACATTTGCTGTGTTTTCCCCTCTACACTTGGAGCTGCCTTACCAATAGCGTAATAGGTAAACCAGCATGACTTCACTGTAACTGGTTGGGCACAGATTTCAGTCCGTAACAGTAAAGTAGTTTTTTCCCCCTGCACCAGTGCTAACCGTGAGTTTAAAATTGCAAACACAGTTGTTACGGTGCACTAGTTAATAGGAGAGTTAACTAGTTAAATTGAGTATTGAATTCACAATCTGACCATTACAAAATTTGTGTTTCTTAGGCTTCTCATTTTGCTGCATTTTTTTCAGTCTCCAAATTAATGTCACACAGAAGGATAAAGATTAATTCACTAGTGGGCCAGCAGTGAACAAGAATTTTCATATCAGCGTTGCTGATACATATAGACATACTTATTTTGAGATAAAATGTAAAATACTAATTTTGCAGAGCTTAGTAACTAGGAATATTAGTGAGACTATTAAGGCTGGAAAACAGGCTAAAGAAAAAGCAGTTCATCATCACGTGGGGGAAACCACACAAAGCGCAGTGTCTTGTCAGGCTAGCAGGGGACTATGAAAATCTGGGACAGGGACCTGGGGCTAGCAAGATGGCTCATTTGGGAGAGTGTTTGCCATGCAAGCAGGATGTCCCACGTGTGTATCTTCAGAGGCCACCTGAAAGCAGACACAGTGGCACGTATCTATAGTCCCACTGAGGGAGAGGCAAAACAGTAGCTTTTCTCAATGGAGACTTCCGGTGTGCCAACCTCTATCATCACCATTTTTTTTTTTTTTTTACTTTCATGTGTGATTCCAAATTTGCCTGCCTTGTCCACAAGTCATGGCATCCACAGTTTCTTCTTTCAGGATGACATTTTTATCTTTAGTCAAATAAAAAAAATTGACCCCAGATATGGGAATGATTAAAAGAGAAAGATGGTAACATCATTCATTTGCTATTTTAATTGGCTTTTGGAGGATAGGTAGCCAAAGGGGCTTGTTGGGCACAGGCTGTGACCCCATGTCTGAATACAATATATGTACTTATGTGAATGAGATGAGTGTTGGAGCCCTTCCTTCTGAAGATCAAAAGTATTTGATGTACAGGAGGCTTCTGCACTACAGGGCCGCCACAGGTTTGGGTTTATGCCTTGTCCAAGGTTATTTTGCAGACAGAATAAACAAGGGCTAAAATACAGCCTAGTCATCTATTACTAAATAAACTGCTCCATGACTAAGGGCTGCATCTCCTGATGAAAGGCATTTTCTTTCCCTTCTCCCTCTCCTCTCTTTCTCCTCCTCATTGTATGTGTACATGCATATATACATATGTTTGCTCATGCATGAGCATGTATTTGTGGAGGCCAGGAGTTGATATCATGTCTTCCTAAATCACCTTCAGCCTTACATGTTCAGAGACAAGGTTTCTCATTGAAATTAACAATGGTAACAATTTTTAAAAAAGAATGAAAAACACACTCATTTATGCTTCACTAATGAGACACACAAAGGCAAGTAATGTACTAGAGTGTTTGCTCTCTTCTACCTAGAAGAAGTCCTGAGAAAGTCACCTTCACTCTGACTACAGATGACCCTATTCACAGTGTCCCTGGGATCTAAGACAAAGACATAAACTCAAAGTCATAAAGATTGTGCTACACCCACTTGTTGGCATTGTCGAGATTCCTTTTGCATTATTCAAACACAGCAGAACCTAAGGACAGAACAGTCACTGTGCTAGGTAGTGATGCCAAGTGCACAGGAGCACAGGTCCCCATCGTGTTTGTGCTGATTCAGTCACATTCCTACCTGACTGCCATAGAGCTATTCACACATTGGCCCCCCACTACAGATCTATTCACACATTGGCCCCCCACCACAGAGCTATTCACACATTAGCCTCCCCACCACAGAGCTATTCACACATTAGCCCCCCACCACAGAGCTGTTCATACATAAGCCCCCCACCACAGATCTATTCACACATTAGCCCCCCCCACCACAGAGCTATTCACACATTAGCCCTCCACCACAGAGCTATTCACACATTAGCCCTCCACCACAGATCTATTCACACATTAGCCCCCCACCATAGATCTATTCATACATTAGCCCCCCACCACAGATCTATTCACACATTAGGCCCCCACCACAGTGCTGTTCATACATTAGCCCCACAAACCACATTCTGAAGACTGTTACAAGCTGTCATGGGCCAGGATGTAAATACAGCAGATGGCAATTGATAACTCAGATGTCAACCCACCAGATGAGTAATTCTCTGATGGAGGAACCCAGTAAGCAAGGCTTCCAGGACCACAGACTCTGGAAACTGGCTGCTTCTGTCTGCAAATTCACATGTGCAAAAAGAGCTGTGGAATCTCCCCATTACCATGCATTTTCATGTAATGTGTACTTTGTAATCTCATGATCGCATCTCAATCTTATGGGCACTTATATCTGTGGACTGTCTAAAGACTTATCATTAAGCTGTATAATTTTGATAAATAAAAAATATACTAGGATATCCTTCATAACTAGCACTACTGTTCCATGAGGACTGTAAGCACTTAGGACCTGTTTTTTGTCTTTAGCTCAGACTAACATAAAGAAAACAGCAATTTCTTCTCAGTTCTAAGATAAGCTGCATACAATTGGCTGATTTGGGCCTCAGAGCAAATTCAAACTAGACTGTTTGTCTCTGTGAATGGATCATAATTTAAACTTTCACAGATAATACAAAAGGACAGAGGTTCAGATGTCTGGTTTGTTGAATCTAAGTCCTTTAGACAAAAAAAAAAAAAAGACCTAAATTGCTTTGCCAGCTTCCCCTTGCCATATCTAGCTGATACAAGGACTGACAACACTCCCTGCTCAGACCTTTTAGCAATTAACACTTCATAAAAATCTCTAACCTCAGCTTATGGTACAAGATTTTAGGCTCAGCTAACTAACTGTTTATTGTTTAGGTCCCAAATAACAATCAATTAACCATGTCCAGAGAGGAATGGTTTTATGTCCAGCTACTTTGGGAAAAGTTTCACAATTCACCAGGGTTACAGAGGATGGTCCTCACAGCCTTGAATAAAGAGTTACAAGTTCCCTTCTCTGTGATCTGTGATTTCAAACAGGATATATATATTTAGGTTTTGGACAGTTTCAATGCCACCAATCGGGAAATGCCAAACCCCACATCCCCACCTTTTTGTTGCCATGGTAAATGGCTCTGCTCCTTATTGTTTACTCAAGGAGAATTAGAACGGGAGAATTAGAGGAGAGAATTAGAGCAGGGAACTAGAGCTGGAGAACTGAGGAGTAGAAAATATAGCGCATCACCCTCAGATTGTATGTGAGTCTTTTTCCTTCAGATCGATAAAGAAATTTTTCTAAAGTCCCACTACTCTGAAAAGCATCCTTTTTTGCAACCCTGGGTGCAGTCCTGACAGCTGGTCCCAAAGGCTGCAGTAGAAGCCTTATCCCTCACTGTGGATAAGTGTTCCAGAAGTTGGCTTTCAAACATAAAATAAACATTCTTGACAGCGTGAATTGTACTATTAATTCATACTAAGTATATGTGACATAAGCATAAAGGAAATTAAATAAATTCTAAAGCAATAAGACAAACAAGAACTTAATTAGAACATAGAATATAATCTGCATTGTTGTATAATGGGATGAACCCATCTTTAAAGAGACTCAGAATTATTTTCTGGTCCTAGACCTGGGTGAATACATGTTGCTGTAAGCTAATTTTATCACCTATGGAATAAAACCATAACAACTGCATCATATGAATGTTGTCAGGATGGAATTAGATATACATTCACAGAGTGACTAATGTAAAACTTGGCACAGAGTAGGTCCTATGTCAATGGAGACATTTATGATAATTTTTTCTAGAAGGCCTTAACTTCTACTGGAGTATATTTATTATGCATAGTGATAACTGTCATAGATATTTTTGTACAGTTATATCATGTACTTTGATCCTATTCACTGCTCTGTCCCTTCTCCTTTATTCTCTTTCCTGTTATTCTCATTCCTCTAGTCTCACATCTACTTTCATGTATATGGTTTATGTATCTGTACAAAATCTAGGATCCACAGATGAGAGAACATGCAGTATTTATCTACCTGAGTCTGATGTGCTTAGCTTAATATGATGGTCTCCATTTGCACCCATTTTCCTGTCAACTACATGTTTTGTTCAACTTTATGATGGAATAAAATCCATTATGCATATACCATTCTTCTTTCCACATCTGTCAACAGACACCTAGCCTGATTCATGAACTGGCTTTTGTAAAGAGACCTGCAGTAAACGTAAAAGTGCAAGTACAGGGTTTGGAAGGATGGCTCAGTGACTAGACCATGTGCTGCTTTTGCAGGGGATCTGGTTCCCAGCACCCAGGTCAGGCAGCTCAGAACCACCTGTAACCTCAGCTCCAGGGAATGGGACACCTTCTTTAAGCCTCTACAGGCCTCTGCATCCACGTGGTATACATAAACTTATGAAGGTAAACACATATAAATGTAAATAAAAATAAATCTTTAATGTAAAACAAACTGCAAGTATCTCTGTGCTGGGTGACTTAGAGTCCTTTGAGTATATAGCCCAGAGTGGTAAAGTTGAGTCATATGGAAAAGATAAACTTTTAGTTTATTAAGGAACCTCTATAGTGATTCCCATAGTGGTTGGACTAACGTACAGTTCCATCAACAGTGTATAAGCTCTCCCTCCCCGAGTCTTTGCCAGCATGTTCCCTTTATGATAGGCATTGTGATGGGGGTGAGATGGAATCTCAACATTGTTTTCCCTGATGGATGATGTTGAACATTTTACTAACACATTTATTGGCCATTTGTAATTCATCTTTTGAGTACTGCCTGTTCACTGCATCGGCCCATTTACTGATCAGTTCGTTAATTTGCTGTTTAGTTTTTTGAATTTTTAAATAAATTCTAGATTTTAACCCTCTTTCAGATGGTTAGCAAAGATTTTTGCCTTCTTCTGTAGGCTCCTCTTCACTTATTTTCTTTGGTGGGTAGAAGCCTTCTGATTTCATGCAATCCCATTTGTCAGTTTTTGATATTATTCCTGAGCTACCAGAATCCCTCTCAGATAGGATTTACCTATTCCTATACCCCTGCCTTCAAGTGTTTTCCTCTAGAAGTTTTGGAGTTTGGGGTCATGTATTAAGGTTTTTGATCCAAGTTGAATTGATTTTTGTACAGGATGAGTGATTTGGAACTAGTTCGACTCTTCCACACGCAGATATCCAGTTTTCCCAACAGCGTTTGTTAGAGAGGCTCTCTTTTCTCCGAAGTGTGTATTTGGCGTCTTTGACAAATACCAGTTAGCTACAGTTACATGGATTTATTTGTGTCTTCTTTTCTATCTAACTATGTGTCCGTATTTGTGACAGTACTATGATGTTTTTGTTACTATGGCTCTATGATAAATGTTGAAGCTGGGTATGGTGATACTTCGAGTATTGTTTGTTTTTGTTGTTGTTGTTGTTGAAGGCTTGGGCTATTCAGGTTTTTTTGTGCTTCCATATGAGAAAAGGAAACACCTATTTCTTTAATTTAAAAAAACACTTATTCTTGAACTTAGTCATAATATGATACTATGTGTTACACACTTCATCTTAGTTTAATTATTCTAGATACTACTTACCAAATAAAAGAGCTACAGTATATCATATACTTAGAACCACTCTAGCCTTCATGAACTTACTAGAGGTCTCTGTAAATGGCTGTAGAGATAACACTGAAAAAATTAGCAATGCTGTTTCTATGATATTACTACTTATAATTTAACAGAGTAAATCAACATTGTGGTATCTTTTTATTATAGTTGCTGTATTTACTTTTTATTGTTGTTGTTGCTTGTGTGTGCATGCAAGCTGCCACAGCATGCATGTGGAAGTCAGAGGACAATTTGCAGGAGTTGGTTCTCTCTTTCTGCCATGAGTATTCTGAGGATCAAACTCAGGTCATCAGGCTTGGCCCCAAGAACCTTCCATCTCACTTGCCCTTGTGATGTGTGAGTGTGTGTGTGTGTGTGTGTGTGTGTGTGTGTGTGAGAGAGAGAGAGAGAGAGAGAGAGAGAGAGAGAGAGAGAGAGAGAGAGAGAGACAGGGACTCTGTAGTCCTGGCTGGCCTGGAACTCACTATCGAGATTAGGCTGGTCTCAAACTCATGGAAATCCACCTGTCTCTGCCTCCAGAGTGCTGCAATTAAAGTTGTGGTACCACCACATGCCCAGCCTGTGTGTAGTATCTTTTGAGTTAGTAGATTAGTGATGATGACCATGCGATCACAATAAATTTATTCACTACTTCAAATACATGATTCGGTGTATGGAAAAAAGATCCTGCACTTTGGAGATGAAACCACATTACAGCTCCACTTTTAGAACTGCATTCGTTTGCTTGGTGGTGGTGGCACATGCCTGTTGTCCCAGCACTCTGGAGGCAGAGGCCGCTGTTACACATAGAAACCCTGTCTCGAAAAACAAAAATAAAAAATTTTAAAAAAGGAAAAAGAAATGTGTTGATTCTTGTGAAAAGGGATCAAATCCCAAATGTCAGAAAGCTTCTGCCCTTGAACATTATTTTCACAGGGAAGTTAAACCAGAAACAAGTGGTTAAGGTCTCAGAACTTAAGAATGTAAATGGACCAGAGAGAATGCTTTGAAAAGGGCTCTCAAAATGAGCTGCCTTCTTGTTTGAGAGGAGGAAGGGGATTGGAGAAGAGAGACAACACAATGTTCAATTTACTCACTGACGATCAACAAATGTGGTTCAGGCACAGAAAGAAACATGGGAGGGAGTCTCATGTCTCTGCGTCAGACCTGCTGCCCTTTGTGCCCATGGTAACACTGGAGAACAAGGGGTGTGGTCTTAGTTGGCTGAAGAAGGAGCTGATTCAAAACATGTGGGGGCAGCATAGAGCCACTCCGTGCTGCCCTGGGCCACAGGTGAGCATGTGAGTCATGAAGTCAAGGGAGGGCATTTGGGCTTTGCCAGACAGCCGGAGTCAGAGGAATAATAACATGAAACAGGTTCAAAAGCAGAGCTGAATCAATCATTCATTAAATAACTTATGCACATTCACATTGTACAATGCATCGTATTCAGTATTGCAGAAACAGTTGTATCCTCAGAAATTCAAGCCTGAAGGGGATAGTGATAGTGGGAAATAATTTATAATATGGTACAATAAGCATGCACTGGAGAAAACACAGGGAGTAACAATGTTTATCCAGAATGCTTGACTTGAATCTGAGCTAACGGCGGAGGCTTCCGGGAGGATGTGATCTGAAATCTCACAACCAATAATGATGGTGAAGGGCTTAGTTAGATGAGAGTGTTCCAGAAACAAGATTGTAAAAGATGGGGCTGGAGAGATGGCTCAATGGTTAAAACCACTTGTTCTTGAAGAAGGCCCAGGGTTCAACTCCCAGAACCCAGATGTTGGCTAGCTAACAACAGTCTAAACCTCCAGCTCCAGATGATCCCATGTCATCTTCTCAGAGGGCACCAAGCACATATGTGGTTAATACACACATGCAGGTAAAACTCTCATACTCATCAAAAACATAAATAAATAAATAAAAATCTTAAAAAAAAGAAAAAAGACTATGAAATGTCCAAAAATATGATATAGCACAATAGTAATGATGTTCTCACGTTAAAACCTGTGAGTCACACACTGAGTCATGGAGCAACAAGAAGCTTTGGGCTTTTAATCCACAGGACAGTGACATGGTCAGATAAGTATGTTATAAAGACCCGGAAGGGGCCCATGAAGATGAAAATGCCTGAGATTGAGTCTCAGAACCCATGTAAAATGGAAGGGGAGAACCAACTGTACAAAGTTGTTCTCTGACCTCCCCTCCCCTCTCCTTCCCTGTCCTCCCCTCCCCTCCCCTCCCTACCCCTCCTCTCCCCTCCCAAAGGCTATATGGGAGGCTACTTGCTTACTTTCTCTTAAGCTCTCACTGATAGTAAAACTCTTTTCTGAAACTTACTCTTCCATTGTCTGTGAAAGTCATTCTTTGAGTTCACCAGACTAAATACCTGGAAGCCACTGGCCTATGGTGCTAGGTGACAGTTGATTGTCTGACCCCCAGCTCTTGAGTCATGCTCACCCAAGGCAAGAAAACCTCCATTGTACCATTGCTTTTCCCCATATGCTCCTCATAAAACATCTCTACAAGGGATTCTGCACCATAGCTGCATTTGGAAGCCACTGCTCTGGGACAGACATGGCAGCTCAACTCCAAAGAGAGACTGCTGTGTGTTGGGTCCAAAGCTCCTCCCACCAGCCACTCTTCATAATCCATATGATTTGTTCACCCCACACTCTCTTGCACTATCCTGCGACTCTCGACCCTGCTTTCTCATGCTGTCTCAAGCCACTCGCTATGCTCTATCTTTTGATATCTCCACTATTCTCTCCCACTCTCCTGCTTCCTTATATCCCTGACCATGTCTAGTCTGCTTTCTTTTTTCTTTGCTCTGGACACTTCCAGAGGCCCTGGAATTTTTTTCTCTCTCTTACTCACAATAAAAAAACTTCCCCCTAATAGAACAGTTAAGTTGGTAGTTTCTTCTCTTTTTTCTTTTTCTTTCTTTCTTTCTTTTCCTTTCTTTTCTTTTTTTTTTTTTGTTGTTGTTGGTTTTTTTGTTTTTTTTTTTGTTTTTCCTGAGACAGGGTTTCTCTGTGTAGTTTTGGTGCCTGTCCTGGATCTTGCTCTGTAGACCAGGCTGGCCTCAAACTCACAGATCCGCCTGGCTTTGTCTATGTTGGCAGGTTTTTTTTACTGCACCCTCTTGTATACACCGTGATGTTAACTGAAGATTCTCAGAGGTTCACTCATTTCCAGGGACTTGCTGGCCTCCTAGATTTCCTCCACGACCTCCTGGAGTTATCAGTTCCACTGAATTTTCTTTACTGAAGGGTCATGGTCCCTTCAGAGCGAGAGGGTCCCTGGAAGTTGAGATGTATTTACTAGTTCTAGACAAATCAGGCTCACCAATTAGTTTGCCTGCAAATAAGCTTTAGTTACTAAGGGAATCACAGGAAGCTGGACTGTGAAAATCCAGGCCAGACCCAGGCAAACAGGTACACTGTGGAAGACGCCATCGGGGAGACTGGGTAGCCCACAACATCCCATATGGATTAGAGCAGCCCTAACTGACGTGACAGTGTTCAGAAGCTGAACCTCAAAACACATTCATTTAAAAGAAAAATTCTGTTATTATTATGCCTGTTATTAAATTTTGACTGTGTTTAAACTTGCTGGATGATGAAGTCTTTGAGAAAAGTAAAGTTATAATGAACAGAGTGCAGAGAACCTGTTGTGCCCTCCTTCTGCATTTCTGAAGTGGGGACACATGTCACCTTGGGAGCACAATGGGAATGACAAGGACCCTCTGACCCTCACATAAGCAGTGTCAGGAAGCTCACAGGAAGACCTCAGGTGAAAGTTTATAACTTTTCACAATGTTAATACAATTTATTTAATTTGACACATAGAAACTGTACATCCTTATGAAGAACCATGTCATGCTTATGTGTGTATGCATGTGTGTGTGTGTGTGTGTGTGTGTGTGTGTGTGTGTGTGTGTGTGTAAGTTCAAGACAGGGTGAACATTTACCATTTCTTTGTGGTAAAAACATTCAAAATCCTCTCAGGCACCTTACCCCTTACGTACAAGCAGCAGAACAACAGGCCTGTTTATTCCTGTCCCATTAAGACTTAAAACAGTTGACAGCCCTTTCACTTCCCAGAATAGTAACAGCATTTTAATATTTACCTGGGTGTTTATGATGAAACACAGACTTCAAAAAACACTGACCTAAGGTAGGCAGCTCGCTGCAGACTCTTAGGTGATGCCACTCTTGGTCCCTGGCTTCCCCTGACTTGGCTGGGAGGGAGCATACCCAGTGGGGAGGGTAGAAGACTACCCCTAGATGATGATCTGGCATGCTTCAAACATGGTATTCCTGCCAAGAGCCGTTGACTTTCAACAAAGGATGTATTTGAGAAAAAACCCAAATCTGTCTTTACTTATGGAAGACCCAGAATGATGCTATTCTCAAACACTACCACTCCTTTGTATGATTTAGTTAACTGCTTAAATATAGCTCCATCACTGCAGCAAGAAGGTCGGAACATGGCCATTCTGTGAGCACTTCCCCATTCTGGGAACTCGAGTGTTCTGTATCTATTTACATAAGGTAATTTATTAGTTTACTTGTCTATTTCCTCCTGGAGTGGTGAGCCACTGTGAGGACAGAGGCTGTGTCTACTCACCCTCACAGAGTGCCTGCCACATGATAGGCACTCAGTAAATATTTGTTGAAATCAAGAAGGGTAAATTTAAGTTATGTGAACTGAGAAGGTCAGTAGAGCTGGTCCTGAACCCCTCAGGACAACCTTGACTACTAACCCTTGTTCAAAAGATCTAAATAGTTACATTTTGTCAACTTCTTTAGTCTTTCATCTGACAGCTTTGTCTATAATTCAGGAGTCACTTTGTTCTCTATAGTTTATTCCAAAAGAAAATATGTAAACGGAATAAGGAAAAACAGTACATTCCACCAGAATGTTGCAATAGGAAATGGGTTATCTTTAAATCGCATACAAATTAAATTACATGTTTATCCAGCTTAGGTAAATTCTAATGTTATAAGTGGATTAAAAGCTAAAAAGTTGTAATTTATAATGTTATTAGCTATTATTATAGAAATTAAACCCAGTTTTCCCTGGATTTTAAAAAGCAAAGCTAATGTGATTAGTAATACAACATACCAGCAGAACATTCAGACATGGTTGGTTTAAAAGGCCATTTGGTGCTTGAAATGTTACTTTTTGCAGTCTCTGAAATAATTTTCCCCTACAAGTGTATGGTACAGAGCAGCCTCAAGTTCTCTACAGAGCTTACTCACAGGAGACTAGCATTTACTCTCCTCACCAAGAGACATCTTTCAGTAGAATATTGGGAAGAGATATAATTTGTCATGTTAAAATTTGCTTTTATATTCAAGTTAGCAAATTGATATTTTAAAAATAAAATATTCAAAATTGAAATGATTTTTTTTAGAAATGGAAGAATTCATGTTACTATTCACATGGAATCTTAAGAGCTCTAGAATAACCAATGCAGTTTTGCTAAAGAATAAAGTTAGAGGTCAGATGCTTTCTGATTTCAAAGCTAATTACAAGACTTCAGCGATCAAAATGGTGTGGCACTGCCATTAAGACAGAGATGCAGACCAACAGAGTGGAAAAACCCGTACGTAAATAAAGCCAACCCAAAGATTTCCCACAAAGATGCCGAGACCGTTCAGTGTGGAAGGCAGAGTGCTTTCAACGGCGTTGGGGAAACTGCATAGCCACATATTTAGTAAAATTTGACCTTATCTTTGAGAATTTACTACAATTAGCTCAAAATCAATCAAACTACAAAAGGCTCATAAAAAATACACAAGAAAAGTATTTTATGATAGTGAACTTGGCAGTTGTTTCTTGAATACACCCACAGCACATGCAATGAAAGGAAAAAAATGTAGAATGGCTGGACTATGTCAAACTTAGAATCTTCCAAGCATTGAAGAATATAACCAGCAGAGTGAAAAGCATCTTGCTGAATGAGGGAAAGCGCACGTGGTCGATGAAGTTAATATGCAGAATATTAAAAATTTCTGCAAGTCCAAAAACTGTTCATGAGCAAAGGGCTTATACAGATGTTTCTCCAAAGGGGAAAACAATACAAGCAGTAAAAAGACACATGAAAAGATGCCCAATATCATCAACCTTTAGAGAAATACAAATCAGAACCAGAATTAAAGGATAAATATTTACACCATTAGAAGGGGTGCTACCAAAACAAACAGAAAATATTAAGTGGCAGTAAGGTTGCAAAACATCAGAACTCTTAAGGTACCCGTGGGCAAGTAAAAGGATGCTGCCAAGTGCGACGATGACAGAAATCCCTCAAAAACTGGCAAACACTTTGCTGTAGGATGCAGCAATTTCATAGCTGGATATGTACTCAAAGGAATGGAGAGTCATGGTCTTCACAGATATTTGTACAAGTTCTTCATAGCAACTATGCTCAGTGTCAAACTGAGACTCAAGTGTCCACCCCCAGATGATAGATAAACTAAATGCAGTAGACCCATCCAATGGAGTGCTGTTCAGCTTTAAAAGCAGCGAAATTCCGACACATACTACAGTATCAACCAAACATAAAGATGTTATGTTAAAGGTTATGAATCGGTTATAAAATGGCAAATGCTGTGTGCGTTACTCAGACGAGGTGCTTAGAGCCATCCAGTTCATAGAGACAAAGCAGACCATGGTTGCCAGGGACAGGGGAACTCAGAGGAAGGCAGTTAATGTGGAATAGGTACAGAGTTTCCAGATTACAAGAAGAATGCTTCTTGAGCTCTTTGGTGGTAACAGTTGCCCAACAAGGTCAACATATTCAATGCTACTGAATTATACAGTTGGAAATAGTTACAACAGCCAGGGTGTGGTGGCACACACCTTCACTCCCAAGAGTCAGAGGTGGGAGATGTCTGTGAGTTTGAGGCCAGCCTGGTCTACTAGAGTTCCATGACAGCCAGGGCTACAGAGGGAGATCTTGTCAAGAGAGAGAGAGAGAGAGAGAGAGAGAGAGAGAGAGAGAGAGAGAGAGAGGGAAAAGAAGGAAGGAAGGGAGGGAGGGAGGAAGGAAGGAAAGAGGAAAAGAAACAGGTTATAACAATGACTTTTATAGAATTGTCTATTTCACCAAATTTTAAAAAATTAAAATAAAGAAAATAAAAATCATTCCCAATCCACTACCTAGAGACTCTCAATTTTTAAGAAAAACTAAAATTCTATGCAACACATTTTAAAAAGCATAGTCAACTTTCCTTATGAAGTTCATTCAAATATCACCATCATCCATGGATTTTAAATACATTTTTTTTAAAACTTAGGTGGTTTTCTTCTCAATTGGGATATTAATAGTAAGCAGCTGCTATGTCCTGGATTAGAAATTAGATAAGGTCACAGGTTTCCTCATGCAGTGCTGTGACAATTCCTTAGATTCCAAAAGACTTCGGGGCCTGGCCTGAAGCTGCTCACCTCTTCGTGTAACCTGTAGATGACTCTCTGTGACTTCAGTGAGAAGCTGAATTCTTTGAAACACAGGAAGGGCACACAGATCTTTTATAGAGGTTTCTCTAGCTCAGTAAATGTAATGCTCGCAACATAAGCTGCTAGACAGGTCTCAGAGCAGATGAAGCATCTCTGCCATCATTCCGCTCAGTGGGGGAAGTTCCTCTCTCCCTCACACTCTCCAGGCTTGCCTCCCTCCCATCCAGTTAGTATAGCAGGCATGAGTTTAGCGCTGGTGAAATCCATGGAGGCAATTTCCTCTGGGGAACTGACTGGCAGGCTGGTCTTGTCATGGCTTGGGCAGTTTGCCCGACCAAAGCTTTTCATGGGAAAGGACTCATCCCAGGGGAGGAAAGGCACCATTTTGGCTGTAGAACGACGGAGCAGGTCAGAGAGGAAGGGTGAGTCCAAGTGCGTCCCGGGGTCTGTCCCTCAGACTCCTGTCCAGTCCACCTCCATCTATTCTTTTCTGAGATCCACAGTAAGGGATGGGCAACAAAAGACCCCAGTGAAAATTAGAAGAATTAGTCAATTAGAATTCAAGGCATGGCAGCTTCAGCAAGAGTGGGGGGGGGGAGGAAGAGCTCCTGTCCCAAGTGGAGCTCAGGGTGGGTTTCGCGGAGGACCCTCCAAGTAGAAACCAGCTGACATGCGCAGACGAGCTAGCCTTGGGCCGTGCACAGCAGACTGTACTTCAGCAAGCACCAACCCAGGTATTCACAGGATTTCTGTGGGTAAAGGGCAGGAAAAAGAGGCAAATGCCAATGGTAACCTAGAGGAGTGTAGGGGCGTGAATCTATGCCATTCTCTGGATCCCTCTAACACGTCCTAGAGAAACCAGGAAGAACTGGCATTTCTATTCAGCAGGAGTGGGACAGAGGCAGGCGAGGGAAAAGGCAACTGTCTGAGCCATCTGTCTTACTTTTATACTGTTGCGGATTAGGACTGAGAAATCCAGACTTTGGTTTTTCAAGTGAGAAAGTATCAAAATAAAAAAACAAGTTAAACTAGATTGTCCAGATATAATTTATACATGAGGTTTATTTGAATCACACAGCATTGTGTTCCCATAGGGTGACTGTGTTTTATATGCATTTTCGGTCCCTACATAAGTAGATTCTATATTTGTACCATACAAGTGACCAGCTGGCAAAACCATAATTTAATTTAAAAAAAAAAAAAAGCAAACAACAAACCTCAGCCATCCTGAACCAGCAGAAAATGTTACACTGGATATTTGCTAGAAGAAGAAGAAGGGAGGGTAGAGAAAGGAAGGGAAGGGGAGGGAAGGGGAGGGAGAAATAATCAAGACTTGGCCCTTCAGGAGATGCAATGTGGTAGAAAGGGCAGCACACACCTGAGAATCTGTGCTAGAAACATGCACAATAGTCGTGTGACCTTGAGGGAGGGAGTCAGCCTGTGAACTCAGCCTCTTCATGTGTAAAACGAACACAGCAACAACAGCTTCACAGACTGTACTTGACCTAAAGTGTGTAAGGTACCTGGTAAGGAACGTTACTGCTCCCACCCTCTGGGAATCACACGCTGTGGCTCTGCTGTTCACTGTGGCTGTGTGACTTGGGTCGGTTGATTCTGAAATGAAATGTATCTGAAGAGGCTAGCATAGTTCCTGGCATAGAGTAGATGTCCAATGAAAGCAATTTCCTCTTTTCATTCCTTCATCACAGTGATTTGGCTGATGTGGAACAGCTGGATCGATTGGGCAACACTACATAAAGCCTTTCCACAGACTAACTCAATAGGTCAGAGCTATGGTGTATTTTTCTCAATCCCATTGTGTTCAATATCCTGTGACTACCAAAGCACTCATAATCATACTTTCCATCCCTACACCATGAGTCTAACATTGATGGCGGCTAGGGCCAGTGTTATCACCTTTTCTGAGCCTCTTGGGCCATTCTTTTTTAATTTTTAAAATTTATTTTATATGTATGAGTGTTTTGCCTGCGTGTGTGTATATATATATATATATATATATATATATATATATATATTATATATATATATATATGCATCCCATGTGTGCCTAGTGCCCAAGGAGGTCAGAAGAGGGAGTTGGTTCCCCTGGAATTATAGATGGTTGAGAGTTGCCATCTGGGTGCTGGGAACTGAACCTGGGTATTCTGCCAGAGCAACACATGCTCTTAACTCCTTAGCCACCTCTCCTGTCCCTTGAGCTAGTTTTTAAAATGTGTTTCAAGAAGTTAGACTACACTGTCAGAATCTGCCGCTCACTCACTGTCAAAAGAACACATCACTGCAGAAGCAGTGTTTCTCTTCTAAACCTTTCCTAGCGCTGTTTAAAGTGGCATTGATAAGAAGCACACTTTGTACCGGGACTCATGCCTGCAGCGGTCTACGGATGAAGCTGTAACCAAAGCCACGTCCTTTGGTAGAGGAAAAGAAAAATATAAGAAATTAATAAGTACAGAAAGGAAGTGTCAATTTTTCAATTTTTTAAAACATGTACAATGGACCTGTAAAGCTCCCCCTTGATTTGGAATATCACCTTTTAAATACAGGCAATTCCTTAAAGAACCATAGACACTCCCAGTTTATGATGTGCTGATGTTCTTCACAGACAAGCAATGCGTATAGATAGATAGATAGATAGATAGATAGATAGATAGATAGATAGATAGATAGATGTAACTGATTTTATTCCCCTTTACCCTTTGTTCCCCTCCCTCATCTGCCCTCCATCTCCCACTGAGACCCCTTGACTTCCTAACAAGTGCCTTTCTATTTCTATGTCTCGGTGTGACCTGTAATATAAATAGGAGTGTCCCCATTGGGACGGGCAGCTCACTAGTGGTCACACCACTAAGGAAAGGGGTAGGCCTTCATCAGAGGCATTGTAAACAGCAACAAAAACAAAATAAAATAAAAAATGTGGCATTAAAAGCTTCATGTTTGTGTTAACCAAAGACACCTCCTTATAGTATGAGGGCTGAAATAGGAAAGTAAAGCTCAGCCCTGCCTGGAAGTATGCATATCAGGAACTCAGAACTCTTGCCTTGCTTTGTGTGGCTGAGAACAGCAGCAGATGTGTTGCAGCTTTGGATTAGGGATTATTGACACATGTTATTAAGAATTATAGAATCTAGCTGGGCAGTGGTGGCGCACGCCTTTAATCTCAGCACTCGGGAGGCAGAGGCAGGTGGATCTGTGAGTTCGAGGCCAGCCTGGTCTACAGAGCGGGATCTAGGAAAGGCACAAAGCTACACAGAGAAACCCTGTCTCTAAAAATAAAAAAAAAATTATAGAATCTGAGAATGAGTGGTATCATCTCCATTGCAAAGTGACCAAGATCACTAACTATAAGTGTGGGGAAGGTCAGTGCTACCAGTGAATTACCTGGGCATCACACTGCCAGTGCCCACCCTCCCAGATTGGAAGAAGCTCTGAAAATAAATTCTCAGTAAACAAACCCAGAGTCATTAAAAGTAGTAAATTAAAAAAATTTAATCTAAAACTTTCTTTTAAAGATAAAGTCTTTCTCTGTATAGCCAGGCTGGCCTCAAATCTGCAGCAATGCTCCTGGGCCTCTGCCTCCCAAATTAGGATTATAGATGTGCACTACCCTGCCCTGTTCTCATTCATACCTTCAAATTATGTTACTTGAGGGGTAAGGAAATGATCAGTTGATAATCTGTGTTAAAAAAAAAAAAGCTGGCAAAATAATGCACACGTGTAATCTTAGATCTGTAAAGGAGGAGATATGCAGACTCCTGGGGGCTGCTGGTCAGTCAGCCTAGCCTATTGGAGAGTTTCAAGCCAGTGAGAGGCCATGTCTCAAAAACCAAAGTAGATGGCCTCTGAGGAATGACATCCACCCCGACTGACCTCTGACCTACACACACACACAAACACAAGCACCCACAAAAATATGCACTACATATCCCCCCCCCCAAAAAAAATATTTCATTTAAACAAGTAAGTTGAAAGTTGTTGGACAAATACAATGCCACTTATAACAAAAAATTTAGAAAACCTCTTCTATTCAGAAGCATTCAAAGAAAGTATAGAGCGTTCATAGAAGATATCACATGGGGTTTTAAAGTTATACATCTAGTCTAAGACACTTCTTTCTGCGGTGGACAGTGACTGATGCAGAGACTCAGAACTGTCAAAATGCCGAGAATACGACACTGCTGGGTGTCCAGCTGTGTATGGTCATCTCTCTTTCTCTCTCTCTCTCTCTCTCTCTCTCTCTCTCTCTCTCTCTCTCTCTCTCTCTCTCTCTCTCACACACACACACACACACACACACACACCTCTGAAGAAGTAGAAATGGCGTAGTTGAACTTCTGAACTCACTGAAGCTGTAGTCACTTGCACCTAACAGACCTAAACAAGCTCAAGACAACACTGTCAGTCAACATTCCAGCAGGCAGCACTAATTGGACTCAATGGATTAAAAAAAAAAGTGGAGAGTGTATGAAGGTAGGAGGGGAAACCCATTGGGGTTCAGGAGACGTGGGAGGGGAAAATAGGGGATAGATATGAAATATTGTATACATGTAAAAATTGTCAAGGAATAAATAGAAGACATTATTTAAAAATTCAATTTTCAGAGATTCAAATGATACAACTGATGTTCAAAGTTGTACATTGCAACTATTTTCTCAGGTTTTCAAAATTACAGATGGTTTCTATTTTTTTTATAAGTTTTTAATCAGTACTGTCTTCCCAAGGAGATTCTGTTAGATATTTTCCCCCTTAGGCCCCATTATGAAATTTAATACCGTAGATACACCGCATACGTGTTTATGTACTAGGGTACTATTAAGGATCATAAATGATCTAAAATTCTTCACATCTCCTTCCCAAGGGCCAATTTTCACCCTCTGGGGAACTACAGTGTTCTCACTGAGAATCCACATTCTAAAGAACATAATTATAGTTGATTTTATTTAAGCAATTATATAAAACATTTTAAAGAAATATTTGGAACAGTTTGTTTCAGATCAAAGGAATATGTATGTCTCTGATAGTGGGATGTGTGGCCCCTGAAAGTTTGAAGCTTATTTTCTATTAATATGCTTTCAAGTGGTTACGTAAGTAAAAATGTTTCGGCCAATAAAAGCCTAGCTTTAGCCACCTAGTGCGAGACTAATATATTTTCGCAGGGAAGGACAGAGTTGAACTGAACAATAACCCATACTTCACCGCACATGGACAAAAGTCTTATTAGGAACATTAACGTGCTTCTCTTGACTCCCCTGTACACGAGGAAGACAAGCTCTGAGAGAGCTCATCGCTCGTGCAAGGCCACTTGAGTAAGAAACAAGGGTCAGACCCTGAGCTATGTGCTCTTGTCGTTCCATGATGCAGTGCGGCTCGGGGACACTTGGCGTGGGAGCTGAGTATGATGTGAGCCCAAAGCAAAGGGAGGTCTGAAGGAGAGGCCGGGTGGCTTCCTGGGTTGACCTCATCCGCAGCTGAAGCCTCTGCATCTACTGCGATTTCCTCACACTACATCACTTGATGGGCTTGCGGGTCTCGCCAAAACTTTTGAGCTTTGTCATCTTTTTAGTATCTTCTCTAAGAACAGCACACTCAGATCAGGCCACAGCTTGAGTCTGGGAGCCCAGCCCTACATCCCCCTCTCTGTTGCCCAGAGGCCCCAGCCAAGCCGTGGCTGGAGCTGGGAGGCAGCCCCCCAGAATGACTTCTCGCAGTGTGCTTTGAAGTAGATAAAATATGCACTCGTGGACATTCGTCTGTTATTTCCTGTGCTCACAGCTTTGTTCTTCTTTATTGCCAAAGAATCCTTCGGGTGATGTCACTTTTCTCTGAAGAGAACAGACCATTGGAGCTTTTTACTGACATAATTAATTATGTGGAACTTGATTCTGGGCCAGAAAATTCTCAAGGCACAGCCCCCAAAGAACTAACTCTGCTGTGCTCCTTATCCTTCAACTTTTAAAGAGACAGGGTACCACGTCTTTTTCCTTCTTAGACACTGATAATAGTATTTTTGTTTGGTGATATCAAGTAGCAGAGAGTGAACTGAGGCACTGTTCTATGGTTTCACAAGGAAGACCTTCCGTTCAATGGGCAGCAAACTCCAAAGGTCACTGCAGATCGAGGACACAAAGCAGGGCTTTTAGGGCTTAGTCTCAAGTGTTACAGGAATGCATCTCAATTACTGAATAGATTCTGGGAAAACTCATGAATCCAAAGCCAGAAGAATGAGACCCAGACCAAAGCCAATGAAGTTAATCGTCCATAAGGTGGAAAGCTTGGCTTACGAGCCACAAAAGCATAAAGCATTAACATGTTTAAACCTTACACAAGATAAGAAACAGCCAGAACAATGATGGTATGTTATGAGAGTTTCCACCTATGTTTCTATATCATCTAAAATAAACTAGCCAGGTCACCAGAAGATGGTTCCTCTTTGTTCTGCTGCTGGGTTTATGAGATTATGTAAATGAGCTGTCACTTATCTCTATAACTGGGGCTCTGTAGGAAGCAGAGGGCATTGTAGATGGCAGAAAGCAGGTGGACAGGCTCTGATGGATCCAGTTGTTCTAGCTCTCTCTTCATGGGTAAGTGACAGGAGTCTCAGTTTTCTCAGTTTTGATGGAAATATTGATAGTAAAGGTCTGTGCAACTCAAAAGAGTTGACTTTGACCATAGCTTTTTAATACATTAAAGTATTATCCCCACCAAAAGAAATAAGCATTGATCATTTTGAATTGTGCTTTAGACATTTAGACCTATGACTAAGATTTTTAAAGATTTAAATTATGATGTAATATATATAATAACAATAATGTATATAAATAATACATCCTCCAAATCCACTCAAAGGGAAAATTCTATCAACAACTTAAGGTAGATTATTCCAGAAATTGTTTGTTTCTATAGATACATAATTAGAGCAGCAACATACACATTTTCTCCCCACCACTTCCTGATACTATATGCCAAGAAGTGTGCAAAGTGTTTGTCAAATGTGATCTCACTTAAACCTTACAACAACTCATCAGATAACACCACTGTGATCATCACTATATAAAGAAAAGGTCAAAGTCACACAACTGATATGTGGTGGCTTCAGGATACAAATCTAGGCAATCTAACTCCAGAGCTGGCATTCTTAATATCAAACCATATTAGTTCTCTGTATGCACATGTCTGTTAGACCCTCTCAAATTATCTATCTGTCTGTCTACCTATCTATCTATCTATCTATCTATCTATCTATCTATCTATCTACCTATCTACCTACCTACAGTATTGGAGATTGAACTTAGAGCTTCAAGAATGCTAGGCAAGTACAACTACCAAACTACTGCCGAAGATCCACCTTTTGTTTTTAAAGATGTGTGTGTGTGTGTGTGTGTGTGTGTGTGTGTGTGTGTGTGTGTATGCACACGTGCGCGCAGGCCCATGGAGTCCAATCCCCTGGACCTAGAGTTGTAGGTGATTTGAGCTACTCCATGAGAATACTAGGAACCAAACTCTGGTCCTCTGCAAGAGTAGCAAAGCTCTTTTAAACACAGAAAAATTCCTTCAGCCCCTCCTTATTTTATGTTTTTATTCAACAATAGATAAGAGGGGGCAAGAAAACAGAAATTCCATTAACACTAACACTCATTTTGCTATATTTACTTCTTTAACCCAAATTAACCCTTGATTTTTACATGCCTCTTTCTGAACTGGATCTCTTTTCAGTTTTCTCGATTTATTTTATTACCTGAGTCTATAAAACCAAACTTTAGATCAAATTCTAGTATAATTTTTTTCCTAAGAGAAGAATCAGATATGTAGTTATGTTGATCTTGAGTTCCACATAGTAGATAAGTTTGAAATAAAGATCTTCACTGTAATTTGAGTATAGTAATTAAATCTTTTCCAACACCTATGTAAATTGTTCTAATTTCCTCTCTGAATGAAACTTGGGGATGCCTCCAGCATTTGAGAGGCAGAGGCCAGCAGATCTCTGTGAATTCAAGGCCAGCCTGGGCTACATAGCAAGTTTCAGGATAACCAGGACTATATAGAAAGACCCTGTCTCAAACAACCCAACACTACCACCAAAACCAACAACAGTTGGGGGACTAATCTACCTGTAACCTTTCCCTTTACCACCTGCCCACCACTGAGAGAGCAGTTAGCTATCTCATTCTTCTATCACTTCCTCCCCATTCTCCCCTTCTTCTTCCTTCATTCTATGTGCTAATTTATTCATTTTTTCAGCTGTGTGCAAGACATTCTGCTAGCTATTGTGGTGATTCCACAAAAACAGGACAGATACCCCCATCTTCATATGACTTTACAGACTATTAGGAGTGAGATTTGGGAAGGGCAAAGCTACAGCTAATTATCATCAAACCACCTTTTAGAAGGAAGAGTGGAAGGAAAGTTGTGGAGCATACAACAATTGATAAGTCACCAGGAATGCTAAATATGCATTCCAGTTTTTGTTGTTGATGTTGTTGTAGTTACTAACCAAAGTGACTTCTTTGTAGGCAACAGATTCTGGAAATTTAAAATAAGAAAGAACCATAATTTGTTTTTAATATATTTTAACTGTGTGTGTGTGTGTGTGTGTGTGTGTGTCTGTCTGTCTGCCTGTCTGTCTATATATGGATATGTGCATGTGAGTGAGGATGCCCTTGAATCAAAAGGCATCAGACCCCTGGAGCTGAAGTTACAGGTGGTTGTGAGCCATCCAATGTGGGTGTTGGGACTTGAACTTGGTTCCTCTCAAAGAACAGAATGTTCTCTTAACCACTGATCCATCTCCCTAGCCCCAAAGAACAGAGAACTATGTTTCTTAAAATTAAGGGCACAAAGATTCAGAGATGTTGACGATTTTTCCCAAGTAATACAACTAATTGATTTTTTAAAATTATGGATCATAACTTGTGCCTCATTCTCAGACCAAGATCTTCATTATGTTAAATTGCTAGTAAGTACACAGCAATAATCTTAAGTAGTAATTAATTTATATGCTGATTAATTAATTTTTAAAATATAAAATGAGCAATTTTTCTGAAATCAATATTTTGTGTATCTGAATGTTATTGGGTACACTAGAAAAACATTATATACATATATATGTGTGTGTGTGTGTGTGTGTGTGTGTGTGTGTCAATGGCAATCTATGATCGTAAAGTTAACATCATCAATTAGGCATTTCACTAAAATGTCAGGGAGTCTTCAAATACATTATTTGCCCATTGGCAATAGGAACATAGTCCAAGTGCTGAAACTCATTTAATTCATCATTTTTACCTTAATATTCAGGCGAGTGCATATATAAAGTGTCATTTATAGTATACTTTCTCCCTATGTGCACTCCCCACAGTCAACCAATAACTGGCTGATAGGTTTGACAGTCTTCCTGAGGGAAGCTGATGGAAAACTTGATCTTGTTGCAAGCTTGTGAGTAGCTACTGCCAATCATCTCTCATGCAAAATAAGAGCAGTTAGGTTAGGCATGTCTTGTAGTCCCTTACATATTTTTGCCATAATAAATTAAACTTAAGCTGTATGAGGCAGCGTGACATTGATTCTGATATTTGTCACACTAGCTACTCTAATATTGCCAATGCATCTTCTCTTCTCAAAATAAATGACCAAGAACCACTAGTCAAAATTTAGATTGATAGCTGAAAACTTCCAGGAAAAGAACTTTCTAGATTATGATAGAATTGACAAAATGGCCCAAAGCCTCCTTGGTTTATTTCAAGCCCTTTACTGTTTATCTGCACTCAGTGAGCTGCCAAACATTATTGCCTCAGACAATTGATATGCACTGATCTCTGTTGAGAATTTTGTGGTCAGGAGCCTTATCTGAGCTGTCATCAAGACACTTTGTCATCCGTAAGTGAGGGGTCAGATCAAAGCGTGGTGACGGTGACTAAACAGAAGAGGCAGGTGGGTGAGGCAATCAGCCAGTGCTGCCAGACTTCTCAGCACTGAACTCATCCTTTCATGTTTAACAGTGGCCAGACTGGTTAGTAACAGTAGAGACTATCCCTCAATGCCTTTCACATTTCTCCCTGACCATAAAGACTAACAAGTATGTAGTATAAACACCTCTTTCTGCTGACACTCTTTACGCAGGCTTAATCCCAAGAGCTGATCTAGCAAAAAGAGCCAAAACCACATGGGCACCCCTGTTCTGGCTGAAGTCCTAGCGGCGTGACGTCACAGAGCTCAGTTCTGAAGATTTCAAGGTGACTAGACTACAGAAAACCCTCGCTGCTTCAGGAAACTGGCATTGCTCTTCAAGCTGCACCTCCAAAGAATTCACCAAAGCCATGAGTGAAAGAATAGTCATGTTCTTCCGATACTGCAGCTGCCAACATCTCTGAGTATTTAGGGCAGGACAAATAAAACAGAAGACTCACTCCCAAACTCAAATTGGCCCATGTCTCTCCCTATCATCATCATTTCTGATCATGTACCTTTCCTGTGGTCATAAACTTTCCAACAGTGTTCTCTGAAACTCACACTCAACTACAAGTACATGTACATGAGTGTGTGGCTGCAAATGCCTGGCTTTTGCCTCCAGACGTTATTGAACTGCTATGCACAAGAACCACGGCCTAAAGAGAATGCACTAACGTGCACACCACCCGCCCAATAGTTCAGAAGTGGGTGGTTTCTCTCCACTATCCTTGTCCCAAGGGGCTTGACTGTGATAAAGATTTCCTCCCTGTTCTCTATCACTGCTCCAGAACATTCTCTCATCCCTGAAATAGCCGATCATCGATTCTCATGTCATCAAATAAGACCAGCTAATTTCCTTTCGCCTTTTTGTATTCATCCTCCCTTGACTACTCACCCTCCTGCCTTGAAGTCATTACGTCTGGACTACGGTCAAAGTTCTGGATGAGTCTGTAATGCCCTAGGGTCAGAGCCTAGGCTCCAGCTGCCCTAATAAGCCAAGCTCCATCACCCATTTTTAATAAACCAATTAAGAGCCAAATTCACGGTAAAAGTAGGAGAAGGACATTTATTCACTGTGGCCACACTAGAAAGGACAAAGAAGTTGAGTGACACCCCTCCCTTCAAGTCCATCTTCAGGATTCTAGAATGAGGTTTAGATCTAAGCAGAGGGCCAGAGTAACACATAGCTAACAAGTAAAGCCAATGGGTGGTCCCGCCCATCACTGTCCCATCATTGTTTAGTTTTCAATCTCTTCTGCAAGGTGGTCTGACAAGTAACAAATGATGGTTTTTTTTGTTTGTTTGTTTGTTTTTTAGCGGTGCTCTTGCCCCCAAAGGAAAAGTCACGACACACGACAGAATCCACTAACAAGAGTTTTATCAAGACAAAGAGAAAGGGATAGATGTGATCAAGCCTGTGGAAGGACACGTGCGAGAAAATGACCGGGGGGACATGGGTCCGCCTTATAAAGGCCAGGACGCACCTACGCACTCAGGCCCACGTGGCTATTCCACACACATGCATAGATCACGTGGTCACGTCCACGTGGCTACGTGACCATGCAACCATGGGGCATGGGTCTCACAGGACGTTTGACCTGGAAATGACTAGGCGGAGATGACTAAGTGTTCTGCCTGGTATGCACGACCATGGGGGCATGGTTGGAATGCCTATCAACACATCTCTTCACTACTCTGGATTTAGCCTTTTTTTTCCTCCCCAAACGAGATTTCCAGGAAATCACAGATTCCTTGGGTCCACTGTCCAAAATGAGAGAGACACAGTGTCTTTTAGAACCCTCATATTCATGGGACCAGTTGCACTCTGACTTTCATGGTCCCTGAACCCCCTGTTCCAATGATCTTTCTTTATATTACCTTGGCTAGTAAGTCTATAGTCATAATCCAGTTCTCTGGCATTAGAAAAACTGTAACCATCTACAATTTCAAGTCTGTACCCAATTCAGCTACTTGGCACTGATTCTTTCTAGAAACTTAAATCTAACAATATTTGATGACAGCAGAATCTATAAACCATTGACTTTTCCATCCTTTCACTGGCTTTCATTCTCCCTTCCCCAATATGCACATTTTCCTTCTCATCTGGCCTCAGTTTCCACTGCAGACATCTTCATTTTCCTCCTCCTCCCCTCACTTGATTATACTCTCCAGGTCAAACTACATATAGCCTTGTTTAAATCTAAGTCTTCATCTCTACTGTTCAAATCCACGTCTCTAGCAAAACTACATCATACCAACTGATTTCACGTTACATTCATGGTTATCTGCCTTAACTGACCAGCTAAGGCTCCCAACAAATCATTACAGTAATTCTCTACCCTCTTCGACATCCCAACTTCCCCTTATCAAATTATTCACACACATGCCCCCTTACTGCCCAGCTTACCAAGAGAGTCAAAACAACTGGGAACAAACTTCCATGATTTCCTACCACCCCACAGTCTATGGTAGCTCACTCCAGAACACTCATGTCCTACATGGAGAATGGAACTGTTGAGGCCAGCCTCTCACCGTGTACACTGGGCCCTGTCCTCTCTCAATGACTCAACCAGTCACCAGCATCGGGGCTTGTGCTGCACTAGCTCATTTTCATCAGCCTGCATGTAAATCAGCTTTCCCTTGCTGTGAGAGAACACTTGAGAAAGCTAAGGCTGAAGCAGGAGAGATTTGTTTTGGCTCAGCCTTTCAGAAGCTCATGGTCTCGGCTCAATAGCTTTCAGGCCTGTGGTGAGGTTATGTACCTTGACAGAGAAGCACATGGCAGCCAAGAAACAAAGGAGGATGGCCTAGGTTCTACCGTCTCCTTCAAAGGCTGCATCTCTTAGAAATCTACTTTCTATAACTACGCCCACACAGAGACATGCAATACAACAGATAAATAAATACGAATCTGTTCCTATTGTCTGTGTGTATATGGTTTCAAGGATGACTACCTTGCCAACAAAGGGGCTCACCCCTAGAAGATGATAATTCCCCTTCTTCAGCAGTCATTAGTTGCCTGTAGTTCTTTGTCTAGAGGTGGGATCATGTGAAAGTATTCCCCCATTTACTTAATCTGCCCACTGATACTGCCATTGTTTGGGTCTCATTTATGCAGTCAGTTTTAGGAGATACATTCACAGCAAACATCATGGTATTCTGGCTCTTACAATCTTCCTGGCCTTCTCTTCCCTAAGCCATAGATGTAGGAGCTCGGATGTCAATGTATCCACTGGGGCTGTGCTGCCCATGATTCAATGATCTCTGGATTGTGTTCAGTTGTGGTTTTCTGTGACAATCTCATCTGCTGAAGGAGAGGCTTCTTTGATAAGGACTAAATCTTTGACGCATGAATCTTTGAGCTATAAGAGCATACAAACATGCAGTTATTTTTCCCATCAGAATAAGGCTCTCTGTGACTCTGCTTCCCCCTCAGACCTCACTTCACCTTTCTCCTTTCCTTTCCGAGAAACTCACTGAAAGAGCAGCTTGTACTTGCTCCAGAATTCACTCCTCAGGATGGTTGGGATTTCTTTGAACGTCTTCTCATCAGGATTGTGCACCAGTGGCTCCCCTGATGCCTCTTATGAAGGTAAACTTTGATGTCCTGTTGCTAATTGCAATGGTCAATTCTCATTCTCCACTTTCCTTGCTCCAGCACGACACTTTTGATCCTTCTCTTCCTAGCGAAAACGTGAACTCTGGGGCCATGTGCTAACTTCCTCCTGACCTCTTGAACTACTCATTCCCAGTCTCCTCTCCTGACTCTACCTCATCTCTCCAGCGTCTATTGCCAGAACTGTCTTCTTACCTCCAATCTGTATCTAAATGTGTTTTCTTCATGATGTCACCCAGCTTCTCCTAAACCCACAACCCTACTGCCTGGTTCCCTCAGTATTTTCTTTTTTATTCTTTCAGCCTCTAAGATCTGTATGACCCAAAGCATTTGCTAACTCCTTTCTATTTCAGTATATAGTGTGATTTCATTTCTCCTGACAAACCCCAACAACTACAATAGCCACATACAGAAAAATAAAGTAGTATGCTTGGAACTAAGATGAGTCCTAGTTCTTAAATACTTAAGCAGAAAAACTACAGGAAAGTGTTACTAATCGTAGTAAAATTTGAAAACAATTACTTTCTTTTTTAACAATTATTTTCTTAATCTAAGAGAGGGAATCTAATTTTGATCCCCATTAGAGCCATAAATGGAAAGATTGATGTCTGACTAACAATAGTTATTATAAATTCCACAGAATAAAAAATGTTCCAAAAGCAAAATAAAAATTACACAGGGAAAATATTTGACTTATTGCCCATGCCATAAAGAACTAACAGCTATATAAAGAACACTTCTTAACGTAAAACATCAAAATTCCAAAATGGCAAAGAGAACAGACTAGTCAAATAAATGGAAAGACAGAATCTCTAAGAATATTTGTAAAGATGCTCAACACTTCATTCATAAGGTAAGTGTAAATTAAAACTATGAGGAAATGCTCATTCCATCTACCAAACTGTCAAAGGAAATAAGACATCTAACTGGTAAAATAACAGGCAGCAGTGTTTGTTGGCAAAAGTGTGAAAACACAGAACTATGAAGGCAAGTGGGCAAAAGACTAAATACACACCTTGGAGTCATCAGTTCCGTATTTGAGGATTTAGCCAATAGAGTATGATTTGTACACATGATAAGATTAAAAATACACTGTATGCATGCAGCATTAATACAGTGACCAAGACTCATGTATACACATATACACAATAATAAAATTTTTAGATAATCCCCACAGGACTGTGAACTTGCAAATGTGCTCTCCTAATTGCTGATTCTGAAATTCAGGTAAGGACAGGGTCTGCTATAATTGGTGCACATTGTTTCATGTTTCCTTTCAATCCCTTGATCAGGAATTGTTTAACAACAGAGCAAGCATTTCCAGATATCAACAGGTGCTGTTTCCGAAAGGATGCTAGAAATCCTGTCCTACTCTGAGCGGGCAAGCATATGCATTGTTGGTGTGCAGAACTGGTCTGCAGACAGAATTACATGTGAGCTGGAGAGCCCAGATGATAAGTATTCTTTTTGAAAAGAAAATTTTTTGAATATTTTGTATATATGTGCCCATGTATGCCATGTGCACGCAGGGGTCCAAGGCGGCCAGAAGAGGACATTAGATCCCCCACAACTGCAGTTACAAGTGGTGGTGAGCCACTGGATGTGGGCTGGGGACCACACCTAGTTCCTCTCTAGGAGCAGCAAGTCCCTTAACTGCTGAGCATTTCTGTAGCCCCCACACAGTCCTTTTAACTCAGAGTTTATGCCCTTCCTTTTAATTATATGTAAATGTCCTGATGAAATGATTTCAACAATTCTCATCGGTGCCCTGTTTTTCCTCCTCAATAGTCACAAGTTGAGTAAAAATATTTCCTGCTGACAGTGATGGCAAGGGTCACTTTGAGCCATTCACAGCTTCAAGGCTGGTCTGTTACTGGTTGACTTGATGCTTGTGAAGTTCAATTTTAATCCCACTTGGACTTGTCAGCTCTGCAAAGACAAATACGGTATGAACTTGTCTTCCCTCACCCTAGCACCCTGAGAGATCCCCTGTAGACCAACGAAAGGGAAACAGAAGAACAAGAGGAAGTACTGAAAAGTGAATCATCCTTTATCTACTGTCTTTATCCAGTGGTTTCCAAGCAAAGAGAAGGGAGCAGAAGAGATTAAAGACGAGTGAGGACATCCATACACAGTGTCAAGGTCTACACACAGGTGGTGCTGATACAGTGGCCCCATCCATTTAAATTTACTATATTCTGGACATTGTGTTTTGCATTTGATTTGGCTTTATTTTTGGATGGTATTTGGATCAAATCCAGGACCTCACACTTACTAAGTGCCTGGTCTACCATGAAACTATATCCCTAGTCTTTGCATTTTATTCTGTTTTTAAAGTCAACAAATTTCATTTTAAAAACTTTTTATTACAATTAAGAGACTATAGAATGTTGCTAAGAAACAAGAAACAGAAAAAGCAAGATGCAGTTGAGATACGAATGAAGGCAACAGTGACCTCAGTTCAAAATGTGAATTAGAGGCCAAAAGTGTCAGCCAGAGCTTGAAATCCAGCAAACTAAAAAAAAAAATGTTTTATATGGAAAAAATCCTGTTGGTAGATGACTTAAACTTCTTCCCCTTATCTACGGAACGAGATTCTTTGCCAGTGTTTGCTTTCTTAACTTGGACCGCTAATGCAACAGTGATGTGCTGCTTTCTTTGGCACGCCATTTGGTGATTCAGTGTAATTTAAAGTCATTAGCAGCCAGAATTCAGTGCAAGGTGGAATTTTTAAAAGACAATTTAAAAGAGAGTACGATGCCCGGGTCTGTGGGGAAGTGTTGTGGAGGGAAAAGAACCCTAGCTTTGGAGCCCGTGGGATGTGATGCGCCTTACAAAGACATGCTCTGGGGAAGTCTCTTAAGCCTCTGAGGCCGCCTACTCCTCAACCCACCCAGAAGGGAATGGTGAAGATTAAATAGTGAAGATCCTGCCACACCAGGCAGCAAAAGATGGACAAATGGACATGACAAATACTAGGTTTATGTATTCCTTTGCTTTTTCACAGGCCATTCATTTGTTGTAATATGGACACACACACCTAAGTAAACACAAGGCCCACAATGGGTCACCCTCTCACCTCCCCCAACAACGTGCTTTCGTGTGGAAGAGGTGCCGAGCTTCTCAAAGGAAGTCTCGGGGAACCTATGATTGCCACTCGGGGCCAAGAGATTATGGTGGAGACATTTGCAGGGCAGGAGCCCACCTGGTGTCTGGCTAAGAGAGCTCTGCCAGTGACGGTGACCCACTACAGTCAAGAAAAAGCACTATCTAAAGTGCTGTGTGCAGCCACTGTGACGGGCAGAAGGGAAGCCACATACTGACATGCGCACATGACCAGATGCTTCCTTGAGATCTCCTCCTGGTCATGGTACTGAATCTCCTGTCAGAGCCAAATCTCTGCATTTAACATTCGATGACTTGTAGAAAAAAAAGTGAGAGTCCACTTTACAAAAATCTTATAGTAGCTTATTCGTGTGATGAGGCTTACAGACAGGGCCTAACCTTGAGGAGCCTGCCACTTACAGTACTCCTCAACGTGAACCAGTGGAGGAAGTCTTGTCAGAAATAAAGTACAGAAGACTGAGGAAATATGGACCTGGGTATGCTGAAGAGACAAAAGCACTTAGTCAGGAGAGTATTGGGGGGAAGGGGGCCTTAAATATTCTGCCTAAATTCACAGGGAACAGAGACTCTGGGGAAAAGTCAATGTCTCTATACAAGCACAGACGCTTTCGTTCATCTAGCTCCTTTATGTGGCCAGTGGTCAGCCCCCACTCCCCACAGCATGGAGAGCCAGCATGGCCATGGAGAGGGTGGTTGGGGGATGGGTGGGAGGTGTAAAGAGACTTAAATGAAGGTGGCAGTAATCAAGTCAACAGAACGATCCTGGACCAAAAGGGATATTTCACTCTCGGTGAAGAGAAAAGGGGAAGAGAAGGAGGCAATACGTGGAGACTTGAGGTTTGGAAGGAAGTTAAGAAGACCTTAATCTCCTAACTCAGCTAGGGATTCCTGGGGAAACAAAAACTTCAGGAGCAGGAACAGGTATTAGGAGAGGAAAAGGCCAAACCCAACATCTAGACTGTGTTCAGTGTCCTCTTTTAAAAACGGAAAGAGAAAGAAAGAAAGAAAGAAAGAAAGAAAGAAAGAAAGAAAGAAAGAAAGGAAGGAAGGAAGGAAGGAAGGAAGAAAGAAAGAAAGAAAGAAAGAAAGAAAGAAAGAAAGAAAGAAGAAAGGAAAGAAGGAAAGAAAGAACAAAGGAAAGAAGGAAGGAAAGAAAGAAAAGAAAGGAAGGAAGGAAGGAAGATATCATGAAATTTGCAGGCAAATGGAACTAGAAAAAAAAATCATTCCAAGTAAGGTAACCCAGACCCAGAGAGACAAACATGGTATATATTCACTCATAAGTGGGTATTACCTATAAAATAAAGGATAACTGTGCTACAATTCATAGACCCAGAGAGACTAGGTAACAAGAAGAGTTCCTGGTGGTGGTGGGACACTAGGATTTCCCTGGGAAGGGCAATAGAAAGATGTCATGAGTGGATTGTGAGCAGGTGGATACATGAGTGATCAAGTTGAGGGGGCTGGAGGGGAAAAAGGGGGCACATTTCAGGTCAGGTAGAAATCTGGTGCAATGAAATCTCCCAGGAATTTACAATGATGACTCCAGCTGAGACTCCTAGCAATGGCGGATAATGTAGCCTAAACTGGCCATCTCCTGTGACCAGGCAAGACTTCTAGTGGAGGGACTGGGACACCAAACAAGCCACTTAATCCTTGACCTATGGTCTGTCCTGCCTATGGGATATGCTGGGGTAAGGGTGGCCTAGAGATTGAGGGAGTGGCTAACCAATGACTGGTCTAGCCTAAAATCCATGCCAGGAGAGTAAGCCCACCCCTGACTCTGCCTGAAGTACCAGGATCCACAGGCTGGATGACCCAGACAGAGACCTAAGATCGAGCCAAACACAACTAGAAAAAAAGGTACCAATGAAATGATGCCTAATGATATTCTACTATACTCATAGATCGGTGCTAGCCCAGTTGTCACCAGAGAGGCTTCATCCAGCAACTGATGGAAACAGAGACCCTCAGCCAGACTGAGCATCTGAGCTTGAGGAATCCTGCTGAAGAGAGGGAGGAAGGATTGTAGGAGCCAGAGGGGTCGAGGACATCCCAGGAAAACCCACAGAATCATCTAACGTGGGCTCATAGGGGCTCACAGAGACTGAACCGACAACCAGGGAGCCTGCATGGGACTGACCTAGGCACTCAGCATACATGCTACAGTTGTGTAGCTTGGTCCTCTTGTGGGACTCCTAACAGTGGGAGCAGGGACTGTCTCTGACTCTTTTGCTGGCTTTTGGGACCTATTCTTCATATTAAGTCACACAGCCTTAACACATGGGGAGGTGCTTAGTCTTAGTGCAACTAGATATGCCATGTTTGGTTGATATCCATGGGAGGCCTGCCCTTTCCTGAACAGAAACGGGGGAGGAGTGGATTAGGGGGTGGGATGGAAGGGGAGTGAGTGGCAGGGACTGGGAGAAGAGGAGGGAGGGGAAACTGCAGCCAGGATGTAAAATAAGTTAAAAAACAAACACAAGTTGCAGCATCCCTGATGTTGCTCAGACACAGCACCATCATCTCTCCTCTTCTGAAAACATCCTCAAAGAGCCAGGATACCAGCCATCTGCTGTGAACCTAAACACCTGCAGAGCCGACTCAGCAAATGGACAGTTTTGTTTCCATCCCTCGGTGGTTGGTGCTAATTGTCAACTTGATAGAAACCACAGTTTCAGGGGAGATGGGCCTCTGGTGCGTTTAATGTGATTACACTAATTGAGGTGAGAAGACCCAACCACTGTGCATGGCCTGGGTCTCTGACTGGGAGCCCGAGCTGTGGGAAAGGAGAAAGGGAGCTAAGCAAAGCAGCATGTTCCTGGTGGTGCATCTGAGTTCCCGGTAGTGGACGTGATGTGACCAGCCGCTTCAAGCTCCTGCTGTCTTCAGTCCCCTACCATATTTGAGTGCACCCTTGATCTGTGAGCCAAAATAAGTCTCTCCCCTACTTAAACTGCCTTTTTTTTTTCTCTTTCTTTTTTTTTTTTTTTTTTTCACTACTATGTACAGTTCCTTAAATTGCTTTTGTCAGGGTTCTCTGTTTTGGTTTTATTTATTTGTTTGAGACAGAGTCTCACTGTATATACCTGACTGGCCCGGAATTCACGTAGTCCACGCTGACTTTGAACTCTCGGTGATCCTCTTGCCCTCTGCCTCCCATGCGCTGAGATTAAAGGCGTGTGCCACCACGCCTGGCTTTGTCAGGGTATTTTTTTAATCGCAGCAACAGGAAAGAAAACTAAGACACATCCTGAGCTCTGAAGCAGCACTGGGATCTATAAATGTCTTCTGAGGTTCTCCCCGCCCTTGAAGCCATGACACATCACTTCCTGCTCTGTAACCAGGACTCCCTTTCCTCTCTAGCCAGTACTTTTTCCTCCACCCCAGGCTCAGTACTGTCTAAGGGCCTGTCAAGGACGGATGCCTTGGCACCAGCCCCATGCTCTTCAGGCATGGCCATGTTTTTTTTTTTCTATATTCACTTTTTTTTAAAAAAAAAAAACACAGGATTCACTTAAGCACACGTGGCTACTTTAAGTGGCTACTTACATTAATTAGTAATAGGAGCTAGAGAGATGACTCAGAGGTTGAAAGCACACTGCTCTTCCAGAGAACCTGAGTTCAATTCCCACATCCACCCTGGGCAGCTTAGGAGCACCTGTAACTTTAGCTCCAGGGCAACCAATGCCCTCTTCTGGCCTCCAAGGGCACTGCACTCATGTGCACAACCCCATACACAGAGATGTGTACTCACACAATTTAAAAAAATAGTAAGACAATATATTTTTTTAATTAGAACTAAACAAAAGTCAAAATACATCTTCTCAGCCTAATTAGCCACATTTCAAGTAAATACAAGCCACATGTAGCTAGTGACTGCCATACAGGTAGGAGCAAGTACAGGACATTCTTTTCTTCATCAGAAGTTCCAGCGAGCAGCACAGGTCTAGTTCATACTATGTAACACGGTCCCAGACCTTAGCACAACTGACTCCATGATGGGAGTACCATTCAGGAAGTAAGACTCAGCATGTAGACAGTACTACCAGGCAAAACAAAGACCTAATCCATTGAATTCATAGTTCTGGGAAAGTCTCTAAATGGACTAACCTTGCTTTTGGGCTTCTGTAGTTCTACTAACTGTTCTTGTTAACTGGAGCATGTCAATCCAGAACGTGGTTTTTATGCTTAAAATCTCACCCTGAGAAAAGTTCGGGGCTACACTGGGATCACAAACACCCAGTGTAGTCGCTGGCTGACTAATCAAGACTTTCTATTGGCTCAAATCTGTATTCGAGCAGTCTTCTCTAGTAGATACCCTACAACAGGAGACCTGGAGGTACAGATGTGTACTTGACCTCTCTCCTGGAAGCCATTCTAAAATCAGGAAGCCCTTCTGCTCCAAATCCACTTAATGTGCACAGACATTTTGATTTTACTCAAAACTGGCTCCATACGACAAATACACATATACGACAAATAATTGGGGAATGTTTACATCGATAACTGGAATATTTGGACAGAGTTCACTCAACTAGAATGACTGAGCTCACTCTTACTGATAGAAAAGCAGGTCACAACAGAAAGGGGGTGTCTCCGTCTTTAACTGGGTCTCCTACAGAGGCTTTTCTCAAGTCCAGATCCCAGCAAACAACCAAAAATATTTTGTGGAAAATTTTCTTTATTAATATGTTCCCTCCCCACACTTCTCAACAAAACCAAAGTTCTGCCCTGTACTATCAGTGAGTATATTGTCCTCACTACAGACTGATTCTATTAGGAACGCCAAATATATTCCACCCAAACAGTGAAAAGTCAGACAGCAGAGCTCTTTGTCAAAATGAAGACAATACTGCCACTCGATTTTGAGGCTTTCTAGTCAACAAAAGGCCAGATGTGATCTTGATTTTAAGCAGAAAGCAGCCTGCCTTTCTGCCTCCTGCACTCAATGAAGACATGCCATTCCCAGAGCTCCGATCATGTCCTCGGTGTGAGATTTCACTGGGCGCCTTGCTCAAGGTGACCTCAGCCTGATATTCTAAAGATGAAGCAGTTGAGAACAGGTGAAAAGCCAGAAAGGGTAACTGAAATCCAGCACTTCAGAAGCATGGAGGAGTTTCTACAGGAAGCCACACCCTGTGACAAATGGAACCCATTTAGGAGAAGAAAAGCTATCGCCAAAGAAAAAAGTGGTATAGTGCACCCCTTTGAGACGAGCCTTTTGTGCTTGGCTGCACTAAGTGATTCCCTCTGAGTTGATTATCCTCATCTTCAGTGGAGTATGACAGCTCTTTTTAAAGATGACAAAAAGGAGGGCTGGGGAAATGGATCAGCGGTCAAAAGTGCATAAAGCTGCAGGGGACCTGAATTAACTTCTCAGCATCCTCATGACATCAGGTGGCTCACAATGCCTTGTAACTCCAGCTCCATGGGATCCAAGGCCTTAGGCACCTGAACTCCTACGCTTGCACACAGACACACACATGTAATTAAAGACTGTTCCACCACCCCCAAAAGAGGATCAAAACAAACAACCAAAGCAACCCCCAAAGAACCCTGGAATCATTGTATGTGTGCTAGAAATATCATTGCAAATATTTATGACCATTATCAGTAATTCAATAATAATACAATTTTGTATACGATGCTTATACTTTATATAATTCAAATGTTTTTGAACACATTACAACATCAGTCTTGGTCTGAGATAGCTCAGTTCATGAAGTTCTTACATGAACACACACATGTGCACATACAACACACAGACATTTATCCATTCACAGACATGATCATGTACACACACACACAACTAAAATTGATCTTATAAATGCTTCAGAGGGTGTATAGATATTAGAACATTTTGACATCATCAGTCACTGATAGACTAACAATGATGATAGATGCCCAGCCCCTTTCTAGTCCCTTCTTTAAAGGTTTTGGTTTTTTGGCAACACAATATTAGTACATAAGACTCTTGTAGAACAGGTATAGACAAGATGCTATGATTTGTACATAACAAAAATTTGCAGGACTTCAGAGCACAACAAGGGCAAATGTTGGAGGGAAGGAAGTATAAAAGACTTCACAAAGAAGGTAAGCCTTTAGTGGTCTCTAAAGACACATAAACTGCTTTAAAAAAAAAAGTAAAGGATAATACACTACATTTTCCCAATAGAGACCAAATTTTGGCTTGCAAGTATCTCAGTGTGAAAGAAACAGAAGATAAATTCCCCATGGGATGGCGATGGTGTTTCAGTTTGTATATATGAGTGTGAGTCAGAGTCGTGGAAGAGTGTCCATCCTGCTTATTTGGACAGGAATGGTCATTTTTTAAAGGAACACTGAAAATGACTTTTCATAGCTAAGGAGTAGATAGTTAACAGAGTCTACCAACCAGCCTGAGAAATTTTTATTTCTATCTAATAAAGGCTAAAGCTGTCCTATGAATTCCTAAGCAAGAGAATGACATAATCAAGAGGAATACTCTGGCAAAAGTTGTCTCCAAAGTCTGCTGACCTCTTGACCCCCAGCTCTCATATTTGACCAGTGATTACAGACATGGTCTCCAATCAAAATCTGCCTGCATCTTAGGTTTCAACATTTAATAGGAGGTTTAGTCAGTGTCCTAACTTCACCACTTCTTCACACCATTAACTCCAACGGGCTTCACTGCTACTTCCAAGACCACACTCAACATCCTGTTAGTTAAGTCAGTGTCACACCAAAAGCTACGTGCACATCTCCAGTCTCCCCTGCCCTTTCTTGATTGTTCTTGGTTGGCCTGCTCGTTCAACCCAATAGTTCTTCTTCCTTGCTGGGTACTCCTCACCTACACTCTCCACTTTCCTGTTCTTCTGTCTGGTCTTTCCACTGGAACCACTCTGACAACTCTAACCCTAATTTCAACACCATGAACTGTGTCTTCTGTTAAAAAGGAGACAAATGCAGTGTCACTTCCTGTACGTCTCCATATTCTACTCATGAGTGACCGCATTATCCATGACAATCTTCACTAATACCTCACCGCCACCTGGGGCAGTGATTCAGCATGTAGGTGATCTTCCTAAGCACCACTGATGAACCCACATCCCCTCTCAGTGGGGCAGACATCACTTTACTTGAATGAGAAAGGCAAGCCTGTCAGGGAACTCTTTCAACTACCTTCTCCTGAGACTCCAACCTCTCATCCTCCTGCCACACAGAAGATGGAGGGTTTTCCTCCATTTCCTCCATCCAGGTCATCTCCCAAGTCATGACTTCAATTCTCTTTCTTATGTCTGCTCCAAGATTCTGTCATCAACAAGCCTTTCACTGCCTATGTCCTTGGCTCCTTTCTGGTCTGTAACCTCTTAACCTATCAATACAGTGAAATCCTTCAATCATTGAAAACCTTCCCTGACGTCACCCCCCCTCTAGCTGCTATCCTGTCTCCGCTTTCCTCATTCAAACTTGTCCAAGTAGCATATTATGGTGATATTTTATTTGTACTGAAATGTGATTTTATTTGTATGTTAATAAATAAAGTTGCCTGGGGGTCAGAGCTAATAGCAAGCCATAGCAGAGCTGAGCGTTCGTGGCACTCGCCTTTAATCCCAGCACTTGGTAGGCAGAGCTAGGTAGATCTCTGTGTGTTCAAGGATACAGCCAGCATTGGAGACACATGCTCCAATGTGTGTCTGGAGGTCTGTACAGACAGGCAGTGACGAGGCAGTCACGTGGTTGGGTTTACAACCAATGAGAAGGCAGAACAGAAAGTCTATATAAAGACAAACAGACAGAAAGTAGATCTTTTTCGGAGAGGTCTCTTGGCTGAAGAGGCTAGCTGCAGCAGGCAGGTAAGGCTCTTAGCTCTAATCTCTTGGCTTTCTTCTTTGCATTGGTTCTGTGTTTCTTATTTAATAAGACGGTTGGTTACATCTATAGCATATATATTAACCAAGTTTAGTAACAGTCACACTAGAAGGTAGGATATCCCCTTCATACATCAGGGACTGAAGAAAGGTCCAGAGTCAACACTCGGAGGGCCAAGCAGCAAGCACAAACTTTAGACCAACAGCTGTGGAGCCTGAATGGGACCAGACTAGGGCCTCTGAATTCGGGAGACGGTTGTATAGCTTGGTCTGTTTAAGGGGCCCCTGGCAGTGGGATCAGGATCTTTCCCTGGTGCATGAGCTGGCTTTTTGGAGCCCACTAGCTATAGTGGGACACCTTGCACAGCCTTGATGCAGGGGGAGGGGCTTGATCCTGCCTCAGCTGAATATATCAGGCTTTGCTGACTCCCCATGGGAGGCCTTACCCTTTTGTAGGAAGGGATGGAGGGGTGTTAGGGGGGAAAGCCTGGGGGGGGGATCTGTGGTTGATATGTAAAATGAATAAAAAATTTTCTTAAAGAAAAAAAATCTACCACATTTCTCTGCAAGATTTAGCTTTCCGCCGGGCGGTGGTGGTGCACGCCTTTAATCCCAGCACTCGGGAGGCAGAGCCAGGCAGATCTCTGTGAGTTCGAGGCCAGCCTGGACTACCAAGTGAGTCCCAGGAAAGGCGCAAAGCTACACAGAGAAACCCTGTCTCGAAAAACCAAAAAAAAAAAAAAAAAAAAAAAAAGATTTAGCTTTCAAGTCACACTGTTTACATCTCTTAAAGAAAGTTCAAAACAGAGAAAAGTAATGTGGCAATTTTGAAATAAAGAGGTTAACATGTATATTCTAAGGACCTTCATTGTGTGAAACATGTTTTACTGCTCAGCTAAAGAGGGAAGTAATCAGCCCCTGCTGCCATGCATGAGTATGTACTTCAAATTTAAATTACTCTTAACCATTCTTTTTTTCTAAATTCCTAGATTTCTGATAGGCATGACTCTCTATTTCTTTAACTTCCTTTCATGCTTAGAATTCCTGGGATCATTTTGGAAAGCATTCCCAGTGATTCAGTTTATAAAGCCAAAGAGGGCTCCCGCCCTCCTCAAGCAGAGCTCTCTGCCTGCCTGACTGAAGGACTTCTCAGCTCTCTGACACCTCAGGCTGAAATAAGGAGGATCCTAAGTTTGAAAATATTAAGTGTATGACGTTCTCCCATAATAATGTTCCTCAAATGCTATAAAACAACCACTATAAATGTTTATTTGACGTTCTAAGAATAAATGAACTGCTTTGGTGAGAAAGATGTGCCGAGAATAGGCTTCCCTTCAGTAGATGGAGAAACAGAGACGAACTCAGGAAGAGTATTAAAGAAAATGGCTAGACATTCCAAAAGGGCAGAGCAGAGGGAGCTGAAGTCCTTTGTACATAGTAGACTGTTTCATAAGCCATGTTTGAGATACATCACCCTCTGCCAGCTGCCTAGGGTTAGAGACTGATTTCTCAGTGTGTCAGTGAATGTGTGACGTAGCCTGCAGAACACCGAAGCCAACAGAGTTCTGATATATCATCTAATTGGCTTATCTAGTTTTCTCCTCCATGTCTCTGTAGATGCAGGGAGAAGAGAACAAAACATAACAACAAAGGGAGAAATGATGAGATGCAATTAGAGTGATTTCCCCCATAAAATGTATTGAAATAGATAAGCCCAGGGAACTTAAAATATAAAATGATTTTTTGAGTCAAGAAAATGAATTTATTCATGTTTTGTTTTTTACTTACTTTATAAGAAATGTACTTTTGCCAAGTCTTTTGTGTTGTGGTTTTTATGATGAGATTACTACTTCCTTTGAAGTTTTGTTGATTTTAGTACAGCCAAGTTGACAGGATTCTTAAAAGTGCTATTTTAGAATAAATAAAGGGAAAATGAATCATGGTGCCCAAACAATGGTTGGAGTGTACAGTTTCATTACTTTCAGTTCAGTCTGGAAAATATGTAACTAGTTTTTCAGAGAGTAAAGATGTTCCAATTTATTAGAAAGCACGTGTTACTGGAAACAGTCAAGGACAGAACTGTAATAACAGAAACCAGCTTAGCAACCTTGATGCCAGCAACATTGGCTGGTCCTGGTGCTGAGATGGCGGGCTTGCATCTGCTGAAGCGTGGCAAGGAAAAGTCTGGAAGACGTCTGTCTCTAACAGACTTCATCATTGTCTTGTACCCGTGACACTGTAAGCCCAGTTTTCTGTGTACCACCCTACTTCCTTTGACCTGTAGATGTGTCCCCCTAAAGCTTCCTGCTTCTATCACTTCAGTGAATGCCAGCCATTGAGCAGTGAAAACAAAACCCCCAGACTTGCGTAGTACCCAGCACGTGCCATCTCTACTGGCCCCACATTTAATATTTGCAACACACCAAACTTTGGGCTCTGATCTTACTCTGTCCCTCCGATGAAAGAGAATTCTTCAATTTCTCTTGCTTAAAAAGTATCTTTCTATACAATGTCTTTGGATTGTGAGTTTACATATGAATTTACATGAAGGAAACTCTGGAAATCAAGGGTAAATATAAAGTTCCCGAAGTCCAACCCCATGTGAACATTCCCAGAATGCAAGTGATAAGATGGACAGGATGTTAGACTGTATGTAAGACAAGGAATTTAGATCTATAGCAACTATAGAAAGGGTTGACCCTTCTTGGGCCAGAGGCATAATTGTTTGTGATATAAAGGAGATAGAGTGAGTAAGTCATCTACAGTTTGCATTACAGTCCCAGTATTAGAGAGGACCTTGGGATGTCATCTCTAGAGTAATGAGTCACATGCAGCCAGCCCATAGAGAGATTGGTGGCCAATGGAGGTCTGAGAAACAGCACACCAACTACTCCATGAATGTTGAGCCATCCCTACAGTCCTGCGCTGACAGTAACTTACTTCCCAATGCACAGTCCTGCCTCTTCTCCCAGAGCCAGCCTTTCAGACAGAAACCTTTCCCTTCCCCTGGCCAGCAAGCTTAGCAAACAGCCAGCACATTTTCATCAGCCCACTCACATTTGCTAGTGTGAATGGCTTCCCACTGTTAGCCACAATACCCTCCTCCAATGTGATGGTGCTAATAGAGCACAAATGTCTACTACAAAAACATCTCTACATCTCCAAATCCAAGATCACTCTCCTCTTAAACAAATGTAACCTTGCAAAATGTACATTTACAAATGTGTACATATAGGTTCCTTTGTATGTGTGTGTTTGATAATCTGCTTTGCAATTTAAATCACTATGGAACTCTTTCCTGTTACCCTTCTCCCTGATGAATGATATTGTACACATTTTACTTTTTTATAACTGACCAGGAATCTGTGTAAGTAAATATCCTGTAGTCAAAGAGATCAATGAAAACATCCATCTTTGGGACATCTGTAGACTTTCTTCAGGTTCCCAGGAGTATGAGCTTATCTTTTGCATACGAATCTAGAATAACATGCAGTGCCACTGTGTCCCTAAAAGCCACATGAGTGGCCTCAGAGTCTCTCATGATATAATAGCCTTCTACAGAACAAGTGCCTGCAGGGGCCCCAGATTCACAGTAGGCTGAAATGAGGAGAGAAGATGGTGTTGCTTTGGAAGGATCTGAAGGTGGCACACACACCCTCACCATACTCAGTCCTTAGCAGTCACTGGGGCACCGCACCGCTTAAAAGGCTGGGGTGATCATTTAACTCTACCCAATAAATGTAATAGACAAAACAATGACCACATTTCTAGAAGTGGTGACATTGCTTTTAGTAACGGTTGTGTTCTGGAAAGTTTTTCTTTTGCTGTGAAATTTAAATGATTTTGTTTGGTTGTATTTGCTTGTGGTGTTTAAACTTTAGTTCTGTATGTTTTCTATTTCTCTTTACCCCAGAGGATTCCTTATGTGCACACACACACACACACACACACACACACACACACACACACACACCCAGATGGGAAGAGGAACATAGTAGCCACACTAGCTTAGAGTAGGCTACAGATTCTCTCTCTGATACTGACAGAACCAGCAAGGCAACAAAGGTTTCCCTTCATGCAGTTGCTAGTATTCCCTTGGAGGCTCTTGCAACCTAACACAAAAACAAACAAAGAAACAAACAAACTAAAAATAACAAAAGGGAAAACAATAACTTCATTCTTAAGTCATCCTGTCCTTGAAAAAAAGAAGTTACTATTCCCTTACTGTCAGAAATAATTATCTTAAGCTCAGAAATTTAAAAAAAATTTTTTTGAACTGTTTCCTAAATCCCCCAAAACACAGACCTCTTGGGATGGTCCTGGCTCACGGAAAATAGAACAAGTTGGTGTGGGAAAGCAGAAAGATCACTGGACCAAGAGCTGGGAGACCTGAGATGAGATCTGGACAAACCAGCTTCTGGCTCCTAGCCTTAGCTCCGTTTGTAAAATATGTATAACGATGTCTACATTTTACTGAGGTCCAATGAAGTGGCAGACTTGAAAAAGCATTGGGAAGCTGTTTTGGATCTTCACAGTGTTCTATTATGTTCACTGGGTCTCATCTCCAGTGGACGCAGAACACTGAGGCTGAGAATTACAGAGAAATGAAACAAGATGAAGCAAAAAGCTGAAGGCTCTAGCTTTCTTGCCCACCCCACCCCCCCGAAGAAACACAAAAGTACTAAGGGCAACATGCCATTTTCCCATTCCTAACATTTCTACACCTGTCAATCAGAGCCCTGCCCAAATCGGATAGCCTCTCTCCAGAATCTGAATTAACGATTGCTGAATAATATCACGAAGAAACTTTATGCTTCTAGAGAAGCTGGAAGCTGGAATCAGCACCTGGTCACTTGTCCTTCTTTAAACAAAGAGTTTCTCAGTGAAAACCTGTGCCCACACTAGGATTTAGACAGAAACGAAGAAGATAAGCCCCCTTTCCCAAAGATGCTCGCAGTCCACTGAGGGACGGGAGGATAGATCCTTCAGGAACAAGCCTGACCCTACCTGCAGCTCTCCTTCCATTATACTCAGGAGCTGGATGAGATCCTCCTTGGATAACTCCAGAGACTTCTTGGTCTTTTTTTCACTTTCTCCAGATGGCTTGAGGTGCCGTTTGACAGTTCCCGAAGCCATGACATCATCTTCCTTCCGATTTGCCTTGTTCTTTTTTGCCTCTTCCGAGGGGCCTGTACCAGCAGCATTGCTGATGATGGAGGACTTGGGGCAGGAGACATGCCTGTTAGATGAACTTTCTCCACCTTGGTTTCGCGATCTCATTCCCACCTGCAACACATGAAAAGAGGCATTCTTCACCACCACTAAAACTATTTTTGTCTAAATACTTAGACACTTACAGCAGCTTTACAACTTCACCAATCAAGAGAAAAAGAATAGCTCCTGTTAGCTCCCCAGTAGCCTCGGTGAATACAATATTCAAGTTTCTAGGAAAACACTTGGTTGGTCTTCAGGAAAAAGTAAAACCATCTCAAGCAAGATCAAGCCTGGCATCAACTGTTCTCAGTCACGCTGATCACGTCGGGTACAGGAAGATGAGAATGGCAATGTGTCCTGAGATCTTCCTTCCCAAAGCAGTTTATTAATGAAATAAACACAGATGTGAATTCTCAAAACTCATAGCCAGTAATCCTTAAAATTATCAATGTTGTCAAAATCAATGACAACTGTTGTAGCCCAGAAAAATAAACGTGACTGCAGCATTAGGACGGGACCCTAGAACTGGAGACACAGCAAAAGGAAGGGAGGAGGTCTGAGGGAAGCATGGATGCCGGTCATCAGCAATGCACACACTCTGGCTCACTATTGCAGTCGCGATCCCACACTCACTAAGATATCGGTTATAGGGAAAACAGCGTGGGTTATACAAGAACTCACCACAGCACGTTTGAAATAACACTGAGACTCTACATAAAACCCCTTACTGGAAGATTCACATTTGAAGCACCGCCAGGGGTAAGCTGAATATCACAATGGCGGGAAAATCCTAGAAGGGACAGTACACACTGACAGGGAATTTTATTTTTCCATAGCCTCTTTTTTCAAGGTGGATTTTCTTTATCAGTCACTAACAGTGGTAAGAGTATCAAAAAATTGGGAGAAAATAATCAATTTCAAAATAAAAATTTGAAACAATATTTTCTGGAGAAAAAGGAGAAAGCCACAGCTAAGGTATGAACACACTGGATGGGGAGAACATTCTAGTTATTATATGATGAATGTTTTAGGGCTGTCCCTCTAGCACAAGAGAACAGGACCAACAGAAAAGCTGCAAGCCAACACACTGAGCTCAGAGGCTGGAACTTAAGTCCGTGGAAGAGAGCTCTATTACCCTGGGGCTGTGCCTCAAAACTTGCTTAAGGCCTCCCAAACAGTTCAAGCTAATTGACTGTCTCACTTATCCAGGGGGCCTGATCCAGTTCCATGGGGGCTCCTCAGCTGTTGGTTCATAGTTCATGTGTTTCCACTAGTTTGGCTATTTGTCCCTGTGCTTTTTCCAATCATGGTCTCAACATCTCTCGCTCATACAATCCCTCCTCTCTCTTGCCAACTGGACTCCCAGAGCTCCACCTGGGGCCTGGCTGTGGATCTGGGAGGGTGGGGGCGGGGGATGGGTGGGAGGAGGGAGGACAGGGAATCCGTGGCTGATATGTAAAATTAAATTAATTATAAAATTAAAAAAAATTGCTTAAGGCACAAAATCCTGGGTGAAGCAGGTGGTCTGTGGTAGTTTGAATGATAATGGTCCCCACAGGCTCATACATTTGAATGTTTGCTCCCTAGTTGGTGGAATTGCTTGGAAAGAATTAACAGGTGTGGAGGAGGGGTGTCACTGGGGGGTGGACTTGAGGTTTCAAAAGCCCACACCATTCCCAGTTCATTCTCTCTGCTTTGTGCCTGTGGGTAAAGTGATCGGCTACTGCTACAATGCCATGCCTGCCTACCCACTGCCACGCTCCACACCGTGGTGGACTGTAATCCTCTGAAACTGCAAGCCGCTTTTTCTTCTATAAGTTGCCAGCCATAAAAAGTAACTAAAACATGGCCTTACTTAAAATTCACAGTATAAACAGCTCTTCCCCTGAAACAGCTAAACCACAAGATTTTCATTATTCATTCCAAACAGAATGACTTTGTTACCGGAACATAAATTCCCCTTAGGAACCCAGTCATATTTAGGAACTAAGGAAAGCTTTTAAAAACAGATTTTACAACAGATAAATAAACACAGCATGATATCTCCTTTCAAATAGTGAATATTCAAGTCTTCACATGTATATTGAAATCAACATCTCATGTCTTTTTTTTTTTAAATTAACTCTTACAATGGAATGGACCCTTTTATGGGTGAGCGCGCTCTCTAACTGTAAACAATATGAACTGGAAAAGCATTCTTTGACATTGTCATACTGTCCTCTGACTGACTCTGCGGTTACTTCTTAATTTCAGAGCCTCTTTTGTGCTTCTCTGGTAAAGAAAAAAAATGTTGTTATTTTGCAATGGAAACCAGGGCACTTTGGAGCATGCCTACTGTACAATATCGCAGCTTATTTATGGGCTAACCTAAGTTCCAAGACAACTTTAAAGAAGAAAGGAAATGGGGCTTGAGAGATGGCTCAGCAGTTGCTACTCTTCTGCAGGTGCTGCTATTCTGAGACTTGCAGATGAGGCCCATGAGGTTTAAAAACATAGAATAGAGTTCCCTTAGTCACTCAGCTGGGAAGAGCAAGGATCTGAGCATATGTCTAATGGTGGAAATCAGAGGACAAAGAAAAAATCATGAATGCTCATGAGATAATGTTTTCCTGGTATGCACAATGGAATCAAAGAAATGCATGCATATGTTCCCCTCCACAGGCACCTTCATATAGTAATTGAAATTTGGTTACTAAAGAAAAAAACAAAAACATCTATTTCTAAACCAATGAACTGCAGAACATGTAAAATGATGAATTTTCCAAGACCTTCCTGAGAAACAGTCTGATCTGAGGGTACACGTTATGGAAACAGGACATAAAGTCTGAATGGGGATTGACCACTATATGCATGTATACTGTCTTAAAAACCTCAGAGCGGAACAACAGCAAACATTTAATGAGAAATGGTTAAATCGAGCCCACTGTGCTTGCAAGGAGAATAGGCAAGTGGTAGAGAGTGTGCAGGTAGAGCCCCACAGGCCTTTAATAGCCTATTGCGAGGCTACAAGTTTGAAAACTGTAGGTAAATTCCCTGAAAGAAATCAGACACCTTTGCAACCCTCCATGGCATATCCTCAAAAGAGATTTCCCACAGAAAACAGGTAGAATACACTGAAGATTCACATCGGGTTTTGCAGCTCTTTTTGAAAACTGGTATTATTTGGGGCACAGATTCTTCTCTTTCATAAGCTAACCATACTAACATAGTTCATTAAATACACACTTTTCCTTTCATAGCAACCTGTCAGCAACACAGGGCATGGAATTTGCTGAGCAGAGTAGGAAGAAAGGAAGGGCTGAATACCATTCTGCAACTCCTTTATCTATGGTCCTTCCTCCCCCTCATTCCTCCTGCCTTCCACACTGGGCAGTACCACAGCCCTCAGTCAGATGGGTGGTATCGCGTGAATTACAAAACATAAATACAAATATGTGGAGTTGTTTATGCTGAAATAACAGGCATTTCCAAAGCCTTTGGAGAAAATCCTGGAGACATAGCTCAGTGCTAAGAGCATCAGCTTTTGCAGAGGACAGGTGAGCTCCTAGTACCTGTGTCCTGCAGCTTACAATGAACTGCAGCTCCAGCGCCAGCCTCTTATGGCCTCCCCAGTCACCCCCTACACACACACACACACACACACACACACATGCACACACATCACAATATTCTCTTTAAAAATAAAGAACAGAGGAAAAGAGATAAGTGCTTAACAATTAAAGGTCTATTCCAGTCCCAAGCTTCCTTGGCCCTTCCAGACCCTAACCTCAAACCTTCCCTGGCACACTCACCCTTACACTTGGTCCATATCACATACTCCTTTCCCTGTGATTCAACACTGCTCAAAATATTACCTATCCTTACCGTCAGTAAAAACCTCTTTTCTGCAAAAGTTTGGCTCTTTCTATGCTCATAGGCTTCTCAAGCACCCAACCCCTGTCTGTTTCTGGTTTTGTTCTCTCTATTCATAGCTGCAAGAGCCTACCTAGTATATAAAATGAGAATCCACAATATCATATGGATGTAATTATTTATATTTTTTAATTACTTCATAGAATTATAAGGAAAAAAAACTAACATACAGTAAAAAGGTAACCCTGTCACTACAGAGAAGCTTATGTTTCACAGTGTGGCCTAGTAAAAAGGCCTACAGCCAGTGGAGTGCTGAACCATTACCACAGAACAGTCTTTATTCTTTCTTTCAGAGAGATAAAACAAAAAAAAAAGTGCTTAAAACCAGGGGCAAAAGAAATAGTCGGTTCCAGTTTTATGCCCTCTACGAATCAGGCCATGTTGATGTTCGTGGTCCATGCTGCCGCCGAGAGCCATGATGGTGTCTGTGGTCCACACTGCAGTAGAGGGTGATGTTGACGTCCTTGGTCTGCATTGCCACTGGAGATCACGCTGAGGTGTGTGGTCTGTGCTGACAATGGAGGCCACTGAAGAGAATTCTTATGAATGGTGATAGGGATGCTGAAGTGTAGCTGTTCGTACTTGAGGCTTCTGGCAGGGGTGGGGATGGGGAAGGACTCAGTTATCTTTAAGGGGCTGGCCACCAGGTGTTAGTTAGACTATGCTTCAGTGAGTATAGGGGCAACATAAAGTGGACTTAGGGTTTTTCTTTCTTTCTTTCTTTCTTTCTTTCTTTTCTTCTTCTTCTTCTTCTTCTTCTTCTTCTTCTTCTTCTTCTTCTTCTTCTTCTTCTTCTTCTTCTTCTTCTTCTGTGTGTGTGTGTGTGTGTGTGTTGGGGGACCTCGGTTATAAAGGAGGGGTGGACCTTGGAGGACTTGGAAGTGAGTATGATCAGGGTGCATTATGGGAAATTCTCAAATAGTCAATAAAAATGTTATGTTGGGGAAAAAAAGAGAGAGAAAAACCAACCAACTCACTCCCTCCTTTCTCTGCATCACCAGGTTATTCCCTGTGTGCATCTTGGTTACTCATTTCAATCTGATTGAAACTATCCCAGCCCACAGAATGCTGGAACATCTCTCAGAGATTTTCATCGTCACAGCTAACACTGTTCAGAAAGGCTCCTGGATTTACCCCAAATTCTCCTAGGTTTACCCTAAATATTACCACACTTTTCTTTTTCTCCCTCATTGTCTACATTCTTTAAATCTTCGAAACAATCAGATTTTTAAATTGAAAATGTTTTCCTTCTGCTAGGCCAGATCTAGCCAGACAAGTTGAATACCCCATTAAACAGTCTCATGAATCATTAGAATCTGGGGAAAGAGGATTTTCTGAGCCCCTGCAACCATGCTGTAACCAAAAAGGCCAAAGCAAACACCACGACTGTGGCAAAAGAGAAAAATATTATTTTGCCCCAAACTGTGCCGAGATACTTTAGGAAGTTCTGTTTAATGAGACTCCAGGGTGACAGCGGCAGACCTATGAAAGTTTTACAGGAAAAAAAGGTTTAAAGACTAGCAAGGGACTAGGTCAGGGAAGGCCCATAGAGTGAAGGGAGCAGTGTGGAAATGGAAGAGCGCACACTGTGAGCGTTACACTGAGTGGTAATGGAGGGTGACCTTTCTCAAACATCTTGTCTCCAAATGTTAAGTCCTCTCCATAGTCCTCACCTTGTGCTCAAGATCCTCCATCAGAGAACTGAACTCCCAGTCTTGTCCCCACCCATTTCCTACGTTGATGTGTTTCTGCAAAGACTTGTAACTAGCTACATATCACAGCAGGTACATTTTATTTTTACCTGTTCACAGTTGCTCATGGGGCTAGAGAGATGCTCAGCCGTTAAGCACACTGGCTGCTCTTTCAGAGGACCAGAGATTGATTCCCAGTGCCCACACAGCAGCTCACAAGCATCTGTAACTCCAGTTCAAAGGAATCCGGAAGTCCTCTGCTGGCTTCTAAGGGCATTGTATGCACACAGTGCATGGACAAACACGCAGGCAAAATACTCATACACGTAACATGTGTCTAAAAATGTAAAAATGCATTTGCTCCTGAAATGTATTTAATAAAACAATCTAGTCCAACAGTAGAAGAAAGGGGCCAAGAAAGGGGGTATGAGGAGAAATATGCACAACATAAAACACACACTTTTAAGAAGACTTTAAAAAATAGACAGGAATGTATAAGAAATTACTAATTTGCATAATCATCATCAATATTACTATTATATTTTTGAGACATGGTTTCTCTGTGTAGCCCTGGCTGTCCTAGCATTTACTCTGTAGACCAGGCTGGCCTCAAACTCACAGATCCACCTGTCTATGCATCCCAAGTGCTGGGTTTAAGGATGTGTGCCACCACCACCTGGCTTGCAATATTATTTTTTTTAATATTTTAAGATTTTTATTTATTTATTATGTATACAGAAGAGGGTGCCAGATCTCATTACAGATGGTTATGAGCCACCATGTAGGTGCTGGGAATTGAACTCAGGACCTCTGGAAGAGCAGTCAGTGCTCTTAACCTCTGAGTCATCTCTCCAGCCCGCAGTATTATTTTTAAATAAAAGTTGATAAATGCAAAAAGACTACTCCACCCTCATATTTTAAATTGTTTTATGATGATTTCTCTCTGTGTGTGTGTATATATACACACATGTGCATACCTGTGTGAGGCTGCACTCACACTATGATGAGGGTGTGGAGGTGAGGACAACTTTGAGTGTTGGTTTTCACCTTCTACCATGTGGGTCCCAGGGACTGAACTCAGGTCACCAGACTTGGTGGTTAGTGTCTTTACCCACTGAGCAATTTCACTGGCCTCACTATTGTGCTTTTTAAATCTCCTCCGATTATTGCAACAGGTAGCATTTCGTCTCCTTTATCAATCGTGTGTGTGTGTGTGTGTGTGTGTGTGTGTGTGTGTGTGTGTGTGATGTGTTATATATATTATCTGTTCACGTGGGCTTGTACATGTGGTAGATAACAAGTGTGTACACAACACATGGAAGCCAGATGTCCACATCAGGAGTCTTCTTCAACCATTCTCCAAATTATTTTTTGAGTCAGGGTCTCTCACTGTAGCTTTGAGTCAGGGTCTCTCACTGGACCTGGGTCATTCAGCTAGACTGGCTGACCAGAGAACTTCAGGCATCTGTCTGTCTGAACACACCCCCAAACCCCAGTTTTAGGGTTACAGATATATGTGCTATGGTACTGAGAATCTAAACATAGGTCTTCATAATGCCATGTTTGTGCTGCAGGCACTGTACATATGGTGTTATTACCCCAGCCCCCTTCCTTAGAAATTTTGTACATTTGCTGTTCGTATTACTTGGCAAACATAAAATCTTGAGAATTAATGAGATTTCTTCATATCATCAAAATACCTATTAATAGACATTGCTACTTGATTAAAATACCTTAGATAATAAAATAAAGACTTATAGAATTTATGGCTTCCAGTAAATATTACCAGTTGAAAATCTAGTTAGAATCAAGAAAGACTACCTATGTTCAGACTAACAATTGCCAAAAGCAATGAATGATATTTGGAGAATTTCCTAACACTAAAAAAAGAAAGATTTATTGAAGTTAACACAAGCATTCTGTTGGAAACACAGAGCACTAAATAATGGCACTTATTTCCAATCTCATCTGCAACACTGAAATAACAATAAACAAAAGAAGGAAGACAGTTAATCATGTAAAAGAACCACAGACGAGAGCAGCCATTGATTTCAGAGAACAGAAAGTAGGCACACTCAGGGGTAATGATGTGGACACTAAAATCCTGGCAGTGTGGAAACCAGCAAGACGCAAACAGCTCTCCTTTCCCCAGTTCCTCTGAAGTCAAGAAGTCTGAGCTCCCCTGGGTAAGAGGGTAACCAAGACACCCCAGATCTTGGGGCGCAAGTGACCACAGTGAGAGACAGGGCAGACGAGGCCAACATGAAGCCTGAGCTTCTAGTGGACACTGCTGGTGCCTGTCAACAGTGGTCACTGTCCTTTCGGCCACCTCCAGTCTCCCCGCTCACTGCTGCTAGTACAGCTCCCTCTTCGGCTGCCCTCCTGAGCACACGCCTTCCAACTAACACTTCCTTCATCACAGGCTGTCGGGGTGCGTTCCTGAGGAGATTCTGGTCTTCGTCTTGTGGATTCATCTAGAATATAAACTGTAACTCTTACAAATAGCTTCTGGCTTACCTCCCTAAATCAAGTTGTACACTAACCCCTTCGCCTCTCCCTCTTTAAAACCCAGGACACTGAGGTCCAGGAGCACACTGCCAGTAAGTACAGCAGTTGGGACCAGGACTTGAGTCTCCTTGGGTGTCCTTATAGCCTATTCAAAAATGACACCATAAAGGCCTGGGACCCTGCAGCCTGAGTATCACAATTTGCCTCTTTTACTTGTTTATAGTATCTACTACAGGGATTTGGGGTTTTGTTTTCTCTTCCTTAACATAAACAATGCTATTGTCAATCTATAAAAGAGAAAAGAACTCATCCATTTAGTTATAGACTGATATGTACAATAGTGATGACAGAGTGGCATCTCTGATATGTTTTCCATATATTTCCAACATCAGTGGCTAATTCTTGACCTTTAAATACATTTTGAAATACATTTATTGTAAGTGTATGAATGCTTTTTTGGGTTCCTTGTTTCTTTGAAACAGAGTATTACCAAGCCAATCTGGCTGGCTTGGAATTCACTATGTAGTCCAGGAGGGCTTCAAACACTAAATAATCCTCATGGCTTAGCTTCCTGAGTGTCAAGATTACAAGAATGAGCATTATGCCAATTTATGATATTACATTATTGTAAATCTGAAGCCACTGTTACATTCGGCACTGTATATAATCAACAACTACTGACTGATCCATACAAAGGGTAAGGCTCTTCAATGTGCATGATTATGATCTCTGCACTTTTCTGGTGAATTTGGTTTTTATTTTTCCTACTTGACGAAATAATTTTAAAAATGAAGATAGGCAAAATGAGGTATAGATAGTTATTTGCACACATAATACGGCCAGTACCTGGGAAAGCCTTAACTAGAACACAGGACAATCTGGATTCTCGAGGTGCAAGTCAAAGTCTGAAGGGCACCTTATGTCCCCAGGTCAAAAACACTGATACTGAGGAATTCATAGCCACCTGCCACGGGCTGAAATACACCTTTAGGATATAAGGTTCCCACAGCCTCACACAACACTGCCCAATGTAAAAACCTCATTATCTGAGACATTTTCTCTAATTTCAACTCATGTAATATCTTGTTCTTCTAAGAGCACATTCTCTTCCCTTCTTCCCCAAGACTACCTTTGTATTCCATAGTACATAAGGTGCTCCCCACCCTGAGTGGTGGGTGGGTGAGTAGTGGGTGGGTGTGGTGATATTTTATTTGTGCTCTAATAAATAAAGTTTACTTAGAGATCAGAGGAAAAAGCCACCCACTATATTAAACATAGAAGTCAGGCAATGGTAGCACATGCCTTTAATCCTAGCATTCGGGAGGCAGAGATCCAGCCAGATATCTGTGAGTTCAAGGCTACACTGGGAACAGAGCTAGGCATGGTGACACGTGCCTTTAATCTCTCTGTCTGGAGGTCTGTACAGACAGACAGGAAGTGATGGTGGAGAGAGGAAGTGAGATGGCAGCGCACAGAAAAGATATAGGCCTGGGTATACAGGAAGTAGCTCTCTTTGGCTGAGGATTTCTAGAGGTAAGAATATGGATGGCTTTTTTCTGCTTCTCCAATCTCTCAGTTTTTACCTCAATATCTGGCTCTGGGTTTTTTTTTTTATTAATAAGACTGTTTAGCAGTTTGTCTTACAGGTGGGTGTTCATGGGTGTGGAGGTCAGAGGTTAAGCTCTGGTGTCCTCCTCAATCACTTTCCCACCATGTTTTGAGGCAGAGTCTCTCACTGACCCTGAAGCTCAGTGACTGAGCTGAAGTGTCTGGTCAGTGAGCCCCAGGAAGCCAAGTGTCTCTGCTTCCCTCAGGCAGGGATCACAGGCACCTGCTGCCAAGCCTGGCCTTTAATAGGGTGCTGGAGACAAGGGTTCTACTGAGCGAGCCACTCTCCAGGTCCATTGGAAATAAAAGTCTCATACAAGGCCTGGAGACAAACATTTTTATAATCTTGGCCCTCACAGTCTTTACATATAGCCTTTTAAATTGTAAAAGTCGCTGGCACTCCAAAGACATAACTATCATGACAACTAAATATTAGTTGAACCACTCCTTCAGTTAACAAAATAAAGAAAAAAAACTCTGGTTTCTAGACGAGCTAATTATTCTATTAAAATAACTGCAAAAATATCATATTATAAAAATGTTTGTCTTATATGAAAAACATTCTTAAATAATTTTATTACATTCTTGAGAAACATGAGGCAAATCCCATTTGACAGCCAGCATTAGCCTTGGTTAGTGAAAGGAATGATGATGTCATTGCCCCATGCTAACAAAGGAGAAAACTGGAAAATGAAACTGACCTCCCCATATGTGCATTGACAATGACTCCATGTGTTCTAAGTGCCTGCATGTGTCAGCTCTATTCACCTTGCAGATGTCTCACCTTCCAAATCCTTAGACTATTTCTTAACGTGACATGGTAACTTCAAATTCATTTGGAATGTAAGGAATAAGGCTATATCTACTTTAAACACCCAGGCTCTGTGCTTTCTAATTGTCCTCAAACATTCCTTAGTATAGATTAGATAAAAGCCTGAGGTGCCCACATATAAAGCCAAACAGAGCTAACTTAGAAGTCAAGGAAGTAGAAAAGGAAAAAAAAATCACTCCCATCAACATGTGTGCTGTGAGGGTAACCATAATCACTTCATTGTCTAGGGTATTGATGATGTTTACCACTCTGACACTAGACCAAGAGACTGTGGCTTCTTCATCAACCAACCAATCATCTTAAACTTAGCTGGTGAGTGAATGAAAATGTTGGTCATAAGATTGGAGAACTTTGTGATAAACTAATGAAGGTCTTTAAGAATTTAACATGTGTAAAATACCACACCCCCAACACAGAAATTTCAGATCCAGCATGTGTCCAGGAAGTATGTACATGCCACCACCTTTGCAACAGTTTTGTGAAAGACATTATAGCCCCTAGACACCATTCTTCCCTACCTTGTAGCCACCTTGCCTCAGCTCACCAACTAACACCATAACCTCATGAATCAATAGCCCTGGAGTTTGTGTTCCCAACTGTCCTAATCCTCTTTGCTATTAACTCCTTGGAACCAAAAGGGCTGTAACCCTGCACAAGTCACCTCTCCAAGCCACAATTTCCTCATCTGTAAAATGGGGACAATAAGGTTCAGATACATTACCCATTGTATGAGTACACAAGCTTGTTGTACTCTCTGTGTATGTGAGGGTCCTTCCCGGCAGTATTATGGCAGAAAGCATCACCCTGTGACAAATTAACTGTTGAGGTTTCAGATACCTCTGAATATTGCCATGTCATTAAGTACTAGGGACAGGGCCACTCTATGTTCTGCTGTGAGCGTCTAGGACTAGGATGGGCAAGCTGTGTGTGTAGACAGTAAATACTTCACGCTTTGCAGGCTATATGGCCTCTGGTGCTTCTACTCAGCTCTGCTCCATGCAAGAGGCAATGACAGTCGGTACAGAGGTGACCAGATGTGGCTCAGTGTGATCTTGAGCCCTTACTTTGCCAACCCTGATCTAAACTGTGTCAAACTTGATGGATGGGGTGCGTCTAAGCTGGAGAAGTGCAGTTCCCACCCCTCTCCATCCTGTCCCCAGTTTGCTATGGTTTGGAAATGAGAACAGAACGAGAGAAAAGATAGGGCCGTAAGGACGTCCTCTGTCCCGCCCTCCTCCTCTTTCGGATACACTGCTGAAGGAATGAACATAAAAGGAAAGGAATTCCCGTGAAGTTCTACGGCTACAACTCCAGAGGATTCCCACTGGCACTGGCCCGTGCCGTGAGATACACAAACGTACAATCCAGATTTAGCAGTGTGTGCCTCTAGCACCACTAGGTACTTTTAAGACACACAGAAGTGGCCGACTGCCCAGTAAAAGCTGGAAGGCGGACTGGAGAGGCAGCTGGCTCGCTGACACATGAGTCATCAGTGCAGGGGGCTTTCAGGGTGGACCACCAAAACCGGGGCTGATGGAAGATGCGGGGTGTCTGTGGCAAGGGTGTGAATTGGGAGGGAGCTCCAGAGATGTTAGCAGAGGGAGAGGTACTTCACCGAGAGTAGTGGGGTTGTTTCACCAAGAGTCAGGCCAGGCCGTGACAACAGTGAGGAGCACAGTGGGCTTCACCGTCATGTGAGCCGAGCAGCCACACAGGCCCCTGCTTCTTGAGGCCGATAATTAGTCATTTCCCTTTCTTGCTTTGTCTTTGTTTTTTTTGACATGTATCACATGGCCTCATAGTCACTGGGTGGCCAAGGATCTTTGAACTTCTGATCGTCTTGCCTTTACTCTACAGAGGCCAACATTGTTAAGACCCAGCTTGAAATCTTGACTGTCCTTGGACACCTCCCTCCCACAGTTTCATTTTTCACTAGGCTTTTTAGTTATATAGGCAGCCCTCACAGCAGCCATGACCCACTCTAACCCAGACAAAAGCTGGGCTGTCTGTTATTTCCAGCAGACCCCTCTCCCCTACCACCAATGTACAGGGCTTCATTTACACCCCGAAATACGAAGGAGTGTTTGAGAGAGGAGACTGGAAGACTGAAATGGAATTTTAATTTCATCTCAGACTAAGTCAAGCCGATAATAGTGAGTTTACCAGAAAATATTCAGGTTAACTTCCCCGCCTAAGTAGGCGTTTGGGGAAAGGAACTCAGGAGCGCTAAAGAGCAAAGTTGAAACCAGTCATGAAGAGAGCAAGTGGACTAGGAAGCTGGATCAGTGGGTAAAGGTTATTCCACCAACCTGGTGACCTGAGCTGTCAATCTCTGGAATAAGGGAGAAGGAACGAACTGACTCACAGTTATCGTCTGATTTCCATAAATGTGCCATGGCATGTATGTGCTCACACACACACACACACACACACACACACACACACACACACATCCTGCACACACATATCACACATACTAATGGCAATAATAATTATAATTTTAAAAACAAAGAAAGAAATCAAGTAGTGAAATTGTGCCCTGAGGGTTCTTTTTTGTGGAGGGAGACGTGTCATAACTTTGAAATATGAAAATGGTTATAGTTTAATAAACTGTAAGTATAGATGAGCATGAATGTGAAGTCTTCCTTTGCATATCATCATGCTCAAGAAGTCTGGGGCAGAGCTGGTCCAGCTTCAAGGCCATCAGATCCCTGGAGGACTTGTGTGCACAGACTGCCATCATTAGTAAATCCGTTATAAGCAAATGCAATAGGGCCTCCCACCTAAATGCCCCTCGTGCAACAATTGACCCAAGCAGAAATTTCAGTCCATCCTTTCTTTTAATAAAGGAAGCTTTGGGTGCACTTTGGTAATAGTCTCATAACTGAGAATTAAGTAAATCTGACGTAGAATCACTCCTGAGAGGGTAAGAAATCAGGAGGATGTAAAGACAGAAGGCTACAGCTCTGGGCAAGAGTGTAAGCTTTGAAGAATGATGTTTGTTGCTGCTGCAGGGTTTTTGTTTGTTGGTTGAGCAGGGTCTCACTTATCCAGGCTGGTTTTGAACTCAGTCTGTGGCTTTGTATATCCTAGACAAGCACTCCACCTATGTAGCTACATCCCTATCCCAGGGCACTTTTGAGTGGTGGTATTCAGCTGATCCCTAGGGGATGAGTAAGCTCCTTCCAGCTGAAGCAGAGGGACACAGGGGCTAGGTGTCTGAGGAGGAGCTTTGAAGGCAATGTCAAAATAGAGGACAGGCACATAAAGATCACAGGCCGTGACAAGATTACAGTGGGTAAATAAGTTGCACATCATAAGACTACACTCTGAGTGTGCACTTCTAGCCTTCTGATGGCCCTGCCATCCTGTCATGTCAAGAAAAAAAAATAGCTTTGTTAGGAACCATGGTAACTAAATACTGGGAACGAGGGCAGAGGAAGGTCAAGGAATGTTCTATAGTTACACACCAAGAAAGTACAAAACACAGGTTATTTTTAAGTTTGGCTATCTGCCAATAGTTTTAATGTCTAAAAATTAAGATGTACATAAATAGTAAAGCCTGTTCCTCATGCAGCCATGAGAAAAAATACTTTCCCAGTAATTCAAGACTACCTTATTTTCATCAGCTGCCACTCAAGCCAACAAAAATGCCCAAAGTGAGCATTTTCCAAATTTGCCAGCAGGGAGGGCATCCTTCCCTTCTTCCCTCGCCTTGGGCCGACTCTGTTTTTGATCCACAGGCATGACTCACCAGCCACAGGACGCAAAGGGGCCCGCTCTTCTAGGACTGCGGAGCTGTTTGTCTTCAGTACCCACTTTCTCTCTCCTAATGACACTTGTGGCCACCAACGAAGATTTACCTGACAGCTGTGCACCAGAATGAAGGTGTGGCATGCTTGCACACAGAGTCTCCCCCACCGCACAGTCAGCCATCCTAGGCAGGCCAATCAGCCTGCAGACTGGGGCTCACAGGCCAACTGAGGTAATGGCCCAAATGCCTCTCTGTCCTTCCTCTCTATCCTGGTCCTACGGGAATGTGTCCATCGATTGACAGAAAAATGTCCAAGAGGAAATATAAAAGACAAGCTCCCAAATCACAACCTCAGAAGAGAACTTTTTTTGTGAAAAATCTCTTAAGTTATTCTAAATGAAAGATTGCAACATATATGAACTGTGTAGGAATAGTATAAATAGAAAATTTTTGAAATATTATAAGTAGATTTTGAGTAGGGGTTTTCCATTTATTGATAGATTTTTACCTAAAATATAAAAGCATTGTACATTATGCTTGGTAGAAAGTTTAGACTTGCCCACAGAGTCACACTGTTCTTCACTAGTTTTTTTTCATCTGTTTATTTAAAAACACCAAACCCTATACATGTATGTATTGCTGAAAAGGGAAATTTAGAATAGCTCTTCTTGGTACTTTAACATTAAGTTAGAAAACAGAGTGGATGGCAGTCAGACAAATAGGGTTACTTGTGTGAGCAGATGTCAAAGTCCTCTTTAGCATGTCCACTGGTGATCTGAGAGTGCCAGGCCTTTGGTAGCAGAAGGAAGTGCTGGCGGTTACTGTCTCCAGGGGTTCCACAGTCTAGGAAAACTATTCCAGATGAGAAGGGAAGTCAGAGGCTGAGCTGGAAAAACTGCGGAGATATCTTGCTTCTGCTAGCTCATTGGCTAAATGAGTTATTTCCAGGTCAACTCTTATTTAGTTTATTATAAAAAATGAGTTAATATTCCTATTGCAAGCCAATTCTACAAAAAAAATTTTTTTTTTTTTTTTTTTACGGAGTACTTACCCTGGGCAGGGCACTATAAGTTTTTCCCATAGAGCTTAATTTTTAAGTGTAAGCAATTAAAAACTGAAACCATACTCTGTATTCTAGCCATTGGTTGGTCAAAGAATAACCTTGAATCATAACACAATGGCAACTCCAAAGACCCTGAAGAAAGCTTCATTCACGTTTCTTCAGAAGAAGATTCTCCTTCATTTCCATATTGGAATATGAATGAATGAATAAATTGCTGTTGAGGCTTAATTAATAAAGTCATGACGGCCAGGAATTGCCCACACCTGCAATCCCAGCACTCAGGAAGCTGAGGCAGGAGAATCACAATTCCAAGGACAGCTTCGGCTACATAATGCATTCTAAGCTAGCCTGGGCTACATAGTGATATCCTAATTTAATTTTTAAAAAGCAAATCACATCTAATTCGACACAGATTCCACAGTTTTTGCCTCTTGGTTTCACAGCACAAGAATTAAAACCAGATCCCTGAATTATAGTAACCTGGATGTAAAATTTTGACCTCTCAAGTACGGCTTCCACTTATGACTGAGGACCTCCAGGCTTTACTCAAAAACCCTTAATAGGCCATTTCTAGAAGTCTTCAGGAGGAAAGTGGGGAACTGTGTTTGTTCCTAAGGCTGTCCTGACAGCTAGAGAGACACGCTTTCATTCCCTGGTCTGTTTCTACCACACAGCCTCCATGTCATCACCGAGGTAGCTAAGACACTATCAGTGGTATCAAGGAAGAAAGACTCGGAAGCCCCCAGGGTTTAACTCCAATGCACCCAAACTTCCTACGTGCCCAGCAATGGTAGAGCCAGAAGCTCAACACTCAGGTTCGTGGGAACCACAGGAATAGTAGAGTGGCCGCAGTTAGCCTGAGGGTCTCGGGGGTGGGAACAGGGGCCGCTCCTGAGCTTCTGGTGGGGATGGAAAATCCAGCTGTAGAAAGTGCCCTTAGCCACACACGGGGATTTACTTGGCGGAGCTTTAGAAGATTGCTCCTGGATATCATGAGACGGAGACTTCCTTGTCCTTACACTGCCGTTTAGCGCTGACACAAGTGGGTCTTCCTGACACATTTGGAGTTGTCGTCCTGTGCTGACGACATGAGGGCAGTTTGGTGACGCTTAACCAGACACAACCTTTAGGTATGGGTTTAGGAGGAATAAGGCAAGGAAGGGAGGGAGGGAAGAAGTGAGGAGGGAGGGGGAGGGAGGGAGGGAAACACAAAGACCACTCCCAACATAACTACCCAGCCCTGATCGGGAGCATTTGCAGATCTGAGTGGTGTAAAAACTCCACCATGGCCCATTTCTAGCTACCACCACCCAGAGTTGAGAGAGTTGAACCAACTCATCGCGAGATCATGGCCCAGTGGCTCTCAGCCTCAACTCCCTGCTCTTAATTCTCCGTGATTCCCGAATCACAATGGAGGGTCGCCCACACCTCACCAAGTAAGGCATTATGAAGGCAGTACCAAAAAGACAAGCTTGGCCTGGCTCCCGCTTCCTGCACTGTACCCTCCAGCTGGGATAAGAACAGCTCACACCGACCAGCCAAGCCTCCAAATAGAATCCAAAGTATTATAGTTATTTAAAGTCATATTTCTGTTCCAAAACAATGGAGAAGCACAGAGGAGGAGGAGGAGGAGGAGGGGGGAGTCAGAAGGAAATCGCTGTTCTTTTAAAAGTATGAGACAATAAGCTAGGAAGAAAAATGCTTGATTGTGCATGGACAGACTTGAAACAAACGGTCCCTGTAAAGAAAACAAGCTGGAGTTTGAACTGAAGTCCAAGTTTTGTTCTTGTTTTCCTTCCTTTTATTAGAAATAAAGCTCAGTTCACGAGGATCCTGGCTTGCTTGTCTTCCTCACACCCTGTCATTTCAGCAGTCCTCTTGGCCAGAGACTCCTCACGTGAGAGCCTGGGCCTGTGATATTTCTGTAACAGTTACTGATGTGTTGATGTAGTCAGGGATCGCGCTGTGCTCACTATGAGGTAATGGCCTCAAGTGCAGTCCAAAGAGATGATGTCAAAGATGTGTGTGTGTGTGTGTGTGTGTGTGTGTGTGTGTGTACAAACAAACAGTGACCTTGAAGCTTCCAATGTGTCTAATAGAGCTGTGCTAGCTGGTCAGGGTTTTTCGTGATTTGTGAAGAACACATTTGAGCTAGGAGAAAACTGCCGTCAAGACTAGGAATTAGTCATCAGTAATGTTGGCTAACAGACTATATGAGCATTCCAAAGAAATTAACTAACATCTCAGAAATTAACTGCTGGCCTTTCCCTCAAGATTTCTGAAAACCACTAACTTGTCTTTTTCCTGGGGCTAACCTAGGAGATTTGGGAATAATTTATGGAAAGGGAAGATTTTAGAAAAGCGCCTGTCCTCTTCAAGACTGCCTTAACCATGCGTGTTGTAACAATTCCCGTTCTGTGACTGTGGCACAGTGACCACTGAACGACAGCCAGGATCGCTGACAGGAATTACAGAATATTTGTTTTCAGCTGAGTTTGGTTGTATGCCTTCTAGGGGATCCTTCTGGGTAGGAGACAGTTGTCCAAGATGGTTAATGTTTCATCGGAGCTTATAGACAGCGACGAAGCTAAAAGAACATTGCACCATGTCTGCATCCTCCACCCAGCTGCGGTGGGAATTCAACATCTGCCCTGTGTAGCTTACAGCACACCTTTTCAACAGCAACAGAGGAATGTGTTCAGCTGCGGATTTTGCCTTTTCTCTTTTTGTCCTCCATTATCGTACAGCACAATGACTAGAAAGCTTAAGATAAATTTAACCAAAGTAAAGTGTAAAAATGGAAACAGAAATTATACTAATTTTGTCTGCGTGTGACAGTTTTGCAGCACTCACCACTTTCTCCGTCCCACAAGATCATAAACTGCTTGCAGGCAGAAGCCGTTGGAGTCACTTTTGTGATGACTGAACAGTTAGCACTGGACTTAGAACAAACGAGGGGTGGTCTTTGTGTCCTTGAATTAGGTGAGGGAAAAACCAAACTCAGGGTACACACACATGGCCGCGTGGACACCTTCGCTTTACTCGGACTCCTACAAAGGTGTTTGTTTTTGTTTTTGTTTTTTTGGGTTTTTTTTGGTTTTTCGAGGCAGTGTTTCTCTGTATAGCTTTGCGCCTTTCCTGGAACTCACTCTGTAGCCCAGGGTGGCCTCAAACTCACAGAGATCCACCTGCCTCTGCCTCCCGAGTGCTGGGATTAAAGGAGTGTGCCACCAACGCCCGGCTACAAAGGTGTTTCTTTTCAAGGATTAAATAAACTGAGTGTGAATATGTAGTACAATCTCACAAAAGTTCTTAGACTCCTAGGGCCCTTGGAGAATGAGAAGCTATGGAATCTCCATTAAGATGAAGAAAAAAAGGGGAGAAGGGGGCTGGGAAAACAGCTCCACAGTGGGTAAAGGCACTTGCCCATGGACTACACAAGTCTGACAATCTGGGTTCAATCCCTGGAACTTACATAAAGATGGAAAGAGAGAACCAACTCCAAAGAGTTGTCCTCTGAACTACACACACACACACACACACACACACACACACACACACACACACACACGGCTACAAATCGAGCACAAACACAGGTGCATGTGCACACACACACACACACACACACACACATACACGAATAATAACAATTAAAATGTTTAAATGAAAAAAGATGAAGAACTTGTAAGATGCGCAAGAAATTGTAGAAAAATCAGGAAAACCAAAAAGTGATGGACAGGTTAATAACAAACTAGATAAGTTATGAATGACCTCATCGGGAAAGCTGGAGCTGACCCGTCTTGGGTTGTGAGCAAGCAGCCAACTAACCTGACAGGCCAATCTTACCTTCTCCCCAGATAACCTCTGATGAACGCCTCCAGCTCTCTAAATTCTCCCCCACAGCATGGGTACAGAGGGCCTACCATGTGCCTGTCTACACACATGTGCTTGCTTACACACTGTCCCTGCCTGTGCATGTGTGCCTGCCTATGCACATGCACATGCACACTAACAAAACAGTAGATAAATATAGTAAAGCCTTTTTTATTAAGAATGGCTTAATAAAATTTGCAGTCTATGGAAAGGAGAAAAGCTGAGCTACTAAATACTTTGGGGGGGAATGGATGTTAAGCAAATGTGAGCAGGACAGAAGGATGTGAATCCATGTTCTTTGTCTCTTAAAAGTACGGAACAATAGTTATGATATGCAGATGTGAGGAGCCCCAAGAGTGACAAGGTGGACAGGCACTGGACAGTAAAGGGGAAGCCATTCTTAATAAAAAGGCTTTACTATATTTATCTATTGATTTGTTAGTGTGCATGTGCATGTGCATAGGCAGGCACACATGCACAGGCAGGGATAGTGTGTAAGCAAGCACATGTGTGTAGACAGGCACATGGTAGGGCAGAGAACAGGCGTGGAAGTTGGTCCTCTCCTTTTACCATGTGGGTCCAGAGATCAAACTAAGGTTAAGCCTCTGAATGATTATTTTATAAGCAGCTGCGGAATCACGGGCTGGGCAGAACACAAGAAAACTTCTGACTACACTCAGGTCATCAGTCTTGGTAGCAAGAGCCTTTAGGCATTGGGTCATTTTTACCAGCCCCAAAGTAAGCTATTCTTAATATATAGAATAAATGGAATATATTCAACCTTTGGGAAGAGTCAAGAACCTTAGACTTGAAAAGATTTAAATGAATAAATGGATGATCACTTTATAATAGGACATTAAAAAGTAGTTAGAAATACTAGGCATGACACTAGCTTTCAAATACAATGTCCTTCAAATAGAATATAAAAATTCACTGTTGGAGCCAGGAGTAGGCTTGGTAGTTGGCCAGGCTGCATACATGAGATGCCCTGTGTTCAATGCCTAGAACCCCATTTTTAAAAAGTCACTAGGGGGCCGGGCGGTGGTGGCATACGCCTTTAATCCCAGCACTTGGGAGGCAGAGACAGGTGGATCTTTGTGAGTTCAAGGCCAGCCTGGTCTACAGAGCAAGATCCAGGAAAGGCACAAAGCTACACAGAGAAACCCTGTCTCGGAAAACAAACAAACAAAAAAAGTCATTAGGGACTTCTATCAAAGAAAAAAAATCTAGCAGCTATACATTTAAACAAGTGTGTGGTAAATGCTACCGAAATAGAAATCAAGCTGCTATCAAGAAATATCTCCCCAAAGTAACCTAAGTGGGTGGATAATGCTGTTCTCAGAAGCCATAGGTAACTAAATGAAAATAACAACGCCAGGTGCGGGGTAGCAACCTATGAGTCATAGTTCAGGGAAATCACAGAGGCCGCAGAATAATGCAAGCCACCGTCACTGCTTTTGCTTGCTGACCAGAACTGGATGATAATACCAATACCACGCACTTCTGTTGCAGGACATGGAGAAGTCAAGCAAGAACTGTCCTGAAAACTTCTCCTTGACTGCTAGCTTTCTAGTGCTCTAAGGTGCTGTGAAAGCTGCTGGGGGAAAAGGTTTTCGATAGGTTTACCCAGCTGGGAATGCAGTGAGCTACAGTAGGTGGCATGACTCTTACGGGGGTAGGAGTAACCAGACACTTTCTGATTGGACTTGAGGCCACTCCATGGAAGGGAATTCATGTCTGGTCCTGTATATCTGATCAAAAGCCCATGACTGGGGAGCTCAGAGGCCCCAAGAGGGAAGCTGTTATTGATGGCTTGCTAAATGCACATGGTAGCAAACTGTCTTCTAAGTCTTTATATATTACCTATAGGTTAGTGCTGCTCTCAGCCTTAGAGAAACCTCTTTTTGCAGTGAGTGATGGTTAATGCAGAGACTCATAACTGAGATAAGTGACTGCTGAGTGCCCAGACCTAAAAAGGACTTCTATGTCATCATCCCCCCACACCCTAAAGCTGAGGTAACATTGGAGAAGAAGGGGCAGAAAGAATGCAAGCTCTTTTTTATTATCCACCTGTCTGTCTATCCAGTTTGTCAGGTTAACTTTTCTGTCTATTCAGCATGTACATACATTTCTTTAAAAATATCATAAAGCAAGTTGGAAGAGGGAAATGAATATGGTCAAAATATAGTGTTATGAAAGTCTCAAAGAATAAATAAAAACTATTCAAGCATTGTAAAGCAGTATTTTAAAATACTACTTTAAAATGTTATTGTGTAGTACCAGGTTTACTTAAGCAGTCCAATACTGATGAACACTTGATTCATTTCTATCCTTTGGCTAATAAGAACAAAACTACGGGACCATCACGTGTACATATCACTTGATGTGTGTGCCAGTGCTTGCAGAATACATTCCTGGTGGTACTGTTGTCCCCACACTGTGCCACAACAATGTGGAGCTCAGAATGTAAGTTCTGAAAGATGGTGAGGAATGGAGTGAAGAGCTGTTTTCTGGAAATAACACGGCTGTTGCACCCCGACCTCACAGCAGCAGTAGTTACCTGCACAAGCCTGGGTCCGTCCACAGTACATCATGGATAGGAGAAGGGCTCAGAAGGCCCTCACCTTTCCCTGAGGAGTGACAGGCTTTGGTGCATTCCCTGGTAATTTTCCTTCCTTAAGTAAATAATCTCCCATTCACACTCATGCAGGAAGTCCTAATTAAATGCAATGGGGTATGTGTGCACATGTGTGCATAGACACACACACACACCAAAGATGGAGACTGAGATGGAGAGAGAGAGGAAGAGGGAGAGAAGAAGGGAGGGAGGGACTTCAGGAAGGCAGCAGGTACAGCCCTTGGCCTTGGTTGTAGCAGCAGTGGCTATGAAGATGGTAGGCATGGGGATAACACCTTGGTGGAGGAGCAGATTTCTGGGGTTCATCACATGGCTCACTTCTTCTTGCAGCTATACTTGGAGAGTGAGAAGCATCAGAAAGCACATACAGCATTCATCCTGTGCCACTTACCAGACTACTACAACTCCCTGGTGGGGGCAGCTGCAGCCTGGACCAGCTACTCTCCCTCTCCAAGGCCTGGGCCAGCCACCTCTTCCTGAGTCACAGTTATGTCACTTTCTAGACAAGGTGATGGAAATGGCTGATGGAATTGAAGAGATCTGCCATAGTTTTCTACCAGAGGGAATTAAAGAAGAAGCCTCAATACCACTGGTGACAGTTAGGAAGGAGGATGGGGTAAAGGTGCCTGAATCTTGACAGGTCTTGAGACTCCTGATGTTACCAACATAGAGACAGTGAGAATGAAAAGGATTCCAGCTACATGAGCTTTGCAAATATCTTCATTTTTCCAGTAGCTATTACTGTAAAAGTATGCACGAGTGTTTTTGCATTTATGAATCATGAATGCTTAAAACGATTTTATCAGCATCATCCAAGAAGCCAAACTTTGTTTGAAATGTCTTTTGTGTGGATGTGGGTGATAAATTTTTTAGTTCAGATATTTCAGCAATGTGCCTTTAAATGTGATTCTAATTCCCCATCCCTCCAAACCCCTTTTGTCTCGCAAGCCAGATCTTTATTCCTTTATTTCTATCTGCAATTACTCTATACTGATACCTCAGTGCAGTATGCCAACTGGCTCTGCCACTGGAGCTCCCCTGCTGCCAGGGATATTTATCTTTTTGTAGGAAATGAAAATCTTGCCATAGACCTAAGATACCTATGTGCTAGCTCATAGAAAGGAGACGCTTACAAGAAAAGCATCTGTCTCTATTTTAAAATCATTGAGGGCATGGAGGTAGTTCAGTGATAGAATATTTGATTCCTAGTACTACAGAGAGAGGAAAAGAAAATGAATAGCTGGTTTGATAAAACTTATTGTTGGGGGAGATTATACAGCTTTGTCCAGCCAGCCAGCCGATTTCTGGACTTCCGCTCTCCCAGGCGGCTGAGAAAAGTCTGTCCTCTCTATTTCTAGAGGGCATCTGAACTAAGGTCTTTCAGACTTGAAGAACAGCCTTGCAGATCACCTCTAGAAGCACGTGTGGTGCAGTCCTGCTTTGCTCTGATGACAGGCTGATACAGCTCCCTACAGCTGTTCTGAGCCTGCTTCCTGCCCCTTCTGTTAGCCTCACTATTAGTGCAGCACTGGGACACCCCCATTGCAGCAGCGGACACCCCACTGCAGCAGCAGACACCCTCTGCAGCAGCCGACACCCCACTGCAGCAGCCGACACCCCACTGCAGCAGCCGACACCCCACTGCAGCAGCACTCATCAGCTGAGGGCCCACAACAGCCAATAGGACAGTGGAGCCTGCCTTAGTATGCTGAACACAGGAAACGGAACAACCAGACACTGGGGCCTGTAGGGCCCGGGGCAGAGTAGGGGGACAATAGTCTCACTTGTAGCTCCAGATGAAGAACATAGCTTTGTGCAGCTTCTACCTCTAGTCCCCAGTGGCCAGGAGAACAGACCAAGTCAAGATCTCTGATTTGTAACTTTGGGCAAGTCCCTTTTCTGAGGAATGGAGATCACATTGACTGTTGCAGAGGGCTACAGTGAGGTGGTGAATGTTAGGAACCCAATCGCTGGACTCACTGAGCCTCAACCCGGTCTTTGCCTCAGACACACCCTGTTTTTCTTCAGTTCAGACAATTTGTGTGAGTTTGTGAGGCTTAAACATGAAATGAAAAATTCTAATTATTCACTTTAAAATACACCTTCCAGGAACTGGGAGGAGGGGAAAAGACACGTGGATCTCTCTGGGAGGGAGGAATAGAATAGATTTTACAGGTGGACTGGAGCAGGCTGAGGGGGAGGGGGAGACAAGAGGATCGGGTGGGAAGGGGGAGGGGAAATGGGCTTGAGAGAGAATGAGGGGGAGACGCCTGAAATTGAAAGACATTTGAGGAACAGTATCAAAACCTGTTGCATTGGAAATTTTCCCATGATATATAAAGGCGATCTTAATGAAGTCTCCAAATAATAGGGGAGATGGAATCATTATTGGCCATCTCTTGTCACAAATGAAGCTTCCAGTACCTGCACTGGGTTTCATCCAATTGAGTTGTTGACCAAAAGGATCCCATGTAAATCTCTAAACAACCCAGGCTGTTGCCAAGACAATAGGTTGTTCTCCACAAACTGACAATAAGGCCCCATTGCTGAAGATAACACCCATAGAACTCACTGAACATGGAGAAGTTGAGCTGGTTGGTGCCTACACAGAACCTTCACATCCATGTTCTAGTGTCTGTGACATAGAAAGGTACTTGGCAGGCTACCAAAAGAGAAACGTAAATACCAACCCAAACACAAAACCTTTGATCTACAATCTGTCTTTGTGGTGATATACTGTGTATCAAATAAAGCTTGCCTGAGGATCAGAGGACAGAGCCAGCCACTAGATTAAACACAGAGGCCAGGCAGTGGTGGCACACACCTTTAATCCTAGCACTCGGGAGGCAGAGATCTGTCTGAATCTCTGAGTTCAAAGCCACCCTGGACTGTAAGATTGATTCAGTCTAGGAGAGAAACAGAGCCAGGCAGTGGTGGCACACACCTTTAATCCCAGTACTTGGGAGTCACATGCCATTAGTCCCAGCACTAGGAAGGAAGTGAAATGGCTGGGCAGAGAAATGCATATAAGGTGTGAGGAGACAGGAACTAGAGCCCTTTCGACTGAGGACTTGGTGACATTCAGTCAGAGGATTCATGGAGTTGGCGAGGTGAGAAGTGGCTGTGACTTGTTCCTTTGTCTTTCTCGTCTTTCAGCATTTACCCCAATATCTGGCTCCAGGGTTTTTTTTGTTTTGTTTTTTTTTGTTTGTTTTTTTTTTGTTTTGTTTTTCGAGACAGGGTTTCTCTGTGTAGCTTTGCGCCTTTCCTGGAACTCACTTGGTAGCCCAGGCTGGCCTCGAACTCACAGAGATCCGCCTGGCTCTGCCTCCCGAGTGCTGGGATTAAAGGCGTGCGCCACCACCGCCCGGCCAGGTTGCTTTTTTTATTATAAGACCATTTAGGATTCCTGCCACATGTCTTATCTGTAAAATATTCTAGGGCAATGGTGGCACAAACCTTGTACCTAACCAATATCTGATTTGACTTAAGACCTATTTCATAAGCTGGACCCCACACCTGACACTGCTCAGGTGACCAAGAAGCAGAGACCAGATAGCCTAGAGACTGAGGGTAAAACCAAATACTACTGGTCTAAAACAAACAAACGAATGAATGAATAAATAAAATTAACAAAACACACTTTCCATTGATTTCTTGGACAAGTAGTGGATTTTATTTTTTGTATATATTCCTCAATAAATCATTGAGGATTTTTGTTACTGTTGCTGTTATTTATGAAAAAAAAAAGACACAAAAGTATAAAAGGGACTTGTTGGGAAGACAAAAGGTTTTGGTGGGAGGTGACATGAAAGGATAATGGGTTGAGGAAATATAATCAAGGCACATTTTCATATGTATGAAATTATAAAAGACAAAATGAACAAAAGAAGAAGAAATAGATCTCAATTAAAGACAGAAGGAACTAGCAAATTTTTCCTATTGTAGTCAAGAGACCAGCTAATGAATATTTCTTGAGAAGTTATTCAATTCAAAGTATTATGGCCATCCTTCCTCACCTTCATTTCCATGTGTAAAAAACATTATGTGGTGGCGAGCAATAGAGGAAGCACTTAACACTGACCCCTGACTTCTAAAGTCACACACACACACACACACACACACACACACACACACACACAAACTCTTTACAAAATAAGGCTAAGCTGAAAGAAAAATGATTATAAATGTTTATATCAAAAACATTAACATTTTGTAACATTTATATATATAACATTTATATATATATTCAAATCTACCAATTTTCTTTAATTCTTCTGCAAAGCTTAAAGAAATACTTTGCTAACTTATGATCTGGCCTGGTTTTGTGGAAGATGATGACCATGCATTGCAGGTCAACTCCAGCAGCACCTGTGACTTACTGGGTCCTGGGCAGCTCACTTCACCTCTCACTGTGAAATCAAGGAGTGGACCACTACTGACCCACTGGCTACATCCAGCCTGTGAACATATCCTGATTCCCCAGTATGTTTAGAAATTTTGGAATTACACTTTCAAATACTGATTAGAAGCTCTATGATTGGCAGTATTGGGCCCATTTTCCTAGGTAACAATAAAACAGGAGAGCCGTGCAAACCTCTTGCCCTTGTTTAAAATCGCCATGGACTCATTCCGGGCTTGTTAACTGCCTCTCATCACTTGGGCATCTCAGTTTTGGTGAAACACATGGCTGTGAATTTCCTTCAACTTTAACATTTTCACATTAAGCTGAACCATACAGACACAACAAAAAAGCCATTTAACCTCCCTAAGCCTCGAGTTTAGTTTAATATGGGAGTGATAGCAATCATTTCTGACTACTTCCTGAGCATTATGGAGACAGAACGGAGCAGTGAGTGCGAGCAGCTCGGCTCAGAGCCTTCTGTGTGGACAGTGCTTGATAAATGGGAGAGGTGACAATTAAGGCAAGTACTGGGGAACAGAATGAATGACTCGATTCTATGACAGTCAGTGCCGTCCAAGTAAAATTAACCCGATGACTCCTCTCTTCCAAATGGTTTTAAACTCGAGCTATGCCTCTAATTTTCACGTGCACTTTGCTCAGTTGACACCAGACACCCTGAGATTCCTACATGGTATGCAGCAAACTGAAAACATGGTTCTTTGAGTGTCTCTGCTTCGTATTAGTCTCTCCTTCTGGTGGAACCAGCTATGAATATTGTATTTGTGAAAGCTGTAATCCCACTCATTGGGTTGGGTAGGTCCATCATCTACCAGAGGGGACCCTTGTTAAACACAAATGCCCAAGATAGCAGAAAGCTTGTGCTGAGGCACAAATGAGCCTGCACAGGCCCAGTAGAGCTTTTGTCCTTGGTGTCCCAACCATTTCAAGCTGCTGCAGAACCAATCTGTCAGGTCACCCCCTAGCCTGTCAGCCCAGCCATGCACTTCATGCACTATGGCTGCTTTAGCAATAGAGATGAAATAGACTTGCTTAGGTGTATGACTGCCACAGATCTGTTTAAAATTTGAGATGTATTTTTCAAGTAACTTTGACTTGCAAAATGGTTAATTTGTATATTTGTAGAGGAAAAACAGTTCTGACCCAACAATACTCTAGGCAACAAAATTTAAGAAAATTTAATTAACTTGTGATCCTTTGGGGAAGTTGTTCTATTGTTTTGTTTTACTTATAAAGGTATCAATATTATTGCTATCACTGCAGACTTTGCAGCTAATTAAAGAGGATCAGAAATCATACAGAGAATTACATTGATTTTTCAGCCCATCATGAATTTGAAGCTGAGACAAAAATGGGCAGAGTTCAAGGTGGAAACAAGCCATCTTCCAGCCTGACCTGTGTCCTCTTCCTCCCACCTCTTCAATGAGCACACTAACCCCAGTGCAGACTCCCCAGCTCTTCAGAGTTCTCACAACCATCTTTTTAACACAAGTGCTTTTATGTTCATCCTCTGCCATTTGCCCTCATAAAGCTCTACAGTCTCCCATGGCTAGACTGGCTGTCTTAGTCACTGTTCTATTGCTGTGAAAAGACAGCATGACCACGACAACTCTTATAAAGGGAAGCATTTAACTGGGGCTGGCTTACAGATTCAGAGAATTAGTCCATTATCATCATGGTGGTGAGCATAGAGGCACAAAACAGACATGGCACTAGAGAAGTAGCTGAGAGTTCTACATCTGGATCCACAGGCAGCAGAGGAAAGAGACACTGGGCCTGGCTTGGGCCTTTGAAACCTCAAAGCCCACCCCCAGTGACACACTTCCTCCACAAGGTCACACCTACTCTGACAAGGTCACGCCTCCTGTTCCTTCTCAAGTAGCACCACTCCTGATGACTAAGCATTCAAATATGTGAGCCTATGGGGGCCATTCTTACTCAAACCACCACACTGGCCAGACTTTCAACATTGTCTTGCCACTTCTCCCACAGAACCCTAGATTCTCACGATGCCAACTGCTTTCGTTCCCAGACAGCACCTTGCTCTATCTGGTCCTCTAGACCTCAGCCTTCCTGCTCTCCACAGTCATCCTGTTCCTCCATTAAATATCAACTCAAGCACAACTCTCTGAGCTGATTTCCTAACTTAGCTGTTTCTTGCCTTATTTCCCTACAAGCTATTCGCTTGTAATTGTGGTGGCTGCCACGTTTGTTTGCCTAGTTTGAGCTTCTTGACAGCAGGGTCTCACTTTTAAATTATTTTATTCCTCGCACTCAACACAGTGCTTGGCATACTTTATTAGCTATAGACAAAACAGATCTGCTGAACTCCTGGGCCCCACACATTTGCAAATTCTATTCCAGAAAGTCCCAAGAACTTAGGACACTATAGTTAATGAAGGATATATTTTCACCCATAATTCTGTTCAAAACGTCTGCTTTCTCCATTTATTCCTTTGAATCGGCCTGTATTTTGCATCCACTAACAACAGCAAATGAATTTGATCCTGGCAAGTTCATGAGATCATTGCTGTAATGAGTTCCACAAATTGGAACCATCTCAACTATTACAGTCCATTTGTTGTAAAATTTAGAGGGTGGCCACATGACAGGTTACTTTAAGTACACACTTCTAAATGTGTAATTTAGATTTCAAATCACAAAGACAAAAAATAAGAGATTTCTATTTATAATTGTTTTTTTTTCAAATCACAAAATTTTGAATTTCCAAAGTGACTGATACAGCTAGGTTCTTAAGAGAATAAATCTGCCCCTTGTTCTATTCACTATTTAGATCCTCCTCTTCACGGATATGGCTTCTCTGCTAACCACAACGGGGAGGTAATGTCTGTAACTCCAATCATTATGAAATATGACAAGCTTTTATATTAAACGAGGCAAAGCCCAAATTCTCCACAGTGGTCTAACTGTGCTTCTTATGAACTGAATGCTGTGGACAGAACCACCGCCCATGTTAGGAAAGTCTCCCTCTTGCATGCTCAGTCCGGAATGTCAATGATCTAACCTGCACTGCAGCCATTCACAGAGACAACGCTGTCTTCAGGGGCAAGGCCCTGGTAGTGCACAATGTGCCTCCGTGGTTTCCAACCCACGATGGCTCTTCAGTGGTGAACATTTCGTTTTCCTGGGCTCACACCCCCTTGACTTTTACTTGGACAGACCTGACAGCTCAGGAAGTCAGAACCTGCCAGCCTTCGCGTGGTTTCTTCCCAACCCCCCGGCAATAAATGGAGACTAAACCTTGCTTTGCCCCATGTCACCCACAAAGATGATGAATCTTTCATTGCACTGTGGCCAAGGATGACGTTCCCCAGCAAATGTAAACCTAGGGGTAGCTTTCTGCCAGCTGTAATTTGGAGAGTCACATTCTTTACTCCCAATGTGACACATTTCCTCCATTGGCTACTTGAGCCAGTAGCTTCTGAAAATTGGATGCCAAGAGCCTGTCCAGTCAGTAAAAACACCTTTCTTTCTGGTTTTCCAGAGCTCATACTTCCTTTCCTTGGTCAGCATTGGTACCATATCAATGAAGTCACCAAGCCTCAGGGAGGAGGAGAGAGCTTGCCTCCCACGGAGCCTCATGTTTGTCTGAGGAGATGTTCAGTCAAAACCCAAGAAGAAATCATAAAAAGACAGTTGGTGTGAACAAGCCAATAAACTTGAGTAGTTCTAAGAGCACACTTTAGCTCAAAGGAAGCTTGCCCGTCGCTGAGAGGATAAAGAAAACAGCTGTATATATTTCAAAGTCTTTTTTTTTAAGATTTGCTTTTGTTTTAGAAGTTGTTCCCTTTAAGAAGCACTAGTAAGAAAACTTTAAACTTTGGTTCTCTGAAAATCAGTTATAATATGCATTTATTTTCTTGATCCTTAATCGGCAGGAAATATTTTCAGTGAACGCGATATCTCATCATCTGTGTTTGTTTGAGTCAAGAACCAATTTTTCTCACCTCAGAGTTTTGGATATAGTCAAGGTCACCTAAACTGCATGGAGACATCTGGTATCCAATGACCGGACCACTGATGAGGAGAGATAGCTCTATCTAGTTGTGTGTTTACACACATGAAATCTGCTTTCCGAGCTGAGGTGGTTTTGAACACTAGAGGACATGACGGGAGACAGCGGCTAATTGTCCAACTGACTGACTTTTGAAGATGGATGGTGAGGATGGGAAGAGCTAAGGTTCTGTCTGTATCTCGGGCACCAGTTTGATCTGGGAAAGTGAAATGTTGCTTGTCAGCTGGCCATCTCCACAGTGTGTCCTCACTAGAAGGCCCGCTGAGGCTCCATCTGAAAAGACTGTATCTGTAAACCTAAACAAATCGTGCTGCCTCTCCTATTCTCTGAAGGCTAAGGTCTTGCAAAAAACAAACCAAGTGTCAGCATGTGAAAAGTGGAATTCCCTCACATAGGGGTGACATCAAACCATTGCTGCAGAGAGTCATTCTGTGCAAACGGTATAACAACTCACACACATTTGAGAGAAAACAACTGCAATTTTACTTCAAAGACAGAATTCCACACACTAAGTAACTTTGAAATATCTATTTGTAACTCAACTTTCAGAGAAGTTAGATTTCCATTAACCTGGATGGTAAACATACAGCCTGAATTTTCTCCTCCTACGTCATTAATTGGTATGGCTTTCTTCGGCTGCTCAGTCCAATGCATCCTCAGAATCCCTCTCAGCACCATTCCAACCACCTCTACTAATAGATCAGAGTTTCTACTTGCAAGATGTGGTTGGCGTTTCTGCTATCAATTCTTTCAGAATGATGCACAATTATGGGCTTGTATAGTATAAAGGAAGTAACAAAGAGATTAGGATTTATTTATCTCATCTACCTCACCAAGGTCACCTAGTGGGTCAGGGTACTTGTCACTTTGATCCCAGGATTCATGTGTGGAAGGAGAGAACCAACTCCTGCAAGCTGTCCCTGACCTCCACATGTGTGGCCCCCACCACAATAAATAAATAGATGTAAATTAATAGTTTAAGTGCTGGGTCAGGGGTAAAGCTCAGGTATACAGCACCTGCCCACGTATACAAGGCTCTGGGTTCTTTCCCAACCTGAGGGGAAAGGGTAACAATATTACAATATGTGGTTAGCATGCAAGAGACACAGAGTTCAATTCCCAGAACCAAAGGAAATCAGTAAGTTAAATACCTATGTAAGCCGGGCGGTGGTGGCCCACGCCTTTAATCCCAGCACTTGGGAGGCAGAGCCAGGCGGATCTCTGTGAGTTCGAGGCCAGCCTGGGCTACCAAGCGAGTTCCAGGAAAGGCGCAAAGCTACACAGAGAAACCCTGTCTTGAAAAACCAAAAAAAAAAAAAAAAAAAAAAAAACCTATGTAAATCTAGTTGATCAAACTCAAAATGGGTAAAAGAGGGTGCCGACAAAATTTGAAAAATAGTAAGTATCTTACTATGGAAAAAACTCTGAGACTTACTCCCAATTTTTAATTTAAATGCTAAAGTCACGAGCATTTATAACTCCCTAGAAATAAACAATGGCATCTAGAATTTCCTTCACAGTAGCATGATAACAAGTTAGAAACTTTTACTCTAGGTTGAAATGTACACATTCCTGTGAATTAAAAAGGATTTCACAGGGCATGGTAGCACAGGCCTTTAATCCCAGTACTTAGGAACAGAGACAGGCAGGTCTCTGTGAGTTCAAGGCCAGCCTGGTCTACATAGAGAGTTTAAGGACAGTTATTCCTCCTATTTTTTTGTTGGATCAACTAATTTACTCTCAGCTTGTCCTAACCTAAGTCGGACACTGGTTTGAGGGCGAAGGGGAATATTTGTACGTTACCTCAAAACGGCCCCCAAATATGCAACTTCCTCAAAGGGCCGCTCAGATCTGGCAGTGAACAGAAACAGTACCTGGGAGGCGGGGTGGTCAAAGAGCGACCCCAGAGCAGCACAAACGGACTCTGAAGAGATTGTACAGGGACAATGCCAGGCTGAAGTGACAGCCAGCTCTTGCTGTGTTTGCACAGTGCCGCATTCATCTGAGGAGGTAAAAGAAACACTTCCAGGCTGGATCCCAGACAGAGGGGAGCCCAGGTTTACACATCCCTCTCTGCCAAGGACACGAGGCTCTTCTTTGCCCATAAATCAAACAGTTCCTAGGCCCACTGATGACATCACACCTTGAGGAGTGAAAAAAAAAATCAAATTGTAGAAGGTTTTGTTGGCCTGTTTCATAATGGGAAATACATTCAAAGCTCATCTTACAGCAATGTCTAAGAATGAGTGCCTATTTGAGAAGAAAATTAAGGAAAAATGTTACACACTTGATATTGCACTTGGAGGCAATCAAATTAGAAAATGTAGGCAGAGGTGTTTTGTGAATTGTGAACCAAAAAGAATTCTTGAGTCTCACACCTACATCTCATCAGTGGGGAAAATAGCCTCGTAACGGCTTGTTTTTCTCAAGATCATGAAGTCCCTTGCTCATAAATCTCAGAAGGGTCGCCTTTGCCTGCCAGAAACAGTTTCACCTTTTAGACTTTCATTCAAAGCTTTCACACACACACACACACACACACACACACACACACACACACACTTGCTTGTTTGAAGCAGGAATCCAGTTAGGTAGCTCAGATTGGCTTGACATGTGCACTCCTCCTCCTTCAGCCTCTGAGTGCTGAGATTACAGGCATGTAAACACCACCACACAGTCAAATCCACATACACTTCTTTAAAAGCTCCTCTCTTGGAACACAAAACCTGAGCTGCAGCCAAAATGGCTGTACCCTGGGTCTGCAAGACCCACAAGAACTGGGAGTCAGAGGAACATTTCATGATGTGTTCCTACTGAGAGGCATCCAAGGTCCTGCCTGCAGAGTCAAGCTGAAGAAGGAGCTGCGGTTCATCCAGCACATGCAGGACTTGAGCAGAAGCTATTGAGGGCCCGGCTGCACTACACTACCCTACTCACTGTCCTCGCCTACAAACACCCCTGGACTCACAGCTGCCAGTCCTGAGGCTGCTGGGCCAGGCTCCTTCCCAAGAACCCAGAGGAGTCCTTGCCCAGCAGTGAACACCCCTGCAGGCTCTGTGACCTGTGTCTGGAGCTCCTGTCTCCCTCGGACTTCTCCAGGCTCCCTACAACACTTTCACAGAGTGTCGGTCTTTATTTCCACCCCTGGGCACCAAGACAGACATAATACGGCAGATGAGGACACCAGACCCTGAGGAGTTCTGACACTCCTGGAGGGTGTCTTATAAACCTCTCCAGGCAGTGTCTCAAGGGCCCCTGTGGGTGCTGACGCTCCCATAAGCTGGAGCTTGGCGACTCCTGTTGTCTTTTATTTCCCCCGGAGAGGTAACCTGTAGTCCTGTTTAGCCATCAACTCAGTAAGTAGCAGAGAATGAACTTAAACTCCTCTTGATCATGCCCCCAGCACCCCCCATGTCCATTATTTCTCCTTTTTCTTGTTTTTGTTTTTGTTTTCTGCTCCTGGGTCTCACTGTATGGCCCAGTCCGGCCTGGAACTTATAGTGCCCATCCAGTCTCAGCCTCCCTGGGGCTGAGATTAATTAACCTGCCTCTATTGTAGGGGTGGTGGTTTGTTTTGATTTATGGATTTGGGAGAGTTGTTTTGTTTATTCTGAGACTTGCGTGCCTCACCCCTCCTGGGTGTGAGCATTGTTTTTGCCATTTGTGCTTTTCAAATGACCTGTTTGAGTTTTGGGATCTATGTATGATAAATGGACAATAAAGTGAAGTTAATGATTATTGGTTACTCAATATCAAATGGTCAGCCCTGAAAACGCAATTATAAGTAATATTATTCAGACTAAGCAGGTTATATTTAGGAATATACATATGTGTGTGTAACAATTAATAATAAAAAGGGGCCATGAATTTGAAAGAGAGCAAGGACCAGTATATGGGAGGGTTTGGAAGGAGGAAAGGGAACAGAAAAATGATATAATCATATTATAACTTCAAAAATAAAAGACAATTTAAAAAATAAAATCAGTGATAAAACAACTTCTTTTTATATGCAACCTCTCAAGTGCTTAGAGCAGAAAAATCAGCTAGTAACTCATTAGCTGACAGTCCCCCCACTTTCTGAAAGAGCTGGTAGAAGTAAAATGTCCTCAACTCAGGATAGGGGTCAAAACAGCTTGTTCCCAGCTCTAGCTCCAGGGGATCCCATATCCCCTTCCAGACTCCATGAGCACTCACAAGTTTAAATGACACCCCCCCACACACACACACATATAAATCTAAAAAGACCAAAAGAGCACTTTTTCTAAAAAACACAAAATGCCTAGAAAAATTATCCCCCTCCTACTCCCATCTGTCATTCACAATTATTTTAACTTCCTCCATAGTACTCCAAATATATACTGAAAAACAAAACAGAGACAAAATTGAGAAGTCTTGGTCTAGGATGACCTCTGAGAACATCTCATCTCTACTCTGTTTTGTGGGGAAGGATGCTGGAGACGGACGGACAGACGGAGCCCTAGTCCTCACACTTGGTAAGCACGTGTTCTGCTGCTGAATCTGGGGGAATTCCTGGCTAGCTGTAAGCCTTGCAGCCGATGACTTGCAAAGCTGGTCACCGCGGAGGCAAAACCAGAAGGTTGGTTCCGCTTCTGTGTGGCCCGGAAATCTCACCGCTGAAGGGGATGCACTTCAGCTACCAAGAGTGGATGCCTTCACAAGTCTCCAGGGCAGGCAGCGCCAGTCAAACCTCTGGGTGGCCTCTGCCCAGGAATAAAGAGCCTTTTTTTTTTTTTCTTGCGATACAATTCTCCTTCAAATATTTTTCTAAATCTTTTTTCCCACTTCTAACTTTATTTAAAGGAAAGAAGGGGAGAGAGAAAACACTGGGTTGGAATGAACTCTGGTTATCTTCAGCCTCTAATCCCACGTTTCCTTTGGTCTACAAAGACCCACTGTTTTAGTCTTCGGGGGAGATTAACTTTCCTTTTCCAAGGGTCTCACTGCTCCTAGATGTGGAGAAGTTACTTAAATAGAAACCACCCTGAGAAGTTAGCAAGTACTACAAAAGGCAAACGAAGGTATTGAGGAAGCCTACTAGAGTCTGTTCTGGGGGGAGGCCAACTGTCAGAGGCCTATGAAATAACACAAAGTGGTGTACTGAAAAACGTATTCATACGTCAATTCTTGCCACATACGGTTTGCTCGGAGGCTCCAAAGCAAGCGGCATGGCTCATCTAAGTAAAGAGCTAGCCAAGATAATCTAATGACCTAAGAATCTAACGACACTGCGTGCTGTCTCTGGTCCGGCTCGGTTTTATGTTAACAGACTGAATTTTATTGCTTCTCTTCTACAAGTGTCTGCCATGCTTCCTCGCCACTGTTTTCAGAAATATTTTAACGTAGGAGCTGAATTTTCTTAAATGTGGTTCTTAAGTTTTACACTCGGTGTGCTAGCTACTGGTATTATTTTTGTGTGTTAGTTACTGCTATTATTTTTGTGGGTCGGGGCTGAACTTAGGGGAATAATTGCTTCAACCACATTATTCAAGAAAGTACTCACTGTATGAAAAGAAACGTTACATGAGGCATAAAAATGAATTTTAGGACATATTCTGTTGAGAAGATCTTGAGAAAGTCTCGTGGCTGTCTCAGACCCCCCTGGCTTTATTATTCAATTGCTGTGTACCTTTTGAAAGAAGTGAGACTTTGCCCTTAGCATTGACTTACTACAGCTCTACCTGATGTCTGAACTGATGCTGTCTAACACTCCCTCGGAACATCCACTCTGTCCTGTGATTCATAAGAATGTCTACATCCCTCATAGGCATATCATTTTTTGTTGCTTTTTGATCCACTGACTTAGCAGAGATGTATTGCATTTGCTGTCTTACCAACTGTCAAACAGGCCTGTTTCCACATTCAGTTCACCCACGCACTTTGCAGGCCTAAGAGAATTTCAAGATAATATTCAGAATTTCAAACCACTATGTGTTTCCTGGGAGTCGGCTTTCCCAAATATTTACATTAGTCCCTGCAAGTAAGTTAAGTAATTATAAGTAATTCAAGGCAATGTTATTTTGAAAAAGGGTATGCTACTGACTCCTGGCTCTGATTTCCAAAAGTACTTAGAGTCTGCCACAGCCAACAGCTAGCAAAGATCCCATGACTAGCAGTCCCCAGAACCCTGAAGTCATTAGCTTTTTCCCTGAAGACAACGGAAAACCTCCCAGCAGGTAAGTCACAACATGTCTCGTAAGAGGCTTCTGTTGAAACTCCATTAAGAGTTTGGCATGGACTGTTCGCCTGAAACCTTCAGGAAATGTTAGGCCTTGTCATTCTGACAAGAACCAGCAAGCCATTTTTGCTAAGTTCCAGCAAATGTATGAAAAGCAAGGAAGGATGAAGACACTCTTCCTGGAATGCAGTGGCATCCTTAGAAACAGTCACCTATCTGCTGCACTAAGGGCACTCAGCTGTCACATCTTTCCCTTGGCCAGGTCACTTATGCATATTAACAGTTTTTAATAGGATCTAAATATTGAATTGGTGGAAACTGATCATGTTCTGAAAGAGTTTAATTTTTATCTTGGAATAAGTAATGTTAGATGTTGAATTATTTTTGAAGGTGAGAAGTTGGGATCAAGAACTTATCCTAAGGGCTGGGATGGAGCTCACTTGGTAGATGCTTGTCTAGTGCGCACAAAGCCCTGGGTTTGATCCCCAGGACCAATTAAACAAACACAACAGATGTGGTGACACATGCCAGTAACCCTAGGACCTGGGAGGCAGAGGAAGGGAAGACAGGTTCAAGATCACCCTCAGGGACACAAGCTTGAGACCAGCCTGGGAAACATGAGCTCCTGTCTCAAAAAAAAAAATCTTTATACAAACTAAATACCTTAAAATTTCAGCTATCTTGAAATAATTGCCAGAATTACTGTCTAGAAAATTATTTTCATTTTCCCCCTGAATCCAGGTTGAACACTCATGCTAGGTCACGAGACTTCATCTTCAACTTCTGCATCCTGGTCCTAATCATTTGTTTTGTGCAGCATATTTGGGGATGATCAAGGCAATTTATGGCCAAAGAAACCAGAAGAGACTGAGCTTTTCTGAGTGTTACAGAAAAAAAGGGAAAAAAATTCACTGAAGTGGACAGCTTGTTAGCCCTGCCCCTACCTTCAACCGACATTATTCATTTATAAGAGAGATAAAACATAGTAGTTATGAAAATAGAACTGACCCAAACACTTAGGACTTATGAAATACTATTCAATACTTTCAAAGCTTTCTGTGGCAAATGTGTCGGGCACATAACTCATGTGGAATTTACTGTAGTAATCCCCAAGGGCCTCTCTTCATATCTGACCTTAAGCCTCACAACCTGTGTTTAGTCCTAAGAACCACACACACACACACTCTCTCTCTCTCTCTCTCTCTCTCTCTCTCTCTCTCTCTCTCTCTCACACACACACACACACACACACACACATACACACCCCACACATCACACACACTCTCTCTCTCTCTCACACACACACACACACACACACACACACACACACACACACTCTCCTCTCTCTCTCTCTCTCTCTCTCTCTCTCTCTCTCTCTCTCACACACACACACACACACACACACACACACACACCAGTAATAATGAATTTTAAAAAGGAACTAAATCTCACTTTAAATCTAGATGATAGAGAACCCACCCCTGTGAAATACATACAATAATAAGATCTAGCACATGCAGCCCTACTGTGTGCCTGCCATTGCTCCAGCCGGAATCATCCTGCATCATCATCAGACCTTATCTGAGGTAGAGAGAAAAAAAGTTCTTTGGTATTGGAATTTTAGCCCAAGTAAGTTGGACTCCAGAACCCATTTTATTACTTCTCATGACACCAAATAAGAATGTTTACTGGCTTGGACATAGAATCTTTCTGTTCTCTAAAATTAGGTCTCTGTATATATTTTTTAAGCAAGATTGCGGGGAAGGAGCCAAAGAGTGCACATATCAGATATTTATTTTATTTTTGTTGTCAATGTCACCGTCTGTGCGTGAGAACCTCATGGTTATATCAGAATAAAAAATGAAACCAGGCATGATGACACACTCCTTTAAACTTAGCACTTAAGAGGCAGAGGCAGGTGAATCTTTGTGAGTTCAGGACTGGCCTGGTCTACCTTCTGAGCTCCAGGCCAGCCAGTGCTACATAGTAAGACCCTGTCTCAAAACAAAAAACACAATAAAAAAAATACCAGAACAACAACAAAAAAAGAAAGAAAGAAAAGAAAACCAAAACTAGAAGGGAAACTGTTGGGGTGAGCGGAGGTAAGAAGGAGGGAGAACATTGTATATTTCTCTGATATATGGGATCACACACATATGCACTTTATTTGGTACACTAAAAAATTTTAATAAAAAGTCACTGAAATCACTAAATTATCCTGTTCCATCACAACTAAATTAGCCACAGTGATTAGAATGAGACAAAATAGAATGCAAAGCACCTCATTTTTTCCAAGGGTAAACACAGCAAAACATCTTTTCCTCACATAAATACATAGTTTGGGATTGCTCAATTAAGACTGCAAACAGCTGAGAATAAGCAGAGTGAGTAAGTTTCCGGTGTTGACCCATGCGATTCCTCTGAAGCGATTTTCTGGGAACCATATGATAACTCGGTCACTGTAATACATTCAACACAGAAAGCACCCTGTCTTAACCAGAGGAAATATGTGAATGAATTATAAACATAAGCTACTGAATATGGCTTATCTTAGTTTACCTATATAGTTTCTTTATATTCATAGACCTGAGCTGGACTAGTGTTTTGATATCACCTTATTTTCTTATTCAGAAATACATGTAAATGTTTTTATTTCTGAAAGAAAGTGACAATTGTTCACATTAAAGGTTAACTGGAAGTAAAAAAAAATCAATGTAGAGAAAGGAAGAGAAAGCTGAACGAAACTTCTACGCTCCTGTGGCTTTGAAAACACAACAACCATATTTTATGAATTAAAACCATGGAAAACTATAATGATGACTAAATATTTAAATGGAAATATTACGCTTCATAGAGGTCATTCTGGCACAGATGTTGGGCTGTTCCATGTCTGGTCTTAAGAACCCAAGACATCCGACCTTGATGTCATCCTTCAGATTACAAAGTTCCACACCGGCTTAAGTTATTTCATGAGACACAGGCCTGATGCTCCAGTGCTTACAGTTTATGAGTTATTCTTTCAGATAGAATTTCTTCCCAACACAGCACCGATATTAACAAAAGAGGCTGAAGTGTTTGGTGTGGAAATTAGAAAATCCGAATCAGCGATGGACACAGATGGCACCCTCCCTACCCCACCCCGACTTTCGGGTCTGTGGGGGCCACAATCAACCAGGAGCCTGCCTGGCGCCTCTGGTACCAGACAATCAGGTACCATCACAGCTGAGGTCTCTAGGCCTGGACATGGGAGAGGGAAAAGGCAACAGCTCCATGCCGTCCCTTAAGGCTGGGGTAGACAGTATTCAACCAAGTGCCATTTGTGACACAACCAAGAGCCCCAGCGGTGGGCAGCTGGGCACCATTGTGGTGAGAGAGTACAAGGTGGGGAGGTAGAAGAGAGGGAGAGGTGGAATGGTTTGTGGGCTGGAGAGAGAGGCAGATCGGGAAAGGTGAGGGTGGTGAGGAACAGGTTGATGTAAATGGCCAGCTGGCCACCCAAGTCCAGGGAGATGCCTGGGCCTGGGCTATGACCAAGGGCCAGGTTTTGATTCGGTGCCCTTGAGCAGCCCAGGGGGCCTGTGTTGAGGTCCATGGCTCCTGTCGCCACTGGGGGCTTACAGGGCCTGTGGTGGGGCCACGTTGGTGTCTAAGGACCATACTGCCACCAGGGACATCCTGATCTGAGTGACCTGTGCTGTCACCTGGGGCCATGGTGTCATCTGGGCCAGGGCTGCTGCACAGGGCCATGTCTGGGTCCGTGGTCCTGCTGCAGGTATTGGGGGGGGGATGGATCATTGGAACCATGCTTTGCTGAGCTAGCCCTGCCCTTCATTGGCCCTGGGATGGTTGGTCCTGCCTGTTGCTGGATATTGGGGCCGGCGAGCTGGTCCTACTCCTCGGGGAGAGCTCACTCCCACCCTTCTTTACACTTGGGAAAAATGACCCCATCTCTCACCAGAGGTGTTTGCCTCACTTGCAAAGCTCCCTAAAGCTGACCCTGTGGTCAGGGACATGGGTAAGCCATTCCTGAGGGAACGAGAGCAGAAGAGTTGACCCCACCTCCTTGTCTGTCATGTGGTGGCGTGGGTGAGGGAAAGATGCCCTCCTCCCCTCACTCACTACCACCTGTGGCAGATGAGGGAGCTGGCCCTGGGGTCACAGAGTAGGAGGGCTAGCTCTGACCCTCACCAGCTGCAGCCTCTGCTTCCCATCTGGGCAGCACACTAGAGCTGACCCTATTATCAGGACTCAGGTGAGCCAGCCCTGAGGGCATGAGAGCAGAGCTGACACCCTGCCCCCTCATGCCTGGGCAAAACAGTAGAGCTGGCCCTGGCGATATGAGTGAGAGGGACCTGGATCTGAGGGCCCGGGAGCAGGAGAACTGGACCCACTCCTTGCTGTAGGCTGCGTTGGGTAAGCTAGCCCAGGCAGTGCTGGAGAGCTCATCTGGGTAGTGACCATGAGGGAAAGCTGGTGAGCTGACCAACCCAGCTAACACCCAGGCCCAGAACCAGGGCTACGAGTTGGCCCACCCCAACATCCACCAAGTCTATGAACTGTTGGAGCAAGTGAAGTAGATGAACCTGCAAATCCAAAACAGCAGGATCTCCAATGACACAGGTCAACAGAATATCCAAGAGGAGTCCCACTACTGGTGGTGCAGCAGAAACTAGAGGCCTCGAGCCAGACCAGTGACTCACGGCAATGAACAATTACACGTAAAGATGTATGCATTAAAGGTAAACTGTCTGACTCAATGGGCCACACTACATCGTCCACAACAAGAGTCTTTTTTGTTGTTGGTTTTAATCTTTGTTTTGATTCTTTGTTTTGTCTGGCTTTTGGTTGTTCTTTTACATTTGGTTTTGTTTTAGGAGGAGGTCACAAGGGCAGAGAGTAGAGGTGAGGGGACAGAGAGATAAGTGGGATCAGAATGCATGATATGAAATCCACAAAGAATCAATAAAAGTAAAAGAAAAAAATTAAAAAATCCTGCATAGTAAGCATCCATGCCTTTGGGAAGTACTGTTTTTTCTTAATGTCAAAATTAACACCTGACTCTTTTGTAACTATTTGTGAAGCTAAATTTACGGATAGTTCTCCCAGTTCCTGCTAAGAACAAAATGGTATTTTTATCCTACCTCACAGCTAGCCAAATCTCACCTTTGGGTGTACAAAAGACTTGCAGTTCATTAACAGAGACTATATTTGCCCACCTGTCAATAGCACTGTTCCATCCTAGATGGTCTCCTCAATCTGTGCTTGCACATCTTTGATTCCGTGTTTAAATGGACGTTGCAAGCTCAGCATATCAAGTGCAATCTCTGGTCCTACTCCTACGGTGCGCCCAGTCCATCAATGTGACTCCATCCTCCAGGTTGCTATGGGAGACTCTGACTTCTTCCTCTCATCCCCCAATCTCAGAACTGCATGTGTGCACCATTTGCATTGCCTCCCCTCTCGACCCAACTCTGTCTTTTGCCTGGACAGTGCGGAACAGTCCCCGGATAAGCGCGCTTTGGTCTCTGTCCTTGTCCCACTACAACGTTGTCACCTCCTCCTCTTGTTCTCCTTTCCTGTTTAGAGACAAGATCTCACGATGTTGCCCATGCTGATCTCAAACTGACTGATCTTGAATGTGTCGATTTCATCTTGAGCTGCCTGAGTCCTGGAACTATAGGCATGAACCACCATACCCAACGACAATGTCTTTCAGGTTTGGCTGGTTGGTTTTAATTGTTGGTTGTTTTATGTTGTCATTTTGAGACAGAATCTCAATCTGTAATCCAGATTGGCCATGAATTCCTCTGTAGCCCAGGCTACCCTCAAATTTGTGTTAGTTCTCTTATCTCAAGTGCTAGAGTTACAGTCTTCTATGGCTAGCTTGTACTGTCATCTTAATTCAGAAGCTATGCCGAAGCTTCTGAATGATATGACATTTAAATGTTAAGTAAGATTGTGTTCTTTCTCTGCTCCAAACCCTTTCCAAGGAAAAGACAAAATTATTATGATGGTCTAAAACTGATGTCTTCATTAGGTTTTCTATTGCTGTGATAAATACCATGACCAAAAGTAAGTTGAGGAGGGAAGGGTTTATTTGGCTTACAATTCCACATCATAGTCTATCATTGAAAGAAGTTAGGCAGGAACGCAAACAGGGCAGGAACCTGGAGGCAGGAACTGATGCAGAGACCATGGAGGGGTGCTGCTTACTGGCTTGCTCCTATTTTCTTAGAGAATGCAGGACCACCAGCCCATGGGTGGCACCACCAAAATGGGCTGGGCTCTCCCCCATCAATCACTAATCAAGACTTAACATTAGTAAGGCAAATGAGTTAGTAAAGGCCCTTGCTGTATAAGCCTGACAACCTGAGTTGAAGCCTCAGAAGCTACAGGGAAGGAGAGAACCAGCTCCTCAAAAGGTGTCTTCTGAATCTTATGTACTGTGGTTATCATATGCCCACACTCTCATACTACACACACACACACAAACAATAATACATAAAATAAATATGTAAATAAATATTTTTAAAAGTTAACTTCCCTCAGTGATTAAAAAAAAATTACTAGAAGAAAATTGAGGTAAATATGTATGACGTTAGACTTGGGAAAACGGTGTGAAATGAAATCTAAAAGGCAAAAGCCATTTGAAACGGTGGAACGACCGAAGTACCAGGAAGGTGAAACACGCATGGCTTGCTGGGAAATGGCTGGCGCGGCTCAAGTGTTTGAGCACTTGGACCCCAGCTGGTGGTGCTGTGAGGAACATCATGGAACCTTTAGGAGGTGAAGCCCTGCAGGAGGACGCACATCCTGGAGGCAAGCTGAGGTTTTATAGGCTGGCCCCACTTCCTCTTCTCACTCTGCTTCTGAACCATCAGCGCAGTGTGCCAGCCAGCCCGAGACTCCTGCCTCCATGCCGTCCTGGTCATGATTCTGTAAGCCAAAATAAACCCTTTTTCCCCTAAGTTGCTTTCGTCAGGACAAAGGAAAGGACACCAACCCAGGGGATCGCATAAGACACTCTAACCTAAGAGACAATAAAAGATCAGAATCGAGTCGTTGAAAGAGAGAAAAAGTCAACTGAAAAAGGAGGCAATGATATAAACCGGCAGCTCAAGAAGAGCTTTTTGAAATAGTCAAGATGTAAGTAAGCTGCTGCTCAACCTCATCTCGATGGAGGAAACTCAGATTCACTAAGCATGTTCATGCACAGCTGGAGAGAACAGAGATGCAAGTAAAGCCACTTGGAGGTTGAGCTGCAGCCCTCACCACCTTGAAATTCTGTTTGTATCCACCCCAGCCATTTAACCTTGCGCCCCAAGAGTCAAGTGCATGGATCCTTATTTCAACGACACTGGTAACTGTGAAAAATTAAACACAGCCTATGTGTTTCTAAAAACAGGAATGACTAAACAAATAACTATGCATTCCTTCTATGGAAGACCAGGTTGCAACTGTCTAAACTCAGGTGAATCTATTTGTATTGACAGGAAGAATTGCGTAAGTCAGATTGGTAAGTGCAATAATGCATACATTATTTTCTTTTATTGATTTCAGTTTTGTTGTCTTTGTTGTCATTGTTGTTGTGAGACAGGGTCTCAAGTATCCCAGTCTTGCTTCAAACTCTCTGTGTAACTGAGGATGACCTTGAACTTCTGATCCTCCTGCATGGACCTCCCAAGTACTGGGATTACAGGCATGTGCAACCATTCCTGTTTTTATGTGGCTCTGGGATCCAAACCTAGGGCTTCCTGCCTGGTAGACAGGCATTCTACCAACTGAGCTGTGCTCCCAGCTCTTCATTATTCATTTTAAAACACCACCACATACACACACACACACACACACACACACCTTCTTTCCTGTGAGTAACTATGGGAAAGTCTCAAAGTAGATTCATTACATTGGTAGTGGTGAAAAGTTCTAGAGAGAGGACTGAGAAAGAGAGCACTAGAAGGAGAGATATTTGAAGGTTATATACTCCAGTATAATCTGTAAAATTACCGTCTTTAATATGCAGAATCTAGGACAGCGGTGATTTAAATTTAATAAACAAATCATGTTATGCATTGATGTGAAACATAAGAAAATGAAGTTATACTAAAATGTAGTATACTAGTTACTTTTCCCATTGCTGTGAATAAGGACCTGACAGATATAGTCTAGTTCACAATTAGAGATGGTGCTTGAGCAGAACACCAGATGACCATGTCATCATACTATGAATCTACCAAGAGATCAATGCGCTGATAGGTCAGAGCCTTCACAGCTTAGTTGTCCCTGGAAACACTATCACAGACACACCTGGAAGTGTGTGCCTCTAAGTCCCTGGGTCTTTCTTGATCTAGTCAACTGATAATGAAAAGCAGTTTTAAACTGTTAAAGTCAATGAAACAACAGTCTTTGTAAAAGAAACTAAGCTATTTCTTCCTTTCATCTATCCAAAGAGGCTGCAGTCACACACTGGCCCTATCATCTTTTGCCCTCAGTAGGATCATAAAGATGGCAGCTATCTTGGGTGCTCTCTCCTGTGGCTGCTTTTGGATGAAGTTTGAATATCCATTCAGCCTGCCGTAATATGTGTCCTTTAATTTAATTTCTGATAGCACTACTCTGGAAAGAGAATATGTTCTCTTAGTTTAAGTATATCCACATGTTAATTAAAAGAAAAGTCTTGCTCAAGTCTTAGTACCATGTTAATTGGCAGAACAAACTAAATCTAAGAATTACCCCTTTTCTGAAAATTTAATTCGCACACTCAGTATTTTGTGTTGCCAGGCTAATTGAATTTGTCATTCACAGTGAAATGTAAGACTGAAGGCCAAACATACAAACGTTTATTCTTGATAACCACAAATGGCCTCTGGTTAAGATAGAACCTGATAATTTAAGGAAAATTAACTTGTCTAAAGTGAGAACAGAGAATAATTCATGAATAGACTCATTTTTCTTTCTCTTTGCCCATTGGTCATTAGCTATGACATGTTCAGACCAGTGAGAAAACATTAGCTATGGTTAATGGACTGAACAGATTTATTTAAGAAGAAATATTTAAGGCACTGAAAGCGTCAGCTTATATCCACAGCACGTTTATTGGCCACAGAGACATAATACACAGTATGCAGCGAATTCCATTTCTAAAAAAAAAAAAAAAAAAAAAAAAATCTGGAGACCACAAAGAGCAAAAGAGACAGCATTTGTCTATATTAGCCACACTTTTCTTTTCTTTTCTCATTGCTTCTTTCAGCATTTTCCTGTGTTCTTAATTAAGGTCTCCATATTCCTGAAGGAAGCCTGGGGCATCGTGAGCACAGACTTTCTCAGGCAATCAGGTCTGGGTCTGGTCAAGTCTGGCTACCCTCAAACTCCTTAAACTGCAGAAGGTCCTGTGCTGCTGTTGGACTTCCTAGATAAGCTATGAGGAGGGATCATGGCTTTAGCATCGCCCAAGTGTCTACTTATAATATAAGAACACCGCGGGCCCTTAAAATATATGTCGAATAAATAATATTTGCTAAATATCCCACAAACTTTTAAGAGCAAAGGAAACTTCATCAATAATGGAAAATCAATAAATAAAAAACAATTTCTAAAAATTTTTAAGGGAAGAATTGAGTTCATGACTCTGTATTGAATGAAAAATTGACAGCCTCCCTTGCAAGCCACTTTCTAAGAGAAAAAAGTCATGTGACAGGTGTAGGAAGGGATTCTTAGGTGCTTTTCCTGCCTTCATACAAGTTTTCCAGAAAAATTCTATCACTCCAAGAGTCTCTAAATGTGAAAGTGGTAACAATGGGGAGATCTCAGGAAGCACAAGACAGGATTCAGAGACCTTTCATTCCTTTTCTGAGTTAAGAATCTAGGAATCGTAGGGGTTCTGAGAAAACAGGGCAGGGCAGAATGCCAGAACCTCTCCCAGAGCCTCTATGACCTCCTTGGTTTTTCCCACTAGTTCCACAAGTGTCTCTCAAGGTGCCCCCACCTGCCAGCTCGGAGGCGAGCTTGGTAGCAATCTGTCCTATGAGAAACTATTTAGTTCTCACTTCCAGCACGAGCAGCTGAATTGAACCCTTCCCCGTGCTCATTGACTACTAACTCAACACTATGGCCATAGTTCTAGCTTGTAGGGAAGAGAGAAGAGGCACACACACTTCTCTTTTTGGAAGACCTTCCAACTCCATAAGAATACAGAAAAGCGAGGTGAAAGGCAACTGTACAAAAAGTTATAAAACCAAGTGTAAGGGCAGGAGAATTGCTTGCCGAAGTGTATAAACCAAATAGGTATTCTTAAAGGAATGAACAGAAGAATGGAATTAGAAAAGTTTATTTATTATAGAGGGAAGTGGGCGCTGTCTGTTGGGCGGTTTTGCTTTCTAAGAAATTTGAACGATTAACAACACCCAAAAATTTTCTGCCTATGGTGATACTTGCTGGAAAATGGACACTAAAATTAAGTTAGGCAAATTTCTTGCCCAGAATGAGAGCAATAGAGCTGAACTAGGTGTGTTTAGTATTTGAAGATGCTGTTGGTAAATGTGGTAAATGTTCTGCTTACAGGGAAACAGGGATGGAACCGAAGTAGAAAAATGTTTGTCTCAACTATTCTCTTTCTGTTTCATAAAAGACTTAAGGACCAACAGGGTTCAAGCCATAGAATCCAGTGAGCTATGCAGCAATTCTCAGCCATGGGTAATCTTACCATCAGTGGATATCAGACAACATCTAAAGACATTGTTGGTTGTCACTAGTGGGGTGTGGATGGAAGTAAAAGTTGTTGATAAAGGCCCCTAGAGCATATGGTCATGCAGCCCAAAAGTCAGTTGTGTTGAGATTATGAAGACCTGAATGACAACATAATAACAGTCAGCAGCATGACTTTCTACCATAGTTTATGCCTAATAACATGCTGAGTCAAGGTCTAAAAAAAAGTGTTAACATTATAAAGGATGGAGTCTCACAGAAATCTAAACTAAGTACATGCCTTCTTGTACCAATAAAGTTATGTTTCTAGTATCAAAGAAAAGTTTTTGGCATTTAAAAAAAAGACAAATGCTTTGACAAAGATGAAAAAAAACTAAGTCTAATCACAAAGAAACACTAGAAAAGACCCAAAATGAAGGTCATTCTACAAGACAAGTGACATGTAATCTTTAGAAATGTCAGTGAAGGACTAAGGAAATGTTTCAGACTTTAATTTATTAAAGAGACACAGCTCAACCCAAGATTACGACATACATCATCTTGATGTAGAAGATTCAGAAACTAGAGCAGGTGAGGCTTCTACAGCAGAGAAGTCACTGTCAGGGTCGGAAGCTTATTTAAAGTGCAGCAAACAGAAGCATGCCAGTGTTTGTGGGTAATCCATGCTGAAGAACCGATGAGCTTATTCATATCAGCATTCAGGAAGAAGTATGCTTGCAACTTTCCCAGGAATTTGTGATTTCTAATTTTTTAAACAAATAAAATAAAAACATTCTTGCGGAAGTAACCATGCTTGGAATCCATATAAACATGGAAGGACAAAACAGACTCGTCAAAGTGGTTCATTGACCTCCACATGCACACACACATGATAATAGTAATTTTTTTAGAAAATTTAAAGAACATTTTCTATAGATTACTTATTTATTTAACGTTGTTTTATTAAATATTTATTTCTTGCCAAATTTGTCTATGGAGATGACAATGATAAGGATTACTGAAAGCAATATAAATCGCACCTTTGTTCAGTTAGCTGTTTCCTCTTATTAAACATGTTTGCCTCTACTTTTTTACTATAACAAAAATGCTGCAGTCATATAAATATGATCCAGTCAATATTTTCAGTTGACTTCAATACTCTATTTATTACCACCTCAAACAAAACCATGGCCAAGTGAAGGAGGAGGTAAGTAGCCCTACGTCAGACACAACAATTTTATGCCTTCAATAATAACCAGTAGACTACAGACACTGCAATAGAATAGAAGACCCACGAGCAAATCATACAATCACAGCTGAAAATGTACACTGGGAAAAAGACAGACCTTCCAACAAATGATGCTGAGAAAATAAAAGGATGAAACCAGACCAGTACCTCTTACCCTGTGCCCAAATCAACTCTAAATAGATCAAAGGCCTTAATGAAAGACTGGAAACTCAGAAACTGCCAGGGGTAAAACACTTAAAAACATAGACATAGCAGAAAACAAAATTCCAATACCTTAAGAAATAATTCCAACAGTTAACAAATAGAACTTCATGAAATTCAAAGGCTTCTGCAAAGCAAAGAGAAAAAAAGAAATCAACAGGGAAGAGACAGCCTCCAGAATGGGAGAGAATTCTTGCAATCATACATCTAATAGGAAGTTATATATCTAGATTCTACAAAAAAAATTCAGACATTAAAAAATCATTCCATCAGCAAATAAGCAAAACTGAAACATTAGATCTCAAAAGAAGGAATGGCCAATAAATATTTGAAAAAGTTTTCAACATTCTCAGCCATAGAAAGGCATAGTAAAACCGCACTGGGAATCTGTCCCATCCCAGTCAGAATAGCTGTCATCAAGAAAACTAAAGGCAAAAGTGCTGGTCAGGATGTGGGGAAAGAGGATGTCTTATGCACTGCTGACTGGAATCTACACTGTTGCAGCTACTGTGGACATCCCTATGAAGGTCATTCAGAAAACGAAAAGCAGAGCTATCCTAGAATTCATCTTTACTGCTCCTGGGTGTATATCTGAAGAAATGCAAGTCAGCATAGCCCAGAAATACTTGAACATCAGTATTTATTCAGGCACTGTTCATAACAACCGAGATCCAGAATCAGCCTAGGGTCTCATCAAGAGAAAAATAAAGAGAATGTGTGGTGGTGGTGGTGGTGGTGGGGTGTGTGTGTGTGTGTGTGTGTGTGTGTGTGTGTGTGTGTGTGTGTACATTTTATTCAGCCACAGAGAGTGATGAAATTATGTCATTTATACAAAAACAGATGGAAGTGGAGACCACCTTAAGTGTAATTGGTTAGGCTCATGAAGACTGATAGTGAATGTTCCACGTGGAAACTAGATCCAAATATTTAAATGTATATGACATTAAAGTAGAGTCGGGGATGCAATGAGATGGGGAGGGAGGGGTCTAAGAGGAGAAGCGGGATAATAGAGGGTAATGGGAAGAAAGAATGACAGAACATTGCATGTTCTCTCTCACATGTACAATGTAGACTTCACACACACACACACACACACACACACACACACACACACACACACACGGCATGAAAGCAGAGGGAGAAATATTTGTGTAGAGGAAAGGGATCAGCTAGAGAAGGGCGGAGAGACATGTGAGAGTAGTGAGGAGGATAATGGTAGATTTTATATTATATATAAGCAAAGTATAATGGTATATATGTACATAAATGTCAACATGAAACTTGTTCTTTTATACACTAGCTCAATTATTATTGTTGTTGTTATTGTTAGTATTATAAGAATAATCAATGCACTCAGACAGAAATAAATAAAAACTTCTCTGTAACTCATAGGTCCCACCAAAATACCAGGTCTTTTCTTCCAGGCAGTGTTTGCTCCAGAAGTTTGCTCTACACCTAAGCTGTATCCACAGCTGCCTATATTCATTTGTGAATCTCCTTTCAGAGGTAAGCCATTGCTCTAATCTGCTTGTTTTTGTTTATTTACATTTACTTTGCTATGCAGGAGAATGAATCCAGGGCCTTGCAAGGCTAGGCAAGCACAACCTCCTATATAACATATTCATAGATTTTCTAGAACTTAGGTGATGGCTTCATGTAACCAAGATTCTGACTTTTTCTTAGTATAATTAAGAACTTTCATGATCACTATACATATAGCATGCTGACTGTTTCATAGTATAGTGGATACTATTCTACAATGAAGAGACAAATGTTAAAAACCAAGAAAGTCAACTAAGATCATCTTCCTGT